>NC_138511.1:89493897-90693897 GCF_964252035.2 Podarcis erhardii
CCGAAACGAGTCCGGCTTCTCAAAAGCTCCGTCTTGGGGGGTTTTTTGCCGCTGTTTCTCTCCCGCCTCCGCCTCTTCAGCCTGGGCTCTTTCTCTCTCGTTGCAGAATAACATTCCCTCGAGTATGATGACCCGGAGGAATACCTACGTCTGTACGGATCGGCCTGGCGGAGAACGACACTCCCTGCTCCAGAACGGGAAGGAGAACAGGTATCGCTGCGCTTATTCCCCTAAGGTCCTAGGACAGGCTGTGGCAATCAAAACACGACATTGGGGGGGGGGGGAGTTTCAAAACAACTTGCAAAGGCAAAGTACGTGGCTCCTACAAATGTACGCCTTAGCTACCCCGTTTGAAATTTGCCAGTAATAATAATAATAATAATTTATTATTTGTACCCCGCCCATCTGGCTGGGTTTCCCCAGCCACTCTGGGCGGCTTCCATAAAAACCAGAAATACACTAAAATATCACAGATTAAAAACTTCCCTGAACAGGGCTGCCTTAAGATGTCTTCTGAATGTCAGGTAGTTATTTATCACTTTGACATCTGATGGGAGGGCGTTCCACAGGGTGGGTGCCACTACCGAGAAGGCCCTCTGCCTGGTTCCCTGTAGCTTTGCTTCTCGTAATGAGGGAACCGCCAGAAGGCCCTCAGCGCTGGACCTCAGCGTCCGGGCAGAACGATGGGGGTGGAGACACTCCTTCAGGTATACTGGGCCGAGGCCGTTTAGGGCTTTAAAGGTCAACACCAGCACTTTGAATTGTGCTCGGAAACGTACTGGGAGCCAATGTAGGTCTTTCAAGACCGGTGTTATGTGGTCTCGGCGGCCGCTCCCAGTCACCAGTCTAGCTGCCGCATTCTGGATTAGTTGTAGTTTCCGAGTCACCTTCAAAGGTAGCCCCACATAGAGCGCATTGCAGTAGTCCAAGCGGGAGATAACTAGAGCATGCACCACTCTGGCGAGACAGTCCGCGGGCAGGTAGGGTCTCAGCCTGCGTACCAGGTGGAGCTGGTAAACAGCTGCCCTGGATACAGAATTGACCTGCGCCTCCATGGACAGCTGTGAGTCCAAAATGACTCCCAGGCTGCGCACCTGGTCCTTCAGGGGCACAGTTACCCTATTCAGGACCAGGGAGTCCTCCACACCAGCCCGCTCCCTGTCCCCCAAAAACAGTACTTCTGTCTTGTCAGGATTCAACCTCAATCCATTAGCCGCCATCCATCCTCCAACCGCCTCCAGGCACTCACACAGGACCTTCACGCCTTCACTGGTTCTGATTTGAAAGAGAGGTAGAGCTGGGTATCATCTGCATATTGATGGACACCCAGTCCAAACCCCCTGATGATCTCTCCCAGCGGCTTCATATAGATGTTAAAAAGCATGGGGGAGAGGACGGAACCTTGAGGCACCCCACAAGTGAGGGCCCAGGGGTCTGAACACTCATCCCCCACCACCACTTTCTGAACACGGCCCAGGAGGAAGGAGCGAAACCACTGTATAACAGTACCCCCAGCTCCCAGCCCCTCTAGACGGTCCAGAAGGATGTTATGGTCGATTGTATCAAAGGCCGCTGAGAGATCCAGCAGAACTAGGAAACAACTCTCACCTTTGTCCCTAGCTCGCCGGAGATCATCAACCAGCGCGACCAAGGCAGTTTCAGTCCCATGATGAGGCCTGAATCCCGATTGGAAGGGATCCAAATGGTCCGCATCCTCCAGGCGTGCCTGGAGTTGTTCAGCAACCACGCGCTCAATCACCTTGCCCAAGAATGGAAGATTTGAGACTGGGCAATAGTTGGCCATACTGGCCGGGTCTAAAGATGGTTTTTTAAGAAGCGGTTTAATGACCGCCTCTTTCAGCGGATCTGGGAATGTTCCCTCACAGAGGGAAGCATTCACCACCCCGCAGAGTCCATCGCCCAGCCCTTCCCGGCTTGCTTTTATTAGCCAGGATGGGCAAGGATCCAGGAGACAGGTGGTTGGTTTTACGCGTCCAAGCAGCCTGTCCACATCCTCGGGGGTAATGGATTGAAATTGATTCCATGCAACTTGACCAGACAGAGCTCTAGCACTCTCCCGCCCCAGCCCTGCTCCCACGGTGGTGTCTAGCTCCTTCCGAATATGAGTGATTTTATCTGCAAAAAACTTTGCAAAATCGTTGCAGGAGATCTTGGGGTCTTTACAAAGGCCCAGTGGTAAAGGTGGTTCCGTTAAATTACGAACCACTTGAAAAAGTCTCCTGCTACTATTTTCTGCAGATGCAATAGAGGCGGTGAAGAAAGTCTTCTTCGCCGTCGCTATCGCCACTTGGTAGGCTCGACGTTGAGCTCTAACCTGTGAGCATTTTGCACCAGGCTGTCGGCCATTTGCGACCGAGTGAAGATGCCCAGGTGCCGGGATGACCGCTAACATCTCCACCATCTGGAGGTGCGTTCTGGGAGTCCTTGACTATTTTCACATACTAACCACACATCCTGTAGAATTTTATCTCCACAATCAGAAGCATAGCTGTCAACCGTCCCTTATTTGGCGGGAATCTCCCTTATTCCAGCGCCGTGTCCCACTGCTGTCCCATTGATGATGTCCCTTAAATTTCCCGGGTTTCTTGCTCGCCCGGCTTGGGAGGGAAGCAGTGGCTTGGGGTCCTCCGCTACGAGAGAGAGCGTGTGCACGAGCTGTTGCATCTCCGTCTCTGCTTTTCCCCCCTCAGGGACGCGTCGTGAGGAGACGGGTGGCAGCGGGCGGGCAGGCAGCCCCTCTCTTGTAAGACTTCCATCGCACTGCCAGGGGAAGCCGGAGGCAGCCTGAGGGAGGAGGAAGAGGAGGGGACGGGGGGGACGCAGAAGGGCGACGCTTCAGCGGCCAGCGCGGTGCTGCAACCGCCTCATGCCTGGCTCGTGGGTGGCGTGGGTGAGAGTCTCTCTCCCTCACTCCCTCTCTCTCGGGCGAGGAAGGGCCGATTGAATTCCTCGCGCCAGGACGATGGCAGCCCCTCCAACCAGTGCAGCATCTTAACGTAGTGATTTCCCCCTCTGCATCCCTTTCATAACTCTATTTTTATAAATCATTTGTCCATCCATAGGTCAAATTTTTACTACAAGTTTTCTGTCAATCCTACCAATGTATGTAACTCTTTACAATAGCTTTTCAAATAAATTATAGACTTTCTCCATTCTTTATTAAAGGCGTCCTCTTCCTGGTTTCTAATTCTGCCTGTTAGCTTTGCCATCTCGATGTCATTCATCAGTTTTGTCTGCCCCTCTTCTTTGGTGGGAGTTGTAGACCCTTAGGCTCATCTAGTCCAACCCCCTGCAAAACACAGTCAGTGGCAGCAAAGCTAAGCCAAAATCCCTTATTTTGGCCGCTGAACCTTTATTTTCAAGGCTGCTGGTCCCTTATTTTCAAATCTGTAAGTTCACAGCTATGATCAGAAGGAATTTCAGAAACCAAAATGGCTGTAATGAAAAATACGACTTTCTAGCCATCTGGCTCAAAAATGGCAACTAGGCATTCTGTTTCGGCGGCTGTAACCCTGGTTTCGGGAGCCATCTGGCTTCTATATCTGAATTTCTAACACTGCTTAGCTGTGATTTCTGCACTGCAGGGGGGTTGGACTAGATGCCTTCCAATTCTGTAATTCCATTGCTATGCAAACATCTTGACATCTTTCCGCAGGGCCTGCAAGACAGAGCTGTTCCGCCTGGCCTTTGGTTTGGACTCAGGCTGACCCTTATGTTGCCCTCGCCTTATGGTTTTCACTTTTAAAATGAGGCTGCATTTTAACCTGTATTTTTTTAAAAAAATCTTTTTCTTTTCTTTTTTCTTATTATGTTTTTACTGAAATTTTATTGATGTTAGCTGCCCTGAGCCCGGCTCTGGCTGGAGAGGGCAGAGTATAAATTATTATTATTATTATTATTATTATTATTATTATTATTATTATTATTATTATTAGGAAGATTAGCCTCTCTTGGTTTCCCTTCTCTTTCCAGGTTCTTCTGGCCTGGGAGCTGAGTTCTGCCCTCTCACCTCTCCATCCCTGTCCCTTCCCACAGACTTCAGCTTGCTGCTGGACGCCTGCCCAGTTTCCACTGGTCTCGTTCTGGCTCACTGCTGCCCTGGCCCCAGGGAGTTGCCAAGCTCTGGTCGGTCACCCGTGTGACTGGCTGTGGGAGAATCCAGGACAGTCTCCAGAGACCAGGGTGGGGGTGAGGGGGGGAGAGAAGCCCTGTTTCTTTCAGCTTCTAGGAGGGTCCATCTGGACCTCCTCCTCCTCATCCCAGAGTATGGACCAGAGGAATTCTGAAAACAGATCTTGTGGAAGAACAGAAGGACATTTCTCTTTGGGGAAGGCAGGCTGGAGGGGGTCATTTTATCGCTTTCCATTCCTGTTGTTGTTGTTTAGTCGTGTCCGCCTCTTCGTGACCCCCTGGACCAGAGCACGCCAGGCACTTCTGTCTTTCACTGCCTCCCGCAGTTTGGTCAAACTCATGCTGGTAGCTTCAAGAACACTGTCCCACCATCTCATCCTCTGTCGTCCCCTTCTCCTTGTGCCCAACATCAGGGTCTTTTCCAGGGAGTCTTCTCTTCTCCTGAGGTGGCCAAAGTCTTGGAGCCTCAGCTTCAGGATCTGTCCTTCCAGTGAGCACTCAGGGCTGATCTCCTTCAGAATGGAGAGGTTTGATCTTCTTGCAGTCCATGGGACTTTCAAGAGTCTCCTCCAGCACCAGAATTCAAAAGCATCCATTCTTTGGCAATCAGCCTTCTTTATGGTCCAGCTCTCACTTCCATACATCACCACTGGGAAAACCATGGCTTTAACTATACGGACCTTTGTTGGCAAGGTGATGTCTCTGCTTTTTAAGATGCTGTCTAGCTTTGCCATTGCCTTTCTCCCAAGAAGCAGGCGTCTCTTAATTTTGTGACTGCTGTCACCATCTGCAGTGATCATGGAGCCCAAGAAAGTAAAATCTCTCACTGCCTCCATTTCTTCCCCTTCCATTTGCCAGGAGGTGATGGGCCCAGTGGCCACGATCTTCGTTTTTTGGATGTTGAGCTTCAGACCATATTTTGTGCTCTCCTCTTTCACCCTCATTAAAAGGTTCTTTAATTCCTCCTCACTTTCTGCCTAGCTTCTAAAAACCCGGGATTGTAGCCAGACTGGAAAGGCGGCCTTTTGACCCCAGAAATACTCACTCCTAATTGCCAGCACCTAACGATTAGCTGTGGTTTCGAGGTGGCTGCAGAAGTGCGCTCTGTACATGGTCAGGATACTCTTTGTCCGCCTTCAGGGAGTCCCAGCTTCTTGTGTGTGGGAGAGGGTTTCATATTTAATTTCGTAGAGTTATATAAAACGGAGAGAACGGTTCTGACAGTAGATGACTGTTAAAATACGAAAAGCGTAAATAGGGAGTGAGTACATTTGCCCAAGTAAAGAATCCCGGCGTTATCAGATTATCAAACTTCTTTCCCAATTTGCCAGGCTCAAGATGAGGGTTGTCTTGGAAATTATGGTTCCACTGTACATGCTGTCAAAGGATGCCAAATCATAGAGGGAGCGTCTGGGGTTTTGAGTCCTTTTTCAAATCTCAAATTATGTGTAGTTTCTCCCATTATGGCCATATTCCAGAGTGAGTGGTACCAAATTCCCAGTGTCAAGATTTGGGACTGTTTTCCATTGAGTTGCAATTACTATTTCAGCTGCCAAGATCCTATACAAGATCAGTGCTTTTTTTCCTAAAAGAAAAGTTTAGGGGTGTTCTGATTTTCCTACTCATATGGAAATAATAACCCTCAACGAGGCCAAACTTAGATTCACAAAATGTTTAGGGGTATATGTACCCCCAGAAAAAAAGCACTGTACAAGATAATATTCCTACATTGGCACTGTCTGTAGTATTCTGCTGTGAAGCCGTCTGGGCCTGGGGCTTTGTGTGGTTTCAGGTTTTTGAGGACCGTATCTATTTCCTCTGGGTTGTCCATGAATTCCTGCTCTAAATTAGTTAAGGTAGGCATGGTCAGTTCTGCTAGGAATTTTCTGATTTCATTCTCTGGTGGGTTATTGGAGGTTTATAGGTTGGAGTAAGGTAAATGTAAAGGTACCGCTGCCCGTACGGGCCAGTCTTGACAGACTCTAGGGTAGTGCGCCCATCTCACTCTAGAGGCCGGGAGCCAGCGCTGTCCGGAGACACTTCCGGGTCACTTGGCCAGCATGACGAAGCTGCTCTGGCGAGCCAGCACCAGCGCAGCACACGGAAACGCCATTTACCTTCCCGCTATAAAGCGGTACCTATTTATCTACTTGCACTTAAGGGTGCTTTTGAACTGCTAGGTGGGCAGGAGCTGGGACCGAACGACGGGAGCTCACCCCGCCGTGGGGATTCGAACCGCTGACCATGCGATCGGCAAGTCCTAGGCGCTGAGGTTTTACCCACAGCGCCACCCGCGTACCCTATATAGGTTGGAGTAGAACTCTGCAAATTCTGAGGTTATTTCTTTGGGGGAGAATATTATGTCGCCATCTTTTTTGGTGATGCAGTGTATTCTTGTTTTGAGTGCTTTCCTACATCTATTTGCTAGTAATCTGGAGTTTTCCCCTCCATATTCGTAGAAACGTTGTATAGAGTATAGAATGCTAATCCTTGTTTTGTTGATTTCTAGGGAGTATGGTTCTCTCCTTTTTCGTTCTTTAAGTTTGAGGAGTTTTTTTAGATCCTGTTTGTTTGTAGTGTGATGAGAGGGCCTTGATTGATGTCTTGTTCTATTTTGCTAATTTTTGAGGTTTGTTTTTCAAGGAATGCTTTCTCTTTTATGCAAGCTCCTCTGGTGACCGCTTCCATTGCATCCCATAGGAGGGGGGTTGTTATATTGTCTATGTCGTTTTCCTTGAAGTAGTTTTGGAGAGTTTTTGTGTGTTGTTGTTGTTTAGTCATTTAGTCGTGTCTGCCTCTTCGTGACCCCCTGGACCAGAGCACGCCAGGCACTCCTGTCTTCCACTGCCTCCCGCAGTTAGGTCAAACTCATGCTGGTAGCTTCGAGAACACTGTCCCACCATCTCATCCTCTGTCATCCCCTTCTCCTTGTGCCCTCCATCTTTCCCAACATCAGAGTCTTTTCCAGGGAGTCTTCTCTTCTCCTGAGGTGGCCAAAGTCTTGGAGCCTCAGCTTCAGGATCTGTCCTTCCAGTGAGCACTCGGGGCTGATTTCCTTAAGAATGGATTGGTTTGATCTTCTTGCAGTCCATGGGACTCTCAAGAGTCTCCTCCAGCACCAGAATTCAAAAGCATCCATTCTTCAGTGATCAGCCTTCTTTGTGGTCCAGCTCTCACTTCCGTACATCACTACAGGGAAAACCATAGCTTGAACTATACAGACCTTTGTAGGCTAGGTGATGTCTCTATTTTTTAAGATACTGTCTAGGTTTTTGTGACTCTCTCTAATTTGTTTGTTTGTAGTTAGGATGGGACTGAAGGACCATGATGGGGTGGTTTGTAATATTTGGTGCCGTTAATTACGGACAGCAGGCAATCGTTTCTTTAGAAATATTCTATCATTTCTGTCCAAAATGATGGGTGACGCTGATTTCTGCCTCATATCTCTCTCCCTCTCTCCCCCCCCCTCCGTCCCCCCCCGCCCCATGCAGCTCTGCCACCAGTCGTGTGCCCCCCGCCTCCCCCTCCAGCCACAGCATCGCCACCTCGTCAACCTCCTCGGACCGCACCCGGCTGTCTCGCGGCACCAACATCCGCAGCACCTTCCATGGGGGCCAGGTGCGAGACCGGCGGGGGACCGGCGTTCAGAACGGGCCCCCCACCTCGCCCACGCTCTCCCACGAAGCCACCCCTCTGCCTCAGAGCCGCAGCCGCGCCACCTCCAATCTCTTCAGCAAGCTCACGTCGAAACTCACGCGGAGGTGAGCGGGCGGCCGCGACAAAGGGGGCAGGCGGGCGGGCGAAGAGGGTAACGAAATCGATAACGCAGGCTGGGTGGTTGCCGTTCCCCGACTCCTCTTCCTCCCCCCCCCCCCCGTTTGATTTATTGCATGGGATTTTTAAAAAAATCAAATCGATTTAAATCACAATTTAAATCACTAGTCAGTAAGACTTGGTTTAATTCACTGGTCAGTAAGACTTGGTTTAATCCACTGGTCAGTAAGACTTGGTTTAATCCACTGGTCAGTAAGACTTGGTTTAATTCACTAGTCAGTAAGACTTGGTTTAATTCACTGGTCAGTAAGACTTGGTTTAATCCACTAGTCAGTAAGACTTGGTTTAATTCACTGGTCAGTAAGACTTGGTTTAATCCACTGGTCAGTAAGACTTGGTTTAATTCACTAGTCAGTAAGACTTGGTTTAATTCACTGGTCAGTAAGACTTGGTTTAATTCACTGGTCAGTAAGACTTGGTTTAATTCACTAGTCAGTAAGACTTGGTTTAATTCACTAGTCAGTAAGACTTGGTTTAATTCACTGGTCAGTAAGACTTGGTTTAATCCACTGGTCAGTAAGACTTGGTTTAATTCACTAATCAGTAAGACTTGGCTTAATTCACTAGTCAGTAAGACTTTGTTTAATTCACTAGTCAGTAAGACTTGGTTTAATTCATTAGTCAGTAAGACTTGGTTTAATTCACTAGTCAGTAAGACTTGGTTTAATTCACTGGTCAGTAAGACTTGGTTTAATCCACTGGTCAGTAAGACTTGGTTTAATTCACTGGTCAGTAAGACTTGGTTTAATTCACTAGTCAGTAAGACTTGGTTTAATTCACTAGTCAGTAAGACTTGGTTTAATTCATTAGTCAGTAAGACTTGGTTTAATTCACTAGTCAGTAAGACTTAAAACGGCATACATGCATATATCTAAAAGCAAACAGATAATTACAATTATCAAAGCAGTAAAAAGGGCACGGCACCAGCCCTTTCATTAAAAGCAGTCAGTTCCCCAAAAGCCAGTTGGAAAAAGAAAGGCTTCACCTGAAGGACAGCAAGGAGGGGGCCAGCCTGGCTTCTCTTGGCAGTGAGTTCCAAAGTTGCCTGGGAGCAGCCACCACCGAGAAGGCCCTGCAAAGGTTTGGGGGGAAGGGGTCGTTTCCAATCAGTGCAGACCCTGCAAAACCTGAAATCCCGCAATGTCTCTTAGCACAGATGTTCTGGTGTGTGTGTTTGCTTCCTTGAAGGTTTTTGAGCAGAGGTTGGGCGTCTGTCAGGGATGCTTTAGCTGAGATTCCAAGAAAAAAAGCACACCAAGAACTCAGGCCAATGTAAGTTTCAATAGTGGGAGCGGTCCCTGCTTGCAAATCAATAGTCAATACTAACAAAAACTAATCCATTCAAAAGTATGTATTCTGACAAGGATTACAAACTCAAATAGAGATGACAAATTCTAACAGAGATTACAAGCTCAAACACATAAAGATATGTATAACACAATAATTCGTTACAGAATTAGAAATAAGAGTTTGTGAGTAGAGATACGTTTATGTTAGTCCATAGTCAGATTCGACATGGAGGTCTTCATAGAGCCGAAGTCAGAAGTCAATTATAGATTAGAAACCAGGACATGGCGCTGTTTCGATGTATTCATCTTCATCAGCTGGAAGTATCAAATATTACATGAAAATACATTTAAATTCTAAATTATCAAAAATTATAAAACAGTCATAAATTATAAAACAATATTATATAACATTTGGTTCCTTACCTAATTTTTAAAGGGTCGTGTTAAGTTTGAAGACTTTCGGATAAATATATCCTGTTATTTTCTACTGTTTTATAATTTATGGTCATTTAGAATTTAAATGTTTCTAATCTAATCTAACAGAGTTTGTAATCTCTATTTGAGTTTGTAATCCTTGTCAGAATACATACTTTCGAATAGATTAGTTTTTGTTAATATTGACTATTGATTTGTGATTAGGGACCACTCCCACTACTGAAACTTACATTGGCCTGAGTTCTTGGTGTGCTTTTTTTCTTGGTATATTTAATAACGAGAACTCCAACTTATTTAACGTTAGCTGAGATTCCTGCCTTTCAGGGGGCTAGACTAGATGACTCTTGGCGTCCCTTCTAACTCTACAGTCCTTTGATTCTGTGGTTCCTATTTTTTGTTGTGCTGCAAGCCCTCCATGCAGCCATCATGTTGGCTGAGTCGCAGAACGGCTAGCAAAACGGGATGAATCTGCCACAAACGCCCCATTCCTGCGCCCACGTTCATGGCGGGCGTTTTAAAGCCTCATTAAACCACCGCCGCTTCCCCCAAAGAGTTCTGGGAGATGTAGTGTAGCCTTATTAGACTTTACCGACTGGTGGGGTCTGCATTGCTCCCGGGAGGAAGAAAGGAAGTCAAATGACACCGAGGTTTGGTTCAGAGAAAGAGTTTATTCTGCTCTCCGGATAGCAGAAGGCACTTGTGTGGTCAGTCCACAGCAAGTCCAAAGAAATGAGATATTTCATGCAGTATATATATCCTCCAAGCACCCTCTCCCCCCTTCCCCAGGAATCCAGCCACGTCAGCTTATACACGTAAGTTGACATCCATGACCATAAACAGATATTCCTGTTCCGGTACTCTTGACCATAAAAGGTTGTTCCTGTTCCTATACTCTTATCTTGGGGCAGGAGGACGCCGTTCCCGGGTCTCTTGTCAGACCTGACAAGGTCTGTGCGTCTTTGTGGTCAGGATGTAAGATAAGACCCAGACGTGCCATCCCTGCTTTACTTGGAACTGGCAAGGCCATCCATTGCCGTCTCAGACTGATAAAGGAGAGGGCTTTGAGCACTTGTTTATATAGCTGGCTTTCTGTTTACACATTGGCTCCAGAGCTCAAGTTAATGCATTTTAGAAATGCTCCCTTGGAGGAGGAAAAATGAGGATTTTGGGTCCCGTTTTAGACTGACTGCACAGAAACCCATTCCTTCAGTAGTTTGTTAAGGGTGATGAGATTTCATTAGGGGGGTATCCAAATTCCCTTCCCAGAGCTACCAGCGTGGTTTGATAATCAGATCTGACGAGGAACCCTGGGAATTGAAACTCCAGGGCTTGGCTCTCTCGGCCCACAAGGCGCCAGTTCCGATTCTTGCACCGCAGCAGGGTTGGGCTAGATGACCTTTGGGGTGTCCCATCTGTACAATCCCGTCCCCTCTCCCCCCCCCCCCAATTTAGACGCGTTTCTGCTGGAAGGAAGAGATTGCTCTCCCCACTAACCACAGCTGTCAACGTTTCCCTTTTTTAAAAAAAGGAAATTCCCTTATTCCGAATAGGATTCCTCGTGAGAAAAGGGGAAAGTTGACACTAACCTCTCTTGCTCCCTCCTCCTCCTGCTCCTCCTGCTGCTATCCGCTGTCCCCTCTGTGCTGGTTTCACTTTGCTTTTCTCTGTTTTCAGGGTCACTCTTGACCCCTCTAAGCGCCAGAATTCTAACAGGTGTGTCTCGGGTGCTTCAATGCCTCAAGGATCTAAAATCAGTAAGTCCGGCTGCCTTTTCTTCTTCGCTGGGGGTGCCGGGGGGAAGCCTTGCCTGCCTGCCTCCAGCCCCCAGCCCCTTCCCCTCCTGCCTCCTCCTCACTTGCTCCCCCCCAAAAAAAAATCCCATAAAAGCTTTTGCTTCTTTCTCGCTTGACTAGAAATCTAGAGGTTCCCCCCCAAAAAAGGGTGTTGTTCGGGGCTTAGCTTCTAACACGAGTGCTTGGCGGGGTAGAAGGGGCTCCCCACTCCACCCCCCAACCCCCGCTTCCAATCCCGGAAGCCCCTCGGCCCCCTCAATCCCGGATGGCTGCGGAAAGGCGCTCTGCACATTCTCAAAAGCACTCTCTTCCTTACATTCCAGGTCTGAGCTAAGCTCTATGGCTCCACCCCCTCCCCGGGAGCTCTTAAGCAAGGCTGGGTAAGAGCCAGGCCAGGAGGATAGCTGGGCTAGCCGAGAGATAGCGTGGCGTAGTGGTTAGAGTGGCCCGAATCCCCCGGCCCCACCCCACTTGTCTGTGAAGCTCAGGGTGTGACCCCGGGGGCCAGTCGCTGCTAGCCTGCCTCACAGGGTTGTTGTAGTGGGGGGGGGTTAAATGAGGAGGCAGAGAACCATGGGGTTGCCACCTTGAGAAAAAGCCATGCAAGAAATAAAACAATAAATGAAGAATAGTTTGCACCACACCATATCTAAGCAGCGCAGAGGGGCTTGTGAGACTGACCGAATGCCCCTTTACATTGTCGACACAAGTTCCAGGCTGGGGAGAAGGCCCTTCTCCCTGATGCACTGGCTTTCTCCTTGCGGTGCGTTCCCCTCCCCAAGCCCCAAGCGGTATCAGCCGTGTGATCCCACCTTGCCTCACCCCCCCCAAAAAAATGCAGTTGGAAGGGGTACAGCCCATGCGCAGGTAGAAGAGCCCCCCTCCCCGGGGAAGGTCTCTGATGCAGCTTCCCTTAGCTGCGATTCCCAGCCTTGCAAGGGGGTTGGGGGTCCCAACTTCCACGGTTCTCAGCCAGGGAAGCTTGGGCTCTCTGCTCACAAGGAAGGTTTGAGGGCGGGGCTCTTGGTCCTTCCATCTCTCTCCCGGCCCGGGGTTCAAGGCTCCTCCGGCGGCTGGGAAGGGGAAAAGAGCCTGTCCACCCTTTGGCCCACCTCCCCACCGTCGGCCATGCCTTCTTCATCGCTCTTCTCTTCTTCCTCTTTCCAGGGTCGCAGACGAACCTGAGAGAATCAGGGGACCTGCGCTCACAAGGTGGGTACCCAGCTGCCTGCCTTTATTAATTTAAAAAGACTACCAGCTTTTAGTACAGTTCCATGCAGTAGCTTCAGTACAGGTGTACACAAAAGACAATCTCGTAAAGTTTAGTCATTTAAAGAGAAAGATTGCAGGGGAGGGTTGTGGTTTTTTTCTTTTCTTTTTAAGAGTAAGAAGAAAGCAAGATGAACTGGGAATGTATCAAGTTGTTTAAATCACAGTTCTCCAGAGCTGTTGCTTTAGTTTAAACAAAACTTATGCAACCATACATCGTGACATTATGTTAGGGAAAATAGGGAAAAACACTATGGAAAACACTTGTTGCCAATTCTGACTGGAAGTCAGGGTCATTCATTTGTTCGCAGGAATATTTGAAGGCCTCTGTGTCAGGGGAAAATATATATATCAACGCAGCTTACAACAATGAGAATATAAAACCATGCAATGAAAACCATATTTCAAAAGCTAGAATCTGAAATCAGTTACCCGAAGTAGAAGGATGTATTTTCCAGTGCCTTGCTGGCGGAATAGAGAAAAATTTCAGCAGGCATTAGAAAGTTGGCACAGAGGAACTATTTCCTTCTTCTCTTCTCCTTTTCCTTCTCTTCCTTTTCTGTTTCTTTATTTTCATCTCTTCCTTCTGCTTGCTTCTCTTCTGTTTATCTTCTTTAGCTTGGTTTTCATTGTATCTTATGTTAAAGACTCTCAGTAGAATTGATTTTAAAAGAAAGTCGGCCCGCAAGGCGCCTTCCGAATCTCTAGTGACAGAGAGTTCCACAGAACCCGGGCCAGCTCCAAAGCGCAGCTGCCAACCCACTATAAAAAAAAGTCAATTTCCTACAAGCGCAGAACATGCGTTAGGCGGCACCTGTCGATCACAGGGGCCAAGCGGGCATATGTGGTGTGTGTGCCCTAAATTTCTCTCCCTCTGTCATCAGTATGCCGATGACACCCAACTCTATCTGTTGATGGACGGCCATCCTGACTCGGCCCCAGACACACTGATCAGATGTTTGGAAGCTGTGGCTGGATGGCTGCGTGGGAGCCGGTTGAAGTTAAATCCGTCAAAGACAGAGGTCCTTTGGCTGGGTTGGGACAACATGGGGTTGGGGAGCCAACTCCTATCTATTGCGGGGGCTCAATCAGTGCCAGCGCCTTCTGTCAAGAGCTTGGGTGTAATCTTCGACACCTCCCTTTCCATGGAGGTGCAGATTGCAGCTATAACAAAGGCGGCATTTTTTCATCTCCGCCAAGCTAAGTAGTTGGCTCCTTACCTCTCTCGCCCTGACCTAGCCACTGTGATCCACGCGACAGTCACCTCCAGACTGGATTATTGTAACTCGCTCTATGTGGGGCTGCCCTTGAGACTGACCCAGAAACTCCAGCGGGTGCAGAATGCCGCGGCGAGACTCCTTATGGGGTCTTCGCTGCGAGATCACATTCACCCGGTGCTATACCAGCTGCACTGGCTCCCGGTGGAGTACAGGATCAGGTTCAGGGTCCTGGTTTTAACCTTTAAAGCCCTATACGGCCTCGGACCCTCGGACCTACGGGACCGCCTCTCCTGGTATGTCCCACGGAGGACCTTACGGTCTTCAAACAAAAACATCTTGGAGGTCCCAGGCCACAGGGAGGTTAGGCTGGCCTCAACCAGAGCCAGGGCTTTTTCGGCCGTGGCTCCGATCTGGTGGAACGCTCTGTCACAAGAGACTAGGGCCCTGTGGGACCTGACATCTTTCCGCAGGGCCTGCAAGACAGAGCTGTTCCACCAGGCCTTTGGCCAAGACACAGTCTGACCCCTTCCTTTGGTAATGCTCATAGATCTCTAGCCCAATGATTGCCATTAATTTGATTTTGAATTGATTTTTAGAATGAATTGACTTTAGAATGCTGTGTTACTTTTATTGTTGTTAGCCGCTCTGAGCCCGGCTTCGGCTGGGGAGGGCGGGATATAGCGTATTTTTTGCTCTATAAGACTCACTTTTTCCCTCCTAAAAAGTAAGGGGAAATGTGTGTGTGTCTTATGGAGTGAATGCAGGCTGCGCAGCTATCCCAGAAGCCAGAACAGCAAGAGGGATTGCTGCTTTCACTGCTGTTCTGGCTTCTGAGATTCAGAATATTTTTTTTTTCTTGTTTTCCTCCTCCAAAAACTAGGTGTGTCTTGTGGTCTGGTGCATCTTATAGAGCAAAAAATATGGTAAATAAAATTTTATTATTATTTATTATTATCCTCTCCCCTGCACAGTTGCAATCTACCTTGGCATCAAAAGGAAGCAGAACCCCGGCTGCTCCGATTTACCTGGAATGTGAAGCTGACCAGCACCCGCTCGGCCGAGGCCATTCTGGCTGCCCTCCGCCAGGCCACGGACTCCGCCAGCTGCTGCTGCCGCCAGACGGAGCCCTTCGTCCTCTCCTGCACCCACGAGAAGAGCCCCAGCGAGCACTTCTGCTCCTTCGAGGTGGAGGTGTGTCGCCTACAGCGCCTGGGCGGCCTCCACGGTGTCCTCTTCCGGCGCCAGGCAGGCACCTCCCTGGCCTTCCGCACCCTGGTGGCAAAAATCTCGGACCAGCTGCAACTCTAGGCCAGCGGCAGGAGCACCACGCTGGCTGGCGGGGTTTCTTCCTTCCGCGCCAACCCCACGGGCTGTTGGGGGGGCAGAGAGGGGGCGTGACCCTCGGCCGCCCTCTCCGTTGCGTCACCCCTGGGGGCTTTTATCTGGGGCCTGATCCTGCTGCCTGATAGGACGAGGAGCTGCTCTTGGGGGTCTCCCACCGGCCTGCCCTCTGCGCTAGGGGCTGTGGGGTTGGGGGAGGGGAAAGAGAGGGGGGCATTGAGGAAAGGGGGTCACGCCACTGCCGCCGGGGCCGGCCTCGCCCTCGCCACCATCCTTGGCCCAAGGATCGCCTTTAGGGGGGTCCCTGGATCGCCCCAGGGGGGTCCTCAGCTGCTGCGGGAATCTTAAAGGGGGAGCTCTCTCTCTCTCTGCCTGCCTCCCTTTCTAAGTTTTTTTTGGGGGGGGGCTTTACTCAGTTAACTAGCAGGTGCATGGCATTGGGAGCCTCAAAAGCAAAAGGGGGGGTCTTTGGCAAATTGTGGTGTTGCAGACCCCTCTCCTACCCCCTTTGCCATTGCAATGTAGGAACTGGGATCCCTGCAAAGCAAGTCTCTCTCAGAGACCCTTGAGACCCCCCCGGGTATAGGGCAGTATATAAATTCAATAAAATAATAATAATAATTTTGGTGGCCCCCCCGGCCCCCCGCTTCCATCCATTGGCAAATGCTGCACCCAGAAGTAGCAAACTTTCCCTCTTGCAAACCACTTTTTTGGGTGGGTGTCTTAATTCCAGCTCCATTTTAGTATTTGGGACACAATTACATCTCTGGCTGATGCGAATCCCAGTTCTTTTTTGGGGGGCTCTTTGATTGTCAGAGATCTTGGGGGTGCAGCTCCCAGCCGAAGCCCAGCAGCCAACCCAGTGGCCACGAAGCAAAATCTGCCAAAGTCTTTCTGGAGCAGGGAGGGGGGACCCCAGCCTTTAGCCAAACTTGGGGGGCAATGTTGCCAAAAGAGGATATCCTCTTGCCCAGGCAGGGGTGGTGAGAAACAGGGGGAGAGTTGGGAGGTTCTGGGGATGGCATGACCCCATCTTGTTGAGGGGCTGGCTTGGCCCGCAAAGGGCAGTTTTGGGTCCCGGTCGGTGCTCAGCCCCCTGGCTGCAGGATTCGGCGGCGGCCATTCAACCGGTGCAGCAGCCGTGGTGGTAGAAGGCCGCTGAGCTTCTTCTCCTCTCGGGGAGGGTGGTTTGGGGGTTTGGGTTTTGGCTTCTCCTGTTGAACTTCCCCCGCAACGCACCAAGGCCTTGAGTGGTGGGCCGGGCCCCTCACCGCCATTCCCCACCAGCCCCACATCGCTAGACTAAAAACGACAACAACAACAACAACACACACACTCGCAAACCGGAACCCCGGTGCTGAGACGGCCTTCTCGAGAGGAGGCTGGCCCTCCCGGCGGTCGCTTCAAGGGCTCAGATCCATCGTCCTGACAGCTGGGGCCCCCTGGGGTTGTGGCTCCCCTCAGGAGGGGAGGGGGCAGCGTCCACCCCCCTCCCCAAAAAGAAAAGGCTGCTTCTCGCACACCGGACAAACGGGCATTGCACACTGGTTCGGGCACGGCCACCATGCTCCCTGCCTTCTCTTGCTCGCCTGGGAAATGGGCTCAGCAGTGTGGAGGGGGCCTTGTGGCCAGCACCCCCCACATCCCAGGGCGGAGGAGAGGGGCAGCCTGGTCTCTGGTGGTGGGGCGGCTTGGAGGGGGGGTCACGAGCGACAGCGGCGACGCAGAATTCGGCAGCTCTGGCGGGGAGAAATTTTAAGTGGGTTTCCTTCCTCCTGCCCCCTTTTCCCCCTTGCTCCTTTCGCCTCACCCCACTTCTGTACACTGGGTCCCCCTGCTGTGACCTCCCCTCCTTCCTCCCGGACCCTGCCTCTTTGGGCGCACACCCCTCCCCATCTGTACAGACTCCCCTGTAAATAATTGTCCAGTTAGCCCCCGTTATCATTGGGTTAGCGATATTATTAAATGAGCCCACCCTTTAGCCTTGGGACGATTGTAAGTTATTCCGGCCCCAGAGCGACAGTTCTGTACCAAACCCTTAATAAACGTAGAAAGCCTCCGCCCGTCGTCTTCTCTGCCTCATCCGCGGGGGTGGAATGGGGTTCGAAGCGGCCCTTCGTGGAAACTGAAGGGAACCCCAAAGGTCATCCAGCCCAACCCCACTTCTCAACGGAGAGGTAGAGTCCATGAAACTCGTACCCTTTGTGTGCCTGAGGAGGTGTGTCTCTGTTTGTGTGTTTGTGTGTTGGGATCACTCGATTTTGAGAGCAGCCCTCTGCCCATGTTCAGAGGTACACTGCCCCTCCCAATGGAGGATGTGTGTTTAAACCACTTCTAGAGCCATCTTGGCCGGTGCCCAAAATCGCCTCCCACGGCAGCAAACCCCACAAATAGGTGCTGTGTTGCGTGGAGAAAGGCCCTTTTTTGAATCTCGTTTTTGGGGTTTGCTGACCTGGCCTCCGGCGGGGTTACAAGACTTGCGGTTACAAGACTTGTGGGTACTGGGTTGAGTGCGGGGTTGCCATTGGGGTTCCTTTGACACTTTGGGGACAGCTGGTGTGTGACGGGGAAGAGCTGAACTGAGACAAGGGACGCACGCTGCAAGCTCTCCAGCTCATAACCTAGTAACCCTTCCTAAACGTCAGGACGTCAAAAGCCCAGCCCTGTGAAACTCTTGATGCTGGTGATGGCAGGGAATGTAATCAGTGGCCTTCTCTATTTCCCAGGTGTGCTTTTGGCCTGATCGAGCAGGCCTCTTCTTATTTACTTATGAGGAGCATTCTGGATCAGGCCCAGGGACCGTCACGCCCAGCCTCCTGCTCCTTCTGTTGTCAAATACTACTACCACTAGGAACCCAGGAATCAGATAGACTGCCTCTGGGCCTGGAGGTTCCATCAGAAGAGTCCATTGGCCCATCTAGTCTTCCATCCTGTTCTCACAGTGGCCCAAATTGAAGCCCAAAGGCAAGACCTGGGTGCGAGAGCCCATTATGGGAAACATGCAATCGGGATCAGAACACAAGAGCAGCTCACTGCACACAGCTTTCCTTTCAGACCTCACCGGCTTTTCTCCCTCCCCAGGGAAGAAAAGCTGCAAATGCAACTGTACAATGGTACCTCGGGTTAAGTACTTAATTCGTTCCGGGGGGTCCGTTCTTAACCTGAAACTGTTCTTAACCTGAAGCATCACTTTAGCTAATGGGGCCTCCAGCTGTTCTGTTCTCATCCTGAAGCAAAGTTCTTAAGCCGAGGTACTATTTCTGGGTTAGTGGAGTCTGTAAACTGAAGCGTCTATAACCCAAGGTAAAGGTAAAGGGACCCATGACCATTAGGCTCAGTCATGACCAGAATGACTAAGCCGCTTCTGGCGAACCAGAGCAGCGCACGGAAACGCCGTTTACCTTCCCGCTGGAGTGGTACCTATTTATCTACTTGACCTTCGTGCTTTCAAACTGCTAGGTTGGCAGGAGCTGGGACCGAGCAACAGGAGCTCACCCCGTCGCAGGGATTCGAACTGCCGACCTTCTGATCGACAAGACGAAGAGGCTCGGTGGTTTAGACCACACCGCCACCCGCATCCCATTTGCCTTCACTGTACCCTTTCTTTAAAAAGGTAAAGGTAAAGGACCCCTGACAGTTAAGTCCAGTCGCAGACCACTCTGGGGTTGTGGTGCTCATCATAGAATCATAGAGTTGGGTCCCAGGGGTCATCTAGCCCAACCCCCTGCAATGCTTACTAAAAAATACCTTTTTTTTAAAAAAAAAAAAAGCACAAGAGACTCCTTTTGGGAGGAGGCAAGGCTCTGGGGGCCATAATTCGCTTTATTAACTCCTTCCACTAGGACTCAGGTGTCATGAGCATCCCGGCTGCCCCGCCCCACCCCCAGGCGGCCCTCCGCCCTCCTTCGCAAGAGAAGGGAGGGCGCCCAGGGACAGGGCGGTGGGTGGCCGGGAGTGGCAGGTTGGGGTCACCCCTCCCCCGGAGTCCAAGTCCCAGTCCACGTGGGGTCAGCAGGACAGCGGCCGCGGGAAACCTCTCACTTCTGCGCAGGGACCATGTCATCAATGGCCTGGCCCTTCTCCAGTTTCTTCTCCATCTCCACCATCAGCTTCACGCCGTCCACCACCAGCTGCACCTGTTCCACCTCGGAGGAGCCCAGGCGGTCAGCGTTGGAGATGTCGAAAACGGCGCCCACGGCCTCTGTGTCCACACCACCTGTGGGGGTTTTTGGGGGTGGGGGAGAAGAGTCGCCGTTACTTGAATTGCCCCCTCCAGACCCTCCGGAAACTGGAAGTGGGTTGCTCTGAGCCCATAGGGCGCGTTTCGTTTTGCAACTTTCAGTTTCCAAGAAGTGCTTGTAAGTCGCAACAAGTGACTCGGCCATTTGAAATACCGTATTTTTTGCTCTATGAGACTCACTTTTCCCCTCCTAAAAAGTAAGGGGAAATGTGTGTACGTCTTATGGAGCGAATGCAGGCTGCGCAGCTATCCCAGAAGCCAGAACAGCAAGAGGGATTGCTGCTTTCACTGCGCAGCGATCCCTCTTGCTGTTCTGGCTTCTGAGATTCAGAATATTTTTTTCCTTGTTTTCCTCCTCCCAAAACTAGGTGCGTCTTGTGGTCTGGTGCATCTTATAGAGCGAAAAATACGGTATATTTTGCTTAAATGAATAGGATTTAGCTTTTGGTCGGTAAGCAGAATGCGTGTGTGCAATGAGGCAGCGGTCGTTGATTGCCCCTGCGCTATATATTAACATTTTTTATTAGTATTTAGCATTACGCGACATTTTCAGAAGGTAAAGCTAAAACAATTCGGCTTTCTGGTTTCTGCTCTCTGTCATTAAACCATAGGCTTGTCAAGCTAAATGGTTCCTGCGCTGCCACAGAAATAATAGCTGGTTGGAATTCCTCACGCCCCCAGAATGTGTTTTTTAAGACTGCTCGCTGGATAAATTTGCAAACATTTAGGTTCGCCCCCTAAAATTGCACACCCTACTGAGCCAGGAATCCGTTTCGTAGAATCATTGGAAGGGACCCCTAAGGGTCATCTAGTCCAACCCCTTGCAATGTAGGAATCACAGCTAAAGAATCCCTGAGATATAGCCATCCAATGAAGGGGAGTCCATCACCTTCAGAGGAAGTCCGTTCCATTTGCCTATGGACACCTTTTGCGTAACGGTGCTAAGATTCCCCAAGGGCACAATGCACACAAATGGGCCTAGGACCCTCGTACCTATGGGACCACCTCTCCTGGGATGCCTCACGGAGGACCTTAAGGTCCATAAATAGCAACACCCTAGAGGTCCCGGACCCTAAGGAAGTCAGATTAGCCTCAACCAGAGCCAGGGCCTTCTCAGTGATGGCTCCAGCTTGGTGGAACACTCTGCCTCATGAGACCAGGACCCTGCAGGATCTGATTTCTTTCCTCAGGGCCTGTAAGACAGAGTTGTTCTGCCTGGCCTTCGGCTTGGAATCAACTTGATTCCCTTCCCCTCTTTCCTTTTTCCTTTTTCCTTTTTCCTTCTGTGATGGAACTCCTATTTGGGGACTTCCCTAGCTTTTTTCTGGCCCATGTAGGACCAGTCTGGATAGCTGGCCTTGGTGAAGACTTGACGTTTTCATCAGCCCCAAAGTTTTTGATTTGAGTTTCTACTGAAATGAGGCTGCATTTTAAAGTCGTATTTTAATCAGTTGTTTTTATACCTGGTGTTAGCCGCCCTGAGCCCGGTCTTGGCTGGGGAGGGCGGGGTATAAATAAAAATAAATAAAAATGTATGCCCACAGTTTTGGGAGGCAGGTGGTGGAAGAGATTTAAAAATAAGCATCTGCCCGGGTTATTTTTTCCTTGTAGTGTGGATTTCATAAAATCGGAGGGAGCCCCAAGGCTTGTCGAGCCCCAAACCCTTGCAATTCAGTGCTAGCAAACCATCCCTGAGAGGTGGCCATCTAAACTCTGCTCAGAAACCTCCAAGGAAGGAGAGAGTCTGCTTGAAGGAATCTCCTTCCTGGTCGTCTGGAATCTATCGCTTCGGGCCCTGCTGGCTCCCTCCTTGATGCAATAATAATTATAATAATAATAATTTATTATTTGTACCCCGCCCATCTGGCTGGGTTTCCCCAGCCACTCTGGCCGGCTTCCACAGAGATCAAAAATACACTAAAATGTCACACATTAAAAATTTCCCTGAACAGGGCTGCCTTCAGATGTCTTCTAAATGTCAAGATAGTTGTTTATCGCTTTGACAACTGGTGGGAGGGTGTTCCACCGGGCGGGTGCCACTACCGAAAAGGCCCTCTGTCTGGTTCCCTGTAACTTGGCTTCTCGCAATGAGGGAACCGCCAGAAGGCCCTCGGAGCTGGACCTCAGCGTCCGGGCAGAACGATGGAGGTGGAGACGCTCCTTCAGGTATACTGGGCCGAGGCCATTTAGGACTTTAAAGGTCAACATCAACAC
Organism: Podarcis erhardii; assembly: GCF_964252035.2. Lineage (NCBI taxonomy): Eukaryota > Metazoa > Chordata > Lepidosauria > Squamata > Lacertidae > Podarcis > Podarcis erhardii. Next base: position 89,515,685 of record NC_138511.1, read on the forward strand.
TTTGAATTGTGCTCGGAAACATACTGGGAGCCAATGTAGGTCTTTCAAGACCGGTGTTATGTGGTCTCAGTGGCCGTCCCCAGTCACCAGTCTAGCTGCCGCATTCTGGATTAGTTGCAGTTTCCGAGTCACCTTCAAAGGTAGCCCCACGTAGAGCGCATTCAGTAGTCCAAGTGGGAGATAACCAGAGCTTGCACCACTCTGGTGAGACAGTCTGCGGGCAGGGAGGGTCTCATCCTGCGTACCAGATGGAGCTGGCAGACAGCTGCCCTGGACACAGAATGCAACAGCCCTTCAGATATTTGAAGAGGGTCATTGTATCAGCTTTTGGCCATCTCTTCTCCAGCCTAAAAATACCCAGCTCCCTCGAGCATCCCTCATAAGGATTGGATTCCAGACCAAAGATTTATCTCTGCAAAGAAGCACATTCCCCGGTCCCCTCCCCTCACCCCTCTGCCTAATTCAACATGCAGTCATTAAACTGTAAAGCTGGAGGGGGACACCCAGAGGTCATCTATTCCAACCCCCTGCAATGCAGCAACCGCCAGTCAATTGCATGGCACGAGATGGGCAAGGGGGGCCCCACAAATAACAGCACGAGCCTAACCCTGTCTACTCAGAAGTGCATGGACTGAATCCCCCTCCCCCAGGGCTCGCTCCCAGGTAAGTGGGGCCAAGGGAGCAATTAAAAATAAATTCAAGTCCCTAGTCCCTTTGAGGTGCCACCCAGCTTGTCTTATTTCTGGAAATAAGGATGGAAATCCCCTCCTGCCCTCTCACCTGTGCCACGTTTCTGCAGACGGAGACGTGTGAGGATTTCCTCGAACTTGGCATGCTTGCTGAGATGGGGCAGTTTGACGTGGACACCCCCACGCAGCCCAGTGCCCAGGTTAGAGGGGCAGGTCAGGATGTAGCCCAAGTGCTCGTTCCAGCTGAAGGGGTGGCCAGCTTTCTTGAAGATCTCCTCAATCTTCCCCAAGAAAAAGGAAAAGATGAGCAGGATGAGAAATTATTATTATTATTATTATTATTATTATTTATTATTTATACCCCGCCCATCTGGCTGAGTTTCCCCAGCCACTCTGGGCGGCTTCCAATTGAGTGTTAAAAACAATACAGCATTAAATATTAAAAACTTCCCTAAACAGGGCTGCCTTCAGATGTCTTTTAAAGAAGCTCCTTCAGTCTTTTATCTGCAAAACTGGGAATGTCCACTGTAGGATCTTGTAGGGAGCAGTGCCCGGGACTGGGAGTTTTCATTCATTTATTTCATGAGTAGGCAGACTAAGGCCCAAGGGCCGGATCCGGCCCAATCGCCTTCTAAATCCGGCCCGCGGATGGTCCGGGAATCCATGTGTTTTTATATAAATAGAATGTGTCCTTTTATTTAAAATGCATCTCTGGGTTATTTGTGGGGCTTAGGAATTCGTTCATTATTTTTTTCACAATATAGTCCGGCCCCCCACAAGGTCTGAGGGACAGTGGACCGGCCCCCTGCTGAAAAAGTTTGCTGACTTCTGATTTATTTCATGAAATTTATACCACCAATTGATTGGCAGGAGGGAGAACACCTCAAAGAGGTTTGCAGAAAAGATGGAATCAAATAGGAAAAATCAACAAGGACACTTTGAAACTTTCAAGAAGTTGATCGAAACTTGCGCCAACCTTCTAAGGCTCTGGGTTCTTTAGGCAGGAATGTTTTTAGGAGGTGCCGATAAAGTACAACAAAGGCCCTGGTGTCAACAGGCAGGGAGTTTCAAAGTGTAGGTGCAGCCACACTAAACGATTGATTGCTAACCAGTGTTAAATGGGTCTTACATGGCACCTGTGATAGTGCCAGTTCCATCGATTGAAGCAGTCACATATGCATAGCTGTCAGATTTGAAAATAAGGGACCAGCAGCTTTGAAAATAAGGGATCAGCAGCCAAAATAAGGGATTTTGCTTAGCTTATACAGAAATCCAGCACTGATGGAGCCATGCTGCTTTGGCTGGGACCAGCGGCATAGCGTGGGTTGTCAGCACCCGGGGCAAGGCAAGTAATTTGCGCCCCTAACCCCTAACCTGCCGCCGCTGCCAGCTTCTTCTTGCTGCTGCCTGGGCTGGGGTATTTACGGTAAGGTAGCCACGGCGGCGGCAGCGGGTCCGTGTCAGGTGATCTAGGGCGAGTTGCTGCTGGCGCTGCCGCCCAAACGACGCCGTTTGCCCGGAGGAGGAGGAGGGCAGAGAGGCGAGGAAAATGCAACATGGCCCAGCAGCTGCAGCAGCGGCGGGGCTGTGAGGAGGGGCTGCCTGGCGCGCCCTCGACGCGCGGGGACTGTGGTGAGCGCTGAGAGCCGCTGCCTGCCGGACGCCTTCAGCCCAGACGCGCGCACAGCTCGTCGGTTCCGCGAGACATGGGGCTCTGCTACAGCCTGCGCCCGAGGCTCTTCGGTGACTCCGGAGGTGGCGAGTGCCCCCCCCAGATGTTGCGCCCGGTGCGACCGGCCCCCCCTGCACCCCCCACGCTACGCCACTGGCTGTGACTGACTGTGTTTTGCGGGGGGTTGGACTATATGATCCTAAGGGTCTACAACTCCCGCCAAAGAAGAGGGGCAGACAAAACTGATGAACGAAGATGGCAAAGCTTACGGGCAGAATTAGAAACCAGGAAGAGGACCTCTTTAATAAAGAATGGGGAAAGTTTATAATTTAGTTGAAAAGCTATTGTCAAGAGTTACTTACATTGGTAGGATTGACAGAAAACTTGTAGTAAGAATTTGAACTGTGGATGGACAAATGATTTATAAAAATAGAGGTATGAAAGGGATGCAGAGGGGGAAATCACTACATTAAGATGCTGCACTGGTTGGAGGGGATGCTAAGCAGCACATCAGGGCTGCCGTCGTCCTGGCGCGAGAAGTTCCATCTGCCCTTCCCCGCCCGAGAGAGAGGGAGGGAGGGAGAAGGACTCTCGCCCACGCCACCCGTGAGCCTGGCATGAGGTGGTTGCGACGCCGCGGCAGCCCTGAAGCGCCGACCTTCTGCGTCCCTCCCCATCCCTTCCTCTTCCTCCTCCCTCAGGCCGCCTCCTCAGCTGCTGCTGCCACCTTCGGCTTCCCCTGGCAGCGCGGCGGAAGTCTCACAAGAGAGGGGCTGCCTGGCCGCGCGCCGCCACCTGTCTCCTCATGCCGCTCCCCTGAGGAGGGAAAGGGAGAGACGGAGACACGGCAGCTCGTGCGCACGCTCGCGTGTGCGGCGGAGAACCCCGAGCCGCTGCTTCCCTCCCGAGCCGGGCGAGCATGAAACCCGGGAAATTTAAGGGACATCATCCATAAGGGACAGCAGCGGGACACGGCGCTGGGATAAGGGAGTTTCCCGCCAAATAAGGGACAGTTGACAGCTATGCACATATGGGGCGAGGCACATTTGGAGTGAGGTAAATGGGCTTCAAGTGGTTATGAACTGCAAGAACGTTAACTCGGCCCAGAGGGACCTCGGCAGCTGGCGCAGATCTTTGAGCACAGGTGCTTTGGGCTGCCAGAGCCTCACTCCTGCTAGCAATTGTGGCAAGCGGTGGAGAAATCAAAATTGGAAACAGAATTGTTAGAATCCAATACTAAAAATTTATCAAAAATGTATAACTTGCTGTTGAAATGGAATACGCAGGATGAAACAGTTAAATCAGTTATGATTAAGTGGGCGCAAGATATTGGTCATAACATTATGTTTGCTGACTGGGAAAGGTTGTGGACCACCGGCATGAAATTTTCGGCGTGTAACGCCTTGAGAGAAAATATTATGAAAATGATATATAGGTGGTACATGACCCCAGTCAAGCTTGCAAAAATTTACCACTTGTCAGACAACAAATGTTGGAAGTGTAAAGAAAATGAAGGCTCATTCTTTCACCTCTGGTAGACATGCCCAAGGATTAAGGCTTTCTGGGAAATGATATATAATGAAATGAAAAAGATGTTTAAATACACTTTCCTGAAGAAACCAGAGGCCTTTCTCCTGGGTATGGTCAGCCATGTGGTGTTAAAGAAGGACAGAACTTTGTTTTTGTATGCCACAACAGCAGCAAGGATCCTTATCGCAAAGTATTGGAAGACATCAGATCTACCCACTCTGGAAGAATGGCAGATGAAGATGACAGACTATATGGGACTTGCAGAGATGACGGGCAGAATCCGAGACCAGGAGAAAGAGACAGTGGAAGAAGATTGGAAAAAATTTAAGGACTATCTTAATAAATATTACAAGATTAAAGAATGTTAGATTGACATGGACTTAAAAATATTGGTTTTCAGAGACATTAGAGTAAGAAAAGGAAGGGAATTAGTAAAAAACTTTTGGGAAATAAGGGAATGGAGTTGCTGATGGGATAATGAAACTAGAATACAAAACGGTGAGGTATGAGGAAGTCGGGGAAATAAGGTTGAGAAAATAAATTTTGAAATTATACTTGTTGTTTTTTGTTTGTGTTTGTTTTCATTGTAGTTGTTTTGTATTTGTATGTTCTTATTGGAAAATTTAATAAATATTATTTTTTTTAAAAAAAGCAATTGTGGCAAGCATCCCGGACCTCAAACCCAGCTCAGCCAGTGAAGAGGCAGAACTGCAGCTGGTACCAGCTCGGACACTGTCAACTGACCGCAGCCTGCCTGAGTCACCTGTGAGCCTGTCAGGTGCCTGCCAACGAATAGTAGAATTGTAATAAATAGTTGTTGGCAATGAGAATTGTAGAATTGGAAGGGACCCCCAGAGGTCCTCTAGTCTAACCCCCTGCGATTGCGGGAATCATGCATCACATGATGCTCCTCTGCCTGCCAGGGACTTTCTCTCTGGGCTACCGTTCTCTGCCAGCCCCAAACCCCACAGCTCTCCCCACATGGCCTCTGAGACAGCCAGGTGCCCCTCTCCCCCCCCCTTCAAAGCAGCCCCTCTGCAAAGCTCACCTTCTGCAGCCCGACGCAGAAGCGCCGGAAAACCTCCTTCATGTTGCCACCCTTCTGCATGGAGATAACGCGGAGGTGGTCCTCCTCGTTCACCCAGACCAGGAAGGTTTTGTTGTCATTGTGCCTGGGGGGGGGGCAGAGGGGAGAGTGTGAACGCCGCAGGCCTCTTGAGTGCATTGGAGGTACTGTGACAGCACAAAAGGGCATTGAAGCGCTCCAGGAATGTAATTATTATCATTTACACATAACACCGGTCCTGAGAGATCTGCATTGGCTCCCAGTACGTTTGTGTTGGTGCTGACCTCTAAAGCCCTAAACGGCCTCGGTCCAGTATACCTGAAGGAGTGTCTCCACCCCCATCATTCTGCCCGGACACTGAGATCCAGCTCCGAGGGCCTTCTGGCGGTTCCCTCATTGCGAGAAGTGAGGTTACAGGGAAGCAGGCAGAGGGCCTTCTCGGTAGTGGCGCCCACCCTGTGGAACACCCTCCCGTCAGATGTGAAGGCAATAAGTAGCTATCTTCTTTTTAAAAGACATCTGAAGGCAGCCCTGTTTAGGGAAGTTTTTAATATTTAATGCTGTATTGTTTTTAACACTTGACTGGAAGCCGCCCAGAGTGGCTGGGAAAACTCAGCCAGATGGGTGGGGTATAAATAATAAATTATCATCATCATCATCATCATCATCATCATCTTTATCATGATCATTTCTAGCCAACTTTTCTACCGGGGTGTTCGAGGCAACTTTCAACAGAAGCTAGAAACCATACAGTATTAATGCATTTTGCACAGGGGGTATGTTGTAGGATGGTGTATATATGCAAAAATGCACATAGCCGAACTGCCCCCATCCTTACTTTGCAAGCAAGGCAAATCTGGGATGCTCTCATGCGCCCTCCAAATTCCCACCAGAGAAAGGCTTAGAAGCACTTCCCATGCCAGGAAAACCTGGTGCAAAAGGGGCTTTTAAGTTGTCCACCTTGCATGCAATTAATCTGCAGGATTTAGACCAGCTTTCAACCGCATAAGGTGGAAACCGCACGAGATAATTGCACACATGACGTGATCGGGCAATATAATGCTGATACTCAGTGCAACGCTTTCAAAAACGGGGAGGACACGTAGAACAGGGAGCAAAATGTTTGTATCGTTTGCAGAAAAAACTTATCTATGCTATATTTTTGCAAGCCGCACAATGCAGTTTGGGTGGCCCCTGCTCCATTAAACATTTTTCAAGCTGTGAGGGAAGGGCGTGAGAGGCTGGGTGGAGCTGGACGTGCCCAGGGTGGCTGGGGCAACCCAGTCAGATGGACAGGGTATAAACAATAAAATTGTTCTTGTTGTTATCACTGAATGAAAAAGTAAAGGACCCCTGACAGTTAAGTCCAGTCGCAAACGACTCTGGGGTTGCGGCGCTCATCTTGCTTTACTGGCCGAGGGAGCCAATGTTTGTCTGCAGACAGTTTTTCCGGGTCATGTGGCCAGCAGGACTAAGCCGCTTCTGGCGAACCAGAGCAGTGCACGGAAACGCCGTTTACCTTCCCGCCAGAGCAGTACTTATTTATCTACTTGCACTGGTGTGCTTTCGAACTGCTTGGTTGGCAGGGGCATGGGACCGAGCAACGGGAGCTCACCCCGTCGCGGGAATTCAAACCGCCAACCTGCTGATCGGCACGCCCTAGGCTCTGTGGTTTAACCCACAGCGCCACCCGCGTCCCTCTGTCACTGAACAAGATGTCCCTATTTTCATCAGAAAAACGTTGCGGGTTATCAATGTGTTGCTGATTACCAGATGCCTCTGGCGTCGGGCCAGTCCCGGGCCATGCCTGAGGCGAGCAGGAGAGGAGAGACGGGCTTGTCGAAGAGGAAGTGGTCGTCAATGAGCTGCTGCTGTTCTGCGTCGGTCATGTTCTTCAGAGGGTAGTACTTGCCCTTGAACTCTCCGGTCAAGCTGTTCAAGGCTGTGGAACAGGGGGAAAGGTAGGGAGGTGAGCTGGGGAGAGACACCAAGTGGAGGAGGTATTGGTTTGCAAGCCCCCTCCATATAGGCTGGCCCTCGGAGCTTGCATACCGGTAACCTCCTCTGGCTGATATCCAGACAGACCAGGGAGATTTTGATAGGTGACATTTTCCCAAGCGTGGGTAAAATGCACAACCTCTCCTCCTCCTTCCGCAGAGGAAAGAAAATAAGTCAGAAATCTATTTACATGATGTTTATTTCTGACATTACAGCACTAGAGAAAAACACGTCCTTTCAGTTCAGTTCTTCCAGCAAGTCTGACAAACTTCCTGAACATGCGCACACAGAAGGTTTCAAGTTACACTCTTCACAGAGACTTATCCAGCCTGTGAACGTCCTGGGAAATTCTTCTTTCCCGCAGATAAGCGCACCATGTGATGTCAACAAACTGGCTGTCTGCAGCGATGATGTTTCCATATACTGACAGAAGGCCACTTCTAGGCGCTGACCATTTCGTAGAACCATAGAGTTGCAGAATTGGGAGGGACCCCCAAAGGTCATCTAGCCCAACCCGCTGCGATGGAGGACCATTTGGACACAGCCTGCATGTGCATCTTTGGGAGTGTGGACCAAAGAGGCCTTACAGCCACGACTGCCTATCTCTAGCAGTTGCTGTCTGGAAGTGTGGCTCGCTATTTCATCCTGTGACACCCACACATTTTGGCGGCGGCGCTTATTTACCATTTTGCTCCCCCCCCCCAAGGTTCTACACTCAGGTAGGAATATAAGATGGGGGACGCCTGGCTTGCCAGCAGTACATGTGGAAAGCATCTATGGGACTCTGTGGACCACAAGCCAAACATGAGTTGACTGTGTGATGCAGCAGCAAAAAAGGCTAACGCTAGACATCACCTAGCCTACAAAGGTCTGTATAGTTCAAGCTATGGTTTTCCCAGTAGTGATGTATGGAAGTGAGAGCTGGACCATAAAGAAGGCTGATCGCCGAAGAATGGATGCTTTTGAATTATGGTGCTGGAGGAGACTCTTGAGAGTTCCATGGACTGCAAGAAGATCAAACCTCTCCATTCTGAAGGAAATCAGCCCTGAGTGCTCACTGGAAGGACAGATCCTGAAGCTGAGGCTCCAAGACTTTGGCCACCTCATGAGAAGAGAAGACTCCCTGGAAAAGACCCTGATGTTGGGAAAGATGGAGGGCCCAAGGAGAAGGGGACGATAGTGGGACATTGTTCTCGAAGCTACCAGTGTGAGTTTGACCAACTGCAGGAGGCAGTGGAAGACAGGAGTGCCTGGTGTGCTCTGGTCCAGGGGGTCACGAAGAGGCGGACACGACTAAACGACTAAACAACAACAACGAAAGCGAGGAGTGAGAGGAGTTGACCATCAGCTGCCCTGTCCCACCTAAGTCGGCTCGCCTGTCCGGGGTCGTTCCCAGCCCAGCTGCCGGCCAAGGCCAGAAGGTGCAGAAAGTTCTGGTGCAGCCCATCAACCTCATCTTCAGATACCTACAGAATAGGTCCAGAATTCAGGTGTGGCTGTATGAACAGGTGAACATGAGGCTAGAAGGCTTTGATGATATTGGATTTGATGAATATATGAACTTGGTTCTGAATGATGCTGAGGAGATTCAGTCCAAGACAAAATCAAGGAAACAGCTGGGTCGAATCATGTTAAAAGGAGACAATATTACTCTTCTACAGAATGTTTCTAACTAGAAATAGCTATTGAGTATGTTTTGCTTATTATTTTAATCTTTAAACCTATAGAAGAAAATATGCAGTGGTTTAATGGTATCACTCCCAATTCTACCGTTGGTGTCTGAAGAGTGAAGAATGAAGCCAGTTACTTGTGCTTGCATAATTTTCAATAACTTTTCTACATTGGTGTTGAATTGTAGTTCTTTATAAATAAAACTTTTTGTTAGTAAAAAAACACAAAAACACACCAAGGTCTTAATATGCCCCCCTTATTGTCAGATAAAAGCATGTTTCGTCTATCTGTGTACATACACAGCACATTCTGAATGGGGGGGGGGCGTCTCTCCCAACTTTGAATTTTGGGTGTGCTTTGTAGCTGAGGGCATTCTCCCTCATTCTTTTGATTTGGGGTATATGTCAAATTTGAAGCTTCGTGAACTGACATCTGTTAAAGACAGATCCCATTGCCTGCTATTTACTAAACACAGAAGTAAACATCATCAGACCTTTGCCAAATACCTCATGCCATTGCATGTCAGCTCTCAAACAACTGAGACTGAAATCAAACGCTGCCCAGAGTCAGCAGATATTTGGCGAACGTCTGATGGATATTCATCCCGAAAGAGATCCTGAGCACATTGTTCCCTCTTGATTCTAGAGGCTGCAAAAAGCCCTCTTTAACTGCACTTCAAACTTAGAATTTCTTCTTCTTGTAATCTAGTTTGGCCCTGCAAAGGCTTTTCAAAAAAGACACCCTAAACCTACAGTTGCCAGGCCTCCTTAGGAAGAAGGAATGACTTAAATTAGTGTGAATAGTGCAGAAATGGCCCAAAATTAGGGGGAATGCACTGATCTTTCAAAGAGAGAGCCCTTAAGACATTCCCAGTTCCTCTTGTCGCCTTAAGAACATAAGGAAAGCTGGCTGGATCAGGCGAAGGGAGTTCAAATACTCCAGCATCCTGTTTTCCCCCACAGGAAACCTACAAGTAGGATTCGAACACAAGAGCACGCTTCCCTCTTGCGGTTTCCAGCCACTGGTATTCAGGAGCACAGCTGCCTCCAGCTGTGGGGCCCAGAGCCCAGCCATCGTGGATAACAGCCCTCTCCTTCTCCCTGAATTTGCCTAATTGTATTTCGAAGCCATCCTGTGGCAGGGAGTTCCGCAGTTCAACTCTTGCGCTACGCAAAGAAGGAATCTGTTTTGCCCAACGTGATTCTTCCAGCCTTACTTACCAGTGATGGAGAGGTTCTCAATAGCCCGGCGCTCTCCGCGGCTGCAGTGGGGGGGCAGGGTGTACCCCTTGATGCTGCGCCCAGTCCTCACGCGGCTGCTGAGCACATAGTTGGGGTCCAGGTCATCTCCGCCCTGTGGGGAACAGAGAGGCAGAGGCCTGCCGTGAGTTGGCCTGGCAAGCCCCCGACACACCTGCCTTTCTCACGAGCACGGCGGTCCTTCCCCGTTCCGTGCGAGCGTCTGAACCTGCCCCCTTCCCAAGTCAAACCACAAATCTGTCAAGCACAGTGCCGTCTCTTCCAGCCTTTGCCAACCTGGCGCCCTCCAGATGTTTGGGACAGCAGATTGGCAAAGGCGGGTCTACTCTGACTGGCAAGAAGAGCCTGGCTGCTGGATCGGGGCAAACGGGGCCCATCAAGTTTTGGTGGCCATCCCTGCCTCTTGTGGGAGGGAGTTCCACAGGCTAACTTGGCCTCTGTCCTTCCTTTTATCTGTCCTGAATCCAGGTTGATCGTTGTCGCTGCCTCCTGTGCAGGTGAGTTCCCTTGTTCAGGGAACCAGGCACTGGGGGGGTTAAAATTTGCATGTCCAAAGCATGGGCGCCCCTATAGAACTTCGGCCCAGCCCTCCAGCCCCTCAGCCCTGGCCAGTCCTGGTTCCTACCTTCAGGTTCTCGTGGTTCAGGTCGGTCTTATGCTTGTCAGTTGGCTTGTAGCCGCAATGACGGTCCCGGATGACAGGGTCAAAGAGTCCGCTGAATACGGTATAGCTCTCTTCATCACCAGCCACACAGCCCACGGTCATGATGTAGGGGTGGCCTGTGTGTGAACGAGGGAGGAGGCGTTAGATTAGGAGAAGGGCGCCTGAAGCACCGTTCTTCATTGATAGCCATCTGCCAGGGATTATTTTAGCTGTGATTCTCTCGTTGCAGGAGGTTGGACTACATGACCCCTGGGGGGGAGTCCCTTCAAACTTTACAATTCTATAATTCATAAATAATATGATCAGGGACATATTGCCCTGCCCCTTAAAAAGCGGAAGACTCCCAGAGACCTGTGGGAATGGGATTAGAGTGTTCAAAGTGGGAGATTGGCGGGTATGACCAGTGGGGTGCTCCCTTTGGCAAGCCTTGTTGAAAAGGAACAGGCGCTGCACATGAGATCTCACTCTGCAAGGTCAGGGAATCGTAGAATTGTAGGCTCCTGTGTTAAGAGCTCAAGCTCATTTTGCTTATTTCCCATGCTCTGTGCATTAGTATAGAAACAACCAAAACCACAAGTATTTCCCTCCAGTGTCTATGATGCAATTGTTTTCATAACGTTGGAAGCATTTTCCTGTTTTCTTTGTTGTAAGCCGCTTTGAGCATGATTTTTGCTCTGTGTGTGTGTGTGTGTGTGTGGAAAAACTGCATACAAATGAATGAATGAAGCCTGTGTCTCTGCTGGAGACATGCAGAATTATACGCAGGGTTTTATGTGCATCCCCCACAAATTGAACCCAGCAAGGGGACTTGACTATTTAATCCAGGAGTGGTCAGCTAGAAACCACTTCCTGTGGCTGGCTTGAAGTCACAACTCCCAGTAATATTAGCAACTTGCAAGAGGTTTGTTTGGGCTTTGGTATGTAATATGTGGGTCCTTGTATTCATACTACAGCTGGGGACCTGATTTGATAAATTGTTATGGTCTAATCTTTTCTCAAGGGACGTGGGTGGCGCTGTGGGTTAAACCACAGGGCCTAGGGCTTGCCGATCAGAAGATCGGTGGTTCGAATCCCCGCGACGGGGTGAGCTCCCGTTGCTTGGTCCCTTCTCCTGCCAACCTAGCAGTTCGAAAGCACGTCAAAGTGCAAGTAGATCAATAGGTACCGCTCCGGCAGGAAGGTAAACGGCATTTCCGTGCGCTGCTCTGGTTCGCCAGAAGCGGCTTAGTCATGCTGGACACATGACCCGGAAGCTGTACGCCGGCTCCCTCGGCCAGTAAAGTGAGATGAGCACCGCAACCCCAGAGTCGGTCACAACTGGACCTAATGGTCAGGGGTCCCTTTACCTTTAATCTTTTCTCAGTTAGGAACCTAGGAAGCTGTCTTATGTCAAGTCCCATTGAGCCAAGTGCTACCAACACTGACTGGCAGCTCAGCTCTCCAGGGTTTCAGAAGGGTGACATTGCCAGCGCTCCCAGGCAGATGTTCTGCCACAGGGACCTTCCAATTCAATTTCCACGGGAAAAGGGGTTGTTCTTAATTATAGGTGCTATTCCTGCATTGCAATGGGTTGGAACTGCCCAGAGTGGCTGGGGAGACTCAGCCAGATGGGCGGGGTATAAATTATTATTATTATTATTATTATTATTATTATTATTATTATTATTATTATTACTAGACCAGATGACCTTGGGATCCCTTCCAGCTCTGCTCTCCTGTGATTCTCATGCCTTGCTACTCTTTCTCGCTGCTGGGGCTCAAAGCTGGCTGGACTCTGGACTCTTTTGTTTCCTCCCCCCTTCCCCCCCCCCCGGCCTCCACCACCCCCACCCCCCACTGTGTGGCAAATGCATTATGCAAACTGGCCGCCAGAGGGAGATGGCAAGCCGGATTGGGGAGAAATTGCATGCCTGGCTTTGGGTGCCCTCTTTGCCCGCAAAGCAAAGAGAGATGCTCAGTGCGGCTTTAGCGTTTGCTTCGTCCAAGAGGTATGACCCACCTGGGTTGTCCACACCGGTCTGGATGCAGTCGTCCAGGGTGAAGCCGCTGGGAGTCTCCTTGTCACGCAGCTTTTCGTAAAGCTCCTTGGTGAGGACCTTGGCCATGTGGTTGTTGTGTTTGGAGAGGTCAGGGAACTCCTCATCACACTTGTAGTTTAGCTTGTACTTGTTGTGGGTGTTTCCGAAAGGCATGGTGGCGGGTGGCGGGGAGAGTCCTGTGGCAAAAAGCAGGGCACAGTGTTGGGGGCTTTTTAAGTTTGCAGGTAGGTGCAATAGGGCTTTATAAAAATTACCGTATTTTTTGCTCTATAAGACTCACTTTTCCCCTTCTAATAAGTAAGGGGAAATGTGTGTGTGTGTCTTATGGAGTGAATGCGGGCTGCGCAGCTATCCCAGAAGCCAGAACAGCAAGAGGGATTGCTGCTTTCACTGCGCAGCGATCCCTCTTGCTGTTCTGGCTTGTGAGATTCAGAATATTTTTTTTCTTGTTTTCCTTCTGCAAAAACTAGGTGCGTCTTGTGGTCTGGTGCATCTTACAGAGCGAAAAATACGCTATGTGTGGCATGGAGATAGCAGAGAGAGAGAAGATTTTCCACCCTGCAAGGTAAAGGTAAAGGGACCCCTGACCATTAGGTCCAGTTGTAGCTGACTCTGGGGTTGCGGCACTCATCTCGCTTTACTGGCTGAGAGAGCCGGCGTACAGCTTCCGGGTCATGTGGTCAGCATGACTAAGCCGCTTCTGGCGAACCAGAGCAGCGCATGGAAATGCCGTTTACCTTCCCGTCGGAGCAGTACCTATTTATTTACTTGCACTTGGACATGCTTTCGAACTGCTAGGTTGGCAGGAGTAGGGACTGAGCAAAGGGAGCTCACCCCGTCGCGGGGATTCGAACCGCCAGCCTTCTGATCGGCAAGCCCTAGGCTCTGTGGCTTAGACCACAGTGCCATCTGCATCCTCTCTCCATAAGGCAATGAGACTGAGCGTTGGATGATTTGGAACGGAGGAAAGAAAGTCGTCCTTCGTACAGCACATAGTTAAACTATGGAACTCGCTGCTGAAGGAAACAGCGACAGCCATGAACCTGGATGGCATTAAAAGAGGATGGGGAAAATTCATGGAGGAGGAAATGCCTATTGCTATCTATTAGCCATAACGGTTATTGCTCTGCCTCCACCGTTGGAGGCAGCAGTGCTCCTAAATCCCAGCTGCTGGAAACCATAGGAGGAGAGGAGAGGGCTCTGCGTTCGAATCCTGTTTGCAGGTTCCCCAGAAGAAGCATCTGGGATGCTGGACTTGTTGGGCTGTTGGCCTGAACCAGCAGCCAGGCTCTTCCGAGGTTTTTAATGAGGGGCCTATCCACTTTCTCCACCTCCTTCTTAATTTGCCCAGCCGTTTTTCTTGAGATCCTGAGATCCGGGAACTTGAAGCGTGCAAAGCACACTGGCAGCCCCTGTGGCAAGGGCTGTTCCATGGGTCTGAGCTTATTCTAGATTATTATTATTTATTCCCCTTGCGCCCAGCCTCTCTGCTGGGGAGTGGAGAGTTCCCAAGGTGGCGAGGAATCCCATTCCCAGCTCTGCGGCCTGTCTGTATGGAACCCATATGGAGAGGTCAAGAGGGGCCCCCCTGTATGCCAAGTGGGTGGGGAGGTGTGGGGCAGGGGGGGCGTGCAGGCTCCAGCACTCCTATCTAGTTGCCGCCAGTGGAGAGCCAGGGATAATTTTAGCCCTCGGCCCCTCGGAAACCGGTTTATTTATAGCCGACTTTCTTGTCCACAAAAGGGCCCCCGATGGCGTGGAAGAACATTTTGGCTGCCAGCTCAGCTTGCATTCCAGCGGCTACTTTTGCAAAGTGTCAGCGGTCCCCGGATCCAAGTGCCCAGCAAGGAATCCAATCTCCAGGCGGGGTGAGGGGGGTGGGGAGGGAAGCGGGGAAAGCACTCTGCATGCAGCAACGAAGGAGAGAGGGGGAGAGTTTGGCAGGCGCTTGCAGGAGGGCTGGCCAGTGGGCGAATGCCAGGGTCTTCCTGGACCTCCTCTCCAGCTCACAAACAGCAAGGACGCCCGTCTAGGGCACTCAGCAAGGTCATTGCAAGGTTTGGGGTCACTGGCGCCATTTGGGGCCGTCCGAAAAGAAGGGCAGCTCTAGGAGCCTGGCAACCCTATACTTGGCCATTCTAGGGGGTGAAGCACCGAAGCAGATTGCTGGAGTAGGGGGTCCCTGCTGGCGCCCCAAATTCTCTGGACTGCCACCCACACTCCCCATCCACTTCATAGATCAAATTCCAGATTTTAAAAAATCTGGAATGCTTTGTAGGTGAGGCACCTGCAGCTGTTGCTGCCCGTTTCTCTGTCCTCCCTTCTCCTACCCCACACGCCCAAATCTGGGAACCAGAGACGGCTGTTACCTGACAGAGAGAATCAAATCCTGCAAAATCCCCTGGGGCTTGGCGCTGCCTTGTCTCACTCCAGCACAACAGGTGACCCGAAAGCCTGGCTCAAGGACCTAGACATATATACCCTGTGCCTCACTGCCATTGGCCGAACGCTGACAAGCAGCCAGCCTCTGATTGGGCATTGCTTCCCCGTCCACGCTTGAAATTTGGGTCGGGAGCTTTCTTCGCCTCCGTCCCCTGATGGAGCACAAGCGTCTCCTGCAGGGCTCTCCTTTCCCCCCCAGAGGCAAAGCTCAGCCCCAAGGTTCTGCTTCCGCAATGCAGGGCCCAAAAATACGTGAAGCGAGTGGACTGGAGCATGTGCAGAGTGCTCCTTCACAATGTGTCGGGACCAGGACCTGGCTCTTCTTATGTAATTAAAGTGCAAAAGAAGAGGTTGCTGGATCAGGCCCATCTAGTCCTCCAGAATCCTGTTCTCACATAATACCCCTAAGAACCTGGGAATCTGGGTAGACGCTCTCTGGAGCTGGAGGTTATAATAATAATAATTTAATAATAATTTATTATTTATACCCCGCCCATCTGGCTGAGTTTTCCCAGCCACTCTGGGCGGCTTCCAACCAAGTGTTACAAACAATACAGCATTAAATATTAAAAACTTCCCTGATCAGGGCTGCCTTCAGGTGTATTTTAAAAAGAAGATAGCTGCTTATTTCTTTCACATGTGAAGGAAGGGTGTTCCACAGGGTGGGCGCCACCACCGAGAAGGCCCTCTGTCTGGTTCCCTGCAACCTCACTTCTCGCAATGAGGAAACCGCCAGAAGGCCCTCGGCGCTGGACCTCAGTGTCTGGGCAGAACGATGGGGGTGGAGACGCTCCTTCAGGTATCCTGGGCCTTTGAGGCCATTTAGGGCTTTCAAGGTCAGCACCAACACTTTGAATTGTGCTTGGAAACGTACTGGGAGCCAATGCAGATCTCTCAGGACCGGTGTTATGTGGTCCTGGCGGCCACTCCCAGTCACCAGTCTAGCTGCCGCATTCTGGATTAATTGTAGTTTCCGGGTCACCTTCAAAGGGAGCCCCACATAGAGCGCATTGCAGTAGTCCAAGCGGGAGATAACCAGAGCATGCACCACTCTGGCGAGACAGTCCGCAGGCAGGTAAGGTCTCAGCCTGCATACCAGGTGGAGCTGGTAAACAGCTGCCCTGGACACAGAATGGACCTGCACCTCCATGGACATCTGTGAGTCCAAAATGACTCCCAGACGGCACACCTGGTCCTTCAGGGGCACAGTTGCCCCATTCAGGACCAGGGAGTCCGCCACCCCCGCCCACCCCCTGTCCCCCCAAAAACAGTACCTCAGTCTTGTCAGGATTCAACCACAATCTGTTAGCCACCATCCACAAGAACATAGGATGAGCTTGGCTGCTGGATCAGGCCAATCGCCCATCTAGTCCAGGATCCTGTTCTCTCAGGGGCCACCCAGATGCCTGGATCCTCGCGAGCAGGATTCAAGCACAAGAACCCTCTCCCTGGGCCAAACCCTGCTGACAAATCAGACAAATGGATTCATCCTGGCGTCCTGCTTCTGCTATCCAGATGCTTCTATGAAGTTCAGAACACAATGGTGACAAGTGCCCACCCATCCCTAGGAACTGGTATTCAGAACTAGACTGCCTCTGAGCATGCAAAGAGGCCTGCGTCTGATCCTGCACTCTGTTCTCATAGTGGCCGGCCAGATATTCCAATATTCCAACGGGAAATCCACCAATGGGGCCTGAGTAGATCTGCAGCCCTCTCCCCACTTCTGAGACCCCTCAGTGGGTATTCAGAGGCGTGCCTACTCTGAACACAGCCATCCTGCCTGTTGTTGTTGTTTAGTCGTTTAGTCGTGTCCGCCTCTTCGTGACCCCCTGGACCAGAGCACGCCAGGCACTCCTGTCTTCCACTGCCTCCCACAGTTTGGTCAAACTCATGCTGGTAGCTTCGAGAACACTGTCCCACCATCTCGTCCTCTGTCGTCCCCTTCTCCTTGGGCCCTCCATCTTTCCCAACATCAGGGTCTTTTCCAGGGAGTCTTCTCTTCTCATGAGGTGGCCAAAGTCTTGGAGCCTCAACTTCAGGATCTGTCCTTCCAGGGAGCACTCAGGGCTAATTTCCTTAAGAATGGATACGTTTAATCTTCTTGCAGTCCATGGGACTCTCCAGAGTCTCCTCCAGCACCAGAATTCAAAAGCATCCATTCTTCGGTGATCAGCCTTCTTGATGGTCCAGCTCTCACTTCCATACATCACTACTGGGAAAACCAGAGCTTGAACTATACTGACCTTTGTTGGCAAGGTGATGTCTCTGCTTTTTAAGACGCTGCCTAGTAGCCTTCAATAGCTCTTTTCTCCGCCGTAAATTGGTCCAATCATCTTTTAAAGCCGTACGCGCTCCTGCAGCAGGGAGTTCCACCGTTTAACTCTGTACTGTGTGATTTCTAACAGTTATGAACAAGTTGAAATGAGGTTGAGTCAAGGATAATTTTTTGTAAAGTGTTTAAAAAAAAAAGTTTGGCAGTCTTTTATTTTTTTACGTAAACGACATCAAGAACATCCAAAGTGTTCCGGTGAGAGATGCCAGCTCGACTCCTGCCAAAGAGCGCTGGCGGTTGAGGACGAACCTTTGGATCCTGGAAACGGAAGCTGTGAATGCACAGAACTGGGCAAGTTTTAATTTAAGGCCACGGCAGAGTTTCTGTGGCAGGTTGCTACCGTATTTTCCGCTCTATAAGACGCATATTCTGAATCTCAGAAGCCAGAACAGCAAGAGGGATCGCTGCGCAGTGAAAGCCGCAATCCCTCTTGCTGTTCTGGCTTCTGGGATAGCTGCGCAGCCTGCATTCGCTCCATAAGACGCACACACATTTCCCCTTACTTTTTAGGAGGGAAAAAGTGAGTCTCTTAGAGCGGTATCTTACCTCTTTTCCTTACCTCTTTTCCTTCTCCTTTCACTTGAATTTCTTTACTGCCTTCTTTAAGTTACAAACATGTCTGTGTACCTTATTGAAAATGAAATGGAAATACGTATATTTAAAGACAAAACTCTGCTGCAAGAAGAAAAACTGTCTTTGTCCTGAACCTCCCAACATTCACCTTTTTTGGGTGTCCGTGGGTTCTGGTGTTAGGCGAGACAGAGAAAGGCCTTTCTCTCTCCAATTTCTCCATGGCATGCCTAATTTTATAAACTTCTATCACGCTGCCTTTTCCTCAGCTTTCCCCTAAACTGCAGGCTCCATCCCTCTGATACTTTTCGTGGCCCCTTTCTGACCCTTTCCTAACTGTAAAGGTAAAGGTAAAGGGACCCCTGACCATTAGGTCCAGTCGTGGCCGACTCTGGGGTTGCAGTGCTCATCTCGCTTTATTGGCCGAGGGAACCGGCGTACAGCTTCCGGGTTATGTGGCCAGCATGACTAAGCCGCTTCTGGCGAACCAGAGCAGCGCACGGAAACGACGTTTGCCTTCCCACCGGAGTGGTACCTATTTATCTCCTTGCACTTTGACGTGCTTTCAAACTGCTAGGTTGGCAGGAGCAGGGACCGAGCAACAGGAGCTCACCCCGTCGCAGGGATTCGAACCACCGACCTTCTGATCGGCAAGCCCTAGGCTCTGTGGTTTAACCCACAGCGTCACCCACGTTACTAACTGTACAACATCCTTTTTGAGGTGAGGCAGCCAGAACGCTATGCAGGGCATTGCAAGGGTTTGGACCAGATGACTCTTTAGTTGACCAGATGACTCTCTTCCAGTTCGACAATGCTAGGATTCGATGATTCCCTATTTGCAGAGTGGCCTTACGTTAATTGGCAGTTTTGTTTTCAGATTCTTCTCTAATGATTCCTGGCAGGATGTGTGCCTTTTTGCACAGCTGCTGCACCTGGGAAGCCTTTTGAGCTGCCCTGCCAAAGAGGTCCAGACTAGACCCCTTCTGCCTCCATCCAATTGCTCTCGCCCTCCCCGAGGATCCTCTGAGTCAGAGACCATTATCACCCTCTGCGCCAACAGGTGCCAATCATTTGTCATGGGCAGAAGGGCCTTCTGTTTTCGGCTGTCCTTTGGCAAGCAATTGCAAAACCGCCTATCATTTGTTTCTGGGTTTTTTTGTGATTTTTATTTAACATAATTATTACAAAATATAAGCAAAATATTGCAAATACATGCATACACATATATTTCTGATAAGCACCCACATATATAAATTAAGAACAAAAAGAAAAAAGGAAGAAAAGAAAAAAGGAGAAAAAGAAGAAGAAAAGTTGGAAGAATTTCTTCCCAATTTATTCTACAGATATCTCAATAATAAAATTTCATTGACTGACTTCCATCGCTTACACTGCACTTCCTATATACATTTTAAGCAAAAACTTATCTGTTATTCCGTATTTTCTCCACACAATCTCATACAAATATTCCAACCGATAAGTTTTCTAAACCTTTCATAAACCTATTCTAAACACAACCAGTACCTTATGTTTAATCTCTGTCTACATAAATAATCATTTAAGCATTTCCATTGTTTCTGCATTATATTGTTTGGGTGCAAAACCGTCTTATCATTTGCATAAGGTTGAGCCATAAGGTTGAGCCTGCTAATTGCTCTCCCCGCCCCCTAAATCCAGTGGGTCTCATCCAGCGGGCAAAGAGGGGGTTGGTTTGGCCCTGAAAGATTCCCACCCCGCTTGGCAGCAAAAGCTGGTGGAAGCTGTAGAAATTCTTGCCCTTCCCGGATTCGCAGGCCTGGGAGAGCCGCAAGGCATTTCTTCTCCAGGGTCTTTCCTTTTGGCCGTGCCAAAGGGGCCCCCCTCCCCGAACATCGCAGCCCCCAACTAGACAGCCTCCACCCCACCTCCAAGTGGCATGTTGCACCTGCTGGGGGCTGTAAGATGCTCAACGCACAAACACCATTCCAGGACTGGTATGCTTTATCCAAATGGAGGAGACCCCCTCTGCACTGCTGACAGCTGCAGGGAAAGTGGGGGCCCATCTGCAGATGACACTGGTGGTAACTGGAACCCTGACAGATGCATCGGGGGGGGTTGATCTCCTGCCGCCCCCTCCCTTCTTGGGCACGAGGGAATCCCCCCAGGGCGCGTCCGTTGGATTAGAACAGCGGACCGGACGAATTCATGGAGGGCAAAGCTATTTGACGCCTGCCATTTTTAATTTGCAGCTACCGCTCTCATCGTAGCATCAACAGGCTAGAGGAGGCAGTGGGGCGTAGTGGTTACAGCAGCGGTTCTCGGACTTTTGTCCCCGAGCCACACTTTCAGAAGAAAAAAATGCCGCCGTCACGCCAGTTTATTTTACTGATTAAGAAATGTGTTGGGAAACGCAACAGGGATTGTCCTCCATAGAATTGTGGAGTTGGGACCGCGAGGATCATCTAGTCCAACCCCCAGGAATGCAGGTATTCTTTGCCCAACGTGGGGTTCAAACCCACAATTAAGAGTCTCGTGCTCTACCAATGCCCTTGCTCTCATTCTGAGAAGATACCCATATTCTGCAAATAACAAAAAATATTTTGATAAAATACTGTACTGAAATGTTTAAATGTTTCTTGGATCATCCTGGAATCTTCCTGTTTTAGCTCCCTCTCCTGCCCCACCCTTTGAGAACCTCTGGGTTAGAGTGTCGGACTAGGACCTGGGCGAGATCTGGGTTCAAATGCCCCCTTTCACATGTGACCTTGAGGACCAGTCTCTCTCTCTCTCTCTCTCTCTCTCTCTCTCTCTCTCTCTCTCTCTCTCTCTCTGCCTAACCTTATCTCACAGGGTTTCGCTGTGGGGATTAAATGAGGAAGGGGAGAATCATGCAAACCACCTAGGACACCTTGGATAAATTAGATGGGATATAACTTCAGTAAAAGGGACGTGGGTGGCACTGTGGGTTAAACCACAGAGCCTAGGACTTGCCGATAAGAAGGTCGGCGGTTCGAATCCCCGTAACAGTGTGACCACCCGTTGCTCGGTCCCTGCTCCTGCCAACCTAGCAGTTCGAAAGCACGTCAGAGTGCAAGTAGATAAATAGGTACCACTCCGGCAGGAAGGTAAGCGGCGTTTAGTCCTAAGCCAGAAGCGGCTTAGTCCTGCTGGCCACATGACCCGGAAGCTGTACACCGGCTCCCTCGGCCAAGAAAGCGAGATGAGCACCGCAACCCCAGAGTCGGCCACAACTAGACCTAATGGTCTGGGGTCCCTTTACCTTTACCTTAAGTTCAGTAAACAAAAAGTAAATAAATAACATGGCTGAAAATTGAGAATCTAACTGGAGCTTGGTGGCCTTTCTAGTCCAGAATCCTGTTCTCATAGCGGCCGCCCAGATGCCTCCATGGGGAACCCACAAGCAGCATTCAAGCACAATAACCACCTCCCCTCCTGCCATTTCCTGCAACTGGTATTCAGAAGCATTGCTGTCTCTGACTGTGGAGACAGAACATAGCCATTGCGGTTAGTAGCAGCCACTAATAGCTCTCTCCTCCTCTGTGAATTTCTCCAGGCCTCTTCTAAAGCCTTCTGAGTCGGTGGCTATTGCTGCCTAAAGTGGCAGGGAGTTCCACAGTCTCAACTCTGCGCCACATGAAGAAAAGCGAGTCCTTGCAGGGCAGTAGAGCACCACCAGCTGTCCACAGATGCTTGGTGCTGATGCCAGCCTTGGGAGATGATGATGATAATAATAATAATAATAATAATAATAATAATAATAATAATAATAAATTTTATTCATATCCCGCCCTCCCCAGCTGAAGCCAGGCTCAGAGCGGCTAACAACAATAAAAGTAACACAGTTTACATAAAATCACGATCAATTAATTGAAATATATGATGGCAGAGGAAGGAGGGTGGGATGTGGGGGCAAGCAGGAACAGGTGAAAGATATCATCCTTCGTTCTGAACACAGCTGGGGAATTGCAAGGGGTGGGATGAGGGGGGGACTGAGGGCTTGTGCTCCAGGTGCCCCTCCGTCTTATTTGACATCTGCCCCCCCTAAAGACTGGATGCCTCTTGGGTTGTCTCCTTAGATTATTGGGGGGGGGGCACAGAGGGAAGACACCTCCTGCATGTAATTTGACATGCCCAAAACCTTCCAGGGCGCGGGGTCGTCTTCCTTGCTGCTGCCACCGCCACCCACCAGGCGCACATTTCTAAGCTCAGGGCTTTATATAGGCTGCAATTTCTCAGCTGGCCCCCTTCCCAACCTCTGCACCCTGGGCCCCCAAAACAGCCGGGCGATTGGGTTTCGCCCTCCCAGCCCCCTTTATAAAGGGGCAGCGAAAGGAGGACGGGGGGGCCTGACAGCAGCTGCTTCTCACCAGTGATTTGTGGGAACCTGATCTCATCATCTCGCACAGCCCCCCCCCCCCCGCCAGGTTGGCATGCCTGCTGCCTCCTGGCAAAGGACTGCCCACTCGATCGACCTTGAGGCCTGCGAAGGAAGGGGAAGGGCCTTGGGGGAGTGGGGCAGAGCGATTAGAGGTGTGGGCTTTGGAGGGTGAAAGCATTTTGCAGAGCTGATATGCTGGCTGGGGGGGTCATAGAATCACAGAACTGTAGCGTGACCGGAAGGGATCCCAGAGGCCATCCATCCCAACCCGTTGCAACGCAGCGGGATCAAGGGTCATCTAGGGAGAGGCCGTTGCTCAAAGAGCAGAACTTCTGCTTTGCAGGCAGAATGTCACAGGGTTCAATGCCTGAACGGCTTCTCCAGGTAAGGCTGGCTATTTCCCCCTCCGCTGCCTGAAAACCCAGAGGGCAGTGTAGACCAGGGGTCAGCAAGCTTTTTCGGCAGGAAGCCGGTCCACTGTCCCTCAGACCTTGTTAGGGGCCGGACTATATGTGATAGGAATATTATGGTCTTATGATATATGGTAATGTTCATAAGTGTACCAACCAAGCACATACATAGATCAGCACAGGAAGGCCAACCTGGAACCATTTTGATTCCTCAACTGACCAAATGTTTTCTCTGCAAGGTCAAAATGGAAAAGCCTCCCCATTGTCTTTTCCTTCACAAATCCTGTCTTAAGGGTATGTCTGCGTTTGAATAGGGTCAAAACAAAATAAAAAAATTCCTTCCAGTAGCACCTTAAAGACCAACTAAGTTAGTTCTAGGTATGAGCTTTTGTGTGCATGCACACTTCTTCAGATACACTGAAACAGAAGTCACCAGACCCTTCTATATAGTGAGAAGGTGGGGAGGGGTATTACTCAGAAGGGTGGTGGGAATGGGTGATTGGCAGATAGCTGTGATGAGCCTGTTGACGACTCTTAACGACTGCAATAGGTCTTACAGGAAAAAGCAAGGGGTGAGAAGGTGAAAAATGGCTTTGTCATGTATAATGAGATAAGAATCCAATGTCTTTGTTCAGACCAGGTCTCTCCATGGTTTTAAGTTTGGTAATAAGTTGCAATTCAGCAGCTTCTCTTTCCAGTCTATTTCTGAAATTCCTTTGTAATAGAACAGCTACTTTGAGATCTTGTATAGAATGTCCTGAGAGATTGAAGTGTTCTCCTACTGGTTTCTCTGTCTTGTGATTCCTGATGTCAGAAGGATTTTTTTTATTTTGTTTTGACTATGGCAGACCAACATGGCTACCTATCTATAACTGAATAGGGTCAGTTACAGATAGGTAGCCATGTTGGTCTGCCATAGTCAAAACAAAATAAAAAAATTCCTTCCAGTAGCACCTTAAAGACCAACTAAGTTAGTTCTAGGTATGAGCTTTCGTGTGCATGCACACTTCTTCAGATACACTGAAACAGAAGTCACCAGACCCTTCTATATAGTGAGAAGGTGGGGAGGGGTATTACTCAGAAGGGTGGTGGGAATGGGTGATAGGCAGATAGCTGTGATGAGCCTGTTGACGACTCTTAACGACTGCAATAGGTCTTGGTGAGGTTGATGGACTTCCATTTCATGCGGCTCAATGTGGTGCCTTCCATAAGACCTATTGTAAAACCTATTGCAGTTGTTAAGAGTCGTCAACAGGCTCATCACAGCTATCTGCCAATCACCCATTCCCACCACCCTTCTGAGTAATACCCCTCCCCACCTTCTCACTATATAGAAGGGTCTGGTGACTTCTGTTTCAGTGTATCTGAAGAAGTGTGCATGCACACGAAAGCTCATACCAAGAACTAACTTAGTTGGTCTTTAAGGTGCTACTGGAAGGAATTTTTTGTTTTGAATAGGGTGTGAGCCTGTGACATGGCCCAGGAACTAAGTATTTATCATTACAAAAGACTGGCCAGGCTCCCCAGGGTATCCAATCAAGTGAGCATTAATAGGTGACCTGCCAGACAGGAGATCAACAACAACAGGAGAAAAACAATATTAAAATTTCTGTTTTAGACCGCCTTTTCTGTGATGCAGGTATGATGTATCTGGGGGGTGGTCTTAGGTTACACCCCTTCTGTGAAGTATGTATGATGTTTCTGGGAGTGGTCTCGATCTACAGGGTGGCAATTTCAAAAGTCTTTATAAGGTCTTGCGCACCATTTTTCTGGGTCCCTCCTCTCTCCTGCGGGTGAGGGGAGCACCCTGTTGCAACACATCAATAAAGGCCAAGCCTACAGGCTGCTGTTTTGCTCCAAGTTATCCTGGTTGGTGTCTTTGTTTTTTGTCCAAGGGAGCCCTCAGATTTTTCCGTTAACATATATTTTGGAAAAAATTAATGGACAAATTCCTATGCCCCACAAATAACCCAGAGATGCATTTTAAATAAAAGCACACATTCTACTCATGTTAAAACACGCTGGTTCCTGGACCGTCCACAGGCGGATTTAGAAGGCAATTGGGCCGAATCCGGCCCTCGGGCCTTAGTTTGCCTACCCATGGTGTCTAGACAGCCCTGCGCTAGATGGACCAATGGGTTTGGGTCAGGATAAGGCAAAGTTCCTGCATTCTCCTGTCCCTGACCTGTTTGCTACTACAGTGGTACCTCAGGTTAAGTACTTAATTCGTTCCGGAGCTCCGTTCTTAACCTGAAACTGTTCTTAACCTGAAGCACCACTTTAGCTAATGGGGCCTCCTGCCCCATGATTTTTGTTCTCATCCTGAAGCAAAAGTTCTTAACCTGAAGCACTATTTCTGGGTTAGCGGAGTCTGTAACCTGAAGCGCATGTAACCTGAAGCGTATGTGACCTGAGGTACCACTGTAGTTAGAGCACAGTCCCCAATCCTTTCGTAACACTAGGAACTCGTGGATGTCCCGTGATCCTGAACACTGCTGGAAGATCGAGGGCAGAGAAAAGAAAGTCCTTTTAAAAATTATCTTCTATAGATCTCAGGGTGGTTTGCAACATAAAAATACAAGGAGAAAAAAAACACAAAATATGGCGCAGAGTTGAACTATGGAACTCCCTGCCACAGTAGGCAGTTGTTGTTGTTGTTGTTGTTTAGTCATTTAGTTGTGTCCGCCTCTTTGTGACCCCCCGGACCAGAGCACGCCAGGCACTCCTGTCTTCCACTGCCTCCCGCAGTTTGGTCAAACTCATGCTGGTCTCTTCGAGAACACTGTCCAACCATCTCATCCTCCATCGTCCCCTTCTCCTTGGGCCCTCCATCTTTCCCAACATCAGGGTCTTTTCCAGGGAGTCTTCTCTTCTCATGAGGTGGCCAAAGTCTTGGAGCCTCAGCTTCAGGATCTGTCCTTCCAGTGAGCACTCAGGGCTGATTTCCTTCAGAATGGAGAGGTTTGATCTTCTTGCAGTCCATGGGACTCTCAAGAGTCTCCTCCAGCACCAGAATTCAAAAGCATCCATTCTTCGGCAATCAGCCTTCTTTGTGGTCCAGCTCTCACTTCCATACATCACTACTGGGAAAACCAGAGCTTTAACTATGCGGACCTTTGTTGGCAAGGTGATGTCTCTGCTTTTTAAGATGCTGTCTAGGTTTGTCATTGCACAGTAGGCAGTGGCGGCCACCAATCCACCAATTCTCTTTAAAAGAGAATGAGACAAATTCATGGAGGAGAGGGCTGTCGGTGGCTGTGCTCCAAGGTCAGAGGCCGAAACGTTCAAGAGATCAAATGTTCTTTGATCTGTCCTGCATCTTCCAGTGAATCCCAGTGTTCTGAGAGAGGGCGCAAGCTTTTCCCAAGCCACACACTCCATGCCATTTTATAAATTCCTATCATGTCAGCGCTCCCTCTGCTTTTCTCTAAACTGGAAGTCCCAAACACTGCAACCTCCATCCCTTCGACCATCTTGTTTGCCCTTCTCTGAACTGTCCAATATCCTTCCTGAGCTGACTCTGCCCTGTGACTGGCCGCTGACCAGCAGGTCAAGAAGCAAAGAGGTGGTGAGATTGGTGCAGAGCCAGCTGGCCGCTCCCTAGGTGCTGGGTTTGCACCTTGCTGCCCTCGCCTCACCCCTCTCCCTGCCGGCGAGAGTTCAGGTGAGCAGACTTCAGCCAAGCCAGGAGTCCAGACCCTCCAAGTGTACCTATTTTCCATGCAGACTCCCGGATTTGGTCCCAGAATGCCCCACTTTTCCTTAGGACAACGTCCCTGCTTTCATCCGAGAAATGTTTTACACACACACACACACACACACACTGTATTTTTTGCTCTATAAGGCTCACTTTTTCCCTCCTAAAAAGTAAGGGGAAATGTGTGTGCGTCTTATGGAGCGAATGCAGGCTGCGCAGCTATCCCAGAAGCCAGCACAGCAAGAGGGATTGCTGCTTTCGCTGCGCAGCGATCCCTCTTGTTCAGGCTTCTGAGATTCAGAATATTTTTTTTCTTGTTTCCCTCCTCCAAAAACTAGGTGCGTCTTGTGGTCTGGTGTGTCTAACAGAGCGAAAAATACAGTAAGTTTTTTAACATATCATTTTCAACAGTGATTAAACATACTTTTACATCTTATATGATCAATCACATCTGAAAATTTTTCAATCTAATCACTTAATATACATTTCTTGTGGGTTAAACCACAGAGCCTAGGGCTTGCCGATCAGAAGGTCAGTGGTTCGAATCCCCGTAACGGGGTGAGCTCCCATTGCTCGCTCCCTGCTCCTGCCAACCTAGCAGTTCGAAAGCACGTCAAAGTGCAAGTAGATAAATAGGTACCACTCTGGCAGGAAGCTAAATGGCGTTTCTGTGCGCTGCTCTGGTTCGCCAGAAGCGGCTTAATCATGCTGGCCACATGACCCGGAAGCTGTACCAATAAAGCGAGATGAGCGCCGCAACCCCAGAGTCAGCCATGACTGGACCTAACGGTCAGGGGTCCCTTTACCTTTACCTATACATTTCTTACTTTCACTATTACCTTTAAATCTCATAACTGATATCTCTATCCTTTTTCTACTTTGCAATGTTTCATATATTCCTCCTTACAAAACTTCTTTGTAGTCCTACTAACGTAATTTGTTCATTACAGCTGCTCTTCAAATAGTTCGTATATTTCTTCCAATCTTCTGTGAATCTCTGGTCCCGCAGGTTTCGAATCCTTCCTGTCATTTTATCCAGTTCTGCATAGTCCATTCATTTTGTCT
The DNA here is from genome assembly GCF_964252035.2 of Podarcis erhardii. Taxonomy (NCBI): domain Eukaryota; kingdom Metazoa; phylum Chordata; class Lepidosauria; order Squamata; family Lacertidae; genus Podarcis; species Podarcis erhardii. Next base: position 89,543,164 of record NC_138511.1, read on the forward strand.
GCCATTCTTCTTGTGTCGGTATTTCTTCTTGCTTCCATTTCTGGGCTAAAAAATACAGCAGTACCTTGGGATGTGAAAGGGATCCATTTTGGAGCCCCGTTCACATCCCGAACAGAACGCAAGACGCGACGGCGCATCTGCGCATGCGCAGGACGCGTTTCGCCACTTCTGCGCATGCACGCGACGTCGCTTTGAGCGACTGCGCATGCGCGAGCGGCGAAACCCGGAAGTAACGCGCTCCATTACTTCCGGGTTGCCGTGGAGCACAACTTGAATGCGCTCAACTCGAAGCACATTCAACGCGAGGTATGACTGTACTTTCATCCGAGAAAAGTTGGAGCATTTGGCAGTCTCGCTGGCTGCTGCGTGGGGCCCAGGGACACTGCCCCATCTTGTCTTTCTCCTCTTGGCCAACCTTGGTGATCCAGCGGCCAGCTCCCAGCAACCTTTGCGACCCGAGCAGATGGAGACCGGGAAGAGAACACCAGCCCTGGGACCCATTCTTTGGCTCTGGTTTGCTTGGAGAGGTGGGAAAGGGAGTCCCTGAGCACACGCAGAGTGAAACAAACGCCCTACATGGGAACGTGGGGGAGGCACTGGGGCCCTGAAGCTTTGGGGAAGGAAGTGCCTCCATGCACTTGAAGAATTTGGGCCTGAGCTCTGCACTGGATGGGGGGTTGGACTGAATGACCTTTGGGTACCCTTCCAAGTTCAGTGATTCTTTCCCTCCAGAAAGAGCATATCTGGCCTCGAGCCTTTTTGCTGAGCGGGTGGGGTGTGGAAATGGATGCTTTAGCAGGCCGGAATATGGATCAGGACCAAGAGAAAGGTGAAACCATTTGGCTGAAGCGTGTAACAGGACCTCACGCTCCTTTTTAAGAACACGCACAAACGGCTGATTAGTATCTTCATCGGTGCAGCAGCCCACCAGGCCTGCAGTGGGGCCCCCTTCCTTCTGGGTTCCCATGCATCCCAGAGAGCGCAAAATTGGCCAGATCCACTGTATTCTCCCCTGTATTTGGGTTTTAAAAAGTAATGCAGCATCGGGAGAGAGAGACACGGGAATCCAGAATCCTAGGGACTGGGGCACTCGGCGTATGCTCAGAGGCACCCTCTGCCAAACATACCCTCTTTGCATTTTTCAGGATTTGATTCTTTTGGGAAAATCCGCGTTTGGCGTCTCTCTCTTCCCCCCGCCTCTAGGCCTGACGTATGACTTGGTTGGAACAAGCTGTCCCAGGGACATCGGATCAGTTTCCTCGTATGTGATAGCTGAGGCGGCAGAAATCTAGACCTCGAGCTGCGTCTCCTTGCGGGCCAGGGGGGCGAGCGATAAGCATGTCAAATCAGACATTTTGGAAACTGAGGCCCAGGTGAATTGTGGAGGGGGAGTTGGACACACATATCTGCAGTGTCAGGGCAAAACAACAACAACAACAACAACAACCTCTATACAGTCTCTCTGGCAGAAAAATAAAAACCCCAAATCCAGATTCCAGGCCACCGTTAATTTTCCCAATTAGCCCTTTCGCTAATGGGAAGGGGGGGTACCTAACACAGGATACCTGGTCTTAGAAGGTGGGGAGTTGTCTCTCTACATATTTTGCAAGGAGAGTGAAGGACTGGGTGCCTTGTGGGGCTGCTGTTTGCCTCCACACCCCAATAAATCGGCTCACTCATGGGAATTCAATCCTGGCAGACGGTCAGAACTGGGCTGGGCAGCGTATTTTTAGAGACTTCTCCAGCTGCAAGTCCCATCTCCAGTTTCACGCCAAAGAGAGGCAGGTTTTGGAAAGGAGGGTGCAGAAAACTTTCCCCCTGTCCCGGGCTCCTCAGGGAAGCAGCCAGCATTCTCAGGCTGGGGGTGCAAATCCTGACACACGGAAAGCGTAGGGCTGGAGCTTTTAAATATTTAGAATGTTTTTTAAGGTCTTACGGTTTTTAAGTGGAGGTCGGATGGCTCCCTGGCAGGGATCCTTTCGTTGCGATTCCCACGGTCCACGGGGTGAGACTAAATGATCCCTTGGGAACCCTCCCAGCCCTACAATACTATGGAAAGCGGAGGAGGGGAGAGTTGTGGTCTGAAACACACCCTGCTTTTCTGGGGTTAGGGCATGGGGCGAAACACCTTTGCACTGGACCGTTTGGCCATTGCCTGTGAGCAGCACCTCCCTGCTTGGGTGCAAGTGCATTCCTGTGCTGCAGGTGGGTTGGTCTGGATGACCTTTGGGGGACGCTTCGAATTCTGAACTCTGCGATTCGGGTCTCTTGCGGGGAGCCACCGCCTGCCTTGACCCACATCTGCGACAAGCCAACACCGGCAGCCATGTTCAGGAGGCTTCTGCACCGAGGCTTCCAGAGGAGAAGTGCGCTCCATGTGCGGACCAGGGGCGGGGTGTGGAGGGTCCGCTTGCCTTTTTCCTCCTTGGGAACCAAAGAAGGAAAGCTGCTTGCTGCAGAAAGTGGCGCCGGCTCCTGCAAGGTTTCAGAATCGCCTGCCAGTAGCAGCTGTCTCTGGCCCAGCATTCATTTATCAGCTGACCCACACATGCACACTCGCACACTGACACACACACACACACCCCACGGCCTCCCTCCTGTGGCATTCCAAGGCTCACAGGTTCGCTGGGGCTCCCCGTGTCGCCTGCCGCACCTGTCGCAGGGCTCTTCCTTGCACCTGTGGGGAGAGATTATGGGATGCAGAGCTCATTAATGGGTCGCAGCATGAGGCCATCCATACCAACGGATGAAAAATCGGGCAGGGGTTGTGGGTGGCATGCCCTGCCCCACACACTCTCCTTGCACACACACCCAGAAAAATTCCCTCCCAAGGAGGCTGCTGGTATATTGCTGGTGCATTCCTCAGAAGCCCAGCCCAGCCCCTTAAGAACATAAGAAGAGCCTGCAGGATCAGGCCCAAGGGTGCTCCTTCACAATGTGTCAGGACCAGGACCTGGCTCTTCTTATGTAATTAAAGAGCAAAAGAAGTGCTGTTGGATCAGGCCAAAGGCTCCCACCCAGTCCTCCAGAATCCTGTTCTCACAGAGGCCTAATACCCCTAAGAACCTGGGAATCTGGATAGACTGTCTCTGGAGCTGGAGGTTCCATTTGTTGTTGTTGTTTAGTCGTTTCATCGTGTCTGCCTCTTCGTGACCCCCTGGACCAGAGCACGCCAGGCACTCCTGTCTTCCACTGCCTCCCGCAGTTTGGTCAGACTCATGCTGGTAGCTTCGAGAACACTGTCCCACCATCTCGTCCTCTGTCGTCCCCTTCTCCTTGTGCCCTCCATCTTTCCCAACATCAGGGTCTTTTCCAGAGAGTCTTCTCTTCTCATGAGGTGGCCAAAGTCTTGGAGCCTCAGCTTCAGGATCTGTCCTTCTAGGGAGCACTCAGGGCTGATTTCCTTCAGAATGGAGAGGTTGGATCTTCTTGCAGTCCATGGGACTCTCAAGAGTCTCCTCCAGCACCAGAATTCAAAAGCATCCATTCTTCGGCGATCAGCCTTCTTTGTGGTCCAGCTCTCACTTCCATACATCACTACTGGGAAAACCATAGCTTTCACTATACGGACCTTTGTTGGCAAGGTGATGTCTCTACTTTAGAGACATCATGTATTAGATAATATGTAAAGAAATACACAATAAGAAGAGTACATTCATTTGTAAGAAAAAGGAATATACAACAGGAAAGACAGGATGTCTAGTGTGTTGGCATGTATAAGTTGTTTTTGTGGGGGGGATTTGTTTTTGTTTCTAGGTATATAAAATTTGTATATAATTTTTGTATACATGTTGGAAATTATATTATAGTAAGTCCTGTAATGTAACATGACAGCGTTTACCGATGTAATATCAGAATGCTAACAAATAAATAAAATTCAAATTCAAATAAATAAATAAATAAATCACAGAGTTCGAATGGATCCTGGGACCCTGAGGATAATCTAGTCCGACTCCCTGAAATGCAGGAATAAGCAGCTGTCCCACAGGGGGATCAAACCTGCGACCTTGCGACAAGGCCCAAAGTCACAGCCAGCGAGCTTCGCAGCCAAGTGGGGTTCTGCGCTAGCAACTTGCATCTTGCTCATCAATCCATGTGCCAGCAATAAGGGAGCTTGGATGTGACCCATATTTTTGAGGGGGGGGAGAGAAAAAGCGCAGCTCATTAGCTCAGGCCACCCCCAGAGGCCAGCCGGTGATTAACACACTTTCTGTGACTTAAGCACAGTTTGGTCCCTGTGGGGGGAACCTGTCTGCCAGAACTGCTCCTGCCACACATTCTGGCTCAGGAGACGCAGCTGGCAGCAGTTTTCTGAAAAGCACCGGGGGGGGGGGCTGCCAGGAGCCCTCCAATGAGAAAACCCAGCCCCTGATAACTGGGGGGGATGGGGATGACTGACTGTGGTTCCTTAGTGGTGTGCTTTCTGCACATGCACAGAGGCACACACCCCTTGCCCAGATTGTCTGGAGCTTTGGACTGGGTTGTCACCAATGCAGTGGTACCTCTGGTTGCGAACAGGATCTGTTCCAGAGGCACATTCGCAACATGAATTGAGCGCAACCTGCAGTGGCGCGTCTGCGCATGCGCGAGTTGCGATTTGCTGCTTCTGCGCATGCGCATGATGTCATTCTGCGCATGTGCAAGCGACAAAGCCCAGAAGTAACCCTTTCCGGTACTTCCAGGTCGCCGCGGGACGTAACCTGAAAGAACGGAACATGAAGCGGACGTAACATGAGGTATGGCTGTATGCTGATGAAACTCAGCTCTATCTGCTGACCGAGCAGTGTGTATACTGAGATATATACACTGACTCGGCCCCGGACACACTGACCAGATGCTTGGAGGCTGTGGCTGGATGGTTTTGTGGGAGCCGATTGAAATTAAATCCTTCAAAGACAGAGGTCCTCTGGCTGGGTCGGGATGGCATGGGGACGAGGGACCAATTCCCTTCTCTTGCAGGGGCCCAATTAGTTAAGGGTTTGGGTGTAATCCTTGACGCCTCCCTTTCCAGGATCGCTGTGCTTACACATCACTTGGGAAGACAGGCGAACGAATATCAGTGTACTGGATGAAGCAAAGATCACCAGTGTTGAAGCAATGATTCTTCAACATCAACTTCTTTGGACTGGTCATGTTGTGCGGATGCCTGATGATCGTCTTCCAAAGCAACAACAATTCGTTTCGGAGGTCTGTTCTTAACATGAAACTGTTCTTAACCTGAAGCACCACTTTAGCTAATGGGGCCTCCTGCCGCCTCCGCACCACCGGAGCACGATTTCTGTTCTCATCCTGAAGCAAAGTTCTTAACCTGAAGCACTATTTCCAGGTTAGCGGAGTCTGTAACATGAAGTTTATGTAACCTGAAGCGTATGTAACCCGAGGTGCCACTGTACTCTGAACTTAAAATGCTGGTGGTCAACAAAAGAGGTTTAAAGACTCTCTCAAGGCAAATCTGAAAAAATGTAGTATAAACACTGACAACTGGGAAACACTGGCCTGTGAGCGCTCCAGTTGGAGAACAGCCTTTCCCAAAGGTGTCCTGGGCTTTGAAGACACTTGAACTCAGGACACAAGGGAGAAACATGCCAAGAGGAAGGCATGCTTGGCAAATCCTCACCGGGATTAACTCCCGCCCAGAAACCCATGTCCCCACTGTGGAAGGACGTGTGGATCCAGAACTGGCCTCCACACTTACAGACTCATTGTTAAAACTGTGTTTATGGAAGACAATCTTACTCAGCTACGAGGGATTGCAGAAGAATAAGAAGCATGAGAAGAGTTGCTCTACTGAAGGCAGCTGTCTTCAAACCAGCCCTGACAGTTCATGAAGCTACTGGGAAAACAGCAGACGATTCTGTCCTGCAGAAACAGGTCCAGAACTTTGTCGGGGAACTGCAAAGACTTGCATATGGGATCAAGGGGCCCAGGCTGGTTCCTCCAGCAACCGCTTGCAAACATTCACCGCCCAGTTGGCATTGCTGCCGGGGGTTTCTCAGGGCCTTTGAGGAACGGGCTGGAGGAGTCTTGGCAGGCGAGTAAAAATAGTGAGATGCTGTCCTCTCGTGGCCGGTTGCAAACGCCACTCTTTTGGGCTGCAAAAGAAGGGAATCCTAACTGCAGGGTGAAGTGGGCTTTCCAGGCAAAGATAAGAGCAGAAAATCACCCACCTGCTCATCGATTAAGCAGGGGTTCCTGGGCACCTTAAGACGCATCACATTTTTTCTGCTTTGTTGCTCATTGATATTTAAATGAACCTTTCATTGACTGCATTTCATGAAAAACTTAACTGCGTCACCTTTTTTAAAGTAAAAACAAAGTGGGTTTTTTTAAAAAAAATAATCATTTTTCAATACAAACAGCAACCACAAAAGACACATACAACAAAAACCACAATAACACTAATAACACAATTTAACAATTCAGATTTGAGTACAGATATACCTATAACTGCAATGACAAACCTGGACAGCATCTTAAAAAGCAGAGACATCACCTTGCCAACAAAGGTCCGCATAGTTCAAGCTCTGGTTTTCCCAGTAGTGATGTATGGAAGTGAGAGCTGGACCACAAAGAAGGCTGATTGCCGAAGAATGGATGCTTTTGAATTCTGGTGCTGGAGGAGACTCTTGAGAGTCCCATGGACTGCAAGAAGATCAAACCTCTCCATTCTGAAGGAAATCAGCCCTGAGTGCTCCCTGGAAGGACAGATCCTGAAGCTGAGGCTCCAAGACTTTGGCCACCTCGTGAGAAGAGAAGACTCCCTGGAAAAGACCCTGATGTTGGGAAAGATGGAGGGCACAAGGAGAAGGGGACGACGGAGGACGAGATGGTGGGACAGTGTTCTCGAAGCTACCAGCATGAGTTTGACCAAACTGCGGGAGGCAGTGGAAGACAGGAGTGCCTGGCGTGCTCTGGTCCAGGGGGTCACAAAGAGCCGGACACGACTAAACAACAACAACATACCTATAACTACACCTTTTAAACAATATTTCCCCACCTCTCCTCCCCCTACTTCCCACCATTGTCCGCCTTATCGCTTAAGTATTCCTTCTAGATTTCTTCATATTTATCCGTTCTTAATTTGCGTCAACATGCAATTCGTTCGTATGTAGCTAGTCTGTGCTGAATCCATGTGCTAAATGGAATCTTTTTGTGGCTCATTCAGTTCATCAAAACAAGTTTTTTTGCTTCTAATATGGCACGGTACATCCATTTTTTTTGACCCCTTGTAATCTCCCACCTTTCTGGTATATAATTTAGAATTAAATTCAAATCCCCTAAATTACAATTTATTTTTATTACTCTTGCTGTATAAACAAAGTTAACCTGTTTCATCCGAGTTTGGTGGGATGTTATCAAATGCATAAAGAGATTATATTTGTCTCTTCCACAAGTCTCTCAAGAAATTTGGGATAAGTTACATCTAATTGGCTGAAAATTTACTGATGTAACATGGAGCCTTTTATTCTGCATACACCTTGTGCCTCTGAGGGTTTCAGCCCTAGGCTTACATATATCTTGCGAGTCAGGTGGGCTCTTGCTCTCTCGATTTTTACAAAATCTCTCTCCACTTGTACCTGCCTGTTAAAGGTAAAGGTAAAGGGACCCCTGACCATTAGGTCCAGTCGTGACCAACTCTGGGGTTGTGGGGCTCATCTCACTTTACTGGCCGTGGGAGCCGGCATACAGCTTCCGGGTCGTGTGGCCAGCATGACTAAGCCGCTTCTGGCGAACCAGAGCAGCGCACGGAAACGCTGTTTACCTTCCCGCTGGAGTGGTACCTATTTATCTACTTGCACTTTGATGTGCTTTTGAACTGCTAGATTGGCAGGAGCAGGGACTGAGCAACGGGAGCTCACCCTGTCACGGGGATTTGAACCGCCGACCTTCTGATTGGCAAGTCCTGGGCTCTGTGGTGTAACCCACAGCGCCACCCGCATCCCTTAACCTGCCTGTTATCTCATCGCAAATATCCGGATAACCTGCTTCATCATTTCTTCCGGCAAATCCAGCATCCCACTCCAGGCTTGGTTTGGATCGGTTTGCTTTTTTATGTGTTGGTCTCATGAAGTTCTGTTTTGTTATTTGGGTCATAGGGACGAAAATCAATAAATATAGTTCAGGAAAAACAGGCAGGCCGTTTGGAGCAAATTGAGGCACCAACGTGGAGCCGGATCAAGGGGCAGAAACTCAGGAAAGGATTCTTTCTTATTGTACCAACACCGTTTGTAGAACATAACAGTTCTGGTCCAATAAAACAGATCGGCTTTCCGGTTCCCGTCGGCCGGGAACAAGGCAGAAAGTGCAGCGCAGGCTCTGGTTTCTGCCAAGGGGGTGCCTGGCTTGGCCTCCGCCCACCCCCATGCACTCAGCCAGCCTTTTACTGCCTGCGCCTCCCGCCTCCCTCATCGATCCGAGACAGCTTCTGCCCGCTCAGCATCCACACTGGGCATCCATCATATTTATTTCCCCTCTGTGCTCCCCATCCACTCCACCTTCCACTGGAGAGCAAGGCTGGGAGCTTGTCTGGCCTCTTGCCAGCACAGCTCTTTATGGGCTGAGCAGGGAGATGGGAGCACTTTCCATGCAATATTCAGCGGGGATGTCTGCAGGCCAGGCAAAAAGGCTGCCAAGCCCCCCTTTGCCTCCTGCACAACAGCAGGTAATCTCTTCCCTGAAGCAGAGTCTGAATGAGGGATAGGGGTGTGTGTTCAGGTCTCGGGGGGCAAATGTGGCCCTTTGCACCCCACAATCTGGCCCACAGGACTCTCTCCAGGCTATACTGCACTCTTCCCTCGCCAGTCTTGATTTGCAGCGCCCTTGAGGGCTTCTGCTTGTCTGCAGATCATCCTGCAACTCCCCTCACACTGCTTCTTTGTCTGGATCTAGGACAGAAGGGGTTGTGTGAGTGTGAAGAACCTGGTTTATTGCACAGGTTAAAAAATAATCATCACATTCATCACCCACATCTGCCTGTGGCCCTCAGAAGATGGTCTACATCAGAACATGAGTAGAGTCGGTGTGATGGCCTGGGACTTGGGTTCGGAACCAGAGGAGACTCAGTCTGCACCGGATCCTTTGCCTCAGGCGGCATCTGAACCAAGTCTGGGGCCTGATCCTGAAGAGTCCCAGGTTCCCCTGCAGCAAACCCCAGCTGGGCCGAGTCAGGGGCCTGAGCCTGCCCTGGCTCCAGATGTGGGGATTACCTCGTTGCCTCCAGCTGGGCCATCACTTACAGCTGCTCCACTACCAGTTGGGTCAGGGGAGGCTGAGGCGGCCCCTGGGTCTAGTCACCCACCGACGTCTCCCGAGCTGCAGAGACTCAGGTCTGAGAGAAGGAGAGACCTGAGTACTCGCAGGAGGAGTGCTCACCTTCGGGTGAAACAGGGAGGTGAGTCGCCGGGGGATCAGGACCGGCCGTTACCCCAACAAAGATAAAAGGCTGTCAGACCTTGCCCCAGGTTGCGGGAGCAACATTGCTGTATGCCAGATCCTGCCTGAGATCCTGTGCCTGTCCTTGCCTGGTTTCCTGCCTTGGCCCTGTCAGATGCCTGCGGGAAACCCCCAAGCATGTTATGGAAAAAAATTTGGGGTGAGAGGCTGCTCAACAGCCCAGCTCGTTGGGGTGCAAGTCCCCCGCAGGTCCATGCAATCAGTAAAAGAAGGAAATTCCAGCCAAGTAATTTGGAGCAAAACAGCAGTCAGTTGACCACGATCTTTATCGTTGCATGACAGGTCCCCACAGGAGTAAGAACCCCGAACACAGGGTCACATCCTCTTTCAAAACTTCCCTCTTTCCCCCAGAATACACTTCAAGCAGCAGCATTGATACATCATCACTACATCACTAGCATGTCACAAATGGGGAGGGGTATACAAGGGTTACACACAGGGACGCGGACTTATAAAAAATATTGGGGGGGCCCGGGAAAGCTCATGAATAATAAATAAGCTCATGAATATGCAAATAAAGTGGCGCCGCCTCCTCGTGAGCGAATAGGGGAGAGCGTGCTGCGCCTATTAATCAGCTCCAAAGGAAATTGGGTGGAGCTTTTGCTCGGGAGGGAGGGCAGGAGGCATGCAGCCCGCCCCTCCCTGTGCATTTTGGGCTGGGGGAGGGGCGGCGATGGCGCTCTGCTGGAGGGGCGCCGGAGATTATTGGGGGGGCGGAGCCCCCCCAAACGAATTTTTGAGGGGGCTCGGGCCCCCTCAAGCCCCATGGAGTCGGCGCCTATGGTTACACAAGTTCAACATTAGGCCAGTTGATCAGACACCTTTCCCAACACCTTTTAAGTGTTGTCATTTAGTTGTGTCCGCCTCTTCGTGACCCCCTGGACCAGAGCACGCCAGGCACTCCTGTCTTCCACTGCCTCCCGCAGTTGGGTCAGAATCATGCTGGTAGCTTCCAGAACACTGTCCCACCATCTCGTCCTCTGCCGTCCCCTTCTCCTTGTGCCCTCCATCTTTCCCAACATCAGGGTCTTTTCCAGGGAGTCTTCTCTTCTCACGAGGTGGCCAAAGTCTTGGAGCCTCAGCTTCAGGATCTGTCCTTCCAGGGAGCACTCAGGGCTGATTTCCTTCAGAATGGAGAGGTTGGATCTTCTTGCAGTCCATGGGACTCTCAAGAGTCTCCTCCAGCACCAGAATTCAAAAGCATCCATTCTTCGGCGATCAGCCTTCTTTATGGTCCAGTTCTCACTTCCATACATCACTACTGGGAAAACCAGAGCTTTAACAACACGGACCTCTTAAGTACCCATCACTGAAAGAACAATAAAACTCTTGACATCTCCTTGCCCTCGGGACTGGTCTGGAGATGGGCTTTCAGAACACCTGACTTGCTCAACTGCCTCTGTGGATGTCTAGTGTTGCCCCCTTGGTCACTCCCTGGGTGGGGGGCCGTGTCTGTGCTCTCATGCTTGGGGAATTATGGCAGGATGCCCTGTTCCTGCTGCCTGCTTCTTGGTTCATGGAGGGAGGTGAAGCCCAAATTCACCTTTCTTTAAGGGTTAAAATGGGATTGGAATGAGGAGAGTCGGTTGAAGTATGGATTTTCTACAAATTTATAAAGCTAGGAACTGTGTCTTCCCTGAACTGTCAAGCCGAAAGGATACATTTAGGTATAATATCTCTAACACTGTAACAACTTTTAAGATATGCCCCCCCCCATCATTTCTGTAACAAGCACAGGAGAACTCCCCCCATGTTGGCAGAGCAGAGCTAGTAGCTTCTTCTCCATTAATCCTCTCTTAAAGGCATCTAGGTTGGTGGCTGTAATAAACTGGAACGTGTCCAGAGGAGGGCAACCAAAATGGTCAAAGGCCTGGAAACGATGCCTTATGAGGAACGGCTAAGGGAGCTGGGCATGTTTAGCCTGGAGAAGAGGAGGTTAAGGGGTGATATGATAGCCATGTTCAAATATATAAAAGGATGTCACATATTTTTTTTAAAAATTTTTTTTATTAATTTTACAGAATAAGAAGAAGAACAAAAAAAAATAAAATACAAGAGTTTCATAAATCATATTTCTTTTACAGAATCTTTTGGACTTCCCCACATCTTCCCGAATCTGCATTATTTATAATACCAACTTCAGCATTTTGTTATCTTATTTCATCACTTATTGTATCTTTCATTTTGTCATATTACCCATTTCAGTATATTTGTAACCCAATGTTCATAATACAAAGTCTTCAGCTATTTATTATCTTATTTCATTACTTATTGTATCTTTCAATTCATCATGTTACCAAAGTCAAAATTATTATAACCATAATCTTGTGTATTGTGATTAAAACATAATGCAATAAAAATTTTTCTTAATTTCACCTCTATCTTCTTGTGCCTTAGTTTTCATTTCACCTGATTACCATTGCTGGGGCTAATATTTCCTAAAAAGTGCATTTTCTTAACATTCATACAACTTATAATATTTTTGCAAATAGTCCTTAAATTTTTTCCAGTCCTCTTCCATTGTTTCTTCTCCCAAGTCTTGGATTCTGCCAGTCATTTCAGCCAGTTCCATATAGTCCATCAACTGCGTCTGCCATTCCTCCAGTGTGGGTAAATCTTGTGTCTTCCAACACTTTGCGATGAGAATTCTTGCTGCTGCTGTAGCATACATAAAAAAAGTTCTATCCTTCTTTAACACATTCTGGTCTACAATGCCCAGAAGGAAGGCCTCCGGTTTCTTAGGCAAGGTATATCTGAAAACCTTTTTTAACTCATTATAGATCATTTCCCAAAAGGCCTTCACTTTCGGACATGTCCACCAGAGATGAAAGAACGTCCCTTCCGCCTCTTTACACTTCCAGCATTTATTATCAGACAGGTGATATATCTTAGCAAGCTTGACTGGGGTCATGTACCACCGGTATATCATTTTCATAATATTTTCTTTCAGGGCACTACATGCCGTGAATTTCAATCCGGTGGTCCATAGCCTTTCCCAGTCCTCAAACATAATGTTATGTCCAATATCCTGTGCCCACTTTATCATGGCGGATTTGACTGTCTCATCCTGTGTATTCCATTTAAGCAGCAAGTTATACATTCTTGAAAGTAATTTGTCTTTAGGTTCTAACAATTCTGTCTCTAATTTCGATTTTTCCACCTGAAACCCAACCTTTTTATCTGTTTTGAAAATTTCCCGAATTTGAGCATAATGCAACCAGTCTCGCACCTTGCTTTTTACACTTTCAAAACTCTGCAGCTTCCAATTGTCACCATCTTTTTCAATTAATTCCCAATATTTTGGCCAGTAGGCCTCCATGTTAAGTCTCTTACGTGCCTTGGCCTCCGCCGGTGAAAGCCACCTTGGTGTTTTGCTCTCCAATAAGTCTTTATATTTTGTCCAGACCATAAAAATTGCTCTTCTAACAATATGGTTTTTGAACATTTTATGAACTTTAACCTTGTCATACCACAAATACGCATGCCACCCAAAAGCATTATCAAACCCTTCCAGATCTAGGACATCGGTGTTCTCTAACAAAAACCAATCTTTCATCCAGCAGAAGGCTGTAGATTCATAATATAACCTCAAGTCTGGCAGGGCAAATCCCCCCCTTTCTTTCGCATCTGTTAGTATTTTAAACTTAATTCGGGGCTTTTTGCCCTGCCAAACGAACTTAGAGATATCCTTCTGCCACTTTCCAAAACATACCACTTTGTCCACAATCTGCAGGGTCTGAAACAAGAATAACATTTTCGGCAAAACATTCATCTTTATAGCTGCTATTCGGCCTAACAAGGAAAGTTTTAGTCTTGTCCAAATTTCCAAATCCCTTTTAATTTCTGACCAACATTTCTCATAGTTGTCCTTAAACAAATTCAAGTTTTTAGAAGTCAGGTACACCCCTAGGTATTTTACCTTTTTAACCACATTTAATCCTGTCTCTTTCAAAAACTCATCTGCTTCTGTAGACGTTAGGTTCTTTGCTAAGACCTTAGTCTTTTGCTTATTCAACTTAAATCCCGCCACCCGACCATAATCAGAAATTAAATCCAAAACTCTTTTTGTGCTAGGAACTGGCTCCTGTAATGTTAATACCAAATCATCTGCGAATGCTTTCAATTTGTATTGTTTCACTCCAACCTCAATGCCCCGAACTGACCGGTCCCTTCTAATCATGTTCAAAAGCACCTCCAGGACTGAGATGAACAATAATGGGGATAGAGGGCACCCTTGTCGTGTCCCTTTTTCAATATTGAATTCCTCCGTCACCACATTGTTTACTATCAATTTAGCTTTTTGATCTGAATATATTGCTTCTATACCATTTTCAAACCCCCGTCCCACTCCCATCCCTTCCAAATTTTTCTTCATGAACATCCAAGAAATGTTGTCAAAGGCTTTCTTCGCATCAATAAAAATTAACACCGCTCTAGTGTTAATATTTGTTTGTAAGAGTTCCAAAATGTCAATAATGTTTCTCGTGTTGTCAAACAAATGCCTACCCGGGAGAAAGCCTGCTTGGTCTTTATGAATCACTTCGTTCAATACTTTTTTAAATCTATTAGCCAAAATATCTGCAAAAATTTTGTAATCCACATTTAGGAGTGAGATGGGACGGTAGTTCTTAAGTTGAGTCTTTTCAGTTTCTGTTTTAGGAATCAATGTGATGAAAGCTTCTTTCCACGTTTCTGGTGCCTTCTTACCCTCCATGATCTGGTTACATACCTCCATCAAGGGTTGTATCAAATAGTCCTTCAAAACCTTATAGTATTTGGAGGTAAGTCCATCAGGGCCTGGAGATTTGCCTAGTTGGAGGTTCTGTATGGCACTCTCGATTTCCTGCTGTGAAACTTTAACATTCAGGATTGTTCTCATTTCCTGGGAAATTTTTTGTAATCCGTTAGTTTTAATAAATTGATCCATCTCAGATTCTTTCTGCGGCCCTTGTGCATAAAGATCTTTGAAATATCTCTGGAAACATTTCCTAATTTCTTCAGGCTTCTGAACCATTCTCCCTTCAATCTCTAGATTTGTGACTGTATTTAGTTTTTGTCTTTTTTTCAACTGCCATGCTAGCAGTTTCCCACACTTGTTAGCTGATTCGAAAGATCTTTGTCTCATTTGTTTAATTTTCCACTCCACTTCTTGGTTTATCAGTTTCATGTATTGGGCCTGGAAAAATTTCACTTCTCTCAGCACTTCCTTAGACTTGGGCCTGGATCTTAATTTCCTTTCTCCTTCACTTATTCTCTCCAGTATCTTCTGCTTCTTTTCATTCCAGAGTCTTTTCTTTACGGTGTTTTGTTGTATTAGAAACCCTCTCATGACCGCTTTGCTTGCGTCCCAGATTGTTCTTTTTTCCACCGTAGTGTTTAGATTTATCTCAAAGTAGTCTTTCAAAGTTTTTTGGGCCTTCTTCACAATCTCCTGATCTCTAAATAAAGTGTCATTCATTTTCCATCGGAAGGATCCGGTTATGTTTAGTCTCAATTCCATTTTCAAAGCATTATGGTCGGAGCAAGTTTTTGGGCAAATTTCCACTTTTCTAGTTTTAGGTGCCAGTCCTTTAGTTGTCCATATTTGGTCGATTCGTGTCCATGACAGATGAGCTTCAGAAAAGAAAGTTCCTTCTTTTCCTAGGGGGTTCTTGACTCTCCATATATCAATCAAATCCATATTGTCTGTCATTTCAAAAAAAGTTTTAGGTAGTCTGCCTTCTTTTGTTATATTTGCACTCTGCGACTTATCCATATTTACAGAGACAACCCCATTCATATCTCCCAACATAATAATGTTGTTATAGTCTAGATAGTCCAGTAAAGTCTCATGCAGCTTCTTAAAAAATTCCGATTTTCCATCATTTGGTGCGTAGATTCCTAATATCAAAAATTTTTCTCCATGTGTATAAATTTCAATAGCCAAGATTCTGCCTTGTTCATCTTTAAATAGAAATTTCGGTGACAGGCTCTCCTTTGCATATATCACTACTCCTCTTTTCTTAACTCTGTCCGAAGAAATAAATTCTTGGCCTAGCCTTTTGTTAATTAGCACTTTCCGATGGAGCCTTGTCACATGTGTTTCTTGCAGGCAAATAATGTCCAATTGTTCTTTCTTCAAAATGTGAAATACTTTCCTTCTTTTTTCTGGAGAATTTCCGCCATTTATATTCCAACTAAGAAGTTGCAGAGACATCCTGAATCAGTTTATAGGCCTTACAATGGGGTGTCTAGGTCCCCCGTTCCCGGCGGTGGCAGTGATGGTCCAGCTCCAGGCTGTTTGGTTTCTGGTAGTGGAGGTGGCCAAGACGCAACTGCTCCTTTCTGGAGGTCTTCCCCGTTGTCGTGAAGAAACTTCTGCTGGTCCTCTGGTGTTCTGATTCTTATTTTCCTTCCTTTATAGCTAAATGATAGTCCTTGCGGGAACTCCCACCTATAAGGGATTGTGTTGTTTCTCAACAGCTTTGCCAGTTCTATGTATGAGGCTCTAAGATCCAATAACAATTTGGGTATATCTCTGTAAATTTCAGCCTTTTTACCTTCTATCTCTAGAGATTTTTTGAAATGTAGGCCTAGTATCTTGTCTCTTTCTTCTCTTGATCTCAAAATAACCAAACAGTCTCTGGACTTGTCTTTCTTCACCGATCTGCCCAGTCTAAATGCAGTCACAATTTTAAAGTCTTTATCCTCTTCTATTCCCCAAAATTTGGAGAATACAAGTGTCAAAAATCCCTCCAAGTTGCCTTCCTCCAATTCTGGGACAGCTCTCAACCTAAGGTTATTCTCCTTGTTTCTCAATTCCACCATCGACAGGTAGGCCTGTTGTTCCCCTACCTGTCTTTGCAGAGGCTTGATTTCACCTTTAATCTCATCAACTTTTTTACTTGCTTGCTCCGCTTTTTGATAGGCTTCCACAGCTAATTTATGATTTTCAGCTGTAGCTCCTTGTAAATTCTCAATTGCCTGTGTATTCTGAGAGACCTTTTCAGATAATGCACCAATAGTAGATGTTGCTTGGTCTATTTTTAATGATTGATTGTCCACTTTTTGATTTAAAATTGCTAATTGTTCTAAAATTTGTTTCAAAACTGTGTCAGATCCTCCTGTTGCCATGTCCTCTTCAGCAGGCTGTTCGGCCTCCACCTCCTGTGCTGTCAGGACGGTTGGAACAGATGATCTGCGATGATGAGCTAAAGTTGTTTGGACAAGTTGCACAGGCTTCCTTTCTTTTTCTTTTTCTTTTTCTCTTTCTTTAGCTTTGGCTGCTCTTGTTTTCCCTGTGCCACTCATTCCACACCTGCCTCTTGTTCAAGGTCAAGTTATCCTTTATTCCATGAGAAAGCAAGTCCAGAGTACAAACAATTAAACCACAGAAATTCCAAACAAAGTATGTTTCCCAGGCCTCTGTAACTCCACAATCCTCTAGGGGGAGTATCTTAAAGTTTCAGGGAAGGAGAGAATTTTTCCGCCATTTAAAGTTTCTGTGATCTCTTTTTTAATTTGTAATTCCAAGACAAAAGGAAGGTTCGCAGAGTCCTCTACTTTTTAAACTAAAGCCGCTAGGAGCCAGAGTGGTAATTGCAACAGTGTTTTAAACATTTAAAGTCTCAATATATGTAGCAACTTAAAATCTTGTTACTATAGTCCGCAGTTTGACAGCTCAGTTACGCACTGACAGCCCGACGACTTGCGTTCTTAAAACAAAGTCCCAAATACAAGTCCCATAGGCAGAAATAAGATCTCTCTTGGTCTTTTAAATAAGAAGACTGCAAATTCTGTAAATGCACAATGGTTCCACTTTACAAAGTTCCCATTAAACGCCTCAGCGCTTCTCTGTGTCTATGCTTTGATCTTGTAAGCAGTATCGGGAGACGGACTTCCTTTTACTCGTCTCCCGTTTTCAAACCCGGAAAAGAGATATTTTAAGTCCAAATTGTAGTTCACTTTACTCACGGGTATGTTACTTGCCAAATTGATGTTCACAGGAAGAAAGGTCGGCGCTCATCAGCAGCAGCTGCGCGGCTTCGCCTCCCGCAGAAAGAGCGATGAACTCACAGCGCCGCTCCCCCTTTCGCGCTCCGGAGCCCCTTACGGGGTCCCTTCAACACTTCTGGGGGAGTTCCTGGCGCCCGCCGAGTCCCACGGCCACGGGCTCCCTCTGCCCGTGGTTTTTCCTAACGGGTCGTCGCTATGCCGCAGCGAACGACCCTTTCCTGCGGAGCCCCTCTTCAGAGAGTGAAGAGGACCGCCATCGCTGTTTCGCGCCGCCTCCGGAGCCTCAGCTTCAGGATCTGTCCTTCCAGGGAGCACTCAGGGCTGATTTCCTTCAGAATGGAGAGGTTGGATCTTCTTGCAGTCCATGGGACTCTCAAGAGTCTCCTCCAGCACCAGAATTCAAAAGCATCCATTCTTCGGCGATCAGCCTTCTTTATGGTCCAGTTCTCACTTCCATACATCACTACTGGGAAAACCAGAGCTTTAACAACACGGACCTCTTAAGTACCCATCACTGAAAGAACAATAAAACTCTTGACATCTCCTTGCCCTCGGGACTGGTCTGGAGATGGGCTTTCAGAACACCTGACTTGCTCAACTGCCTCTGTGGATGCCTAGTGTTGCCCCCTTGGTCACTCCCTGGGTGGGGGGCCGTGTCTGTGCTCTCATGCTTGGGGAATTATGGCAGGATGCCCTGTTCCTGCTGCCTGCTTCTTGGTTCATGGAGGGAGGTGAAGCCCAAATTCACCTTTCTTTAAGGGTTAAAATGGGATTGGAATGAGGAGAGTCGGTTGAAGTATGGATTTTCTACAAATTTATAAAGCTAGGAACTGTGTCTTCCCTGAACTGTCAAGCCGAAAGGATACATTTAGGTATAATATCTCTAACACTGTAACAACTTTTAAGATATGCCCCCCCCCATCATTTCTGTAACAAGCACAGGAGAACTCCCCCCATGTTGGCAGAGCAGAGCTAGTAGCTTCTTCTCCATTAATCCTCTCTTAAAGGCATCTAGGTTGGTGGCTGTAATAAACTGGAACGTGTCCAGAGGAGGGCAACCAAAATGGTCAAAGGCCTGGAAACGATGCCTTATGAGGAACGGCTAAGGGAGCTGGGCATGTTTAGCCTGGAGAAGAGGAGGTTAAGGGGTGATATGATAGCCATGTTCAAATATATAAAAGGATGTCACATAGAGGAGGGAGAAAGGTTGTTTTCTGCTGCTCCAGAGAAGCGGACACGGAGCAATGGTTCCAAACTACAAGAAAGAAGATTTCACCTAAACATTAGGAAGAACTTCCTGACAGTAAGAGCTGTTTGACAGTGGAATTTGCTGCCAAGGAGTGTGGTGGAGTCTCCTTCTTTGGAGGTCTTTAAGCAGAGGCTTGACAACCATATGTCAGGAGTGCTCTGATGGTGTTTCCTGCTTGGCAGGGGGTTGGACTCGATGGCCCTTGTGGTCTCTTCCAACTCTATGATTCTAGGATTCTATGAAACGAAAATCTGCCCTTATTCCCTTATGGGGAACACAAGAGCCCTTATAGAGTCCTTTGCAGGTTCTCCATCGGTAGGAGAAAATAACAGAGGCCAACCAGAGAATATGGAGAAGCAAAGCAGCTGGTAAGCCTGATCTTTATTGAACTGCTGCAACAGGGTGCCCCCTTCACATGCAGGAAAGGCGGAGGAACCCAGAACCTAGGTGTGCCCGTCCTTATATAGACATTTTAATTTGCCCGCCTTGGAGTCCCAGACCACCCCCAGAAATATCATACCTACATCACAGAAGGGATGTAGCTCAAGACCACCACCCCAGATACATCATACCTACATCAATGTAAAGAAAATGAAGGAACATTCTTTCACCTCTGGTGGACATGCCCTAGGGTGAAGGCCTTCTGGGAAATGATATATAATGAGCTGAAAAAGGTATTTAAGTATACCTTCACTAAGAAACCAGAGGCCTTCCTTCTGGGTATTGTCGGCCAGAAGGTGTTAAAGAAGGACCGAACATTCTTTATGTATGCAACAACGGCAGCAAGGATACTCATCGCAAAAAACTGGAAAACTCAAGATCTACCCACACTGGAAGAGTGGCAGATGCAGCTGATGGACTATATGCAACTGGCCGAGATGACTGGCAGAATCCGAGACCTGGGAGAAGAGAAGATGGAGGAAGACTGGAAGAAATTTAAGATGTATCTACAAAAACATTGTAATTTGGTTGAATGTTAAGAAGGATGCTAGATTATAAAAAATTGGCCACCACTAAATTAGATTTAAATTTGATGATAAGTGAGACTAAAGAAAATATAAAATTTTTTGGAAGAATTGCTAGATTATATTTGAATGAGTGGATATGAGATTGTAAACAAGTTGATAATTTGTTTGGAAAAAAACTTTTAACGATGTAAATGGGAGCGGGAGACGCGAGGGAGTCCAAAGAAGTGATGAAACTATGTTTGTGACAGAAGTAAGATTGTTTATTATTTGTGCATTTATATTTAAAAACTTTAATAAATATTTATTTTTTTAAAAAAAGATACATCATACCTACATCACAGAAGAGGCGGTCTACAGCAGAAATCTGAATGCGTTGTTTTTCTCCTGTTTGGCAGGTTACCTGTTAATGCTCATTTGATTGGATACCCTGGGGAGCCTGGCCAGTCTATTGTAATGATAAATACTTAGTTCCTGAGCCAGGTCACAGGCTCACCCTATTCAAACACAGACAGACATACCCTTATGACAGGATTTGTGAAGGAAAAGACAATGGGGAGGCTTTGACTTTGCAGGGAAAACATTTGGTCAGTTTGGGAGTCAAAATGGTTTCAGGGCTGTTTTCCTGTGCTCCTTCAGACATGTGGTTTATACTGTATATTTATGTACGTGTTTGCTTGGTACATTTATGAACATTTATTTTATATACAAGACCTTATTTTTTTTTTATTTCACGGCCATCACTGCCTCCTGCAGGAGGGAGTTCCGCAGTTCAATTCTGCTCTGAGTGAAAACTAGGACTACTACGCCCAGGAACCTCACCAAAATGCTGGAGAGGGTGCACCTCCACAGGCACATACCTCCACATGTGGTGGGAGTGCCCCCAAATCCAACAATTCTGGACAACAGCCATACGAGAAATATATAAAATAACTAAGCGCGTATGAGCAATCACCTCAGAATTGGTCCTACTAAACATCTTCCAAGACAATAATGCCCACTGACACCACAAAGAACGCATAACCCACTTACTTTCAGCAGCCAGAAACACAATAGCCAGACCTGTCAGGAGTAAGCATGGACCAATGGTACCAAATAGTATGGGAAACAGCCTTATTAGACAAATTAACCAATAAACTGAAACTGACACAGGGAGAAATAGAAGAAGACACCTTCACCCCGGTATGGCTCCCCTTTATCACATACACAGCCCAACAAGACAATGACAAGAATCCACTAACGGCATACAAATCAATATGGCTAACCTAATCCAAAAACACCCACCCACCCCACTCACACGTGAAAACAAAGACCACCACAGCCAACCACAAATGAACAACCACACCCTAGGCCAACCCCAACCTCTCTCACCACCAAAGGAACACAAGCGAACAGCAAAGAACCTGCACAAGCAACGCTGACACAAAACCCTTCATATAGTAAGTATAATAGAAACATTGGCACCTGACCCCAACCCCACCCATCTTTCCCCCACCCCTTCTCCCAAATATCTCAAGAAATGAAACTGATCTGTAAAAAATGTTACTTGGAGAAGAAAAGAGAGAGAGAGAGACATTGCACATACTTTTGTAAACTAAGAAAATCTTTAATAAAAATACATTTAAAAAAATGAAATTCTGCTCTGAGTGAAGAAGCATCTGAAAGTCCAGACTGCAAAGCAGAAGGGAGAGATGCAG
Organism: Podarcis erhardii; assembly: GCF_964252035.2. Taxonomy (NCBI): domain Eukaryota; kingdom Metazoa; phylum Chordata; class Lepidosauria; order Squamata; family Lacertidae; genus Podarcis; species Podarcis erhardii. The sequence goes on from NC_138511.1 coordinate 89,564,523, forward strand.
TCCCTGAGGGCCCCCCCAGGCCCCTTGCCAGCTGCCCCTTCTGCCAGGGGCTCCACCCTACAGAGCTTCTTCAGATCTCCCGCTGAGTCAGCCCCTCTCTTGCCCTGCCAGCGCTGTGATGTCAGCCGCCCGCCTTCGCTTCTTGCCTCCGGGGGGCAGGGAGTGGCTCCCCAGCCTGGCACTGGGGCAGCCTTTGTTCCTCCCCAGTGACGTCTGTGGTGCCAACAAGGACTGCGGTTGTGGAGGGGAGAGATTGAGCCGAAGGGGCCCGGAAGGCAGAGGACGGCAGCACATCGTAGGGCAAACTCAACACCAGTCACAGAAACGGGCTTTGATTTTTCTTCGCCCACAGGGATTCCCACAATGCCTTGCTCAGTCAGTGGGGCAGAAGGCGAGGGCAGTGCCGGATTTAAGTGTACAGTGGACACTTGGGTTGCGAACGTGATCCATGTGGGAGGCATGTTCGCAACCCGCAGCATGCACGGGTTGCAATTCAGCACTTCTGCGCATGTGCAAAGTGTGATTTAACACCTCTGCACATATGTGAGCACTGAAACCCAGAAGTAACCTGTTCCGGTACTTCCTGGTTCGGCGCAGTGCACAACCCAAAAAAACGCAACCTGAAGTGTCTGTAACCCGAGGTATGACTGTAGAGGATCAGGCTAATTCAAATTGAAGGTCAGGCAGAATAGCTCTGTCTTACACGCCCGGTGGAAGGAGATCAAGTCCTGCAGGGCCCTAGTCTTGTGGGTCGGAGCCAGGTTAAAATGGCGTTGGAATGAGCAGAGTCGGTTAAAGTATGGATTTTCTAGGAATTCATAAAGCTAAGTACAGTCATACTTCGGGTTGAAGTAGCTTTGGGATAAGTCTATCTTTCACTTTTCACAGAGCTCTGTCGGTGCCTGAAGATTGCCCACAGGCAGAGAGAGGCCTTGGGGATCCAGGAAGGCAGCAGTGGGAAGGGATCCTCGGAGGGATCCAGAACTATCTGTAGAAGGCAGGAGGCCAGGCTGCAGGTTGGTAGCTGGACCTCATCCTGAGGGAAAATAAGTTTTCTTCTCGTTCTACTTTCACATCGGTAGCCGTGTTGGTCTGCCGTAGTCGAAACAAAACAAAAGAAAATTCCTTCCAGTAGCACCTTAGAGACCAACTCAGTTTGTTATTGGTATGAGCTTTTGTGTGCATGCAGAAGTGTGTATCTGAAGAAGTGTGCATGCACACGAAAGCTCATACCAATAACATGCCTGTCATAAGAGCATAAGATCTCTGCTGGATCAGATCAGTGGGGGCCCATCTAGGCATACTGTAGAATCATAGGGACCTCAAGAGTAATCTAGTCCAAAACCAGTGCTTTTTCTTTTATGAGTACATAACAGAAGAGTTGTTCTCAGTAGAGTTGAATAGGATCCAAACTGCAGCAGTCTGATTGGTCCTAGAACAATAGGATTCAGAATGCAGCAGTCTGATTGGTTCGCAGGAGCCACCCAATCCAGCTCCAGGTGGAAGTGAATCCGCAACCTGATTGGCCTACAGGAGAATCCCGGAATTAGCCAATCACGTGGGGCCCATTGTCTAAATAATGTATATAAAGCAGACATTCTGAGGGAACTTCCATTCCTCCTCACCACTAGGAGCTGAATAAAGAGCATGAAATCCACACTCGACTCCGAGTAGATTTCATTTTCCCTAGAAAAATCAATGCCGGTACTCACCTTGAAGTTGTTACAGTAAACGTCACACTGTTTAACCCCCCCCCTAAAAAAAGAGGTGCTGCTACTGCGTACCCTCGAGTACCCCCAGAAAAACAGCACTGCCACCCCCCTGGCAATGCAGGAATCGCTGCTAAAACATCCATGACAGATGGCCACCCAACCTCTGCTTAAAGACCTCTAAGGATGCAGAGTCCGCAACCTCCTGCGGGAAACTGTTCTCACAGTGTCCCGCCAGATGCCCATTATGCAAGCAGGATTCAAACACAGGAGCGCTCTCCCATCCTGTGGCTCCCAGTAACTGCTGTTCAGAAGCATTGCTGCCTCCAGCTGCGGAGGCAGAGCAGAGCCTTTGTAGCCAGTAGCCACCACAGAATTATAGAATTTCTGAGTTGGAAGGGGCACCCCCAGAGGTCATCTAGTCCAACCCCTGCAGTGCAGGCCTCTCCTCCATGAATTTGCCTGAGGGGAGAGACTTCATCAGGCAAGGCTTCCTTCCCCCTGCCTTGCTCCCCCCTCTAGTCTCTGCTTCTCGATTTGTATTGTGTTCTTTGATGTACTGTGGCTTGTCATTGTTTTATTTATTGTAGTTTAGAAATTACCGTATTTATTGTAACTGTGAAGAGTGAACCTCTGTTTAACTTTTATATGCTGATATTGTTATTTTATGCTATTCTAATGATTGTTGAATGTTTCTTTCTTTCATTGTTGGTTGCTTAAAGTTATGTTTTATTATCACATTTTTGTATTGCATTAGATGGTTATAAGATGCACAGTTTTTGTTTCTTCAGCTTGTAAACTGCCTTGAGTATTGTAAGATAGAAAGACGGTATACAAATATAAAATGATGATGATGATCATCTTGGAAGCCAAGTTGGTGACTGTCATTGTCTCTGGTGGGAAAGAAATCCATAGTTTTACTATGTGAAGAAGTCCTTTCTTTTATCAGCCTTCCGTCACGGATGCTTTAGCTGAGATTCTTGCATTGCAAGGGGTTGGTCTAGATGACTTTAGGGGTCCCTTCTGACTCTACAAATCTTATAATTCTACGATTCCTGGATCTGTCTGCCCAGCAATTCTAGTATTACAAGAGAGGGGTGGGGTGAAGCTGTTTCCTTTCCACTTTCTCCATGTTTGGCATCATTTTATAAACTTCTGTCGTGTCACCTCTCAGATTTTCTCTAAACTAAAAAGGACCAAACACCGTAAGTTTTCCTACTAGGGAAATAACTCCATTCCCTGGATCATTTTAGCTGCCCTTTTTGGAACATTTTAAACTCTGCAATATCCTTTCTGAGCTGAGGCATAAATAAATAAGCACACAGATATACTATGCAGCTAGCATCAGAGAACAGGCCTGCCATTTCTGCGTGGTGCTTAGTATATAAATGTCTAAGATAGGGTAAAATGGATTTCTGACAGGTGAGGTGACTGAAAAACTTGTTCCCAAGTCTACCCCTCTCACCTGCCATCCTGGTGACATTGGGACCCTCAATGAAGTCACATACACACATACACCAAGGCAGTGTTGTACAGTGGTTAGAGTCCATGATCTGGGAGAGAGACCAGGGTGCAAATCCCCCACTTGGCCATGAAGCTCACTGGGTTGACCTTGGGGGCCAGTCACTCTCTCTCTGCCTGACCTACCCTGCAGGGTTGTTGTGAGAATTAGATGACGGCAGGGGAAACTCATGCCTGCCAACTTGAGCTCCTTGGCCGCCGGAACCACATAACACCGGTCCTGAGAGATCTGCATTGGCTCCCAGTACGTTTCCAAGCAGAATTCAAAGTGTTGGTGCTGACCTTTCAAGCCCTAAACAGCCTCGGTCCAGTATACCTGAAGGAGCGTCTCCACCTCCATCGTTCTACCCGGACACTGAGGTCCAGCACTGGGGGCCTTCTGGCAGTTCCCTCATTGCAAGAAGCCAAGTTACAGGGAACCAGGCAGAGGGCCTTCTCGGTAGTGGCACCGCCCTGTGGAACACCCTCCCACCAGATGTCAAAGAGATAAACAACTACCTGACATTTAGAAGACATCTGAAGGCAGCCCTGTTTAGGGAAGTTTTTAATGTTTATTAGGTTATTGTATTTTAACATTCTGTTGGGAGCTGCCCAGCATGGCTGGGGAAACTCAGCCAGATGGGTGGGGTATATTATTATTATTATTATTATTATTATTATTATTATTATTATTAAAGTGGAATATACAGGCAATAAATAAATAATCCAGCCCCAGGAAAAAAAGCCTCCTTAAGTCAAGGCTGGGAAGATATTTTTCCTTAATTATTGCACTGGGAGCGCATTGCATGTATTTTGTGTATTTTTGGTCTTTGTTGGAAGCCACCCAGAGTGGCTGGGGGCTGGGGAAACCCAGCCAGATGGGCGGGGTACAAATAATAAATTGTTGTTGTTGTTGTTGTTGTTGTTGTTGTTGTTGTTGTTGTTGTTGTTGTTGTTGTTGTTGTTGTTTAAACAAAAGGAGTCGTTTGCACGGGCTTCGTTCTGCCTGCAACTCATCTTGCCCTCTGCTCCTTCCTCGGACACCTGCTCCGCATGCAGAACGCCCCTGGCTTCGCTCCTCCCGGGACCTGCCGCCGCCGGTGGCGCATCTCACTACGACTCCCAGCGGCCCGCCAGATGTGCTGCACTACAACTCCCATCGGCCCCGGGACCTCGCCATCTCCGACCCCCCCAGCCCCCCCCCCGCCAGCTGGGCGCCAGCTACTGCCCAGGACCGGCTGGCCCCGTCCGCCTGCTGCGCAGCCCAGCGATGCCCTGCCTGCCTGCCGCGCCCCGGGCGCGCAAAAGAAGGAGAAGCAGCAGAGGCGCGCGGGGGCCGGATGGGGGAGCCCCGGGGGCCGGCGCTGCGCGAGGCGGAGCAGGCAGGTGAGCCGGCCCAGCGGGGCGGGGAGGAGCCGCCGGGGAGGCAGGGCGGCCGGGAGGGGCGAGGCCGAAGCTGCTCCGGCGGGCAGGTGCGCGGATCGGGGCGCGCAGCTGGCGACGCGCCTCCCTCGCCATCCTCGGCTCTTCTTGCAAGCGGCGCCTCGCCATCCCGCAACTCTCCTTTCTTGCAATCTCCGGCTCGGACGCCCCCTTCTCCCCACCAGAGCATGACCCGGGGTGCTCTTTTCTCGAGTGGGGCGCAGATCTAAGCTCCCCCCCCCAAAAAAAAACCCCAGCTCGCCTTGGAGACACATCCAAGGATTTAGCAGCGTCGGTTTCCAGCTGCCCCACCCGCCTTGCGCGCCAGCTGCGGGCGCTTTTCTTCCAGGAGGGGCAGAATAAAAAGGGGGCTGGATTCTACCCGCCCCAAAGCGCGCCCTTCTCCCTCCTTCTGAGCCAGGTAAGGAGAAAATAAAAGACCCTCTTTCTCCCCGCCGGACTTTTGTTCTGAAGCTTGCTGCTCCTCCCACTGTTGGCGGTCTGTGGGTTTTTAAAAAAATATCATTTTTTTCTTGTTGTTTACGATGAAGTACCCGAGGCGCTGCGAGGAGATTTCATGAAAAGTAGGCTGGGAAGCGCCTCCAGATCTGGGAAGACTTGAGCGCCTCTCAGAAGTCAGCGCCCTTTCGTTCCTGGGAGCTAATTCCCAGGGAATTAGTTCCTCGGAGTTAATCCCCACCTTTGGTTCTGCCATTTTAGCTTGTTTTAAACTGTTGGTTGTTGTTGTTGTTGTTTTAATGTTAGGGTTGTGGTTGTTGTAACCCAGCCCAGGGACCTTGTTGTAAAGGGTGTGTGTGTGTAAATAAATTGGAATAAATAATAAAAATAAAATGTTGTTTTTGAAAGTGTGCCGAGGTGGGTCTCGAACCTCCGGCTCAGAGTCAGCAACTTCCAGGAGGTCCTCGGATGCTTCGGACTACAGTTCCCGTCAGGTGCTGGCTGGAGCTGGTGGGAGTTCTAGTCTGAAATGTCGGAGTGGGGGGCGCCGGGTTGGGGAAGGCTGTTGTAAGGCTTGAGGTCATCATTCCTGCATTTCCATGCCCTCCCCGCTCCCTGGCCGGGGCAGACATATTGCTTGCAAACTGAGCCCATCCCATTGCACAAGCAATCCAGGAGGATGCTGGGTGTGTGTGTGTGTGTGTGTGTGTGTGTGATATTTCAAAGTGAGTTGACGAAAGCAGGTAGGAGTGGCTCACGCAGAGTCTTGGACCATGCACAGGCGAGGCTGCGCTGCACACAATCCATGCGCCAGATCCTGGCTTTCTCTTTGCGCATTGCAAGCCAGCCTGCGTGCATCCTTCTCGGGACTTGGAGCTGAGAGACCCCTGGCTCCCTGGGTGCAATGTGTGTAAAGGTAAAGGGACCCCTGACCATTAGGTCTAGTCACGGGCGACTCTGGGGTTGCGGCGCTCATCTCGCTTTATTGGCCGAGGGAGCCGGCGTACAGCTTCCAGGTCATGTGGCCAGCATGACTAAGCCACTTCTGGCGAACCAGAGCAGCGCACGGAAACGCCATTTACGTTCCCGCTGGAGCGGTACCTATTAATCTACAGTGGTACCTTGGGTTACTTACACTTCAGGTTACATACGCTTCAGGTTACAGACTCCGCTAAACCAGAAATAGTACCTTGGGTTAAGAACTTTGCTTCAGGGTTAGAACAGAAGTCGTGCTCCGGCGGCGCAGCGGCAGCTGGAGGCCCCATTAGCTAAAGTGGTGCTTCAGGTTAAGAACAGTTTCAGGTTAAGAACGGACCTCCGGAACGAATTAAGTACTTAACCTGATGTACCACTGTACTTTCACTTTTGACGTGCTTTCGAACTGCTAGGTTGGCAGGGGCAGGGACTGAGCAACGGGAGGTCACCCCGTCACGAGGATTCGAACCGCCGACCTTCTGATCGGCAAGCCCAAGAGGCTCAGTGGTTTAACCCACAGCGCCACCCGCTCTGCAAAACTTCGTGAAATTGACGGGCCTGGATGGGCTGGCATTCGTCATTTGTCTTATTCAGAACTGAGGGATAGGAGAGTCACTTTTTGTTCTGCCTCAGGAAAGGTCCCCTGTTGGGTTGCCTAGAAAAGCTTCCAAGTCGCCCCAGGCTGAAACTATCCTTTTGGGGTAGAATCTCATCAATTAAGATGTGTGTGCTCCCAAAAGACGTTATTTTTATTTCAAATGATTCTGATACTAAAGGGGACAATGATTTTTAGAGGGTGGCAAAGAGTGATTTCAAGATATATCTGGCAGGGCAAAAAGCCGAGAATCCAATATAAGTTATTAATAGATGCAAAAGAAAGAGGAGGCTTTGCACTGCCAGACTTGAAATTATATTATGAAGCATCATGTCTCTGTTGGTTAAAAGAATGGATAAAACTTAAGAATACAAAATTGTTGGACTTTGGGTGGCACGCGTATCTATGGCAGGAGAAGAAGAAGAGTCATAAAGCTTTTGAAAACCACATCTTTCAGAGATCGTTAATTGAAGTATGGGACAGATATAAAAATTTACTGGAATCAGGAGTTCCACACTGGTTGTCTCCTTTGGAGGTTATGAGTGTCAAGAAAATTAATATGAGAGGGAATTGGATCACATATGGCGAATTAGTGGTTAAAGAAGGAGAGAAATGGAAAATGAAGCCATATGAACAAGTAACAGAATATGTATTTGATTGGTTGCACTACTATCAGATAAATGATATGTTCAAAAAAGACTTGAAAGAGAAGGGCTATATAGAAAAAGAATCAAAATTCCAAATGGAAATAGTAAATAATGATTGTAAGATAATCTCTAAAATGTATAAAATGTTATTAGAATGGTATACGATGGATGAGGAAGTTAAGTCGGTAATGATTCACTGGGTCAGAGATTTCGGTTATAATATATATTTTGAAGATGGGGTTAAAGTATGGAATGATAATTTGAAGTTTACAGCATGCACCACGTTAAAGGAAAATGTTATGAAAATGGTATATAGATGGTATATTACACCGGTTAAATTAGCAAAAATGTTCAAAACTTGTAATAAGTGTTGGAAATGTAAAGAGAAAGAAGGAACTTTTTTTCATATGTGGTGGGAATGCAAGAAAGTGAAGGGGTTCTGGGAGATGATATATAATGCGTTAAAGAAGATGTTGAGATATAGTTTTGTAAAGAAACCAGAAGCCTTTCTTCTAGGAATAACAAGAAATGAAATCAACAGAAAGGACTATAACTTTTTCAGTATGCAACAACTGCAGCGAGAATATTAATGGCCCAAAAATGGAAGCAGGAAGAACTACCGACTCTTGAGGAATGAAGAATGAAGCTAACGGACTATGCAGAACTGGACAAACTAACGGGAAAAATAAGATATCAACAAGATCACAAGTTCATTGAGGACTGGGGAAAATTTTCAGAGTATTTGAAGAGTGTATGTGATGAGCAAACAACGCTAGTGGGTTTTAAAGAAGCTTTGTGAAAAAATAAGGAATATGGCAAGAATGTAAACATGTTTGTAAAGGTATTTTAAAAGGCAATACTAAATTTGGGGAATGCGTAGGAAAAATTCAAACACGGATGATTGTCAGAGAAGCGGAGGAAAGTCCAAAAGATGAAAATATGTTAAGTGGGAAATTGTTTATTTGGCGATATTTGTGCAAAACTTAATAATATTTTTTTTTTTAAAAAAAGGAAAAGCTTTCGAGTCGCCCCAGGCGAGTGTGCATTCTAAACCAGAGAGGGCCTGGCTGCTTTTGGGCTCCCCCGGAAGGTGAGGTTAGGTGCTCTCCAGAAACAGAATGCTGGCCTGGAGAGGCCTTTGGTCCTACCCAAAAGGCCTCTGCTTCTCCTTTCCAGGTAGAACAACACCTAGAAAATCATTGGGGTTTAATCGACGTCCCCCAGGTGCTGTTGGACTACAACTCCCATCATCCTTGACGATTGCCATGCTGGATGGGAATGATGGGAGTTGTAGTCTAGCAACCTCTGGGGACCCAAGGATGGGAAAAGCTAGTGTAGCAGTTGGGGCAGAGTCGCGGAGCCTAGATCCGATGGAGTGGGGATGGGTGTCTGTGGACAGGAGCTCTCCCAAGCCTTCCAGTTAGTGTCTGGGCCCAATTTAAAGTACCGGTGCTGACCTATGAAGCCTTACACACCTCAGGACCTCAATACCTTAAGGACCGCCTCTCCTGAGGCCCTTCATGAGAGGTTTGGAGGGCGGCAACACAAAAGCAGGGCCTTGTCAGTGGTGGCTCCCTGTCTGTGGAAGGCTCTCCCCAGAGAGGCTCGCTTGGAGCCTTCATTCCGTGTCTTCAGGTGCCAGGCGAAAGCAGTCCTCTTTACCCTGGGGTCTTGAGCCGTTAAATAATCTATGGCCTGTTAAAACTGGGGTGGGGGGCTATTACGGCGATTATTTTGTTCCTGTGCCGCGTAAGTGATGTTCTTAATGTTCTACACATTAAGTCAGCCTTTTCCAACTGGTTGCCTTGTTTCAAAAAGGGCATTATATGGTTAGAAAAGGGCAACCAAAATAAGGGCCACTCCCATGTGAAGAACGGTTGCAACATTTTGGACTGTTTAGTTTAGAGAAAAGGCGAGTAACAAAGCAACATGATGGAAGCTTATATATATATATATTTTTAAAGATATCTATTAAAGTTTCCAATTTAATACACAAAGAAAAACAGCAAAAAACAAATAATGCACAAAAAATAACAAAAATACAAAAATACACAATTAAAACAAAACAAAACAAATATAATTCCCATTACTTATTTCCATTACCTTGTATCCCGGACCTCTTCTCACCTCCCCCCTTTGTATTCCAGTTCAAATTCTTAATTCAGCAAATCCTTATTGTAACTTAATGTAACTTATTTTAACTTATTACTCAACCTTTGCATTATAGCTGGTAACCACTTAATTTCTGTCCAACATCATTCTAACATTCCTTAATTTTACAATATTTCTGTAAGTAATCTTTTAATTTCCTCCAATCCTCTTCCGTCGACTCTTCTCCCTGGTCTCGGATTCTGCCGGTCATTTCTGCCAATCCCATATAATCGATCATCTTCGTCTGCCATTCTTCCAGAGTGGGTAAATCTTGTGTCTTCCAGAATTTTGCGATAAGAATTCTTGCTGCAGTTGTCGCATACATAAAGAAAGTTCTGTCCTTCTTTGGCACCAATTGGCCAACCATGCCCAGGAGAAAGGCCTCTGTTTTTTTCAGGAAGGTGTACTTAAATACCTTTTTCATTTCATTATAAATCATTTCCCAGAAAACCTTAATCCTTGGGCACGTCCACCAAAGGTGAAAGAATGTACCTTCAGTCTCCTTACATTTCCAACATTTGTTATCGGGCAAATGATAGATTGTTGCAAGCTTGACTGGGGTCATGTACCACCTATAAATCATTTTCATAATATTCTCTTGTAAGGCATAACATGATGGAAGCTTATAAGATAAGGCACGGCATAGAGAAGTTGCCTAGAGAAAGGTTATCCTCCTCCCTCACGACTCGTGGGCAGCCAGGGAAGTTGACTGAAGATTCAGGATGGAGAAAACAAAGTCCTTCTTCATGCACTGCCTAGTTAGCCTATGAAACTCCCTCCCACTGGAGGCACAGATGGCTGCCAACTTGGATGGCTTTGAAAAAGGATTTGACAATTAATAGAGGAGGAGACGGATGCGGGCGGCGCTATGGGTAAGACCTCAGTGCCTAGGACTTGCCGATCGCATGGTCGGCGGTTCGAATCCCCGCGGCGGGGTGAGCTCCCGTCGTTCGGTCCCAGCGCCTGCCCACCTAGCAGTTCGAAAGCACCCCCGGGTGCAAGTAGATAAATAGGGACCGCTTCTAGCGGGAAGGTAAACGGCGTTCCGTGTGCTGTGCTGGTGCCGGTTCGCTGGAGCAGCTTCGTCACGCTGGCCACGTGACCTGGAAGTGTCTGCGGACAGCGCTGGCTCCCGGCCTCTAGAGTGAGATGGGCGCACCAACCCCAGAGTCTGTCAAGACTGGCCCGTACGGGCAGGGGTACCTTTACTTTTACCTAGAGGAGGAGAGGGCTCCTATCGATGGCTATTAGCTCTGCTCTTCACAGTTGGAGGCAGCAAAACGTCTGAAAACCAGAAGGAGAGGGCTCTGTGTTCGAATCCTGCTTGCAGGTTTCCCATAATGGGCATCTCATCTGGTTGGCTACTTTGAAAGAGGATGCTGGACCAGATGGTTCCCTCTTTGGCCTGATCCTGCAACCTCTTCTTATGTTCTGTTGTAGTCCTAAACATCTGGAAGATCTCTACCTGGGAAAGGCTGCCCTGAGTCGATGATCCGGCGTGTTTTCTCACCTTCTTACGCACGCACGAAGTGTTTTTTGCACGGAGGTAGAGAACTCTCCGCCAGCAAACACGTCCCGGCTTGTTCTCGCGGGCGCGTCCGCTGGCAGGACCTGTTCTGGCGAGAGCCGAGGTGAGGAAGGGAAGCTGTGGGGCGAAACCTTCACAAGTGGTGAGAAGGGAGCCGGCCAAACCGTCTCACGTGGGGGTCCGCCAAACCTTGGACTAAGCTCAGCTTGTCTGATGCAGTTTGTCTCCTGTCTGGCTGGTGAGATCACCAACCTTTTTTCGGGTGGGGTTTTTACTTTGTATTGCTAAATCCCAAACTTAGAGCAAACTTTGCACCCAGTGCCACAAAATATTGCAGTTGTTAATTTTCCTCCCCATAACATTTCTGAATTTGGGTTCTTTTAGTAAAAAGCATTGGAAAAATCTGATTCCCAGCTCCCAGTTATTCCTTTAGAATTTTAGAGTTTTATTTGGTAGCGTATATTTTTTAACCGAAATCATATATTGATCATTTTTAGCTTAATTTGCTTTTTAGCATTCAATCTTATAATAATGATGAACATTTTATATTCCAATGTGCAAACTGTTTAAGGGATGATTTATGTAATATATAAATCCTGTCGAATAAAAATAAAATAAGCGATGGATTCTGGCTTAGCGGATACAGAGCAAAAAGAGAGTAGGGCTTGGAACTGGCCTTGAAATAATTATAATTTCATTACTGGCCTTTGGCTTGGAATCAACTTGATCCCCTCCCCCTCTTTCCTTTTTCCTTTCTTCTTCTGTGATGGAACTCCTATTTGGGGACTTCCCTGGCTTTTTTCTGGTCCACGTAGGACCAGTCTGGATAGTTGGCCTTGGTGAAGACTTGACGTTTCATCCCCCAAAAAGTTTTTGATTTGAGTTTCTACTGAAATGAGGCTGCATTTTAATGTTGTATTTTAATCTTGTTTTTAAGTTGTATTTTAATCAATTGTTTTTATACCAGGTGTTAGCCGCCCTGAGCCCAGTTTTGGTTGGGGAGGGCAGGGTATAAATAAAATTTATTATGATTACAGTGGTACCCTGGGTTAAGTACTTAATTCGTTCTGGAGGTCCATTCTTAACCTGAAACTGTTCTTAATCTGAAGCACCACTTTACCTAATGGGGTCTCCTGCCGCCGCCGCACCACCGGAGCATGATTTCTGTTCTCATCTTGAAGCAAAGTTCTTAACCTGAGGTAAGAATGCTTCAAGTTACAGACACTTCAGATTACAGACTCTGCTAACCCAGAAATAGTACCTCGGGTTAAGAACTTTGCTTCAGGTTGAGAACAGAAATCGTGCTCCAGCGGCACGGCAACAGGTAACCCGAGGTAGCACTGTACTGTTGCTTTTATTTTGATTCTGCATTTTGTGGTTTTATATTTTGATTTTATTCTGTGAACCACCCTGATACCTCCGGTATATACAGTGGTACCTTGGGTTAAGTACTTAATTTGTTCCGGAGGTCTGTTCTTAACCTGAAACTGTTCTTAACCTGAAGCAGCACTTTAGCTAATGGGGCCTCCCACTGCCGCAGCACGATTTCTGTTCTCACCCTGAAGCAAAGTTCTTAACCTGAAGCACTATTTCTGGGTTAGCGGAGTCTGTAACCTGAAGCGTAGGTAACCTGAAGCGCCTGTAACCTGTGGTACCACTGTATTATGATTATTATGACTTATACCCTGCCCACTTGGCTGGGTTTCTGAGTCTGCGCAGAGTGCCGAGCAGCCCTCACTGCTGGGATCGGAGGAGAAGCTACATTCTCGAAAGCCGCAACTCGGGCCTTGACCTTTTTCTTTTTTCCAGAAGCTGAGCATCGCCCAAAGGGCGGAGACACCACCTTTGGGCTCCTCTTTCCCTCTCCTCCCCAGCTGACTTGACCCCGCCATGTCGGTCCTGGTGGAGATTGGCGACAACCAATCGGAGAGGATGACAGCCGACGACATCATCGTCCACACGCGGCAGGTGATGAAAGGGCTGGAGGCTCTGCGCAGCGAGAACAAGAGCATCCATCACCGGCTGCAGGAGGCTTTGCTGAGGGACAGGCAGCTGCTGGACGAGAGAGAGGAGGCTGTGGAGGCAGATGCGGAGGCCGTGGACATCCAGGCGCTGGAGCTGCTCGAGGAAAAGCACGACCTCGTCTATAAAAGTCTGGAAGGGATTGAGCTGGGCATTGCGGAGGCCCAGGTATGCTGCAGCGAAGCCATTGGCTGGGCTGCTGTGATGTCACAGAATGTCTGCCAGAGTTCCAGCTTCGGAGGGTGGCGGATGTTCACAATTTCTGGGAAGGAACCGAAATTTGGGTTCAGCTGGGAGTTGTGGGGAGAACCTGACAGGAGGGGGGTTTTGTGTTTGGGGAATCTGTGGGGGCGAGGCCCTCCCCCCACATAAGAAAGTGGGGAAAGAGGTGCCAGAGAGGCAGGCTGGGGTGGTGATGGTGGGATCGTGGCCACCTCACCTGCAAAACGATACGGTAGAGTTGGGAAAGCTTCCGAAAAGGGTGACCAAAATGATCAAGGGGATGGAGCGATTGCAAAAGCTGCAGCGTTTGAGGGTTTTCAGTTTGGAGAAAAAGCGAGGAAGGGGCCGTAGGATAGATGATTGTAAAATTATGCATGGCATGAGGAATGCAGCTAGAGAAAAGTTTTTCTCTGTGTTGTAACGCGAGAGCTCGTGAACATGGGATGAAGTTGAATTTTGGGAGGTTCAGGGCTGATAAAAGCAAGGACTTCTTTCTTTTTTTAAAACACATTTTGCTTTATTTAAACCCACCTTCCCATCAAACTCAAGATGGTGGTACACCTGAAACTTAATGCAATATAATTAATTGAATTCCAACACTTAAGTTTATTTGGTATATACTAAATTCAACTTTTGCACATAGTTTTGAATGAGGGTGGTTTGGTTTTCTGGAGCCTTTCTCCTTTGGCCCAGGGGTTACGGAGATGGTGCCCACGGGCCGAGATTTTCCTGCAAAAGCCTTCCCTGGTACCCATGGCATCCACAACCCTGCCTTTCCCCGCTGCTGAAATTAGGCTCGAAAAGAGCATTATGTTGTAGCTAATAGAAAAGGTTGCCGTAATTAGTGTGTGCAGCCTACAAAGAGAATTGGCAACTCCTGGTGCATTGTATAACAATTTATGCTTTTGATAAAAGCAAGGACTTCTTCATGCAGCTTGTAGTTAACCTACGGAACTCCCTCCCACTCATAGCTGTCAAGTCTCCCTTATTTGGAGGGACGGTCCCTTATCCCAGTGCCATGTCCTGCTGCTGTCCCTTATTGATGGATGTCCCTTAAATTTCCCGGGTTTCAAAGGAAGCAGCTCTTCTCCCTCCCGGCCAAGGAGGAGGGAGGCTCCAACTGTGTTGCTTGGCTGCCCGCCACGCCCCCCCTCTGGCCTCCTCTGACCAGCCTCGGCCCCCGGGAGCCCCTCCCTGCCAGGACTGGTGGGAGCCTCGGGCCCTTCTGCCGCCATCCTCTTCACGGCCGCCGAACTGAGTGTCTCTGCCTGGGGCCTCCCCTCTACCCATCGCCACCGCTCCCGTTAGTACTGCTGCTATGCCACCGAAGGACCCGGATGAGATGGGCAGCCTGGTATGGCCTATGAATTGCTGAGGAGCCTTGAGAGGAGAGCGAGGGCAACCATAGAGAAAGCAGTTCCGGGAGAGGAGGAGGCGGAGGCGGAGGCGCGGACAGGTGTTCCAAGGGCTACAAGGGAAGGACCGCAAGCGCTTCTCACATAGATTTGTAGTGGTAGACTAGCATAGATGGTCTGATCTGCGGGTTTATTTCGGGTGCTATTTCCTCCCCGCTTCCTCCCGCCCCGCCTGATGGAACTGAGAGCTGCAGATGGAGCACGAGAGAAAATATACAGAACTGCAACAGCATCTTCGTAGCTTGGACTGATTCAGTAGCCAGGCTCTCCTGATATTTTTATGGAACCTCCAGGTTCAGAGGCAGTCTATCTGGGTTCTATGGAGCATTTGGCCACTGTAAGAAAAGGAAAGTGGGCTATTTGGCTTGATCCAGCCACCAGGCTTTTAAACCAAGTTCTTAAATCAGGCAGGGGGGGCAGTTGTTGTGGTGGGGGCTGCAGAAGTTTAGAGTTTGCAAAGAGTCCACCTACAAACCCAGTTTCCTTTCTCCATCTCGCCCTGCCCCACAGATGATGGTGGCTCTGTCCTCTCACATCGGGTCGCTGGAGGCGGAGAAACAGAAGCTGCGGGCTCAGGTGAAGCGCCTCTGCCAGGAGAACCTCTGGCTGCGGGACGAACTGGCGCTCACCCAACTGCGCCTTCAGCACAGCGAGGAGTCGGTGGCGCAGTTGGAGGAGGAAAAGAAGCACCTTGAATTCCTCAACCAGCTCAGGCAATATGACCCGAGGGATGACCAGGTACAGACAAGGGGATGTGGTGGGCATTCAGTCCCCAAACTAAGAATCGCGGGGACACCCGAAGCTGCCTTCTACTGAATCTGTAATGCTGAACAGAGCTCTCTAAGCATGCACAAAGTGCCTTGTCCTTACTCCCAGCCTTGGTGAACAGGGAATCAGGCAGAGGGCCTTCTCGGTGGTGGCGCCCGCCCTGTGGAACACCCTCCCACCAGATGTCAAAGCGATAAACAACTACCAGACTTTTAGAAGACATCCGAAGGCAGCCCTATTTAGGGAAGCTTTCAATGTTTTATAGATTATTGTATTTTAATATTCTGTTGGAAGCCGCCCAGAGTGGCTGGGGAAACGCAGCCAGATGGGCAGGATATAAATAATAAATTATTATTATTATTGGAGCAGATCCTCAAACCCCACCCAAAAGGAGATGTTTGAAACGCTTGTCCTGCAAACCTCCCCGAATCACATTTCCAATCTCCCTTGGTTTTCAGGAATGCAGTATTTTGATTATGCAGCTGCTGTATACCCAGGCCAGACCACCTGGTCCATGTGGTAGTAGTAGCAGTAGTAGTAGTAATAATAATAATTTATAATTTATACCCTGCCCATCTGGCTGGGTTTCCCCAGCCATGCTTGGCGGCTCCCAACAGAACTAATGGATAATAATAGTTTAAAAAGATAAAACACCAGAGATTAAAAACTTCCCTAAACAAGGCTGCCTTCAGATGTCTTCTAAAAGTCAGATAGTTGTTTATTTCCTTGGCATCTGATGGGAGGGCGTTCCCCAGGGCGGGCACCACCACCAAGAAGGCCCTTTGCTTGGCTCCCTGTAACCTCTCTTCTCGGAGGGAGGGAACCGCCAGAAGGCCCTCGGAGCTGGACGACGGGGGTGGAGACGCTCCTTCAGGTATACTGGGCCAAGGCCGTTTAGGGCTTTCAAGGTCAGCACCAACACTTTCAATTGGGCTTGGAAACGTACTGGGAGCCAATGTAGGTCTTTCAAGACCGGTGTTATGTGGTCCTGGCGGCCGCTCCCAGTCCCCAGTCTAGCTGCTGCATTCTGCATTAATTGCAGTTTCCGGGTCACCTTCAAAGGTAGCCCCACATAGAGGGCATTGCAGTAGTCCAAGCGGGAGATAACCAGAGCATGCACCACTCTGGCCAGACAGTCTGTGGGCAGGGAGGGTCTCATCCTGCGTACCAGATGGAGCTGGTAGAAAGCTGCCCTGGACACAGAATGGACCTTCGCCTCCATGGACATCTGTGAGTCCAAAATGACTCCCAGGCTGCGCACCTGGTCCTTCAGGGGCACAATTGCCCCATTCAGGACCAGGGAGTCCCCCACACCTGCCCACACCTGTTGCTCAATGTTGCCCACACTGATGGACAACAATGGCTCTGCAGAACTCTGCAGAGTCTTTCCCTTCAGGGACTGAAGTTCCCTTCAGGGGCTGAACTCGGGACCTTCTGCATTCAAGTCCCCAAAGCTTCCCTTGCTATCCTCTCTCTATAGTCCTAGTGTTTCATTTATGGGCTAAGGGCTGTCTGGGGTTTCTCTCTCCCGAAGATCCTGTGTGCTCATGCTGCAAGTCTGCAGCACAGGTTCATTTTTGCAAGGTCAGAAACATTCCACCCGTGTGAGTCAAAGCCTTGCTCCATAAGGCCTAGAAATATGATTCTTATGATTCTTTTGAATGCAACGTGAGCTTGGAACTTAGCGCTAATGGGAAATTCTCACGTGATGGATTTGTGAAGCCAGTGGTCATTGTCGTCCAAATACTTTCATGCTCTCATTTAATTTCTTAATAACCATCCCCCAGCAGAACGGTACTTTGCATGTCATGAATGATTCTGCACAATCTGTCCGTCTCGTAAAATGCCATTATGGTACCTGGTGCTATAAATCTTCCCTGTATTTCTTGGCGAACACAGCAAAAACTCCCACCTGCTTTGACTTTGCAATTTGTGCTTTGTGGAGGATGGATGATGGCTAATGGATTGAGGTTGAATCCTGACAAGACAGAAGTACTGTTTTTGGGGGACAGGGGGCGGGCTGGTGTGGAGGACTCCCTGGTCCTGAATGGGGTAACTGTGCCCCTGAAAGACCAGGTGCGCAGCCTGGGAGTCATTCTGGACTCACAGCTGTCCATGGAGGCGAAGGTCAATTCTGTGTCCAGGGCAGCTGTCTGCCAGCTCCATCTGGTATGCAGGATGAGACCCTCCCTGCCCGCGGAATGTCTCGCCAGAGTGGTGCAAGCTCTAGTTATCTCCCGCTTGGACTACTGCAATGCGCTCTACGTGGGGCTACCTTTGAAGGTGACCCGGAAACTACAACTAATCCAGAATGCGGCAGCTAGACTGGAAGTGGCCGCCGAGACCACATAACACCGGTCTTGAAAGACCTACATTGGCTCCCAGTACGTTTCCGAGCACAATTTAAAGTGTTGGTGCTGACCTTGAAAGCCCTAAACGGCCTTGGCCCAGTATACCTGAAGGAGCATCTTCACCCCCATCGTTCTGCCCGGACGCTGAGGTCCAGCACGAGGGCCTTCTGGCGGTTCCCTCACTGCGAGATGCCAAGTTACAGGGAACCAGGCAGAGGGCCTTTTCGGTAGTGGCGCCCGCCCTGTGGAACGCCCTCCCACCAGATGTCAAAGCAATAAACAACTACCTGACATTCAGAAGACATCTTAAGGCAGCCCTGTTCAGCCCTGAGTTTTTAATGTGTGGCATTTTAGTGTATTTTTGGTCTCTGTGGAAGCCGCCCAGAGTGGCTGGGGAAACCCAGCCAGATGGGTGGGGTACAAATAATAAATTATTATTATTATTATTATTATTATTATTATTATTATTATTATTTATTTCTAAGCCGGGATATGCAGGCCTTGCGTTTACTCTCTTTGCAGGTGGGGAAAGACGACTCGGAGCAGAGGAAGGACAGCCTGTCTTCTCTGTTCCCCAACGATGACGATGAGCAGAGGCAGGGTGCGTACATGGGCCGATGATGCGCGTTAACCTGCGCATGTCTTTTGAGGCTTAACCCCAACCGAGGCCTGTCCAGAGGTTCAGTGGGAGCTCAGTTCTGGCCGCAGGTCAACTTTCTGTTTCCAGTTGCACAAAAGCAGCACCTCAGGCCGGCATTACCCAAGCGGATGCCCTCCATTTGGGAGGCGGGCGGGACTACAGTGGTCCCTTGGTTCTCAAATGCCTTGGTACTCAAACAACTTGGAACCCAAACACTGCAAAGAAGGAAGTAGGTGTTCTGGTTCGCGAACTTTTTTCGGAAGCTGAACGTTCTCCGATTTGAGTGTTATGCTTCCGATTGGAGTGCCACACTTCCGTTTTGAGTGTTACGCTGAGGTCCATCTGCTTTTGCTATTTATTTGGCGTTTTTGCAGCTCTTTTTGTTTTGTTTTTGCGACGGTGAGGAACCCAGTTCAGCTACTGATTGATTGATTGATTGATTGATTGATTGTGTGATTGCAGTACATTGTTTATTGCTTTCATTTTATGGATCAATGGTCTTGTTAGATCAGGCTTCCTCTAACTCGGCCCTCCAGATGTTTTGAGACTACAATTCCCATCATCCCTGACCGCTGGTTCTGCTAGCTAGGGATCATGGGAGTTGTAGGCAAAAAACATCTAGGGGGGCTGAGTTTGAGGAAGCTTGTGTTAGATCGCAAAATTCATGTTAAATTGCTGTTTTAGGGGTTTGTTTTTAAAAGTCTGGAACAGATTACAGTGGTGCCCCGCAAGACGAATGCCTTGCAAGATGAAAAACTCGCTAGACGAAAGAGTTTTCCGTTTTTTGAGTCGTTCCGCAAGACGAATTTCCCTATGGGCTTGCTTCGCAAGACGAAACGTCTTGCGAGTTCTTGCAAGTTTGTTTCCTTTTTCTTAAAGCCGCTAAGCCGCTAATAGCTGCTAAACCGCTAAGCTGTTAATAGCTGCTAAGCCACTAATAGCCGTGCTTCGCAAGACGAAAAAACCGCTAGACGAAGAGACTCGCGGAACGGATTAATTTCGTCTTGCGAGGCACCACTGTAATTCATTTTGCATTATGGGAAAACGCACCTTTGGTTTTGGAATGGACTTCCAGAACAGATTACGTTTGAGAACCAAGGAACTACTGTACAACTTCCATGATAGTGGACAGTCATGCTGGTTGGAGTGGATGGGAGTTATAGTACAAGGGAGTTGTAGTTGGGGAGAGGCTGCCTTGGAGAGACTTACTGAGTTTCAGAGGAATAGCCTGAGTTTCAGAGGAAGGGCTCCATTGAATGCAGGCCAGGTGATGGGTGCTTCACCTGTGCACCTGTTGGGTATGGCTGAGGTTAAAAAGGGAACAATGGTAGAAAGAGGATGGATGCATGCAGACATTTTGATCCCACTTTGCTGAGTGAGAAACGTGGAATGGAAATGAATAAATATTTTACTAAAGTATCTAAGCGTGCCTACTTCTCCAGCTGCTCAAAAACCCAGCAGGAAAAGGATTCCTTTTTATGATCTGGGGAAGTCTTTCTTCACGCAGCACAGAGTTAAACTGTGGAACTCCCTGCCACAGGGAGGCAGTGGTGACTGCTGTAATAAATGAAAATCTGCCCTTATGGGGGACACAAGAACCCTTATAGAGTCCTTTGTAGGTTCTCCATCGGTCGGAGAAAAGAACAGAGGCCAACCAGAGAATATTGAGAAGCAAAGCAGCTCGTAAGCCTGATCTTTATTGATCTGTTGCAACAGGGTGCTCCCCCCACATGCAGGAAAGGAGGAGGAACCCAGAACACAGGTGTGTCTGCCCTTATATAGACATTTTAAATTGCCCACCCTGGAGTTCAAGACCACCCCCAGAAACATCATACCTACATCACAGAAGGGGTGTAGCTCAATACCACCCCACCCCGATACATCATATCTACTTCACAGAAGAGGCGGTCTACAGCAGAAATCTGAGTGCATAGTTTATCTCCTGTCTGGCAGGTCACCTGTTAATGCTCACTTGATTGGATATCCTGGGGAGCTTGGCCAGTCTATTGTAATGATAAATACTTAGTTCCTGAGCCAGGTCACAGGCTCACCCAATTCATACACAGGCATACCCTCAAGACAGGATTTGTGAAGGGAAAGACAATGGGGAGGCTTTTCCATTTTCCTCTGACCTTGCAGAGAAAACATTTGGTCAGTTTGGGAGCCATGGCTGTTCCTGTGCTGCTTCAGACATGTGGTTTATATATTTATGTACATGTTTGCTTGGTACCTTTAGGAACATTTATTATCTATATAAGGCCTTATTATTATTTTTTTATTTCAATGCCAACTTACATGGTTTTAAGAGAAAGCGAGAACAATTCATGGAGGAGGAAAGGGCTGCCAATGGATACTAGCTGTGCTTTGTCTCCAAAGTTGGTTGCAGCAATGATTCTGAATCCCAGTTGATGGAAACAGCAGGAGGGGAGAGTCGCTCTTGTGCCTGAATTCTGCTTTGCTGGTTTTGCGCAGGCAGCTGGCTGGCCCCTGTGAAGGCAGGATCATAGAATCATAGAATCCTAGAGTTGGAAGAGACCACAAGGGCCATCGAGTCCAACCCCCTGCCAAGCAGGAAACACCATCAGAGCACTCCTGACATATGGTTGTCAAGCCTCTGCTTAAAGACCTCCAAAGAAGGAGACTCCACCACACTCCTGGGCAGCAAATTCCACTGTCAAACAGCTCTTACTGTCAGGAAGTTCTTCCTAATGTTTAGGTGGAATCTTCTTTCTTGGAGTTTGGAACCATTGCTCCGTGTCCGCTTCTCTGGAGCAGCAGAAAACAACCTTTCTCCCTCCTCTATGTGACATCCTTTTATATATTTGAACATGGCTATCATATCACCCCTTAACCTCCTCTTCTCCAGGCTAAACATGCCCAGCTCCCTTAGCTGTTCCTCATAAGGCATCGTTTCCAGGCCTTTGACCATTTTGGTTGCCCTCCTCTGGACACGTTCCAGGATGCTGGACTAGACGGGCCCTTGGCCTGATCCAGCACCCTCTTCTTGGGTTCGTTCTTATTTTCCTTCCCTGGTGTGGTGACCCCGCAGTCAGAGATAGAATGTCTTGGCAAAGTGGAATTAAGTGATTGGTTAGTAACCTAAAACCCCCACTGGTCTTCTTCCTGGCAGCGAGACAGTAGGGCCAGTTTTCGGCTGGGTTACATGGGGTTGTGTTTAACCTTCACCCCACCCCAGTGAAGGCCGTATTCTAACCCAGTGGGTGGTTTCTCCCATTTGTGGGGGGCCGTGGGGTGACCTGGGGGCAGCGCTAATAGGCAAAGGGAGGGGGCTTAGAGGTGCCAACAAGTATCCGGACTTTGAAAAGCTGGCATCACAGGATCAAACCAATTAGTTTTGTTGAACTAATTAAACTCCATAGTTTAATTGGGTTTTGAACAAACGTGCAATTAATTAATTATTCCCGATTATAATTTTATTGGGGCGTGGGTGGCGCTGTGGGTTAAACCACAGAGCCTAGGACTTGCCGATAAGAAGGTTGGCGGTTCGAATCCCCGCGATGGGGTGAGCTCCCGTTGCTCGGTCCCTGCTCCTTCCAACCTAGCAGTTCGAAAGCACATCAAAGTGCAAGGAGATAAATAGGTACCGCTCCAGCGGGAAGGTAAACGGCGTTTCCATGCGCTGCTCTGGTTCGCCAGAAGTGGCTTAGTTATGCTGGCCACATGACACAGAAGCTGTACACCGGCTCCCTCGGCCAGTAAAGCGAAATGAGCGCCACAACCCCAGAGTCGGCCACAACTGGACCTAATAGTCAGGGGTCCCTTTACCTTTACCTTATAATTTTATTGTGACATTATCTTCCTTAGCGGGTTGTGCAAACTGCTATTCTGAATAACGCTGAGTTTCTGGAACCGAGGGGACAGTGGCTCTCAAAAGTTTGGGAAGCAATGTTTGTTTGTTTTTTAAATCATTTGTATTAATTTTCCAATAAAAAACATCCAATTAACATATCAAATCATAATCCAATAAAAAACTAAAATTAAGAAAGGTTGAATTATCTTCCAAAGTGCAATTATTAATTTTTCGGGCTTCCCAGAGTCTGGACCTTGAAGCATAGCTCCAAATCTCAATCCTGGCGCCCGTCGTCGTTTCCATATTTCCACATTAGAAGCACTGTTCTAACCCCCCGACATTTTCAGATGGGTTCTGGGTTCAGGAATCTCCTTCTGCAATGGGCCCGACTTACCTGTCTCTCTTGTCTGTGGCAGGAGGGAGCCCGAGCGCAGCCGCTTCGGCCGCTCAGCAAGGGGGCTACGAGATCCCAGCACGGCTGCGCACCCTCCACAACCTGGTGATCCAGTACGCCTCCCAGGGGCGCTACGAAGTGGCCGTCCCCCTCTGCAAACAGGCGCTGGAAGACCTAGAGAAGAGCTCTGGACACAGCCACCCAGATGTGGCCACCATGCTGAACATCTTAGCCTTGGTCTATAGGTAAGGGGGGTGGCATGGGGGGCATTGTGTGGGAAAGGGTCCAGGGCTGCTGAGAAGAGCCTTGGGAAGAGAAGACTTAGAGCTTTGATTCCTGCATTGCAGGGGGCTGGGCTAGATGGCCTTTGGGTGCCCCTGCCGACTCCCCAATTCTATAAGCATCCTCTGCAGGAACCTGAGGTTGCAACTTTTAGAGATGTCCTACCGTGTTTGGCCGAGACCTGCTGGCCGACTCCTTCTGCAGGTGTGGCAGAATGCCAATGCTTTTCGCATGACATGGCCAATGCTTTTCGCATGACATATATAGAATAATAATAATAATAATAATAAATTTTTATTTAAGCCCCACCCTTCCCGGTTTAAAAACCAGGCTCAGGGTGGCTAACAGCAAATATAAAACATTGGTTAAAATGCGACTTTAAAACAGCATGAAACACAACATAAAATGCAGCATCAATATCAATAAAATTCAAAAATTCAGGGGTCATTTTTTTGGGGGGGGGGGGAGCCCCAGTCAGTAGACATCGAATGATCACCAGGGCTAACTGGCCAAGTTGGTCCTACTAGGGCAGCAAGGAGACCAGGGAAGAATTTAAATGTGGGGTCCCAGAAAGGATTTCTTCATAGAAGAGGAAAGGGAAAAGGGAATAGAGGATCAGGCTAATTCAAATTGAAGGCCATATCTATCTCTATCTATCTGTCTGTCTGTCTATCTATCTATAATTAAAATTTATATTTTACAGTTTAAAGTCCTCATTTATACATCCTTATCAGCGACTTCCCTTCTTTTTCCATGGTTCATGTTACATATAATAAATCCCTACATATTTTACAAAAACTATGCCATTCAGTACTCCATTATTGCATCCACCAAAACTTATTTACACTGTTGAATTTATCTCAGTGCTGCCAGCGTTTTCAGCTGTACGCTGTTCTCATATATTCAGTAAACATTTTTCAATCTCCTGTGTTTTTTTCATGCCGACTTCTTCTGCCGCAGGGACCAGAACAAGTACAAGGAGGCCACAGAGCTGCTGAACGATGCCCTCGATATCCGGGAGCAGACTCTGGGTGTGGAACACCCCGCCGTGAGTGTCCGTCCGGGGCTCGGTGGAGGGTGATGCTGCTTAGGTCCTGTTAAGGCTTCTCTTCCTTGTGTTTTCTCCTCCGGGAGTACTGTATTTTTTGCCCTATAGGACGCACTGGCCCATAGGACGCACCTAGTGTTTTTTGGGGGGGAAGGATAAACAGTGGCGTAGCGTGGGTTGTCAGCACCCGGGGCAAGGCAAGTAATTTGCGCCCCCTAATCCGTGGATTTGCGCCCCCTAATCCTAACCCCCAGATGTTGCGCCTGGTGTGGCCGGCCCTCCTGCAACCCCACGCTACGCCACTGGGGATAAAGACACCCCCCCCCCCCCCGCGCTCCAGCCAGCAGACTGCTATCCGCAACCTAGGGAGCCCTGCAGGAACTCCCGCGGGCTCCCCAGGCTTGCTGATAGCTTCCTGAAGCACACTGACCCCTCTCACTCTCCAAGCTTCAGCGAAAGCCTGCATTCGCCCCATAGGACGCACACAGATTTCCCCTTCATTTTTGGAGGGGAAAAAGTGCGTCCTATAGGGCGAAAAATACAGTATTTGGATGGGTGGGGGCAGAGACCATTTGTGCTGGTCCCGTGGGTTAATCGAGAGGTGAGGTCCAAGTCCAGTCCGAGGTTGAAGGAGCAATACGGAGGCAGTCCATAAAAGCTGAAGCTGGGTGCAGGGCAGGGAGTCAGGTGAGGTCAGGAACTCTGGCAGAAGAGCAAGGCAGGAACTGGTGACCAACAGTGTTGCTTCCGCAACTTGGGACTGGGCTGGCCGGCTCTTATCTGCCCCGAGGCCTAGGGCGGTCCCGATCCTCTGGTGACTCACCTCTC
This sequence comes from Podarcis erhardii, assembly GCF_964252035.2. NCBI lineage: Eukaryota > Metazoa > Chordata > Lepidosauria > Squamata > Lacertidae > Podarcis > Podarcis erhardii. The sequence continues at coordinate 89,589,290 of NC_138511.1, forward strand.
CTGGCCTGGAGGCGAGCACTCCTCCTGCGGGAACTTAGTTCCCTCCGCCTCTCTGCCCTGAGCCTCTGCAACTCAGGAGAGGCTGGAGGGTTACTGGACCCAGAGGCAACCTCAGTTTCCTCTGACCGGGCTGAGAGTGGAGCACCTGCAGGCAGTGGGTCCTCCATCACCTCCGGAGCCAGAGCAGACTCAGCTGATGCCTGCACCTGAGGATCCAGCACAGGTGAGGACCCTTCAGGCTCAGGCCCCAGCCCTGGCTGAGCTAGTTCTGGAAGTGGGGACTCCTGTGCAGGCTGGGATTCCCTCAGGTTCAGCATCCGAGTCCGAATCCCAAGCCATCACACCATTTTTCTTCGGAGGGGCAGGTCACTCTCTTAGGAAAAATACAACTCTTCTGGACGCCCTTGGAAGTTTTGAAGAGTCGTTTGTGCTCCCAAAGATTTGTTGTTGTTTAGTCGTTTAGTCGTGTCCGCCTCTTGGTGACCCCTGGACCAGAGCACGCCAGGCACTCCTGTCTTCCACTGCCTCCCGCAGTTTGGTCAAACTCATGCTGGTAGCTTCGAGAACACTGTCCCACCATCTCGTCCTCTGTCGTCCCCTTCTCCTTGTGCCCTCCATCTTTCCCAACATCAGGGTCTTTTCCAGGGAGTCTTCTCTTCTCATGAGGTGGCCAAAGTACTGGAGCCTCAGCTTCAGGATCTGTCCTTCCAGTGAGCACTCAGGGCTGATTTCCTTCAGAATGGAGAGGTTTGATCTTCTTGCAGTCCATGGGACTCTCAAGAGTCTCCTCCAGCACCAGAATTCAAAAGCACCCGTTCTTCGGCGATTAGCCTTCTTTATGGTCCAGGCTCCCAAAGATGTGGTGTTTAAAAGGTGCTAGGCCTTCGAGGGGGGGCAGTGAGGAGAGCTTGGCCGATGCCCCTCCCCAAATGGTGAAGTTAGTGCCAGATGCTGCAGCACAATTGCTGACAGCATTGAAGACTTGTCTGCATGGAAGTCCTGGGCTCAGAGGTCTGCTCACTGACTGCCAATTTGCTACCTGCCCAAGCTCAGGGTGTCACTATTAGTACAGTAGTACCTCAGGTTACAAGGGAGGTGGGTGGCGCTGTGGGTTAAACCACTGAGCCTAGGACTTGCCGATCAGAAGGTTGGTGGTTCGAATCCCCTCGACGGGGTAAGTTCCCGTTGCTCTATCCCTGTTCCTGCCAACCTAGCAGTTCGAAAGCACGTCAAAGTGCAAGTAGATAAACAGGTACCGCTCCGGCGGGAAGGTAAAGGGCGTTTCCGTGCGCTGCTCTGGTTCGCCAGAAGCGGCTTAGTCATGCTGGCCACATGACCCGGGAGCTGTACGCTGGCTACCTTGGCCTATAGAGCAAGATGAGCGCCGCAACACCAGAGTCGTCCGCGACTGGACCTAATGGTCAGGGGTCCCTTTACCTTTACCTCAGGTTACATACGCTTCAGGTTACATACGCTTAAGGTTACAGACTCCACTTACCCAGAAATAGTACCTCGGGTTAAGAACTTTGCTCCAAGATGAGAACAGAAATCGCGCGGCGGCAGCAGGAGGCCCCATTAGCTAAAGTGGTGCTTCAGGTTATGAACAGTTTCAGGTTAAGAATGCACCTTTGGAACGAATTAAGTTCTTAACCCGAGATACTACTGTACTGTTGTTTTTATTTTGATTCTGCATTTTGTGGTTTTATATTTTGATTTTATTCTGTGAACCGCCCTGATACCTCCTGTATATACAGTGGTACCAGAAAAACAAATAATAACAATAAGATACTGTGTATAAAATAATAAATGAGATACAGTACAATGAGAATAATCAGAAGTTTGTTTTATTTTATTTAATCCACCCTTTATCTTTTATTTTCTCTCTTTTTTTCTTTTCTTCTTTTTCTACATAATGTACGTGCATGTAGTTTGTAGAAAATGTAACATGGTGTATTGTTGTGCAAATTTGTGTTGAATGCTTAATAAAAAATTTAAAAAAATAATAATAAAGAAATAATCAAACCTTTCCTCCTGTTTCTGACAGGTGGCTGCAACTCTTAATAACCTGGCCGTCCTCTATGGCAAGAGGGGGAAATACACGGAAGCTGAGCCGCTCTGCAAGAGAGCCTTAGAGATCCGAGAGAAGGTACAGGCTTTACCGGAGGCCCAAAGAAAAACTGTATTCAACCTGTCTTAAGGACTAGAAACTTAAGTTCATTTAAAAAACAAACCAGACAGACAGACAAGGTTCCGATTATGCTGATCTCAGCACTGAGCACCGGACCCAGAATTGTGGAATACACGAAGCCCTCTTTCAAATTCACATTTTAGCAGTAGGGTGGTCTGACAATATGGCTGGCGAAATCAACCTCTTTCTGGTCTCTGCAGTTAAAGCAGTGTCTTTGTGTGTGTGTGCACTGCATCAATCTGCATTTTTAAAAAGAAAACTCACATTTCTTTTCTCCCAAAACTTCGAGAATGAATGCATTTATATCTCACGCCCCACCCCCCGAGCTCTAGATAGTATATGCCTGTTTAAAGTTTATCTACAGAAACATTGCAAAATTAAGGAATGTTAGAAGGATGTTGGAATGAAGTAATGTGCTTTTAGCAGGAATGATATAAAGGATTAGGTAAAAATGGATTTGTTAATTGGTGAAAGACGAGAATGTAAAATTACAGTATATTAAGATAAATTAATAGGATAAAAACAAAGCTGGAAAGGATTTGCTGAAATAACTAATTGAACTAGAATACAAAAAAGGGAGGTGTGAGGAGGTCAAGGAAATAAGCAAAGGAAAGAAAGTTATGTAAAGGTTTGATCTGTGTTTTTTATTTTTAATTGCTTGCATTTTTTCTGTGTTTTCTTTTTTTTTCTCTTTGTGATCTTTAAAAGCTGAATAAATATTATTTAAAAATAAAATAGATAGTATATGCCTGGTTCCCCCCCTCCTTCATTTAATCCCCATCACAACACCCCTGCAAGGTAGGCCAGGCTGAGAGAGGCAGTGACGCCCAGTGGCGGGATCAGAACCCTGGTCTCTCCCAGGTCCTAATGCTAGAATCTCTTACCCACTCTTGTTTTTTTAGGTGTTGGGCACCGATCACCCAGACGTGGCCAAGCAGCTGAACAACCTGGCGCTCCTGTGCCAGAACCAAGGGAAGTTTGAGGAGGTGGAGCAGTACTACCAGAGGGCTCTCTGCATCTACCAGACCCGGCTGGGGCCTGACGACCCAAACGTGGCCAAGACGAAGAACAACCTGGTAAACGATGGGGAGACTTGTGTGTGTGTGTGTGTGTGTGTGTGTGTCAGCCAGAGAATCCTAGAATCCTAGAGTTGGAAGAGACCACAAGGGCCATCGAGTCCAACCCCCTGCCAAGCAGGAAACACCATCAGAGCACTCCTGACATATGGTTGTCAAGCCTCTGCTTAAAGACCTCCAAAGAAGGAGACTCCACCACACTCCTTGGCAGCAAATTCCACTGTTGAACAGCTCTTACTGTCAGGAAGTTCTTCCTAATGTTTAGGTGGAATCTTCTTTCTTGTAGTTTGGAACCATTGCTCCGTGTCCGCTTCTCTGGAGCAGCAGAAAACAACCTTCTCCCTCCTCTATGTGACATCCTTTTATATATTTGAACAAGGCTATCATATCACCCCTTAACCTCCTCTTCTCCAGGCTAAACATGCCCAGCTCCCTTAGCCGTTCTTCATAAGGCATCGTTTCCAGGCCTTTGCCCATTTTGGTTGCCCTCCTCTGGACCCGTTCCAGTTTGTCAGTGTCCTTCTTGAACTGTGGTGCCCAGAACTCGACACAGTACTCCAGGTGAGGTCTGATCAGAGCAGAATACAGTGGCACTATTACTTCCCTTGATCTAGATGCTATACTCCTATTGATGCAGCCCAGAACTGCATTGGCTTTTTTAGCTGCCGCATCACACTGTTGGCTCATGTCAAGTTTGTGGTCAACCAAGACTCCTAGATCCTTTTCACATGTACTGCTCTCAAGCCAGGTGTCACCCATCTTGTATTTGTGCCTCTCATTTTTTTTGCCCAAGTGCAATACTTTAGTGCAATACAGAGGAAGTTTAGTTTTCAGGACATCAGAAGAGCCTGGCCACTAAAGGACCACGTAGTCCAACATCCTGTTCTTGCAGTGGCCAAATAATCCTAAGAACCTAGGAAACAAGGTAGACTGCCTCTGGAGCTGGAGGCTCCACAAGAACCTAAGAACTGCCATTCAGAAGCATTGCTGCCTCCCAACTGCCAGAGGCAGAACATGGTCATTGTGGTTGGTTGCCATCAGTAGACCTCTCCTCCATCAGTTTATTTTTGACTTTCTCAATAATCAAAAGGTCCCAAAATTATTTACAAGAATAAAATACAGTGGTACCTCTGGATACGAACAGGATCCGTTCCAGAGCCCCGTTCGCATCCTGAAGCGAACGCAGCCCGCGTCTGCATGTGTGCAGGTCGCGATTTGCTGCTTGCACACATGCGTATGATGTCATTTTGAGCGCATGCGCAAGCAGCGAAACCCAGAAGTAACGCGCTCTGTTACTTCCGGGTCGCTGCGGAGCGCAACCCAAAAACACTCAACCTGAAGCATATTCAACCCGAGGTATGACTGTACAGTAGAAAAAAAAATACACAGAAATCAGAGAAAAAGCATCCCATGATTGGTGCAGCCCAAACGATGACAAGGTTGTTGCCAGGCAGACTTCTCAGTTGGGTGGGTGTTTCACAGACAGGATCTACTATAGAAGATGACTTTGGACAGGATCTACTATTGAAGATGACTATTCAGCAACACGACCGCCCTGCTCATTGCAGGACTGTTAACACTTTTGGGTTCCTTTTGACTCCCTCGGTGCTGGTGTTTCATTTAGAAATGGTTCATAATGATTCAGTATTTGTGCTGTTTTTAATGTAGAGTAGAGTAACAGTAGCGATGAGGTGTTCTTGGGCACAAGCAACACAGATTTCAATATTTGCAGCATTTCACAACAGCCACTTTAAAGCTTTATCTTTTATTTGTTTTTGCAATGGCTTTGCTGCATCGGTGCAGCTTGGGAACAAGCCACTGATTGCAAAGATCAGCCATAATATACATGCATGCAATTTGACTACGGAAGAATGGAAAAATCTGCAAGCAAGATTTCCTAGGTTATAAAGGTTAGGCTGCTCTTGCAGGTGAAAAAAAGCTCGGCTGGAGGTAGCCAGCTGTCAGTGAAAAATGTCAACCAGCTAAAATTCAACCTAGGTTATCAAAGTGCAAAGTGCAACTTAGACCTACAGGGGAACAGGCCCTGTAGAAAGGGTTTCATTGCCAGTACATAAAATTAGAATGATATAAAAGCTAGTTAATTGTTTTTTCATTTTTTTGTACTTTTCAGGTTTATACATTTCACTGATTTCGCAATCATTTTGACATTTCAAAACTCGACTTCCTTCCCCCTCTTTCTGCGGTTCCTTAAATTTATTTTTAATACTTTCTGCGTATCCAAATTAGCTTAATTCGCTTATTTATTCATCTTCTTTAAGTATAAACTCTTATGAAACGGCAGGTTATTACAATAATCCTGCCAATTTTTCTTATCTGTTTACAGTTTATCTGTAAGTTTTTGTATCCATTCTTCCTTTGCTGGAACTTCTGCTTCTTTCCATTTTGGGGCAAGTAACATTCTTTCCACAGTAGTCGCATACATGAATAAATCTCTATACAGTTTGGGTAGTTCTGTCCCTATAATTCCCCAAAGGAAAGCTTCTGGGTTGTATTTTTTACAAACCTTATTTTAAACATCCATAGAATCATAGAATCATAGAGTTGGAAGAGACCACAAGGGCCATTGAGTCCAACCCCCTGCCAAGCAGGAAACACCATCAGAGCACTCCTGACATATGGTTGTCAAGCCTCTGCTTCAAGACCTCCAAAGAAGGAGACTCCACCACACTCCTTGGCAGCAAATTCCACTGTCGAACAGCTCTTACTGTCAGGAAGTTCTTCCTAATGTTTAGGTGGAATCTTCTTTCTTGTAGTTTGGAACCATTGCTCCGTGTCCGCTTCTCTGGAGCAGCAGAAAACAACCTTTCTCCCTCCTCTATGTGGCATCCTTTTATATATTTGAACATGGCTATCATATCACCCCTTAACCTCCTCTTCCCTTTCATTTCATTATATATCATTTCCCAGTAAGCCTTAACCTTACTTGAAGACCACCACATGAGATAAAAAAAATCTCCTTTCTAGTTAACTGTTTCCCTACTGAAAAAACAATTAATGTCATCGGGTATGGAGCCACCCAGCTAAAACTGCCTTCCTCTCTGGAGGAAGACTGGAAGAAATTTAAGATGTATCTACAAAAACATTGTAATTTGGTTGAACGTTAAGAAGGATGCTAGATTATAAAAAATTGGCCACCACTAAATTAGATTTAAATTTGATGATAAGTGAGACTAAAGAAAATATAAAATTTTATTTGAAAGAATTGCTAGATTATTTGAATGAGTGGATATGAGATTGTAAACAAGTTGATAATTTGTTTGGAAAAAAAACTTTTAATGATGTAAATGGGAGCGGGAGACGTGAGGGAGTCCAAAGAAGTGATGAAACTATGTTTGTGACAGAAGTAAGATTGTTTATTATTTGTGCATTTATATTTAAAAATTTTAATAAATATTTATATATAAAAAAAATAAAACTGCCTTCCTCTCTTCTCGCCCAGGCATCGTCTTACCTGAAGCAGGGCAAGTACCAACAGGCTGAGGAGCTCTACAAAGAAATTCTGTCCACACATGACCAGGATTTGGGCGTCAGCAGAGGCGGTGAGCAGCCAGCTTGCAGTTGTGTTTCTCTGCAACAGTGTATGGAGAGGGAAGCTTGGGGAAGGGTGATGTAGCGGCAAACCATGCATAATAATAATAATAATAATAATAATAATAATAATAATTTATTTTATTTATATCCCACCCCCCCCAGCTGAAGCTGGGCTCAGAACAGCTAACAACAATCAAAGTAACACAGCATTCTAAAATCAATTCATTCTAAAACTAATTCAGAATCAAATTAATGGCAACCATTGGGCAAGAGTTCTATGAGGATTATGAAAGGAGGGGGTCAGACCGAGTCCAAACCAAAGGCCAGGCGGAACAGCTCTGTCTTGCAGGCCCTGCGGAAAGATGTCAAGTCCCCCAGGGCCCTAGTCTCTTGTGACAGAGCGTTCCACCAGATTGGAGCCACAGCCGAAAAAGCCCTGGCTCTAGTTGAGGCCAGCCTAACCTCTCTGTGGCCCGGGACCTTCAGGATGTTTTTGTTTGAAGACCGCAAGGTCCTCTTTGGGACATACCAGGAGAGGCGGTCCTGTAGGTACAAGGGTCCTAGGCCGTATAGGGCTTTAAAGGGTAAAACCAGCACCTTAAACCTGACCCTGTACTCCACCGGGAGCCAGTGCAGCTGGTATAGCACCGGGTGAATGTGATCTCGCAGCGAGGACCCCGTAAGGAGTTTCGCCTCGGCATTCTGCACCCGCTGGAGTTTCTGGGTCAGTCTCAAGGGCAGCCCCACATAGAGCGAGTTACAATAATCCAGTCTGGAGGTGACCGTAGTGTGGATCACTGTGGCTCGGTCAGGGCGAGAGAGGTAAGGAGCATCTTATTCTAAGGTTACCAGATTTTTTTCAATGAATCCGGGGACACTTTTCAACTTCCTGCTAAATAGATGGATTTTGTCAGGGGGCTGATTTGTAAATCTGGGGGACTGTCCCCAGGAAACGGGGATGTCTGGCAACCTTTTCTTATTCTCTCCATCCTTTCCCCTGCATCTTTCAGATGAGAGCAGAACGGGACCCGGAAGAGGCGCTCTGTATAGCCAGGTTTGTGTTGGGGCTACTGTGGGGAGCTTCCCTCCCTCTTCTCTGTTTTTAGGTCTTGACCCCACCTCCCCACCCTAGTCTGCAGAAAGATTGCGGTACCCTTTGCACCCGCAGCAGGATTTAACTGTGGCTCCTGCATTTCAGAGGGACGCAGGTGGTGCTGTGGGTTAAACCACAGAGCCTAGGACTTGCCGATCAGAAGGTCGGCGGTTCGAATCCCCGCGACAGAATGAGCTCCCCTTGCTCTGTCCCTGCTCCTGCCAACCTAGCAGTTCGAAAGCACATCAAAGTGCAAGTAGATAAATAGGTACCACTCCGGCGGGAAGGTAAAGGGCGTTTCCGTGCGCTGCTCTGGTTCACCAGAAGCGGCTTAGTCCTGCTGGCCACATGACCCGGAAGCTGTACGCCGGATCCCTCGGCCAATAAAGCGAGATGAGCGCCACAACCCCAGAGTCGGCCACAACTAGACCTAATGGTCAGGGCTCCCTTTACCTTTACCTTTTTACCTGCATTTCAGGGGGTTGGACTAGACGATCCTTTGGGTCCCTTCCAACTCTACAATTCTGTAGAGGGACACAGGTGGCGGTGTGGTCTAAACCACTGAGCCTCTTGGTCTTGCCAATCAGAAGGTCGGCGGTTCGAAACCCTGCGACGGAATGAGCTCCCGTTGCTCTGTCCCAGCTTCTGCCAACCTAGCAGTTCGAAAGCACGCCAGTGCAAGTAGATAAATAGGTACCGCTCTGGCAGGAAGGTAAACGGTGTTTCTGTGCGTTCTGGTTTCCATCACAGTGTCTAGTTGCGCCAGAAGCAGTTTAGTCCTGCTGGCCACATGACCTGGAAAGCTGTCTTTGGACAAACGCTGGCTCCCTCGGCCTGAAAGCAAGATGAGCGCCACAACCCCAGTTGCCTTTGAGTGGACTTAACCGTCCAGGGGTCCCTTTACCTTTACACAATTCTGTGATCCCTCCCTTTTTGCCAGGACTCCCTCGGGAACCTGAGGCGCAGCAGCTCCTTTTCCCGCTTCCGCGAGTCCCTCAAGCGAGGCAGCGAGAAACTCGTCTCCAAACTCAAAGGGGAAGGCGGACGGCGACCTATTGCAGCCTCGGCCCCTGGGTGAGTCTGGGTCTCCCTGGAATCTGGTGGCAGGAATGTTTGACTCCAAGCAAGCAAGTCTCACACAAACGCCGTTCTCTCAAGGAATGGTGGAGGGAGTTGGGGGTGTTTAGACGGAGAGGGTGAGATGACAGCCATCTTCAAATATCTGAAGGGCTGATGGAGCAAGCTTGTTTTTCTCCTGCTCTGGAGGGGCAGGAACCGAAACAATGGCTTCACGTTACAAGAAAGGATATTCTGACTAAATATTTAAGGGGAAGAACTCTAACAGTAGAAGAGGCTCCCTGGGAAGGTGGTCCCCTCTTCCCGACTTTGGAGGTTTTTAAGCAGAGGTTGGATAGCTATCTGTCTTGGACGATTTAGCTGCATTGTTGCAGAGGGCTGGTACAGATGACCTTTGGGGGTCCCTTCTAACTTCATGATTCACTGGCAGTTGGACAGCCATCGGTCAGGGATTCTTGAGCTGCGATTACTGCCTTGCAGGAGGTTGCGCTAGATTACGGGGCCCGGGGAGCGCTGTTTCCAACTTTCCAATTCTATGATTCTTTAAAAAGCCAATAATAATAATAATAATAATTTTATTATTTATACCCTGTTCGTCTGGCTGGGTTTCCCCAGCCACTCTGGCCAGCTCCCAACAGAATACAGTCATACCTCGGGTTACAGATGCTTCAGTTTGTGTTTTTTCGGATTACAGACCCGCCGAAACCCAGAAGTACCAGAACGGGTTACTTCCGGGTTCGGGGGTTGCGCATGCGCAGAAGTGGTAAATCGCGCTTTGCACATGCGCATAAGCACCGAATCGCAACCCACATGTGCGCAGACACGTTGCTGCGGGTTGTGAACATGCATCCCGCACGGATCACGTTGCAACCCGAGTGTCCACTGTCCTAAAAACCTGATCAAATATCAAACATTTAAAACTTCCCTAAACAGGGCTGCCTTGAGAAGTCTTCTAAAAGTCAGAGAGTTGTTTATTTCCTTGACATCTGACTGGAAGGCATTCCACAGGGCGGGTGCCACTACCGAAAAGGCCCACTTCTCGCAGGGAGGGAGGGAACCGCCAGAAGGCCCTCGGAGCTGGACCTCAGTGGGAGTGAACGATGGGAGTGGAGATACTCCTTCAGGAATACAGGGCCTTTGAGGCCGTTTAGGGCTTTCAAGGTCAGCACCAACACTTTGAATTATGCTCAGAAACCAGGCATGTACAGGTGCATCAAAACTTGACAGGCGTTTGTCTTTTGGGACAGAATGAAAAGAGCCACTTCATTGAACGTCTTGCACGTGGGCGAGAGAGCGGCTGCTGCGTCCCCGACGGTGAGTCTGTGGCAGGGGAGAGGAGGGGCAAGGTGCCAGGGCTGCGGGGGCAGAGCCCTGCCTCACATGCAGGAAATCCTGGGGGGGTCAGTTTCCTTTGTGGCTGGTGGAAGGGGGCCCTGGCAGCCCAGCTAGCAAAGGCTGTGCGTTGCCACTCCCTGCCCTGGCATGTGCCTCCTGGCGTTGCTGGCCTGCCAGTCAGTTTGGAAGATACTGGCGTACAGCCCCTTAGAAGTGCATCTGTGTAACTCACTGCCACAGGAAACCCAAATTGGGTGGCTTTAAATGAGGATGAGATAGAGGGTTTTAAGATGGCTGCTGAATGCTTGAAACGGGGTTTTGAGCTCTAAGGCCAGCTCCAAGGCCAGTTTCTGCTCTATAACCAACTCTTAGCATTTGTCTTTATCCTCTTCCATTTTATTTCTTTAGTGCTTCTTTTTTTGTTTTAATTTATTGTTTCATCTCATGGTTTTATTGTTCTAACTCCCCTAAACTGCGAGTCTGCGTGAAGCTGGGCTGTGCTGAGCACTTTGCTAGGCAGTGCCAAACGCAAAGTCAAGCCAAAGTTTACAAGATACTAGTTATAAATTAAGGAAGAGAAACAACTTGATGATCCAAACTGTTGACGAGCGAGCCCAGGTGGCAGCTACAGAGTCTCCAAAATGCTCCCTAAATTCAAAGCCGCCACATTTGGAGATAATTGATTTCTGCAAACTGCCGACAAATAATCATGATTATTATGGTACTTCCTAGAAAGAACTGCAAAGATAAATTCATGGCTACTAGCCATGCTGGCTGGGCTCTAGGGTCAAAGGCCTTCTGAATGCCAGTGGCTTGATACCACAGCAGGCAAGAGTTGCTCTCGCACTCGGGTCCTGCTTGTGGGTTTTCCGTGATGGGCACCCGGTTGGCCGCTGTGAGAACAGGAATCTGGGTTCTTATAATTCCTTCCAGTAGCACCTTAAAGACCAACTAAGTTAGTTCTAGGTATGAGCTTTCGTGTGCATGCACACTTCTTCAGATACACTGAAACAGAACAAAAAATTCCTTCCAGTAGCACCTTAAAGACCAACTAAGTTAGTTCTGAAACAGAAGTCACCAGACCCTTCTATATAGTGAGAAGGTGGGGAGGGGTATTACTCAGTAGGGTGGTGGGAATGGGTGATTGGCAGATAGCTGTGATGAGCCTGTTGACGACTCTTAACGACTGCAATAGGTCTTACAGGAAAAAGCAAGGGGTGAAAAGGTGAAAAATGGCTTTGTCATGTATAATGAGATAAGAATCCAATGTCTTTGTTCAGACCAGGTCTCTCCATGGTTTTAAGTTTGGTAATAAGTTGCAATTCAGCAGCTTCTCTTTCCAGTCTATTTCTGAAATTCCTTTGTAATAGAACAGCTACTTTGAGATCTTGTATAGAATGTCCTGGGAGATTGAAGTGTTCTCCTACTGGTTTCTCTGTCTTGTGATTCCTGATGTCAGATTTATGTCCGTTTATCCTTTGGCGTAAGGTTTGGCCTGTTTGTCCAATATAGAGAGCTGAAGGACACTGTTGGCATTTGATGGCATACACAATGTTAGACGATGAGCAATTAAATAGTCCCGAGATGGTATGTGTGATGTTGTTGGGGCCAGTAATGGTGTTGTCCGGGTGTATGTGGCAGCAAAGTTGGCATCTGGGTTTATTGCAGGCTCTGGTGCCAGTGTCCGTGTTAAGTCGTCAACAGGCTCATCACAGCTATCTGCCAATCACCCATTCCCACCACCCTTCTGAGTAATACCCCTCCCCACCTTCTCACTATATAGAAGGGTCTGGTGACTTCTGTTTCAGTGTATCTGAAGAAGTGTGCATGCACGCGAAAGCTCATACCTAGAACTAACTTAGTTGGTCTTTAAGGTGCTACTGGAAGGAATTTTTTGTTTTGACTATGGCAGACCAACACGGCTACCTATCTGTAACTGGGTTCTTATGTTTATGCTCTTTTAGGCAGAGCCTCAAAGGAAGGGGTTGAAAACCAAAGAAATGAGAACTAGAAACTTGGCTTTTGCTGCAGTGCTGTAGCCTTGTCTGTTTGTTTTGCAGCAGCCCAGCAGCAGGACCCTGACTGGCGCCCGGACGCTGAGCTCCAGCTCCCAGGACCTCATGCAAAGCGGCTCCACTTAAGCCTGGCCCGGCCCCTTCCTCCTGCCGCACTTCCCTCGCTGCTGCCTTTAGGCTGGGCCGAAGCTTGAGCCTCTCTCTCTCCTCCCCTCGGCCAGCCTTCAGCTGAGCTTGTGGGGCTGTTGGAACCAGGGCGGGGGGGTCCTGCACCAAGTGGAGACCCCCCCATCCCACACCTGGAACGCCCCTGTTCCCTGGTGCCTGTGTGGCTGCATGAGGGGTCTTCCCTGCAAGAGGTGGGCTGGGATGGAGATCAGGTCCGGACCCCCTGCAATCAGGACAAACAGGCTGTTATTTCTCAGGACCTTTGGGGGGGTCAGTGGGTGGCCCTTTCCAAAGCAGCTGGACAGGAGGGTGTCTGCCCCCCCACTCTGCTGCTGCCTTAACTCTTTGCGTACAACCAGGTAAAGTTGCACTCCTCTCCCCCCCCCCCGCCCAGTGGAAAAAAAATGCTGCTATTTCCCTCCAGCCAAAGTCACAATATTTATTGTATTTATGCAACAGGAAGCATATCTCTCTGTCCCAAATAAATGGTTGCAAGTGGATACTGGACCAGGGACTGGTGAATGTTGTCTGCTTCATTAATTTAGTGGACGGGGAAAAGGGGAAGAGCCCTGTGCGAGTGCCTGGAGGTGGTTGGAGGATGGATGGCGGCTAGTAGGTTGAGATTGAATCCTGACAAGACAGAAGTACTGTTTTGGGGGGACAGGGGGCGGACGGGTGTGGAGGACTCCCTGGTCCTGAATGGGGCAACTGTGCCCCTGAAGGACCAGGTGTGCCGTCTGGGAGTCATTCTGGACTCACAGCTGTCCATGGAGGCACAGGTCCATTCTGTGTCCAGGGCAGCTATCTACCAGCTTCATCTGGCATGCAGGATGAGACCCTCCCTGCCCGCAGACTGTCTTGCCAGAATGGTGCATGCTCTAGTTATCTCTCGCCTGGACTACTGCAACACGCTCTACGTGGGGCTACCTTTGAAGGTGACCCAGAAACTACAACTAATTCAGAATGTGGCAACTAAACTGGTGACTGGGGGCGGCCGCCGAGACCACATAACACCAGTCTTGAAAGATCTGCATTGGCTCCCAGTATGTTTCTGAGCACAATTCAAAGTGTTGGTGCTGACCTTGAAAGCCCTAAACGGCCTCGGTCCAGTATATCTGAAGGAGCATTTCCACCCCCATCGTTCTGCCCGGACACTGAGGTCCAGCTCCGAGGGCCTTCTGGCGGTTCCCTCACTGCAAGAAGCCAAGTTGCAGGGAACCAGGCAGAGGGCCTTCTCGGTGGTGGCGCCCTCCCTGTGGAACGCCCTCCCACCAGATGTCAAAGAGAAGAACAACTCCCAGACTTTTAGAAGACATCTGAAGGCGGCCCTGTTTAGGGAAGTTTTTAATGTTGAATAGGTTATTGTATTTTAGTGTTCTGTTGGAAGCCGCCCAGATAAAATATACACACACACACGGTATATATATTATGGCAGGATAGCAAAGCAGAATGAATAACACTCAGCACTTAAGAAAAACCAAAAAACTATTTTATTGCAACCAGAGTCCAAAATCTGGAACTGGCAAGCAGAGTCTTTTTGGGTGTGGGGGGTATGAAATCCATGTGAGTTTGGCCCCTCTGATTTTGTCTCCGCCGGTGGGCCAGGCTGAGGCAGGAGCTGTGGGGAGAACCCAAATTTGTGCTTTCTGCTTCCTCTTCCTGCTTGCCTCACACCTGGTGGGCAATTTCCTGCACCTTGCGTAGCGTCTCCTCCGACTGCAGCTGCTCGAAGGTGAGGAGAGACAGACCCAGCTGGTCCTCCTGGCGAAAGAGAAGACGGGATCTGGGGTCAAGAGTAGGAAGGGCTCGTCCTCATCCCTGCCACCCCCTCCAGTCCTAAGGTAAAAAGGTAAAGGGACCCCGGACCATTAGGTCCAGTCGTGACCGACTCTGGGGTTGCGGCGCTCATCTCGCTTTATTGGCCGAGGGAGCCGGCGTACAGCATGACCAAGCCACATCTGGCGAACCAGAGCAGCGCACGGAAATGCCGTTTATCCCAGCAGTGACATAGCGTGGGTTGCCTGTACCCGGGGCAAGGCAAGTATTGTTCCCGCTAACCTGTGGACCGTTGGCACTCCCCGAGTCCCTTCCTCCAGCCCAGTTAAAAGTCGGCCAACCCGGAACCTCCTCTCCCGCCACTCACCTTGCGGAACGGCTGGGCCATTTGTCGCAAGAAGAACTTTGACACCTGCACGGCCTCGTCCACCGTCAAGTTGAGGTTGGCGTCCGTGATGTGCTCCTGGATCCAGCGGGGGAGTTTGCCTCGTTTGTCCGCCCTCGCAAAGCGCTGCCGAGAGTCGTGGGGCGTGTTACCTGGGGAGAATGGGTGCCCGCCATTGCCCACACGCCCACCTCCCCCCTCTTAGTCTGCGGAACAGTGCGCCACTGCTCAGGATTTCTTCCCCACCAGCCGGCAAACCTTGTCAGCGAAGACCATCAGGCCGTAGTCGGTCTTGCCGCGAATGGCTCTCCCCACGCACTGGGCTGCGTGGCGCATGGCGTCGAAGGTCAGGAAGTCGTTTTCGCGGATCTGGAACTGGTCCCGCAGGTAGTCTAGACGGGCCTGGGGAAAGGGGGCTGCCATGGAGGTCTCTGTGTGTGTTTGTGTGTCCTTTTTCGGATCTCCTCCCCACTCCCAGTGAGAAAAACACACACACACACACACAAATACATTTCCCTGCATGCAAAAATCCACTGATCTGAACACGAAAATTAGCAGCAAAGAACGCTAATGCAAATAGTAATAATAATAATAATAATAAAATAATAAAATTTATACTCTGCCCTCCCCAGCCAAGACAGGGCTCAGGGCAGCTAACAACCGATATAAAAACAAATTGATTAAAATACAACATTAAAACGCAGCCTCGTTTCAATGGAAACTCAAATCAAAAACTTTTTGGAGGATGAAAACATCAGGTCTTCACCATGGCTAACTATCCAGCTATTCTCGGCTGCATCCGTGTCCAGGTCAAGGAAAGCAATAGGCTCTATTCCACCTTGGTCAGACTCACACCTGGAATACTGTGTCCAATTCTAGGTGCCACAATTTAAGAAGGATATTGATAAGACACAGGGGGGGGAGGCGCCGGAACTGCAAAGGACTTTCAGACTTTGAAAACTTGGCACCGTGGCATGTCTTGTTGAACAGATTCCGCTGTACAGCAGACCCTCGGGTTAGGTTACTCTCGAGTAACATAAACTTTGGGTTGCGAAAGCGGCAAACCCGGAAGTATTTTTCCAGATTTTGCCGCTTGCGCATGCGCAGAAGCGGTGCCTCTGGATACAGATTTTTCAGGGTGCACATTGACCCCCGGAACGAATTAAATTTCTATCCAGAGGGCCCACTGTATGGTGTTTGTTGACGTCAGAATATAAGTGCAGCTCATTGCAATGGTTTTGAATTTTGCTGTGCTGTTGTCTTCCTTCGTAGGTCATGCAGACCTAAATAAAGCTGTAAGAAGCCAATGACCCATCTAGTTATAATGACCTATGGGACCGCCTCTCCTGGTATGCCCCGCAGAGGACGTTAAGGTCCATAAATAGCAACACCCTAGAGGTCCCGGACCCTAAGGAAGTCAGATTAGCCTCAACCAGAGCCAGGGCCTTTTCAACACTGGCTCCGGCCTGGTGGAACGCTCTGTCTCATGAAACCAGGGCCCTGCAGGATCTGATTTCTTTCCGCAAGGCCTGCAAGACAGAGTTGTTCCAACTGGCCTTTGGCTTGGAATCAACTTGATCCTCTTTCCCTCTTTCCTTTTTCCTTCTGTGATGGAACTCCTATTTGGGGACTTCCCTGGCTTTTTTCTGGCCCATGTAGGACCAGTCTGGATTTCATCCCCCCCAAAGTTTTTGATTTGAGTTTCTACTGAAATGAGGCTGCATTTTAATCTTGTTTTTAAGCTGTATTTTAATCAATTGTTTTTATACCTGGTGTTAGCCGCCCTGAGCCTGGTCTTGGCTGGGGAGGGCGGGGTATAAATAAAATGTTGTTGTTGTTGTTGTTATTTTATCATTAGTTCAGCATCATGTGCTCACGGGGGGGGGGGGGGCGACCAGAAGATGCCCAACATGGAAAACCAGTGAGCAGGATCCAGGCCCAAGAGCTACTCTCCCCACCTCCATTTGCTGGTATCCCCAGTGCATTTTTACAGCGTTGGGGGCACAGGAGATGAGTGTATGGAACCAAGGGGGCAGGGTCCCGCCCAAATCTTTGTGAACCAGTGGCCTAACCCTTCTCCAAGAAGCCGTTTAAATACAACAAAGGAAAATTCAGCAAAATCCTGGGCTGGGATTTTGACAGCGCTAGGTCTCTCCTGAAAGCTTATGTCTTTCCTGGAAGCAGGCTGGCAGGTCCTTAATCTGACTTAATTGGGATCAAGTAAGCCAGTTCAAATCCCAGACTCTCTGCCAGGCGTTTTAGCGCTGGGCAACATCCCAACATGTACACAGCCTTGCCAACCAGGCACCCTCTGGCTCTTTCGGACTACAACTCCCACCAGCCCCTTCCTGGTCTAGGCTGCCTTCAAAGCTCTTCTTTAAGCAGTATGTAGTTCAAAGGTCTGTATAGTTAAAGTTATGCTTCTCCCCGTAGTGATGTATGGAAGTGAGAGCTGGACCATAAAGAAGGCTGATTGCCGAAGAATGGATGCTTTTGAATTCTGCTGCTGGAGGAGACTCTTGAGAGTCCCACGGACTGCAAGAAGATCAAACCTCTCCATTCTGAAGGATCTTTTCCAGGGAGTCTTCTCTTAGGAGGTGACCAAAGTATTGGAGCCTCAGCTTCAGGATCTGTCCTTCCAGTGAGCACTCAGGGCTGATTTCCTTCAGAATGGATCGGTTTGATCTTCTTGCAGTCCATGGGACTCTCAAGAGTCTCCTCCAGCACCAGAATTCAAAAGCACCCATTCTCCGGCAATCAGCCTTCTTCACGGTCCAGCTCTCACTTCCATACATCACTACTGGGAAAACCATGGCTTGAACTATACAGACCTTTGTTGGTAAGGTGATGTCTCTGCTTTTTAAGATGCTGTCTAGGTTTGTCAATACTTTTCTCCCAAGAAGCAGGTGTCTTTTAATTTCGTGGCTGCTGTCACCATCTGCAGTGATCATGCAGCCCCAGAAAGTAAAATCTCTTAACTGCCTCCATTTCTTCCCCTTCTATTTGCCAGGAGGTGATGGGACCAGTGGCCATGATCTTTGTTTTTTTTTATGTTGAGCTTCAGACCATATTTTGCGCTCTCCTCTTTCACCCTCAATAAAAGGTTCTTTCTGCATATCTGAAGTTGTGTGTGTGTGTGTGTGTGTGTGTGTGTGTGTGTGTGTCTCACAACAGTTTGCCCTCCTTGCTTGCTGTACAGAAATTCCCACCTCCAGCTCAGCAGAAGAGGAGCTGGGAAGAGACATCCTCTTCGCCCTTCCTGTATCCAGGAGACGTCAAAGTTTGTTTTGCGCCGGTGGAGCCCCAGGAGAGTCCCGCAGCCTCGAGAGGAGGCTCCTGGGAATCACCTGCTCTGGAGCCAAGACGGAGGAAGGAGGCAGAGAGCCCAGCCTGGATGCATAGGCAGAGAGGAGAAGGCTGACTCACCTTCAGGATTCGGCTCTGGGTGTAGACGTAGGGCACGCCAAACATGATCACGGCTCTCCCGTAGTGGTGGACTGCGGAGAAGGACACAAATCTAAACCGGGTTGAATGAAATGCAGTGGCTGAGATTCCGGGGGGGGGTGTGGACTAGATGGGCTCTGGGGGTCCCTTCCAACGCTACAATGCTATGATTCCATCGTCCCTTGGAGGTTGTACAGCAGGGAGGTAGACGGCCACCTGCCAGGGATCCTTTAGCTGCGATTCTTGCGTCATTGATTGCGTGGGGTTGGGCTAGATGACTCCTTAGGGTCCCTTAAAAGGTAAAGGGACCCCTGACCATCAGGTCCAGTCGTGGCCGACTCTGGGGTTGCAGCGCTCATCTCGCTTTATTGGCCGAGGGAGCCGGTGTACAGCTTCCGGGTCATGTGGCCAGCATGACTAAGCCGCTTCTGGCGAACCAGAGCAGCACATGGAAACGCCGTTTACCTTCCCGCCAGAGTGGTACCTATTTATCTACTTGCACTGGTGTGCTTTCGAACTGCTAGGTTGGCAGGAGCAGGGACCGAGCAACGGGAGCTCACCCCGTGGCGGGGATTCGAACCGTCGACCTTCTGATCGGCAAGTCCTAGGCTCTGTGGTTTAACCCACAGCGCTACCCGTGTCCCTTACAACTATACAATTCTATGATTCCAACAAGATCCCTGCTGGATGAGGCCCCTGGCTCATCTGGTCCTGCATCCTGGAGGGTGTGAAGGCAGCAAGCATCTTCGGTTGTTGGGCCCCAGTAACCACACTCACAGTGGCGTCTTGCCTCCCTGAACCTAATATCTGCTGTGTTTCCCTGTGTGTGTGTCATCTTCTAAGTCAGGGGTCAGCAAACTTTTTCAGCAGGGGGCCAGTCCACTGTCCCTCGAACCTTGTGGGGGGCCGGACTATATTTTGAAGGGGGGAAAAATTAACGAATTCCTATGCCCCACAAATAACCCAGAGATGCATTTGAAACAAAAGCACACATTCTACTCCTGTAAAAAACACCAGGCAGGCCCCACAAATAACCCAGAGATGCATTTTAAATAAAAGCACACATTCTACTCCTGTAAAAACACCAGGCAGCCCCCACAAATAACCCAGAGATGCATTTTAAATAAAAGCACACATTCTACTCCTGTAAAAACATGCTGATTCCCGGACCATCCGTGTGCCGGATTTGGAAGGCGATATGGGCTGGATCTGGCCCCTGGGCCTTAGTTTGCCTACCCATGTTCTAAGTTTCTAGTCCACATGCTTAAGGAAAGGGTCAGAGATGAGAGAAATTGCATGAGAAAATTAGGAGAGGGCAGGCAGAAGTACTCACCGAAGTCGATCCCTTCAGAGACCTTCCCCCTGGCCACAGACAGCAAAATGGCTCCCCGTCCGTTTTCGCAGGCCTGGCAAGGAAGAGACAAGACACAACATTGCAGAATCCGGCCAGTTCCTCCACATGGGGGCGATCACTCGAGGGGGGAATAATTTTGCCCTGACTTTCCTCCTGGATTTATGTCAGCATTCTATATATCTGGGCAGGCTTGCCAGAACGAAAACAGTGTTTATATCAGGCACCAAAAACAGTTCAGTGATGGTGCCAGCCTAACATCAGCAGGGAGTTCCACAGTTTGGTTCCTGCCACGCTGAAAAATCAATTTATTATAAAGGCAGAATGAATATTCTGCCACACCTGAATCTTCTTGCCCAGACTTTCCCTTAGCCGTAAGATTGGATTTCGTCAATCCCCATTTTTATACGATTTTATATTACTGTTTTACTGGTTTTATATTTTTGTTTGAGGATATTGTTTAGCTAGGTAAGACAGATATTCCATACCAAACTCTGCTCCCAAAGTTTCACTCGTTAGAGTATTGATGTAAATTACTAAACACACCCTGGTCAGGAACAGTATTTCAGGATTCAGATTAACTTCTTTAAAGCACAATAAATTTAACTCTTATTTTTCCCCTTACGGCATTCGTTGTTTTCTGTAAGTTACAATCAAAACAGATGACTCCATCATCAATTACACCTGTATTTCCATTCTTCTTAATTCACTTAATCCGCAATGAATCCTATTTTAACGGTACTGTTAACTGTTCTAATGTTTTACACTGCTCAGAGATTTCTTCAAAAATAAAGTTTTCAAACATTTGAAATAAATAAGCTGGGCTGGTAAAACGAACGGGGTGGGGGTGGGGATTTCATTCAGTATTGGTGAGTACTTTGCGGCCACTGCTTATTTGCCCTGCCCCACTGTTCACCAGGGGAACTACCTGCCACCGCGTCCCGACTGGCGGCTCACCTCCTGGTACTTCTCGAGGGCCATGCTCGTCTCCGCTCCGTCCTGCGTCTCAATGAAGATGAGTTTGTTGCGCTGGATGTTCTCTAGGATCCCCTGCAGTGGCCAGAGAGAAAAACCGGGGGGTGGGGTGGGGGTGGCGGGTGCATGAAATTCAAAAAGTCACAAGGCTTCTTCACACAGCAGGTGGTTCGACTGTGGAACTCCCTCCCACAAGAAGCTGTAAGGGCCCTAGAGACGGCTTGAACAGAGGATTCGGTCAGAGGCCATCCTTGTGGCAGGGAGTTCCACAGTTTAACTTGGCACTGCGTGAAGAAGTTCCTTCCTTTTTTCTGCCCCCAATTTTCCAATGACCACCCTCTAAAGGTCACTCTCAGGACCCTCCCAGCCGGTAGCAAATACCCGGACCCGATCCCCAAACATGCGTGTGCGCACACTCGCACGTACCTGCTCATACCACGAGGCCACAATGTTCTCCATGTACTGGTAGCTAGTGAAAAAGGCCACGATGCCGTCTGGGACGATGGCTGACATCTCCAGCAGCAGATTCCCGTAGTTGCGGATTACGGCTGCGAGAAAATCAAGGACCGTTTTGGGGAGAGAGCCACAAGGCAGCCTTCCCTCCGTCAACCCCTGCCGCGAAGGAGGGTAGAGGAGACCCATGACCCAACCACGTTCTCACTCCTGGCCGCTCCTGCGCCAGGAATTTAAAGCCCTTTAAACAGCTGCATCTTTCCCCTAAAGAATCCTGGAAATTGTAGTTTGCGAAAGGCGCTGAGATTTGTTAGGAGACCCTCTGGGAACTACAATTCCCAAAGCTCCCTGTGAGGAATGGGGACGGATTGTTAAAACCACCCTGTAGCTCTGCGAGGGGAGCCTTAGAACTCACAGCGCCCTGTTGTTTAGTCGTTTAGTCGTGTCCGCCTCTTTGTGACCCCCTGGACCAGAGCACGCCAGGCACTCCTGTCTTCTACTGCCTCCTGCAGTTGGGTCAAACTCATGCTGGTAGCTTCGAGAACACTGTCCCACCATCTCGTCCTCTGTCGTCCCCTTCTCCTTGGGCCCTCCATCTTTCCCAGCATCAGGGTCTTTTCCAGGAAGTCTTCTCTTCTCATGAGGTGGCCAAAGTCTTGGAGCCTCAGCTTCAGGATCTGTCCTTCCAGTGAGCACTCAGGGCTGATTTCCTTCAGAATCTTAGATCTTCTTGCAGTCCATGGGACTCTCAGGTGTCTCCTCCAGCACCAGAATTCAAAAGCATCCATTCTTCGGCGATCAGCCTTCTTTACGGTCCAGCTCTCACTTCCATACATCACTACTGGGAAAACCAGAGCTTTAACTATACAGACCTTTGTCAGAAAGTGATGTCTCTGCTTTTTAAGATGCTGTCTAAGTTTGTCATTGCTTTTCTCCCAAGAAGCAGGCGTCCTTTAATTTCGTGGCTGCTGTCACCATCTGCAGTGATCATGGAGCCCAAGAAAGTAAAATCTCTCACTGCATCCATTTCTTCCCCTTCTATTTGCCAGGAAGTGATGGGACCAGTGGCCATGATCTTTGTTCTTTTGATGTTGAGCTTCAGCGTCCTTAACAAACTACAATTCCCAGAATGCTTTGGGGGTGAAACCACGGCTGTTTGAAGCCCTTTAAAAATGCTTGGTGTTCATTTGCATTTTATGCAAGAAGGGGTGGGGTGAAAAGTCCACGCAAGGCAAATATTCTGCTCCCCCTCCTTACCAATGTCTTCGCGCGTCTCGAACTTGGAGCTGATGGTCACCTGGTCGTTCCCTCTCCCCACAATCTGAAACGGGAAAGGGGATTTGGAGAAACTGCCCGTTTGGAGGGGGGCAAGGAAATGGGAAAAGTTGGGTGGTTGATTAGTCAAACACCCCTCTTTTTGCAGAAGGAAAGGGAACCTAAAAAAAATCATTTAGGGGTGGAACGCCCGACGAAAAGGCATTTTATTGCCTTTGTACCCTGCTTTTTCCTCCAGGGATCTCATAGGGGGCATATGGGGCTCTCCCTCCCTTTTCACAACAACAACCCTGTAAGGTTGGGCCGAGAGGCAGTGACCGGTCCCGAAGGCTTGGAGGTTGAGGGGCTGCGTCCTGACATTTGCCACCCTTAAAAAAAGCAGCCAGCCTCTCAACCCTTTACTTCGGTGGCCCTGGCAGTGCGGGGAGAGCCCTCTGCCGACCGCCCTGTCTCCTCGCACTCACCATCGGGCAAAGACAGGTCCTGGCGAGGGTCATGGTGAACGTTGCCATGGTGACGGGCCTGAAGTCCAGGATTTTGGGGTAGATGTCCAGCGGCGAAAGGGTCTGCGCCCGAATGAGGAGGAAATTGGGGTGGAAAATGTGGCCACAAATCACACTTTTTTCTCTCTCCCACACACAAACTCACACCAGTTTGGGCCTGCAGGAAGAGGACCCTCCTGGACCCAGTAAAAAGGCCACACTTACTCCTGAGGTGATAATGACTGACTGGAACCTCTCAAAGACCGGCTTGATAGCGATGGAGGCGTCCATGCAGCTGGGGAGAATCACAGAATGGTTGGACGGGACACCCAAGGGACATCTGGTCCACCCCCTCGCAACACACCCAGGCTGCCTGCCCCCCCCCCCAAAACACAACATTTTGCAAACATAGCTCTGGCCTCGAAAGGATGCTACAGCCTTCCCCAATCTGCTGCCATCCAGATGTTGTCAAACTAGGTTAAGGTGTGATATGACAGCCATGTTCAAATATATAAAAGGATGTCATATAGAGGAGGGAGAAAGGTTGTTTTCTGCTGCTCCAGAGAAGCGGACACGGAGCAATGGCTCCAAACTACAAGAAAGAAGATTCCACCTAAACATTAGGAAGAACTTCCTGACAGTAAGAGCTGTTCGACAGTGGAATTTGCTGCCAAGGAGTGTGGTGGAGTCTCCTTCTTTGGAGGTCTTTAAGCAGAGGCTTGACAACCATATGTCAGGAGTGCTCTGATGGTGTTTCCTGCTTGGCAGGGGGTTGGACTCGATGGCCCTTGTGGTCTCTTCCAACTCTAGGATTCTATAACTCCCGTCAGCCCCAGCGTCGCACGGGGAGTTCTGGTTCAGAACATCTCGGGAAGGTGCAGGATTGGGGAAGATTCCAAGAGAAACTGAGACAGGGAAACGAGGTAGATTCTGCCGTCTTGCCTTTAAAAACTGCTTTGAGGTGTGTTTTTTAAAGAAATATTCAAGCAGTGTACAAATTTTATGAAATAAATAAATTAAATAGATATGACCTTCCAGCTGACAGGTGGTTGGCTCCTGGGGTCACCCTGTCACCCATCAAGACTGACCACTGCCCCTCCTCCAGCTGTGCATCTTTTTAGAGAAGAAAGGGACCCAAGGATCCCCCCCCCCAAAATTGGGTGCCCTCTAGATTTCCCGGGGTGCCCTCACCTGAAGTGCAGGATGGGGTTGGTGATGGTGGGAGTTCGGTCATCAAATGGTTCAATGATTATAGTAAAACCTGCGGTGGGATAATTAAACAAAGACGTTTGGGTATCTGGCACGAGCACACCCACCCACCCACACCATCAACAAAAAAATACTGTATTTTTTGCTCTATAAGACTCACTTTTTCCCTCCTAAAAAGTAAGGGGAAATGTGTGTGTGCGTCTTATGGAGCGAATGCAGGCTGCGCAGCTATCCCAGAAGCCAGAACAGCAAGAGGGATAGCTGCTTTCGTTGCGCAGCGATCCCTCTTGCTGTTCTGGCTTCTGGGATTTAGAATATTTTTTTCTTATTTTCCTCCTCCAAAAACTAGGTGCGTCTTATAGAGTGAAAAATACAGGTATGTAGAAAATCAGGATGCTGATCTCCCTAAGGCCGTTCCAGAGAGAGCTCAGCTTTCCTTTGAATAAAGGAGGGATGCAAGCTTCTAGCCCTCCTTACGGGATCCTTGCCACGGGATCACATTCATCCAGTGCTTTACTAACTGCACTGGTGGAGTACAGAGTCAGATTTAAAGTGCTGGTTTTGACCTTTAAAGCCCTATGCGGCCTAGGACCCTCGTACCCACGGGACCGCCTCTCCTGGTATGCCCCGCGGAGGACCTTAAGGTCCACAAATGAAAACATTTTGGAGGTCCCAGGTCGCAAGGTGGTTAGGCTGGCTTCAACTAGGGCCAGGGCCTTTTCAGTACTGGCCCCGACTTGGTGGAATGCTCTGTCACAAAGAGACCAGGGCCCTGCAGGATTTGACATCTTTCCGCAGGGCCTGCAAGACGGAGCTGTTCCGCCTGGCCTTTGGTTTGGACTCAGTCTGACCCTTATGTTTCCCTCCCTTTATGGTTTTGATCTATGGGCTACTTTTAAAATGAGGCTGCATTTTAAATTGCATTTTATCCCGTGTTTTAAATTGTGTTTTTCCCCCCTATTATGTTTTTACTGTAATTTTACTGGTGTTAGCCACCCTGAACCCGGCTCTGGCCGGGGAGGGCGGGGTATAAATAAAATTTGTTGTTGTTGTTGTTGTTGTTGTTGTTGTTGTTGTTGTTACAGGGAGGAGTTTGAGAGCCAGGCAGTACAGTGGTGCCCCGCAAGACGATGCCTTGCAAGACAAAAAACTCGCTAGATGAAAGGGTTTTCCATTTTTCGAGGTGCTTCGCAAGACGAATTTCCCTATGGGCATGCTTCGCAAGACGAAAACGTCGGGTTTGCTTCCTTTTTCTTAAGGCCGTTAATACCCGGGGAATCCGCGCTCCGCAAGATGAAAAAATCGCAAGGCGAAGCAACTCGCGGAACGAATTAATTTCGTCTTGCGAGGCACCACTGTACTTTGCTAACATATTTCAGGCTTCCGGGCTTGAAATTTCAAGTGTTCATTTTACCTACTTTAAATGAACTGTTGTTTTATCTCCCATGTTCTTACAAACTGTATGTTACTCAGTTTTTTTTTGTTTTAAGCTTTTCACTGCAGAAGAAGCAGCCTGAAAATCTAACCCAGGGGTGACTGACACTCCAGGGTTAGCTGCGATTCCTGGGGTTGGGCTGGATGACCCTTGGGGTCCCTTCCAGATCTATGATTTATGCAGAAAGCGTTGCAGGCTGGAATATTTCTTGCCGTGGGCCTGCAAGCCGGTCGAGGCCCAAGCTTCTAGGACACCAGAAACCTTTCCTTCCGAGAGCCGAGGAGGAAGAATTAAGCTTCTTAAAGGCGGGTGGACTGACTCATCCTCAGGGCTAAGAACTTAAGAGACTTAGGAGGTATTTATATGCCGTGGCAACGTCAGACAAACACACGGAGCCCGTCCCCTTCTCCTCTCGGCTTGAGGAGATGGTGCAGCAGTCCTCAGCGCATGAGAGCACCATCGTGCTTGGCTCCAGCGCACCTCCGGGCTGTGGCACAGAGCAGAGCCCCCTGGTGGCTTCAAGGCCTGGATACAGCAGTTCAGGCACGGGTGACTTCAGGACTGGATGAGTGCAATGCGCTCTCTGTGGAACTTCCCTTGCCCTTGATCCCGAAGCTGTGGCTGGTGCCGAACGTATTTGTTTACTTACTTATTTTTATATTTATTTTCCCCATTCTTTATAATCACACTTTCATCCAGGGATGCCAAATAACTCACAAAAAACAAAATGATCAGACAACAGCAAAGGTTGCTAGGTTTATCGAGGGTGCAATGAGATTAAGGGCCACTTCCTGTCTTTTTTATTTATATATCTTTTATTTGTATATATTGCTTGTTTTATGTTGCTATGGCTGTTGGCTAATGCGAATAAAGTTTATCTTATCTTCTATAACTTACAGAAAAAATCATTCAGTCGAAAATCTAACAATGACATGCATCAAAATCCTCCTCCTATTAATTATACATAACAGTATATACTTTTGTCCCTTCTCATTTATCCTAATTTTCTTTTTCCTCCCTCCCCTGTAACCCCTCCCTCCAAAACTTGTTCTCTCTTCAATTCTTTAACCATGTGCACAGATTATTCATACTACAGTGGTGCCCCGCAAGACGAACGCCTCGCAAGACGGAAAACCCGCTAGACGAAAGGGTTTTCCGTTTTGGAGGCGCTTCACAAAACGAATTTCCCTATGGGTTTGCTTCGCAAGACGAAAAGTCTTGCGAGTTCCCGCGGGTTTTCCCCCCCTTTCCCCCCTTTTCCTAAGCCGCTAAGCCACTTATCAGCTGATCCGCTGATAAGCCGCTTAACAGCTGATCGCTGATAAGCCGCTAAACCGCTAATAGCGCTAATCCGCTAAGCTGTCAATGGGCTTGCTTCGCAAGACGAAAAAACCGCTAGACGAAGAGAATCGCGGAACGGATTAATTTCGTCTTGCGAGGCACCACTGTAATTTGGATGCTTGGGTTGGCTTCCCCCTGTGCTATCCAATTCCTATAACTTGTCCATTTATTCAAAATCTTTTGACATTTGTTTTCCCATGTATCCTCCGTCATTACCTGTTCAAATATATCAGATTGTATATATTCAAAAACATAGTCATCCTGTCCAGCTGTTTAGAAAGTCGATGAGAGTTTTAATATTAGTCTACAGGCCGCGGCCGATTTGTGCACGACTGTGGAAATGCGCCAAACCCCCAAGCGACTCAAAAAGTCACAAAAAGGGGCTTACACAGGCCCCGCAAACGTCCACAAGGGTCTGGAACATAAGCCTTGCGCAAATCAGTTGTTGCCTGTGCTGCTTTCTTAACTTTTTCTGACACAGCCACTGCCAGAGAGCTAAGGGTTTTGGTTTTTTGTAAGGCGTGAACTACCCTATCAGATGGGACACGGGTGGCGCTGTGGGTTAAACCACAGAGCCTAGGACTTGCTGATCAGAAAGTCGGTGGTTCGAATCCCCGTGACGGGGTGAGCTCCCATTGCTCGGTCCCTGCTCCTGCCAATCTAGCAGTTTGAAAGCACGTCAAAGTGCAAGTAGATAAATAGGTACCGATCCGGCGGGAAGGTAAACGGTGTTTCCGTTGCGGCTTAGTAATGCTGGCCACATGACTCAGAAGCTGTACGCCGGCTCCCTCGGCCAATAAAGCAAGATGAGCGCCGCAACCCCAGAGTCTGTCACGACTGGACCTAATGGTCAGGGGTCCCTTTACCTTTTACCCTTTCAGATGCAGAAAGTCTCCCTTACCTTTGGAGTAAGTGCTAACCAGAGTGGCGAAATTGGAAATCAGCGTGATGGGGGAGAAATCGGAGATGTCGGCGATTTCCAGTGTTCGAAGAAGGGAGCGGAGGCGCTCTGCACAGAATCTGCAAAAGGAAGGAAACCCCGAGTTTGCAGTAAGGCAGGTGTTGCCTTCGGGGGAGAAGGTTTGTGTGAAGGAACAATGGCGGGGAAGGATTTCTGCTTGGCAATCAGAATGAGAGCGGGTGTCTCCGCCATTCACAAATGCTCACAGATACCTGGGGTGGGGGGAAGCGAGCTAACCAGTTAAGTACCTCCATTTCCATGTCCAAAGAGGTTGCCTCATTGCTATAGAGACAAATGGGATGGCCTTTTCCCACCTCAGCTGGCTGAATGCCAAGCCATCCTAGCATACAGAACAATTGGCCAAAGCTTTTTATTATTATTACTTTATTTTCACCCTAGGATCCTAGGGGAGTCAAAGCACTAAAACACAATTAAAAAAAAAATATTTTTTAACACAACTTACAATCATAAAAATGAAATGTGTTGTAAAAACATACAGGTCCCTATTTTAACTTTTTGTAGTTTTAAAGTGAAGCTCAACATCAAAAAAACGAAGATCATGGCCACTGGGCCCATCACCTCCTGGCAAATAGAAGGGGAAGAAATGGATGCAGTGAGAGATTTTACTTTCTTGGGCTCCATGATCACTGCAGATGGGGACAGCAGTCACGAAATTAAAAGACGCCTGCTTCTTGGGAGAAAGGCGATGACAAACCCAGACAGCATCTTAAAAAGCAGAGACATCACTTGCCAACAAAGGTCCGTATAGTTAAAGCTATGGCTTTCCCAGTAGTGATGTATGGAAGTGAAAGCTGGACCATAAAGAAGGCTGATCGCCGAAGAATGGATGCTTTTGAATTATGGTGCTGGAGGAGACTCTTGAGAGTCCCATGGACTGCAAGAAGATCAAACCTATCCATTCTTAAGGAAGTGTTCTCAAAGCTACCAGCATGAGTTTGACCAAACAGTGGGAGGCAGTGGAAGACTCTGAACACTGTCCCACCATCTCGTCCTCTATCGCCCCCTTCCCCTTGTGCCCTCTATCTTTCCCAGCATCAGGGTCTTTTCCAGGGAGGCTTCTCTTCTCCTGAGGTGGCCAAAGTCTTGGAGCCTCAGCTTCAGGGTCTGTCCTTCCAGTGAGCACTCAGAGCTGATTAACTTCAGAATGGAGAGGTTAGATCTTCTTGCAGTCCATGGGACTCTCCAGAGTCTCCTCCAGCACCAGAATTCAAAGCATCCATTCTTTGGCAATCAGCCTTCTTTATGGTCCAGCTTTCACTTCCATACATCACTACTGGGAAAGCCATAGCTTTAACTATACGGACCTTTGTCGACAAGGTGGCTTACACACAATAAATAGTAGCACAGCAGAACTTCACCGTTGAAACATAAATCGTATCAAAGAATTAACAAATCGTCAGTAAAACAACTGGAAACAGAAGCTGAAGACACCGCCCTCTCTGCCCTGGAGTCGAACGCCACTCCCAGGTTGGGGTGTAAGCAAGGGTACGAAGGGTGGGGTTGGCTTTTGGGGGTGGGAGATTCTCCTTCCTGACCCCCCACTTACCGAAGGGGCTTGCGCTCAATGCAGACCTTCTCGAAGATGTCCTTCAGAAAAGAGGGGGGGCTTTCCTGGACCACGTGATGAACCCGCAAGCGGGACTTCAAGTACTCCAGGAAGCATTTCAGGAAGCCCACAAAGTGCTCCGCGGTCCGGATGTTGCCTGGGACGGCCTCTGCCAAGAGGGGATAAGAGGCAGGTCAGGCCTTTGCCGCTACCTTTGTGGGGCAGCCCAGTCCAGCTGCAGGAGGCCCCAGGGCAGCGAGAACAAATCACTCCCCACCCTCTTCAAGAATGAGAAATGGGTGAATGCTGGATGAAACCAAGGGTGCACCTCACCTGGAGTAGGTAAAGCTAAAGGGACCCCTGACCATTAGGTCCAGTCGTGGCCGACTCTGGGGTTGCGGCGCTCATCTCGCTTTATTGGCCGAGGGAGCCGGCGTACAGCTTCCGGGTCATGTGGCCAGCAGGACTAAGCCGCTTCTGGCGAACCAGAACAGCGCACGGAAACGTCGTTTACCTTCCCGCCAGAGCGGTACCTATTTATCTACTTGCACTGGTGTGCTTTCGAACTGCTAGGTTGGCAGGAGCAGGGACTGAGCAACGGGAGCTCACCCCGTCGCGGGGATTTGAACTGCCGACCTTCTGATCGGCAAGCCCTAGGCTCTGTGGTTTAACCCACAGCGCCACCCGCGTCCCAACACCTCGCCTGGAGTCTTGTCTTAAATGGGGGACAACCATCACAGGCTAACCACCTCCCGCTGCAGAAAGAGGCCCAAGCACCTTGGAGGACTTCGTCGGGCAGCACCGGGTTGGCCAAATAGACGTCCGTTTCGCGGGCAACATTCGCCTCCCGCAGACCTTCCACCAGGCGCCGGTATTCCTCCTTCAGCTTCTGAGCATCCGTCTCCTTGATCCTTGAGGAAACAGGGAGAAGGGGGTTCTATACCTGAAGGAGCATCTCCACCCCCATCGTTCTGCCCGGACACTGAGATCCAGCGCTGAGGGCCTTCTGGAGGTTCCCTCCCTGCGAGAAGCAAAGCTACAGGGAACCAGGCAGAGGGCCTTCTCAGTAGTGGCGCCCGCCCTGTGGAACACCCTCCCTTCAGACGTGAAGGAAATAAGTAGCTATCTTTAAAAGACATCTGAAGGCAGCCCTGTTTAGGGGAGTTTTTAGTATTTAATGCTGTATTGTTTTTAACACTTTATTGG
Organism: Podarcis erhardii; assembly: GCF_964252035.2. Taxonomy (NCBI): domain Eukaryota; kingdom Metazoa; phylum Chordata; class Lepidosauria; order Squamata; family Lacertidae; genus Podarcis; species Podarcis erhardii. The sequence goes on from NC_138511.1 coordinate 89,619,654, forward strand.
AAGCCGCCCAGAGTGGCTGGGGAAACTCAGCCAGATGGGCGGGCTATAACTATATTATTATTATTATTATTATTATTATTATTATTATTATTATACCTGTGGGTCATGAGCAGCCAGGGCTGTGCACAATCCCAGGAGGGTGCATGGGACCTGCAGGATGTGGCCCTCAAACAAACAAATGGGTAAGCAATCCATCCATGTACGGAACGCCTCCGACCCCCACAGAGAGTACAGAGTGGATCCCAGTGGCAGTCTGACTCAGTAGGAAACACCTTCCCATGTTCCTAATTCAGTTCCCTGAGAATTTCAGCTATCAGTATTAGAAATGGACCAAGTTTCTAGCTGTTAAAAGCATACAAGCCAAGTTTCTAGCTCTCATGAAGGCCAGGGTGGTTGGAAAAGGTCTCCCCCTGCCCCAAGGAGGGTCTCCAGGGCTTTCCAGCGGCTCCTTGCCACACCCGCTTCATGATCCAACAAGCTGTGATTCCTGAGTTGCGGGGGGTTGGGCTAGATGACCCTTAGGGTCCCCTTCCAACTCTACAATTCTATAACTGGAATTATGCATGCAGGACGTCCCATAGAATCAGGGGGTGATCTTAGTTCAGGATTTTCACATCGTGCTCATGGGCATTTGCTGAGTCAAGGCTGCCGGGTGGGAAAATAAGAGGGTCTTATCTTAATTTATCATAATAATAATAATAATAATAATAATAATAAATTTTTTTTATACCCCGCCCTTCCCGGTTCAAAAAACCGGGCTCAGGGTGGCTAACAACAGATTTAAAACACTTAATTGTTGCAACAAAAACAGCATAAAATACAGTATAATACGTGAATAACAATAAATTCAGAATTCAAAAATCAATTTAGGAGGAAAATCCATCCAATAAACGTTAGATGATCACCAGGGCTAGCTGGCTGAATTAGTCCTACTTGGGCCAGCGAGGAGGCCAGGGGAGAATTAGCTGTGGGATCCCAAAGCGGGAAATCTTCATAAAAAGGGGAGGTGGAGGGAAGGAAGGGGAATAAAAGATCAGGCTAAATTCAAGTTGAAAGCCAGGCAGAATAGCTGTGTCTTACAGGCCCAGCGGGAGGAGGTTAAATCCTGCAGGGCCCTGGTCTCATGGGACAGAGTGTTCCACCAGGTCGGAGCCATCACTGAGAAGGCCCTGGCCCTGGTGGAGGATAGTCTGACTTCCTTAGGGCCCGGGACCTCTAGACTATGATTATTCACGGACCTTAAGGTCCTCTGCGGGGCAGACCAGGAGAGGCGGTCCTGTAAATACGAGGGCCCTAAGCCACAAAGGGCTTTAAAGGTCAAAACCAGCACCTTAAACCTGACCCGATACTCCACCGGGGGCCAGATAAATTCAACAGTTTTGATGGAAGTAATAATGAAATACTGAATGGTTTAGTTTATATACAAATTGCAGGGACTTATGCTATGCAAAATGAACCATGGAAAGAGAAGGGAAGTCACTGATAGTTTAAGGTTGTCTAAATGAATACAGTGGTGCCTCGCAAGACGAAATTAATCCGTTCTGTGAGGCTCTTCGTATAGCGGTTTTTTCGTCTTGCGAAGCAAGCCCATTGACAGCTTAGCGGATTAGCGCTATTAGCGGTCTAGCGACTTTTAGCGGATCAGCTGATAAGCGGCTTAGGAAAAGGGGGGGAAAGGGGAAAAAACCCGCAGGAACTCACAAGAAATTTTCGTCTTGCGAAGCAAGCCCATAGGGAAATTCGTTTTGCGAAGCGCCTCCAAAACGGAAAACCCTTTCGTCTAGCGGGTTTTCCGTTTTGTGAGGCGTTCGTCTTGCGGGGCACCACTGTATTCCATATTGTAAAAGTGAAAATTTAATTAAAAAATTATGGGGAAATAAGAGGGTCTCCTCACTTACTTCTGGATGCTGGCTTGGAGCGTGGCCACGTTTCCCTGGCACCGATCCAGCATCTTGCGCGTGATGTTGACACCCATGGAATCGATGCAGACGTTGTCTGTGGGAGAAGAGGACGGCCAGCTGGAGTATGTGACTTTCTAGTCAGGTGAAGACAGACTGACAGTTTTCTGGAACTGCTATTGAGCCACCGCGCTTGTCATGAGAGTATCTTCTTCTCACAACACCTCCTCGAACGTTAACGCACTCTGCGCTGATAACCATCGCGGCACCATGTAGCGGTGAGTTCCGCAGGCTCTGCGTGCGCTACGTGAACCACCACCCTCACCCCATTGGCTCAGGAAAGGCAGTCGCTCCTCTGCCACGCTTGGCCCTAAAGGGACAGTCACATTATCCCCCCCCCCACATTGCAGGGGGTTGGACTAGATGGCATTTGGGTCCCCGCCCAACTCAACAATTCTACGATTCTAGGTATGTGCTTGCAGATGTCCAAGACAGGCAAGAGGTGCTCTTGCATACCGATATTGTGAGCCTCGTCGAAGACGACGACGGATTTCTTGGCCAGTTCTTTAGACACCAGGTCAGCGATCTTGGGGTCCAGGAGATAGTGGTAGCTGTATACCACAATGTTGGCGTGAAGGATCTGGTCCAGCATGGAGAGAAACAGCAGAACAAGGACACGCGTGGCATGAAAATCTGTACAGTGGTACCTCAGGTTACATACGCTTCAGGTTACAGACTCCGCTAACCCAGAAATAGTGCTTCAGGTTAAGAACTTTGCTTCAGGATGAGAACAGAAATCGTGCTCTGGCGGCGTGGTGGCAGCGGGAGGCCCCATTAGCTAAAGGGGTGCTTCAGGTTAAGAACAGTTTCAGGTTAAGAACGGACCTCCAGAACGAATTAAGTTCTTAACCCGAGGTATCACTGTACTGTATTGGACCAAGGTATCACATCCAGAGAACTCTAATTTTCCTTTTTTTGAAAAAATGAAATAAAATAATTCATTTGATTTTTCAACTTAAAAGTTTTACAGAGATGTATCAAACACAAATTATAAAAACCAGATTCCAAGGAATATCCTGGACTTCTGTCCTCCCCTTTGTGGGTCCCCCACCTCCATCGTTCTGCCCGGACACTGAGGTCCAGCTCCAAGGGCCTTCTGGCGGTTCCCTCACTGCGAGAAGCCAAGTTACAGGGAACCAGGCAGAGGGGCTTCTCGGTGGTGGCACCCGCCCTGTGGAACGCCCTCCCACCAGGTGTCAAAGAGAACAACAACTACTGGACTTTGAGAAGACATCTGAAGGCAGCCCTGTTTAGGGAAGCTTTTAATGTTTGATGCATTACTGTATTTTGATATTTTGCTGGATGCTGCCCAGGGTGGCTGGGGAAGCCCAGCCAGATGGGCGGGGTGTGAATTAATAATAATAATAATAATAATAATAATAATAATAATAATAATAATAATAATAATAAAAATTATTATTATTATTATTATTATTATTATTATTAATCAGTTCCTCCCGCATCTTTTATGATAATCCAAACCCTTTACTTCTTCCATTAGGTCCAGAATCAATCTTACATCACTACAAGTGATATTCCAGTCCTATTAACAATTTTAACTGTTTACAGTGTTCTTTAAGCTAAGTTATCAATTTCCCCCACTCCTTATTAAAATTTTGGTCTTCCGGACTTCTGATTCTTCCGGTCATTTTAGCCATTTCAGCACAGTCCACTAACTTCATCTGGTATTCTTCTCTGGTAGGAACTTTATCTCCTTCTCATCGCTGGGCCAGTAATATCCGTTTTCCAGTCCTCTTGGGGTGGAGGGAGGGGGGAACCCTCTCAAAAGGACAGTGACATTAAAAGGTATCCATAGATGCTCAAAACATGTAAAGAGATGTGCTCTTAAAAAAAAAAAAATTAGGAACAGCACCTGTGCAAGCTTTCAAGCTACAGTGGTGGTGCCTCGCAAGACAAAATTAATCCGTTCTGCGAGTCTCTTCGTCTTGCAGTATTTTCGTCTTGCGAAGCACGGCTATTAGCGGCTTAGCGGCTATTAACAGCTTAGTGGCTTAGCGGCTTTAAGAAAAAGGAAACAAACTTGCAAGAACTCGCAAGACGTTTCGTCTTGCGAAGCAAGCCCATAGGGAAATTCATCTTGCGGAACGACTCAAAAAACGGAAAACTCTTTCGTCTTGCGCATTTTTCGTCTTGCGAGGCATTCGTCTTGCGAGGTACCACTGTACACAGAAAACTTCAGGCAGGTAGGGAATGGAGGTAATGAAATCTGAGGTGTACCCTTAAAAAAAACCAAAAACCCAACCTTACTTCATATGTGGTAGACTTGTCCTAAGGTGAAAGACTTTTGGGAAAAGATTTATAATGAATTGAAAAAAATGTTGAAATATATATTTGTTAAGAAACCAGAGGCCTTTCTTCTTGGAATAATGGGTTTGGTATTGCCCAAGAAAGATGTTAGATTGTTTTTGTATGCCACAACTGCTGCTAGAATTTTGCTGGCCCAAAATTGGAAATCACAAGAAGTACCAACAGTAGAGGAATGGCAGGTGAAGATGATGGATTTTTTGGAGCTAGCCAACCTGACCAGAATAGTCCGCGACCAGAAGGTGGAGGAGTATCAAGAGGAATGGAGGAAATTTAAAGAATATTTAGTTATATATGTTAAGATAATTTAAACAGAATTACTTGCGAGCACCAAATTGGCCTAGGATTTAAATATGTGATGTTGTAGAATACTATGGATAAAAGTCAAAATGAAAAGAAAGAAAGATGCCAATAGGACTATGTAAATTTTATGTGAAATTAGTTTTGGAAAACTGCTACAATGATTTATATGGAAACTCAGCCAGGGAGATTTCAGGAAGTCACTTAACAATGCTAACAAAAGTGGATTTTCTACAGTTAGGATATATGCTTGTTTGTTTGCTTGTTTTTTGATGTTTTCTTTTTACGTTTGTTGATATAGAATAGAATCATAGAGTTGGAAGAGACCACAAGGGCCATTGAGTCCAACCCCCTGCCAAGCAGGAAACACCATCAGAGCACTCCTGACATATGGTTGTCAAGCCTCTGCTTAAAGACCTCCACAGAAGGAGACTCCACCACACTCCTTGGCAGCAAATTCCACTGTCCAACAGCTCTTACTGTCAGGAAGTTCTTCCTAATGTTTAGGTGGAATCTTCTTTCTTGTAGTTTGGAACCATTGCTCCGTGTCCGCTTCTCTGGAGCAGCAGAAAACAACCTTTCTCCCTCCTCTATGTGACATCCTTTTATATATTTGAACATGGCTATCATATCACCCCTTAACCTCCTCTTCTCCAGGCTAAACATGCCCAGCTCCCTTAGCCGTTCCTCATAAGGCATCGTTTCCAGGCCTTGGACCATTTTGGTTGCCCTCCTCTGGACACGTTCCAGTTTGTCAGTGTCCTTCTTGAACTGTGGTGCCCAGAACTGGACACAGTACTCCAGGTGACGTCTGACCAGAGCAGAATACAGTGGTCTGTTTTAAACTTGGAAAACTAATTAAAAAATTTGGGGGGGGGGGAAACAAACACAACCTTACTTTGCACATTTATTCTAATTTAGTGAGTAATGGGTGGTGAGAAGGCACTGAAGTCCCCCGCCCCGCAATTATTGGAAATTTAAGCAGAAAATGCCAGCTGCAGAGGGGAAGAAGCAAACAGGACTCATCTCCATCAGCTCTGACACCCTCTCTCCTCATAGCAGGCGTTCCATCAGGCTACCAGCTTCCCTCCCAGCTGGTCATGAGAAGAACCATAATGTTCAAGAACAGGTGCCTGAGCTTCCCCCATCCTCTTCCCTCCCCATCCCTTTTTCCTTGCATGCCGTTTCCTTTCCATTCTAAGCCCGGGAGCAGCAATCTCTAGCTGCCGATATTGTGTTTCTGAGCGGGTTTTCAACTAAAGAGCCCATCAATATGCTTCAAACAAAATTATTTGCATTCATTAGTTTGTACTTGGCTCTCTGGCCTCAGATATTCCAGCAGGCCTTGCACTCTTTGAGCTATGAGGTCAGGAACTTGGCACCTTTAAAGCCGTCCAGAGTGGCTGGCGGGGTATAAATAAATAATTATTATTATTATTATTATTATTATTATTATTATTATTATTGAGGTTCTTAAGAAGCTGAACAGTATTTTTAATCTGTTTTAGGATTATTAGTATTATTAGGGAAGTTTTCAATATTTAATGCTGTATTGTTTTTAACACTCGGTTGGGAGCCACCCAGAGTGGCTGGGGAAACTCAGCCAGATGGGCGGGGTAAAGGTAAAGGTAACGGTACCCCTGCCCATATGGGCCAGTCGTGTCCGACTCTGGGGTTGCGCGCCCATCTCGCTTAAGAGGCCGGGAGCCAGCGCTGTCCGAAGACACTTCCGGGTCACGTGGCCAGCGTGATGAAGCTGCTCTGGCAAGCCAGCACCAGCGCAGCACACGGAAACGCCGTTTACCTTCCCGCTATAAAGCGGTACCTATTTATCTACTTGCACTTAAGGGTGCTTTCGAACTGCTAGGTGGGCAGGGATCAAACGACGGGAGCTCACCCCGCCGCGGGGATTCGAACCGCCGACCATACGATCGGCAAGTCCTAGGCGCTGAGGTTTTACCCACAGCGCCACCATGGGCGGGGTATAAATAATAAATTATTACTATTACTATTACTATTACTATTATTATTAATATTACTATCACTATCATTATTACTATTATTATTATTATTAACTTTTGCGTGTTTTATAAAAGGGCTGCAAATCTTTCTTGATTTTACTGTTTTATCTTTCGTAAACTGCTTTAGTTTGTGTTTTGTTTTGTTTTTCAAATCAAGCAGTGTATAAATTTTATTATATTTTATGCCATGGCCATTTGGGCTGTTTTTTCCCCGCTCCAGAAATTTATGATGCCAGTCACACGGAGCCAGAGCCCTTTCAGAACAGGAAGGGGACCCAAACAAAATATACATTGTTACCTATTATGCACAAAAAAAGACAGCTAGGTGATCACAGCCACATTACCGAGTATCGTGCAAGGAAGTAGGGGCACCATCCTTTCTGTCGACCAAAGGCCTTCAGGTCGTCGAGATTGTACACGCCGTATGGGAGAGGCACCATCCGGCCGTGGGCATCAAATTCCTGCCAAAGAAGGGAAAAGCACATGGCGAGCTGCAATTTGAATCACAGACTTGGCAGGGGCCCTCGAGGCCCAGCTATTATTTTTGTCACCTGCTAAAATGTATGGAAGTGAGAGCTGGACCATCAAGAAGGCTGATCGCCGAAGAATTGATGCTTTTGAATTCTGGTGCTGGAGGAGACTCTTGAGAGTCCCATGGACTGCAAGAAGATCAAACCTCTCCATTCTGAAGGAAATCAGCCCTGAGTGCTCACTGGAAGGACAGATCCTGAAGCTGAGGCTCCAAGACTTTGGCCACCTCAGGGGAAGTGAAGACTCCCTGGAAAAGACCCTGATGTTGGGAAAGATGGAAGGCCCAAGGAGAAGGGGACGACAGAGGACGAGATGGTTGGATAGTGTTCTCGAAGCTACAAACATGAGTCTGACCAAACTGTGGGAGGCAGTGGAAGACAGGAGTGCCTGGCGTCCTCTGGTCCAGGGGGTCACGAAGAGTCGGACACGACTAAACGACTAAACAACAACAAAAACATCACTTTCTAAGACGAGATGCTTAGAAAGTTGATGTCAGTTCTATCATATAGAATAAGAGAACAAGAAGAATATACTGTGGCGTTCATACGGAGCCCCCGGTCGTCTCACGGACTATTAACCCGTACACCACTAATCCGCTGCCACCAACCAGGCCCTCCCTGGTAAAATCACTCAGTCAGGTTCTCAATTAATAAAGAAGAGTGTATTTTATTTCAGACACAAACAAACTTTTACGGCATTCCAAACGTTGTTGCTCTTTACTTTCTTAGTCTTATTTTCCTCCCTCTATCTCTTCTACCTCCCCACACTCAAGAACCCACTGCCCTGTCTCTCTATTACCAACTGCCTTTCCCAACCAGCCAACCCATGAAATCCAACCAACTACCCACCAACAACTCCCAACAGACTCCTCCCAGAACTTGTTTTATAGTCTCACTCACTCCAGCCCCCTGGGTCCTGACTGTGCAACCTGTTTAACTATTTCTCCTCCAGCACTCTCTCATATATGTTAACATCACACATACGTCTAGAGAAAATTGGAAAATGTGTATTGATACAACTGTGTACAGCTGAAAACGCTGGCAGTGTTGAGATAAATTCAACAGTGTAAATAAGTTATGATGGATCTAATAGGTAAAGGGACAACTGGACAGTTAAATCCAGATAAAGTTGACTCTGGGGTTGTGGCGCTCATCTCGCTTTACTGGCCGAGGGAGCCGGCGTACAGCTTCCGGGTCATGTGGCCAGCATGACTAAGCCACTTCTGGCAAACCAAAGCAGCGCACAGAAACGCCGTTTACCTTCCCGCTGGAGCGGTACCTATTTATCTACTTACACTTTGACGTGCTTTCGAACTGTTAGGTTGGCAGGAGCTGGGACTGAGCAACGGGAGCTCACCCCGTCGTGGGGATTCGAACCACAAACCTTCTGATCGGCAAGTCCTAGGCTCTGTGGTTTAACCCACAGCACCACCCACGTCCCATAATCAGTCATACCAACAGGCTAAAAAACAATTTCTATCCGTGGGCTGTTAGGCTGCTGAACGGAAAAGAATATAGTGCAATTGACTTTCGGGGTGGGTGTGTTGTGCGACAAGCACAGAGTGCAATGAGATTGGGTGTTTGGGGTGGGAGAGAGGCTCGGTTAATTTCATTGTACACAGGTTGTAAATTGACAATAAAGGTATTATTATTATTATTATTATTATTATTATTATTATTATTATTATTATTATATCAGACATAGTTAAAGCTATGGTTTTCCCAGTAGTGATGTATGGAAGTGAGAGCTGGACCATAAAGAAGGCTGATCGCCGAAGAATGGATGCTTTTGAATTCTGGTGCTGGAGGAGACTCTTGAGAGTCCCATGGACTGCAAGAAGAGCAAACCTCTCCATTCTGAAGGAAATCAGCCCTGAGTGCTCACTGGAAGGACAGATCCTGAAGCTGAGGCTCCAATACTTTGGCCACCTCATGAGAAGAGAAGACTCCCTGGAAAAGACCCTGATGTTGGGAAAGATGGAGGAGAAGGGGACGACAGAGGACGAGATGGTGTGACAGTGTTCTTGAAGCTGTGAACATGAGTTTAACCAAACTGCGGAAGACAGTGGAAAACAGGAGGGCCTGGCGTGCTCTGGTCCAGGGGGTCACGAAGAGGCGGACACAACTAAACAACAAAAATCAGCCATCCCCAACCTTTGCCCCTCCAGATGTTTTGGACTACAATTCCCATCATCCCTGACCACTGGTCCTGTTAGCTAGGGATCATGGGAGTTGTAGGCCAAAATATCTGGAGGGCCGCAGGTTGGGGGACACCTACTCTAAATGAAACAGCGATTATTATCGCGATACCTCAAAGAAGCGGCAAGAGGGGACGCTGCTGTCCTGCTGCTGCTGAGCCCGGACGTAGGAAGCAGTCAGGCTGAAGCATTTCCCGTCCACCTCCTTCCCGAAGCGAAAGGCGCTCACCTGCAGGGAGGAATAACGATTATTAGAACTGTAGAGCTGGCAGAGACCCCAAGGGCGATGGACTACAGCTCCCATCACCTCCAGCACCCACAGTTGGTGCCAGGTTGGGGGTAAACTGGGATAAGGGGCCCCCACAGCAAGTGGGTGAGCACAGAGGGGCTGACCCCAAGGTGTCTGAACGCCCTGAAAGGCAGCGACGTGGGCGACTCCCAAGTAAGCCCATTGGGCAGAACGGCGCTAATCAAAACAACGGGCAAACCTCCGGGTGGATGCAGAGGTTCTTCCTGGAGCTGAGCGCCAAGCCCAGGAAAGGCAGCTTGTCTCCTGTTTGCTTCTCGTGGAAATCCAGGAGTTTGCGCAGTTCCTCGATTACCTGGGGGAAAAGCAGAGCACTCACACCAAAGACACCTTGGTCCTCTCTCTCTCTCTCTGCGAGCCACGGAGGATGGAGGCAAGTCGATGGGTCAGGGACAGAGGCGCGGGCTGGACTCCAGTTCCCATCATTCTCCAACTTCGCACTCTCAGAACTAACCACACCACACTAACAGTCTCCAACACACACAGGTAAAGGGGACCCCTGACCATTAGGTCCAGTCGTGGCCGACTCTGGGGTTGCGGCGCTCATCTCGCTTTACTGGCCGAGGGAGCCGGCGTACAGCTTCCGGGTCATGTGGCCAGCAGGACTAAGCCGCTTCTGGCGAACCAGAGCAGCGCACGGAAATGCCATTTACCTTCCCACCGGAGTGGTACCTATTTATCTACTTGCACTTTGACGTGCTTTCGAACTGCTAGTTTGGCAGGAGCAGGGACATAGCAATGGGAGCTCACCCCGTCGCGGGGATTTGAACCGCCGACCTTCTGATCGGCAAGCCCTAGGCTCTATGGTTTAACCCACAGCGCCACCCGCGTCCCTATCAGTGTTATACCATATTTTTCGCACCATAGGACGCACTTTTCCCCTCCTAAAAAGCAAGTGAAAATGTGTGTGCGTCCTATGGAGCGAATGCAGGGGGGAGGCAGGCGGGAAAAGCCCCCAAGAGCCGCACACATGCTCCGTGCGCTCTTGCGGGCTTTTCCACAGGAGGGAGAAGGGACTGACTGGCCGCATCAGTCCCTTCTCCCACCTCCCAGAAAAGCCAGGAGAAGCCGCGATCTCTTTAAAGGAGTTGCGCGGCTTCTGCCGGTTTTGCGGGAGGTGGGTGAATCCCCCCACCTCCCAGTAAAGCCAGGAAAGCCCTGCGCAGCCTCTCCGGCAAGGAGAGGCTGCACGGGGCTATGGAGTCTTTAGCCCCACACAGCCTCTTCCGGGAGGGAGAGGCTGCATGGGGCTAAAGGGGAAGCCAAAACAGTGAGCGGGATCCATCCTGTTCGCTGCCTTGGCTTGTGCCATAGCCGCGCGCAACCCCTCCAGCAGGGAGAGGTTGCGCGCAGCCTGTACGCTGCTCTTTGGGGCTGGGGGGGGGATTTTTTTTCTTGATTTCCCCCCCTAAAAACTGGGTGCGCCCTATGGTCCGGTGCGCCCTATGGTGCGAAAAATACGGTAGGTCATGCCTATATAAGGAACTCAGCCAATCACTTGCTTGTTGCTGGGTCTCCTTATTTCTGGGCAGATTCCTTTCATGTTCTGTATTCCCACGCTGTGGAGATTCTAAACTTGCTAAGCTGCCTGCAGATCATGGATTCCAACAAACCCAACCATGTCCCAGTTACCTTTTCAATCTCTGGCACCGTTCGGGAGCAGTAAATGAGCTTGGTCACTTCCAGGGGATGAGCCTGAGTAGGGAAAGGGAAAACGGGTTTACTTAGAAAGAGCTTTTTGGGTGGGTGGGTGGACATCGGCCAAAAGAGGTGCCCAATTGACAGGAGGGGATGGGAAGAGTGGCCAGTCACACGGGGGGGGGGGGCGGGGTCCAGAAAGCAATATATTTTATCTTTTTTAAAATATCATTTTTATTGATTTTCCATAAAAACAGCCAATCAACATATCCGCATCATATTCCAATTAAAAACAATAAACTAAAATAAAAAATGACCAAATTATAGTCCAAATTGTAATTATTAATTTTTCCGGGCTCCCCATAGTCTGGACCTCTGAAGCATATCTCCAAATCTTCATTCCTGCCTCTTCTCGTTGCTCTCATATTTTCCGCCTTCTGATCTTAACATTTTAAAGTTCTCCGTCCCTGGCTATGCGATTCTCAGTCATGTCAAAAATCATATATCCTTTCATCCATCGAATACAGCTTTATTTGTAAATATACATAGCAATGTATTTTATCTTGCATTTTTAAAACACTTGCTTTTATTATACTGGCTTAACGTAAGTCATCTTCGTTACAATGCAGGCCATAAAGGAATTGACTAAATTTAGCTGCTGGCCACATGACCAAGAAAAACTGTCTGCGGACAAACGCCAGCTCCCTCGGCCTGAAAAGCGAGATGAGCGCCACAACCCCAGAGTCATACAGGACTTAACTGTCAGGGGTGCTTTACTTTTTTTTTAATAGGAAGCCAGGTTCTTTCACTTTAAAAAACAGTAATTTCTGCTCAAACGGATAACAGAAACCAGTACATCCAACGCCCCGTTTTAAAGGATAGATCTATTTTTTATTTTATTGTACTACTAGGGGATTAACTTTGGTGCCCAGTTTGATAGAGAGAAGTTAGCTTCCTATCTAGACGCTTGTGTTCTTCAGGGGTACACAGAAAATAAATCATAAGGACACGGGAATGGGGGAATATTTTAAATTCATATGTGTATTTAATCTCAAGAACTCTTGAGGTGTTGTTGTTGTTTAGTCGTTTAGTCGTGTCTGCCTCTTCGTGACCCCCTGGACCAGAGCACACCAGGCACTCCTGTCTTCCACTGCCTCCCGCAGTTTGGTCAAACTCATGCTGGCAGCTTTGAGAACACTGTCCCACCATCTCGTCCTCTGGCGTCCCCTTCTCCTTGCGCCCTCCATCTTTCCCAACATCAGGGTCTTTTCCAGGGAGTCTTCTCTTCTCATGAGGTGGCCAAAGTCTTGGAGCCTCAGCTTCAGGATCTGTCCTTCCAGTGAGCACTCAGGGCTGATTTCCTTCAGAATGGAGAGGTTGGATCTTCTTGCAGTCCATGGGACTCTCAAGAGTCTCCTCCAGCACCAGAATTCAAAAACTCTTGAGGTAGGCTAGACCAAACTGCGGGAGGCAGTGGAAGACAGGAGTGCCTGGCATGCTCTGGTCCAGGGGGTCACAAAGAGTCGGACATGACTAAACAACTAAACAACAACAAGACTGAGAGGCAGTGATCAACCCAAGCAAGCTTCATGGCCATGTGGGGTTTCTAACCCTGCTCTTTCCCAGGTCCTAGTCCAACACTCTAACCACTGGTTCTCTTATTGATGTTTCTGCAGACAAAGTACTATTAATGGAAGGCCGCAGAACCGGTGCCCCCCTCCCCAATGTTGCTGGACTCCCATCAGCCCAAATGGCCAATGGTTCTGGTGATCAAGGGAGCTGTAGTCCAGCTGGAATAATACTTCATCTTCATGTAGCCCCTTGGGGTGTTCAAAGTGTTTCACGTTCTCCCGCCAATCGTTACATCAAGCCTGCAAGGTAGGCCAGGTGTTGTTATTTGCACGAGGGGCTGACAGCAGAATAAGCCAGGCCATCTTTTATGGAAGCTGAGGCAAGGCGACTCACCCGTTGGTAGGCCACGATCAGAGACAGGAGGGAGATTGTCTTGCCGGTGCCCGATGGCATTTCCAGAACGCCATGACCCTAGCGGAGAGACGGTATGAATTAGCGGCAATACTGCAATGCGGCTTACATCAAATCTCAAAGTGGGAAAAGTATGCATTCACGCAATTTAAAACAGGCTGTTCTCCATTCGATCGTTGGGATGCTGGTGATGTAAAAGCTCTGCTATCAAGTCTAGACTCTAGACCAGGGGTCAGCAAACTTTTTCAGCAGGGGGCCGGTCCACTGTCCCTCAGACCTTGTGGGGGGGCCAGACTATATTTGGGGGGGGACGGAGAATGAATTCCTATGCCCCACAAATAACCCAGAGGTGCATTTTAAAATAAAAGGACACATTCTACTCGTGTAAAAACACACTGATTCCCGGACAGTGCATGGGCTGTATTGAGAAGGTGATTGGGCCAGATCCGGCCCCCAGGCCTTAGTTTGCCTACTCATGCTCTAGACGTCTGTTGATGAAACCTAGAACAGCATCAACTATTTTTTTGCTGGTACATCACATTATTCCACCTCGCCTCTTGAAACAAGAAACTGATTTGCACTGAGGTTAAGCGCAGCAACACCCACCTCCTCCTCCTAAACCGGCACCCCAAACAAACCCAGCCTCTGGTCAAACCTTGGCATCCAATGTCCTCTTCAGCTCCAGCATGTAAGAATACTGCTCCGGGTAGATGTAATCATAGGGGAAATAAACAAGGAGTCCATCTATGTTCAGCCTGAAAGAAGGGAAAGAGAGAGAGGCATCAGAGAAATGTCCTGGGAAAAGAATTGCCCATAAGGAGGTGCTTGACTCAAAGCCAAGCTCCTAGTCCTTAGGTTTTGAACTGCCAGTCAGTGTAGGCAGTACTGAGGGGACCATAGGAATTCTAAGGTCTTTTATATATATATATAAATGTACATAAATGCACAAGGCAAACACACATAAGTATATAAACTACGTGTCTGAAATAGTACAGGAGAACAACCCAGAAGCCATTTTGACTCTCCCAAATTGACCTCAAATATTTCTCTGCAAGGAGGAAGGAAATGGGAAAAGCATTCTAGTCTTTGGATTGTGGGGGCTTACACCTCCCTGTAAATACAGTCTGGCAAGTATCGGTTAAGATGAGCACACTAACAAGATGCGAAAGAGATTCAGGAACTAAGTATTTACCCAGAAAAGGCAATCAGATAAGGCAGGGGTCAGCAACCTAAGGCCCATGACCAAGATGCCCCTGAATTGAGCTGCCCACTTGCACGCTGCGCTAAAGTGGCGCAGCGCGGCACAGGGACTCGGTTCCACGGCGCATGCACAGACGCCGAAAATCACATCTGCACAGACGCCAAAAATTGCGGGCATGCTCGGAGGGATGCAGACAGGAGATAGGCAACACACTCAAATTTCTGCTGGGGACCACCTCTTTCTGTGATGCATGTATGATGTTTTGGGGGTGATCTTGAGCTACCGGGTGGGCAATTTCAAAAGTCTATATAAGATCTTGCACACCAATGTTCTGGGTTCCTCTTCTCCCTCTCTGCATGTGGTGGTGGGAACCCTGCTGAAACAGTTTTATAAAGATCGGGCTTACTAGCTGCTTTGCTTCTCAATATTCTCTGGTTGGCCTCTGTTCTTTTCTCCTACCAATAGAGAACCCACGTAAGGACTCTATATGGGCTCTTAGATACTCCATACAGGGGTGTCAAAACTTTTTTCAAAGAGGGCCAGACCAATCATCAAAAGTGAACATGCATGTTTCAAAACTTTAATAAATATTTTTTTTTTTTAAAGTGAACATGCATGAGGGCCGACCATTTCAATTTTTCAAATTGAAGTTGTTCAGCTTTTTTTTTTTTACAATTTACCCCAAAGTTGCTGAGCTTTTTTTAGGATTGAAGTTGCTACAGACCAGCTCCTATCTAATCATATGTTTCTCCAAAGAATCATGAAGACTGGAATCTTAGCTCGTTTTAAGGGAATCTTAGCTTGTTTTAAGGGAAAAACAGGCAGGGAAAAACAGGCAGCCCTGCTTAGGGAAGCTTTTAATGTTTAATAGGTTATTGTATTTTTAGTGTTTAGTTGGAAGCCTCCCAGAGTGGGTGGGGAAACCCAGCCAGATGGGCGGGGTATAAATAATAAATAATAATAATTATTATTATTAATGGGCCACAGCTCAGGGGGGCAGCACCCGCTTCGCATGCAGGCGGTGTCCCAGGTTCAGTCCCCGCAGGCAGCATCTCCAGGTGGGGTTGGGACTGCCCCCTGGCTGAAACCCTCGAGAGCCACTGCTGCCAGTCAGTGTTGGGAATATTGAGGTAGATGGGCAGAGTTATGGAATGAATGCATGGGAAAGGGGGGGCTGCATGCAAAGATATGGGGGTGCACGGTTCTCTGGCTGGTGGAAAAGGGTTGCTTTTGCACCCCCACCCCCCAAAAAAGTCCCCCCAAATATTGCACCCACAGAGAGTGTGGAATTAGTCATGTCAATGACCACAGCAAATGCCCCCCCTTTAACCCAAGCAATGATTTCCAAACGCCTCCAGGTATTCCCCCCCCGACAATAGCCCCTCTTTTTAATAATGCCCCCTTAGTCTATATCTGTCCCCAATAACACTCCCCCCTCCCTGTTGCCCTAGTGGTATTTCCCAGGTCTCCCCTCCCCCCCACTTACTTCATGGTCTCTCCCTGCCTCCAATCCCATTGGCCGCTGCAGCTGCTCACGTCGGTCCACTCTAGGTAAGCTTTTTCTTCTTCTGCGCATGCCTTCCCCGCTGCGCTCTATTGGTCGGAACGACCCGTCGGGTCGCGCTTCTGGTTGGCTAAGATGAATAAAGCTCCGCCCCACAGTCAAGTCAGTGCTTACCGCCTACCCCGAAGGGAGTTCGGCTGCGCTGTGAAAAGGCATCGTAAGCCGCTCGAGACCTAATCGTACGTACCGGTTGAAGGCTGAAGTAGTCGAGCCCAGAAATAGGGATGGCTCTGGTTGCAGGGATGCTAAAAACCATGAATAATAAAGCTTGCTTGCTTGCTTCTTTGATTGATTGATTGATGGATGGATGGATTGCATTTATAGTCAAAACAAAATAAAAAAATTCCTTCCAGTAGCACCTTAAAGACCAACTAAGTTAGTTCTAGGTATGAGCTTTCGTGTGCATGCACACTTCTTCAGATTTTTTTTTATTATTATTTTGTTTTGACTATGGCAGACCAACACGGCTACCTATCTGCAACTGCATTTATAGTGTCCCACCTTTCCCGCAAGGTTCTCTTCCTCCCTATTTTATCCTCGCACAACAGCCCTGTAGGTTAGGCTTGAGGCTGGGCAAGTTGCAAGGCAGGGCTAAAAGAAAAAACTGCTCCTTTTCTCTTATGGGGTATCCAAGAGCCCGTGCTTCTTCTTCTGCGATCCCTCGTAGCCGAGTAAGATTGTCTTCCATAAACACGGTTTTAACAATGAGTCCGTAAGTGTGGAGGCCAGTTCTGGACCCACACGTCCTTCCACAGTGGGGACATTGGTTTCCGGGCGGGAGTTGATCCCGGTGAGGGTTTGCCAAGCGTGCCTTCCTCTTGGCATGTTTCTCCCTTGCGTCCTGAGTTCGAGCGTCTTCAAAGCCCAGGACACCTTTGGGAAAGGCTGTTCTCCAACTGGAGCACTCGCAGGCCAGTGTTTTCCAGTTGTCAGTGTTTATACTACATTTTTTCAGATTTGCCTTGAGACAGTCTTTAAACCTCTTTTGTTGACCACCAGCATTTTAAGTTCAGAGTACAGTGGTACCTCAGGTTACATACGCTTCAGGTTACATAAACTTCAGGTTACAGACTCCGCTAACCCGGAAATAGTGCTTCAGGTTAAGAACTTTGCTTCAGGATGAGAACAGAAATCGTGCTACGGTGGTGCGGTGGTGGCAGGAGGCCCCATTAGCTAAAGTGGTGCTTCAGGTTAAGAACAGTTGGTGTTTATACTACATGTTAAAAAGCAGAGACATCACCTTGCCAACAAAGGTCTGTATAGTTAAAGCTCTGGTTTTCCCAGTAGTGATGTATGGAAGTGAGCGCTGGACCATCAAGAAGGCTGATCGCCGAAGAATGGATGCTTTTGAATTATGGTGCTGGAGGAGACTCTTGAGAGTCCCATGGACTGCAAGAAGATCAAACGTATCCATTCTTAAGGAAATCAGCCCTGAGTGCTCACTGGAAGGACAGATCCTGAAGCTGAGGCTCCAAGACTTTGGCCACCTCATGAGAAGAGAAGACTCCCTGGAAAAGACCCTGATGTTGAGAAAGATGGAGGGCACAAGGAGATGGGGATGACAGAGGACGAGATGGTTGGACAGTGTTCTCGAAGCTACAAACATGAGCCTGACCAAACTGCAGGAGGCAGTAGAAGATAGGAGTGCCTGGCGTCAAGCTTGCAAAGATATATCATCTGCCCAATAACAATTGCTGGAAGTGTAATGAATGCGAAGGAACTTTTTATCATCTTTGGTGGACCTGCCCGAAGATTAAGGCCTACTGGGAAATGATCTATAATGAAATTAAGAAAATCCTTAAGTGGACATTTGTAAAGAAACCAGAGGCTTTTCTCTTGGGCATGGTAGGCCAAATGGTTCCAAAGAAAGATAGAACATTCTTTATGTACGCAACAACAGCAGCAAGAATTCTTTTGGCGGCTTTTAGCGATCAGCTGTTAAGCAGCTTATCAGCGGATCAGCTGATTAGCGGCTTAGGAAAAGGGGGGGAGAGGGAAAAAACCCCGCAGGAACTCGCAAGACATTTTTGTCTTGCAAAGCAAGCACATAGAGAAATTCGTTTAGCGAAGTGCCTCCAAAACGGAAGCACTAAATCACACTTTGCACAAGCGCAGAAGCACCAAATTGCAACCTGCACGTGCAGAGACACGCCACTGCGGGTTGCGAATGCTGCGGGTTGTGAACGTGCATCCCACACAGATCACGTTCACAACCCGGGTGTACACTGTAGTTGCTTTGGAAGATGATCGTAGAGTCCTTAAGTGGGTTCCCTATTGGTAGGAGAAAATAACAGAGGCCAACCAAAGTACAGTGGTGCCTCACAAGACGAAATTAATCCGTTCCGTGAGGCTCTTCGTATAGCGGTTTTTTCATCTTGCGAAGCAAGCCCATTGACAGCTTAGCGGATTAGCGCTATTAGCGGTTTAGCGGCTTTTAGCGATCAGCTGTTAAGCAGCTTATCAGCGGATCAGCTGATTAGCGGCTTAGGAAAAGGGGGGGAGAGGGAAAAAACCCCGCAGGAACTCGCAAGACATTTTTGTCTTGCAAAGCAAGCACATAGAGAAATTCGTTTAGCGAAGTGCCTCCAAAACGGAAAACCCCTTCGTCTAGCGGGTTTTCCGTCTTGCGAGGCGTTCGTCTTGCGGGGCACCACTGTATGTTGAGTAGCAAAGCAGCTCGTAAGCCTGATCTTTATTAAACTGTTGCAACAGGGTGTTGACTCGTCACATGCAGGAGGGAGGAGGAACCCTGAACAATGATGTGCAAGCTCTTAAATAGACTTTTGAAATTGGAACCCTGTAGCTCAAGGCCAAACCCCAATGCATCATACATACATCACAGAAGGGGTGGTCTACCGCAGAAATCTTGTCTGCCAGGATACCTGATAATGGTCAATGACTGCTTTTACCTGGGCATCCTGGGCATTCTTTTGTGATGGTAAATACTGTGGTACCTCGGGTTACAAACACTTCAGGTTACTAACTCGACCTCCAGAACGAATCAAGTTTGTAACCCGAGGTACCACTGTACTCAGTTCCTGAATCCAGGTCACAGGTTCACCCTATTCATACACAGATACGCCCTTAAGACAGGATTTGTGAGCAAGGAGACAACGGGGAGGCTTTTCCCATTTCCTTCCTCCTTACAGAGAAATATTTGAGATCAATTTGGGAGAGTCAAAATGGCTTCCCGATTGTTCTCCTGTACTATTTCAGGCACGTGGTTTACATAGTTATGTACCTGCTTGTCTTGTACATTTATGAACATTTAATTGATATATTTGAGACCTTAAATTCTTATAACATGGAGAATGGCAGTAAGGCCCAAAAGCAGGGCCTGAGCACAGCAAGAGTGGGGTATAAATAAATATACAATAATATATATGGATCTGGGGGTGAAAAGGTCCCCCACCATTTCCCCAGTCCCCCCCCCCAGGCCTCCACACCTTTAATTTCTACAGACCCATTCATGGATGTGGTGCTTTGCGAAATTGCGAATAACTGGTTTGGCAAACCTGTAGCCCGTGGGGGCTTGCAAGCTCAAACTAGACCCAGGGAACCAAAGAAGGAAAGGCCTGGGAAGGGAGGGGTAAAGGATAAAAAGATTTCCCAACCACAGACTCTTGAAATGAGCACCTCCAGCAGCAACAGCCCTTTGCAATCCTCAGTAGGGCTGTGGGTTTCTGGTCTGGCCCCAGTGACGCACGCCTTAGTCATCCCATTTGGACTACTGCAATGTGCTGTGCTTGGGGCTATCCTTTGAAAAGCGCGCAGGGATCTCAACTGGCCCAAAGAGCTGCAGACACATTGCTGGTTATAGGGAGCATAGGGAGAGACCAGAATAGTTAAATGGTTCAATTAAGTTGTCTTGAAGAGAAGCTGCTAAGTGGAAAGAAAATGAGGCCATATTTGACGGGTTCGAAAAGGAGTGAGCAAGCAGTGTTTCAGGAGATGGAAATAATATAAGAAAAAAACTGCTCTTTTTCCCTTATGGGGTACCCAAGAGCCCATATAGAGTCCTCTTTTTCAGTTCTCTATCGGTAGGAGAAAATAACAGAGGCCAACCAGAGAATACTGAGAAGCAAAGCAGCTAGTAAGCCTGATATTTATTAACTGTTGCAACAGGGTGCTCCCCCAAACGCAGGAGAGATGAGGACGACCCAGAGCCATGCATGCAAGCCTATATATAGACATTTTTAAATTGCCCACCCTGGAGTCCAAGACCACCCTCAGAAACATCATACATACATCACAGAAAAGGCGGTCTACAACAGAAATCTGAGTGCATTGTTTATCTCCTGTCTGGCAAGTTACCTGATTGCATTATCTGGGTTTTGGCCACTCTTTTGTTGTTATAACTACTTAATTCCTGATACAGATAGGTAGCCGTGTTAGTCTGCCATAGTCAAAACAAAACAAATTCCTTCCAGTAGCACCTTAAAGACCAACTAAGTCAGTTCTTGGTATGAGCTTTCGTGTGAGCTTGGTATGAGCTCGCACCCTATTCATATCTTGTATCTGAAGAAGTGTGCATGCACACAAAAGCTCATACCAATAACAAACTTAGTTGGTCTCTAAGGTGCTACTGGAAGGAATTTTTTTATTTTATATCTTGAATGTGCCCTTAAGACAGGGTTTGTGAGGGCAGGTTTGTGAGGAAAGAGACCATGGGGAGGTTTCCCACTTTGACCTCGCAGAGAAATAAAGGTAAAGGTAAAGGTACCCCTGCCCGTACGGGCCAGTCTTGACAGACTCTAGGGTTGTGCGCTCATCTCACTCTATAGGCCAGGAGCCAGCGCTGTCGCAGACACTTCCAGGTCACGTGGCCAGCATGACAAGCTGCATCTGGCGAGCCAGCACAGCACACGGAACGCTGTTTACCTTCCTGCTAGTAAGCGGTCCCTATTTATCTACTTGCACCCGAGGGTGCTTTCGAACTGCTAGGTTGGCAGGCGCTGGGACCAAGCAGCGGGAGCGCACCCCGCCGCGGGGATTCGAACCGCCGACCTTTCGATCGGCAAGCCCTAGGGGCTGAGCCTTTTACCCACAGTGCCACCTTAGTCCCTTCACAGAGAAATATTTGAGGGCAATTTGTTCAGGACCTTTTCTGTGTGGTTTCAGACATGTGGTTTATATATACAGTTATGAACATTTAATTTTTTTATATATGATCTTAAAATTCTTGTAACAGAAATCATGCTGTACTGTATTTCAAGGCGAATTGCAGGTCAAGCACTTATTCATAGCTGATGGTGTAAATTAGGGTAGGAACAAGGGGAACTAACTACATGTTTCTAACCTGAATCTGTTAAAGGCAGCTTCGAGTTAGGGGTGCATAGCTGTCAAGCGTCCCTTATTTGGCGGGACAGTCCCTTATCCCAGCGCCGTGTCCCGCTGCTGTCCCAGATTGATGATGTCCCTTAAATTTCCCGGGTTTAAAGGAAGCAGCTCCTCTCCCTCCCTCCCTCCCTGCCGGCCAGGGAGGAGGGAGGCTCCAACTGTATTGCTCACCCAATAAGGAGTCTAAGAACGACTGGGGGGTGGAGCTTGCATGCCTGGTGCCAATCAAATCGGCCACATTGACTGGGGACTCGCCTTTGCTCAGCGCTTCCTAGCGGAGAGGTGACGATGGTTTTCCTTGCTGCATCCCCTTTGCCGGGTTGCTGCGCTGTGGGAACCACCGCTTGAGGCTTCGTTTGGCTGCTGATTGACTAAAATCCCTTATTTTGGCTGCTGATCCCTTATTTTTGAGGCTGCTGGTCCCTTATTTTCAAATCTGTAAGTTGACAGCTATGCTGGGGTGTGCGCACAAAACCCACCCTCCTCCCTACCCCAATACCTCCACAATTCAGCAGAGGCACTTGTCCGATAAATGCAACGCATCGATGATCCAGTTAGTCCACATTTATTATTATTTTTTAAAACACACTTTTTAGATATAAGCAGTTACAAATACATCATCAACAGAAAAGTAATCCCCCTCGCCAAAGAGTGTGGCTCCAGTTTTATGCCTAATACAATATCCATTACACGCTACAGGTGCAAAAACAGGAAGCGAGAGTAATTCCAGGGGGTCCCTGTGCATTTCTGGAGGGCAGAATCAATGCATGATCGATTGTACACGGTGAATAACCATGTTGCATTAAAAGGAGTGCCTTTCCCCCATTTGAGGTTCTCATAGCAAAGTGGTAAATTTGTTCATAAGTTCCAAATTTATGTGATCCAGTTCCTAGATAAGAGAGTTTAGTATCTGGGATATTTCCAATGATTCCAATTCTCCCTTTTCCCCCTAGGCTTAGAGTAAACTCTTTTGCTTTGTGTGCATTTCTGTTTCGTTTCAAGCTCCCGTGGTAGTATTTCTTGTAGTAATTTGAGCGTTAATGTTACTTTTCTCCTTTTTAATGCCACATTTTTTACTAATACAGATTCCATGGACAAAAGCTTCAAACGTGTCTCAGATTATTGCTAGGGTTTGCCCTCCCATTTAATGAAAAAGGAATGGACTCTCCTTGAGGAGTTTTTCCCTTTGTGGTATTTCTTTCTTTCTGTTACCCAATTTCCCGTGAGTCATGTTGAAAAATTGTCTTGACAGGGGCAAGATCAGAGAACCCCATCAAACCCATCTCCAAAAGAGGCCCATCCCTTGGAAATATTTAATTGTGTAGTCTTGCATGACTTTTATTTCTAGCAGACATGCGTGGAGAACCCCTGAGATCAGGGTTAGCTATTCTCCAAGAATCGAAAGAATATATTCACAAAATATTAAACGGAGGTGTCCTGAAAGAAGGATTACAAGGAGTCAGTGTTGGAGCAGTCCAATTTTTAATAGTTAGCTCTATGTTTTCCCAGCCAGTGTCCTTGATAGAAGCACAAACCCAAAATTCTCCCCCTGCAATCCTTCCTGCAAATAGAGGAATCTTTTTACAGCAGTTGCATGGAGGAGCCTGTGTCTGGGCTGGGGGTGCAACCTTCCAAGGCTATAATATCCAGGGGATACAGAACACTGGCTTCATATCTGTTAACCCACCACCTCCAAGTACTCCATACTTTTCATTCGTTTTAAAATGCCACCCCTGGCTGCGATTTGAGCGATCTGCTCGGCTAGAGGTGGAGGGGCTTGTCTCTCTTATGGCGGCTGACCGGCCTTAGCAGAATAAGTAAAGGTAAAGGGACCCCTGACCCTTAGGTCCAGTTGTGACTGACTCTGGGGTTGCAGCGCCCATCTTGCTTTATTGGCCGAGGGAGCCGGCGTACAGCTTCCGGGTCATGTGGCCAGCATGACTTAAGCCACTTCTGGCAAACCAGAGCAGTGCACGGAAACGCCGTTTACCTTCCCGCCAGAGTGGTACCTATTTATCTACTTGCACTTTGACGTGCTTTCGAACTGCTAGGTTGGCAGGAGCTGGGACTGAGCAACGGGAGCTCACCCCGTCGAGGGGATTCGAACCGCCAACCTTCTGATCGGCAAGCCCAAGGCTCAGTGGTTTAGACCACTGCGCTACCCGCGTCCCTCCTAGGCAGAATAACAGCCCACAAAATAAGGTAGGGAGGGCGTGGGGCAGCTTGCCCAAGGAGGGTGAGTGTCAGGTGTGATGGGAAGACTTTAGGAGTGGGAAAAGGCAGAGCAAAACAGAGCTTCTGCAACTGAGCCGGGGTTTCCTTTGCAGTCGGAAGGGAGGCATCCCACCTCTGGAGCAGAGACCACGCTTGACATGAATTAAGTCTTGGGTTCAAACCGGGGCCTTTCCAGCTAGGAAGATCAGGGAGCTAGTAGCAGGAAAGGCGTCTCTCTGCCAGAGAGACAGCTGCCAGTCCGTGTAGGCCACATTGGGCTAGATGGAGCTGTGTAGAAGGCAACACCCTCTTGGTGAGGCAAACTCGCCAAGGCACAAGCTCCCTCGTGGCTCCCATTTGTGCAAAAGTCAAAAGAGCAGAAAGCAGTGGATTTTGCCCAGGCCACGGTCCCATCCTGCGGAGCCCTCCTCCTGGGCAGAGAGGGAGCTCTCCTCGAGGATCCCATTGAAACTGCGAGTCCCAGGGAAGCGAGGTCCTATTCTCTCATGTCTCCAGTTTCAACGCTGGGACAGGGAGCCGGAGATTCGTGGAGGGAGAGCAACGCAGCTGAGCAACGATCGTAGAAATGAGAGGGGGAAGCAGCTGCCGTTGCCCAAGTTCTCATGCCGAGGCCCAAAGGAAGCTGTTGGCGATGTGGCCAGAGCTGGGAGCAGAGAGGTCAGCTGGTGGTGGACGTGTCCAGAGAGGCAAGGAAGCCAAGGGGATGGAGAGAGGGTCAGGCACCTCTGAATATGCTCAGGGTAGGAGCTGGGAGGGAGGGATGGGGGCAATCTCTTTGAGAGGCAAGGCCTGCTCCAGCAGTGGTTGAATTTATGGGAAGGATTCCCCCAGAGGTGCGCTATGTACCCCTTGGGCAAATCAATTAGTCACCCCAGCATCTGAATTTTCGTTTGGATGAATGGGGCAAAAACCTTCCAGCCGAATCCTAAGCTAGAATCCTAAGTGGTGGGGGCTTTCCTTCCTTGGAGATTGGGATTCCCATCCACCAGGGGTTCCTCAGCTAGATGGTTGGGCTAGATGCCTCTCAGGGACTCCCTTAAAGGTAAAGGTAAAGGGACCCCTGACTGTTAGGTCCAGTCGTGGCTGACTCTGGGGTTGTGGCGCTCATCTCGCTTTACTGGCCGAGGGAGCCGGCGTACTGCTTCCGGGTCATGTGGCCAGCATGACTAAGCCGCTTCTGGCGAACCAGAACTGCTAGGTTGGCAGGAGCAGGGACCGAACAACGGGAGCTCACCCCGTCACGGGGATTTGAACCGCCGACTTTGATCAACAAGTCCTAGGCTCTGTGGTTTAACCCACAGTGCCACCTGCGTCCCAGGGACTCCCTTATAACACTACAATTCTATGCAAAACAATTAAAAATACCATAGTTGTCAACTTTCAGATTTGAAAATAAGGGATCAGCAGCCTCAAAAATAAGGGATCAGCAGCCTCACCTGTCCTGGGAACAGTCTACGGGATAGCTAACAATCCGGGATAGCAGCAGGAAGCAGCGGGAAATGGCACTGGGATAAGGGAATTCTCCGAAAAAAAAGGGAAGGTTGACCGCTATGAAATACTATCACCCTTCCTAGCGTCATGGCAGGTCCTTAACGGAAGCAGGAGGAGAGGAAGGCAGATAGTAAAAAAAATAAAAAATCAGGTCAGACCCTCTCCTTTTAGGCATGCTTTTCCAGACACACACACACACACACACACACACACACACACAGCGAGAGAGCCAAGGGATTCGCCATCTTCTCATGTCTCTCCCTTCCCTCCACCAATACAGCGCAGCGGAGGATGCCAGACAGCCGCCCTCCTGAGGCAGGCAAGGCGATTCATCCGCACTGTGAAGCTGTTCTTCGGGATCCTGTCCAGGCACATTCCTCAGGTTCCTCCTGGGATGGCAGCGACGGGGTTCCTCGCTCCGAAACGTCACGCCTTCCTCTGCTGCGGCCTCACCCTGGGGAAGAGCTGCGGAGGAGAGAAGCACAGGTGGGTTGCGTATTTTGGAACGGAGCAAGCCCAGGAAGGCAGAGAAACCCGCATGCCAGGCTGGATCCTGGTGGCCGCAGGAAGCTCATCGCTGGTTAACAACGTAAGCTGAGGCTCACCCAGGTGCTTTTACGCAGCAGCTAAACTGGTGACTGGGAGCAGCCGCCGAGACCACATAACACCAGTCCTGAGAGATCTGCATTGGCTCCCAGTACGTTTCCGAGCACAGTTCAAAGTGTTGGTGCTGACCTTGAAAGCCCTAAATGGCCTCAAAGGCCCACTATACCTGAAGGAGCGTCTCCACCCCCATCGTTCTGCCCGGACACTGAGGTCCAGTGCCGAGGGCCTTCTGGCGGTTCCCTCCCTGCGATAAGTGAGGTTACAGGGAATCAGGCACAGGGCCTTCTCGGTGGTGGCACCCACCCTATGGAACACCCTCCCACCAGAAGTTAAGGAAATAAACAACTATCTGACGTTTAGAAGACATCTGAAGGCAGCCCTGTTTAGGGAGGTTTTTAATGTTTGATGTTTTATCGTGTTTTTAATATTTGGTTGGGCGTCCCCCAGAGTGGCTGGGGGAACTCAGCCAGATGGGTGGGGTATATTATTATTATTATTATTATTATTAAGCATAAACAAGGGACCCTCACACATGTGTGTGTCTTTTAAAAATTATTTTTCTTTTTGACAAAGTAATAATCCTAAATAAATAAGAATAACTATTGTAACTTTCCAGCCTCCCAGATTTTCAACGCCTCTTGCGATGGTTTGACCCCTTTCTGTTTTAACAGTACAAATTCTACAAACACTTTCCATATCTCCTCAAAATCATTTTTCCTGCATATTCCCCATCTTACCTTAATGGCACATGTTAATTTATCATTAACAGCTAAATCCCACACCTCTTTATTCCATTCTTCCATTTTATATTCTGCTTGCCCCTTCCACTTGCTAGCTATAATAATTCGTGCAGCTGTCAACATATTTGTGAAGGAGTCTTCGTAGCCTGCAAACCTCCCATCACATCCTCGCGCGTGTCTTGAACACTCACCCCGAAGTAGTTCTTGGGCACATAGCCCTCCTGGCCGTAGAGAGATGCCCACCACCAGTCTGTTTCGTCGGGGTTGTCGTGGCGCAAGACGGTGACCGGCTCGCCCTCACGGAAAGACAGCTCGTCGCTGAACTCGGCGCTATAATCCCACAAGGCGTAGACCACCCCGTTGTTCATCAGGCCCATGTTCTGCTCAACATCTGCAAAGTGGAATGGGGAGCCCCCCAAAATGTGGATCAACATTCATTCAAAACTCATGACTTCACTGCCGCCCACCATCTGAATCCTAGAATTGTAGTGTTAGGTGCTCTGCTTCTAGATCAAACGCATCCATTCTGAAGGAAATCAGCCCTGAGTGCTCACTGGAAGGACAGATCCTGAAGCTGAGGCTCCAAGGCTTTGGCCACCTCATGAGAAGAGAAGACTCCCTGGAAAAGACCCTGATGTTGGGAAAGATGGAGGGCACAAGGAGAAGGGGACGACAGAGGACGAGATGGTGGGACAGTGTTCTGGAAGCTACGAACATGAGTTTGACCAAACTGCGGCAGTGGAAGACAGGAGTGCCTGGCGTGCTCTGGTCCAGGGGGTCACGAAGAGTCGGACACGACTAAACAACAACAACAACATGCTCTGCCAGGCACCCCCAAACTCAGCCCTTCAGCTGTTTTGAAACTACAATTCCCATCATCCCTGACCACTGGTGCTATTAGCTAGGGATGATGGGAGTTGTAGTCCCAAAACAGCTGGAGGGCCGAATTTGGGGGTGCCTGCTTCCAAACACCACTTGCTGGAAACCGGGGTGGGTAGAGAATTGCCCTTGTGCTCAGGGGTCCTGTTTGAGAGTTTCCACTTTGGGGGAACCTCATTGGCCACTGAGAGAAGAGGACATTGGAGCAGATGGGCCTGATCCAGCAGACATGCTCTTGGTATGTCCGCATGGAACCTCCAGGTCCAGGAGCAGTCTATCCAGATCCCCGGGTTCTTAGGGGTATTTGGCCACCGTGAGGGCAGGAGGCTGGACTAGGTGGGCCCCCTTTGGCCTTATCCAACAGCTTCTCCCCACAGCTCAGAGACCCATAGCCCGTTTGTTTGTTTTGCCCCGTCTGGGGAAAATTGCCAGACTAAATTTGCAGCTGCGATATGTATAATTTAGGACATGGAAATGTTTTGCAGCTGTGTGGCACAGGACTTTCCGGTGCATCCACACAGAAACATATCATTTTACTTCAGCTCGCTTGTGGAAACAGCTCAGAGGCAGTGAAAGAAGGAAAGCAACAGGAAGAAGATGAAGAAGAGTTTGGATTTGATATCCTGCTTTATCACTACCCGAAGGAGTCTCAAAGCAGCTAACATTCTCCTTTCCCTTCCTCCCCCACAACAAACACTCTGTGAGGTGAGTGGGGCTGAGAGACTTCAGAGAAGTGTGACTGGCCCAAGGTCACCCAGCAGCTGCATGTGGAGGAGCGGAGACGCGAACCCGGTTCCCCAGATTACGAGACTACCGCTCTTAACCACTACACCACACTGGAACTATTAGAAATGACTATCAAAAGCAGCAGAGATATGAGATGATCAAAGCCCACCCCTGAACTCAAAGCATGGGAAGCCCCAGCAAAAGATTTATAATTCGGCAGAATATTTGGATTACCTATATGAAATGTATATGTATAATTTTCCATTCTTAAGGAAATCAGCCCTGAGTGCTCACTGGAAGGACAGATCGTGAAGCTGAGGCTGCAATACTTTGGCCACCTCATGAGAAGAGAAGACTCCCTGGAAAAGACCCTGATGTTGGGAAAGATGGAGGGAACAAGGAGAAGGAGACGACAGAGGACAAGGTGGTGGGACAGTGTTCTCGAAGCTACCAGCATGAGTTTGACCAAACTGCGGGAGGCAGTGGAAGACAGGAGTGCCTGGTGTGCTCTGGTCCAGGGGGTCACGAAGAGTCGGACACGACTAAACGACTAAACAACAATATGTATAATTTGGAATATTTAATGTGATTTGAGTGGATTGTTAAAATGGAAAATTTAATACAAGTTACTATTATTTTATTTTTTTAAAAAGGACTTCCTGGTGCCTTTCCCATGTGCCCTCCTGCCGCCTCACCTGCCAGGTAGCTGAAGCAGTCGCTGTAGCCCTCACGGTACGGGTCGCACTTCTCAATGGCCATGCTGCCGTCGCTGAAAGTTGTGGCGAAAATGGCCGCTCCGTGCTTGACCAGGGCTACGCAGATGGCCGTATCGTTGCAGGAGGCAGCGCAGTGCAGGGGTGTCCTGGGAAAGAAAGGGGGGGTGGAAAAACACCCAAGCTCAGTTAAGGGGGGTGTGTGTGTGTGTGTGTGTGTGTGTGTGTGTGTGTGTGTTTGTGCCCTGTTCGTGGCGGACGGGTGTGGGGGATTCCCTGGTCCTGAATGGGGCAACTCTGCCCCTGAAGGAGCAGGTGTGCAGCCTGGGAGTCATTTTGGACTCACAGCTGTCCATGGAGGCGCAGGTTAATTCTGTGTCCAGGGTGGCTGTCTACCAGC
The DNA here is from genome assembly GCF_964252035.2 of Podarcis erhardii. NCBI lineage: Eukaryota > Metazoa > Chordata > Lepidosauria > Squamata > Lacertidae > Podarcis > Podarcis erhardii. The sequence continues at coordinate 89,648,809 of NC_138511.1, forward strand.
TCCACCTGGTACGCAGGATGAGACCCTATCTGCCCGCGCACTGTCTTGCCAGAGTGGTGCATGCTCTGGTTATCTCTCGCTTTGACTACCGCACTGCGCTCTACGTGGGGCTACCTTTGAAGGTGAGCCGGAATCTACAATTAATCCAGAATGCGGCAGCTAGACTGGTGACTGGGAGCAGCCGCCGAGACCCCATAACACTGGTCCTGAAAGACCTACACTGGCTCCCAGTACGTTTCCGAGCACAATTCAAAGTGTTGGTGCTGACCTTTAAAGCCCTAAACAGCCTTGGTCCTGTATACCTGAAGGAGCGTCTCCACCCCCATCGTTCAGCCTGGACATTGAGGTCCAGCACTGAGGGCCTTCTGGCGGTTCCCTCATTACAAGAAGCGAGGTTACAGGCAACCAACCAGAGGGCCTTCTCAGTAGTGGCGCCCGCCCTGTGGAACACCCTCCCTTCAGATGTGAAGGAAATAAGCAGCTATCCTATCTTTAAAAGACATCTGAAGGCAGCCCTGTTTAGGGAAGTTTTTAATATTTAATGCTGTACTGTTTTTAACATTTGATTGGGAGCCGCCCAGAGTGGCTGGGGAAACTCAGCCAGATGGGTGGGGAATGAATAAATAAATAAATAAATAAAATAGTTTAACTGCAATTCCTGCATTGTTGGACTAAATGGTCACTAGGGTTCCCTTCTACAGTTCTGTGGTTCTGCATCTTCCTCCTGGGGGATGGCGGGAATGTAGGGAGAGAAGGAAGCTGTGGAGCATTGCAGCTGCACTTCCTACCTTCCCCCAGGGAATAGCTGCAGCCCGATTGCTGACAAAAGCCAAGGGCTTGCCAGGAGAGAACACCTGTGCTCAGATATCCGCACTCGCTGCCAGGTTGAAAGTGTTAATAACTAGTACACAAAGCCCTTAACAACTTGGGAAACCGGTTTGTCTACGAGATCACTTCACCCCACAAACACCCACTCAGGTCGGTGGATCTGGCCCTGTCCCAGGTGCCCCATATTCTCCGTTCTGCATCTGTAGATGGCTTACTGCGGCAGTGCCTACACTTCGGAACTCCCTGCCTCATGATAAGACAGGCGCCTTTGCTGTAAAGCCCTTTCGGCACTTGCTAAAAACGTCCTTGTTTAGACAAGCCCACCCGGCTGCTCAGAAAACTGGGCCATTTTTTCTTTTTAGGCGATTGTTATTGTAACTTTCTAAATATTGTATTATTATTATTTTAGGACGCAGGTGGCGCTGTGGGTTAAACCACAGAGCCTAGGAATTGCCAATCAGAAGGTCAGCAGTTCGAATCCCCACGACAGGGTGAGCTCCTGTTGCTCGGTCCCTGCTCCTGCCAACCTAGCAGTTCAAAAGCACGTCAAAGTGCAAGTAGATAAATAGGTATCGCTCCGGCGGGAAGGTAAACGGCGTTTCCGTGCGCTGCTCTGGTTCGCCAGAAGCAGCTTAGTCATGCTAGCCACATGACCCGGAAGCTGTACGCCGGCTCCCTCGGCCAATAAAGCGAGATGAGCGCCGCAACCCCAGAGTCGGTCACAACTGGACCTAATGGTCAGGCGTCCCTTTACCTTTACAGTGGTTCCTCAGGTTACATACGCTTCAGGTTACATATGCTTCAGGTTACAGACTCCGCTAACCCAGAAATTGTGCTTCAGGTTAAGAACTTTGCTTCAGGATAAGAACAGAAATCGGGCTCCAGCGGCATGGTGGCAGCAGGAGGCCCCATTAGCTAAAGTGGTGCTTCAGGTTAAGAACAGTTTCAGGTTAAAAACGGACCTCCAGAACGAATTAAGTACTTAACCTGAGGTACCACTGTACTATTATTATTTTATTTATTACATATGTACACCTTCCTATACCTGAAGGGTGGTTCACAACATAAAATTATGCTCTCTAAAAGACACAGAACGCATAATGAAAATGAAAAACAAGGAAAACCCAAGAATCCTAAGAGCAACAATTTAATTTGAGGATTTTTGGATAAATAAATAAAAAGCTCACCATCCATGGCTGTCCGGGGAGTTGACGTTGGCCCCAATGTTGATCAGGTAGTCCACGATGTTGTAGTTGGCACCGCAGATGGCATTGTGGAGAGCAGTGATGCCCTCGTCATTGGGCTGACTCGGGTCGTTCAGCTGGGGGGAGAAGCAGGAAAATGCACTTTTGGAGGGTCCGTGTGCTTGTGTGTGTTTCAGCTCCCATGGTTTTATTTTACTTATGATAATAATCCTATACAGTGGTGCCTCGCAAGATGAAATTAATCCGTTCCGCGAGTCTCTTCGTCTTGCGGTTTTTTCGTCTTGCGAAGCACGGCTATTAGCGGCTTAGTGGCTATTAACGGCTTAGCGGCTATTAACGGCTTAGCGGCTTTAAGAAAAAGGAAACAAACTTGCAAGAACTCGCAAGACGTTTCGTCTTGCGAAGCAAGCCCATAGGGAAATTCGTCTTGCGGAACGACTCAAAAAATGGAAAACTCTTTCATCTTGTGCGTTTTTCGTCTTGCGAGGCATTCGTCTTGCGAGGTACCACTGTACCGCTACAGTCGTACCTTGGTTCTCAAACGCCTTAGTTCTCAAACGCCTTGGTTCCCAAACGCCGTAAACCCAGAAGTGTTCCAGTTTTCAAATGTTTTTCTGAAACCAAACATCCAATGCGAAGGTCGGCAATTGTTTCCGGGGCGCCTGCACCAATCAGAAGCTGCGCCTTGGTTTTCGAACATTTCGGAAGTCAAATGAGCTTCCAGAATGGATTACGTTTGGCGCTTTCGTTTTTGCTATTTATTTGGTGTTTTTGTTTTTGAGGCTTTTTCATTTAATTTGTTTTTGCGACTATGTGGAACCCAGTTCAGCTACTGACTGATTGTGTGACTGTGTAAATGGATACAACCCCCCATCCAAACAATGACTATCATCAGTGTAAGTAAGAAAAAAAATATTATTTTTATTATCTACAATACTGTCTTATTTATTTTATAGTACAGTACATTGATTATTGATTTCATTTTATGGATCCATGGTCTCGTTAAATAGTAAAATTCGTGTTCAATTGCTGTTTTAGGGGTTATTTTAAAAAATCTGGAACGGCTTGAACCGTTTTGCATTACTTTCTATGGGAACGTGTGCCTTGGTTTTGGAATGCTTTGGTTTTGGAATGGACTTCTGGAACGGATTAAGTTTGAGAACCAAGGTACCACTGTATTCATTAAAAAGATATCAGAGCCACAAAAGTCCTATGGCAAAAACCACATGAATATGTTAAGGTCAGAGAAAAGGTGACCAAGGAGGGACGTGATGGAAGCTCATAAAACTACACATGGCACTGAAAAAGTGGAGAAATTAAAGGCGTGTCAGAAGCTACATGAGTTTATAAAACGATGCATGCCAAGGAGAAAGAAAGGAAAGGATTCCCTGCCTCTCTCCTGGACTTGTGGACATCCAAGGATGCTGAACGTTGGAAGATTCAGGACCGATAAAATAAAATCCTTCTTCACGCAGTGCAAACTGTGGAACTCCCTGCCACTTGAGAAGAGGCTGTTGGGCCCTTCTGGTCCAGCGACCTGTTCTCACAGGGTCCGACCAGATGCACAAAGAGAAGCCAGCAATCAGGATTCAAACACAATAGCAACTCTCCCCTCCTGCGGTTTCCAGCAATGCATTGTTGCCTTCTACTAAGGACACTGAGTACAGCCATTGTGGCTAGAAGCCATCAATAGCCCTCCATGAATTTGTGCAGTCCTCTTTTAAAGGCATCTAGATTGGTAGCCTGTTGTCTTTGTCCATGGCGTTTTCTTGGCAGGGATACTGGAGTGGCTTGCTGGTTCCTGCTCCAGGAAATGAGGGTGAAAGAGGAGAGCGCAAAATATGGTCTGAAGCTCAACATCAAAAAAGCGAAGATCATGGCCACTGGTCCCATCACCTCCTAGCAAATAGAAGGTTAAAGAAATGGATGCAGTGAGAGATTTTACTTTCTTGGGCTCCATGATCACTGCAGATGGGGACAGCAATCACGAAATTAAAAGACGCCTGCTTCTTGGGAGGAAAGCAATGACAAACCTAGACAGCGTCTTAAAAAGCAGAGACATCACCTTGCCAACAAAGGTCCCTATAGTCAAAGCTATGGTTTTCCCAGTAGTGATGTATGGAAGTGAGAGCTGGACCATAAAGAAGGCTGATCGCCGAAGAATTGATGCTTTTGAATTCTGGTCCTGGAGGAGACTCTTGAGAGTCCCATGGACTGGCAGAAGATCAAACCTCTCCATTCTGAAGGAAATCAGCCCTGAGTGCTCCCTGGAAGGACAGATCCTGAAGCTGAGGCTCCAAGACTTTTGGCCACCTAATGAGAAGATAAGACTCTCTGGAAAAGACCCTGATGTTGGGAAAGATGGAGGGCACAAGGAGAAGGGGACGACAGAGGACGAGATGGTTGGACAGTGTTCTCGAAGCTACCAGCATGAGTTTGACCAAACTGCGGGAGGCCGTGGAAGACAGGAGTGCCTGCCGTGCTCTGGTCCAGGGGGTCACAAAGAGGCGTCTTTTAATTTTGTGGCTGCTGTCCCCATCTGCAGTGATCATGGAGCCGAAGAAAGTAAAATCTCTCACTGCCTCTATTTCTTCCCCTTCTATTTGCCAGGAGGTGATGGGACCAGTGGCCATGATCTTCGTTTTTTTGATGTTGAGCTTCAGACCATATTTTGCGTCTCCACTTTCACCCTCACTAAAAGGTTCTTTAATTTCTCCTCACTTTCTACTGTCAATGTTGTGTCATCTGCATATCTGAGGTTGTTGATATTTTTGGTTGTCCCCAAAGATAAGCCCCCCCAAAAAAACTCACCTCCTTCATGGCTTCCTTCACGACTTCCAACTCGCCAGTCAGGGCCGCATCCAGCAGCAGCACCAGGGGGTTGAGTCGCGCCCTCTTTGACAGCCGCTTCCGTGGGGAGGCCGCCTTGCGCAGCACCGAACGCTTCTCCTGTTGAATGGCAGACGACAGGCAGCCATCAGCAGCGAGGCCGCCTTGGGAAGGGTCAACAACCCACACACAGCCAATCCCCACTCCCTCTGCCTTTCGAAGCCAAAGCTCAATCCAGCGTGTTGTTTTTTTAAAAGCCACAAGTGCCTCTGAGCAGGTGGAAACTGCAATTAATCCAGAATACGGAAGCTAGACTGGTGACTGGAAGCGGCCGCCGGGACCACATAACACCGGTCCTGAGAGATCTGCATTGGCTCCCAGTACGTTTCCGAGCACAATTCAAAGTGTTGGGGCTGACCTTGAAAGCCCTAAACGGCCTCAAAGGCCCAGGATACCTGAAGGAGCATCTCCACCCCCATCGTTCAGCCCAGACACTGAAATCCAGCTCTGAGGGCCTTCTGGCAGTTCCCTCATTGTGAGAAATGAGGTTACAGGGAACCAGGCAGAGGGCCTTCTCGGTGGTGGCGCCCGCCCTGTGGAACACCCTCCCTTCAGATATGAAGTAAATAAGCAGCTATCTTCTTTTTAAAAGACATCTGAAGGCAGCCCTGATCAGGGAAGTTTTTGATATTTAACGCTGTATTGTTTTTAACATTTGATTGAGAGCAGCCCAGAGTGGCTGGGGAAAGTCAGCCAGATGGGCGGGGTATAAATAACAAATTATTATTATTATTATTATTATTATTATTATTATTATTATTATGCGGCCCCACGCCTGCCATAGACCTACCGGACTGGGCAAAGGACTGAAGCTCACGGGGCTCTCTGGCAGCGGTGGAGGTGGGATGGGGGGTGCCGGCATTGGTGGCAGGGGGGCTGCTGGAATGGGGGCCACAACAGCCCCTGGCGACTTCTGTTCCATGGCCTCAGTGATGGGCGAGAGCTCCGTCTGCGGGGATGCTTCTCCGGCCAAGCCAGCGTCATCTTTGCGGGGGTGGTGGTGGAAGAGGCGGCTGATGATCTGGCGGTACTGGTTCTTGTGGGTGGGGGGCAAGACGGGGCCGGGACACTGCTCCATGGATCCACGGCGTTTCAGGGGCCGGGGCATCTCAGCCAGGACCCGTGCCACCTCCTCAAACTCGGGCACTTTCTGGGCCTCGGGGGGCAGCAGAGGCTGGAGGCGGGTGGGGCTCAGCGGCCGGGGGACCTCTTCCGCCTCGGCTGGCTCCCCTCCCGGAAGGAGGTTCTCCAACTCGGCCTCCGTGTCGCCCGTGGTCAAGACGATGGGGACGATGCGGACGGGCTCGGACGGGGGGCTGGCCGCTTTGGCGACGCCGTTCCCTGGAAGAGAAAGAAGAGAGGGGTCACCGCTGGGAATGCCGTTCCTAGGGAAGGGAGAGCTTCCTGGGAAATGAATGTTGGAGTTGTGGCGTCGGAAGGGACCCCTGGGGTCATCCAGTCCAACCCGCTGCAATGCAGGAATCTCATACAGGGGAACCTCGGTTTTCGAACGTCTCCGTTGGCGAACGTTTCGGAACCTGAACGCCGAAAACCGGAAGTAACAGCTTCGGTTTTCAAACGATTCTCAGAAGCTGCCGCACAGCTTCTGTTTTGAGTTTCCCTATTGTATTGTGGCTTCCTGAGTCATAAAGATAGAAGGTAGCTTTGATGTAGTTTAATCTTTAGATATATCTTAAGGGCCAGGAAGAGAGTTCACAAGTAGATGGTAAATACTGCCATTCCTTCCTCTCCAGTTTATTCCTGTTTATGACCTCCGTGGATTTGCTGACTCCATTCCTCCTTTTATTCCTATTTTATTTACTCTGAATTACATATGCATGCTCAAGTAGGAAATAGTTTCTTTGTCGTTAAAAGAATTTCTTCTGATCTGAATTTGTCCCACGTGGGTTTTTTCGAAATGCTCAGAGGAAATCTGATTGGTTCTTGCGAACACTGTGTAAAAAGTTCTTTTGTGAATAAAACGACCTGGGCCAAGGGGTGGACAGGATGATTATTATTGGCACTCCTCCCAGAGTCTTGCTGGTCAAGCCTCTTGTGTATTTTATTAATCAGGGTCCTATCCTTCCTTGCTTTTGAAACGCTACAAGAAGAGAGAGAGGCAGAAGAGAGTTGATGCAGCCGAGAATAGTATTGGCCTCTTTTGCTGCCGCGTGACGCTTACCTTCGCTCCCGAGCGAGGCCATGCGCAGGTGGTGCTGGCTCTGGGGCAGAGTGGGCTGCATCAGCTGCTTGTGGAGGGAGCGGAGGAAAAGCGAGGAGCCCGGGGGGCCCTGGGGAAGGGGGAACTTCTGCCCAGCTGCCCCGTACTCCCAGAAGGCGTTCTGCAACCGGAAGATCATGGAGAGCGGCAGGGGTTTGTGGCGCTTGGGGAGGCTGCCCTGCGGGTTCGGGGGCGGCATGGGGATGCGGGAGATGGGCTGCCAGTTGCGGGGCAGGGTTCCCGTCGGGTTGCTGGGGAGGGAGCGGCGGAAGGAGGTGTCCGGGCGGCGCTCGCTGGCGAGCGGGGAGACCTTGTAATTCCTGGGCAAGGTGGCGCTGTGCATCCCATAATTCTCCTCCTAGGGGAGAGGAAGCAAAGAGAGGTGAGACATCCCATCTAAGTCCCTGTTTTTGAAGTGGCCCTAACAAACTAGGAACCTAGATAGACTGCCCCTGCACCTGGAGGTTCCATAAAAACATACCGTATTTTTCGCCCTATAGGACGCACTTTTTCCCCTCCAAAAATAAAGGGGAAATGTGTGTCCTATGGGGCAAATGTAGGCTTTCGCTGAAGCCTGGAGAGTGAGAGGGGTCGGTGTGCACCGATCCCTCTCGCTCTCCAGGCTTCAGGCAGTTATCTGCAAGTCTTGGGAGCCCATGGGAGTTCCCACCGGGCTCCCAAGGCTTGCAGACAGCAGCCTGCAGCCTGAAACCCAGGGAGCGCAGCGGAGTGAGCCCCAGGCTTCAGGCAGCTCTCTGCAAGCCGTGGGAGCCCAGCGTGACTTCCCGCCGGGCTCCCTAGGCTTGCGGATAGCAGCCTGTTCTGGGGGCTGGGGTCGGGGGTCGGGGGAAGCTCGGGCTTCCCCTGCCCCAGCCCCGCGCCTGGGGGGGAAATAAAAATTCTTTTCTTTATTTCCCCCCCCCCCAAAAAAAACTAGGTGCACTCTATGGGGCGAAAAATACGGTAATCTATTTTTTTTTATGCTTTTTTATTGATTTTTATTTAACAAAAACCAAACAAAAAAATACAATGAAGTTCCACAATCTTATAGACACTTATTTTCACAATGCTCTACTGAGCGCGGACTTCCATAAAAACATAATCTAGTCCAGCCTCCTGTTCTCACAGTGACCAACCAAATGCCCATTATGGGAAACCTGCAAGAAGGATTTGAACAAATATCTACCTATTACATTTTTCGCAAATCCGTATCCCCTCCCCTTACTTTAATTTGTCACCATCGCCCGTGATTTCAACCTGACATTTGTCGCAGGGTTCCCCAATGAGCGCCCTCCCCTGGAAAGTCTTCCTTGAGAGGTAGTGTCATGTAGTGGTTAGAGCGCTGGACCAGGGGAGACTGGGGTTCGAATTCCCGCTCAGCCATGAAGCTCCCTGGGTGACCTTGGGCCAGCCTAACCTACCTCGCAGGGTGTCGTGGAGAATTAAATGAGGAGAACAAGAAAGGAAAAAAAGTGGGATATATGTGAAATGAGTAAACCCCACAGACCATAGCTGTCAACTGTCCCTTATTTGGCGGGAAACTCCCTTATCCCAGCGCTGTGTCCCGCTGCTGTCCCTTACTGACGATGTCCCTTAAATTTCCCGGGTTTCAAAGGAAGCAGCTCCCCTCCCTCCCTCCCTCCCTCCCTCCCTCCCTGCCAACCAGGGAGGAGGGAGGCTCCAACTGTGTTGCTTGGCTGCATTGCTCACCCAATAAGGAGTCTAAGAACGACTGGGGGGGGGGTGGAGCTTGCATGCCTTGTGCCCATCAAATCGGCCGCGTTGCCTGGGGACTCGCCTTTGCTCAGCGCTTGCCAGCGGAGAGGGGACGGTGGTTTTCCTTGCTGCATCCCCTTTGCCGGGTTGCTGCGCTGTGGGAACCACTGCTTGAGGCTTCGTGTGGCTGCTGGCTGGGCTTTCTGCCTTTGGCTCGGAGGGGCTCAGAAGTTGAACATACCTGTGCCCTTTGGAAAATCCCTTATTTTGGCTGCTGATCCCTTATTTTCGAGGCTGCTGGTCCCTTATTTTCAAATCTGCAAGTTGACAGCTGTGCCACAGACCCAAAGGGGAGCCGCGCAGGCCCAAACTTACCTTGCTTGGCCCAATGCCCCCGTCTAAACTCGATTCCCTCCAAGGAGACAGCGGGACGCCTGCCAGACTCTGGCGGAGCCCCAGGTGGGTGTCTCCTCCTGGACGGGGGGGGGGGAGAGAAAGAGAGACTGATTGGGGATGGGATGTTCAGTGCTGGATAAACCATTAAGCAAAATAAGCACTTACTTAGGGCATCGAGGAAAGAAGGGGGGGGGGCAACCACAGAAATTTCCCATTGCCGGATTTTTACCATTAACGGTCAGAAATGGCTCAGCTGAGCATTCCTTTTCTCAGCTGAAGTCTATTAGAAATCCCCGCAAAACAACTATGCGACAAGGCAAGTATAGGAGGAGATGTGTCACGTGAGATTGGTTTTGAGGTTCTGATCAAAAGACTTTGCAATGAGAAAAAGTTGGAGATTTTTTTTTTCCAAATGTAACGAAAGTGGAAGTTATAATAAATAATAATAATAATAATAATAATAATAATTTTTTATTTATACCCTGCCCTCCCCGGCCAGAGCCAGGCGCAGGGCAGCTAACACCAGTAAAATTACAATAAAAACATAATTGAGGGGGGACAATTTAAATACAGGTTAAAAATACAATTTAAAATACAGCCTCATTTTAATAATAGCCCATACATCAAGACCATAAGGGGAGGGAAACGTAAGGGTCAGACTGAGTCCAAACCAAAAGCCAGGCGGAACAGCTCTGGCGAACCAGGGCAGCGCACAGAAACGCCATTTACCTTCCCGCTGGAGTGGTACCTATTTATCTACTTGCACTTTGACGTGCTTTTGAACTGCTAGGTTGGCAGGAGCAGGGACCAAGCAACGGGAGCTCACCCTGTCGCGGGGATTCGAACCGCTGACCTTCTGATCGGCAAGTCCTAGGCTCTGTGGTTTAACGCGTTCCTACTGTAAGTTTCATTGAATTTCAAAAATTGAAATTTTATTTGACAGTTTATTATTGCCTATAGAGTGGTGCCTCGCAAGACGAAATTAATTCGTTCCGTGAGTCTCTTCGTCTTGTGGTTTTTTCGTCTTGCAAAGCACCCCTATTAGCGGCTTAGCAGATTAGCGTTTTTAGCGGCTTAGCGGCTATTAACGGCTAAGCGGCTATTAGTGGCTTAGAAAAAGGGGGGGGAGGGAAACAACTCGCAAGAACTCGCAAGCCCATAGGGAAATTCGTCTTGCGAAGCACCTCAAAAGACAGAAAACTCTTTCGTCTAGCGGGTTTTTCATCTTGCGAGGCATTCGTCTTGCGGGGCACCACTGTATTTTGAATTAGATATATATGGGGGGGGGCCTCTAAAGGTCTTAATCGGGTGCCCCAGCAGCCTGGCTGCCCCACCACAATGCCCTTTCCTTGCCCCCCACTTTGCCTCCTGCCTGCCTACCCAGTGACGCTTCGAAACGTCTCTTCATCTCCTCCCTCCAGAGACCCCAGCCAACACTCACGCTCATAACCAACTGGGTGGGCCGCCTTCTTCTCATACGCCACGTCCAGGTCGGATTCATTCCACCCTTTCTGCACCCTCCTCCGGATCACAAGGTCATCTGCAGAGAGGGAAATCTTCAGAGTTCCACCCGAGGACTTTTTTCGGGGATACACCGTCGCCATCCCTTGACCCAGAACCTATGGGTCACCACGTCTTTCCTGACCTTCCAGCCCAGCTGTTTCCAAAGCTTTTCAAGCCACTGAGCTCATCCCCAGTGCCCCTTATTATTATTATTATTATTATTATTATTATTATTATTATTCCTGAAGGAGCGTCTCCACCCCCATCATTCGGCCCGGACGCTGAGGTCCATCACCGAGGGCCTTCTGGTGGTTCCCTCACTGCAAGAAGTGAGGTTACAGGGAACCAGGCAGAGGGCCTTCTCGGTGGTGCCACCTGCCCTGTGGAACGCCTTCCCACCAGATGTCAAGGAGAAAAACAACTACCAGATTTTTAGAAGCCATCTGAAGGCAGTCCTGTTTAGGGAAGCTTTTAATGTTTAATAGGTTATTGTATTTTAATATTCCGTTGGAAGCCACCCAGAGTGGCTGGGGAAGCCAAGCCAGATGGACGGGGTATAAACAAACAAACAAACACACAAACAAACAAAAAATTATTTATTAGACACTATATACTGCCCTATACCCAGAGGTCTCAGGGCAGCTCACAGAACCTACCCTATTATATTATATTATATTATATTATATTATATTATATTATATTATATTATATTATATTATATTATTAATTATATTTATTAGAACCTACCCTTTATTATAAAGAAGCCACATTCAGAAAGCAATTTCATGACCCACCAAGGCCGATAACACAACAGACTTTGAATTGCACACTTATCCAAAATCCAATTACCGTATTTTTCGTCCCATAGGACGCTCCGTCCCATAGGACGCACCTACTTTTTTGGGGGGGAAATAAAGAAAAAAAATTTTTCCTTTATTTCCCCCCCAAAAAACCAGGTCGGGGAACAGTGGGATGGGGGTGCTGCACCTCCCCGCTGTCCCCCGAGCTTGTGGGGCTGGCCGATGTCTGCCTGGCGCGAGGGGTGCTCTGCTTCAGGGTGCCCCCGCGCGTCGGACGGCAGGCTACTGTCCGCAGCATGGGGAGCCCTCTGTTTCAGGGCGCCCCACGCGCCCCCCCCCATGCGCAAGGCTTGCCGACACCAGCGCGGAGCACGAGGCGGCCTCCAAAGGATTCAGGGAAAGCCTGAATCCTCTCCAGGATTCAGGGAAAGCCTGCATTCGCCCCATAGGACGCACACACATTTCCCCTTCATTTTTGGAGGGGAAAAAGTGCGTCTTACAGGGCGAAAAATACGGTAATTCTGTTTCGTTAACTTGATGAAACGGATGGGCTCATGACCCAAAGGCTAGCAGTCCCACCCCCACCTCAAAAGTGCCCCCCCCCCAGTCCTCGCCTGACCTTTACCTTGAGACCGGAAAGGTGCGAAGGTGCTGGGTGGCGACGGATACAGGCTATGGCTCTCGTACGGCGGCGGCAGAGGCGGCCGTGGCGACGGCACCCGGTCCGGGAAGAAGGACTGGGGCGCAGCTCCTTCCGTGGGCATCCGTGGGGAGCTGGCTCGGCCCAGCGTCCCGCCATAGGTCTTGTAGTCATACTGGCGCTCCAGGGAGAGGCTGGGCCGCAGGGAGCGGGGAGAAGCTGTGGGGCTGGGCGCTGTCTCGTAGGGTACAGGCAGCACCTTGGGCCGGGGGGACGGCAGCGCCCGGTCCACCTCCGGCTGGAGGAAGAGGGACGGCCGCGGCGAGGTGGGGCGGCCCAGCGGGGATCTGGGTGCGAGGAGCTGGCTGGGGGACGGCGAGCCGTAGGTGGAGCTATGTGCGAATCCCGGCACCGCTTCCCCAAAGGAGTAGTGGGCGCTCTCTGTGGTCTCCGACGACAGGCTCTTGCGGGGGAAGAGGGGCAGCGGGGAGGGGGCGATGGGACTCATCCTGCCCTGCAGCTCGTGCGATGGGCTGGTGCTGAATCTCTCCATAGCCTGCCAGGAACAGAGAAAGGAGATTGGGGCGTGACTCCACAACGACCCCACCCCCGCCAGGTCTGGTAAAATCAGAGCTGGCAGCCACAGGCCAGGGTTGCGGGACTTGGTTGGCAAGCAAGGTGGCCCCACAAGGCTGCTTGTGGGGACCCTCTTTGGTGTCCCCCCCACCTCCAATTCCCCAACAACTAGCTTCTCTTGAAGATACTTGCAAGAACATCCAGAAGAGGCTGCTGTATTTTGTTGTAATATTCATGAAATGAAGTACCGTATTTTTCGCCCTATAGGACGCACTTTTTCCCCTCCAAAAATGAAGGGGAAATGCGTGTGCGTCCTATGGGGCAAATGCAGGCTTTCCCTGAAGCCTGGAGGGCGAGAGGGGTCGGTGCGCACTGACCCCTCTCGCTCTCCAGGCTTCAGGAGAGCCGCAGCGCCAGTCCCACAAGGTCGGGGGACAGCGGGGAGGCGGAACGCTGCCATCCCGCTGTCTCCCGATGTGGTTTGGAGGCTGACGGCGGGGAGACACGTGCTTCTCCCAGCCGCCAGCTCCGCAAGCTCCGGGGACAGCGGGGAGGCGCAGCGCGTCTTCCCGCTGTCCCCGGACCTGGTCTGCAGGCGGCCGGCGGGGAGAAGAGCGCTTCTCTCCGCTGCCGGCCCCACAAGCGCCTGGGGGGGAAATAATTTTTTTTCTTTATTTCCCCCCAAAAAAACTTGGTGCGTCCTATGGGCCGGTGCGTCCTATCGGGCGAAAAATACGGTACTAGCAAAAATTCTTTTGATGCATTAATTCTATCATGCAATCACAAGCTATCACTCGGCTTTGCAAAGGACCTTAAGGTCCATGAATAATCGTAGTTTAGAGGTCCCGGGCCCTAAGGAAGTCAGATTATCCTCCACCAGGGCCAGGGCCTTCTCAGTGATGGCTCCGACCTGGTGGAATGCTCTGTCCCGTGAGACCAGGGCCCTGCAGGATTTAACCTCCTTCCGTGGGGCCTGTAAGGCAGAGCTATTCCACCTGGCTTTCAACTTGAACTTAGCTGGTTCTTTTATTCTCCTTCTCTTCCCTCCCCTTTTATGAAGATCACCCGCTCTGAGACCCCACAGCTAATTCTCCCCTGGTCTCCTCGCTGGCCCAAGTAGGACTAATTTAGCCAGCTAGCCCTGGGGATCATCTAATGTTTATTGGATGGGTGCCGGTTCCAGGACCGCCCCCACCCCGAGGCTCCTTTGCTGCCTCCGCACCTTGAGCTGCCCGAGAGGCTGGGCTGGGTTTTCTGTCCAGAGGGACTCCAGTTGCTTGGAGAGCTCGTCCACTTTGGCCACCGCCGTGTCCAGTTCCAACTGCTTCAGGTCCATGTGCTTCGAGGCCAGAGCTGTGGTGGGGAATGCAAGAGAGGAGGGTAAGAGAGGGAGAGGAGAGGCAGGTCTCTGCCTGGGAGGCGGGTTGGGCTAGATGACCTCTGGGGTGTTCCCCGACTCTAAAACTCTACCATTTTTGAAACGAAGGAACCACGACACTTGGTTCCCGAAGGATGCCTGGAACCAGAGATGTTCAGAGCAGGGCTAGTGGTGGTCCAAGATGCCAATCACCACCGAGGGCCAGACACAGCTCTCTGACTGGCCCTTGGACCTCACCTTAGCCGCCCTCTCCCCCCCCCCCCAGCCCTGCTGAGATGACGTGAGCGCATGTAGAGAGCCTAGCCTACTGGGCAAGGGAGAAAATCCACAGGTGTTGCTTTTGTCCATTTGGCCCCGCCTACCATTCACATGCGGCCCCCCAGAAGCGAATGTGGCCCCCAGGCCCTCCAAGCACTCTCTGCTCCTGCCCCAGGAAGGAGAGCACCAATTGATAGAGTGCGAGACTCTGGGTTGTGGGTTCGAGCCCTAGGTTGGGTTCGAGCCCTAGGTTAGGTTTTAAATCAGAACCAGTGAAAGCGGTGAAGGTCCTGTGTGAGTGTCTGGAGGCGGTTGGAGGATGGATGGCGGCTAACAGATTGAGGTTGAATCCTGACAAGACAGAAGTACTGTTTTGGGGGGACAGGAGGCGGACGGGTGTGGGGGACTCCCTGGTCCTGAATGGGACAACTGTGCCCCTGAAGGACCAGGTGCGCAGCCTGGGAGTCATTCTGCTCACAGCTGTCCATGGAGGCACAGGTCCATTCTGTGTCCAGGGCAGCTGTCTGCCAGCTCCACCTGGTATGCAGGATGAGACCCTCCCTGCCCGCAGACTGTCTCGCCAGAGTGGTGCATGCTCTAGTTATCTCTCGCTTGGACTACTGCAATGCGCTCTACGTGGGGCTACCTTTGAAGATGACCGGAAACTGCAACTAATCCAGAATGCGGCAGCTAGACTGGTGACTGGGAGCGGCCGCCACGACCACATAACACTGGTCCTGAGAGATCTGCATTGGCTCCCAGTACATTTCCGAGCACAATTCAAAGTGTTGGTGTTGGCCTTTAAAGCCCTAAACGGCCTTGGTCCTGTATACGTGAAGGAGCATCTCCACCCCCATTGTCCAGCCTGGACGCTGAGGTCCAGCGCCAAGGGCCTTCTGGCGGTTCCCTTATTGTGAAAAGTGAGGTTACAGGGAACCAGGCAGAGGGCCTTCTTGGTAGTGGCTCCCTGTGGAATGACCTCCCATCAGATGTGAAGGAAATAAGCAGCAATCTTATCTTTAAAAGACATCTGAAGGCAGCCCTGTTTAGGGAAGTTTTTAATATTTAATACTGTATTTTTTTTAACACTCAATTGGGAGGTGCCCAGAGTGGCTGGAGAAACTCAGCCAGATGGGCGAGGTATAAATAATAAATTATTATATAATTATATGATTCTACGATCTACCGTATTCCCCTTTTTCGCAAGAATTTTGGCCCTGACATGTGGGTGGAACAAACAGAAAACGCGATCACAAAATACTGGACAGCCTAGGTAAAGGTAAAGGGACCCCTGGCCATTAGGTCCAGTCGTGGCCGACTCTGGGGTTGCGGCGCTCATCTCGCTTTATTGGCTGAGGGAGCCGGCGTACAGCTTCCAGGTCATGTGGCCAGCATGACTAAGCCGCTTCTGGCGAACCAGAGCAGCGCACGGAAACGCCGTTTACCTTCCCGCCGGAGCAGTACCTATTTATCTACTTGCGCTTTGACATGCTTTCGAACTGCTAGATTGGCAGGAGCAGGGACTGAGCAACGGGAGCTCACCCCGTCGCGGGGATTTGAACCACCAACCTTCTGATCGGCAAGCCCTAGGCTCTGTGGTTTAACCCACAGCACCACCCGCGTCCCACTGGACAGCCTACCAGGATCCTATTTAGGATTTCTGTTTAAATGGATCTTGATTACCGGACTAGGGTATGGCAAAGGCCTGGGTTCGAATTCTCACTCGTTTGCATGAAGACACCATGGGTGTTCCCTTGGGCCAGCCGGTGCCTCCCTCAGCCTCTCCTCCCTTGCAGGGTTGTTGCGTGAGGACGAAACAGGAATGGAAGGAGCTGTGTGCACCACTTTTGAGCTGGAAAGTGGGATGACAATGTAATAAACCAATAAATAGTTCTGCTAAGGATCTGGGGGAACCAGATTTCTCTCCAATGGTTTTTTAGCTGCCAGAGGGGACTTGGCACTTTACGGCGCTGTAGCAGATAAGATCCAAGCAGATACACACAGAAACACTCCTCAGCCACCAGGCTGCAAAATTCCTAGCAAGTGCCACGCATTTTTCCCGGAAAGCCGTCTACGGCACCCCCCAGGGAAGGGAGGCCCATGCGGCAGGATCAAGCCTGGTGCCTGCTCACAGAGTCACACCGGCCTTGCAGTGCGGGCCCAGCCCTCCTGGTTTCCTCACCCGTTTGCCGCGGGGCCATTACGCCACCTGCCTCCTGGGCAGGCTCAGCGGGCTACAAAGGGTTCGGCCGAAAATGCCGCAGGAATGTCAAGACAAGCCCAGGACGTCCCGGCAAAGAGCCCCGCTTTGCTCGCAGCTATGAAATGCCGGGCCAGTTGCCAAGTGAAGAAAATAAAAATTAAAAAGGGCAGGCGTTTGCTCCCATAGAGCAACACACACCAGCAGGCTTTGCAATACTGAATGTGTGTGTCAAAACAAAAAAAAATTCCTTCCAGTAGCACCTTAAAGACCAACTAAGTCAGTTCTAGGTATGAGCTTTCGTGTGCATGCACACTTCTTCAGATACGAAAGCTCATACCTAGAACTGACTTAGTTGGTCTTTAAGGTGCTACTGGAAGGAATTTTTTTTGTTTTGACTATGGCAGACCAACACGGCTACCTATCTGTAACTGAATGTGTGTGTGTGTGTTTTAAAAACATTTCTGAGTCACTTTTCCCGGCAGAGCCTGAGCAAAGTGGCTTACACACACACTTTTGTATTTTTAAATTGTTCGCACTGTGGGTTAAACCACAGAGCCTACGACTTGCCGATCAGAAGGTCGGTGGTTCGAATCCCCGCGACGGGGTGAGCTCCCGTTGCTCGGTCCCTGCTCCTGCCAACCTAGCAGTTCAAAAGCATGTCAAAATGCAAGTAGATAAATAGGTACCGCTCCGGCGGGAAGGTAAAAGGCGTTTCTGTGCGCTGCTCTGGTTCGCCAAAAGCGGCTTAGTCCTGCTGGCCACACGACCCGGAAGCTGTACGCCGGCTCCCTCAGCCAGTAAAGCGAGATGAGCGCCGCAGCCCCAGAGTCGGCCATGACTGGACCTAATGGGCAGGGGTCCCTTTACCTTTTAAGTATGTTATTTTGTATTTTTGGGTTTTATAAGGCTAACATTCTACTGCCTTTTCAATGTGTTTCTGGGGGGGGGTGTTGTTTTCTTGCTTTATATATTTTTTATCCTGCGAACCCCCCTGAGATCTTGTGAAAAAGGGTTGTATATAAATTTAATAAATAATAATAATAACCTCACGCTCTTTTAACTTGTGCGGTTCCAACCATACGCGGTAGCAGGCAAGGGGGCTGAAATTGCGCAAGTTGCATCGGAGCAAGGCAGAGAGCTCAAAAGCTCTTTTTGCGCCAGGTCTGCTTCAGGTTTGCTGGCACAGAAAGAGCGTTGAAGCTCTCTGTCTGGCTTGGGGAGGAAAGGCGTGCTCAGTGCACCAGCTCTGAGACGCTCTTGTGAGATCCTGTGGGGCCGTACGAGTTTGTGTGAGATTGGCTGCAAGCACCCCTAGCGTGCTGAGACAATCTTGCCCAGAAAGCAAGGAAGAGGGCTCTTTTTGTGCCTGCTTGGGGTTCCCTGGCTTGTCGATATTCTTCTTAAATTGTCGTGCCCAGAACTGGACACAGTATTCCAGGTGTGGCCTGACCAAGGCAGAATAGAGTGGGACTATCCTTGGACTATGGACTTCTGTTGATGCAGCCTAGAATAGTGTTAGCTTTTCTTGCTGCTGCATCACACTGTTGACTAATAATAATAATAATAATAATAATTTATTATTTATACCCTGCCCATCTGGCTGGGCTTCCCCAGCCACTCTGGGCGGCTTCCAACAAAATATTAAAATGCATCAAACTTTAAAAGCTTCCCTAAACAGGGCTGCCTTCAGATGTCTTCTATTACTTTTATTTATTCATTTAATAAAGTTGTATTTTAAAAATTAGAACAAAAATAAAAATAAAAGCTTCCCTAAACAGGGTTGCCTTCAGATGTCTTCTATTATTTATATTTATTTATTTATTTAATAAAGCTGTATTTTTAAAATTAGAACAAAAATAAAAATAAAAGCTTCCCTAAACAGGGCTGCCTTCAGATGTCTTCTAAAAGTCTGGTAGTTGTTCTTCTCTTTGACATCTGGTGGGAGGGCGTCCCATAGGGCAGGTGCCACCACCGAGAAGGCCCTCTGTCTGGTTCCCTGTAACCTCACTTCTCGCAATGAGGGAACCGCCAGAAGGCCCTCGGCGCTGGACCTCAGTGTCCGGGCAGAAAGATGGGGGTGGAGACGCTCCTTCAGATGTTTAGCTTGTGGTCCACTAAGACCCCTAGATCCTTTTCACATGTATTGCTGTCGGGTCAGGTGTCCCCATCCTAAATTTGTACGCCTGGTTCTTCCTGCCTAAGCAGAACCTGACATTTGTCCCTGTTGACAAAAGAACTGCCCATACTGAGCTAATTGCAGCAGAACAGCAGTGTCTTCTGTTCCTCTCTCCCTCTCTGGCATTCCTGTTTGCTTGAGTGGAGATCTAGTGTCTGTGTCTTGATTTGGGCAACCGGGACAGATTTGCCTCCCGTGTCAAATCTTAGGTTGCAAAAGTCCCTTTGGGGGGGGGGCAGGACACTCTCCTCTGCTACTTTGCAAAGTAACATATGCATTGGAGAGTGTTTATTACGATTATTATTATTATTACTATCCGGTCGTTTTCTCCCTTTGAAGTTAGTTGGGCATTTCAAAGCGGAGATGAGCAAGGCAAAGTCTTTGGCCGGCAGCCTCTTTTGACATTCCTGGGGCGGGCTCAGCAAAGCCCGCCGTAGCCCCAAAGGCAGATTGCATAATCGCCCCGTGGAAAGGCCCAGTTTGCAACCGCTCACGTAACACGCTTGGGAGCCAGAGACGCTTTTCAAAGGCTCAGGACGATAACCCCCCCCCCCATCCTCGCACTTCGGTCAGAGAAAACAGCCAAACCCTGCTCTCTTCATGTTCCAAAGCATAGCAGCCAAACCAGGAACACCAAAAATGCAGGAACACCAAAAGGCAGACCCAGCTGCTTCCGACTTTATTTGCTTTTCCTCAGCGTAATTTACCAAACTTTTATCCTAATCGTTTTCGCCAACAGCGGGTTAGAAATGTACAGTGGTACCTCGGGTTACAGACGCTTCAGGTTACAGACTCTGCTAACCCAGAAATAGTACCTCGGGTTAAGAACTTTGCTTCAGGATGAGAACAGAAATCGTGCTCCAGCAGCGCTGCGGGAGCAGGGGGCCCCATTAGCTAAAGTGGTGCTTCAGGTTAAGAGCAGTTTCAGGTTAAGTACGGACCCCCAGAACGAATTAAGTACTTAACCCGAGGTACCACTGTACTGAGCCAAACCCTTGATCCCTTCTAGAACCACACTCATGCCATACATTTAAAGCACTCTGGTAGCACTTTAAGTGGTCATGGCTTCTCCCACCCCCACCCCTCGAATCCTGGGAGTTGTAGTTTGTTGAGGGGAGCCCATATTCCTGGCACGCTGCTGTTCCCAGAGTTCCTAGGGAAGTGGGATTGAGAGTTTATTGCTCTGGAAATTGTTGCTCTATGATACCACTTGGCTTCCTTCAAAGAATCCTGGGAGTTATAGTTTCTTAAGGGTGCTGAGGGTTGTTAGGAGACCCCCCCCCCAATTCCTCTGGCAGAGCTGCAATTCCCTGCTCACAGGACAACAGTTGAAGAATGTGTTCTAGGGTAATTTCTTCCCCAGGCAACCTGAAAATCTGCTGGTGAGCTCCCCTGACTCACACTTGAAGCTGAGATCCAAGAGGTCCTGGGCACAGGTGATGTCTTCGCTCGCCATAATGCCAGCTGGCAATCGAGGTCCCGATCCTCTCAGCCACTAGCACCCCAAGCGTCGCAGGGACCTAGGAAGATGGAGCAGCTCCATGGTTGGTGTTTGTGGACATGGGGAACTTGCTAGCAGAGCATCCCAACTTTCTACCCCCCCCCCCCCGCCCGCCCCGGCCCACCCCCTGTCCCACCGACACTCTCCACCCCTCTCTTCCCAGGGATGTTTTGCAGCAAACTGAGAGGCCAGCCTTGCAGGTCACCCACGTATACCGTATTTTTTGCTCCATAAGAAGCACCTGACCATAAGATGCACCTAGTTTTTAGAGGAGAAAAACAAGGGAAAAAATATTCTGAACGAAACAGTGGATGTATGATTTTTGTGGTTCATGCTGTGGCCACAGACATGTGATTTAACGGTGAGTTTGGAGATTGATGTGGATCCGTGCTCTGTAATCACGTTTTTGCACCATTGCGGCCCCACGCAACAGTGGGTGCATTTTTTTTTTTTTTTTTGGTGCAGGCTGTAGCCACAGACATGCTATGTGATCTGATGGTGAATTTGGGGGGACCCAATGCAAAATTCCTGAGGATCCTTGGGCTTTTACCTCTCTCCTCCCAGGCAGCCTCCTTTATCACTAGCATCCCTTATCTCCCTCCTGATAGCTTGCCAATCAGCTGCTTCCTTTCAACACCCCCTTCCCTCTTGTTTGCCTTAGTGTCTTTTCCTTAGCTGGAGCAGTTTTTTGCTCCTCCTTTTCTTCTGATTTCTCTCATCATTGCTTTAGTCTTCTTGTCTCCTCTCCTTGCAAGTTTGCTGTCTTTATCGCCCCCCCCCCCCCGGCAGCCTCCTTTATCTCTAGCGTCTCTTATCTCTCTCCCCGATTGGCAAATGATCAGCAGATTTGTTTCAACACCCCCTTCCCTCTTTCAAAAAAACCACAAAAACATAATCTGCTTTTCGCCCCTGGGCAATTCGGCTCCAGGGACCACGCATTCGCTCCATAAGACACACAGACATTTCCCTTTACTTTTTAGGAGGAAAAGTGCATCTTATGGAGCAAAAAAGGGATGGCGGGTGACGCTGTGGGTTAAACCACAGAGCCTAGGACTTGCCGATCAGAAGGTCGGTGGTTCCACAGCGCCACCCGCGTCCCTTCACTACGTCACTAGCATGTCACAAATGGGGAGGGGTACACAAGGGTTACACAAGTTCAGCATTAGGTCACTTGATCAGACACCATCACCGAAAGAACAATAAAACTCTTGACATCTCCTTGCCCTCAGGACAGGTCTGGAGATGGGCTTTCAGAACACCTGACTTGCTCAACAGCCTCTGCGGATGTCTAGTGTTGCCCCCTTGGTCACTCCCTGGGTGGGGGGCCGTGTATATGCTCTCACGCTTGGGGAATTATGGCAGGATGCCCTGTTCCTGCTGCCTGCTTCTTGGTCCATGGAGGGAGGTGGAGCCCAAATTCACCTTTCTTTATAATAATAAATAATAACATTTTATTTATACCCCGCCCTTCCCGGTTTAAAAACTGGGCTCAGGGCGGCTAACAGCAGATATAAAACACAGATTAAAATGCGACTCAAAAAGAGCATAAAACAGCATAAAAGACAAAATAAAATGCAGCATCAATATCAATAAAATTCAGAAATTAAGGGGTCATTTTGGGGAGGTCCTACTAGGGCCAGCAAGGAGACCAAGGAAGAATTTAAATGTGGGGTCCCAGAAAGGGTTTCTTCATAGAAGAGGAAAGGGAAAAGGGAATACAGCGGACACTCAGGTTGTGAACGTGATCTGTGTGGGATGCATGTTCACAACCTGCAGCGTACGCAACCCGCGTCTGCGCACACATGGGAGGGGATTAATGGAATTATTTTTTTTTTTAATGAATTAAAACAATATGCTCTTCTAAAAACAATTAAAAGCAAAAGGTTCCGTTTTTTAAAAATATTGTGTGATAGCCACCAAAGTCATACTCAGAGTCAGTAAAGGTAAAGGGACCCCTGACCATTAGGTCCAGTCGCGGACGACTCTGGGGTTGCGGCGCTCATCTCGCTTTATTGGCCGAGGGAGCCGGCGTACAGCTTCCGGGTCATGTGGCCAGCAGGACAAAGCCGCTTCTGGCGAACCAGAGGAGCGCACAGAAACGCTGTTCACCTTCCCGCCGGAGTGGTACCTATTTATCTACTTGCACTTTGATGTGCTTTCCAACTGCTAGGTTGGCAGGAGCAGGGACCGAGCAACGGGAGATCACCCCATCATCGCGGGGATTTGAACCGCCGACCTTCTGATCAGCAAGCCCTAGGCTCTGTGGTTTAACGCCACCCACTGTGGGTTAAACCATAGAGAAGACCCACTCAAATCCATGGACAAGTCACAAAACCCCACTGAACTTGTGAGTATGATTAATAATAATAATAATAATTTATTATTATTACCCCGCCCATGTGGCTGGGTTTCCCCAGCCACTCTGGGCGGCTTCCAACAGAATATTAAAATACAATAACTAATGCAGAATATTAACTCATCTGTTGTCTCATTTGGTCTTCAGAGAGGGCATGGAAGAATTTAAATTAGCCGAGGTATGCAGAAGGTACCATTATTAACATTTGAACATTTTATCCTTTTTAATTGTTATATTTAAGGTTACAATGTTGTATTTTTCAACACTGTTTAAGCTCCACAACTCTAAACACACCTGCAAGGCAGCAAGTCCCATTGAACACGGCAGGAGTTGCTCAGAGGCAGTTTTGCGAAATACTACATCACCTTGCCAACAAAGGTCCATATAGTAAAAACACTGGTTTTCCCAGTAGTGATGTATGGAAGTGAGAGCTGGGCCATAAAGAAGGCTGATCGCCAAAGAATGGATGCTTTTGAATTCTGGTGCTGGAGGAGACTCTGGAGAGTCCCATGGACTGCAAGAAGATCAAACCTCTCCATTCTGAAGGAAATCAGCCCTGAGTGCTCACTGGAAGGACAGATCCTGAAGCTGAGGCTCCAAGACTTTGGCCACCTCAGGAGAAGAGAAGACTCCCTGGAAAAGACCCTGATGTTGGGAAAGATGGAGGGCAGAAGGAGAAGGGGAGGACAGAGGACGAGATGGTGGGACAGTGTTCTTGGAGCTACCAATATGAGTTTGACCAAACTGCAGGAGGCAGTGGAAGACAAGAGTGCCTGGCGTGCTCTGGTCCAGGGGGTCACGAAGAGTCGGACACGACTAAACGACTAAACAACAACAACAACACGCAATCATGCAAACATGCAAACATTTATTCGGTGCGTGATCAGATGAGTCAAGTTTAAAGCTAACCACTGTGATAGGAATTTTATGGTTTTAGATATATGGCAATGTTCATAACCGCACATACATAGATCAACACAGGAAGACCAACCTGGAACCATTTTGATTCCTAAACTGACCAAATCCTTTCTCTGCAAGGTTAAACTGGAAAAGCCTCCCCACTGTCTCTTTCCTCACAAATCCTGTCTCAAGGGTATGTCTGTGTTTGAATAAGGTGTGAGCCTGTGACCTGGCCCAGGAAATAAGTATTTTACCACTACCAAAGAATGGCCAGGCTCCCCAGGAAATCCAATCAAGTAACTTGCCAGACAGGAGATAAACAACAACAGGAGAAAAATAATATTAAAATTTCTGTGATGTAGGTGGGATGTATCTGAGGGGTGGTCTTAGGTTACACCCCTTCTGTGATGCAGGCATAATGTTTCTGGGGGTGGTCTTGATCTACAGGATGGGAATTTCAAAAGTCTTTATAAGCCCTTGCACAGCATTTTTGTGGGTCCTCCTCCTTTCCTGCGTGAGAGGGGAGCACCCTGTTGCAACAGATCAATAAAGATCAAGCTTACTAGCTGCTTTGCTTCTCAATATTCTCTGGTTGGCCTCTGTTATTCTCTCCTACCAATAGGGAACCTATGTAAGGACTCTATGGGCTCTTGGATACCCCATAAGGGAAAAGGGCATATTTTTATTTACAACACCACCTAATTGCACCAGTCGTGGCACTGGGCTGGGACCAGGGAGGGAGCAGGGTTCGAATCCCCACGTACCTGCCACTTTGAGCTCTTTGGAGGGGAGGAAAAAGTGGGATGTTAAACAATAAATAAATAAATTAGGTGGCAGCTGTTGTTTACAAAAACACGTGGAGGAAATATATTTAGACCAATTTACATGCCTGATCTAATTTGCCCTCACGGAAGAAACTTTTAAATGTGTTTGTGGCGAGACAGGTTTACTGTTTTGTTCCTGTTCTTGTTTTCATTTCTTCCTGTTCTTGTTTTTATTGTGTACTTTGTGGTTTTTGTTCCGTATTTCGTGCTGCGAAGTGCCCTGAGGGCTTTGGATGAAGGACGTAAATTTAATAGATGTGATAGGAATATTATGGTCTTAGATATATGGTAATGTTCATAAGTGTACCAACCAAGCACATACATAGATCAGCGCAGGAGGGCCAACCTGGAACCATTTTGATTCCTAAACTGACCAAATCTTTTCTCTGCAAGGTCAAAATGGAAAAGCCTCCCCAAAATGGAAAAGCCACCTAATTTATTTATTCATTTATTGTTTAATATCCCACTTTTTCCTCCCCTCCAAAGAGCTCAAAGTGGCAGGTATGTGGGGATTCGAACCCTGCTTCCTCCCTGGTCCCAAAATGGAAAAGCCTCCCCGTTCACAAATCCTGTCTTAAGGGTATGTCTGTGTTTGAATAGGGTGTGAGCCTGTGACCTGGCCCAGGAATTAAGTATTTATCACTACAAAAGAATGGCCAGGCTACCCAGAAAATCCAATCAAGTAATTTGCCAGACAGGAGATAAATAACAACAGGAGAAAAAAGCAATATTAAAATTTCTGTTTTAGACCGCCTTTTCTGTGATGTAGGTGTGATGTATCTGAGGGGTGGTCTTAAGTTACACCCCTTCTGTGATGTATGCATGATGTTTCTGGGGGTGGTCTTGATCTACAGGGTGGCAATTTCAAAAGTCTTTATAAGGTCTTGCGCACCATTTTTCTGGGTCCCTCCTCTCTCCTGCAGGTGAGGGGAGCACCCTGTTGCAACAGATCAATAAAGGCGAAGCCTACAGGCTGCTGTTTTGCTCCAAGTTATCCTGGTTGGTGTCTTTGTTTTTTGTCCAAGGGAGCCCTCGGATTTTCCCGTTAACATAGATAAATAAGTATAGGACAAAATTGGGGACCTGGGAGACGGGGTGCAGCCAGATTTCTCCCAAGAGGCCATGCTTAATCAGGAGGGAATCTGGCAGCCCAATTCCGCCTGCAAAGCATTGTTCTCTACAAAAGAGAGCCCTTTGTCTAGGAGGAGAGATTCCCCTGGCAGAGTGCCAAATCCATTTTGTAATGCCCGGGAACCAGTTCAGGCAAGGACGGAGCCAGCCCTAAACTTCTCTCCCAGTTCCTCCACCCCCAGCACCACCAACAATAAAAGGGACACCCCATTTCCCAAGGCAGATCGCATCCTGCACACCTGCCAAACCAGTCTGGAAATGACAAACCGCCAATTTTAGAGGTCTCGCAGGGTCCCAAACATGAGGGCGTCGGTTGCACAATAAGAACATGACGTAAGAACATAATAAGTGTTGCTGGGTGCCGGTCAGGCCAATGGGGGCCCATTAGTCCGGGATCCTGACCGCATAAAAAACTAAGAATAGTCTGCTGGAAAGAGATGGGAAGAAGACAAACTCCCTACCCTATAAGAATAGCAGGTGGACTATGCTGAAATGACTACGTTTTTAATGTGTGACATTTTGATGTACCTTTTAATCTTTATTGGAAGCCGCCCAGAGTGGCTGGGGAAACCCAGTCAGATGGGTGGGGTACAAATAATAAATTGTTGTTGTTGTTGTTGTTATTAAAATGACCGGAAGAATCAGAAATCAGGAATACCAAAATTCCAATAAGGAATGGGGGAAATTTGTAACTTATCTTAAAGACCATTAAAGATAAAGGTAAAGGGACCCTTGACCATTAGGTCCAGTTGTGGCCGACTCTGGGGTTGCGGCGCTCATCTCGCTTTACTGGCCGAGGGAGCCGGCGTACAGCTTCCAGGTCATGTGGCCAGCAGGACTAAGCCGCTTCTGGCGAACCAGAGCAGCGCACGGAAATGCCGTTTACCTTACCTATTTATCTATTTGCACTGGTGTGCTTTTGAACTGCTAGGTTGGCAGGAGCTGGGACTGAGCAATGGGAGCTCACCCCGTTCCCCGTTGCGGGGATTCGAACCACCGACCCTCTGATCGGCAAGTCCTAGGCTCTGTGGTTTAACCCACAGCGCCACCCGCGCCCTAAAGACCATTGCAGATAGTTAAAATCGTTAGTAGGATTGGAATATCCCTTGTAGTTTTTAAGGGTGAATTCTGGATATAATAGAGATGTAAAAGATTTGGAGTGTCATAAAAGATGCCGAAGGAAATGATTAATTACAGGACCCACAAAGGAGAGGATGGAAGATTCCTTGGAATCTTGTTTTTATGATTTATGTTTGATATATCTCTGTAAATTTTTAATTTGAAAAACCAAATAAATAATATTGTTTTTTAAAGGAAAACTAGAGTTCTCCAGCTAGTCTACTGGATCAGACCAATGGCCCATCTAGGCAGCATCCTGCTCTCACAATAGCCAACCAGATACCCCGATGTCAGCAGGATTCGAACACAAGGCAAGTGTCTCCTCCTGCGGTTTTCAATGGGTATTCAGAAGCATGGCTGCCTCTGGCTAGGAGCCCTCAATAGCCCTCTCCTCTGTGAAACTATCCACTACTCTTTTAAACCCATCCGAATTGGCGGCCATCGCTGCCTCCTGTGGCAGGGAGTTCCGTAGTTTAACTCTGCGACGCATGAAAAGCTCTTTCTTTCTTTGATCCTGCCCTGAATATTCCACCCTTCAATGAGAAGGAGACGGTATTCTGCACATGCTCAGAGGGCGTTCCTCCCTGGTGACGCCTTTGCCTCCCTCACGGAAAAACAAACAGGTTGTTGATCTGACCCCTGAGCTCACCTTAACCCCTGAGGCCTGAGCTGGAGGCACAACCCTGACCTTCCCCTCTCCTAGGAGCTCATTTTCTCCTCTGCTTTGTAATCAGCAGCTAAAAGAGAGGGGGAAATGAATTATTCCTTTAATTATACTTTTTGTAAGGGATTGCAAGGCAAAACAGCATGCAATCTAGGCCTTCTCTTCCCCAATTTTTGTTGCAGCTTAAAAGAAGGAAATTGGGGTTCCTTTCCTCCACCCGGGATGCAGAGAAGCCAAGCCAGTAAAGATAAAGGAAAAGGGACCCCAGACCATTAGGTCCAGTCGTGGCCGACTCTGGGGTTGCAACGCTCATCTCGCTTTACTGGCCGAGGGAGCCGGCGTACAGCTTCCAGGTCATGTGGCCAGCATGACTAAGCCGCTTCTGGAGAACCAGAGCAGCGCATGGAAACGCCGTTTACCTTCCCGCCGGAGCGGTACCTATTTATCTACTTGCACTTTGATGTGCTTTCAAACTGCTAGGTGGGCAGGAGCAGGGACTGAGCAATGGGAGCTCACCCTGTTAGGAGATTTGAACGGCTGACCTTCTGATCGGCAAGCCCTAGGTTTAACCCACAGCACCACCCACGTCCCTCAAGCCAAGCCATTAGCCACTCCCAAAGGCCTTCATGTCCTGTTTACAGACATCTTTGTAAAATTGGTCTGCCAACAGGCCTGGTGCCTGAAGCCAGCTGTTCGTACAGCATATCCATTGGGATCCTGCCTGCTTGGGCTGTACCATAACCAGGAAATTCTCCATTGACGCTGAGCTGGATATGCATATTGGCAAGGCAGCCCCGGCAATGGCTCGCCTCTCCGAAAGGATGTGGGAGAACGTGATGCTAACATCTGCCAGACTTGTGCGTTGAGCATGCTGCTTTATGGAAGTGAGTCGCGGGCGAGCTGCAACTGTCAGGAACGATGCGTCAAGGCCTTGCATCAGGATTTTGAGCATCGCACGGCAGGACAGAGCTCCAAGCAAAAATGTGCTCTCCCAAGCCGACATTCTGAGCCTGTTTGCACTCCTGTCTCAGCCATGTCTACGTTGGCTCGGTCATGCCCACAGAACGGAAAATGGCAGGGCACCCAAAGCAGCCTCAGCAAATTTAGAGGGAGGCGTTACTCGTTCCACATCTTAGAGTGCGTAAAGGGGATGAAGAGCATTATAATAATATAGTAATAATAATTTATTATTTATATCCCGCCCATTTGGCTGGGCTTCCCCAGCCACTCTGGGTGGCTTCCAACAAAATATTAAAATACAGTAATGCATCAAACATTAAAGCTTCCCTGAAAAGGACTGCCTTCAGATGTCTTCTAAAAGTCTGGTAGTTGTTCTTCTCTTTGACATTTGGTGGGAGGGCGTTCCACAGGGTGGGTGCCACTACCAAGAAGGCCCTCTGCCTGGTTCCCTGTAGCTTTGCTTCTCGCAGGGAGGGAACCGCCAGAAAGCCCCCAGCACTGGACCTCAGTGTCCAGGCAGAACGATGGAGGTGGAGACCCTTCGTGACCCCCTGGACCAGAGCACGCCAGGGCCTCCTGTCTTCCACTGCCTGCCGCAGTTTGGTCAAACGCATACTGGTAGCTTCGAGAACACTGTCCCGCCATCTCGTCCTCCGTCGTCCCCTTCTCCTTGTGCCCTCCATCTTTTCCAACATCAGGGTCTTTTCCAGGGAGTCTTCTCTTCTCATGAGGTGGCCAAAGTATTGGAGCCTCAGCTTCAGGATCTGTCCTTCCAGTGAGCACTCAGGGCTGATTTTCTTCAGAATGGAGAGGTTGGATCTTCTTGCAGTCCATGGGACTCTCAAGAGCCTCCTCCAGCAGCAGAATTCAAAAGCATCCATTCTTCAGCGATCAGCCTTCTTTATGGTCCAGCTCTCACTTCCAACTTTCATGCTTTGCACCAGGCTAATGAGGACACACTGGACGATACGCAAACCCACAAAAGCCAGGGAAATTTCGCAGAGGACCGCAGCGCCTTTAGTTTGCTCCGATTTGACCCGCAAGACCCCGCAATAAATTTTGTTTGATGGGGAATGCAAGGCCCATCATCCCGGTTCATGGCTACTGTTGAAAACTCCAGCTTCTTCTCCTTTGTCGGCACTTTGTTCCTGGGATCTCTGCCTGCCTTCTCTTTGGCCCAGGGCGACAACTTCCCCCCGGGGACCTCACCCAGCTCTGCTCACCTGTTTGGTTCCTGCCTCCTTTCCCATCTCCTCTTCCTTAGCCTCTGACTGTTGCAAGCTTCCCTCTTATTCACTCCTGACCGGGGCAAATTCACCACGCCTTACTCTCGGAAAGGCTTCTGCTTCTAGGTTGTGAACACTGAACCTGGGTCGTGTACCAAATGTGCCACCTGTCAGCGGCTACACTGGTCTCCACATTGCGATAGCGCAGGTAGTGGAGCACCTTAATTTCGCCTGACCTCGCTGTGGCAATGGGAGCTCCAGAGGTAGCAGGTGATGTTCAGGGGCCTATCTTGCGTGGCACAATTCTTTCCCGCAAATCAGAGGATGTGTGTCTCAAAACACCACAGAAATAAACAACTACCTGACGTTTAGAAGACATCTGAAGGCAGCCCTGTTTAGGGAAGTTTTTAACAACTGATGTTTTAATGTACCGCATTTTCCGGCGTATAAGACAACTGGGTGTATAAGACGACCCCCCAACTTTTCCGGTTAAAATACAGTGGTACCTCAGGTTAAGTACTTAATTCGTTCCGGAGGTCCGTACTTAACCTGAAACTGTTCTTAACCTGAAGCACCACTTTAGCTAATGGGGCCTCCTGCTGCTGCTGCGCTGCCGGAGCACGATTTCTGTTCTCAGCCTGAAGCAAAGTTCTTAAACTGAAGCACTATTTCTGGGTTAGCAGAGTCTGTCACCTGAAGCGTATGTAACCTGAAGCGTATATAACCCAAGATACCACTGTATAGAGTCTGGGATATACTCGCCGTATAAGACTACCCCTCTTCCAACGCACACCAAAAAAACCCCAAAAAACAAAACAAAAAAACCCAGTCTCCAGTCTGGCTCGGAAATCCGCTCCACTTCCCAGTGGCCAGGGGCTTCTGGGGCCAATTTTCAAGCGTATCTTCATCTAGAGAGCTTGGTGTCCTTTGGTGGGGAGTTGCTGCAGGAGCTGCTGCTGTAACCGGCGTATTAGACAACCCCCGACTTTTGAGAAGATATTCCTGGGTTAAAAAGTAGTCTTATACGCCAGAAAATACAGTATTTTTAATCCTTTGTTGGAAGCTGCCCTGAGTGGCTGGGGAAACGCAGCCAGATGGGCGGGGTACAAATAAATTATTATTATTATTATTATTATTACTATTATTTAAAACATTGTTTTGGGGAAGACACAAGATCTATCCACCTTGGAAGAATGGCAGATGAAGGTGATCGACTATATGGGACTGGCAGAAATGACTAGCAGAATCTGAGACCAGGGAAGAGAGACGGCGGAAGAAGATTGGAAGAAATTTAAGGACTATCTTGGGAAATATTGCAAAATTAATGAATGTTAGAATGATGCTGGTTTGGAAAATTAAGGGGTTTTTCAGCTGTAATGATTAAGTAAAGAAAAGAAGGGTTGAAAATTAAATGAAAATCAAGGGAGAGGATTTGCTGAATTAACAATTAGAAATTGGAATACAAAAAGGGGAGGTATGAGGAGGTCGGGGAAGTAAGTTATAAGAAAATAAGGGAATGAAATTTTACTTGTTTTTAAATAGTTTTTAGTTTTCTACTTTGTTTATTTTTTATATTTGTCATTTTTTTGTGTTTGTGTTTTGCTTTTATTATTGTTTTTTTATGTATAATTTTTGAAATTTCAATAAATATCTTTTTTTTAAAAAAAAACCACATTGTTTTGGGGAAGGCAAACCAGCTCGCTGTTTGGTTGCCCACAGCTACTAGATGTCAGCAGCCAGGCTCTGATGCGACTCTGCCAACTGGTGCTATTCTGCACCCCCCCGGCAAGTAGCAGCCCAGACTGGAACAGGAGTCGTGTCCCCATGAAGCCCAACCTGCTGGGCCCAATTCACAGTGCTGGTTTCGACTATAAAGCCTTAAACGGCTCAGGACCGCAATACCGCAAGGACCGCCTCTTTCCATATGAACTTCCCCGGACCGTGAGATCATCTTCTGAGGCCCTCCTTTGTGTGCCGCCTCCTCGAGACGTCCAGAGGGTGGCAACGTGAGAACAGGGCCTTCTCTGCAGTGGCTCCCCATCTGTGGAATGCTCTCCCCAGGGAAATTTGACTGGCGCCTTCATTATACAGCTTTAGGCGCCAGGCAAAAACGTTCCTTTTTAACCAGGCCTTTGGTTGATCTGATTGACAACCTATGCCCTTTAAAATGTTTGGGGGGGGGCTATTGGGTTGTTGTTTTTATTTTTATTGGGTATTTTATGGTTTTATATCTTGATTTTATTCTGTGAACCACCCTGAGACTCCCAGGTATAGGGCAGTATATAAATTTGATAATGTTGTTGTTTAGTCGTTTAGTCGTGTCCGCCTCTTTGTGACACCCTGGACAAGAGCATGCCAGGCCCTCCTGCCTTCCACTGCCTCACGCTGTTTGGTCAAATTCAACAACAACAACAACAACAAAACAACAACAACAACAACAACAACACAACAACAACAACAACAACAACAACAAAACAACAACAACAACAACAACAACAACAACAACAACAACAACAACAACCCTCTTCTGGAACCGGCAACCACAGTTGGCTGGACCCACTGAAGAAGTTAGTAGTACATAATGATTCAAAATAGCAATAATTAATTGCACATTTTTTCAACATCCCATTAAAACTACGGTATGTAGTTTAATGAATTCAACTGAACTGGAGAACTTGACACAACTGATAGTCATTTACACCTCTGCCGCCTCTTTGCACCAGGAAATGCCACTACCATCACACCCCTGGCAAACCAGAGCAGCGCAGGGAAACGCCGTTTACCTTCCCGCCGGAGCGGTACCTATTTATCTACTTGCACTTTGAACTGCTGGGTTGGCAGGAGCAGGGACCGAACAACAGGAGCTCACCCCGTTGCAGGGATTCGAACCGCCTTCTGATCGGCAAGTCCTAGGCTCTGTGCTTTAACCCACAGTGCCACCCGCGTCCCTTGGAAACAAATAAAAAAACCAATAAAAATGAATATTGGTGTAATGAGATTGGGCCCGAAATAGGCATCTAAATGGCCACGTTCTGCATGTACCGAGGTTACTGAACCGTCTTCAAAAGCAGCCCCAGGCACAGTGCATTGTAGCAGTCTAACCTGGATGCAGCCGCAGCCTGCAGAAATAGGGCAAGCAGAGCTCAGAGCTGCACACTGGTCTTCTTTGTTACCTGTCATTAAAGTGGCAGCTTTGAGGCTTGTCTCCTCCCATGGCAGGCGCAGGGCTGCAGGGCGTGTGCTAATTGCCCGGGATAAATGAGCTTCTAGGGATGTGCAGAGTGCCTTTCCCTTCGTTGCTGTGAAGTTTCCAAATATTCAGAATTTGGGAGAAGGTCTGCCTAATCGCTGAGTGATGCTTCCAGGCAGGGTCTGAACCCTGGGTCTCTTTTTCCCCAAAATAAAATCCACAGGGAGGACCAATTAAGAGGTTTTGTTTACAAATTAAGCAGGATGCAAATTCTGCTAAATAAAACAGGGGTTGGATGAGATGGCCCTTTGCATCCCTTCCCCCTCTACAATTCTACGATTTCATGGGAAATAAATAAATGCTGCAGCATTGCTGAAGTTAAGTAAGCCGGGATCTGATTGGAAGCAAAGGAGGGGGAACCACTGGGAACCCCCAAATCAGAGCAGGATAGACGTTTCATCAATAGATTTAACACCCCCCCCCCCAAACATGTTCTCAAGACACAAAGTGCTTTTCTGGAGCCCAGCAAAAGGATGGCACGGAACAGCTCTGTAGCCGCTCCTCTGCAAGAGGCACGAGTGCGAAATTAGCCACTGCGTAGGGGCAAAAGGGTTTGCCCCGGGTTCCCTGGCACATGGCATGGGCCGAAACTCCTTTCGGAAGGCGTCTGACTGAAACAAACCGCCGCTACGCAAGACTCTTCCGCCCCACAGCTGCTCTTCCCGGCCCCATCTGGAGGGAAAAACCTGTTTTTATTTTTCTCAGCCCACACCCAGTTCCAGAGAGCCAGGCAAGTTAGCATATTAATCTGTGTTGCCAAACCCACACAGATTTGCCAAGGAGAGAGGGCAAGGCTTTGGCGTTTCACTTGGCAAAAAACAACAACCCTCAACCAATTTGATGAAATGGAAGAAATAAATTGATCCCATGCCTGCGTCTGATCTATATTGGCCTAGGACCCTCGTACCTACGGGACCGCCTCTCCCGGTATGCCCTCCAGAGGACCTTAAGGTCCATAAATAGCAACACCCTAGAGGTCCCGGGCCCTAAGGAAATCAGATTAGCCTCAAACAGAGCCAGGGCCTTCTCAGTGATGGCTCCGGCCTGGTGGAACGCTCTGTCTCATGAGACCAGGGCCCTGCAGGATCTGGGCGGCTTTCAACAAAATATTAAAATACAATAATGCATCAAACATTAAAAGCTTCCCTAAAGAAGGCTGCCTTCAGGTGTCTTCTAAAAGTCTGGTAGTTGTTGTTCTCTTTGACATCTGGTGGGAGGGAGTTCCACAGGGTGGGCGCCACCACCGAGAAGGCCCTCTGCCTGGTTCCCTGTAACTTGGCTTCTCGCAATGAGGGAACCGCCAGAAGGCCCTTGGCGCTGGACCTCAGTGTCCGGGCAGAACGATGGGGGTGGAGACGCTCCTTCTACTGGGATCTTGAGTCTGCTTTGACAGCAGATTTATCTCCTGGGGTGTCCAGAGCACAGCTGAGTCCTGTTGTGCTGGATGAGTTTCAGTTGGGAAGGCTCGATAATGTGCACAAAGTCCTTGTTTCAGTCAAGGCGACTGCTTGTGCCCTGGACGCTCGTGGCTGATAAAAACTAGGAGGGAACGGACAGCTGGCTGGGCCAGGGAGGTGATGAATGTTTTCCTGGTGGTCCCTGCCTGCTTGAAGGAGGCAGAGAGGGGTACTAATAATAATAATAATACTTTTATTTATACCCCGCCCTCCCCAGCCAAGGCCGGGCTCAGGGTGGCTAGCAAGCAATAATAAAAACAAGTTGAATGAATAAGACCACTTCTCAAGAACTGCCCTTCCAGATCTGGAAAATCTAAGTTACTACTGGCCAATAGCTCATCTCCCCTTCTTGGGCAAGGTTCTTAAGCGAGTGCTTGTGGACCAGCTCCAGACACTCTCGGAGGAAACTGATTTTCTAGGTCCATTTCAGTCATGGTTTAGGCTCAGTTTTGGCACAGAAACTGCCTTGGTTGCCCTCCATCAGGAGAGAGGCAGGGAAAATGTGTCCCTGTTAATCCTCCTCAACTTCTCTCTCTTTTTTTAAAGATAATTTTTATTGATTTTAACATATAAATTATAAAATGTACCACAAAACCTATCATACAATCTTTTTAGCCTTCCATCAGCACCTCTGATGAGCCACCATTTTAACCACTTCTTATGCATTTCTTAGACAGCATCTTAAAAAGCAGAGACATCACTTTCTGACAAAGGTCCGTATAGTTCAAGCTATGGTTTTCCCGGTAGTGATGTATGGAAGTGAGAGCTGGACCATAAAGAAGGCTGATCGCCGAAGAATGGATGCTTTTGAATTCTGGTGCTGGAGGAGACTCTTGAGAGTCCCATGGACTGCAAGAAGATCAAACCTCTCCATTCTGAAGGAAATCAGCCCCGAGTGCTCACTGGAAGGACAGATCCTGAAGCTGAGGCTCCAAGACTTTGGCCACCTCATGTGAAGACTCCCTGGAAAAGACCCTGATGTTGGGAAAGATGGAGGGCACAAGGAGAAAGGGACGACAGAGGACGAGATGGTGGGACAGTGTTCTCGAAGCTCCCAGCATGAGTTTGACCAAACTGCGGGAGGCAGTGGAAGACAGGAGAGCCTGGCCTGCTCTGGTCCAGGGGGTCACGAAGAGGTAGACACGACTAAACGACTAAACAACAACAACATGCATTTCTTAACTTGATATTGCCTTTACATCTCTTAACAAATCCTCCTAATCCTCCTCAACTTCTCAGCAGCTTTTGATACCATCAACCATGGTGTCCTTCTGGAGTGGCTGTCCAAGTCTGGGGTGGCTGGCACTACTCTGAGGTGGTCGCAGTCCTACTGGGATGGCCATTCCCAGAGAGTGATGCACAAGCCCCATGGAGTCTTCAATGTGGGGTTCCTCAGGGTTCAATTCTATCCCCCAGGCTGTTTAAATGAAGCTGCTGGGTGTGGGGTTACCTGCAGGTTTGGGGAATGTTGTCAGCAATATGCTGATAACACTCCACTCCATTTCTCCTTCACATCTGCAGGTGAGGCAGTGGAAGTGCTGGACCAGTGTCTTGCCTCGGTAATGGACTGGATGAGAGCCAACAAACTGAAGCTCAATTCAGATAAGGCGGAGGCACTGTTAGCGGGGGGTTCCCTAGACCGGATGGGTGGGAGACTGTCTTCTCTTGATGGGGTTACACTTCCTCTGAAGGAGCACGTTCGCAGCTTGGGGGTCCTCCTTGGGGGTCCACCAGCTTCAGCTGGTGGCCCTATCTAGACAGGGATAGCCTAACTACTGTTGTCTATGCTCTGGTAACCTCAAGGTAAAGGGACCCCTGACCATTAGGTCCAGTCATGGCTGACTCTGGGGTTGCAGCGCTCATCTCGCTTTATTGACCGAGGGAGCCTGCATACAGCTTCCGGGTCATGTGGCCAGCAGGACTAAGCCGCTTCTGGCGAACCAGAGCAGCGCACGGAAACGCCGTTTACCTTCCTGCTGGAGTGGTACCTATTTATCTACTTGCACTTCATGCTTTCGAACTGCTAGGTTGGCAGGAGCAGGGACGGAGCAACGGGAGCTCACCCCGTCGCGGGGATTCAAACCGCCGACTTTCTGATCGGCAAGTCCTAGGCTCTGTGGTTTAACCCACAACGCCACCCACGTCCCTTAACCTCAAGGTTAGATTACTGCAATGTGTTATAAGTAGGGCTGCCGCTGAAGACGGTTTGGAAACTTCAGCTGGTACAGAATTCAGTGGCCAAGTTGCTCAAGACCATTGTTAGGCAAACAAAGGCCCAGGGGCCAGATCTAGCCTAATCGCCTTCTAAATCTGGCCCGTGGATGGTCCAGGAATCAGCATGTTTTTACATGAGTAGAATGTGTCCTTTTATTTAAAATGCATCTCTGGGTTATTTGTGGGGCCTGCCTGTTATTTTTACATGAGTAGAATGTGTGCTTTTATTTAAAATGCATCTCTGGGTTATTTGTGGGGCATAGGAATTCCTTCATTTATTTATTTTTTCAAAATATAGTCCAGTCCCCCCACCAGGTCTGAGGAACAGCGGACCAGCCCCCTTCTGAAAAAGTTAGCTGACCCCTGCTCAAGACGGTTTGAGCATATTACACCAATCCTGGTCTGACTGTACTGGCTACCAATTAGTTTCCGGGCCCCATTCAAAGGGCTGGTTTTGACGTATAAAGCCTTAAACCGCTCAGGACCGCAATACCTCAAGGACCACCTCTTTCCTTATGAACGTACCCGGACCCTGAGATCAGCTTCTGAGGCCCTTCTTTGCGTGTCTCCTCCTCGAGAGGTCCAGAGGGTGGCACATAAGAACGGGGCCTTCTCTGCAGTGGCTCCCCATCTGTGGAATGCTCTCCTCGGGAAGGGTGGCCTGGCACTTTCATTACATAACATTAGGTGCCAGGCAAAAACATTCCTCTTCAACCAGTCTTCCAGCTGATTAACATTCTATGGCTTTTAAAATGAGTTTGCGGGGTGTATGTAATTATTGGTTTGTTTTCATATGTATTTTGTGTTCTCATTTTGTTTATAATGATCTTCATTGGTTTTTCAGTTACACACTCCACATACAAATATTGTTTTACATTTTACATTTACATTTACTCCTAAGAGTTGACTTCCCTCCTCCCTCCTTCTGGCTTTTTTACATCATATCTAATTTTTTTCGCATTGTCGTGTGTTCTCATTTTGTATTATTCTGCCTCAGACCGCCCTGTGATCTCCAGACAAAGGGCGGCATACAGATTTAAATAAATAACAAAATAATAATTGTTATTCATTTCATGCCTAAGGATGCATGGACAGCAATCTTACGTGAACTTCCTTGTGGATCTGTAGGAGTTTTTCCTACTTCTTCATTCTCTTTGCTTCTCACCTGCCTTCTCATCATGTAAGGGCCGGGCACATCGACTACGAAATCTAAAACAGGGATTGGGAACCTGAGGGCCAAATTCCCTCCTGGGCAATGTTCTGGGGGCCGAATGCCAACGCTAGGCAGGGCCAGAGGCAAAAAGAGGGCGAGGCGCTGAATTTCACTTTGGCATCGTAGGCCAGTTTCGACAAGACACTGACACACAAGCGCTCTCTGTCTTCCAGCCAAGTGAGCAGGAGAGATGGCTTCAGAGCTGAAGGACACTTCCCAGCCAGGGAAGAATACTCAAGGAGGGTAAAAATTAGGATCAGTGGCCTAGGAAGAAACCTGTGGACCACATTTGCCCATAACACAGGCCTGATCTATCTATCTATCTATCTATCTATCTATCTATCTATCTATCATCTATCATCATTATTGGAGGATGGATGGCGGCTAACGGATTGAGGTTGAATCCTGACATGACAGAAGGACTGTTTTTGGGGGACAGGAGGCGGGCAGGTGTGGGGACTCCCTGGTCCTGAATGGGGCAACTGTGTCCCTGAAGGACCAGGTGCACAGCCTGGGAGTCATTTTGGACTCACAGCTGTCCATGGAGGTGCAGGTCAGTTCTGTGTCCAAGGCGGCTGTCTACCAGCTCCATCTGGTATGCAGGATGAGACCCTCCCTGCCTGTGGACTGTCTCGCCAGAGTGGTGCATGCTCTGGTTATCTCCCGCTTGGACTACTGCAATGCGCTCTACGTGGGGCTACCTTTGAAGGTGACCAGAAACTACAACTAATCCAGAATGTGGCAGCTAGGCTGGTGACTGGGGGGGGCCGCCGAGACCATCTAACACCGGTCTTGAAAGACCTACATTGGCTCCCAGTACGTTTCTGAGCACAATTCAAAGTGTTGGTGCTGACCTTTAAAGCCCTAAATGGACTCGGTCCAGTGTACCTGAAGGAGCGTCTCCACCTCCATCGTTCAGCCCGGACACTGAGGTCCAGCTCCGAGGGCCTTCTGGCGGTTCCCTCACTGCGAGAAGCCAAATTACAGGGAACCAGGCAGAGGGGCTTCTCGGTAGTGGCGCCTGCCCTGTGGAACTCCCTCCCACCAGATGTCAAAGAGAACAACAACTACCAGACTCTTAGAAGACATCTGAAGGCGGCCCTGTTTAGGGAGGCTTTTAATGTTTGATGTAGTACAGTATTTTAAATTTTTTTTTTTTTTGGAAGCCGCCCAGAGTGGGTGGGGAAGCCCAGCCAGATGGGCGGGGTATAAATAATAAATTATTTCTATTATTAAATTATTATTATTATTATTAATAGTGCTATTTTTCTAGATTTTTTTCTAGAATTTTTTTTCTTAGAATGGCAATGGCGCTCACCTGAGAGTTGCCAAGTTCCAGTGAGTTCTGGTTGAAAAAAGCTCTGATGATGATGATGATGATGATGATGATTATTATTATTATTATTAAAATTTGCATGCTGCCCTTCTTCCGCAGATCTCAGACCTGAAGCATTAAAACTGTCAAAACAATATTAACCGCTCCTTCTCACCCCAACCTCAGGCTTCTGCATCGTTAAAAGCCTGGAGGAAGAGGCAAGTTTTCACCGGGGTCAAAAACTCAACAGAGTCTTTGCTCCGTGGCTTTTCCAGCAACCACGGAGCCACCACCAAGAAGGTCCTTTTCATGAGCGATGGATATTCATGCCTTATACTTGGTGGTGGAATAATAAGCAAGGCTTTCGAAGCAGATCTTAAAATCAAGGTAAGGAAGACGCCTTCTCTGCGACTGAGTCCTTCAGGAAAGCTGGCATTAAAACCAGGAGCCCTGCAGGCTGACCCTCACCCATAGACCCACCACCAAGGGGGCTGGCACTTAACCCTGTGCCTCATCTACTCAGTTTCTGCATATCAACCTGCAGACTTAGCTTTCTTTTCTACTACCACAAAACTGAATTTCTGTGCGGCACTGCGAGAAATGGACTCAGGACTGGGTGGACCCTGGTCCATTAGGAGTCCCCTGACGTCCTTAGCTAGCCATGCATCATAGAAACCCCGGAATCAAACAGTAGGAAGGGACCACAAGGGTCATCTAGCCCAACCCCCTGCAATGCAGGAATCTTTTTTGCCCCACGTCTGGCTCGAACCCACAACCATGAAATTAAGAGTCTCGTGCTCTACCGACTGAGCTATCCCGCAGATCCTGGCCTTACGGTCTGAGTGTGAGGCCACGTGATCAGGAGAAGGGAAGGGTGACATTGAGGTTATCGGCAGAGGAGGAACCAGTTTCAACAGCGACGGGAGGGAAAGAGATTCCTTTTTTTGGAACTCGCAGGGCCAGGAATGCATTAGCTTATCTGTCTAAAAGCCTCAGCTCTTTTGAGCTCAGCCTGGGCCAGCCAAGGCTATCATAACAACAACAGAACAGCCTGCAGGATCAGGCCCATCGAGTCCAGCATCCTGTTCCCCCAGATGCCGCAAAGGAAACCCTTAAGCAGGGCCTGAGCACAGGAGCCCTCTCCTCCTCCACAAATCTGCCTAGCCACCCAGGCCATCACTGCCTCTTGTGGCAGAGAGTTCCACAGTTTAACCGCGTGACAAAGTCATTATCTCTCCTCTGTCCAACGTTCCGCTTCGTTGGATGAACATGGGTTCTAGTGTTATATGGGGGGACATCCTCTTTGCCCACTTCCCCCAGGCCACGCGTTACTTTATAATAAACTTCTGTTGTATAATAATAATAATACAACAACAACAACAACAACTTTTATTTATAGCCCACCCTCCACAGCTGAAGCTGGGCTCAGAGCGGCTAACAGCAAATAAAAGTAACACAGCAATTTAAAATCAGTATTCTAAAATCAATTCAAAATCAAATTGCAACCAGAGTTCTACGAGGATCACCAAAGGAGGGGGTCAGACTGTGCCTTGGCCAAAGGCCTGGTGGAACAGCTTGCAGGCCCTGCGGAAAGATGTCAAGTCCCGCAGGGCCCTAGTCTCCTGTGACAGAGCGTTCCACCAGATCGGGGCCACGACCGAAAAAGCCCTGGCTCTGGTTGAGGCCAGCCAACCTCCCTGTGCCCTGGGACCTCCAAAATGTTTTTATTTGAAGACTGTAAGGTCCTCCGTGGGACATACCAGGAGAGGCGGTCCCGTAGGTACGAGGGTCCTAGGCCGTATAGGGCTTTAAAGGTTAAAAGGTATCGCTTGCCTTTTCTCTAAACTAAAGAGTCCAAAATGCCTTTTTCTCCTAGTCTCTCGGTCTCCCTGACTGTTTTGGTTGCTCCATCCTCCCATTACGCTGAATCACACATATCAGAAATAAATGCATATTTCCTCCACTCTGTTCCCCCCTGCCCCCCTCCTTTACCTCTGAGGAACCCCTTGTGCTGCTTACAGGTGGTCAACCCCCAATTTTTTTAGGGTGCGTGAGAGAGGGAGGGGCAGGGACCCTGCATGTTGGGTAAAGCACCATTAACTTGGATCAGGATAACCCAAGGCAGATTCGGGCATGCCCATCTTTTACACGTACGGATTATCCCAATTACCGCACAATGCCTTCGCCACTGGAAGCTTTCCTCACGTGGCACGGGGCCTCCGGAGGCAGCTGGGCACAGGCCCAGGAGAACACGCCGCCCACCACACCCTCTGCCTGGGCAGCTGCCCACACCAAGCCTCCGGTGAAACCGCAGCCGCACCTTCTCACGCAGCAAAGAAAACGTGAAATATTTTTAGCTGCCGGTGTGTGTCATTTGCCGTTGGGACTCCTGCATCGCAGCGGGTTGACCCTCGGCGTCCCTTCCTACCCTGCTTATTCCATGTATCATTCGCCAAAGCTTCTTTGACGACAACACCATATTCAAGGGAGCTTGGGGGCCTGTTTTGTGCCCCTATGAGACACACATACGCACAGTTGTGCCGCTCGCAGGGTACTCGAGGGCAGCCACCCTTGCCAAGGCCCCGTAAGGAGAGCAGTGGCGGCTGGTGCCCAGTGCAAGAGGCTGGCAGACCCTTTTGGGGTGATGTCCGAGCCCCATGGCAGGCAGAGACAACGCTGGGCCGGTTGTATGTAAGAAATCAGGCCAGGAGATGGGGAGACAGCCGACTGAGGTTTTGGGGGCAGCGCCTGAACATAGAGA
This sequence comes from Podarcis erhardii, assembly GCF_964252035.2. Taxonomy (NCBI): domain Eukaryota; kingdom Metazoa; phylum Chordata; class Lepidosauria; order Squamata; family Lacertidae; genus Podarcis; species Podarcis erhardii. The sequence continues at coordinate 89,690,489 of NC_138511.1, forward strand.
GTTGCAGCTCACGGAAACGCCGTTTACCTTCCCGCTGGAGCGGTACCTATTTATCTACTTGCACTTTGACGTGCTTTTGAACTGCTAGGTTGGCAGGAGCAGGGACCGAGCAACGGGAGCTCACCCCGTCGCGGGGATTCGAACCGCCAACCTTCTGATCGGCAAGTCCTAGGCTCTTTGGTTTAACCCACAGCGCCACCCGCGCCCCTGAACCCGGGACACCCTTCTGCATGCCAAGCAGCTCTCCACCGCAGACCTCCTTTCCCACCCACCCCCCACCCTAACGTACCAGCCGCCAAAAATAGGAGAGGATGAAATTTGCAAACTCAGAAAAGAAACCCGGGAGGTTAGGCTCTCTTTTGGCAAACATCTTTTTTGCAAAACAAAATAAATAAATCTCTTTTTTTTGCGCGCGCGGGGTGGGGTGGGGTGCGTTCTCTCTTCCAAGTCAAATTCCAGGGCGCCCCTCCCTCCCCGCTCCCCTCCAGTCTTTGGTGGAAGGGGGGGGGGTTGAGGCCGCCTGTCTGCCTCCCTGCCTGGCTCTGCAGCGGTGAATAGTCGCACCCAAAATGTCTGCAGCGCAGGGCGAGAGCAAGCCCGGGCGTGAATCGGATCCGCCTGCCGGCCGACCCCCCCACCTCCAGCCGCCGCGGTGCCCTGGAGACAGGCGGATCCGATTCCCAGAGAGAGAGAGAATCAGGGAGGAGAGGAAAAGGGGAGACGGAAAAGCAGGCAGACCCTCCCCTCGAAAATGGGGGCATCTTGGCAAGAACCCCCCCCCAAAAAAAGCGGCAAGAAAAACGCAGAGCAGCAGTTTCCCACGCAGAGGTAGGAGGCGCGTTGGACGGATTTGGGGAGGGGGGGGACCCTCATTCCTCCGCCCAGTCCCCGCCTGGCAAAGTTTGGGGAAGGTTTTTTTTTGGGGGGGTGAAGGACCCGCACCCCCCAAACCCTTGGCCGCCCCCACCTAAAGGAGGCTTTTCGACCCCGGCTGGGCGCTTAGAGGGAAAAGTTTGCCAAAGTTTGGCCAAGTTTGCCAAAGTTTAGCCAAGTTTCCCCAAGTTTAGCCAAGTTTCCCCAAGTTTGGCCAAGTTTGCCAAACTTTGCCCCCGTCCCCTCGCCCTCCGCGGACCGACCTGGGGCTGAACGGGCGCTGCTGGTGCTTCTCCCGGGGGGGCTCCGGCCGCCGCCGCCGCCGTCGGGGCTTTTCCTAGGACTGATCCGCCGCCGCCGCCGCCGCCGCCGCCGCCGCCGTGCGCCCCACGCCTCTTCCCGGGAACAGGTCGGGCTCCCTGCCCGCTGCCTCCGCCCACCGCGGCTTCCCTTGGCCGTCCAACAGGTAGGACAGCTCCGGAGCGGCTCCTGCTGCATTCTGGGACTGGTAGTCCTGCCCTGAACCGGATCATCAGGGCCGTTCACACGCACAAAGATTTGCATTTTGTGTGTTTGGTATTTTGTGGCATGGCAATGCATGTTTGCGTGCAAGCGTTGTTTACGCAAAGTATCTTTCCATTTTCCAATTTTTCTTGTTTCCAATTTTTCTTGTTTTCTAAATATTGTTTAATGTGTGAATGATCGTGTTTAGATGCATATGTTTGAAATTTGTCTCTTTCTTTGACATTCTTGCATCATTTAATCAAATTAATAAAAATTTAAAACACACACACACACACACACACACACACGGTCCCGCGACGGGGCCGGGCGGGATCCGATTGGAGGCCGACGCTGCAGGGAGACCTCTGAGCATGGGCAGAGTGCCCAGGCTGTCCCCGCAAGCCCTTCCCCTCTCTTTTTCTTCTTGGGGATGGATCTGAAGTCGCTCCGGCTGCTGGACCGTCGCAGGGTGGAGGGCGCTTATTTTAAGGTGTGGATACGGGGGTACAACGCACCCCACCCCATGCGTTTTAATGTTGTATTCTAATCTTGTTTTTAAAGTTGTATTTTAATCAACTTGTTTTTATTATTGACTGTTAGCCGCCCTGAGCCCGGTCTTGACTGGGGAGTGTGGGGTATAAATAAAATAAAATAATTATTATTATTATATTATTATTATTGGACAAAACAAAATAAAAAAATTCCTTCCAGTAGCACCTTAAAGACCAACTGAGTTAGTTCTAGGTATGAGCTTTCGTGTGCATGCACACTTCTTCAGATACACACATTATTATTGGAAACACTGAGCCTTCCTGCTTTCAATTGCATTCCCTGTCGTTTTATTACCATTCTGATTCGCCCTGGATTCCCTGGAGGGAGGGAGGGAGGGGGGCAAAAGTACTTTGCCCATGCTCAGAGGCCACATCACTGTCTCTGATGAGCTGGCACGTGGAGGGCAGGCGGGGGGGGGCAGCTAAAACAAGCGAGGAGAGGATCGGAAAAGAAAAAAGGGGACCGCAGCTCACCTGGGAACTTCTCCAGCTGGAGGGGGAGAAGACTACAACTCCCAGCAGCCCCCGCGCCCGCCGGGTGACACATGGCTTTGGAATGCCAGCTGCTGCCAGCCTTTCTCTCGGGCTCCAAACCGGTCCAGAGAGCCGGGAGGGGCCCTCAGGAGTCAGCAGCGCCTCTCCCCGAAAGCAGAAAAGTAGCAGCCAAGCCAGGAGTGGTTCCTGGACTTACCAGGCTGGCATTTCTCTCCCCTGCTGAAGATTAAGAAGTCCAACACCAGATTCCCTCCAGGGCTTCCTCTTCACCTTGGAAAAAACTCCATCCTTAATAAGGGGGTGGCTGATTTAGAATCATAGATTTAGAAGGGTACCCCCATGGTCATCTAGTCCAACCCGCTGCAGTGCAGAAATCAGTGCTGAAGAATCCCTGGCAGATGGCCACCCAAACTCTGCTTAAAGACTGCCAAGGGAGTTAGTGCCATGGCTGAATGTCTCTTACCATCAGAAAGTTTTTCCTTTTCCCTTTCCTTTTCCCATCACCATCCCTCACCCCTCACCCCACCTTTGTGTTAGACTTCCAATCTACTCAATTGCCACTTCTTTCCACTTCTATTACTTTCTTTCACACACGTTTAACCCAATTTTCTGCTTCTTTTTCTATTACACATTGTTATCCATCTTATTTAGTATTTCCATATTTAAAACGGAACTTGTTTATTCTAATAGGAGTTCTGATTTTTCAATATGGTTTTGCAAGTATCCTTTAAACACCTTCCAGTCCCTGTCTATCTTCTCTTTTGAGATCCTTCCAATTTTTCGCAATCAATAGCCTTGCGGCTGTTGTTGTTGTTTAGTCATGTCCAACTCTTCGTGACCCCCTGGACCAGAGCACACCAGGCACTCATGTCTTCCACTGCCTCCCGCAGTTTGGTCAAACTCATGCTTGTAGCTTCGAGAACACTGTCCCACCATCTCGTCCTCTGTTGTCCCCTTCTCCTTGTGCCCTCCATCTTTCCCAACATCAGGGTCTTTTCCAGGGAGTCTTCTCTTCTCATGAGGTGGCCAAAGTCTTGGAGCCTCAGCTTCAGGATCTGTCCTTCCAGTGAGCACTCAGGGCTGATTTCCTTCAGAATGGAGAGGTTTGATCTTCTTGCAGTCCATGGGACTCTCAAGAGTCTCCTCCAGCACCAGAATTCAAAAACATCCATTCTTCAGCGATCAGCCTTCTTTATGGTCCAGCTCTCACTTCCATACATCACTACTGGGAAAACCATAGTTTTTACTATATGGACCTTTGTTGGCAAGGTGATGTCTCTACTTTTTAAGATGCTGTCTAGGTTTGTCATTGCTTTCCTCCAAGAAGCAGGTGTCTCTTAATTTTGTGGCTGCTGTCACCATCTGCAGTGATCATGGAGCCCAAGAAAGTAAAATCTCTCACTGGCTCCATTTCTTCCTCTTCTATTTGCCAGGAGGTGATGGGACCAGTGGCCATGATCTTAGTTTTTTTGATGTTGAGCTTCAGACCATATTTTGCGCTCTCCTCTTTCACCCTCAATAAAAGGTTCTTTAACTCCTCCTCACTTTCTACCATCAAGGTTGTGTCATCTGCATATCTGAGGTTGTTGATATTTCTTCCAGCAATCTTAATTCCAGCTAGGGATTCATCCAGCCCAGCCTTTCACATGATGAATTCTGCATATAAGTTAAATAAGCAGGGAGACAAAATACAGCCTTGTTGTACTCCTTTCCCAATTTTGAACCAATCAGTTGTTCCATATCCAGTTCTATCTGTAGCTTCTTGTCCCACATAGAGATTTCCCGGGAGACAGATGAGGTGATCAGGCACTCCCATTTCTTTAAGAACTTGCCATAGTTTGCTGTGGTCAACAAAGAATGCTCCAACTACCGCACAATTGCACTCATTTCACACACTAGCAAGGTTATGCTTAAAATTCTACAAGGCAGGCTTAAGCAGTATGTGGACTGAGAACTCCCAGAAGTGCAAGCTGGATTTCGAAGGGGCAGAGGAAACAGAGACCAAATTGCAAACATGCGCTGGATTATGGAGAAAGCTAGAGAGTTCCAGAAAAACATCTACTTCTGCTTCATTGACTATGCAAAAGCCTTTGACTGTGTTGACCACAGCAAACTATGGCAAGTTCTTAAAGAAATGGGAGTGCCTGATCACCTCATCTGTCTCCTGAGAAATCTCTATGTGGGACAAGAAGCTACAGTTAGAACTGGATATGGAACAACTGGTTGGTTCAAAATTGGGAAAGGAGTGCGGCAAGGCTGTATATTGTCTCCCTGCTTATTTAACTTATATGCAGAATTCATCATGCGAAAGGCTGGGCTGGATGAATCCCAAGCCGGAATTAAGATTGCCGGAAGAGTCCACCATCCCTCAGACCATGTGATTGGCTGGACTATATTTTTTTTGGGTGGGGGGTATGAACGAATTCCTATGCCCCACAAATAACCCCGAGATGCATTTTAAATAAAAGCACACATTCTACTCATGTGAAAACATGCTGATTCCCGGACTGTCTGCGGGCCGGATTGAGAAGGCGATTGGGCTGCATCCGGCCCCTGGGCCTTAGGTTGCCTACCCCTGTCCTAGTGTGTCCCAGGCTCTTAATCAGGAAATTTCCCTCCACCGCACCCTCAAAAAGTGCCTGAGAACTTTTTTAAAAGCTGAATTCTCTTTGTTTTTGTTTTTTAATGGGGCTTTTAAAAAAGAAAAAAGAAATCTTTAAGCTGTCTATGTCTGGTGACCTTTCTATTGGATGGAGTCAAAGCAAAGCAAATTTCCTTTTCAGTTGAAAACGGTTCCTTGTGCTTATGTCCCATTGAAATCGAGCCTTTTAAAAGAATTTAGCTGTGGCATCAATGCTTTTTTTAGAAAAAAATTATTTTAAAATCCTGAAATCCAACGACACCCACAATTTGAAATACTTGCCGAAAACAGGAGGGAAATATCTGTTTACAAATAAAAATACTCATGTGCATTTTTGTAAAGCAAACACCAGCAGGGCGAGAATTTATTTGGCCATAATTGGGGAGAGGCGAGTGAATCACCGTCGGACTCTTGTAAAGTTGACATCCCCAAAGAGGAAACAGATAAAACACACCTTTACAACTATCTCACTCAATCAGAACATGTCTGAAACCACAAAAGCAACCACTGTGTCACAGATCTTTCCCTCAGAAACAGATAAAAAATTTTAATAGTGGTTTGATCGCCAGAATTTACATAGAACCAGGAAGGAAGTGAGCACCCAAGTCTCATTCTGCCTTCTTAATCTGATTCCCACCTCCCAATAAAAATCGAAAGACACAATACGCAAACACAAACCCTATCAATTTGTTTAAGCTCTGCAGTCATAAGAACCTGGTGTCGCAGATCGTAGCCTGACACTCTAACCACTATACCACACTGCCTCTTAATCAGGAAATGCTCCCCACCCCTCGAAAAGTGCCTGGGAAGTTTTTCACTTTACAATTAAGAATATCCGTTTGCATTTTTGTAAAGCAAACACCAGCAGGGAGAGAGAATTTATTTGCCCATAATTGGGAGCGAGCCGAATGAATCACAGTCGGATTCTTGAAGATTTAACAGTCCAGAAAAGGAAGCAGATAAAACTCACCTTTACAACCAGCTCACTCGATCGGAACATCAAAACCACACGCCGGAAACCACAAAATCTATCCCTTTGTGACATATCTTTCCCATAGACACGGATATAATTTTTGCAAGTGGTTTGATCTCCAGGATTTAAAGGTAAAGGTAAAGGGACCCCTGACCATTAGGTCCAGTTGTGGCCGACTCTGGGGTTGCGGCGCTCATCTCGCTTTACTGGCAGAGGGAGCCGGCGTACAGCTTCCGGGTCATGTGGCCAGCATGATTAAGCCACTTCTGGCGAACCAGAGCAGCGCACGGAAACGCCGCTTACCTTCCCGCCGGAGAAATACCTATTTATCTACTTGCACTTTGACGTGCTTTCGAACTGCTAGGTTGGCAGGAGCAGGGACCGAGCAACGGGAGCTCACCCCGTTGTGGGGATTCGAACTGCCAACCTTCTGATGGGCAAGCCCTAGGCTCTGTGGTTTAGCCCACAGCGCCACCCGCATCCAGGATTTACATAGAGCCAGAAAGGGAGTGAACATCCCAGTCTCGTTCTGCTTCCTCAATCTGTTTCCCAACTCCCAATAAAGGTTGAAAGACACAGCGCATGCACAAACCCTTTGAGTTTGTTTAAGCTCTGCAGTCGTAAGGCCATAAGATCAGGCCAGCATCCTGTTTCAGGCCAGCATCCTGTTCTCCCAGTGGCCAAATGCCTCTAGGAACCCAGGTAGACTGTCTCTGGAACTGGAGGCTCTATAAGAAGACCCTGCTGGACCAGGGCGATGGCCAATTTGGCCAGCATCCTGTTCTCACAGTGCCCGACAAGGTGCTCTAATGGGAAGCTCAGAAACAGTATCTGACCACAAGAACGCTCTCCCCTCCTGGTATTCAGAATTAAGGCCTCTGTCCGTAGAGGCGGGGCATAGCCGCTGTGGCTCTTAGCCACTGATAGTCACGGGTAAGTCTTATCCTCTGTAATCCCACCAGCGGCGTAGCGTGGGTTGTCAGCACCCGGGGCAAGGCAAGTAATTTGCGCCCCCTAACCCGGGGCAAGGCAAGCAATTTGCGCCCCTAACCCCTAACCTGCCGCCGCTGCCAGCTTCTTCTTGCTGCTGCCTGGGCTGGGGTATTTACGGTAAGGTAGCCACGGCGGCGGCGGTGGGTCCGTGTCAGGTGATCTGAGGCGAGTTGCCGCTGGCGCTGCCACCCAAACGACGCCGCTTGCCCGGAGGAGGAGGAGGGCAGAGAGGCGAGGAAAATGCAACATTGCCCAGCAGCTGCAGCAGCGGCGGCGGCGGGGCTGTGAGGAGGGGCTGCCTGGCGCGCCCTCCGCAGCCCTGATGCGCGGGGACCGTGGCGAGCACTGAGAGCCGCTGCCTGCCAGACGCCTTCAGCCCGGACGCGTGCACAGCTTGTCGGTTCCGTGAGACATGGGGCTCTGCTACAGCCTGCGCCCGAGGCTCTTCGGCGACTCCGGAGGCGGCGAGCGCGCCCCCCCCAGATGTTGCGCCCGGTGCGGCCAGCCCCCCTGCACCCCCCACGCTACACCACTGAATCCCACATATCAAATGAAATCAAACCACCGCACAGAAGTTGCAGGTGGTGTTTTAGGTGGTCGATCTGTTCTTAGCCATCTACACAGCATGCATGCAAATATATAATCTCTCTTTCGTCCATGCAGGTCGGTGTGTCTTTTGAAGTGGTTTGTGGCCATAATAACCAAAAGGGTACCAGTGCCACACCTAGGTTTACCGCCGACTTTCCTTCTACACTTCAGGATCTCCTGGCGCAGGATTCCTACTCTCTCGGGGCCTAGTTTTAAAAAGTGCTATTCTCTTCCCCAGAGCATCCCCGACAGCAGGGTTAAGGAAAGCAACAGCTCCATCTGTCGGTGCTTGAAAGAAACACGCAGCAGACTTCAATGCGGTTTAGCGCTGTACAATTAACTCCAAGGCACTTCAAAAGGCAGGCTTCTCGGCAGTGCGGAAGGAAAGGCTCTGCGGTGTTTCGTCGAGGAAATGAAGAAGGTGTGAGTGGCTTCATAAGCCAGTGGCTAAAAAGAAATATCAATGAGGTGGGTTCAATGCCCTTCAGCGCTGCTCAAGTAATTCTAATGCACTTGGAAGGCTGACTTGCAAGATGAGAGGCTAATGAAGACATAAACTGAAATATATGGTATAATAATAATAATAGTGGAAAGAGCGTCATTGCACATGTGCAGAGTGCCTTTCCCTCACCACCGCTGAGTAGCCAAAGCTGACTTCCACTTATCTGGGGTTTGAAGTGTGCCTCGATTTCGGTCAGCCCATATAACATCTCCTGTTTTCAAAAATTAGCACTAGGTTTTCCCCTGATGGCGGGGTACGGAAAACACTGTTTTAAAAACACAACATTTGCAAAAAGCTGTGGCTTCTTTCGTGCTAGGAACGCACGGGAGCCAATGCAACGTCTTTTGGATGAACACACAAACACTCACTTCCACACATACAGCCACACGCGAGACGCATGCCTGGACCAGACGTGTGTTTCAGACCTAAGAACGATGTGTCATAAATAAAAGAGGGAGGGAGGGAGGGAGGGAGGCAATGATGGGGTGGAGGGCAGGAATGCTTTGCGAAAGGCCCTTTTTTAGTGCAGAAACAGAACCTGCCTTGTTGGGTCATCAGAAGAAGGGGGCATGCCACGGTCCGGCCACCCCAACCTGGTGCTCTCTTTGGAGTTCTGAGTTCGAAACAGCTGGCGGGGACCAGATCAGGGAAGTCTGTAAGACATGTCTGGGGACCAGTCAGGGAGCAGGACTCTTTAATGGATAGTCAGCGGACGTCTGCCCCACCCCTCTGCAGATGGAGGGTCTCCCGATCCCATCAGAGTCCAGAAAAGGGCAGCCCCTGACCCCAACCCCCACGGAGGGCAGCCCTCAGACTGGGCCTTGCAGGGATTTTTCTGTCCGCCATTCTTGCATGGGCAGCTGGGAACGAGGCAGCCCTGCCTGCGTCCGGATTTCAGACAGGAATGTCTCTCTCGGACAGGGGCAAATTCTTGGCTTCTTCTTGGTCTCTGTGCTGGGCCTCTGGTCTCCCCGCACCGGGGAGTTTGCAGCTGCTGAAATAAAACCACATGCAACAGGTTTGGGGGGTGATGCTGGTGAAATAAAAAAAATAAGGTCTAATATATATAATAAATGTTCATAAACGTACCAAGCAAACACGTACATAAATATATATAAACCACATGTCTGAAGCAGCACAGGAAAACAGCCAGGAAGCCATTTTGGGTCCCAAACTGACCAAATGTTTTCTCTGCAAGGTCAAAGGAAAATGGACAAGCCTCCCCATTGTCTTTCCCTTCACAAATCCTGTCTTAAGGGTATGTCTGTGTATGAATAGGGTGAGCCTGTGACCTGGCTCAGGAACTAAGTATTTATCATTACAAAAGACTGGCCAGGCTCCCCAGGGTATCCAATCAAGTGAGCATTAACAGGTGGTCTGCCAGACAGGAGGTAAACAAGGCACTCAGATTTCTGCTGTAGACCACCTTTTCTGTGATGTAGGTATGATGTGTCTGGGGGTGGTCTTGAGCTACACCCCTTCTGTGATGTATGCATGATATTTCTGGAGGTGGTCTTGGACTCCAGGGTGGGCAATTTAAAATGTCTATATAAGGGTGGGCACACCTTTGTTCTGGGTCCTCCTCCTTTCCTGCGTGTGAGGGGAGCACCCTGTTGCAACAGTTCAATAAAGATCAGGCTTACAAGCTGCTTTTCAATATTCTCTGGTTGGCCTCTGTTCTTTTCTCTGACCGATGGAGAACCTGCAAAGGACTCTATTAGGGCTCTTGTGTCCCCCATAAGGAAATAAGGGCAGATTTTCGTTTATTACACTGGAGAGGTCTGAAGGTGCCAGTCCCCATCAGACCTGCTGACTTTCCAGAATTCTGCACTGCAGGAGACGAGAACTGGGCAGATAAAGGGCTGGTTTAAATAGGAACGTATCTTATGGTGCTCCTTACGCCAGGGCTGAAGCAACAGCGGCACCTACAGGCAGCTCAGGACATTGCTAACCCTATCGTAACATTGCCCTCTCTCCCTCCCTCCATCCTGAAGCCAGAGTGGGGGGGGGGGTTATGCTCTGGCCCCACCCACCATCTAGAGAACTAAGGGGTGCTGGTCGGGTGTGAAATATGCTAGTAAAAGCACGGTGCCCCTCCAAATCAGACTGTACTGCTCTGAGTATGTAACTTCAAGCATTGGCAACTGAGCTCGCTACTTTTCCTCTGCCCTCCCCATTCCTCTTTCCTCTTGCATCTTTTCGATCGAGAGCCTGACCTTTCAATCTCCTAGGACACCTGAGAAGCTTTACAAGTAAGGAATAATGTTATGAAACCACCTGGGTCAGAGCGTTGGTCCATCTAACCATGTTGTCTACTCTGGCTGGCAGCCGCTCTCAGTCTTTCCCTTCACGTTCTCCCAATGGACCTTTGTTTTTAATCTGGAAATGCCAGGCTTTTGCATTAAATGTAGGCAATTTCTCCCCCTCTTTCCTATTGTTGCCAACTGCCGCGCAGACACCGTGCTCTCGTATACCTACATTGGTGTGAAAGGCGTCAGGCTTGGCTCCCGGGGTCTCCTCTTGGGCCCAATCCGGTGGCTCCTGGGGAAAGGAGAGATAGGTAAATCTTTTTTTTGTCTTTTTTGGCAGTTTTACTTATTTATTAACGTTATTACGTTATATGGGTAAAGAATATCATATTACAGTACAATGCTTATTATCATATAATTTTCAACATGTTTACAAAATTTATATACAAAGTTTATATACCTAAAGGTAACAAAAAAGGAAGAAAAGAAAAAAACAAGGACCAAAAAGTCATAACTGTACCAACACTTTGGACTTCCTGTCTGTCCCATTGTATATTCCTTTTTTACAATTGAATGTACTCTTATTATTGTATATTTCTTTAGGTAAAGGGACCCCTGACCATTAGGTCCAGTCATGGACGACTCTGGGGTTGCGGCGCTCATCTCGCTTTATTGGCCGAGGGAGCCGGCGTACAGCTTCCGGGTCATGTGGCCAGCATGACTAAGCCGCTTCTGGCGAACCAGAGCAGTGCACGGAAACGCCGTTTACCTTCCCGCCGGAGCAGTACCTATTTATCTACTTGCACTTTGACGTGCTTTCGAACTGCTAGGTTGGCAGGAGCAGGGACCGAGCAACGGGAGCTCACCCCGTCACAGGGATTCGAACCGCTGACCTTCTGATCGTCAAGTCCTAGGCTCTGTGGTTTAACCCACAGCGCCACCTGCGTCCCCAGTATATTTCTTTACATTTTGTCTAATACATTCCTATATCAATATGTACCCTTGGTCTCATTTCTCAACTCAGTCTCCAACGTCAATCAAATGCTAGCATAGATAGCAAACCTTTGCTGTATTTTTGAACATATATCTTATATCTATCCCACTTTTCCATAAATTTTTGTTTTGAATTGCCTCTCAGGCTATTTGTCAACTGCGCCATTACAGCAAATTATTGTAGCTTGTTATGCCAATCTGTTATTGTCGGGACTTCTTCTTCCTTCCACCCCTTTGCCACCAAAGTCCGAGCTGCAGCCATTGCATTTAAAAATACCTCCCTAAAGGCATTTGGGATGTCCCTGGAGAGACAGGTAAATCTAGCGATCCAACTATTTATAAGGAGGCACCTACAGAGATGGGGAAACGGGGTTCTCCCTGATGAATTGGGAGCACTGAGCTGTTTCTATGGGGCAATAAAGGCAGCTTTACTCCCCCCCCCCCAGTGATTCATGCGTTGGATTCATCAAATCTGGATTACCGCAGTTGCACTCTACTTTCTCTTGCAACTGATCCAGAACGCTGCAGCACAATTGCTGGCAGGAACAGTGCTGGATTTGCATATAAGCTAAACAAGCTATAGCTTAGGGCCCCACTCTCTTGGGGGCCCCAAAAAAATTTAAAGGAAAAAGAAAATGGATGTACATTTCCAAAATGTAAGATAAAAAACAAATAAAATGAAACCTACATACAGCAACAGTGTTTTGTGTTATGTAGGTTCCTGTGATGTAAGTCACGAAATTAAAAGATGCCTGCTTCTTAGGAGAAAAGCAATGACAAACCTAGACAGCATCCTAAAAAGCAGAGACATCACCTTGCCAACAAAGGTCCGTATAGTTCAAGCTATGGTTTTCCCAGTAATGATGTATGGAAGTGAGAGCTGGACCATAAAGAAGGCTGATCACCGAAGAATGGATGCTTTTGAATTCTGGTGCTGGAGGAGACTCTTGAGAGTCCCATGGACTGCAAGAAGATCAAACCTCTCCATTCTGAAGGAAATCAGCCCTGAGTGCTCACTGGAATGACAGATCCTGAAGCTGAGGCTCCAAGACTTTGGCCACCTCATGAGAAGAGAAGACTCCCTGGAAAAGACCCTGATGTTGGGAAAGATGGAGGGCACAAGGAGAAGGGGATGACAGAGGATGAGATGGTGGGACAGTGTTCTCGAAGCTACCAGGATGAGTTTGACCAAGCTGCGGGAGGCAGTGGAAGACAGGAGTGCCTGGCGTGCTCTGATCCAGGGGGTCACGAAGAGGCGGACACGACTAAATGACTAAACAACAACAAATGATGTAAGTCATGGGCCCCGCCTGCTAGGCTGCTCCCTAAAATATCATTGGTTTGCTCATTTCCATATCAATTGCTTTGATAAAATACATATTTTGTTATGTGCAAATGGCTTTAGATACCTATTAAAAGTAAAGGTAAAGGGACCCCTGACCATTAGGTCCAGTCGTGACCGACTCTCATCTCGCTTTATTGGCCGACCGCTCATCTCGCTTTATTGGCCGAGGGAGCCGGCGTACAGCTTCCGGGTCATGTGGCCAGCATGACTAAGTCGCTTCTGGCTAACCAGAGCACCGCACGGAAACGCTGTTTACCTTCCCGCTGGAGCGGTACCTATTTATCTACTTGCACTTTGACGTGCTTTCGAACTGCTAGGTTGGCAGGAGCAGGGACAGAGCAACGGGAGCTCACCCCGTCGCGGGGATTCGAACCACCGACCTTCCAATCAGCAAGTCCTAGGCTCTGTGCTTTAACCCACAGCGCCACCCGTGTCCCTTTAGATACCTATTAGGTCCATAATTTACCATATTGCATATATTCAACACAAAAAAACAGTGACAATTTGTTGTTGGCAAAGTACAGCTGGACATATAAAGGGCCCCATTACCTTCAGGAGCTGAGGGCCTCATCAAATCTAAATCTGGCCCTGGGCAGGAATCTAAATCTGGCCCTTGGCAACACCTGTGCTCAGAGACCTGCTCTGCTTCCCAATGGCCACAGTCAAAGTGCTGCTATTAATATATAAAGCCCTGAACAATTTGGGACCAGTTCACCTGTGAGATCTGCTTATCCCAAGTACCTCCCCCTCAACCGCTTCGATCTATGGAAGTGGCCTCATTAGACCCCATTCCACATTTGTAAGAAGTCAGTGTTTTAGTGTGGCAGCACCTGCACTCTGGCACCAGGCAAATAGATGTTGATGCATGTTTTCATTGTTTACTTTATCTTCCGAATGTTTTAAAGAGTTTTCATGGGTAGTTCTGCTGTTCTGGCCGTTCCCTCCCTGTGAGAAGCCAAGTTACAGGGAACCAGGCAGAGGGCCTTCTCGGTGGTGGCGCCCGCCCTGTGGAACGGCCTCCCACAAAGAGAAAAACAACAACTACCAGACTTTTAGAAGACATCTGAAGGCAGTCCTGTTTAAGGAAGCTTTTAATGTTTAATAGGTTATTGTATTTTAATATTCCGTTGGAAGCCGCCCAGAGTGGCTGGGGAAAGTCAGCCAGATGGGCAGGGTATAAATAATAAATTATTATTATTATTATTATTATTATTATTATTATTAATCACTTACCTCTCACCTTTCAAACGTTTCCGCCGAGGCCTGGAAAAAGAGGAAAACATATATTTACACAAGCGGAAGTGGAGGGATTGGTTGAAGCTGATCTGGTGTGTGTGCCTCCTGTAGAAAAAGCACCCAGTCCGGCATCCTGTTTTCGAAGTGGCCAAATATCCCTAAGAACCTAGGAATGTAGATAGACTGCCGCTGCAGCTGGAGGTTCCACAAGGACCTAAGAGGAGCCTGGCTGTTGGGTCAGGCCAATGGCCCAACTAGTCCAGCATCCTCCATGAATTTGTCTCTTCCTCTTCTAAAGCCATCCAAGCGGGTGGCCATCTCTGCTTCCTGTGGCAGTGAGTTCCATGGTCTAACTGTGCTGTGTGAAAGGAGCCCTTTCCTATATCTGTCCTGAATTTCCAGCTTCATTATATGTCCATGAGTTCTAGTCTTATGAGAGAGGGTGACGAGAAATTGCCACTTCCTCCATGCCACACATGCGAAACATGCTCTAAGTGTGATTTGACGAATGATCTTATGAATATCTACACAAGTTTGGAAGGCAGAATAGCCTGGTGTGGGTACAAAACCCAATCCTTTCTCAATAATAATAATAATAAAATGTTATTTATATCCCGCCCTCCCCAGCCGAAGCCGGGCTCAGAGCAGCTAACAACAGTGAAATAATACAACATTCTAAAATCAGTTCATTCTAAAATCAGTTCAAATCAAATTAATGGCAACCATTGGGCTAGAATTCTGTGAGGATTACTGAAGGACGGGGTCAGGCTGTGCCTTGGCCAAAGGCCTGGTGGAACAGCTCCGTCTTGCAGGCCCTGCGGAAAGATGTCAAGTCCTGCACGGCCCTAGTCTCTTGTGACAGAGCGTTCCACCAGGCCGGGGCCAGTACTGAAAAGGCCCTGACTCTGGTTGAGGCCAGCCTAACCTCCCTGTGGCCCAGGACCTCCAAGATGTTTTTGTTTGAAGACCGTAAGGTCCTCCGTGGGACATACCAGGAGAGGCAGTCCCGTAGGTATGAGGGTCCTAGGCCATATAGGGCTTTAATATACTTAATTCTGCTCTAGTTAAATTATGAGAAGACAAATTAACAACGAGTGATTCTGTTGAAATCCTTTTCTCCTGTGAGGACGTGTCATCTGGCCCTTGCGAAAACCCGGACAGCGGCTACTGGATCTAAGCTGCAACTCCCTGTCTCTCTCCATGTCACTGTGACTGGAGGCACTAATGGAATCACAGTCACTAGGGAAATCACGTGGCATATTACCACCAGCACATCTTCTGGTCTGTTTGTTCTTGTTTTTATCATTGTCACTGAGCCACCAATATACGTTGTTGTGAGCATAATCATTTTTGTCCCCATTGAATTTCTGCGCTTTCAATTACCTGACCTCCTCCGTGAAGGTCTTTAGATCCTTCTCTACATTCTGCATCAATTTGTCCATTTCCTGAGTGTTCGGTTGAGCTTTCAGATTATCCGATACCATACTTATTTATAAACTTCGAGCATATTGCTTCTTCCTCTTCTTTTCCCCTGAACTAAAGAGTCCCAAATGCACATTTTCTAAAATTCAGGGAATGGGTGGATATGGGGGAGAGGGGGGGACCTCTGTACGTGCTCAGGGGTACTTTTACAAGTGCACTGTACATTATAGGGATGAGCTGTGGTTTGGAAAATAGGTTCTGGGGTGCAGCAAGAATGAGCTGTGGCATGAAACGGAACCCTTTCCCCCCAATTTTTTTTTTTTGTTTTCACAATATTATAAACAAACAAACAAACAAGACAAACAAACATAAATCATAGCCTTATTGAAAATTAAGTTAAGTTAAGTGACTTCCTCGCTTCCCATGTCCTTTTAACGGTTTTCCAAATCCCAGTTCTTATGAAATTTAACTTAAACATTAACATCCTTAAATTTTCACCTTATGGAATTAAACATATTAATTCATCACTTAACATAAATAAAATCCTAAGCCAATTAAGTATCTGCAAGCTATTTTCAATTAATTTAACTTAACAAATTTAACTAGATAATCATTAAATTTATTCCACTCTTCCTGATACTCCTCCTCCTTCTGGTCGCGGAACCCTTTATGCCCCTCCACACCCCCCCAACATCCAGTTGCAGACCCTCCGCGCCAAACCTCCCAGCTGGCTCCTGCTTGGCCTTTGTCTTACCTGCAAGAGCAGCGGGTGTGCTCCACAAACTTCATTTCTTTCTGCTGCGTCGTGCCCAGGATGGGGCTCACTCGGACCACCTGCCAAGGGGGAAGGGGACACGTGACCTTCCACCAGCTGCCCCCACTCCAGCTCCTGTCCTCCTCAGGCACCTGCCCCACTAGACGGCGGAGACCATAGCTGTCAACTTACAGATTTGAAAATAAGGGACCAGCAGCCTCAAAAATAAGGGATCAGCAGCCAAAATAAGGGATTTTCCAAGGGGCACAGGTATGTTCAACTTCTGAGCCCCTCCGAGCCAAAGGCAGAAAGCCCAGCCAGCAGCCAAACGAAGCCTCAAGCGGTGGTTCCCACAGCGCAGCAACCCGGCAAAGGGGATGCAGCAAGGAAAACCACCGTCACCTCTCCGCTGGGAAGCGCTGAGCAAAGGCGAGTCCCCAGGCAAGGCGGCCGATTTGATTGGCACAAGGCATGCAAGCTCCACCCCCCAGTCGCTCTTAGACTCCTTATTGGGTGAGCAACGCAGCCAAGCAACACAGTTGGAGCCTCCCTCCTCCCTGGCCGGCAGAGAGGGAGGGAGGGAGGGAGAGGAGCTGCTTCCTTCGAAACCCGGGAAATTTAAGGAACATTATCAGTCCGGGACAGCAGCGGGACACGACGCTGGAATAAGGGACTTTCCCGCCAAATAAGGGACGCTTGACAGCTATGGCGGAGACAGTGTGCTGGGGCAGACTGAACTTTGGGCCTCATCCAGCCAGACATACCCTCACGTGCCTGCTAGACTTCTCGCCAAATCCTGGGTCAGATCCAATGTAAGTCATATGGATTCGACCCATTGGCATCCATCGTGGAATCCCAGAGTTGGAAGGGGCACCCGAGGGTCATCTAGGCCAACCCCCTGCAATGCAGGAATCTCAGCTAAAGCATTCATGACTGATGGCCATCCAGCCACTTCTTATAAACCTCCAGGGAAGGAGAATCCATCACCTTCCCCGGCGTTGAACAACTCTTTACCGTCTTGCCTAAGGTTTTGTCGGAATCTCCCATCTCGTATCTCGAAGCTATGGGTTCGAGTCCTAACCTCTGGAGCAGGAGAAAACAAGCTAGTTCCCTCTTCCATGGGACAGCCCTTCAGACATGCAAAGATGGCTATCATATCACCTTTCAGTCTCCTCTTTTCCAGGCTCAGCTACCTCAACCGTTCCTTGAAAGACTTGGGAGGTTCATCTGCCATGAGTTCTTTCGTTGTGATCCCTGCATTGACTGGGGGGTCGGCTACATGACCTCTGGGGGATCCCTTCCAATCCTACAGTACTATGAGCATGAAGTGTGCCTCTGGTTTTACATGTAACTAAGCAACTGTGAGTCTTGGACCCTGAGCAAACCCCAGTCGCTGCAATAAGTGGAGTGATGTTGAGGGAAACCACCAGAGCTTTGTTAAGGAAGGGCTAAAGGTCCGATTCCTGCGTTGCAGGGGGTTGAGCTGGATGACCTCTGGGGGTCCCTTTGAACTCTACAATTCCGTGATGCCTCTGTGGTTCTAGGACTTGGGGCAGGGCAGCAGCCCTTTCCCCACCTGCGCACCTGCAAGTCGATGGTCCGGGTCTCCACGGCGATGCACTCCAGGCTCTCGTCTCCACAGCAACCGGCACATCTCCAGAGAGGGACGCAGGGGGGCTTGAAGATGTGCTCAGCCTCGTGGGGGAATTCGCTCAGGATGTCCACCAGGGTCTCGCGGGCTCGGCAGTAGCTGCGGCTCCAGACCTCTTCGAAGGGCACCACTGCAGAACATATAGTCAATATCTATATGAAGCTTCTGGGAGAGATCATCAGGGGGTTTGGGCTGGGTGTCCATCAATATGCAGATGATACTCAGCTCTACCTCTCTTTCAAATCAGAACCAGTGAAACTGCCTTGGTCGCGCTGGTTGATGACCTCTGGCAGGCTAGGGACAAAGGTGAGAGCTGTTTCCTAGTTCTGCTGGATCTCTCAGCGGCCTTTGATACCATCGACCATAACATCCTTCTGGACCGTCTAGAGGGGCTGGGAGCTGGGGGCACTGTCATACAGTGGTTCCGCTCCTTCCTCCTGGGCCGTGTTCAGAAAGTGGTGGGGGGGGGATGAGTGTTCAGACCCCTGGGCTCTCACTTGTGGGGTGCCTCAGGGTTCTGCCCTCTCCCCCAGGCTTTTCAACATCTACATGCAGCCGCTGGGAGAGATCATCAGGAGGTTTGGGCTGGGTGTCCATCAATATGCGGATGATACCCAGCTCTACCTCTCTTTCAAATCTGAACCAGTGAAGGCGGTGAAGGTCCTGTGTGAGTGTCTGGAAGCGGTTGGTGGATGGATGGCAGCCAAACAACAGATTGAGGTTGAATCCTGACAAGACAGAAGTACTGTTTTGGGGGGCCAGGGGCCAGGCAGGTGTGGGGAACTCCCTGGTCCTGAATGGGGTAACTGTGCCCCTGAAGGACCAGGTGTGAAGCCTGGGGGTCATTTTGGACTTACAGCTGTCCATGGAGGCGCAGGTCAGTTCTGTGTCCAGGGCAGCTGTCTCCCAGCTCCATCTGGTACACAGGCTGAGACCCTACCTACCTGCAGACTGTCCTGCCAGAGTGGTGCATGCTCTGGTTATCTCCCGCTTGGACTACTGCATTGCACTCTACGTGGGGCGACCTTTGAAGGTGACACGGAAATTACAACTAATCCAGAATGCGGCAGCCAGACTGGTGACTGGGAGCGGCTACCGAGCACATAACACCGGTCTTTAAAGACCTACATTGGCTCCCAGTACGTTTCTGAGCACAATTCAAAGTGTTGGTGTTGACCTTTAAAGCCCTAAACGGCCTCAGTCCTGTATACCTGAAGGAGCGTCTCCACCCCCATCGTTCAGCCCAGACACTGAGATCCAGCTCTGAGAGCCTTCTGGTGGTTCCCTCATTGCGAGAAGTGAGGTTACAGGGAACCAGACAGAGGGCCTTCTCGGTGGTGGTGCCCACCCTGTGGAAACACCGTTTACCTTCCCCCTGGAGTGGTACCTATTTATCTACTTGCCCTTGACGTGCTTTCGAACTGCTAGGTTGGCAGGAGCAGGGGCCGAGCAACAGGAGCTCACCCCGTCACGGGGATTCAAACCGCCGACCTTCTGATCGGCAAGTCCTAGGCTCTGTGGTTTAACCCACAGCGCCACCTGCGTCCCCCTTTACTTTTACCTTTTTATAAAATCTAAATGGAACACCAGCCAGTAATCTGGCCAAAGCATTTTGGACCACTGACATTTCCATTTTTGACCGACTGAAAACCCCACGTGGAGCACATCCAGCCTGAAAGTTACCAGTGCCTGGAGTGCTGTGGCCGAGTCATCTCTGTCCGAAAGGGGCTGTAGCTGGCGAACAAAATGCTCTTTGCCACTGGGTGCAAACTCTGCAATTTGGAAGGTTGTGGCTTTTCCATGTGGGGAAGGCAGTGAGTTTTTCAGAAAGGGGAAGATGGGACAAGAAACTCACCTCCTGCTGGCTGCTCGGAAGTCAACACCGGCTGTAAGTGAAAGGAGGACCAGTTAGAATGGAGCACCCTTGGGTGGGGTCTGCGATAGTACACTGAGGTCCAGCTCTGAGGGCCTTCTGTCGGTTCCCTCCCTGAGAGAAGTGAAGCTACAGGGAACCAGGCACAGGGCCTTCTCGGTGGTGGCACCTGCTCTGTGCAACTCCCTCCCTTCAGATATCAAGGAAATAAACAACTACAGTGGCACCTGGGTTCTCAAACACCTTGATACTCAAACAACTTGGAACCCAAACACTGCAAACCTGGAAGTAAGTGTTCTGGTTTGCGAACTTTTTTCGGAAGCCAAACATGCTCCGTTTTGAGTGTAACGCTTCTGATTTGAGTGTTATGCTGAGGTCTGTCTGTTTTTGCTATTTTGCATTTTTGTTTTTGTGGCCTTTCTTCTTTTGGTTTTGTGACTGTGTGAAACCCAATTCAGCTACTAATTGATTGGTCGTGTGACTGCAGTACATTGTTTATTGCTTTCATTTCATGGATCAGTGGTCTCGTTAGATAGTAAAATTCATGTTAAATTGCTGTTTTAGGGGTTGTTTTTAAAAGTATGGAACAGATTAATCCGTTTTGCATCACTTTCTATAGGAAAGTGTACCTTGGTTTTGGAACGCTTTGGTTTTGGAACGGACTTCTGGAACGGATTAAGTTTGAGAACCAAGTTTGAGTCACTGTACATGACTTTTAGAAGACACCTGAAGGCAGTCCTGTGTAGGGATGTTTTTAATGTTTGATGTTTTATTGTAGGTAGACCTTAATTCTAAAGCAGTTCTTTTAAAACTATCTAGAAGCTGCTGTACCAGGGAAAGCCACTAGATGGCGGTCCACCGTTACAATTAAAAGTTAGCTTCATCTCAAGGGAAACAACCGGCTGGTTTTCGGGGGCAAAAATTATTGTCTATAATCATTTTATGCATTTTATTATTCCATAAAATTAATACACCGTTTAATTGTATAAAAATAGAGATTGACAGCAGTTTACAAAAAAACCCAATGAAATTAGCCATAAGAGGAACTGACGACAATAATTTGAGTCTTTCAAAAAATTAAAAGGCTAAAAACAGGATAAAAACAGATTAAAACTCGCACCAGCTTTCTAAATATCCGGGCAAAACGGAATTAATTCATTTATTTACAGGCTACAGCTCGTCTCGCCATACTTTTGAACGTGCGCATGTCCACTTGCAGAGAGAGTCTTGCCCTGGAATTTCTTAAATAAATTAATAGCTTTGCCTAGTGGTTAGAATCCCCCACTCGACCGTGTTGCTGCCTCTCAGCCTAACCTACCTCGCGGGGTTGTTGTGGGGATTAAATGAGGACGGGAGGCATGCAGGCGGAGCTCCTTGGAGAAACAGGTGGGACAGAAATATGGTAAATAAATAACAATAAATAAATATTTTTTAGGCAAAGACCTTCTCCTTTTCTCAGGCTTCCGAATCAATTCGAGCTGTTTTGCCTCCGCTGGCTTTGTTGGTTTCTCTGCCGCCTCTATGGATATTACTGGGGCGCGGCATATTTTCCCCTACTTTTAACTTGGTTTATTTGGCTGTTGCTTAGAAGATGGAGCGCATCTCGTTTCGGCTGATCCGGAGGACAGGACCCAAACCAAACAAGAAAAGGCGAATTCAAGCTAAACATGAAAAATACCTTCTGGCCGGGACAGGCGCAGAGCTGCCCTTCGCAGGAAGCTCATAAGCAAAGGCGATGAATAAGGCAATGAAATTAATGTCTAATAAATACAAAAAACGTTCGCTAATGAATGCCCGCCGGGTTGATTCATCCCCATACGGAGAAGAAATCTGTGCCCCTGCTGCCCAAAAAACCCCGCTTTGCAAGGACCACGGCGCGCTCTGCCTGGGACAGAAATAGTTTCTTGCCTCCTTCCAAACTCTCTGCACCCCCAGGTGTATTTTTTAAAAATACGCAAGGCAGGAGAGTTCAGGGGAATTTAACACCCGTCTCCCGCTGGCTCTGCCCACGGCAACAGCGAGGCGAGGCTTGCTGGGACACATGGCAAGACCTTCGTGCTGGGGAGAAGGCTGGTCTTTTTATTCCCTTTTCCACTTTTTGAAGAGGGCATGCAGGAGCCCCGAGCCCTGGAAGAGACCCCCGCGCCTTTCCCTCCTCCTCCAGACCCCACCCGGTGCCACCCGGAGGCTCTTTTTACCTGAGCGCACAAGAGGGCGATTGCCACCAGGTACCCAGGGACTGGCATCCTCTTCGTCCTGGATCTGTTCGAGGAGCGGACGATGGGTGCTGGGGCAGCGAGGTCCAGGCTCGCCCAGCTCCGGAGTCAGCAGAGGAGGGCATCGGCCAAGCCGGAGGGGGACAAGCGGGTGGCACCGACCGGGCGCTCCATGGGTGGCAGCGGAGAGAGAGATCTTTCTTCCGACCCGCTTCTCCTGGAAGTTGGAAGCAAATAAGAGGATGGACGAAATGAGGGAGGGAGAGGCTGGCCAAGAGTGTTG
Organism: Podarcis erhardii; assembly: GCF_964252035.2. Classification (NCBI taxonomy): domain Eukaryota; kingdom Metazoa; phylum Chordata; class Lepidosauria; order Squamata; family Lacertidae; genus Podarcis; species Podarcis erhardii. Next base: position 89,712,631 of record NC_138511.1, read on the forward strand.
GGGGGGGAGGCTGGGAGGCGGGGGGGGGGCAGGAAGGGGCAGAGGGAAGCGGGATCAGGGCATGTCCTGGAGAGAAGGAAATAAAGTTGGAGCTCCACCCCAGCTGGAAAAAGGAGGGGCTTTCAAAGGCAGGCTGCCCCCCCCCCGAAGCTCCAGCTAGAGCCTCTTCAGGGCTCTGTCTGTGCTCAGGGCACCGGGGGTGAGGCGGGGGGGGGGCAATTTAGCAGAGGCTAGGGAAGGATCCCTGCGCCCTGGCACGGGCAGCGGCGCCTGCGTGCGTCTTGGCGCACGCACACGGGGCGCTCCTGTGGCCAAGCAGGTGGAAGAGTCTTGTAGCATCTGAAAGGAGGGCGGTGCCAGTGTTGTGCGGTGGTCAGAGCGGGGGATGGCAAAGCGGGCCGTGGCGCCCCCTGGGGGCGGGATTAACCGAGGGGCGCTGGAAGTGGTGATTTAAGAACCCTGCTTTGTTGTTGTTGTTTAGTCATTTAGTCTTGTCCGACTCTTCGTGACCCCCTGGACCAGAGCACGCCAGGCACTCCTGTCTTCCACTGCCTCCCGCAGTTTGGTCAAACTCATGCTGGCAGCTTCGAGAACACTGTCCCACCATCTCGTTCTCTGTCGTCCCCTTCTCTTTGTGCCCTCCATCTTTCCCAACATCAGGGTCTTTTCCAGGGAGTCTTCTCTTCTCAGGAGGTGGCCAAAGTATTGGAGTCTCAGCTTCAGGATCTGTCCTTCCAGTGAGCCCTCAGGGCTGATTTCCTTCAGAATGGAGAGGTTGAATCTTCTTGCAGTCCATGGGACTCTCAAGAGTCTCCTCCAGCACCAGAATTCAAAAGCATCCATTCTCTGGCGATCAGCCTTCTTTATGGTCCAGCTCTCACTTCCATGGGAAAACCATAGCTTTAACTATATGGACCTTTGTTGGCAAGGTGATGTCTCTGCTTTTTAAGATGCTGTCTAGGTTTGTCATTGCTTTTCTCCCAATAAGCAGGTGTCTTTTAATTACGTGACTGCTGTCACCAACTGCAGTGATCATGGAGCCCAAGAAAGTAAAATCTCTCGCTGCCTCCATTTCTTCCCTTTGTATTTGCCAGGAGGTGATGGGAAGAACCCTGCTAAAGCGGCTTTATTAAGCCAGACGTGTGGAAACTGGTTATCACTTCATCAAGGCCACCCATTGCACTGAGAATGTGCTGAGTAGCGAGTTAGTCCCCAATAATGTGGAATGTTAAGACTCTTGCTAAATGACTGTCAGATTTTGAAAGGCGGGGGCCGCTCGACTGAGTTCATCTGTGCTGTTGTATTACTTAAACTACATCGTTTAGATTGGAATCCGAATAAAGATGCAGTTAATCTTCCCTGCTTTGAATTTTATTGGGCTATTATCTTGCTCAGTGGGTCGTGGAATCTGCTATTTTGAATAAAGCTTTTTATAGGGTGGGTGGGGCTCTGGGGCATGAGTTTATGGAAGCGAAGGGGTGTCTGAGTTTGAGAGCCACTGCAATAATAATAATAATAATAATAATAATAATAATAATAATAATAATTTATACCCCACCCATCTGGCTGGGTTTCCTCAACCACTCTGGGCGGCTTCCAACAGAATATTAAAATACAATAGTATATTAAACATTAAAAGCATCCCTAAACAGGGCTGCTTTCAGATGTCTTCTAAAAGTCTGGTAGTTGTTCTTCTCTTTGACATCTGATGGGAGGGCGTTCCACAGGGCGGGTGCCACCACCAAGGAGGCCCTCTGCCTGGTTCCCTGTCACTTGGCTTCTCGCAGCAAGGGAACCGCCAGAAGGCCCTCGGCACTGGACCTCAGCGTCCAGGCAGAACGATGGGGTGGAGCTGCTCCTTCAGGTATACTGGGCCTTTGAGGCCGTTTAGGGCTTTAAAGGTCAGCACCAAGACTTTGAACACTGCTTTAACATAGAATCCTAGAATCATAGAGTTGGAAGAGACGACAAGGGCCATCGAGTCCAACCCCCTGCCAAGCAGGAAACACCATCAGAGCACTCCTGACAAGCCTCTGCTTAAAGACCTCCAAAGAAGGAGACTCCACCACACTCCTTGGCAGCAAATTCCACTGTCAAACAGCTCTTACTGTCAGGAAGTTCTTCCTAATGTTTAGGTGGAATCTTCTTTCTTGTAGTTTGGAACCATTGCTCCGTGTCCGCTTCTCTGGAGCAGCAGAAAACAACCTTTCTCCCTCCTCTATGTGACATCCTTTTATATATTTGAACATGGCTATCATATCACCCCTTAACCTCCTCTTCTCCAGGCTAAACATGCCCAGCTCCCTTAGCCGTTCCTCATAAGGCATCGTTTCCAGGCCTTTGACCATTTGGGTTGCCCTCCTCTGGACACGTTCCAGTTTGTCAGTGTCCTCCTTGAACTGTGGTGCCCAGACATGTAGGACTGAGACCTCCGAGATACCAGGGTTCATACCCTCCCATTTGGCTATGAGGTTCACCAGGTGCAGCCTTCAGAGCCAGTCACTGCCTGACAGCTTAGCCTACCTCAAAGGGCTGTTGTGAGGATTAAATGAGGAGCAGGAGGAGAACCACCACCTTGAACTCCTTGGAGAAAAGGGCCGGATATAAATGCAACAAATAAACAATAAGAAGAATACACTGAGTGGGTAAGAATACACTTATCCGATCCCTAGAATGTCATCCTGAATTGCATGAGTAACTAAGTCCATATGGAGGCCTGGGGAGATGTAACCCAACGTATTTCTGTCATTTGGTTTCAAATGGCTTTTAGCATGGTTTTTTAATGGTTTTAGCTGCCCTGGGACCTTGGAGTGGATGGTAGGTGATAAATGATTGTAATTAATGATGCAATGCATACCTTTATTAGGCCAGCCAAATTACCACAAAATGAAATATCACAAAATTAGCTTCTGAGTCCTCCAGAAATCTTCATCAGGCTTGATGGGAGAAGGGAGGAGGGGGAAGGGAAGGGTTTTGGTTTTTCGGCTGTTGAAAACATGGAGATTCATGCCAACATTTTTCCCTCCTTGCCTGCTTCCCATCCCATCTCACTGTTCCGTTTCCTTGCTGGCCTGTTGAAGGACTGTGAAGAAACTAAAAGCTTCCAGGCTATTTTGCAATATTTGGTTTGGCCTGTTATGAGCTCTGGAATTTTTTCTTACAACCCAACGTACGTGTGTGTGCGTGTGTGTCACATAGACAGAGAGATATTTGATGCAGGCATCTAAAGGATCACCACATATGCTGAGGAAAGGGGTCTCTGCACATGCTCTGGGACACTCTCTTCCACCTCCACCCAGACCAGCAGCCCCCACCAGATAAGATGACATTCTGCAGCAATGGGGGAGGGAGCATAATTCCCAGGCCCTCTTACCTTTCTTGCCTTTTTAAAATCATTTAATGGCTTTCATTTGCTAGGAAAGCGCTCTCTGCACATGCTCCACTTTGTGGTTTTCCAATAATAATAATAATAATAATAATAATAATAATAATAAAATTTTATTTCTATCCCGCCCTCCCCAGCTGAAACCGGGCTCAGAGTGGCTAACAACAATAAAAGTACACAGCATTCTAAAATCAATTCATTTTAAAACCAATTCAAAATCGAATTAAATTAATGGCAACCATTGGGCTAGAGTTCTGTGAGGAACTGTGAGTGCAAAGGAGTGCAATGCACAAGCCACACAGGAAAAGAGAAGACTGGGTGGTGATATGGTAAAGGTAAAGGTAAAGGGACCCCTGACCATTAGGTCCAGTCGTGACCAACTCTGGGGTTGCGGTTCTCATCTTGCTTTATTGACCAAGCTGCTTCTGGCAAACCAGAGCAGCGCATGGAAATGCCGTTTACCTTCCCGCCGGAGCGGTACCTATTTATCTACTTGCACTTTGACGTGCTTTTGAACTGCTAGGTTGGCAGGAGCAGGGACAGAGCAACAGGGATTCGAACCGCCAACCTTCTGATCGGCAAGTCCTAGGCTCTGTGGTTTAACCCACAGCACCACCTGCGTCCCTCTGGGCGGCTTAAAGGTAAAGGTAAAGGGACCCCTGACCATTAGGTCCAGTTGTGGCCGACTCTGGGGTTGCGGCGCTCATCTCACTTTATTGGCCGAGGGAGCCGGCGTACAGCTTCCGGGTCATGTGGCCAGCATGACTAAGCCGCTTCTGGTGAACCAGAGCAGCGCACGGAAATGGCGTTTACCTTCCCACCGGAGCGGTACCTATTTATCTACTTGTACTTTGACGTGCTTTCGAATTGCTAGGTGGGCAGGAGCAGGGACCGAGCAACAGGAGCTCATCCCATCGCGGGGATTCGAACCGCCAACCTTCTGATCGGCAAGCCCTAGGCTCTAACCCACAGCACCACCTGCGTCCCTTGGTGATACAATAGCCATCTTCAAATATCTGAAGGGTTTTCAGGGGGAAGATGGAGTAGACTTATTTTCTCCTGCTCTGGAGGGCAGGACTTGAAACCATGGTTTCAAATTATGACCCCTTGGGATCCCTTCCAAGTCGAGAAGTCTATGATTCTGTGAGATTCCAGGACTAAAAGGTGGTATGCCATCAGGGCAGCTCCAAAGAATCCCCCTGAATCTCTTTGGGCTGAACGAAGAGGCCTTGGGGGGGGGTTCCCACCCCATTTTTCTTGCTGTGTCATTTCCCAGCTGAGGAAGCCCTGTCTCCCGTGGATCCTGTCCGCCTCACACCGCAGTCAACAAAGCTAACAGGGTCATGCGCTTTGGACCAGCTGGGATCACCGCACAGGTGTCTTCTACACGACCCTCCGAAAAGCAGGGATGGCGTCAGTCCAAGGACCTCAATTCCTGGATGCAGCTGCCGGACATTTGCCGGCCTAGCAGCTGGGTCCTGCGTGGCTCACAGCTACAGAACGGGACAGGCTTTTGGCAAGGGGACGGCCCCGGCATTGCTGGAGTCAGCGGACACTTTGGAAGGCTGGGAAGCCAGCTCAGCACACAAGGAACCAAGGCTGGGCCGGATGAGGGGATTTGACCGACAGTCATCAATCGTGGACCTGCTGACAGCTTGCATGTCTGTTTGACTTTGATCAGCGGAGGAAGGAGGAGGAGGAGGGGAGCCCGGTCTGAGGGAAGGGAAGTGACCCCATTTAGGGAGCTCTCCGCTGGTGGGGTGAGGAAGCATCCCTTCCACAAGGAGACCACAGGGACATAATTCAGCCTCCCTCCTGTGCTTTGGCCTTCATTCCCTCACTTAAGGAATCATGGAACTGTAGAGTTGGAAGGGAACACCAACGGCCATCTAGCCCAACCCGCTGTGTGCAAGAATCCCAGCTAAAGAATCGGCCCAGTATACCTGAAGGAGTGTCTCCACCCCCATCGTTCTGCCCAGACACTGAGGTCCGGCTCTGAGGGCCTTCTGGCAGTTCCCTCACTGTGAGAAGTGATGTTACAGGGAACCAGGCAGAGGGCCTTCTCAGTGGTGGCGCCCGCCCTGTGGAACGCCCTCTCATCAGATGTCAAGGAAATAAACAACTATCTGACATTTAGAAGACATCTGAAGGCAGCCCTGTTTAGGGAAGTTTTTCATGTTTGATGTTTTATCGTGTTTTTAATATTTTGTTGGGAGCTGCCCAGAGTGCTGGGGAAACCCAGCCAGATGGGTGAGTATAAATATATTAATAATAATAATAATAATAATAATAATAGGTGCCCATACAACCTGTTTTTCAACAGAGGAGAGGGCACACCTTCCCAAGGGAGCCTCACTGCCAACTTCATAGAATCACAGAATTGTGGAGCTGCAAGGGACCCCGAGGGTCATCTATTCCAACCCCCTGCAATGTGACTTCTTTGTAGTGTCTGGTTGGTGGTCTCTGGGATGGCAAAACCAGAAGAGAAGGTCCCCCTTTGGTCTGCCTACGTTTCTCTCTCCTCTCTGTCAATGCCCCAGTTTGTGTGGCCTAGGTGGTGGTGTCTTGTTATTTTAGGTGGTGAGTGGGGTCAGCCTAGATGGCCTTTGGATTCATTCCCCACCAATCATTATTATGAGTAATCATGATCCATGCCACAGTGCTATCCAGGTATATAGGCCTTTTTAAAGCGTAAAGTGGGGGGAGCAATGGAGATAGAAGAGGGGGGCGATGGGAGGGGCGATGGGAGGGTCAGATGTGAAGAACAGGCATAGATTTGCTCTGAGCCTTTTCTGCCCTTATACAAATCTATGGTGCAACCACATTTGGAATGCTGTGTGGCGCTGTGGTCTAAACCACTGAGTCTCTTGGGCTTGCCGATCGGAAGGTTGGCGGTTCGAATCCCTGCAATGGGGTCAGGGGTGTAGCTAGCGGCTCCAGCTCCCGAAGGAGTGGGGGGAGGGTGATCCACCATGGCGATTGCCCGGGGGGGGGGGCAGTGTAGGGCCCACGGTGTCCACCTGGCAGGTGCAAACCCCACATTGACGTTTCGGGCAGTGCAGGGCCCCGAGCCACTGCGTCACTCCCAGGTGAGATGTGTGGCTGGGGGCGCTGCAGGCCAGGCCACCCCCCACAGTGTGCTATTTTGTCACCCCCTCAGGGATGACACCTGAGGCAAACCACCCCCCCCCCCGCCCACTGCTAGGTCCTGGGACGGGGTGAGCTCCCGCTGCTCTGTCCCGGCTCCTGCCAACCTAGCAGTTCGAAAGCACACCAGTGCAAGTAGATAAATAGGTACCACTCTGGTGGGAAGGTAAACGGCGTTTCCGTGGGCTCTTGTTTCCGTCATGGTGTCCTGTTGCACCGGAAATGGCTTAGTTCTGCTGGCCACATGACCCGGAAAGCTGTCTGCGGACAAATGCCGTCTCCCTCAGCCTGAAAGCAAGATGAGCGCCTCAACCCCAGAGTCGCCTTTGAATGGACTTAACCATCCAGGGGTCCTTTACCTTTACCTTGCTAGCCAGGTTGCCCATGCTCTGCTTTTGCAGTGGGAGGCAGCAATGCTTCTGAATTCCAATTGCTGGAAGGCACAGTCATGAAATTTCTTGGGAGAAAAGTAATGACAAACCTATACAGCATCCTAAAAAGCAGAGACATCACATTACCGACAAAGGTCCGTATAGTTAAAGCTCTGGTTTTCCCAGTAGTGATGTATGGAAGTGAGAGCTGGACCATAAAGAAGGCTGATTGCAGAAGAATGGATGCTTTTGAATTATGGTCCTGGAGGAGACTCTTGAGAGGCCCATGGACTGCAAGAAGATCAAACCTCTCCATTCTGAAGGAAATCAGCCCTGAGTGCTCACTGGAAGGACAGATCCTGAAGCTGAGGCTCCAAGACTTTGGCCTCCTCATGAGAAGAGAAGACTCCCTGGAAAAGACCCTGATGTTGGGAAAGATGGAGGGCACAAGGAGAAGGGGATGACAGAGGACGAGATGGTGGGACAGTGTTCTCGAAGCTACGAACATGAGTCTGACCAAACTGCGGGAGGCAGTGGAAGACAGGAGTGCCTGGCGTGCTCTGGTCCAGGGGGTCACAAAGAGTCGGGCATGACTAAACGACTAAACAACAAGAACACAGGACGGGGAGAGGGGTCTTGCGTTCGAATCCTGCCTGTGGGCTTCCCCTTAGCATGTCCGGGATGTTTGACCTCGTGAGCCACCAGCCTGACGCTACAGGCTCTCTTTAGCTTCTTAAAGGGGATGGAATAAGGCCGGCAAGGTCTCGGGCTTGAGGAAGACAAGGGACAGCCCCCTGCCCAGGCTCCCTTATGTCCATATATGGCAGCCCCCTTCCAAACTGGACCCTGCGGCCGAGTTTGCCCAGCAGGAAAGACGAGCCAGGGAATGCCCAGCTGCTCAGGGGCTTGGATTCTGCGACTGATGCAAGGATCTGCGCTGCAGCCTGGCACCCGCCCGCCCACTGGGGACAAGGCCTTTCCCCTCCTCCCCCTCTCTCTCCCCCCACCCTGCCATCAGTGCCCAAGGCCCCCGGGGCTCCTTGCAAACTCTGAGGAGGCCGGGGACCTGGGGAGGGTCAGGTGCTGGGCAAGGCACACACACCACAGGCGACGTCTATTATTAGCGGCAAATACCAGCCAGGATAATGTCGCATAGAGGGTCATGCCCAAAGCTCTCCTGGTGGAGACATAAATAGCCTCTCTCCCCCGCACTGTGCTTGCTTCAGATTATCATTACTCTCATTAAATTCAACTGCCACAATTTAATAACCATAGTACCGTAGAATTCTGCAGAATTTTCAATGTGTCTGTGGGAAGGGTTATTGTTTTGCTATCCCGTTTTACTTATTTTAGGGACGCGGGTGGCGCTGTGGGTAAAACCTCAGTGCCTAGGACTTGCCGATCGTATGGTCGATGGTTCGAATCCCCGCGGCGGGGTGAGCTCCCGTCGTTCGGTCCCAGCTCCTGCCCACCTAGCAGTTCAAAAGCACCCTTAAGTGCAAGTAGATAAATAGGTACCGCTTTATAGCGGGAAGGTAAACGGCGTTTCCGTGTGCTGTGCTGGTGCCGGCTCGCCAGAGCAGCTTCATTACGCTGGCCAAGTGACCCAGAAGTGTCTTCGTACAGCGCTGGCCCCTGGCCTCTTAAGTGAGATGGGCGCACAACCCCAGAGTCGGACATGACTGGCCCGTACGGGCAGGGGTACCTTTACCTTTTTCTTACCTTTTACTTATTTACTTGTTTTATCCTGTATTTTATTGTGTGATCCACCTTGAGATCATTAATAATAATAATAATAATAATAATAATAATAATAATAATATTTTCATTACTTATAGCCCACCCATCTGGCAGTGTTTCCCTAGCCACTTTGGGCAACTTCCAGTGTATAGAAGCCCAGACTATAGATCTAATCTAAATAAGTAAACAATAGAATTATACATTTGGAAAAAATAGAATTATACATTTGGAAGGGACCTTCAGGGGTCATCTATTCCAACCCCCTGTAATGCAGGGAGGAGTGCTTTCTAGGGACCCACAGTTTGTTCTTTGTGGGTTGGCAGCAAAGTGTCTTGTGCTATCAGCATCTCTCCTCAAGCGAAGGAACGCGAGGGGCTCCATGCTCTGGAGAAAGCTGAAAACCTCAAGTCGTCGTCGTCTTCTTCTTCTTCTTCTTCTTCTTCTTCTTCTTCTTCTTCTTCTTCTTGTGTAGTCGTTGAGTTGTGTCCGCCTCTTCGTGACCCCCTGGACCAGAGCACGCCAGGCACTCCTGTCTTCCACTGCCTCCCGCAGTTTGGTCAAACTCATGCTGGGAGCTTCGAGAACACTGTCCCACCATCTCGTCCTCTGTTGTCCCCTTCTCCTTGTGCCCTCCATCTTTCCCAACATCAGGGTCTTTTCCAGGGAGTCTTCTCTTCTCATGAGGTGGCCAAAGTCTTGGAGCCTCAGCTTCAGGATCTGTCCTTCCAGTCTTACTGCTGTTATTTCTGAAGTTGCTGGTTTGCTCAACTTCCAGGCCAGGCAGGCTGGCAAAGGCGGCTGTTCTTTGGTCGAGAGCACTGTCTCCTGTCCCATGGCAGGCTGGGCTGGGAACTGGGGGGGCGACCAGTGTGGGAATGGCCCCCTGGCTCCCTAGGGAAGTCTCTGCGGCTCTGAGAAATGCCTCCGGCAGCAACTGATCTGACGTGAATGGCGAAGGGTCGGGTCAGCTCTCCGTATAAACAAGGAGCAAGGTTATTCCCGGGCTTGGCGTGTGTCTGGGAGCCCAGCTGCTGGCTGGTAGCCAGCCCTTCGTATCTCTATGGCCTCCCTCCTCTTGTCCCTCCGGACCCAAATGCCCAGAGCAAGGGACTCTCCGAGGCTTAGTCACCCCAAAAAGGATTCCAGATGGCATACCAGTGGGTAGCTCGGTTGGCAGAGCGCGAGATTCTTAATCTCTCTCTTTTTTAAAAAAACACCGTATTTTTTGCTTTAGAAGACACATCAGACCACAAGACACACCTAGTTTTTGGAGGAGGAAAACAAGAAAAAAAATATTCTGAATCTCAGAAGCCAGAACAGCAAGAGGGATTGCTGCGCAGTGAAAGCAGCAATCCCTCTTGCTGTTCTGGCTTCTGGGATAGCTGCGCAGCCTGCATTCGCTCCATAAGACGCACACACATTTCCCCTTACTTTTTAGGAGGGAAAAAGTGAGTCTTATAGAGCAAAAAATACAGTAAGTGTTTCGTCTTTATTTATTTAAAATATCATCTTGCATATACATTACAAATAGTTACAGCAAAATTAAACACAAAACTGTAAAAGAACAAAGATAAGGAAAATAAAAATAAAAAAGCAAAGAAGAGTTAACAATAAGAGATGAACATCCTGTCTTTTCCAATGAAGTCTTCTGAAAGAAACTTCCAATCATTCTTGTACTTTTTCCATTGTCTTAATTTTATTGCACAGTTTGTTTTATAACTTTTCCTGTATATTTTTCTAGTATATGTATTCCATTTGTTTATTATATACAAGTATCATTCAGTTCTGCTAGGGTAACGTCATTTTTACAATATATTCTTTGAATAGTCTCCATTCTCTAAATAATTTTTGATTTGGGGCTCCTCTGATTTTTCCGGTCAGCTTTACTAATTGAAAGTACTCTAGCATGAGTGATTGCCAATCTATTCTTGCAGGTGTTGTCTCACTTCTGGCTATCAGTAATCTCAGGGTTGTGGGTTCGAGCCCCGCGTTGGGCAAAAGATTCCTGCATTGCAAGGGGGTTCGACTAGATGACCCCTTGTGACCCTTTGTTGTTGTTTAGTCGTTTAGTCGTGTCCAACTCTTTGTGACCCCATGGACAGAGCACGCCAGGCACTCCTGTCTTCCACTGCCTCCCGCAGTTGGGTCAAACTCATGCTGGTAGCTTCGAGAACATTGTCCCACCATCTCGTCCTCCGTCGTCCCCTTCTCCTTGTGCCCTCCATCTTTCCCAACATCAGGGTCTTTTCCAGGGAGTCTTCTCTTCTCATGAGGTGGCCAAAGTCTTGGAGCCTCAGCTTCAGGATCTGTCCTTCCAGGGAGCACTCAGGGCTGATTTCCTTCAGAATGGAGAGGTTTGATCTTCTTGCAGTCCATGGGACTCTCAAGAGTCTCCTCCAGCACCAGAATTCAAAAGCATCCATTTTTCGGCGATCAGCCTTCCTTATGGTCCAGCTCTCACTTCCATACATCACTACTGGGGAAACCAAACCATTGTGACCCCTTGCAACTCTACAATTCTATGAGTAAGGCAGCTAAAGGGGTTCGATTGGGGCTCCCCCAAGGTGCCCCTTCTCTTTCCCACATTGCTGGATTACTGCAATGTGCTCTTTGTGGAGCTTTCCTTGCGTCCGATCCGGAAGCTGCAGCTAGCGCACAATGCTGCAGCACGATTGCTGACAGGAGAGGGGCCTTGTCCACATGTAGCATCTGTGCTCAGAGATCTGCCCTGGCTGCCAATTTGCTACCAGGCCAAGTCTGATGCATTACTATTAATGTGTGACACCCTTAACGACTTGGGATCAGTTTACCTGCGAGAGCGCCTTGCCCCATAAACAACCAGCCGACCACTTCGATAACAGCCCTTCATCCTTTGTAAGAAATCAATTTTTCAATGAGGCGGCACTCACCCTCTAGAACTCCCTGCCTACTGAAATCATGCAGGTGACTTCACTGTAAAGGTATAGGTAAAGGGACCCCTGACCATTAGAATCATAGAATCCTAGAGTTGGAAGAGACCACAAGGGCCCTCGAGTCCAAGCCCCTGCCAAGCAGGAAACACCATCAGAGTACTCCTGACATATGGTTGTCAAGCCTCTGCTTAAAGACCTCCAAAGAAGGAGACTCCACCACACTCCTGGGCAGCAAATTCCACTGTCAAACAGCTCTTACTGTCAGGAAGTTCTTCCTAATGTTTAGGTGGAATCTTCTTTCTTGTAGTTTGGAACCATTGCTCCGTGTCCACTTCTCTGGAGCAGCAGAAAACAACCTTTCTCCCTCCTCTATGTGACATCCTTTTATATATTTGAACATGGCTATCATATCCCCCCTTAACCTCCTCTTCTCCAGGCTAAACATGCCCAGCTCCCTTAGCCGTTCCTCATAAGGCATCGTTTCCAGGCCTTTGACCATTTTGGTTGCCCTCCTCTGGGCACGTTCCAGTTTGTCAGTGTCCTTCTTGAACTGTGGTGCCCAGAACTGGACACAGTACTCCAGGTGAGGTCTGACCAGAGCAGAATACAGTGGCACTATTACTTCCCTTGATCTAGATGCTATACTCCTATTGATTTAGGTCCAGTTGTGACCGACTCTGGGGTTGCGGCGCTCATCTCACTTTACTGGCTGAGGGAGCCGGTGTACAGATTCTGGGTCATGTGGCCAGCATGACTTACGCCGTTTCTGGAGAACCACAACAGCACATGGAAATGCCGTTTACCTTCCCGCCAGAGCGGTACCTATTTATCTACTTGCACTTTGACGTGCTTTCGAACTGCTAGGTTGGCAGGAGCAGGGACCGAGCAACGGGAGCTCACCCCGTCGCAGGGATTCGAACTGCTGACCTTCTGATCGGCAAGTCCTAGGCTCTGTGGTTTAACCCACAGTGCCACCCGCGTCCCAGGCTCGGGGTCTACATATGTGTAGATAAAACTATATATCCTGAAAGATATATTCTGTTCTCACAGTGGCCAACCAGATGGAAGCAGGACCTGAGAGCCCCCAGGGAAGATAGAGCTGGCTCTGTCTTCAAGAAGGGTGTTTTATGGACCAGGAAATTCATCCCATCGCAATGGACCAGAGCAAAGGTGTGTGACCAAGTGTGTCTGTGAGAGCAAAGGGGGGGGGAGGTCTTGAATGGAGGAGGCGAGTTTTCCACGCGGTGGACAGGATCCACTAGGTCACTGGAAGCGGGCGGGGGCGGGGCGGAGATAGATGGATGGATGCAGAAGACAATAATAGACAGACGGGGCGATGGGAAACTGAAGAATGCCGTGAGAGAGGAAATAACAGATAGAGGGGAAGGGTGAAAAGCTGAGCGGCCAGTTCATTATGGGATGGATGGAGCAAACTCTGCCAGCAATGAGCAAGGCCACCAGCCCTGTTCATCATCTCGTCTGGTGAGAGACACAGCCTGTCAGCCCAGCGCCATGATACTGTCCCTCCACCTGCAACGATGAAGGGTATTTAGCAACACAGCTGCATCAGGCCAGGCCCCATGGTCCTCCCCACAGAGCGTCCCGCTCCGTCCGTCCACAAATTGTGACTCTCTCTCTTCTGTCTGGTAATTGGGATGCCCCTCTGTGGATTTCATAGGGAGACAGGCTTGTCAGCACACATTAGCCTTGATAACAAATGGAACCCCTCAACAGTTATGTAATAAACAAAAATCTGCCCTTATTCCCTTATGGGGAACACAAGAGCCCTTACAGGGTCCTTTGTAGGTTCTCCATCGGTCGGAGAAAAGAACAGAGGCCAGCCAGAGAATATTGAGAAGCAAAGCAGCTAGTAAGCTTGATCTTTATTGAACTGTTGCAACAGGGTGCTCCCCTCACACGCAGGAGAAGGAGGAGGACCCAGAACAAAGGTGTGCCTGCCCTTATATAGACATTTTAAATTGCCCGCCCTGGAGTCCAAGACCACCCCCAGAAACATCATACCTACATCATAGAAAAGGCAGTCTACAACAGAAATCTGAATGCGTTGTTCTTCTCCTGTCTGGCAGGGTACCTGTTAATGCTCACTTGATTGGATGTCCTGGGGAGCCTGGCCAGTCTTTTGTAACAATAAATACTTAGTTCCTGAGCCAGGTCACAGGCTCACCCTATTCACATATAGACAAATCCTTAAGACAGGATTTGTGAAGGAAAAGACAATGGGGAGGCTTTTCCATTTTCCTTTGAACTTGCAGAGAAAACATTTGGTCAGTTTGGGACCCAAAATGGCTTCCTGGCTGTTTTCCTATGCTGCTTCAGACATGTGGTTTATATATATTTATGTACATGTTTGCTTGGTACATTTATGAACATTTATTATATATATATGGGACGTGGGTGGCTCTGTGGGTTAAACCACAGAGCCTAGGACTTGCCAATCAGAAGGTCGGCGGTTCAAATCCCCGCAACGGGGTGAGCTCCTGTTGCTCGGTCCCTGCTCCTGCCAACCTAGCAGTTCAAAAGAACGTCAAAGTGCAAGTAGATAAATAGGTACCGCTCCGGCGGGAAGGTACCGGTAGAAGGCGTTTCCGTGCACTGCTCTGGTTCGCCAGAAGCGGCTTAGTCATGCTGGCCACATGACCCGGAAGCTGTACGCCGGCTCCCTCGGCCAATAAAGCGAGATGAGCGCCGCAACCCCAGAGTCAGCCACGACTGGACCTAATGGTCAGGGGTCCCTTTACCTTTACCTATTATATATATATGAGGAGCGCGGGTGGCGCTGTGGGTAAAACCTCAGTGCCTAGGACTTGCTGATCGCATGGTTGGCGGTTCGAATCCCCGCGACAGGGTGAGCTCCCGTCGTTCGGTCCCAGCTCCTGCCCACCTAGCAGTTCGAAAGCACCCCTAAGTGCAAGTAGATAAATAGGTACCGCTTTATAGCGGGAAGGTAAACGGCGTTTCCTTGTGCTGCGCTGGTGCCGGCTCGCCAGAGCAGCTTCGTCACGCTGGCCACGTGACCCGGAAGTGTCTTCGGACAGCGCTGGCTCCTGGTCTCTTAAGCGAGATGAGCGCGCAACCCTAGAGTCGGACGCGACTGGCCCGTACGGGCAGGGGTACCTTTACCTTTATTATATATATGAGACCTTAATTTTTTTATTTCAGTTAGAAGCAGTGTACCTCTCCATCTGAAGCCCAGAAGCTGAGCTTTGCAAGGAGTGTGGTCTATGAAAGGTGCATTATCCCAGCAGAAAACTAAGGAATCGCAGTGGGAAAAGGGTGAGGCTAAAAGAAAAGCTTTGCAGATGGATCGGACCAAAGGCCTTCTCAGCAAAGCATCCTGTTTCCCACAGTAGGGCGACCAGATGCCTCTGGGAAGCAGGACACAATGGGCTCAGTCATCGCATCCCCCCCACCTGGATCTCCAAGCAAGGAGGATTCAGAGGAGATATTCCTGGAGGGAGCTGACAGCCATCATTAGAACAGCCATAAATAGAGGAGAGGGCTATTGGTTGGCTCCTAGCCAGTGCCAGATTTACGTACAGTGGTACCTCGGGTTACATATGTTTCAGGTTACATACGCTTCAGGTTACAGACTCTGCTAACCCAGAAATAGTACCTCAGGTTAATAACTTTGCTTCAGGATGAGAACAGAAATCGTGCTCCAGCGGTGCGGCGGCGGCAGGAGGCCCCATTAGCTAAAGGGGTGCTTCAGGTTAAGAACAGTTTCAAGTTAAGAACAGACCTTCGGAACGAATTAAGTACTTAACCTGAGGTACTACTGTATAAGCTAAATAAGCTATAGCTTAGGGCCCCACTCTTTTGGGGGCCCGAAAAAAATTAAAGGAAAAAACTGGATGTACATTTCCAAAATATTAGATAAAAAAACAAATAAAATAAAACCTACATACAGCAACAGTGTTTTGTGTTGAGATGCTTTTGAATTCTGGTGCTGGAGGAGACTCTTGAGAGTCCCATGGACTGCAAGAAGATTAAATGTATCCATTCTGAAGGAAATCCGCCCTGAGTGCTCACTGGAAGGACAGATCCTGAAGCTGAGGCTCCAAGACTTTGGCCACCTCATGAGAAGAGAAGACTCCCTGGAAAAGACCCTGATGCTGGGAAAGATGGAGGGCGCAAGGAGAAGGGGATGACAGAGGACGAGATGGTGGGACAGTGTTCTCGAAGCTACCAGCATGAGTTTGACCCAACTGTGGGAGGCAGTGGAAGACAGGAGTGCCTGGTGTGCTCTGGTCCAGGGGGTCACGAAGAGGCGGACACGACTAAACGACTAAACAACAACAACAATTTGTAACATTTAACAACTTTAAAGATGTGCCCCCCCCCCGTAATTTCCATAACAAGGTAATTCACACTGTGGGCTTCCGTGCACTGCAGGCAGTTGCAGGCTACAGAACCCAAACCAACAGCTGGAGAATCTGGCATTTGCCACTCAGCAAAAATCTCCAATAACAACAACACCATCAGGCCAGCCCAGAAATTGCTCCCCTCAGCTGATTGCTGCTATTCAGCACCCTTCCTGTGTAGCCCAGATGGGGCCTGTCTGGTTGCAGAAGGCACTCAAGCCAGAAAGACCAGCATGTGGGGGGGTCTGAGGGTTCAAGGCCCCGATTCTTTGGAAGGTGGTACAGGGGTGTTTGCAAATGGGGCACAACTCTTGGACCATGTACAACTCCCTTCCCCACCCCAACACTCTCGCCAGCATGTTTTGCAACACTAGAAGGAGGTCCTGGGATTTTCCTTCCCTGGTGTTCGGTTCCATAGCAAAATATTCTGGATTATTTGTCGCTGGAATCAGGAAACCTACTGCTATTTTATAAAGTTAATTGCGCCATCTAGTGGCCACGGCCCTCTCTGCAAGCCGCATGCTAAACTCAACTCTGGTTTTTCATAGAATAGAATCATAGCATCCTAGAGTTGGAAGAGACCACAAGGGCCATCGAGTCCAACCCCCTGCCAAGCAGGAAACACCATCAGAGCACTCCTGACATATGGCTGTCAAGCCTCTGCTTAAAGACCTCCAAAGAAGGAGACTCCACCACACTCCTGGGCAGCAAATTCCACTGTCGAACAGCTCTTACTGTCAGGAAGTTCTTCCTAATGTTTAGGTGGAATCTTCTTTCTTGTAGTTTGGAACCATTGCTCCGTGTCCGCTTCTCTGGAGCAGCAGAAAACAACCTTTCTCCCTCCTCTATGTGACATCCTTTTATATATTTGAACATGGCTATCATATCACCCCTTAACCTCCTCTTCTCCAGGCTAAACATGCCCAGCTCCCTTAGCCGTTCCTCATAAGGCATCGTTTCCAGGCCTTGGACCATTTTGGTTGCCCTCCTCTGGACACGTTCCAGTTTGTCAGTGTCCTTCTTGAACTGTGGTGCCCAGAACTGGACACAGTACTCCAGGTGAGGTCTGACCAGAGCAGAATACAGTGGCACTATTACTTCCCTTGATCTAGATGCAATACTCCTATTGATGCAGCCCAGAATTGCATTGGCTTTTTTAGTTGCCGCGTCACACTGTTGGCTCATGTCAAGTTTGTGGTCAACCAAGACTCCTAGATCCTTTTCACATGTACTGCTCTCAAGCCAGGTGTCACCCATCTTGTATTTGTGCCTCTCATTTTTTTTGCCCAAGTGCAATACTTTACATTTCTCCCTGTTAAAATTCATCTTGTTTGTTTTGGCCCAGTTCTCTAATCTGTCAAGGTCGTTTTGAAGTGTGATCCTGTCCTCTGGGGTGTTAGCCACCCCTCCCAGTTTGGTGTCATCTGCAAATTTGATCAGGATGCCCTTGAGTCCATCATCCAAGTCGTTGATAAAGATGTTGAATAAGGCCGGGCCCAAGACAGAACCCTGGGGCACCCCACTAGTCACTCTTCTCCAGGATTTATTTTATTTTATTTTAAAAAAAGAAATCAGTCACACAGATACTGCAAAATGAGGCAGCCCATCAGGATAGGACTATAGAGCAAATGTCCAGGGCCCTCCTTCGAGAGGATGAGGTGGGGGTAGCTGGGCTGGGAAACCACATTTTGAAAGGAACACTCACAACACAAGAATTTGTAGGCATGCAAAGCTTTGGGTTAAGACACAGAGCCTAGGGCTTGCCGATCAGAAGGTCAGCGGTTCGAATCCCTGTGACAGGGTGAGCTTCCGTTGCTCGGTCCCTGCTCCTGCCAACCTAGCAGTTCAAAAGCACGTCTAAGTGCCAGTAGATAAATAGATACCACTGTGGTGGGAAGGTAAACGGCGTTTCCATGCGCTGCTTTGGTTTCACCAGAAGCAGCTTAGTCCTTCTGGCCACATGACCCGGAAGCTGTACGCCGGCTCCCTCAGCCAGTAAAGCGAGATGAGCGCCGCAACCCCAGAGTCGGCCACCACTGGACCTAATGGTTAGGGGTCCCTTTACCTTTTAAATGCAGATGAATGTTGGAAAATTCAGGACAGATAAAAGAGAGTTTCTTGATTATTTTTGATGTTTCAGTTATTTAAATTCTATACCGCTTGATATATTTAAACTACATGTTGTATTATTTTATTGTTGCTAGCCACCCTGAGCCCGGCTTCGGCTAGGGAGGGCAGGATATAAATAAAGATGTATTATTATTTATTACATCTAAGGGGTTGTACGGAAAACGGAAGCAGCAACAGAGACAACTTCAACAAAACGTTGCAAAGACACGGTTACATACAAAAACATTATATTAATGCGAAGTTACTAATAGGGACTGCCTTGTTTTCATAAGCCAAGCTGCTTGGTTGAAGAGTGAAGGGTACAAATGCTCTAAATAAATGAAGCAATACTTGGAGGGGTGGTCCTTAAGACTACTATTTCCAGAGTCTAAAGTTACCTAATTACGCCACTGGGTAGCTTAAATTTCACAGGAACCTAAGAGCTGCCGTGTGCTGGGTCAGGGCGAGGAAAACACTCTGTACCAAATAGAGCCAAGCAATGCTTCTGGAAACTCCGAAGGCATCGCCAGCCCTTCTTGTTTGTACCCCCCAGGAACCTGGTCACACAGAGGTAGACTGCACCTGTCCATGGAGGTTCTGCTTTTTCTGGCATGCAGTATTCCACAGTGGCCACAGTGATCCACGCAATGGTCACCTCCAGGCTTGATTATTGTAACTCGCTCTATGCAGGGCTGCCCTTGAAGCTGACCCAGAAACTCCAACGGGTGCAGAATGCCGCAGCGAGACTCCTTAAGGGGTCTCTGCCATAGGAGCATATTCACCCAGTGCTTTTCCAGCTGCACTGGCTCCCGGTGGAGTACAGAGTCAGGTTTAAGGTGCTGGTTTTGACCTTTAAAGCCCTATGCGGCCTAGGACCCTCGTACCTACGGGACCGCCTCTCCCGGTAGGCCCCGCGGAGGACCTTAAGGTCCACAAATGACAACACTTTGGAGGTCCCAGGTCACAAGGTGGTTAGGCTGGCCTCAACTAGGGCCAGGGCCTTTTCAGTACTGGCCCCGACTTGGTGGAACGCTCTGTCACAGGAGACTAGGGCCCTGCGGGACATGACATCTTTCTGCAGGGCCTGTTCCGCCTGGCCTTTGGTTTGGACTCAGTCTGACCCTTATGTTTCCCTCCCCTTATGGTTTTGATGAAGCTGTATTTTAAATTGCATGTTAACCTGTATTTTTAAATCCCCCCCATTATGTTTTTACTGTAATTTTACTGTTGTTAGCTGCCCTGAGCTGGCTGGGGAGGGGCGGGGTATAAATAATTTCTTCTTCTTCTTCTTCTTCTTCTTCTTCTTCTTCTTCTTCTTCTTCTTCTTCTTGCTGCGTCTACACCTCCCCAGCTCTGACAGTAAGCTTTTGATGGCAGGGCATCTCAGAAAATCATCTTAGGTTGGAGAGGTCTCTGGACAAATTTTGGGGTAGGGAGAAGAGTTGTGGGAGGGGGCAAATTAAGGCCAAAGTAAGAAGAGCTCTGTTGGGGGGGGGGTCTGTATATCTGGAAGGATGGTGCACGCCCTGTCATGAGGCTGGATGATGCAGCTGACTCAGGCGGCAGATTCTGGGAGGGACAAGGGACAGTGACCAGATTTTGGAGGGCAAAACTGAAAGGGCTGTGCAAATGGAGCCTCCAAAAGCAGAGGCAGTTTACCTTATTTTCAGGGGGCAAAGGCCTTCCCACAGAGTGGGATCAGGCACCAAAATGTCTTAGAATAGAATAGAATAGAATAGAATAGAATAGAATAGAATAGAATAGAATAGAATAGAATAGAATCATAGAGTTGGAAGAGACCACAAGGGCCATCGAGTCCAACCCCCTGCCAAGCAGGAAACACCATCAGAGCACTCCTGACATATGGTTGTCAAGCCTCTGCTTAAAGACCTCCAAAGAAGGAGACTCCACCACACTCCTTGGCAGCAAATTCCACTGTCGAACAGCTCTTACTGTCAGGAAGTTCTTCCTAATGTTTAGGTGGAATCTTCTTTCTTGTAGTTTGGAACCATTGCTCCGTGTCCGCTTCTCTGGAGCAGCAGAAAACAACCTTTCTCCCTCCTCTATGTGACATCCTTTTATATATTTGAACATGGCTATCATATCACCCTTTAACCTCCTCTTCTCCAGGCTAAACATGCCCAGCTCCCTTAGCCGTTCCTCATAAGGCATCGTTTCCAGGCCTTTGACCATTTTGGTTGCCCTCCTCTGGACACGTTCCAGTTTGTCGGAGTCCTTCTTGAACTGTGGTGCCCAGAACTGGACACAGTACTCCAGGTGAGGTCTGACCAGAGCAGAATACAGTGGCACTATTACTTCCCTTGATCTAGATGCTATACTCCTATTGATGCAGCCCAGAATTGCATTGGCTTTTTTAGCTGCCGCGTCACACTGTTGGCTCATGTCAAGTTTGTGGTCAACCAAGACTCCTAGATCCTTTTCACATGTACTGCTCTCAAGCCAGGTGTCACCCATCTTGTATTTGTGCCTCTCATTTTTTTTGCCCAAGTGCAATACTATACATTTCTCCCTGTTAAAATTCATCTTGTTTTGGTCCAGTTCTCTAATCTGTCAAGGTCGTTTTGAAGTGTGATCCTGTCCTCTGGGGTGTTAGCCACCCCTCCCAGTTTGGTGTCTTGAGCCTTCTGTGTCCAGTTCTGAGCACCACAATTTAAAAAGGGTGTTGACAAGCTGGAAGGTGTGCAGAGGAGGGCGATGGAGACGATCACAGAACTGGAGACGAAACCCGATGAGGAACGATTGAAGGAGCTGGGTCTGTTTAGCCTGGGAAAGAGGAGACTGAGAGAAGAAGAAGAGAAGAGTTTGGATTTGATATCCCACCTTTCACTCCCCTTCAGGAGTCTCAAAGCGGCTAACATTGTCCTATCCCTTCCTCCCCCACAACAAACACTCTGTGAGGTGAGTGGGGCTGAGAGACTTCAGAGAAGTGTGACTGGCCCAAGGTCACCCAGCAGCTGCATGTGGAGGAGTGGAGACACGAACCCGGTTCCCCAGATTACGAGTCCACCGCTCATCACCACACTGGTGATGTGATCGCCACCTGTCATACGGAAGAGGAAACACAGCCTAGGACCCTCGTACCTACGGGACTACCTGTCCCAATATGCCCCGCGGAGGACCTTAAGGTCCATAAATAGCAACACCCTAGAGGTCCCGGGTCCCAAGGAAGTCAGATTAGCCTCACGCAGAGCCAGGGCCTTTTCAGTGATGGCTCCGGCCTGGTGGAACGCTCTGTCTCATGAGACTAGGGCCCTGCGGGATCTGATTTCTTTCCACAGGGCCTGCAAGACAGAGTTGTTCCGCCTGGCCTTCGGCTTGGAATCAACTTGATCCCCTTCCCCTCTTTCCTTTTTCCTTTCACCTTTTGTGATGGAACTCCTATTTGGGGACTTCCCTGGCTTTTTTCTGGCCCACGTAGGACCAGTCTGCATCCCCCAAAAGTTTTTGATTTGAGTTTCTACTGAAAGGAGGCTGCATTTTAATGTCCTCTTTTAATCTTGTTTTAAAGTTGTATTTTAATCAATTGTTTTTATACCTGGCGTTAGCCGCCCCGAGCCAGGTCTTGGCTGGGGAGGGTGGGGCATAAATATTATTATTATTATTATTATTATTATTATTATTATTATCATCATCATCATCATCATCATCATCTCCTGTTCTGGAGGGTAGGACCCGAACCCATGGCTTCAAGTTACAAGAAAGGAGATTCCGACTAAACATCAGGAAGAACTTTCTGACGGTAAGAGCTGTTTGACAGTGAAAAGGTTTCCCTTGGGAGGTTGTGGACTCCCTTCCTTAGAGGTCTTTAAGCAGAGGTTGGATGGCTATCTGTTAGGGATGCTTTAGCTGAGATTCCTGCATTGCAGGGGGTTGGGCTGGATGACCTCAGGAGTCCCCTTCCAAGTCTACGATTCTATGATTTAATTCGCTTCACCTTCCCTGAAACGCCTAATTCCTCCTCCTTTTCCTCCACCTGCAGAGCCTGCCTGTCTTTTCCCTTCCCAGTGACTCATCCTCTCCGTCCCAGCCCGGGAGGCGCGTTCTGCGCGTCACTTGTGAATCCGCCCTCGGGGAGGCGGAGGGCTTGGCCCGCAAGAACGCGCATGATGTCAAGCAGGAGCGCGCCGAGAAAAGCCTGGAAAGGGAGAGAAGGATGGAGCCCGAGCGGACTGGCCGGCCAGCCTGGCTGCCTGCCTGCCTGCGTGCGGGTCCCCGGGCGGGCAAGCGCGCAAGGCGCGGCAGCTAAGAATAGCGCGGCTGACGCGCGGCGCTCAAGGGGGCACCTGCGCACCGGCCCCCGCGCTATTTTTAGCGCCGGGTGAGCTATAAATAGCCGCAGGAGCCAGAGGCCAGGCCGAGATGACGCGGGCCGGAGCGAGCGAGGGGCAGGGGCTGATTCAGAGGCGGCGCGCGCGGCCGGAGGCAGTAGGGCGCAATGGTTACGGCTTGGAAGAGAGCCTCCTCCAGCATCGCCAGCATCCCTCAGGAACCGTGCTCGGAGGCCAGGGGGAGCCCGGACTCCTGGGTCCCTGATGGAGAGGCCTGGGCTCCTTTTACGCACCGGCAAGCTCGGCGCGCGTGGGCTGGATGTGCGCCCAGTCCCGCTGGTTTCTGGGCTTCTTCCCAGTGGGTCATCTGGGGGGGGGGGCTACTGGGAGAACTGGAGCCTGGGCTACGACACCCCTCCCCCATTATTTAGACCTGACCCTGCTCCACCCAGTGAACCTCGTGGCAAAGGCGGGGGACCCAGATGTCCTGGGTCCTTGCAAAACGTATCCCACGACAGCACCCTGGTTTCTTACTCACGCCAGGCAAGGTGGGGTTCTGGAGTGCAGGCACCCATTAAGGGCAGCAGCAGCAGCGAACGAGTCAGAGCCACAAGGGGGCGCTGCCCCGCGGGAAATGCTCCTGCGCAAGCCCCTGGATGGCTTTTGCGCAGGAGAAGTGCCCCTTGGGCTGGGTTGTCCCCCGAGAGAGGGAGGGAGGGAGGTCCCGCTTTGGGGGCTTCAATCCCAAAGGTTGCTCAGGATTTTCACTCAGGCCTCTGGGTCCTTGGAAGGTGTAAACAATCTGGGTTGGGGAAGATCCCTAATTGTATTATTTTTCTGCTGTTAGTTTTGATAGGTTAAGGACACCAGAAGAGCAAAATGAGGCCCAAATAGCTCAGCATCCTGTTCTCACAGTGGCCGAATACCCATAAGAACCTAGGGACCTAGATAGACTGCCCCTGGGCCTGGAGGTTCCATAAGAACCTAAGAAAAATCCAGCGTCCTGTAGTCACAAGAACAACACTTTTCCCTCCTCTGTTGTTGTTTAGTCGTTTAGTCGTGTCCGACTCTTCGTGACCCCCCTGGACCAGAGCACACCAGGCCCTCCTGTCTTCCACTGCCTCCCGCAGTTTGGTCAGACTCATGCTGGTAGCTTTGAGAACACTGTCCCACCATCTCGTCCTCTGTCGTCCCCTTCTCCTTGTGCCCTCCATCTTTCCCAACATCAGGGTCTTTTCCAGGGAGTCTTCTCTTCTCAGGAGGTGGCCAAAGTCTTGGAGCCTCAGCTTCAGGATCTGCCCTTCCAGTGAGCACTCAGGGCTGATTTCCTTCATAATGGAGAGGTTTGATCTTCTTGCAGTCCATGGGACTCTCAAGAGTCTCCTCCAGCACCAGAATTCAAAAGCATCCATTCTTTGGCGATCAGCCTTCTTTATGGTCCATTTCTCACTTCCATACATCGCTACTGGGAAAACCATAGCCTGAACTATAGGGACCTTCCCCTCCTCTAGTTTCCAGCAACTGGTATTAGGAAGGATGCTCTCTTTGGACCCATCACTGCCTCTCCATCTAACCTACTTGCAGGGTTGTCATGGGGATTAAACGAGGAGGAAGAGGACCATTTATGCCACCTTGAGCACCTTCCAGAAAAAGGTGGGGTGTAAATGCAAGTAAATAAAGAAATAATAATAAATAGGGGTTCAGGTGTCCAATTGCTGCTGCTCTTAAATAAATTTGGATGTTCTAAATGTTTTTAAGCAGTAATTCTTTTTTAGTACAAGTTAAAGGGACCCCTGACCATTAGGTCCAGTGGTGGCCGACTCTGGGGTTGCGGCGATCATCTCGCTTTATTGGCCAAGGGAGCCGGCGTACAGCTTCCGGGTCATGTGGCCAGCATGACTAAGCCGC
Source organism: Podarcis erhardii (assembly GCF_964252035.2). Lineage (NCBI taxonomy): Eukaryota > Metazoa > Chordata > Lepidosauria > Squamata > Lacertidae > Podarcis > Podarcis erhardii. Next base: position 89,736,874 of record NC_138511.1, read on the forward strand.
TTCTGGCGAACCAGAGCAGTGCACGGAAACGCCGTTTACCTTCCCGCCGGAGTGGTACCTATTTATCTACATGCACTTTGACGTGCTTTCGATCTGCTAGGTTGGCAGGAGCAGGGACCGAGCAACGGGAGCTCACCCCGTCGTGGGGATTCGAACTGCCGACCTTCTGATCGGCAAGCCCTAGGCTCTGTGGCTTAACCCACAGCGCCACCCACGTCCCCCCAATTCTTTTTTTAAAGTCTTAAATATTGTTTATTACTCTCTTCAACAAGAACAAAACACCGAAGTCATGGACAACTTCGGTTACAGTGGAGGACCACAGAATTACATAAAATATTAAGTCCGTTATACATCTAAAAGTCGAAACTACATCGACTATATTTTCAAATAGCTCTGCCGTGAAGATGTAAACCTGCGCCCTTCACAACATCTTTAGTAACCTCAGTTAGTTGTTTGTCTGTTTATTTTACTTGATGGGGGCAGCTGCCCCCTCCGGTTATGCCAATGGCACTTGTCTCCAATGCACTAACCATTACACCACACTGCCTTGAGTCTCCCCTTGGATTAGTGGGCAGTGAGTTAGATGTTCCAATAGAACTAGACCCCCATATCTTTTGGGATAGGCTCTTGAGATTTCTAGTGGGGTGCTATTATGCACCCCAGTGATCTTCACAGATGTGTGGGTCTTTGAACCCTGGTCTCCAGGGGCCCCTTTTGACACCCTGAAATACTTGCAATGCGTAATAGCAGGGATACCAAAGCCTTCTGGCACAAAGCAGGATTAAATGGGTTTTCATCTATTTTAAATTGCACTGTTTTAACATTTCGATGCTTTCTGTTTTGGAAGAAAGGGCAAGATAGAGATTTACTGAACGGTTAAATAAAAGAATATTACTAACCGCCCATTCAGTGATTTGCTGTTGTGTGTTTTAATTGATTTTGTGTGTGTGTGTTCTTATTTACTTGTTTTTATTGTATGCTGCCAGCAGCTTGTGCCAAGGGCAGCATCTGAATCATCCAAATAAATGAACAAATTTCCTTTTCAGGCCTCGGAGTGGAGATGTGGGGGATTTCAGCAAAGCCTGATCATCACAGACTGGGATTTGACAAAAGGAGGGGAAGGCGTGTGCAGAGGAAGGCGAGCGAGATGATCAAGGGTCTGGAAAGAAAGCCTTTTGAGGAATGGTTCAGGGAGCTAGGTATGTTTAGCCTGGGTGGGGCTGGAGACTGAGATGTGATAGCAGTCCATGTGTAAAAGGGATCTAGGCGTCTTTCCAGGAGCCAAGAGTCTGATGCAGCAGGAGGAGGGGAACTGATGCAGTGCTAGGCTGCATAAACAGAAGTCTCAGGTCCAGATCAAGTGAAATGATTAAAAAAAAGGTAAAGGACCCCTGACAGTTAAGTCCAGTCGCAGACGACTCTGGGGTTGCATGCTCACCTCACTCTATAGGCCGAGGGAGCTTGGCCAGCATGACTAAACCGCTTCTGGTGAACCAGAGCAGTGCATGGAAACGCCATTTACCTTCCCACCAGAGCAGTACCTATTTATCTGTTTGGACTTTGACGTGCTTCCGAACTGCTAGGTTGGCAGGAGCAGGGACCGAGCAACGGGAGCTCACCCCGTCGCGGAGATTCGAACCGCCAACCTTCTGATCGGCGTTTGTCCAGACAGCTTCTGGGTCATGTGGCCAGCATGACTAAGCCGCTTCTGGTGAAACCAGAGCAGCGCACGGAAATGCTGTTTACCTTTCCGCTGGAGTGGTACCTATTTATCTACTTGCACTTTGACGTGCTTCCGAACTGCTAGGTTGGCAGGAGCAGGGACCAAGTAACGGGAGCTCACCCATTCGCAGGGATTCGAACCGCCGACCTTCTGATCGGCGTTTGTCCAGACAGCTTCCGGGTCATGTGGCCAGCATGACTAAGCCGCTTCTGGCGAACCAGAGCAGCGCATGGAAACGGCGTTTACCTTCCTGCCAGAGCAGTCCCTATTTATCTACTTGCACTTTGACGTGCTTTTGAACTGCTAGGTTGGCAGGAGCAGGGACTGAGCAACAGGAGCTCACCCCGTCACGGGGATTCGAACCGCCGACCTTCTGACCAGCAAACCCAAGAGGCCTAGTGGTTTAGACCACAGCGCCACCCACATCCCCATAGTGAAATGCTTTACTCTGCCTTGGTCAGAGCACACCTGGAGTCCTGTGTCAAGTTTTGGACACCAGTTTAAGAAGGATATTGACAAGCTGGAAGGTGTTGCAGAGGAAGGTGACCAAGATGAAACCAAGGGTCTGGAAACCAAGCCTTGTGAGGAACGGTTGAAGGAGCTGGGAATATTTAGCCTGGAGAAGAGGAGACGGAGAGGAGATACGATAGCCATCTTCAAATTTCTAAAGGTTTATATGGAGCGGGCTTGCTTTCTCCTGTTCCAGAGGGGAAGACCCAAACCCATGGATTCAAGTAAAAGAAAGGAGATTCTCACTAAACATTTGGAAGAACTTTCTAACCATGATTCGAATGTGGAACGGACTCCCTCAGAAAGTGGGGGGCTCTCCATCTTTGGCAGTTTTTAAGCAGAGGCTGGAGGGCCATCTGCCAGAGACTCTGGAGGGCCATCTGCCAGAGACTCATAGCTGACTCTTGGGGTCCCTGCCAACTCTACAATTCTACAATTCTATAATTCTGTGATTTCACGCTCCTGAGTTTGTTCCCTCTTCCATGTGACAGCCCTTTAGATATTTGAAGATGGCAGGGTGGCGCTGTGGGTTAAACCACAGAGCCTAGGACTTGCCGATCAGAAGGTCGGCGGTTCGAATCCCCGTGACAGGGTGAGCTCCCGTTGCTCAGTCCCTGCCAACCTAGCCTTTCAAAAGCATGTCAAAGTGCAAGTAGATAAATAGGTACCACTCCGGCGGGAAGGTAAACGGTGTTTCCGTGCGATGCTCTAGTTTGCCAGAAGCGGCTTCGTCATGCTGGCCACATGACCCGGAAGCTGTACACCGGCTCCCTTGGCCAATAAAGCGAGATGAGCGCCGCAACCCCAGAGTCGGCCACGACTGGACCTAATGATCAGGGGTCCCTTTACCTTTATCCTATCTCCTCTCAAGTCTCCTTTTTCCCAGGCTAAACAGACCCAACTCCTTCAACCACCGCTCCTCATAAGGCTTGGTTTCCAGACCCTCGATCATCTGGATTGCCGTCCTCTGTTCCAGCTTGTCAAAATCCTTCTTTAACTGGTGCCCCAAACTGGATACTCCAGGTACCCTACCTAGGTCCCTCAACTGTTCCTCACTGGTCTGTATGTGCTGCGCATGTATGCACGGGGGTCCGCTCTGGATCTCCCCCGCCCGCCAATAGTTCGCACTTCTTCAAATTAAATCTGAATTCTTTTCAGGAGCGAGAATGTTCTCTGTACAGTGGTACCTCGGGTTAAGAACTTAGTTCGTCCTGGAGGTCCGTTCTTAACCTGAAACTGTTCTTAACCTGAAGCACCACTTTAGCTAATGGGGCCTCCTACTGCTGCCGCACCGCTGGAGCACGATTTCTGTTCTCATCCTGAAGCAAAGTTCTTAACCCGAGGTACTATTTCTGAGTTAGCGGAGTCTGTAACCTGAAGCGTCTGTATCCTGAAGCGTCTGTAATCCGAGGTACCACTGTAGTACTCGAGAGCCACAAACCGTTGCGCCTGCGGAAAGCGGCCACCAAAGGGCAGCAGAGAGCCGCGCGAAGAGCAGCGGGAGAGCGCGCGTTGGCTAAGCTGCTTGGCATGCAGAACGGTCCATCAGTTCCCCCCTAGAACTAGGTTGGTATCTGGGTTGCCGGGTCGTTGCGCAGACTCTCCTGGGGATCTTCTAGGCGCGCGTCCCGTGCGGATCAAGCCCAGCTCCTTCTTCGTAGAGGAAGGAAGGAAGGAAGGAAGGAAGGAAGGAAGGAAGGAAGGAAGGAAGGAAGGAAGGAATTCATCCATCCATCCATCCCCTTGGACTTTGCATCCAAGAGTCTTGGAGCAGGCGAGCACCTCGGAGGGCTGGCGGGGGGCAAGGAGATCTGGCCTGGCTGGTGGTGTCCAAGGCAAATTTGCGGCTCCCTTTATTCAAGATGCGCCCCCCCCCCAGCGTGGGAATAAGGGACCCAGGAGCCCCCCCCCCCGCTAAGAAAGGACCAGGTTCCTTCTCTGCACCCATCCATCCAGGTTCTGGGTGCCCCATCCTCGCCTGGCCCTCCCCTTCCCTCCCCGCAACCCGCTGCGCGCTCCTTCGGGCTGCCCAGGAGAGCACCTTCCATTTTTACCCTCCGGCTGCTATAAATAGCCCCTCTCGTCCTCACTCGCTCGGCAGCGCCGCAGCCCGAAATAGCCGCGCGCCTCTAGATGGAGCAGCCCGGCGGCGAGGCGCGCGGGCTTCCGGCGGCCACCGCTGGCGTGCGCGCCCGCGCATCTGCGTGCGTCTGCGGGGACAGTCAGCCGGAGAGGCACTCCCCCAGCGCACACCCCATCTTTGCGCGCGCGCAGCCCAACCCCCCCCCGGGGGGGGCACCTCTTAGGAAGGTGCATTGCTCAGAGAGGATGCTCAGGCGCAGCCGCTTCGAAGGGGAGGGAGCAGAGATGGGGGGGGTCTGTTTGCTTGCTGCGTTTTTGCCCATCCTTCCTCCGAGCAGCTCGGGGTGGCGCCCAGTGCGCACTGCGATCTGGCGACGCCAAAGGCATCGCAAGGCTGAGTCCACCTGCCGCGCTCAGGATCCCGCCCCCTCTACAAGCCCGTAGCTTGCCCAAAGGCTCACCCCTCTGGCCTGGCGCTCTGGGGTCCCAGATACGTGGGACCGGCTGTGTGCGCGCATTGCTTTGAAGGTGTTGAAGGTTGGCGCAAGAACGTAAGAAGACGCTGGCTGGCTGCTGGATCGGGCCAGGGGTCCAGCCAGTGGCGTAGCGTGGGTTGTCAGCACCCGGGGCAAGGCAAGTAATTTGCGCCCCCTAACCTGTGGATTTGCGCCCCCTAACCCGTGGATTTGCGCCCCCTAACCTGTGGATTTGCCCTAACCCCAGATGTTGCGCCCGGTGCGGCCGGCCCCCCCTGCACCCCCCACGCTACGCCACTGGGTCCAGCTAAACAAGAGGAAGAACTTTCTGACATCAGTAAGAGCTGTTCGACAGCGGAACGGTCTCCCACTTGACGTGGTAGACTCGCCTTTCTTGGGAGGTTTTTAAGCAGAGGCTGGGCGGCCATCTGTCATGGATGCTTTAGCTGAGATTCCTGCATTGCAGGGGGGTTGGACTAGATGAGCCTTGGGGGTCCCTAGCAACGCTACAGTTCTATGGTTCTCTAATTAGATTCTCTAATTCAGCATCGCAGTGGTCAGTCAGGTGCCCCCCAAGGGAAACCCACAAGCAAGACCGAGCGCAACAGCAAGTGATATTCAGATGCATTGCAGTCTCCGACTGTGGAGGCGGCAGAGTACGGCCATCCATCGTGGCTAGCAGCCAACGCCATTGATAGCCCTCTCCTCCAGCAGAGGCGGATTTAGGACAGAGTGACTGGATGGCGAGCCGAGAGGGACCTGCAGGGGGCGCTGCAACAGTGATGGAGAGCGGAAGGCGAGAGGTTGGGTGCCTCTGAAATTTGAAATTTTAAAGTCCGCCACTGGGTCCTCCATAAGGAATATTGGGAGCAGTGGGAGACGATGGGACATAGATGTTCTTGCGGGGACCCCTCATTCATGATTTAGGGGGCGGGCACTGTTGCAGAGTCCTGGTCTTCAAACATAACCTGGAGGTCTCTCTCACTGACGATGAGCCCAGCGCTCTCTGTAGACAGGACCAGAGCTAAGGCTAAGCCTGAAACGCCCTCGTGGTACGTGCTGTTCCAGAGCGGGACAGACGTGCCTCCGGAAATGGGCTCTGCTTGCTTGGAATGTGTCCAGGCAGCTGGTAGGGCAGCAGTCAGGGAGCCCGACAGTAGGGGGCGCCAGAGCCAAATGACAAGGAATTCTGCTCCAGCCCCCACACTGGAAGAATGGCAGATGCAGCTGATGGACTATATGCAACTGGCCGAGATGACTGGCAGAATCCGAGACCTGGGAGAGGAGAGGGTTGAAGAAGATTGGAAGAAATTTAAGATGTATTTGCAAAAATACTGTAATTTGGTTGAATGTTAAGAAGGATGCTAGATCATAAATAATTGAGCACCACTAAACTAGACGGAATTGGGATGACAAGTGAGAAATGTAAACCTTCTGGAGAACTATTAGATTATATTTAAATGAACGGGGCATAAGAACGTAAACAAGATGATAAATTGCTGGTAAAAATTTACAATGATGTAAGTGGGAGCGGGAGACGCGAGGGAGTCCAAAGAAGTTATGAAACTATGTTACGATACATGTTATATTGTTTATTATTTTTACACTTGTATTGAAAAATTTTAATAAATATTTAAAAAAAAAAAAAGGAATTCTGCTCCAGCCTTCTCCCTGCTGAGCTCTACTAGGGGCAACAAGGAGGCGGCTGGCAGCTTAAGCCTCGGAAGGAGGAGGGGGAGAAGTGATATTGGGAGGGGTCAACCTGGGAAGGGTCCAGGAGAGATGCATTCAGCTCCTGGGCCTGAAGATCTCCATCTTTCCCATCTGACATCGCATGTCTTGAACTGGACAAGGGGACCTCCCAGTGTGCAGAGAAAAGTTCTTCGCTGGAGCTCGTGGACCACCAACGAAGGTGGAAGGTTTGGGACGGATAAAAGGAAGGACTTCCTCAGGCGGCGCAGAGCTAAACTGCGGAACTCACTGCTGCAGGGAAGATAGGCAGCCAACCTGGGTGGCTCTAAAAGAGGATCGCACAAATTGGTGGAGGAAAGGGCTACTGATGGCTACGGAGGTCAGGAGAGCTGTGCCCTGCCTCTGCTTGCAAATACCTGCTGGTGGAAAACACAGGAGGGGAGAGTTGCTCTCGCACTTGGGTCCCGCTTGTGGGATTCCCGGAATGGGCATCATGAGAAGGGGACGCTGGACTTGATGGACTGTCGACCTCCTCCGGGGTGCTGTTCTTATGTTATTTTATGATACCCTCCAACTCTGTGCGTGGGACCCGACCCAAAGGACAAGAAAACAGATTCCAGCTAAACACCGGGAATAATTTTTGCTAAGACTGTAGAAGGGACTCCCTCGGAAGATGGAAGACTCCCATTTGCTAGAGGTTTTTCAAGAGGGGGTGGAAGGCCACCTGTCGGGGGATCCCTCCGCTGCGATTCCTGCCTTGCGGGGGCGGGTTGGGCTGGATGACCTCTGGGTATCCTGTCCCACTCTACCATTCTATTATTCTTTAGGGGAGAAGGGCAAAAACACACAGAAGCGTGGGGCGAAGGAAGCAAGGGGAGGCTGGCTTTGTGACAACAGTGTGTATATAAATATATAGGCGAGGCCTGCTATGCAACCCCCCCAAAAAAAACTCCTTAGCGACCCAATAGTTCTAGGCAGGCGGGTGAGCAAACAAACAGAGCCGTGGAGGGGCCTCCAGCAAATGCTGTTTATGTAAGCAGCAGGACTTCCAGGAGGGAGGGAGCAGGCGCAGGCTCTTGCCAGCCCCTCGGAGGAATGTGACCAGCCTGCCAAAATTCTCCGTAGAACCCCCTGGCTAACCCAGAGCAGGTACACACCTTACGGCGGGGGTGGGGAGGGTGAGTGCAGCCTGGGTGACTGGCAAGGGCTGGGCTGGGCAGCTAAGGGAGAGGAGCAGGTGAGCAGAAATTGGAGAGGGAGGTGCTGAGATTCTGGGTTCACACACACACACACCACACACACACGCATGGCACTCCTCCTGAATCTGTTTTGCAGATGAGGCAAAACAGAGAGAGAGAGAGAGTGTGTGTCTGACCGGGTGAACTGCAACTAGAACCAGGCCACTGTCTCCGTGATCTCAGTGGGTGGCCTCGGGCAAGACACTGCCTTCCCCGCCTCAGTTTTCCCGTGTGTGAAATGGGACCAAGCACGGCCAGGCTCAAAAAGGGTTGCTGCAAGGAGGGGTGAAATAAGGATTGCAAAGATCCGAGAAACTAGACAGGTTATAGCGAGTAATTGGGAAAATGCAGAAGAGCTAGGGGGGTGAACCAAAGGAGGGGGAAATTGAAAAATACAATGGTACATCGGGTTACAGACGCTTCAAGTTACAGACACTTCAGGTTACAGACTCCGCTAACCCAGAAATAGTACCTTGGGTTAAGAATTTTGCTTCAGGATGAGAACAGAAATCACGCTGCGGGGGTGTTCTCGAAGCTACAGTGTTCATGACCCCCTGGACCAGAGCACGCCAGGCACTTCTGTCTTCCACTGCCTCCCGCAGTTTGGTCAAACTCATGCTGGTAGCTTCGAGAACACTGTCCAACCATCTCGCCCTCTGTCATCCCCTTCAGGGAGTCTTCTCTTCTCCTGAGGTGGCCAAAGTCTTGGAGCCTCAGCTTCAGGATCTGTCCTTCCATTGATCACTCAGGGCTGATTTCTTTCAGAATGGAGAGGTTGGATCTTCTTGCAGTCCATGGGACTCTCAAGAGTCTCCTCCAGCACCAGAATTCAAAAGCATCCATTCTTTGGCGATCAGCCTTCTTTATGGTCCAGATATTGCTGGACCCCAACTCCCATCCTCGCTGGATTTGATGGGAGTTCAGCAGCTTCTCAGAGGGTTGCAGGGTCTCCCATCTCTGTTGCAAAAAAGAAGTGTTGTGCATGTGTTCCGGCCTATTTTACACTGTATTCGTTTTATAATGTGTATTTTATAATCCAGTCCTCATAACTGCCGATTTCCACGTTGTTTATGCTCCATTTGCAGCACTGAAGCGACCTCTGCAGGGCGCTAGCCTGGGTAGGGTATTTGGAGGTCCTCCCCCACCCCCACAGGTCTCTTAAATGTAAAGGTAAAGGGACCCCTGACCGTTAGGTCCAGTCGTGGCCAACTGTGGGGTTGCCGTTTACCTTCACGCCAGAGCGGTACCTATTTATCTACTTGCACTTTGATGTGCTTTCGAACTGCTAGGTTGGCAGGAGTAGGGACCGAGCAACGGGAGCTCACCCCGTCGCGGGGATTCAAACCGCCGATCTTCTGATCAGCAAGTCCTAGGCTCTGTAGTTTAATCCACTGCGCCACCCACGTCCCTCACAGGTCTCTTATCAGCCCCTTTTATCCAGAAAAGAACCACCCTTCTAAAATCCTGCCTGGCCTGGTAAGACTTTGACTTCTAGACACACTCACCTGGCTAAGTGATTAGGAGTCAATATTCTCTCTCTCTCTCTCTCTCTCTCTCTCTCTCTCTCTCTCACACACACACACACACACACACACACACACACACACAAACATCGGTTTTATTTATTTCAGAGCAAAAGAAAGAGGGCTCAGGGGAAACAGGGGCGTTCAGCCAAGGACTGGGGAAGGCTTTCCTCATGAAGCCCAAAGTTAAACTGTGGAACTCCCTCCCACAGGATGCAGGAACAGCTTTAAAAACAGGATTATACAAATTCATGGAGGAAGAGAGGGCTATCGATGGCTATTTCTGGCCTCAGTGGCTCAGCTCTGCTTCCACAGCTGGCGGCAGCGATGCGTCTGAATACCAGTTGCTGGAAACCACTGCTGGCTGCAGTACCCCACCAAAAATAAATGAAGTTATACTTTTGCTGAGTTGCCAGGGGGTTGAGCTAGATGACCCCTGGGGGCCCTCCCAAAGCTAGGATTCTGTGGTCTCCGTTCCCCCCCCCCTTCCTCCCTCTGTCCCTGTTCCCAGGCTCCTCGGCCCGCCTCCCTCCCAGACTGGAGGCCCCAGCTTTGCCTGAGCAAAACATTGGTCTCTTAGCAACAAGTTTCGCCTTCCAATTCTGGCTGTTGTTATTTACTGAGGCCACCAGCCAAATTCCCCTGGTCCGGGGCCAGAAGCCACAGCTGAGGAGGGATAGGCTGAGCTCCTGCCGCTGCCAGAGGCCGCTGGCACGCAATGCGCTGGGAGTGCGCTCCTGGGCTGGAGTCACCTTTCGCACACAAAACCTCCCTGACACACTCACCCAGATAAGGCAGCTCTGCCTATGCAACACACACACACACACACACACACACACACACACACACACCCCTTGTGTGATTGTGTCTCTGCACAATCACAGGCCAGGAGATGCAGCTGGGCTTTCACCCCAGCTGGTACAAATGTCTCTATTTACACACATGTATTCCCACAAACATACAGCGTTACTCGCACAGTTGCACGATCCCTTGCACGAATGTTCACACATGCACGAGCCCCAAAATAGAACTGTGGAATTGTCGAGTTGGAAGGGACCCCTCCCTCAGGGGTCATCAAGCCCAACCAGCTGTGATGCAGGAATCACATCAAAAGAATCCCGAAATAATAATAATAATAATAATAATAATAATAATAATAATAATAATAATAATAATTTATTTATACCCTGCCCATCTGGCTGGGCTTCCCCAGCCACTCTGGGCAGCTTCCAACAAAATATTAAAATACAGCAATGCATCAAACATTAAAAGCTTCCCTAAACAGGGCTGCCTTCCGATGTCTTCTAAAAGTCTGGTAGTTGTTTTTCTCTTTGACATCTGGTGGGAGGGCGTTCCACAGGGTGGGTGCCACCACCGAGAAGGCCCTCTGCCTGGTTCCCTGTAACTTGGCTTCTCGCAGCGAGGGAATCGCCAGAAGGCTCTCGGAGCTGGACCTCAGTGTCCGGGCAGAACGATGGGGGTGGAGATGCTCCTTCAGGTCTACTGGGCTTTTGAAGCCGTTTAGGGCTTTAAAGGTCAGCATCAACACATTGAATTGTGCTTGGAAATGTACTTGCCTGCCCAAGCTCTGTTTAAAAAACCTGCAGAAAGGAGAGCCTGCCATAATTGGGGTGACCAATAAAACAAAGCCTAAATATTCCACTAGTAGTTAATACGTGTGGTAGACTCTCCTTTGTTAGAGACCTAGAGAATTGTGCTGTTCTCTGAGAATTCCATTTCTAGGGAAACTCTGGGTTAAGATTACTGCAATGCCTTATATTTGGGGCCACTGGCGGAGGAAGTGGGGTGCGGGAGGTGCAGTTTGCAGTTTGCAGTTTGCTCGCCACGGACAGCGTCCTATGGGACGTTTGCTGTGGGTGGCGCCAACCCCGTGCTTGCTGCCCTGCCCCGTGGGACACTCACGCCGCTGCCCCGTGGGTGGCACGCCCCGCCTCTGGGTGCAAAGCACATGCACCGCTCCGGAATCTGGAGCAGCTAGCTCTGATTCTGCATGGGGCTGCTTTTGAAGACAGTTCAGAAACATCAGACGGTGCAGAATTTGGCAGCCAGATTGCTCACCGGAGCAAGACGGTTTGAGCCTATTGCACCCAACCTGGTCCGACAGTGCTGGCTGCCAGTCAGTTCCCAGGCACAATTCAAAGTGCTTTTCTTGACTTATAAAGTCTTTTTTTTTCCAATTTTTTTCAATTGATTTTCCAAGATTTTTAAACAAACAAACAAACCTCTTAATTGTATTTAATGCAATCTTAGTAACATTGTTAAGTGACTTCCTCAAATCCCCCTCGCTGAATTTCAGTGTATATCACTGTAACAGTTTTCCAAAACCAATTTTCTCATAGAATTAACTTAATCACTTAATATCTTCCTTTCTTTTCCTTTTAACTTTAAACATGTTATTCTCTAACATTTCATATTTTAATCCTATGCCTATCTGGTATTTGCAGGTTTTTCCAATTAAGTTATCTTAACATATTTAACTAAATAGTCTTTGAATTTCATCCATTCCTTTTGGTACTACTCCTCCTCCTCTGGTCGCAGACTCTTCCGGTCAGGTCGGCTAGCTCCGAAAAGTCCATGATCTTCACCTGCCATTCCTTCTTGACTTATAAAGTCTTAAATGGCTCAGGACTGCAATACCTAAAGGACCACCTCTCCCCATAGGAACTGACCCTGACCCTGTATCTTCTAAAGTTCTTATTTGTGTGTCTCCTCCACAAGAGGTTCCCCATTTGTGGAACGCTCTCCCCAGGGAGACTGAGCTGGCCCCTGCATTGAACAGACAAAAATGTTCAGCTTCTCCTTTGGCCAATTAAGCAATCTAGACACCCTATGGGAGGCAGGGGGCTATGGGTTCTTTTGTTCTTATTTTTATTATGTATTCTGCGTTTTTATCTTATATTTTTATGCTGTGAACCTCCCTGAGGTCTACAGGTGCAGAATGGTATACAACTTTAATAAAGAATATCTCAACCAGAGCCAGGGCCTTTTCAACACTGGCCCCGGCCTGGTGGAAAGCTCTGTCTGATGAGACCAGGGCCCTGCGGGATCTGATTTCTTTCCACAGGGCCTGTAAGACAGAGTTGTTCCGCTTGGCCTTTGGCTTGGAATCAACTTGATTCCCTCCCCCTCTTTTTTTCTTTTTTCATTTCTCTTTCTGTGTTGGAACTCCTATTTGGGGACTTCCCTGGCTTTTTTCTGGCCCACGTAGGACCAGTCTGGATAGTTGGCCTTGGTGAAGACTTGACATTTTCATCCCCAAAAAAGTTTTTGATTTGAGTTTCTACTGAAAGGAGGCTGCATTTTAATGTTGTATTTTAATCTTGTTTTTTAAGTTGTACTGTATCTGGTGTTAGCCGCCCTGAGCCCAGTCTTGGCTGGGGAGGGCGGGGTATAAATAAATTTATTATTATTATTATTATTATTATTATTATTATTATTATTATTATTATTATTAGAAAAGGGCTTGCAGATGCCTTATTGATGAGATGTCCGAAGGTGCCCAGTGCAGAAAGAAGACTGTCTGGCCTTTATTCTGACAGAGATGACAGCTCTGGTAGAGTCGGAAGGGACCCCCATGGTCATCTAGTCCAACCCCACTAGGTGACCTTGGGGGGGCAGTCATTGCCCCTCTCAGCCTATCCTACCTCGCAGGGTTGTTGCGGGGATTAAATGAGGAGTTGGAAGAAGCATATGTACGCCGCCTTCAACTGCTTGGAGGAAATGGGGGTGGGGCATAGGAACGCAATAAATAAAATATTCAAATGCCTTCGAAATTGAGGTTGAATCCTGACAAGACAGAAGTACTGTTTTTGGGGGACAGGGGGCGGGCGGGTGTGGGGGATTCCCTGGTCCTGAATGGGGCAACTGTGCCCCTGAAGGACCAGGTGTGCAGCCTGGGAGTCATTCTGGACTCACAGCTGTCCATGGAGGCACAGGTCAATTCTGCATCCAGGGCAGCTGTCTAACAGCTCCACCTGGTACGCAGGCTAAGACCCTCCCTGCCCGCGGACTGTCTCACCAGAGTGGTGCATGCTCTGGTTATCTCCCGCTTGGACTACTGCAATGAGCTCTACCTTTGAAGGTGACCCGGAAACTGCAACTAATCCAGAATGCGGCAGCTAGACTGGTGACTGGGAGCAGCCGCCGAGACCATATAACACCGGTCCTGAAAGACCTACATTGGCTCCCAGGATGTTTCCGAGCACAATTCAAAGTGTTGGTGCTGACCTTGAAAGCCCTAAACGGCTTCGGTCCAGTATACCTGAAGGAGCATCTGCCCGGACACGGAGGTCCAGCATCAACATTTGTCCACATGTGGCCATGTGGCCAGCACCATGATGGAAACCAGAGCGCATGAAAACGCCACTTACCTTCCCGCTGGAGCGGTACCTATTTATCTACTTGCACTTTGACGTGCTTTCGAACTGCTAGGTTGGCAGGAGCTGGGACCGAGCAACGGGAGCTCAGCCCGTCGCGGGGATTCGAACTGCCGACCTTCCGATCAGCAAGCCCAAGTGGCTCAGTGGTTTAGACCACAGCGCCACCCGCATCACTGATCGTTCAGTGGAAGAATTCTCACCTGCCATGCGGGAGGCCCGGGTTTGATTCCCGGCCAATGCAACGGTGGATTCCCACGAGGATGCAATTATTAACAAGTCACTACAATTCTTGTTAATGCATTCCAAATATCACTGGATTTATCCATACACAAGCAAACGATTCCTAGGTTGCAAGGGGGGTCCTGACATCTATCAAAGGGGGCCATGGCATTATATTTCTCAGTGAATCAATATCAGTACAGTATTTTGGCAAAGGTAAGGGCGTGGGGAGCCCGTTTACGTTGACCAGCTGTCATCCCCACCCCAGATCGACAGGGGTCCCCGCCCCCCCCCCACATTTCACCCCAAATGATGCCGGACCCGCAGGGGTCTCCCTATGTCATCCTACTAGGAAACAAACATTCCCCTCCTCCTCTTTCTCACCAGATACACAAAACCCTCCCCTGGCATTCGTCTAACGAGCCGTGGGGAGGAGGCTCTACTACAAATCCATCGTGAGCCCCACTTCCTTTCAATGGGGCGGGGGGGGGAGACCGAGCGTGCAACCCCCCCTCCTTCGAGGCTGCCTCGCCGAGCGCCGGCAGCCGACTGGCTCCGCCTCCGGAGGGTTCGCTTCTGCCGTTGGCGCTGCCCTCGGGAAGCCCCGCCCCGCCTGCTCCCCCTCCCCCCTGCCGCCGTCGCCAAGGCAGCGGCGCCGTTGCCGGGCAACGTCAACAAAGCCCCGAACGGCCGGCGTGATGACGCGCGCGGGGAATGGAACGCCGTTGCCGGGGAGACGGGCGGGTTGTTTGTTCTCGGCCGGGATGCCAGCCACGTGGGGCGGCCGGGCGCTCGCACAGCGAGGAGAGAGGATCGCCGAGCCGAGCCGAGCCGAGCCGGGACGCCGGAGCTGGACGGGGCCGGCGGAGAAGGAAGGGAAGGAAGGCAGAGGGAGAGGGAAAGGGCTTAGCTGCGGTTCCGGCACCGCAGGGATGGGGTTGGGCTGGATGACCTCCGGGGGTCCCTTCCAACTGCGGAACCCGGGGAGGATCGGAAAGGAGAGGCAAAAGGTTTAGCTGCGGTTCCTGCATTGCAGGGGGTTGGGAGAGGCGGGGTTAGACTGGATGACCTTTGGGGGTCCCTTCCAACTCTGGAACCCGGAGAGGATCGGAAGGGAGAGGCAAAAGGTTTAGCTACGGTTCCGGCACCGCAGGGATTGGGGTTGGGCTGGATGACCTCCGGGGGTCCCTTCCAATTCTGGAACCCGGAGAGGATCGGAAGGGAGAGGCAAAAGGTTTAGCTGCGGTTCCGGCACCGCAGGGATGGGGTCGGGCTGGATGACCTCCGGGGGTCCCTTCCAACTCCGGAACCCCGGGAGGATCGGAAAGGAGAGGCGAAAGGTTTAGCTGCGGTTCTGGCACCGCAGGGATTGGGGTTGGGCTGGATGACCTCCGGGGGTCCCTTCCAATTCTGGAACCCGGAGAGGATCGGAAGGGAGAGGCAACAGGTTTAGCTGCGGTTCCGGCACCGCAGGGATGGGGTTGGGCTGGATGACCTCTGGGGGCCCCTTCCAACTGCGGAACCCGGAGAGGATCGGAAAGGAGAGGCGAAAGGTTTAGCTGCGGTTCCTGCATTGCAGGGGGTTGGGAGAGGCGGGGTTAGACTGGATGACCTTTGGGGGTCCCTTCCAACTCTGGAACCCGGAGAGGATCGGAAGGGAGAGGCAACAGGTTTAGCTGCGGTTCCGGCACCGCAGGGATTGGGGTTGGGCTGGATGACCTCCGGGGGTCCCTTCCAATTCTGGAACCCGGAGAGGATCGGAAGGGAGAGGCAACAGGTTTAGCTGCGGTTCCGGCACCGCAGGGATTGGGGTTGGGCTGGATGACCTCCGGGGGTCCCTTCCAACTCCGGAACCCCGGGAGGATCGGAAGGGAGAGGCAACAGGTTTAGCTGCGGTTCCGGCACCGCAGGGATGGGGTCGGGCTGGATGACCTCCGGGGATCCCTTCCAACTCCGGAACCCCGGGAGGATCGGAAAGGAGAGGCGAAAGGTTTAGCTACGGTTCCGGCACCGCAGGGATTGGGGTTGGGCTGGATGACCTCCGGGGGTCCCTTCCAATTCTGGAACCCGGAGAGGATCGGAAGGGAGAGGCAACAGGTTTAGCTGCGGTTCCGGCACCGCAGGGATGGGGTTGGGCTGGATGACCTCTGGGGGTCCCTTCCAACTCCGGAACCCGGGGAGGATCGGAAAAGAGAGGCAAAAGATTTAGCTGCGGTTCCAGCACCGCAGGGGTGGGGTTGGGCTGGATGACCTCTGGGGGTCCCTTCCAACTGTGGAACCCGGAGAGGATCGGAAGGGAGAGGCAAAAGGTTTAGCTGCGGTTCCAGCACCGCAGGGGTGGGGTTGGGCTGGATGACCTCTGGGGATCCCTTCCAACTCCGGAACCCGGGGAGGATCGGAAAAGAGAGGCAAAAGGTTTAGCTGCGGTTCCGGCATTGCAGGGGGTTGGGGGTCAGACTGGATGACCCCGGGGGATCCCTTCCAAATCAACCATTCTATGAAAGCCCCCGAGGCTTGAACGGAGCATCTGCTGTGCTCCCGTAGTCCGCCTGCTCGCACGGGCTTCCTCCTCGTTCTGTTTCCTTCCCTGGGACACCCCGGGGTACTCTGTCTGCCTTCTGCCAGTCCTCAGTCCTTTCCGGGTTCCTCCCAGCCCAGAAGACCCCTTTGCGCATCGCTTCCCGCCTGCGCTGGGTCTCCCGCGCCTTCTGCTCCAAATCCAGCCCCTGCCCACCCCCACAAAGACTGGGCCCCTCCCCTGCTTGCCCGCTCGCCCCTCCTGACATGGACGGCACCATAGGTGGGGGGTGAACGCCCTTCTCCCCAAGCAAGGAGCTCGCCCCCCCCCCCCACTCCTCTTCCATTCCTGGAGCCCAGTCATTAACCCACACTGCTCTTCTTTCAGAGAGCTTAACGTGGTCGCAACTGGAATGATGCCTTGCCCCTCTTGTGCCCCCAGCCACACTCTGCTTATCAGCCTTTCCTTTCTCCCCTGCTTCTCTCCTCCTGCTGGGCCCCCCACCTCATCTGCAGCCCCCTGCCTACCCCTGCCCCTGGCTTCCATCGCTTCTGCCTCTTCCAATCCCAACTATGATGGATGATCTTTTTGGCCATCCTGGGGGGAGCTACATTGCCCACAGGGCGAGCCAGGTATGTAACTGGGCTTACCACAGTCATGCAATCTCTAGTTATCTCTCGCTTGGACTACTGCAATGCGCTCTACGTGGGGCTCCCTTTGAAGGTGATCCGGAAACTGCAATTAATCCAGAATGCGGCAGCTAGACTGGTGACTGAAATTGGCCACCGAGACCACATAACACAGGTCTTGAAAGACCTACACTGGCTCCCAGTACGTTTCCGAGCACAATTCAAAGTGTTGGTGCTGACCTTTAAAGCCCTAAATGGGCTCGGTCCAGTATACCCCCATCGTTCTGCCCGGACACTGAGGTCCAGCTCTGAGGGCCTCACTGCAAGAAGCCAAGTTACAGGCAACCAGGCAGAGGGCCTTCTTGGTGGTGGCGCCTGCCCTGTGGAACACCCTCCTATCAGATGTCAAGGAAATAAGCAGCTATATTATCTTTAAAAGACATCTGAAGGCAGCCCTGTTCAGGGAGGTTTTTAATATTTACTGCTGTATTGTTTTTAACAGTCGATTGGGAGCCGCCCAGAGTGGCTGGGGAAACTCAGCCAGATGGGTGGGGTATAAATAACAAATTATTATTATTATTATTATTATTATTATTATTATTATTATTACTACTACTACTATTGCAGGACCCACCAGCCAACCTGGGCACTGGTCTGGGGAGGCGAGAACAGCACTTGGAGGGGCTACATGGCCTTCTCCATCCCTGGTCCAGAGATCTCTTCTGCGTGGTAGATTCCTCTCTCTCTTCCTGCCCCCCCACCTGTTCCCCCCCTCCTATCAACCATTCTGGCACCCCTAGGGTCTCAAGACCCCCAGCCCACCACCTCTGATGCATCCAACATCATATAGGCCCAAACTAGAAGAAGGTGAAGGTATGCGGGGGGGGGGGGGAGTCGGTGTGGGTTTGTTTTGGGGTTTTTTTTCTGGTGGGGGGTTTTTGGACTAGTGGGCCCCTTGCTATGACCCAGAAAAGGCTGTTGTTGTTTAGTCGTTTTGTCGTGTCCGATTCTTCATGACCCCCTGGACCAGAGCACGCCAGGCCCTCCTGTCTTCCACTGCCTCCCGCAGTTTGGTCAAACTCATGCTGGTAGCTTTGAGAACACTGTCCCACCATCTCGTCCTCTGTCATCCCCTTCTCCTTGTGCCCTCCATCTTTCCCAACATCAGGGTCTTTTCCAGGGAGTCTTCTCTTCTCATGAGGTGGCCAAAGTCTTGGAGCCTCAGCTTCAGGATCTGTCCTTCCAGTGAGCACTCAGGGCTGATTTCCTTCAGAATGGAGAGGTTTGATCTTCTTGCAGTCCATGGGACTCTCAAGAGTCTCCTCCAGCACCAGAATTCAAAAGCATCCATTCTTTGGCGATCAGCCTTCTTGATGGTCCAGCTCTCACTTCCATACATCACTACTGGGAAAACCAGAACTTAAACTATACGGACCTCTGTTGGCAAGGTGATGTCTCTGCTTTTTAAGATGCTGTCTAGGCTAGCTCCTGAGTGGAAACATTCATGGAGTTGTTGTTGTTGTTATTGGCATCTGTCTGTCTAGAAAGGGAATGAAGTGACCTGAGAGTAATTAATCCACTGGAGAATCACAGCGTCTGCTGTGGCAGCAAACATTGGTAACTTGCAACTTGCTGCCTCCCGCATTGTTTTTGCAACACCAAAGTGACCTTCTGGGGAGCAAACCTGGGCAATGTGCATGGAGGTTCTGGGCTGCCCAGATGACAACCTCACTGATGCGGTCCAAATAAAAGCAGAGCAAGACATTTGGAGTTGCTGGGAGGAGGCATAAACAGCACCGTCTGACAGCCTTAGCGACTTGGTTCAATATTTGTGTAGGCTTTACTCCTTAGTCCGTTCTTTGGAGGAGGAGGAGACACAGTAGCAAAACGAGCATCCACGGTCTGGGGCAGTATATCTCCAAATGGCAGCTGCTGGGGGAGACTGCCATGGAGAGCTGTTAAACCTTTCACGGATGCACATGGCAGAGGGTCTCTGCCATGGGAGCATATTCACCCAGTGCTTTTCCAGCTGCACTGGCTCCCGGTGGAGTACAGGGTCAGGTTCAAGGTGCCGGTTTGGACCTTTAAAGCCCTTCACGGCCTAGGACCCTTGCACCTATGGGACTGCCTCTCCTGGTATGCCCCACGGAGGACCTTAAGGTCCATAAATAGAAACACCCTAGGGATCCATGGCCCTAAGGAAGCCAGATTAGCCTCAACCAGAGCCAGGGCCTTCTCAACACTGGCCCCGGTCTGGTGGAACGTTCTGTCTCATGAGACCAGGGACCTGTGGGATCTGATTTCTTTCTGCAGGGCCTGTTTGTCAGAGTTGTTCTGCCTGGCCTTTGGCTTACAATCAGTTTGATTCCCTCCTCCTCTTTCTTTTTTCCTTTCTCCTCCTGTGAAGAGACTGCATCCTAATGTTTTGATGTATTTTAATCCTGTTTTTTTAAATTGTATTTTAATCAACATGTTTTTATTATTGGTCGTTAGCCGCCCTGAGCCCGGTCTTGGCTGGGGAGGGCGGGGTATAAATAAATTTTTTTATTATTGTTGTTGTTGTTGTTGTTGTTGTTATTATTAACACGTACACTGCTTCTTCCAGACATCCCATCCTCAGTCCTCCCCCCCTGTCTCCGCAGCAGCCAGATTCTGCTCCAGGAACTCCAAGCCGTCCTCACGGGTCTCTTATTGCTGGTAGGATTATTATTTCCACAGGGCGAGCCAATTCCTCCCTGCCCCACCACAAACACCCACCCCCTCTCCCTCTGCCCAGCCTTTTCCTTCCAGCTCACATGACCAGCCGCAGTCCAGAGGGACATGTGTGTTTTTGTCAGCTGAGGAAGGAAGGAAAGGGAACCCGAGACACAGTGTGCAGCCAACAGAGCTGGTGGTCGAAATTCTGCACATTTCTCACACCGGCAGTCCTGCTGGAGTGCAGGAGAGAGGGGAAGCAACGTGCTCACAAAGTTCTGGGCCAACGTGGTGCCCTCACGATGCTACAGACACAGCCTGCAAGGCCTAAATCCAGAGGTTATGGTGACAGCAGACACGAAATTAAAAGACGCCTGCTCCTTGGGAGAAAGGCGATGGCAAACCTAGACAGCGTCTTAAAAAGCAGAGACATCACCTTGCCAACAAAGGTCTGTATAGTTAAAGCTATGGATTTCCCAGTAGTGATGTATGGAAGTGAGAGCTGGACCATAAAGAAGGCTGATCGCCGAAGAATGGATGCTTTTGAATTCTGGTGCTGGAGGAGACTCTTGAGAGTCCCATGGACTGCAAGAAGATCAAACCTCTCCATTCTGAAGGAAATCAGCCCTGAGTGCTCACTGGAAGGACAGATCCTGAAGCTGAGGCTCTAAGACTTTGGCCACCTCATGAGAAGAGAAGACTCCCTGGAAAAGACCCTGATGTTGGGAAAGATGGAGGCCACAAGGAGAAGGGGACGACGGAGGACGAGATGGTGGGACAGTGTTCTCAAAGCTACCAGCATGAGTTTGACCAAACTGCGGGAGGCAGTGGAAGACAGGAGGGCCTGGCGTGCTCTGGTCCAGGGGGTCACAAAGAATCGGACACGACTAAATGACTAAACAACAACATGGGCCTCCTAGTTGCCAACATGTGGAGGGCACCACGTTGGTGGCCCTTGTCCTGAGCAGTCCAAAAGAGTATCTATCAAATTTACATCTCAGCCTGCCTGCCAAAGGAGCAGTTGTTCCTTTTCTAAACTGAGAGGTGAAGGGGAACAAGGCCTTTGTCTCGCTCCAGATGTTTCAAGGCCGGGAGCCATTCCTTAATTTGGCACTGGCTGGGGCTGATGGGAGTTGTAGTTTCCAACACCTGGATGGCACACCAGGTGGGGGAAGGCTGCTTTCGTTTAATTTTGGACTGAGGGCCAAGCAGCGAGGGCATTGCCACAATCGGAGCATCACTAATTTGTCTTAATGCCTTTGCTTTCAAAAGCACATCTGAAGTCTGCATTCCCAAACGTACCCTGCAAGGGATATATAACTCTGGGACTTCTTTCCGAGTAAACATGCAAAGTATTGTACTGAGGGGGTTTTTAATATATATTTGTTTATTTAAACTCTTTGCCCTTTGAAATGCAGATTTTTTGGTTGTAAGCTCCCAGGCAGGAACTTGTCTCTGAAGAATTCCCCGCTGCCAGTTAGTTATAAACGCTTCATTAAAAACGCAATGAAAACAAAAACGTGTGCAAGGGAAATTTTCTTCTGGCATTCTGGCGTGGTGGTGTCTCCCCTCATTTAACCACGAGGAAAAACAGAGACCCTCCCACAGATCTTAATGAATGGGATGAGAGAGTTTGTGTCTGCATGTGCCTGCTCATGTGATAAGAGAAAAGCACTCTGTCCATGCTTAGAGGCACTATTTCCTAGGGCCACCATTCCAGGTCTAACTGGTGGCTTACGTTTCACAAGTTACAGCTTGATCTCTAAGGGTGATGTTCATGAGCCTGCGCTGCTAAATAAGGTCCCCTTTGTCACGAAGATCCCCATTAATCTTTGCGGCCAGAGAAAGGAAGCCCAGAGAAGACTTAAGGAAGCCCAGATCCCATCAGAGGTCCATCTAGTCCAGCCCCCTGCTACCCCCGCTGTCCAGGTAGATACCCCAATGGGAAGCCAGCCAAGCAGGAGTCAAGGCGCTTAACTGAGATTCCTGCATTGCAGGGGGTTGGTCTAGATGACCGCTGGGTACATCCCACCTCTATGATTCTAAGTCAATTGCCCCCTATTGTTGTTCCTCCCTGGCAGCTGATACCAAATTCTTCCAAGAGTTAGAATCTGGGGGTGGCATTCATAGAGTGGAGGGGAGGGCCCAGGCAACCTGCCTCCTGAAAGTCTCAGCCCACATTTCCTCTTGCACAGGGGTGCCAACTTGAATTAAATATATTTTTTTGGGGGGGGGGGAGGACAGGTAAGCCCCACCCTGCATAATCGATCACAAGATACGGGGCACACAAACACCACTTGAATGGCAATGCCCGTCGAATGGAGGGGGGTTCCCTCTAATATTTTATTGGGGTGGGTGCCGAAGGGACCTCAGCTCCTAGGAGATTCTCTTGCAGCCTCTCAAAGTACAGAACCCACGTTCAGCTCCAAGCACCCTCTCCCAGTACACCCCATAAAAACAAACACTTCCACCACCCCATTTTCATCCTCAGGGTGGGTGGTTGGGGTATGGCAATCCGCTCCTTTCTCAGAAAACCTGGCCTCATACTGTTACTGAATATTTCAGACAATACCAACGTAGTTGTATTGTCATAAGAACTGGTCTGATATAGTTCCAGTTACAGATAGGTAGCCGTGTTGGTCTGCCATGGTCAAAACAAAATAAAAAAATTCCTTCCAGTAGCACCTTAAAGACCAACTGAGTTAGTTCTAGGTATGAGCTTTCGTGTGCATGCACACTTCTTCAGATACACTGAAACAGAAGTCACCGGACCTTTCTATATAGTGAGAAGGTGGGGAGGGGTATTACTCAGAAGGGTGGTGGGAATGGGTGATTGGCAGATAGCTGCGATGGGCCTGTTGACGACTCTTAACGACTGCAATAGGTCTAACAGGAAAAAGCAAGGGGTGAGAAGGTGAAAAATGGCTTTGTCATGTATAATGAGATAAGAATCCAATGTCTTTGTTCAAACCAGGTCTCTCCATAGTTTTAAGTTTGGTGATAAGTTGCAATTCAGCAGCTTCTCTTTCCAGTCTATTTCTGAAATTCCTTTGTAATAGAACAGCTACTTTGAGATCTTGTATAGAATGTCCTGGGAGATTGAAGTGTTCTCCTACTGGTTTTTCTGTCTGATATAGGATACGGAAATCGTATCACAGCACTGTAGAGATAAGGGACGCGGGTGGCGCTGTGGTGGTGTCCGAGATGGGAGAACCTCCGAGAAGTTGCTGAACTCCCATCAAATCCAGCGAGGATGGGAGTTGTAGTCCTGCAATATCACTGTGGGTTAAACCACAGAGCCTAGGACTTGCCGATCAGAAGGTCGGCGGTCTGAATCCCCGCGACGGGGTGAGCTCCCGTTGCTCGGTCCCTGCTCCTGCCAACCTAGCAGTTTCAAAGCACGTCAAAGCGCAAGTAGATAAATAGGTACCGCTCCGGCGGGAAGGTAAACCGCGTTTCCGTGCGCTGCTCTGGTTCGCCAGAAGCAGCTTAGTCCTGCTGGCCACATGACCGGCTCCCTCGGCCAGTAAAGTGAGATGAGCGCCAAAACTCCAGAGTCATCTGCGACTGGACCTAATGGTCAGGGGTCCCTTTACCTTTACCTTACTGTAGAGATGGAAGACATGGTTAAAAGGAGTATGCAAAGATGATTAAAAAGGAAAGGGGGAAAGATCAGAGTGATATGTCAAATGTATATAAAGTGGTACAAGGGATTAAGAGAAGAAAAATTGGAGACATAATAGGCTGAAACATATAATTATAAATGAGGTTTGAAAGAGGGTAAGGATTTGCTGAACTCGATTGTGTAAAGGGGAACACAAAAAAGGGAGATGTGAGGAAGTCAAGAAAGAAGGTTATAGAACTATGAAGTGAAAAATTGGATTTTTCTTTCTTTCTAATGTTTCTATTGTTTTTTCTTTCTTTTTCTTTTTAGATGTATTTCTTTTTGTTGTATGTCTGTATTATTTTTCTATTACCTATGTTCCTTTTATTTTTTGTAAAATCTTAATAAATATCTTTTTTTAAAAAAAGGAAGGGAACCCCAAGGGTTATCTAGTCCAACCCACTGCAATGCAGGAATCTCAACTAAAGCATCTGTGTGTAATTGCGGCTCAATGGGAAACAGCCCCAAATTTTACAACGGGCGTTTGGTACTGCTCCATCTGGAATATGGCTGTCGTGGGGTGGGGTGGAATCGTGCATAATTAGAGGTTTTCCTTTTTGAATTTCCATCCGTCGCTACAGCTGCTCTCCTAGTTTTTATACACATTATAAAATGAATTTCTTAAAATCTTTAGGAAAGAAGAAAGCTAGCCACGTGACTTTCTTCTTGCTCTGACCATTGCACCTCACTGCCTAGCGACAGAAACCGCGGGAGGTGCTGCTTCCTACCACCCTGACCCCCCAGTTAACCCCTGCTTTCCCTGTTGAGAAATAAATGCACGCCTTGCGGGGGGGGGGGACGCAGTTTCTAATTTCCCCCGCTTTCCTCATTGGGTTACAACGTGAGCCTTAACAGCTGGAAGGATGAATGAATGAATGAATGAATGAACGGAGCAATGGCGAGGCGCCTGTGTCAGCAGCCGGCGAAAGCGCCCAATTGGAGGCTCGGCCCCCAAACCGTGACTCAGAGCCCAGGAATGGCTGCAGCGTTCTTGGCCGGTGACATCAAAGTGCTGTGTCAGACACGTCGCAGGATTCCACCTCCCTCCCAGGCCAGACAGCCAGAAATGTCTCTGGTGTCCGTCTCCCCTGTCCAGCCGACCCGATCCATCCCCCGGATCCTGGATCTGAATCACTGACCACCTCTGGATCTGTCTGAAGGGCTGAGGTTTCCGAACGAGGCTTCTCCCCTCCAAAGGGGCGCGATCCGTTCTCCTTTCTCTTTCTCTTTGTGCATCATAAGGGAGGTGACTCAGCAGCAGACACAGAAATAGGCTTTGCTGGGTTGAAATGGCCCCTCCACGTTATGGGGGTGTTGAGTAAGGCCTCCCTGCTAAGGGAAGGCAGCTATTTATGACTAAGCAAAATATATCTCCGAGGAAAAGGGGGGTGAGTAGATTCAGAGAGCAGGAGGTCTGGGTTTGACACCCCCCCCCCGCTTTCTATAGGGGCGCAGTGGGAGTAAAAACCTTTAGAGCCATGTTTCCCAAATTTGGGGGAGCCACTAAACTCACCCCTATAAAAAGCAATGTTCAGAATAGCGATTTGCACGATCCCCTATGGAAGATGGCAAAATTAAATTGAAAACAGCGACAATTACTGTATTTTTCCATCTATAAGACGCCTCCATGTATAAGACGACCCTGGGGGTAGTGCCACCCCTTTGGGAACCACTAGATTAGATGATGATGATGATGATTATGATGATGATAGCATACTGCCCTCCAGCCATAGATCAAAGGGTGGTTCAAAACAAAAAAACAAGATAAAAAACCACAAAATACATAATAGGAACAAGAACACAAGAACAAACCAATTACCCACTGGACCCACCCCTACATATTTAATAATAATATAATAATAAGTTATTATTTATATGGCTGAGTTTCCCCAGCCACTCTGGGCGTCTCCCAATCGAGTGTTAAAAACAATACAGCATCAGACATTAAAAACTTCCCTAACCAGGGCTGCCTTCAGATGTCTTTTAAAAATAAGATAGCTGCTTATTTCCTTGACATCTGATGGGAGGGTGTTCCACAGGGCGGGCACCTCTACCAAGAAGGCCCTCTGCCTGGTTCTCTGTAACCTCACTTCTTGCAATGAGGGAACCACCAGAAGGCCCTTGGAGCTGGAACTCAGTGTCTGGGCAGAACGATGGGGGTGGAGACGCTTCTTCAGGTATACAGGACCGAGGCCGTTTAGGGCTTTAAAGGTCAGCACCAAAACTTTGAATTGTGCTCAGAAATGTACTGGGAGCCAATGCAGATCTCTCAAGACCGGTGTTATGTGGTCTCAGCGGCCGCTCCCAGTCACCAGTCTAGCTGCCGCATTCTGGATTAGTTGCAGTTTCTGGGTCACCTTCAAAGGTAGCCCCACGTAGAGCGCATTGCAGTAGTCCAAGCGGGAGATAACCAGAGCATGCACTACTCTGGCGAAGCAGACCGCGGGTAGGTAGGGTCTCAGCCTGTGTACCAGATGGAGATGGTGGACAGCTGCCCTGGACACAGAATTGACCTGCGCCTCCATGGACAGCTGTGAGTCCAAAATGACTCCCAGGCTGTGCACCTAGTCCTTCAGGGGCACAGGTACCCCATTCAGGACCAGGGAGTCCTCCACACCTGCCCGCCTCCTGTCCCCCCAAAACAGTCCTTCTGTCTTGTCAGGATTCAGCCTCAATCTGTTATACTCCATCCTTCCTCCAACTGCCTCCAGACACTCACACAGGACCTTCACCGCTTTCACTGGTTCTGATTTAAAACAACCAAACCAACCAACCAACCAAACAACAACAAAAAACCCCTCTCTGACTGGCTATGCCCACCATCTTCCGAGCGATTCCGTTCCACCATCAAACAGCTCTCACCCTCAGAACACCCTTCCTAAGGTTTAGATGGGAACTATTTTCTTGCTGTTTGAAGACGCTGGTTTGGACCCTACCCTCCAGAGCAGCAGAAAACGAGCTTGCTCCTTCTTCAATGTGACAGCCCTTCAGATATTTGAAGATGGCGATCATATCTAATAATAATAATAATAAATTTTATTTATACCCCGCCCTCCCCAGCCAAGACTGGGCTCAGGGTGGCTAACACCAGATATAAAACAATTGATTGAAATACAACTTAAAAAACAAGATTAAAATACAACATTAAAATGCAGCCTCATTTCAGCAGAAACTCAAAAACCTCTTTGGGGATGAAAACGTCAAGTCTTCACCAAGGCTAACTATCCAGACTGGTCCTACGTGGGCCAGAAAAAAGCCAGGGAAGTCCCCAAATAGGAGTTCCATCACAGAAGGAGAAAGGAAAAAGGAAAGAGGAAAGAGGGGAAGGGGATCAAGTTGATTCCAAGCCGAAGGCCAGGCGGAACAACTCTGTCTTACAGGCTCTGAGGAAAGAAATCAGATCCTGCAGGGCCCTGGTCTCATGAGACAGAGTGTCCCACCAGGTTGGGGCCATCACTGAAAAGGCCCTGGCTCTGCGTGAGGCTAATCTGACTTCCTTAGGACCTGGGACCTCTAGGGTGTTGCTATTTATGGACCTTAAGGTCCTCCGTGGGGCAGACCGGGAGAGGCCGTTCCGTAGGAAGTATCTAGAGGAAGCAGTTCTGTCCTGCCCTGTAGCGTTGGGCTAGTGATGAACCACAGACCATATTTGCTTCCCAATGGAGTAATCCAGAACCCCTAAATTTGCAGCTGCGCCTGGAGTCGCCACTGGGGCTTGAACCCGGGGCATTCAGCATGTAAAGTAGGGGCCACGGAGCTATGGTGGCCCTTCCTCACTTAGGCTTCCCCACAGGAGGAAGGGACTTTGTTGGGAAAGGGGGCAGCCCTTCTGTCTAGTCACTGTCGCTTGGGCGGGGGGGGGGGTCAGACAGCAATGAGATGGGAGCAGCAGTGGGCAGACAGACAGGGGGTGGCACAGTGGGGCAAGGCAGGGGGTGAAAACCAGCTACTCAGAATAGCCAAGCCTCACCAGGGTCCTGTCTGATTGCTGGTGGGGCAGGCTGGCGGGGTCTATATTTGGTACCCAGGCAGAAATGGCCAGGCCAGGCTCTACCTTGTCATTATTTGTGTCTCGCCTGCTGGTCACTGTCCCCGGGAAGATCAGTTTGTGGCAGCGGCGAGAAAGCCTTTTGCATTGTGGTTATGAGCCTTACCCAGAGGAATGCAAACAGCCAAACGAGTCAGGAGGTTCCTTGCCTCTAAAGAGAAACTCACGCCCAGCGCTAACTGGAGCAAGAGACATTCCTCTGCAACAGGGAATTCAGTATTGCTTCATCTTTCCAAACTTTTCATGTTGGTGACACACTTTTTTAGACGTGCATCATTTTGTGACACACTAATTCAGTTTCACTAGCAAACCGGAGGTTAAACTAACCCCTTATGAGAGATACGGACACATATCGAGGAATGCATCTACACACTGCAGCCGACACACTAATGAATTAGGAAATAGAATAGAATAGAATAGAATTTATTATTTATACCCCGCCCATCTGGCTGGGTTTCCCCAACCACTCTGGGCGGCTTCTGACAAAGTATTAAAATACAGTAGACTGTTAAACATTAAAAGCTTCCCTAAAGAGGGCTGCCTTCAGATGTCTTCCAAAAATCTGGTAGTTGTTCTTCTCTCTGACATCTGGTGGGAGGGCGTTCCAGAGGACGGGTGCCACTACAAAGAAGGCCCTGTGCCTGGTTCCCTGTAACTTGGCTTCTCGCAACGAGGGAACCGCCAGAAGGCCCTCGGCGCTGGACCTCAATGTCTGGGCAGAACGATGGGGGTGGAGACGCTCCTTCAGGTATACTGAAAAGCTCTGATTTACATCTTTAATCAACTGCAATTGGTTCAACAGCTACAGCCATTCCTGGACCAAGAAAGCCTAGCCACAGTAGTGTTTATGCACCAGTTACTTCAAGACTGGATTCCTGCAAGGTGCTCTCTGTGAGGCTGCAGTCTGTGAAGAATGCTGCAGCACAACTGCTGGCAGGAGAGATGCCTTGTCAGCATGCAATGCCTGAGTTCAGAGATCTGCACTGGTTGCTGGTTTCCTACCGGGTAAAGTTCAAGGTGTTGCTCTTTGTGTATTGTTGTTGTTGTTGTTTAGTCGTTTAGTCGTGTCCGCCTCTTCGTGACCCCCTGGACCAGAGCACGGCAGGCACTCCTGTCTTCCACTGCCTCCCGCTGTTTGGTCAAACTCATGTTTGTAGCTTCGAGAACACTGTCCCACCATCTCGTCCTCTGTCGCCCCCTTCTCCTTGTGCCCTCCATCTTTCCCAATATCAGGGTCTTTTTCCAGGGAGTCTTCTCTTCTCATCAGGTGGCCAAAGTCTTGGAGCCTCAGCTTCAGGATCTGTCCTTCCAGGGAGCACTCAGGGCTGATTTCCTTCAGAATGGAGAGGTTTGATCTTTTTGCAGTCCATGGGACTCTCAAGAGTCTCCTCCAGCACCAGAATTCAAAAGCATCCATTCTTTTGTGATCAGCCTTCTTTATGGTCCAGCTCTCACTTCCATACATCACTACGGGGAAAACCATAGCTTTAATTATACGGACCTTTGTTGGCAAGGTGATGTCTCTACTCTCTTTGTGTATAAATAGCCCTTAACAACTTGGGACCTGTTCACCTGCAAGATCACCTTATCCCATATATGCCCATTTGGCCACTTCGAACGGGGGATTTGGCACTACAACAGGGGCCACAGAATCCTGGTTCCACATTTGTAAGAACTTGATCCTGCACATTGGAACTCCCTGACTATTGACATCAAGCAGATACCTTTGCGGTACACTTTTCAGCAACTGCCAAAAACATTTTTGTTAAACAAGCCTAGCCAGATGCTTAGAAAGTTGATGCAAGCCTTAATCTGTCTATTCTTATTTTAACTTTCTCTAAGTCTTAAATTATTGTTGTTCTTCATATTGATAATATTACAGCTTTATCTTTTTTTTTTTGTAAACTGCTTCGAGGTTGTTGCCTTTTTACAACCAGCTCTGGCGGGAAGGTAAACGGCGTTTCCGTGCGCTGCTCTGGTTCGCCAGAAGCGGCTTAGTCATGCTGGTCACATGACCCGGAAGCTGTACGCCGGCTCCCTCGGCCAATAAAGCAAGATGAGCCCATCTTAGCGACTGGAGCTAATGGTCAGGGGTCCCTTTACCTTTACCTTAATCCAGAAATAGTACCTCAGCTTAAGAACTTTGCTTCAGGATGAGAACAGAAATCGTGTTTCGGCGGTGCGGCGGCAGCAGGAGGCCCCATTAGCTAAAGTGGTGCTTCAGGTTAAGAACAGTTTCAGGTTGAGAACGGACCTCCAGAACGAATTAAGTTCTTAACCCGAGGTACCACTCTAGTAGCCAGCTGCCAGGAGGAATGAATTCCTCATGCACCCAGGCAATTAACAGCAACAAAGGGAGCTTAATTGAGAGGCGATTTGCCTTTTGTTCTTCCACTCTGCCCAGGCTGACCTTAGACCCTCTCTGACCACATCGCCACGCTGCTGCTCCGTTTGGATTTCTAGGAACCAGCAAGCACTGAATGGCGCTCAGTACATTTGATGAATGGTTTTGGGTGCTACTCCAGTGGGTTTCTCTCCCTTATGCCTTAAGAAAAAGGCCGTCAGAACATTCTGGGCACCAAGTCCGGCCTGCCCCTTCCACTGCCACCCAAATGAGAGGCACAAACAAAGCCAGTGGAAGAGGCATTGCTGCTCAGACCAGGAACTGCAGTTCCGGATCTGGACTCCGTTTCCCATCCCTTTGTCCCAGCCTTGTTGGCATGATCCTGGCAGGGTGCCCACCCATTTCCTTCTCGGTTCACGCCCATCGAGAACACAAGAGTCGCCTCGCCGGATCACGCAGAGCAGATCCAGGCTTGCAGGTTTATAGCCACCCTGGAGAACCTTTAATTTCAGCTTATTTCATTTGTTTAAGAGTGTTTATACCCCGCCCTTCTAGTGTAAACACACCGCTCAGGGCGGCTTATAATATTCGAGTTGAATTGGAAAGTGATGTTATATACGACTTCATTTCGTTTCACACAATCAACACGCTGCTTGATTTAAGAAACTTAAAACAGTTTACAAAAAGGATGAGCAATGAAATAATCAGTAAGGGAAAAAATTGAAAATTCAAATCGACATTCAGCTAAGAACATGCATCAACATACGCCTCTCAAAACCAAAAGTTTCTTCGCAGATACCAAAAAGAATGCAGCGAAGTCAGATGCCAGGTGTCAATAGGCAGGGAGTTCCAACGTTTGGTGCAGCTGCACTGAAAGACTGAGTTTTTATAAATGTAGGAGAGATTTTACTTTCTTGGACTCCATGATCACTGCAGATGATGACAGCAGCCACGAAATTCAAAGACGCCTGCTTCTTGGGAGAAAAGCAATGACAAACCTAGACAGCATCTTAAAAAGCAGAGACATCACCTTGCCAACAAAGGTCCGTATAATTAAAGCTATGGTTTTCCCAGTAGTGATGTATGGAAGTGAGAGGTGGACCATCAAGAAGGCTGATCACCGAAGAATGGATGCTTTTGAATTCTGGTCCTGGAGGAGACTCTTGAGAGTCCCATGGACTGCAAGAAGATCAAACGCATCCATTCTGAAGGAAATCAGCCCTGAGCGCTCACTGGAAGGACAGATCCTGAAGCTGAGGCTCTAAGACTTTGGCCACCTCATGAGAAGAGAAGACTCCCTGGAAAAGACCCTGATGTTGGGAAGGATGGAGGGCACAAGGAGAAGAGGACAACAGAGGATGAGATGGTGGGACAGTGTTCTCTAAGCTACCAGCATGAGTTTGACAAACTGTGGGAGGCAGTGGAAGACAGAAGTGCCTGGTGTGCTCTGGTCCAGGGGGTCACAAAGAGTCGGACACGACTAAACGAATAAACAACAACAACAACAACAAAGGAATGGGTTGTTGCTTTCTACGTAATTGTTTTCCGTTTTGTTTCCAAATTGACTTTAAGCATTCATTTTTTATTTATTGAATCTATATACCACCCTATACCCGGGGGTCGCAGGGCAGTTCACAGAACAAAATGCAAAATGTAAAACCACAAAATATATAATCAAAATAAAAACAACAGCCCAATAAACCCCACCCCAAAGAAACACCCACATTTTAAAAGGGCGTAGGATGCCATCGATTTAACATACATTTCTACTAGATTGCAAATTGCTTCAAGATTCACTGAAGGAGGTGAGTTATGAATGAAATAGATATACAAAATGAATAATAAAAGGCAATTTCCTTTTTTTTTTTTATTAAAAAAAAAGCCTGCTGGAAATAAAAAGGTCTTTGGTATCCAGTAAGAATATAAGAGGCCTTCTGGATCAGGCCAGTGGACCACCTAGCCCAAAGTTCTGTCCCCAGAGTAGCCAAACTGATGCCCATACTGGGAAACCTGCAAACAAAGCCTGAGAGCAACTCTCCCTTCCTGCAGTTTCCAGAATTGCTGCCTCCTCCAGCTGTGGAGGTAGAGATTAGGCAACTTGGCTAGTAGCCATCCATATTATCCTCCACCAATTTGACTAACTAACCCTCTTTTAAAGCCATCAGTATTGGCATCCGTAAGCCATCCTGTGGGAGGGAGTTCCGCAGGTTATGCACTCCATGAATAAGTCCTTTTGTTTATCTGTTCAATCTTCCACTCCTTTGGTTCCTTGTGTCAGTAAATCACAAACAGAGCATGCACACGAGAGCAACTCTCTTCTCCTGCTGTTTCCAGAAGCCGGTACTCGGTGGTAGGAGAACATACCTATTCACGGTTAAAAGGTAAAGGGACCCCTGACCATTAGGTCCAGTCGTGGCCGACTCTGGGGTTGCGGTGCTCATCTCGCTTTACTGGCCAAGAGAGCCGGTGTACAGCTTCTGGGTCATGTGGCCAGCAGGACTAAGCTGCTTCTGGCGAACCAGAGCAGCGCACGGAAATGCCATTTACCTTCCCGCTGGAGTGGTACCTATTTATCTACTTGCACTTTGACGTGCTTTCAAACTGCAAGGTTGGCAGGAGCAGGGATGGAGCAACGGGAGCTCACCCTGTCACAGGGATTTGAACCACCAACCTTCAGATCGGCAAGCCCTAGGCTCTGCGATTTAACCCACAGCGCCACCCGTGTCCAGGGTTAGTTAATGGGAAAATGAGGGAAGCGGGACAGACCTCAATTTTCATGGGGTCATGCATAGATTGCATGTGGAGGCAGCCACCCTCTCAGGCTCCCACACTGTACACAGTGCTTGGCTGAAGCTGATGGCAATTCTAGTCTGGGCTGTCAAAGTTCTGTCTTAATCCGCTCCAAATACTATTAAAGGCAGACAGGGGATTGTGCAAGCAGGAAGCCTCAAGCAATCTTGCTAAGACTACATTTTAAATGATAAGGGGGGGGGACAGCCTAGCCCAGGCATGTCCAACCAGTAGATCACGATCTACCAGTAGATCCCCGGCTGATCCTGGTAGAACGCGGGAACCTAATAATAATAATAATAATAATAATAATAATAATAATAATAATTTTTATTTATACCCCACCCTCCCCGGCCAGAGCCGGGCTCAGAGCGGCTAACACCAATAAAATTTCAATAAAACATAATAAGAAAAAAAGAAAAAGACAAAGAAACAATTTAAAATACAGGTTAAAATGCAATTTAAAATGCGGCCTCATTTTAAAAGTCAAAGCCATAAGGGGAGGGAAACATAAGGGTTAGACTGAGTCCAAACCAAAGGCCAGGCGGAACAGCTCTGTCTTGCAGGCCCTGTGGAAAGATATCAAATCCCGCAGGGCCCTGGTCTCTTGTGACAGAGCGTTCCACCAAGTCGGGGCCAGTACTGAAAAGGCCCTGGCCCTTGTTGAGACCAACCTAACCACCTTGCGACCTGGGACCTCCAAAATGTTGTTATTTGTGGACCTTAAGGTCCTCTGCGGGGCAGACCAGGAGAGGCGGTCCTGTAGGTACGTAGGTCCTAGGCCGCATAGAGCTTTAAAGGTCAAAATCGATCGTGGGATTAAATAAAGTTTATCGAAAGTTAACAAATAAAAGTTGAAGAACTCTGGGCTCAACAACTCTGGGCAATCCACCCACCCTCCATGAATTCTCCTCGTCCCTCCAATGACAATGGATAGATCACTGCCTGTTGTTTTATACTGGGAGTAGATTGCAGTCTCTTGGGAGAAAAGCAATGACAAACCTAGACAGCATCTTAAAAAGCAGAGACATCACCTTGTCAACAAAGGTCCGTATAGTTAAAGCTATGGTTTTCCCAGTAGTGATATATGGAAGTGAGAACTGGACCATAAAGAAGGCTGATCGCCGAAGAATGGATGCTTTTGAATTCTGGTGCTGGAGGAGACTCTTGAGAGTCCCATGGACTGCAAGAAGATCCAACCTCTCCATTCGGAAGGAAATCAGCCCTGAGTGCTTACTGGAAGGACAGATCCTGAAGCTGAGGCTCCAAGACTTTGGCCATCTCATGAGAAGAGAAGACTCCCTGGAAAAGACCCTGATGTTGGGAAAGATGGAGGGCACAAGGAGAAGGGGACGGCAGAGGACGAGCTGGTGGGACAGTGTTGTTGAAGCTACCAGCATGAGTTTGACCAAACTGCGGGAGGCAGTGGAAGACAGGAGTGCCTGGCGTGCTCTGGTCCAGGGGGTCACGAAGAGGCGGACACGACTGAACGACTAAACAACAACAAGATTGCATTCTCTTGGGAGTTGGGCATGCCTGGCACAGCCGATCCCAGTCTCACAGGATCATCTTACAAGTCAGGCCCACAACCATGAGCAGTAAAAATAAAAAGGGAAGCTCTTCCTCAATACCAGCTGTTTAGAGCACATCTGGAGCTGATCAGGAGGCACTGGCTAAGGGAGAGGGGGAAAGACTGTGGAATAATCATACGGCAAAAGAAGCAGTCATGCTGGCACAGAGAGGCGTTCCCTTTTCACCTGCAGGTTACATAAATCCCCTGCCTTGGCCTCTGTATCAGCTCCTCGCTGGGTGGAGCATTAGAAAGCTATTAGTGTGGGATGGGCAGATTAGCCTTCCCTGGAAACACCTGTTAAAACCTCCCCGGAAGCCAGGGAGGGGCTCCAGAAAGGTGACATCTTGGCTTATTCCCCTGAGATCAAAGCGGAGCTGGTTCAGCCTGGCAGGGCAGATCGGACCACCCCCCTTTTGTTAAGAGTCAGCTCAGCCTTCCCCAACTTGGGGTCCCTCCAGAGGTTTTCAGCCGCATTTGGAATACAGTGGTACCTCGGGTTACATACACTTCAGGTTACAGACTCCGCTAACCCAGAAATAGTACCTCGGATTAAGAATTTTGCTTCAGGATGAGAACAGAAATCGTGCTCTGGCGGCACAGCAGCAGCGGGAGGCCCCATTAGCTAAAGTGGTGCTTCAGGTTAAGAACCGACCTCCGGAACAAATTAAGTACAGTGGTACCTCTGCTTAAGAACTTAATTCGTTCCGGAGGTCCGTTCTTAACCTGAAACTGTTCTTAACCTGAAGCACCACTTTATCTAATGGGGCATCCCGCTACCGCTGCACCGCCAGAGCACGATTTCTGTTCTCATCCTGAAGCAAAGTTCTTAACCCGAGGTACTATTTCTGGATTAGCAGAGTCTGTAACCTGAAGCGTCTGTAACCCGAGGTACCACTGTACTGTGAACAGTTCAGGTTGCCTCAGCTCAGAAAGGGTGTTGCAGAGTTGGAAAAGTTTCAGCAAAGGACAAACAAGATAATAAATTGGGGTGGAGCAACTCCCCCCTATGGAAATAGGCTGCAGCATTTGGGGCTTTGTAGTTTAGAGAGCCCCATGGACTGCAAGAAGATCCAGCCTCTCCATTCTGAAGGAAATCAGCCCTGAGTGCTCACTGGAAGGACAGATCCTGAAGCTGAGGCTCCAAGACTTTGGCCACCTCATGAGAAGAGAAGACTCCCTGGAAAAGACCCTGATGTTGGGAAAGATGGAGGGCACAAGGAGAAAGGGACGACAGAGGGCGAGATGGTGGGACAGTGTTCTCGAAGCTACCAGCATGAGTTTGACCAAACTGCAGGAGGCAGTGGAAGACAGGAGTACCTGGCATGCTCTGGTCCAAGGGGTCACGAAGAGTCACGACTACGCAGCTCATTCTCTGGGAGGTGAGAGGTTGCATCTCACAACTGCTCATTAGTTTGTGTTCAGTTTCTAATAAGAGGGCAGCCAGGGCATAAAGGTAAAGGGACCCCTGACCATTAGGTCCAGTCACGGCCAACTCTGGGGTTGCGGTGATCATCTCGCTTTATTGGCCGAGGGAGCCGGCGTACAGCTTCCGGGTCATGTGGCCAGCAGGACTAAGCCGCTTCTGGAGAACCAGAGTAGAGCACGGAAACGCCACTTACCTTCCCTCCGGAGTGGTACCTATTTATCTACTTCCACTTTGACGTGCTTTCGAACTGCTAGGTTGGCAGGAGCAGGGACCGAGCAACGGGAGCTCACCCCGTCGCGGGGATTCGAACCGCTGACCTTCTAATCGGCAAGTCCTAGGCTCTGTGGTTTAGATCACAGTGCCACCCATGTCACTTATAGCCTCTTCTAAAAGACAAGCCCTCTGAACAGGAAACTCACCCCAAACTGTTTGTGGATACTCAAGGGATATGTAATGGCCAATCTGCACATGTTCAGAGGCAATTCTCCATTTGGGGGCAGGGGAATCATGGTTTCCTATGTGCCTGGTTCTGTGCTGTATCTCTAGATGTGCTTCAGAGGAAATGATATCTTATTTTTACGACTTCGCTGTCCTTTATCGACCACTTCATAGCATCTTAGCACTTCAAATAGCATCTCCAATATAGGGTCAGGAGGGACTCTGTGCAAAACCCTGGCGAGACACTGCCAATTAGTGTAATCAATAATAAATCAGGTCCGCCCAGTGGCCTGATTCAGTATAAAACTGCTTATTATGTTTCATACATGCTATCAGCACACTTGAAGATGTTACCACTGTCAAACCCTTTAATCTAGGTGTTGCAATGGAACCTGGGGAACTCCCAGCCTCTAGACGAAAGTGGATTTTAACAAGACGGCAATCCAAACGCTTGGGAAGGGTGTGTCTGTCTTCCACTTACATAAGCTATGGAAAGGTCAGGTGAAGCCTGCGTGGGAGTGGCAATATTTCGGTTCATCCACAGAGGATATTTGCACCTCTGAATTTGCTCTCTAGCAGAGGCTCCACCCCTCTGAAACTGAGGGACGCTGCATGCAGGCTGTCTCGAACCCAGAGCCGCTCTGATTAGAACTGGACTCTTGTTTGGGTCAGGGAGGCTCAGGGGTGCCAAGGATTGAACCTTGGGCATTCTGCATTCAAAGCAGGTGTTCCACCACTGAGCCGCAGCCCTGGGGCTTTTAGTGAGGCATCTGAATGAAGGTGATGATGATTAGTTTGCAAATTCATCATAAAAACAGGGGGTAGGGGTGGAGGGAGAGAGGAGAAAGCCAGCCAAAGAATGGATTCATTACAGGCATTTGTGTGCCACATACTCCCATGCAGGGGGCGGCGCCGCGCCACCATGTTCCCAGGATGGTGGGAATGTTCCTTATTGATGCCAGGCGTTTTCATCCTGCTCTTCAGCCAAATGAAGCTGTCGAGGAGGGGCTTAGCAAATGTCACTGGAAACCCCTGCCCACAGCACAAAAGGAAAAAGGGATTGTGAGGGAAGAGGAAAAAAGAAAACTCAGGCAGATTTATGGGTCACAAGCAGAATGGCTCCTGAAGACCTTTCCAAAATAGGAGACTATGAGAGATGTAAGCTTTAATTAGTGGGATCAATCAACTCATTTGTGAACTGATGTGGGGGGAGGGGCAGTAACCCGTGAGGCTCAGAGTTTAGAGCAATTTAGTTTACATCCAATGTGATACAACAATTCAGAATGTGCGTGTATGTATGTATATATATATATGTATATATATGTGTGTGTGTGTATAGATAGATGATAGATAGATAGATAGATAGATAGATAGATAGATAGATACACACACACACACATATATATATGATTCTCTTACCTTCAAACAACGAATGTTAGGCTGTGAATGGCAAAGTATTGTACAATTCATTCCACATACCTTTTTATTTCTTGGTAATATGCAAAAATTAAATAAATGTCAACCGTAAATAAATGTCTACCTTTGAACCAAGCGGGTTATTGGCTGTAGACTGCTGGAGCTTGTCTGAATTAGTTTTCCCCCTCTCCTCGCTCTTTCCCTAAAAGGGTCATCCTCACATCTTGTGGCAATGAGTTCCGTGAGTGAACTATAATACTGTGATATATATTTTTGGCGGGGAGGTGGGGGCAACTGCCGATCCTCCTGGCAATAATACAAATCTACTCCTTGGCAGGTATTTAAAAGCATCCCCCGGAGTCTCCCCCTAATCTGGGGTGGGGTGGGGGGGTTGGTTTCTACAGGGGGGGCGAGAAGAGGGGCGCCCCCCCTCGCCTTCCCCTCCGCGCGCCTCCCGCTCCCAATGCCATTTCTAGAACGGTAGTAAAAGTTTCTATTAATAAAAAGCCGCGGCGGCAAACACGAAAGCTCTCCAGCGCCGCCGCCGCCGCCGAGGCCTGTGAGAAAGGGATTCCCTCTGACGTCATTGCTAGGATACCAAACAAACACAGCCGAGACAAGGCCATATATGGCTAATTGCGTCACAGGAACTCCGGCGGGGCGGAGCGAGGGATCCCCGCTGAAATAGCCCTTTGGCGGCCCCGCACGGAGACCCCTTTGGGCAAGCGGGGAGGTCGGGGAGAGAGGGAGCCGCGGGCCGAGTTTGGGGGTCGGCGAGGTCCGGGATCGCCGGGGATCCGCGTTTGGGGGGCCGGATCGGCGCGCTTCCTGGTTGACGTCACGAGGGGCACGGCCCCCCTCTTGTATAAATAGGCGGCGCGGCCGAGCGTGGTTCATTCATAAGATTTCGGGCCCGGGAAGGAAGACCGGCGGCGGGCAGCGGAGACAGAAGCGAGCGCCGGAGGGGAGATCCCGACACTACTGCGCGGAAACCGACCGATCGCTTCGGATTGCTGGCTGCTTGTTTGGGGGGGAGGGGGGGAGGCTTTTCTCCCGGGCGCGCGTTGGGGTTGGAGGTGGCTCGACCGGTGGAACTTCGGCCTGCCGCTGCCTTCGGGACCATGCTGTTGCTTTGAAAGGAGAGCGAAGGGGGGGACCCGAGGGAGCCGTCTCCCCCTCCGCCAGGCGACCCGGAGAAGAGGAGCCACTCTCGGAGGCGCCCCGAGCCTCCTCCTGCCTCGGATCCGGCGGCGGCGACCACGGCAGCGGCAGCAGCGGCGGCGGCGGGAGGGTCGGCCGGCTGGCTGCGCTCGGCGCTCACCTTGGCTTCCAGGCGCCCCCGGCGAGGCCGCGGCCTTTCCCCGGCGCCCCCGAGGGAGATGTATCAGGGCTTCCCCGGAGACTACGACTCCACCTCCCGGTGCAGCTCGTCCCCTTCGGCCGAGTCCCAGTACCTCTCCTCGGTGGATTCTTTCGGGAGCCCCACGGCCGCCGCTGCCGCCTCCTCGCAGGTAAGAGAGCCGCCGATCGCGGGGTCTGTGTGTGTGTGTGAATGTCCCTTCACACACGGGTTCTTTCGTCCAGCCATAGGAGTCGGGGGGGGGGGTGCGCGCGTCCTTTGCACCGGACTCTTCCGGGCGCCGGGATCCAGGAGATCGGAGGCTCCCTTCTTACTCCCCCTTGCAGATCCCTGCACCCCCAGCCCGTGATCCAAGCGCTGGTCAGCTCGGGGTCTCCGGTGCTTGCATGCCTGTCTGCCTATCGGGGGACTCTCACGCCGCCCCCCCCGCCGCAATTGCATGTGCTTTTTGCTTTCCTCTTCCCTCCCCGCCGTCCTTCCTTTTTTGCCCCACCTGCCCACTTCGGCCGATCCCCTCCCAAATTGATCCCGATTGCGGTCCAGATTCCCCCATTTCCCTATTTTATTTCGTTTTTTAAAACACGCGGAAATGAATTCTCCGGATCACGGGTGTCCGACCCGCGATTGGAAAGCAAAATATAAGTAAAAAAAAATTTCCGGCAGTAGCAATGGAAACGGATCTCCCGCAAAAACTCTCCCCGCGCGCGCAAGTCTCCCCTGCGGTCCGCATTCCTCAACTCATTCTCTCTCCGCTTCCCGCACCCCGCTTCCCTCCGGGGTTTCGAACGCGCATGCGCGGAGAGGAGGAGGAGGAGGAGGAGGGGGGGAGTGGAGGAGGCGAGCGCGAAGACGAAAGGGGGGCGGGGTTGTGCGTAACGCATGACGTGCTGGAACCCTCCGTGCTGACGTGAAGCACGCACGGCGCGTCGCTCCTCCACCTCCTCCTCCTCCCCGAGGCGCGCGGGTTATTTTGGAACGCTGGTCCACCCCCGTTGCTAAGGGGCGGGGCCGGCGGGAGGAGCGCGCGGATTGGCCGGGCCTGGGAAGCGGAGGCCACGCCCCCTCCAGCCTCTGCTGCTGCTGCTGCTTCTATCTTGGTGCAAGTCAGCAGAGGAAAAAAAGGAAATGCTAAAAATAATCCTCTCCAACTGTGGAAGGAGCAGGAGTGCAATGCTTTGCGTCCCATATTTCGGGGGGCAGGTGCCAGCTCTCCCCCCCCCATAATGCCCCCTTTAGCTGGAAGAGAGAAATGGGCCCATAATAAGCACCCATCTCTTTCCTTCCCTTGTTAAATTGGGAGGGGAAGATGCATGCCTGCTCGCCCTCCCAATGTTGTCCCTGGTCCCCTGGGAGCTTTAGGGCCGCGCGCCCCCCTCTGCAATTCAGAGGGGGCTGCAATGAAGGGGTGGAGGAGCCCCACAGCTTGCTCTGACCCACTGGTGAACGTGGGAAATGGGTAATAATATTAGGTATAAATGTGCTTGCTTCTGACACTCCAGCCAGGAATGGCAGCCAGCCCCCGACCCATTTGGAAGTGTGGGGCGCAGTGGCGTAGCGTGGGGGGTGCAGGGGGGCCCGGCCACACCGGGCGCAACATCTGGGGGTTAGGGTTAGGGGCCGCAAATCCACGGGTTAGGGGGTGCAAATTACTTGCCTTGCCCCGGGTGCTGACAACCCACGCTACACCACTGGTGGGGCTTGGAGGGAGCTTGGCTTTCCTGTGAATTGCATAGCAGCACTTGGGTGAAACCCTTTCCCTTTGCTTTTGAGGGAAGGAGCAGCAAATTTTAGGGATGAGCCTCATTTTGCCCTCCGATTCACAGCTTTTCCCACCTGAGTTGCTTTAGAGCTCCTTGTCGAAGAGTTATTTCTGAGCTGTGTTACCTGCAGGGGGAATCTCCGGCAGCTTTCTTCCCCTCAGATCTTACTGTACTTGGGACTCTTATTATATCACACCTTCTGGTAGTTTGTGTGCTTTGAGGTTTCGTCCTAAAAAAAGACGAGAAAAAAGCCAAGGTTTCAAACCAGAGACCATTATTCCCAGTACTGTATAGGTGCAGGATACAATACATATACACACACAAATATATGTATCTTCCCCCTGAAAAGCAATAAAAAGAATTCTGGTATCTTGCCCTAAAAGTGTCCATCGTGGTGGCAGTTGGTGACGGCTGATGCTTCCGCTTCATTTGATCTTGTGATATTTGTTAATATTTCCTGATGTCACTTATTTGAGGAATGAGAGGTTAGCCTTCAGTTCTCAAGCTAGAGAGGAAACAGTGTTTGCCACAAGCTTCCAGCAACTCTTTTAACAGAAATCCAACACGCTCACTGACAGAATATCTGTGTTGCATCTCCACTGCAGTTGGCAGTTCCTCTCTCATAACCCAGACGGCAGGCAGGACTGGATGACAGAGCCAGCTGTGGTGGCTCATTTCATAGAGTTGCCAAGGGGTCATAAGGGGTCATCTGGTCCAACCCCCTTTGGTCTTAGATAGACACTTTGGCTTAGACATGGGGTTGGTGCTCCAGGTGTCATTGGGACTAAAGCTGATGGGATTTGACACCGGCTGAAGTTGATGGGATTTGTAGTACAGCAATGCAGGGGGTTGGACTAGATGACCCTCGGATCCCATTCCAACTCTACAGTTCTGTGAACACCTGGAGGGCAGCAGGCTATTACTCATCACTTTTCTCTCCCCTCCCCCAAATGAACTCAAAGCGACTTACAAACATTAAATAATAATAATTTATTATTTATACCCCACCCATCTGGCTGGGTTTTCCCAGCCACTCTGGGAGGCTTCCAACAAAGTATTAAACAACAGTAGTCTCCCCTAAAGCTTCCCTAAAGAGGGCTGCCTTCAGATGTCTTCTAAAAGTCTGGTAGTTGTTTTTCTCTTTGACATCTGGTGGGAGGGCATTCCACAGGGCAGGTGCCACTACCGAGAAGGCCCTCTCCGTAGTGGCCAAGGTTGCTTTTTAAAAACCGTAATAACGAATGAGGTTGAGAAGAAACCAACTGCACACATTAGCTCCCACAAACATTTTATTGATAAAGCAAAACACTTCGTTTGTTAGGCATTCGCCTTAGGGGTGAATGATCCATGTCACCTGGATCATTTAGGCCACGGTTGCCTACGTGAAGAAGGAACATGGAAGCCTTATTTCTGCCGTCCTCTGAGCATGCATGCCTCCTTCTCTCTCTCCCTCTCCAGGAGTGCAGTGGCCTTGGGGAAATGCCCGGATCCTTTGTGCCAACAGTGACTGCCATATCGACTAGCCAAGACCTGCAGTGGTTGGTGCAGCCCACCTTGATTTCCTCCATGGCCCAGTCTCAGCAGCCTCCGGGCCAGCAAATGCCTCAACAACAACAGCAGCAGCAACAGCCACCCACTGTGGACCCCTACGACCTGCCGGGGACCAGCTACTCCACCCCAGGACTGGGCGCTGCCTACGGTGCCGGCCCCTCGGGGCTGCCTGCCGCCCAGCCACGCTCCACCAGGGCCCGGCCCCGAAGGACTCGGGAGGAAACGGTGAGCGGGGAGGATTGTAGGGCCCTGATTCTCCTGTGGAACGTCCTCTGGGGAGCCGGCGACGAGGTTATTAACTCAAATCGTTTTGCATCCTTGATTTGACCCTGCTTGACAGATTCCCCAAGCAGCCTTAACGGCTGCATTTGGTATATATATTTTTGGGGTGGGATATTGGCTGGTCGCCTTCTCCGCCCTCTCGCCCCCTTGGTAGCTTGGGGGAAAGTATGGGTGACTTATCCAGATTGCAGCGACGGATTTGCCAGTCCACTGTAGCCAGGACCACCTTGGATTCCTGGCTGGGCAGCGTCCAGCTAAGGTGGGCTGCTTGACCCTCCCAAATCTGGTTCTCCGACGTTGCTGCATCTTTTTCCTAGACTTGCAGAGTTGCAAAGGGACCATTAATCATCAGTCCAGTGTTTCCCAACCTTGTTCCTCCAGCTGTTTTTGGACTACAATTCCCATCATCCCTTGCCACTGGTCTTGCTAGTCAGGGATGATGGGAGTTGTAGTTCAAAAACAGCTGGAGGCACAAGCTTGGGAAACACTGATTCTAGTCCAACCCCCTGCAATGCAGGAATCTTTTGACCAATGCGAGACTCAAACCCACAACCTCTGGATTAAGAGTCTCACAGGGTTACTTGAGTGTATTCTCCTGGGTTGAATACTGGGGTAAAACCCAGGATGTCCATTTGTCCCAGCAGAATGAGCAAAGATAGTGTTGGCGGCAGGGGTCAGTTGTGTGGATCCCAGAATTCTTGACAGCCAGTCAGGGGAAGGGATCTTCTGTCTCTTCATGAAGTCCAAAGATAGACCAGCTTCTCCAATGTTCATTAGGGATGGATACAGCTGGTTTGCCCTGCAGGAGAGAGGTGGTGGCAAAGTCCTTTGGGACGATGCCATGCGCAGA
Source organism: Podarcis erhardii (assembly GCF_964252035.2). NCBI lineage: Eukaryota > Metazoa > Chordata > Lepidosauria > Squamata > Lacertidae > Podarcis > Podarcis erhardii. The sequence goes on from NC_138511.1 coordinate 89,780,080, forward strand.
AAGGGAGAATTGTCTCTAGCCTTCATCCATGGACTGACCGCCTCTTTCTCCCGCCCTTGCAGCTGACACCCGAGGAGGAAGAAAAACGGCGTGTCCGGAGGGAGAGGAACAAGCTTGCAGCGGCCAAGTGCAGGAATCGCCGCCGTGAACTGACAGACCGACTTCAAGCGGTGAGTGGAAAACGGGGACTTTCTGGCCATGAGCTTTTTGGTGCCACTGGCCCTGCTCTTGGGTGGGGGGAAACCCACAAGCTTTGAGAGAGGTGGAGCTGCCTCAGGGCCCTGTTCTGCCTGGCTCAATGCCCAATTTCTATCTATTGCATTTATATCCCACCTCCCTCACATTTAACCTCCACAACAACCCTGCGAAGTAGGTCAGGCTGAGAGACAGGGACTGTGACCGGAGGCTCATGGTGAGCTTCACGGCCAAGTGGGGGTTTGAATCCTGGTGTCTCTCAGGCTCTAACCACTACCCCATGTTGTCTCCTCATGGCTGGTATTACCATTTTAAGGGGCCACAAACAGCTGATTATTTCATTCCTTATGACCATAGGGTAAAGCCAGGTTTTTCAGGGCAAAGAGTTTGAAATGTTTTTTCTTCCATCGGGATATTTGAAAACGGTGTTGGTTTTTTGTTTTTTGTTTTTTAAAAGGCTGCAACCGCTGATTTTTAATGCCCTTCTCCTTGTGGCTTGTTCTAAGCTGTTTTGGGCTCCCATATTTAGGATAACAAGCTTTATTTACAAATCTTCAAGAACGGACAGCTCATCCCCTTCTTTTGGGGACCAGGCAAACCCCAGTTCCTCCCTGCTGAGCTTCAAGCTGAGAGGGGCTTGTTTCCTCTTGCTTTCCCTCCACTTTCCCTGCAATGTAGGTAACAGCTCTAGGCCGCCATCTTGGAGGAATGGGCGCCATAGTTTGTTGGCCAGAGCGGTTCTCGCCCAGCAGTGGCCCCTCTGGTCCTGCAGACGCCATTTTGAAAGAGGGCAAAGGGTCTCTTGCTTGGCTAGAGCAGGAGAAATGGCAGACTCCCTGACTGCAGTGCCCACCAAAACTGGGATGGCCCCCCCAAAAAAAAAACCCCTAGGAGCAGGCAGCGAGGCAAGATGGCAGATGCAGACTACCCACAGGCGTCCCTGGGTGGGCTTGAACCACCAACCTTCTGGTGGTGATGGTTGTTGTTAACAGTATTATTATTATTATTATTATTATTATTATTATTATTATTATTTGAATTTATATACTGCCCTATACCCAGGGGGTCTCCAGGCGATTCACAGAATAAAATCAAGATATAAAACCACAAAATACCTAATAAAAATAAAAACAACAACCCAATAGCCACCCCCACAAAAAATAAACATTTTAAAAGGACATAGGATGCCAATCAGATCAACCAAAGGCCTGGAACATTTTTGCCTGGCGCCTGTATGATGAAGGCGCCAGGTGACCTTCCTTAGGGAGAGCATTTCACAAACAGGGAGCCACTATAGAAAAGGCCCTGTTCTTCTGTTGCCATCCTCTGCACCTCTTGAGGAAGGCGGCACCCGAAGGAGGGCCTCAGAAGATGATCTCAGGGTCTGGGTTGGTTCATATAGAAACAGGCGGTCGTTAAGGTATTGCGGTCCTGAGTTGCTGGGGAATTTTGGCCAGATGCACCACCCAAGGGAACTGGTGGTGATGGTTTCCCTCCCAGCTCCCCAATTCCACAGCATCTCACCTCCCCTTCCTTGCCCCCCCCCCATGGCTTCCTTGCTGAATCCGCTGATGTCCCCGCTCCTTCCGCAGGAGACCGACCAGCTGGAGGAGGAGAAGGCTGAGCTGGAGTCGGAGATCGCGGAGCTTCAGAAGGAACGCGAACGGCTGGAGTTTGTCCTGGTGGCTCACAAGCCCAGCTGCAAGATCCCTTACGAGGACGTGCCAGAACTGATCGGGCAGCCGGGCACCTCGGGCGAGGTGAGCGCTTTAGCCCTGGCGGTCAAGGAGGACCCCTTTGGGCCCACGGCCTACTCGTCGCTGCCCCTCCACTACCAGCAGACCCTTGGCGGAGTGCAGGCCTTGTCCCCCGCGGAGGTAGCGTTTTCTAGTTCTTACTTTTCACATGGTGAACAGCTGACCGACCCGTACCCGGCTAACCCTTCCTATACGTCTTCGTTTGTCTTCACCTACCCAGAGGGAGCCAGCTGCGGAGCCACACACCAGCGGAACAGCAGCAGCGACCAGTCCTCAGACTCCCTGAACTCTCCCTCGCTCCTTGCCTTGTGAAACTCAAAAAACCAAAAAACACGCAAAAACAAAACACAAAAGCCCAACCGCCTCCCAATCTCGAAACCTTTTCTCTGCCTGACCTCCATTGGAAAAAACCAAAACGACCCACGTGCGCAAACTTCTGCGTTAAGCGAAGAGGGGGGCACAAGAGAGAGAGAGAGAGAGAGAGAGAAATGGCAAATGCGTACCCCCCAGCTTGGGAGCATCGAACCTTTAAAACACCAATATCTATCTATAAAGAGACCAAGTCACCCGCCAGCCCTCGCTACACCAGCACCCACAATCACAAGCTCTGTGACCATGTTGTTGTTGATGTTCAGACTGCCGGGCTGCAGTGAGTGGAACGCCTTTTTGTGTGTCGATGGTCGCTTTCAACATTTCCTTGTTTTTTGGGCTTTGCAATTTCCAAATGGGAGAGCGAAGGAGCATGGATGTTTCTGGGCTGCAACGATGGATGATCTACCCTCCGCCTCGGAAGAACTCTGAGCCTAATACTTGCTTTCTGTGGGGGAAACGGGGCCCTTGCCTTTTGCTGAGTGTGGACTGTGACGATGGTTCTCTGATTCTTGCTGCCTTTTGTTCATGGAATCATAGAATTGTAGACTTGGAAAGGGACCCCAAGGGGTCGTCTTGTTGTAAGAAGCCGAGCAAAAGGGGATGACCTGTCAGTAGGGGGAATGAGGAGGAATGGGGGTGGGCTCCCTCCCCCCTGTTCTAGCAGACCCTACATTGCCTGGCTGCTTGTGAATCTTCTGCCAGCTGCATGGTTAGAAATGGGCACTCTCAAGGCACTTTTCCAAGTTATCAGCCTGCACTATGAAACGTGGTTGAGAGATTGACCGGCCAGCAACCATCCTTTCCCAAATTATTTTGGCAGGTACCTACTGTCAACCTCAAAAAAAAGTCTAGAATATGGCGCAGGAGGTGCTTAAAAGCTCTTGTTTTCTGTGTGGTTTAAGCTTGCTGCTTGATCCAGAGGCGCATGCTTACTCAGAAGTCAGCGCAACAGAATTCAGTTCCTTATGAGTTGCACCCTTAACGCACAGAGGAGCAAGTCTACTTTAATAGGCATGCAAGCAGAAATTATTCCAGTTCACACGATTACCAGTTTAGGCGCTTTGGTGAATGTCCTGGGAATATAATCAAAGGGCAGTAGAAAAGTATTTGGTCTTAACAAAGTAAGAAGAAAAAGAAGTTATATGCTTCTTTTTCTTCATACTTTGTTAATATATATATTGAGTTCAATACAAAATCGAAAACTTAATTAGTGAGAACCTCGGCTGCAAAACTCACCAGATTTTTAACTTGTGCAATAGTTTGGCAGCCCTGGTGTGCCTGTCAGAGAACATGGAAGCCTCCATGCTTGTAAAGAAAGCTTTTTTGCTAGGAATTTGCACAGTGGGCTGTCTGGAACGCCACGTCTCTTATTTTTGTCCAGCTGGTTGGGGGGGCCAGCTCTATGTTGGGTCTACCCACCGCCTTTTAAACTTGGCCACATCCCCCCCACCCCCGAATGAATCCTCTTCCCACTAGGGACTTCTGCCTTTGCTCGGTTTCACGTGGGTGGATGGCTGGCAACCATTTTGCTGGGATGTTGGGGAGCTGCGCTTGGTGATATACTGTGAACGGACCTCTCCCCCCCCCTCCTTGTATAGATGCTTTCCTTCCCCGGCCCCTCAATATTGTGACACTATGTACTTTAAGCTGCCTGTTTCCTTTTGCTTGATGTATCCGTGGTTTTTGAAGCTGGCTCTTCTCCCCCACCACCCTTTTCTTCCTTGGTGACACTGTTGGTGAGGAAAAAAAACTTTGGATATTTAGCTGACTTCCATCCCCAGCTGCAGCCTTTCCTAATTTCTGGGCTTCTGGCTTCCTTCCTGCCTAGCTGCACCCTGGTGGATATCACTTTAGGGTGCCCAGATTCTCAAATGTGAGCTCCCTTTTTGAAAAGTGTCGGTGGCCCAGCCTGTCCCAGCATTTCAATCGGTTTGCAGCCGTGTTGCTTGTGAAGTGGCCCCCCCACCCCACCCCAGGGTCTCCTTGCGCCCTGTTGCTTCGGTTGCCAACGCCAAGCGGCGCTTGTGTATCTCTTGTGTGTGATCTTGTGCAACAGCGCTGCCCGCTTCTGACACCGTGCTGCCTCTTATTAACCTGCCACACAAGTGTGTTTATGGACTGGGGTAAAACGAAAAAACGAAAAAAAGCTGCCTTGTTGCTTTTATGGAGCTCTAGAGCACGCCGTTCAGGATGTTTCCCAAAAACTTTCCTCGTGACCAAGCTTTCAATGTTGTGTTTAAATTTTTTTTTAAACCAGAATTATTTTTAATCTTATGGACTTTTATTTTAACCGGCTTTTATTTTTTTTATTTTTAATTGCTTATTATACACTTGCTGGGGAAACGGGGGAATATTTTTAATTTTTTAACTATTATAATAATTATTATATTATTTTTACCCCCTTGTGCTGTAATATTATTTTTGTGTGTGATGTTGTTTTGTTAAGCAGCAGGGGGGCCGTCGGACGGGAAGCAGAGGAGAGAACCCGGCTGGCGACTCTTCCCTGCACTTAACCTTGGCTAGCAAAAATAGCAAATAAAGACAGCTTTGAAAAATGCACTTTTTAACGATGGATATAAGATCTCTATTTTTTCAAACTCCTGTAAAGTTAACATTAAGGTGCAATAAAAAAAAAGAAAAACCTTGAGCCGTAGAGCTGCCTGGCTTTCTCCACACCGAAACCCCCATCACCTTGTGCCTTAACCCTTCACGTTCAGGGCGGGGCAGACCCTGGGGTGGCCGGGTAGCAGGAAGCTGCTATTGAGGGTGGTTGCCATGTTTATGCACTGGGACCTTGTTTGGTGTTGGAGTGCCCTCTGCAGCATGCTAAGCGAAAGCACACATGGTGAGATCTCATGGAAAGCAGATTTTGGGGTTTATCTGTGTAGTTACAACCCTTAAATCCAGGGTGTAAAACCCTTATATCCCATGATCAAAGTGTTGCTGCTGACCTTTAAAGCCCTAAACAGCCTAGGTCCCGTATACCTGAAGGAGCATCTCCACCCCCATCGTTCTGCCCAGACACTGAGATCCAGCTCCGAGGGCCTTCTGGCGGTTCCCTCCCTGCGAGGTTACAGGGAACCAGGCAGAGGGCCTTCTCGGTGGTGGCACCCGCCCTGTGGAACGCCCTCCCACCAGATGTCAAAGAGAAGAACAACTACCAGACATTTAGAAGACACCTGAAGGCAGCCCTGTTTAGGAAAGCCTTTAATGTTTAACAGACCATTGTATTTTAATATTTTGTTGGAAGCCTCTCAGAGTGGCTGGGGAAGCCCAGTCAGATGGGCGGGGTATAAAAAATAAATGGTGATGATGATGATCAGGCTAAAGGGGCCCATCTAGTCCAGCCATCCTGTTCTCACAGGGCCAGCCATGATGGGAAACCTGCAAGCAGCATCCAAGCACAAGAGCAACTCTCCTGCGGTTTCTGGCAACTCGGATTCAGCAGCCTTGCTGCCTCTGACTGACTGTAGAGGGCAAAACATAGCCCTTGTGGCTGGTAGCGATTGGTAGCCGCCTCCTTCTCCTCTTCCACAAATTTCCTAGGTGGCACTTCTGCATGGAAGGAATCTTGTAGGCTCTTCCCAGCATTCCATTGTAATAAACGAAAATCTTCCCTTATGGGGGGGACACAAGAGCCCTTATAGAGTCCTTTGCAGGGGGGGCCATCAGACAGGAAGGAGAGAACTCTGGACCCGGCTGGCGACTCTTCCCTGCACTTAACCTTGGCTAGCAAAAATAGCAAAGACAGTTTTGAAAGAGGAGGAAGCTTTGATGCTCCTCCGTCTGGATCTCAATTGCATGTCACACACCCCCCCCCCCCGGACTTCCAGCCAACTTTTGGTTTGAACCTTCCAACCCTGCTTTTCGCTGAATTCCAAAGATTTAAGAGTTTGGAACTAGAATGAACTACCGTTTCACGCAGCACATAGTTAAAACTGTGGAACTCCCTGCCGCAGTGTGCTGGGCCCGGGGGTAAGCCGTGAAACACGGTCCAGGATCCGAAGGTTCTGCTGGGAGTCAGTCCGACAGGGCCAAGGCAGGAAACCAGGCAAGGACAGGCACAGGATCTCAGGCATGATCTGGCATACAGCAATGTTGCTCCCGAGGTCCGACAGCCTTTTATCTTTGTTGGGGTAATGGCCGGTCCTGATCCCCCGGCGACTCACCTCCCTGTCTCGCCCGAAGGTGAGCACTCCTCCTGCGAGTACTCAGGTCTCTCCTTCTCTCAGACTTTCATCTCTGCAGCTCAGGAGACGTCAGTGGGTGACTAGACCCAGGGGCCGCCTCAGCCTCCCCTGACCCAACTGGTAGTGGAGCAGCTGTAAGTGATGGCCCAGCTGGAGGCAACGAGGGAATCCCTGCATCTGGAGCCAGGACAGGCTCAGGCCCTTGAATCGGCCCAGCTGGTGTTTGCTGCAGGGGAACCTGTGCAGACTGGGACTCTTCAGGATCAGGCCCCAGACTTGGTTCAGATCATGCCTGAGGCAAAGGATCCGGTGCAGACTGAGACTCCTCTGGTTCCGAGTCCGAGCCTCAGTCCCAGGCCATCACATGCAGGAGGCAGGGCTGGCCACCAACTTATTAAATTAAATAAAATTTTTATTTATACCCCGCTGTTCCCCGTTTAAAAACCGGGCTCAGGACGGCTAACAGCAAACACAAAACACTGATCAAAATGTGACTTAAAAACAGCATAGAAACAGCATAAAATACAACATAAATGCAGCATCGATGTCAATAAAATTAAAAAACCCAGGGGTCATCAGCATTAGTGATGAGTACAGTTCCCTTAGTTTCCATTATCATACCATTAAAAGGGCAAGAATACACAGATATTTTAGCATCTTTGTAACATCATCTCCAGTTTCCTTTTTTAAATAGCCAGGCCATGCAATACTGTAGAAGCACAAATGCCAGAACCTAGGATCTTGCACTCTGATGTTGTCAACATTAAAGTGGCCCGACTCAGGAAGAATAGACACATGCCTGAGCGAAAAGCTTAGTAAGAAATATTCCATTGCCACATTTTTTACTCATTATTGAAGTTTGCAGCAAAGACGCCAGTTCTTCAACATCCCAGAGATTTTTTTTCCTGAGCGGCACACTAGATCAGGAAGTATCTCTAAGGCTGTCTTCAAAGCTGCTTCATAGCCTTCAATTACCTCTGAAACAGAAAGTCCCATTCTTCGAAGCTCTTCTGCATGTTCTAGGAGGGCTCCAGCAAACACCAAAATTTGTTCCATCACCAACTTCTTGCTCTTGCATGTGAGAAGCCAAGACAATCATTTTTGCAGCCGGTTGGCCACAGTTGAGAACAGGATATTGAGTTAGAGGGGCGTCATTTGGCCCGATCAGATCCTGAGGCTCCAAGACTTTGGCCACCTCATGAGAAGAGAAGACTCCCAGGAAAAGACCCCGATGTTGGGAAAGATGGAGGGCACAAGGAGAAGGGGACAACAGAGAACGAGATGGTGGGACAGTGTTCTCGAAGCTACCAGCATGAGTTTGACCAAACTGCGGGAGGCAGTGGAAGACAGGAGTGCCTGGCGTGCTCTGGTCCAGGGGGTCATGAAGAGGCGGACACGACTAAACAACAACAATGGGGCTGGTGGGTGCCTTACGGTTCACTCACTGGAAAGGGTTGTGTTCCTCCCCTCGGTGGTTTTCACTTGCTGGTGGAAGGACAGCAAGGAGAGAAGCAGCCTGGCATCCCTAGGCAGGGAGTTCCAAAGTTGCCTGGGAGCAGCCACCACCGAGAAGGCCCTTTCCTGCATCCTCACCATGGGGGCCTGAGAGGGTGGGGGGCATGAGAGAAGGGTCTCTCCTGAAGACCTAGGGCCTGGCAGTGGCGTAGCGTGGGTTGTCAGCACCCGGGGCGCCCCCTAACCCGTGGATTTGCCCTAACCCCAGATGTTGCGCCCGGTGCGGCCGGCCCCCCCTGCACCCCCCACGCTACGCCACTGGGGCCTGGGCAGTTCATATTGGAGGGGGCGGGCGCGGGATACGGCGCTTCAGACAGCCTGGGACGAAGGGGGCTTGCGCAGGAGAAATCCCCAGGGATGAGTTACGGTGTGCCTGAATTCGTGTGCTATAGGGCTCCCTGGAAAAGACCCTGATGTTGGGAAAGATGGAGGGCGCAAGGAGAAGGGGACGACAGAGTACGAGATGGTGGGACAGTGTTCTCGAAGCTACAAACATGAGTTTGACCAAACTGCAGGAGGCAGTGGAAGACAGGAGGGCCTGGTGTGCTCTGGTCCAGGGGGTCACGAAGAGTCAGATATGACTAAACGACTAAAAAACAACAAGCAGCCAGGCTCTTCTTAGCCTCTTATGGAACCTCCAGGCCCAGAGGCAGTCCACCTGGATTCCTAGGTTCTTTGGGACATTTGGCTACTGTGAGTGTAGGATGCTGGCCTGACCCAACAGAATAACAGGATCGTCTTACATTTCCAAATGCGAATGCCTCCAATGCCTTCTGTTACCTTCCCTCTTTTAAAGCTCCACCCGTAGCGATTGAAGGCACTTGATGTTTAGTGAAGGACATATTATTTTTTGGAGACCGCCCCCCCCCCCCGGCCGGCAATGCAGAGGGGAGACTGGGGGGCACGCTCTGCCCCTTTTACAAACTGTGCGGAAAGGGGAGTGGGTGATTTGGGCAAATGCAGGCGTTCTCATGTGACCCCCCCCCAACCCGCCCACCCCCCAGCAGCCCATCCGTACATGAGCCCAAACCCCAACGATGCAGGAATCACACGTCAGACACTTGTTGTTGGTTTTTTCCCCAACAACCATTTTTATTAAAGTGTAAATCCAGGCAAATGTTGAGAACCGGCTCGCGCCAACCCCGCAGCTGCGTCGGTGGCCGGGATGGGTGTGTCAGAGTCCCGGGAGAAAGAAAGAAACATAAAAAGGTGCGTGGAGGTCGATTGTGTGCTCTGGCCAGCGTTGGGCACCTGTTTTAAGACGGAGCTTTCCTCCTGGAGAAAGAAGGTGTTGCTCCAAGGCTGGCGGGTCCGTGTCAACTTTCCCTTAAGAAATAAATTCAGCAGGCAGGGAGGGAGGCCGGGGAGGGTGGCACTAGGGTAAGAAAGGGGCCTTAGCCCACCCCCCCCCAAACAGCCACAGCTTCCTGGAATTCTCTTGGGGGGTGCTGGGGAGGGTGCCCCACTGCAAGCTGTGCCAACTCTGCTCAAGGACGGCAGCCGCCCTGAGGACTACGCTGGGAGAACGGACGTCTCCGGCACACAGCCCAGGGGGGTGGACTGGAGAAGGCGAGCGGCTTTCTGTCGTGTCCAAGCCATGGCGGGGGGGGGGAGGAGGTGAGAGGGTAGGAAGGTCTCTTTGGGAAAGGGTGGGTGGGCAGCTGGAGGGAAGGAAAGGGGCAGGAGGAGGAGGAGGTATGTGTGGGTGTATATATATCTCTGTGTGTGTATGGGGGTCAGAGCAGGAGAGGTGGGGGAGTCATTCATTCGGCTTTCGCTTTGGCTGTCGGCAGTTTCGACAGCATCCTAGGAGGAAAGGGGGAGAGAGAGAAAGAAGAAATTAAGCCAGTAGCGAGTGGAAAGAGTTTCTTGCTTTTAAAAAAAATTATCTGCAGGACATCGTCTGGAATAAAATACCGTATTTTCGCTCTATAAGATGCACCAGACCACAAGACGCACCTAGTTTTTGGAGGAGGAAAACAAGAAAAAAAATATTCTGAATCCCAGAAGCCAGAACAGCAAGAGGGATCGCTGCGCAGCGAAAGCAGCAATCCCTCTTGCTGTTCTGGCTTCTGGGATAGCTGCGCAGCCTGCATTCGCTCCATAAGACGCACACACATTTCCCCTTACTTTTTAGGAGGGAAAAAGTGAGTCTTATAGAGAAAAAAATACGGTAGCTTAACAGGGAAATGCTGAAGTTGCCCTTTGTGGTGCCTCAGGGTCATTTTTTTATGGTAGCCCAAATCAAACAAGATGAATTTTAACAGGGAGAAATGTAAAGTATTGCACTTGGGCAAAAAAGTATTGCACTTGGGCACAAATACAAGATGGGTGACACCTGGCTTGAGAGCAGTACATGTTAAAAGGATCTAGGAGTCTTGGTTGACCGCAAACTTGACATGAGCCAACAGTGTGACGCGGCAGCTAAAAAAGCCAATGCAATTCTGGGCTGCATCAATAGGAGTATAGCATCTAGATCAAGGGAAGTAATAGTGCCACTGTATTCTGCTCTGGTCAGACCTCACCTGGAGTACTGTGTCCAGTTCTGGGCACCACAGTTCAAGAAGGACACTGACAAACTGGAACGTGTCCAGAGGAGGGCAACCAAAATGGTCAAAGGCCTGGAAACGATGCCTTATGAGGAACGGCTAAGGGAGCTGGGCATGTTCAGCTTGGAGAAGAGGAGGTTAAGGGGTGATATGATAGCCATGTTCAAATATATAAAAGGATGTCACATAGAGGAGGGAGAAAGGTTGTTTTCTGCTGCTCCAGAGAAGCGGACACGGAGCAATGGTTCCAAACTACAAGAAAGAAGATTCCACCTAAACATTAGGAAGAACTTCCTGACACTAAGAGCTGTTTGACAGTGGAATTTGCTGCCAAGGAGTGTGGTGGAGTCTCCTTCTTTGGAGGTCTTTAAGCAGAGGCTTGACAACCATATGTCAGGAGTGCTCTGATGGTGTTTCCTGCTTGGCAGGGGGTTGGACTCGATGGCCCTTGTGCTCTCTTCCAACTCTATGATTCTATGATTCTATGATTCTATGATTCTATGAAATCTCAGTTGTACGGGAGTATGTACAGTGGTACCTCTGGATGTGAACGGGATCTGTTCCGGAGCCCCGTTCGCATCCAGAAGCGAAGGCAACCCGCCTCCGCAGGAAAAACCCACAAGCAGGATCCGCGCACAACACTCTCCCTTCCTGCCGTTTCCAGCAACTGATGTTCAGAAGCATCGCTGCCTCCAACTGTGGAGGGCAGCACAGAGCCATCACAGCTAGTAGCCACGAGAAGCCCTCTCTTCCTCCATGAAATTGTTCAATCCTCTTTCAAGGCCATCAGAATTGGTAGCTGTCACTGCTTCCTGTGGCAGGGAGTTCCGTAGTCTGACTATTTCCCCCTTTTTACCTATTGGCCCACCCAACAACACAGCGTACACATTTATGCAGGTTTAATCCACGACTGAATCAAGTCGATGCACATTCCAAGAGCTCTGCAAACAGGTGACAGCTCTGAGTTTAAGCCGGTGCGCCCATTCCCTTTGCAGCAGCGCAGTCCCCACACCTAAAGTTAAACGCACATTAAGGCCTTAATCCAAATGTGAAATTCTGGGGGACGAACAAGAGGGGAAACTCAAAGACTTTCGCATCTCCTTTTGTGTGTGTGCAAGTTTCTTAGAGGCTTGTGGTTGAAAACAGGATGCGAGGCCAGACGAACTTGTGGTTTGGGGGCAGCGAGGCCAGTTCTTCTTAAATATTTCTGAACTTCCTTACGGCAGGTGGGTGCTAAAGGCGACGGGTGGTCCCCCCACCCTCAAATTCGAGAGCACACTGGTGCCCGCTCCAGAAGTTTTGAACTGCAACTTCCACCAGTCCCAACTTTGCCTGTGACCTGCAGGGCAATCAGTTAACGTGGAAACATCTAACTATGGTCTTCTGCAACCTGGTGCCCTCTCCAGGTGTGCTGGTTGGGGGCTGGGGGGTGTTGTCATCCAAAACATCTGGAGAGGGCACCAGGTTGGCAGAGTCTGTTCTGGAGATTGCAGGAGGGTTAGGAGAGCTGCTTTCCCTTGCCAATGCTTATCGGAAGGGCCTGCCTCCATAACTTCTATAGGTCCCGAACAAGCACTGGTAGCAGTGGCCCAGTGTGCCAGCAGGGGGTGCTGTGGGGCTAGGGTATATACACAGAAACCCCATACACTATTCAGTTTCTGAAAATTCATAGCACCCACTGGTGACACTCTCTTTTCCAAGCAGCAGTGAAATAGGAGCCAACGTCGTGCAATGCTAGGAGCATTGGGCCAGGTAGAGACCAAGGTTCAAATCCTCCGTGGCCCCCAAAACTCATTTGGGTGACCTTCGGCCAGCCTCTCTCAGCCGAGCCTACCTCACAGGGTTGTTGCGAGGGGAAGAAAGCCATGCAGGCTGCCTTGAGTTGCTTTGGGGGCGGGGGGGGGGGGGGGAGATAAAAAAAAATCAAAATTCCCACTTGGGGTTGGGGGAATCGAGCTGTTATCCACTTTGACCAAGGATTCAGGCCTGGTGGGCAATGGAAGGATTTGGTGGCCCCCTTCCCAGCTGAGGAAGAACAAGGAAAACAGGCAGGGGGCAAAGGAGAGACAATACCCCCCCCCCAAAAAAACCCCCACAACTTACTTTGCTCTGAGGTTACTCAACTGATTCCTCACCAGGCCCACGTACTGGTCAATCTGTGCCTGAAAAAAGGAAAAAGGAAAAGGGTCTATAGTGAGTGGGGATTTGCTGGAAATGCCAGGAAGACGTTCAGGCTCCAGGATATGTCTGTGTGTGCTTTAACGTGGCTGCTTCTTTCAGGTGTCACTCCATACATGCTCAGAGGCACTCTCCTTCCAGAGTGTGTTTGAAAAGCTGCTTTCCAGAGCAGTGGAAAGGCACTTGGCACCTGCTTAAAGGGTTCCTAGGCTTGCATGCAATCCATGCCAAACATCGGAAGCACACGGCTTTCTCCAAAGAAATCCTGGGAACTGTAGTTTGAACACTCCTGGAGCACCCAAACGAACTACAGCTCCCAGGGTTCTTTGCCCAGTGAAAGAGGGAAAAACTGTAAATGAATGGTGGATACAGTGAAAGCAATAGGGAGAGCTATATATTCCAGTCCAGGTATGGGGGCCAGTTTTCTTTTCACATGTCTGTTTTCACAGGAATATGGGGACATGGCAAGAACATGTCGTGATGGGCAGGTCTGAACCCAGTTGGTCTTGGTGCAGACCTTAGCCAATCAGGGTCATAACAAGGATGGGGGATAGCTGACCCCGCCCCCAAATGCTCTTGGCCCCCAGCTCCACAATGGTCAGTAATTATGGGAGTTGTAGTTCAGCAACCTATACCAGTACGTTTCTGAGCACAATTCAAAGTGTTGGTGCTGACCTTTAAAGCCCTAAATGGCCTGAATACCTGAAGGAGCATCTCCACCCCCATCGTTCTGCCCGGACACTGAGGTCCAGCTCCGAGGGCCTTCTGGCGGTTCCCTCACTGCGAGAAGCCAAATTACAGGGAACCAGGCAGAGGGCCTTCTCTGTGGTGGCACCCGCCCTGTGGAAATCCCTCCCACCAGATGTCAAAGAGTAAAACAACTACCTGACATTTAGAAGACAATATGAAGGCAGCCCTGTTTAGGGAAGCTTTTAATGTTTAATAGGTTGTTGTATTTTAGTGTTCTGTTGGAAGCCGCCCAGAGTGGCTGGGGAAACCCAGCCAGATGGGCAGGGTATAAAAAAATAAATTATTATTATTATTATTATTATTATTATTATTATTATTATTAAAAACCACCATCTTATTCCAGGGTGCCGACGGCTGCTCTCACGTTTTAAATCTTTCCCCCTGCGCTCTTGCTCAAATTTCTGAGATGGTAAATGGTTTGAGATTTGATTCGCGTTTTGGAACGTTTATCGCCATAAGCCACTCGGGTGAAAAGTGTGGTGTGTGTTTTATGACACAGTCATTGAATAAAATGAGCAAAGAGCCAGCTTCTGCTTCAGGCATCATCATAATCATCATCATCATCATCATCATCATCATTATTTTTATTATTCTACTGTGCCCATCTGGCTGCGTTTCCCCAGCCACTCTGGGTGGCTTCCAACAGAGTATTAAAATACAGTGCTCTGTTAAACATTAAAAGCTTCCCTAGACAGAGCTTCTAAAAGTCTGGTAGTTGTTCTTCTCTTTGACATCTGGTGGGAGGGTGTTCCACAGAGCGGGCGCCACCACCGAGAAGGCCCTCTGCCAGGTTCCCTGTAACTTGGCTTCTCACAGTGAGGGAACCGCCAGAAGGCCCTGGGAGCTGGACCTCAGTGTCTGGGTAGAACGATGGAGGTGGAGATGCTCCTTCAGGTGTACTGGACCTAGGCTGTTTAGGGCTTTAAAGGTCAGCACCAACACTTTGATCATGGGATATAAGGGTTTCAGATATAAATGACCGAGGCCGTTTAGGGCTTTAAATGTCAGCACCAACACTTCAATGGCTTCAATGTCAGCAGAAGGGGCCCCTGCACCTTAAAGGAATTGAATGCTGCCTTGGGTAAAGGTAAAGGGACCCCTGACCGTTAAGTCCAGTCGTGACCCACTCTGGGGTTGCGGCGCTCATCTCACTTTACTGGCCGAGGGAGCCGGCGTACAGCTTCCAGGTCATGTGGCCAGCATGACTAAGCCGCTTCTGGCGAACCAGAACGTTTACCTTCCCGCCGGAGCGGTACCTATTTATCTACTTGTACTTTGTGCTTTCGAACTGCTAGGTTGGCAGGAGCAGGGACCGAGCAACGGGAGCTCACCCCGTCGCGGGGATTCGAACCACCGATCTTCTGATTGGCAAGTCCTAGGCTCTGTGGTTTAACCCACAGCGTCACCCAGGTCCCATTGGCTGCCTTGGGTAAAGTCTCCCAATTCCAGCTACACCCCCCCTCCAGTGCCCAGGTCACCCACCTGATGTTGCCTGTACAGCAGAGGGAAGGTAAATGCACTTATCACACCTGCAGAAAGGAGAATAAAGGAAAATGAGAGTGAAAATCTGCCCCGCTGCTCCCTGACTTTCTTCCCCATCCTGTTCTCCTAACCAAGAGAGACCCTGAAATTGGGCTGTTCACTGGCGAAATCTCCCTCCTCTGCATTTTTGCAAAGAGCCTTTTTGAAATGCCATCGGTTCTGAGTTGAAAAATATATGCTTTCAAGGAAACCACCGAGAAGGCCTGACAGAACATTGCCTTTCCTGCGGCCCCCGCCACCCTCCCAGCTCATCTTGTCTCTTTCAAGCAAATCTAAGAGGCAATAGCAGGGAACCATGGCAGATAATCCAGTGTTAGGTTACAAAAACTAAAACCGCCTTTAGTCAAAAGCCCCCCCCCCCCCCTTTTAACAGTAGTAGGAAACAGTTGCAATAATGAACCGCTGTAAACTCCCCACCCCAAAATATATATACCATACTTTTCTGTGTATAAGACGTCCCCTATTTTTGGGGACTAAAATTTAAGAAAATGGGGGGAGGTGGCACAGAGTTGAGCTTTTTTGCAGAGGATTTTAAAAAATAAATATATACATTTTTATTGGGTTTTTTTTAACATATCATTTAACATAACTTCTTATCTTCTACAATATTTTAGACTTCCGTCAACAACTTCTGAAGATTTTCCGTTCTTTATCACTTGTTCTGCATTTCTTAATTTCTCTATTACAGTGGTGCCCCGCAAGACGAACGCCTTGCAAGACGGAAAACCCGCTAGACGAAAGGGTTTTCCGTTTTGGAGGCGCTTCGCAAAACGAATTTCCCTATGGGCTTGCTTCGCAAGACGAAAATGTCTTGCGAGTTCCTGCGGGGGTTTTTCCCTCCCCCCCCTTTTCCTAAGCCGCTAAGCCGCTTATCAGCTGATCCGCTAAAAGCCGCTAAACCGCTAATAGCGCTAATCCGCTAAGCTGTCAATGGGCTTGCTTCGCAAGACGAAAAAACCGCTATACGAAGAGCCTCACGGAACGGATTAATTTCGTCTTGCGAGGCACCACTGTACTTGTAATTATCCTTAACTAATGTTGTTGTTGTTGTTGTTTAGTCGTTTAGTCGTGTCCGCCTCTTCGTGACCCCCTGGACCAGAGCACGCCAGGCACTCCTGTCTTCCACAGGAGTGCTTCGAGAACACTATCTAACCATCTCGTCCTCTGTCGTCTCCTTCTCCTTGCGCCCTCCATCTTTCCCAACATCAGGGTCTTTTCCAGGGAGTCTTCTCTTCTCATGAGGTGGCCAAAGTCTTGGAGCCTCAGCTTCAGGATATGTCCTTCCAGTGAGCTATTAACTAATAATTCTCATCATAGTCTTTCTTGCAATATTTCAAGTAGTCCTTCTTACAGAACTTCTTGCATTCCTACTAGTGTAACCTGTTTATTACAATTGCTTTTCAAATAGTTCAAATATTTACTTTTTTGCAGAGGATTTTAGGGGTGGTTGCTGAAAATCTCTCACGCCTCGCAAAATTCGCCTCTCGTCTGTGCCCTTGCCGGCAGAAGCTGACAATCGCCTGCCCGATTGCAGCAGCGTCAGCCAATCAACACCACCCGTTGACACAGCAACCAATAACATGCAAGATAGCTGCTAAGAGCCGCGGCAGCAACCAATCACACGTCCACCCTATGCACTCCCCATGTATAAGACAACCACCATTTTTTTTTTTTGCATGATTTTTAAAGGAAAAAAACCTAGTCTTATACACAGAAAAGTATGGTACAGTGATACCTCATGTTACGTTTGCGTCATGTTACGTCAAGGGTGCAATGAGATTAAGGGCCACTATCTGAACAATAATCTTGGTCATTTGGTTGCTCTTTTTACCCACTGCTATCTTCTTTATTAGTATATATTTTATTTGCATACCGTATTTTTCACTCCATAAGACGCACTTTTTCCCTCCTAAAAAGTAAGGGGAAATGTGTGCGCATCTTATGGAGCGAATGCAGGGGGGAGGCAGGCAGGAAAAGCCCCCAGGAGCCGCACACAAGCTCCGCACGGCTCTTGGGAGCTTTTCCCCAGGAGGGAGAAGGGACTGACACGTAGAAAAGCCCGCAGGAGCCATGTGCTCCTTAAAGTTGTCAGACTAGTTGTCAGACTAACCTGATCTCGTTTTTTGACAGAATTACAAGCCTGGTAGATGAAGGGAACGCAGTGGATGTAGCCTGCCTTGATTTCCAGCAAGGCATTTGACAAGGTGCCCCATGATATTCTTGTAAAGAAGCTGGTAAAATGCGGTCTTGACTATGCTACCACTCAGTGGATTTGTAACTGGCTGACCGAACCCAAAGGGTGCTCATCAATGGTTCCTCTTCATCCTGGAGAAGAGTGACTAGTGGGGTGCCACAGGGTTCTGTCTTGGGCCCGGTCTTATTCAACATCCTTATCAACGACTTGGATGATGGACTCAAGGGCATCCTGATCAAATTTGCAGATGACACCAAACTGGAAGGGGTGGCTAACACCCCGGAGGACAGGATCACACTTCAAAACAACCTTGACAGATTAGAGAACTGGGCCAAAACAAACAAGATGAATTTTAATAGGGAGAAATGTAAAGTATTGCACTTGGGCAAAAAAAATGAGAGGCACAAATACAAGATGGGTGACACCTGGCTTGAGAGCAGTACATGTGAAAAGGATCTAGGAGTCTTGGTTGACCACAAACTTGACATGAGCCAACAGTGTGACGCGGCAGCTAAAAAAGCCAATGCAATTCTGGGCTGCATCAATAGGAGTATAGCATCTAGATCAAGGGAAGTAATAGTGCCACTGTATTCTGCTCTGGTCAGACCTCACCTGGAGTACTGTGTCCAGTTCTGGGCACCACAGTTCAAGAAGGACACTGACAAACTGGAACGGGTCCAGAGGAGGGCAACCAAAATGGTCAAAGGCCTGGAAACGATGCCTTAGGAGGAACGGCTAAGGGAGCTGGGCATGTTTAGCCTGGAGAAGAGGAGGTTAAGGGGTGATATGATAGCCATGTTCAAATATATAAAAGGATGTCACATAGAGGAGGGAGAAAGGTTGTTTTCTGCTGCTCCAGAGAAGCGGACACGGAGCAATGGTTCCAAACTACAAGAAAGAAGATTCCACCTAAACATGAGGAAGAACTTCCTGACAGTAAGAGCTGTTTGACAGTGGAATTTGCTGCCCAGGAGTGTGGTGGAGTCTCCTTCTTTGGAGGTCTTTAAGCAGAGGCTTGACAGCCATATGTCAGGAGTGCTCTGATGGTGTTTCCTGCTTGGCAGGGGGTTGGACTCGATGGCCCTTGTGGTTTCTTCCAACTCTAGGATTCTATGATTCTATGAAAGGGTGTGCGGCTCCTGTGGGCTTTTGCGGGAGGTGGGGGAATTGCAATAGTCGCGCGCAGCCTCTCCCGGCTTGATGGATCCTGCTCGCTGTCTTGGCTTCTTTGCTCTTTGGGGCTGGGGGGGGGGGGACCCCGGCTTCCCCCAGCAGCCCCGAGAAGCTCTGGGAGAAGCGGACAGGCTTTCTTGATTTCCCCCTCTAAAAACTAGGTGCGCCTTATGGTCCGGTGTGCCTTATGGAGTGAAAAATACGGTATATTGCGTGTTTTATGTTGCTATGGCCGTCGGCTAATGCGAATAAAGTTCATCTTATCTTATCCTTATCTTATCTTATTGTTCCGTTCTTTCAGGTTACGTCCCGCGGTGACTCGGAAGTACCAGAAATAGTTACTTCTGGGTTCGCTGCTTGTGCATGTGCAGAAGCACTAAATTGTGCTTCGTGCATGTGCACAAGCGCCAAATCGCGCCGCGCACCTGCGCAGATACGGCACTTCAGGTTGTGCTCTTTTCATGTTGCGAACGGGCCTCCGGAACGGACCCTGTTTGCAACCAGAGGTGCCACTGTATATATCTGGCAGGGCACCTGTGCCATAAATCCAACAGGTGGTGTTTTGTGACAAAGCTTCACCAGCTGAACCAGCGGCTCTTAAAGGCGCAGGAGACTTTTCTCCCTGACTTCTTCTGTCTAGTCCAAGGTAGCGCAGTGAATTTCGACTGAACCACTGAGACCGCCTTCAAGGCTGTTGTTCCTTGTTGGTGGTCTCCTCTTCTCTCTGCCCCAGCCCTGAGATGTGTTGCTCCTTGCCCAGCCCACGGCCTTACCCAGTATCAGCAAAGTCAGCCCATTGAAGACGGCGCCCACGTAGGTGAGGATGTAGAACAGGAAAGCAAACTGAGAAGCAACGGGGGAGAAAAGAAAAAGGCTCAGGAGGCGTTCATTAGGCACAGAGAAAGTTCCGTGACCGGCTGGAGTGCAATCTTAGGAGCCCCCCCCCCCCGGTCCTGCTGTGTCCCTGGCAAGATTGGAACCCGTTCCCCTATCCAAACACACACACACATACACACACACACACCCAGCATCCGCCACAGAGGATGTAGTGATTAGAGTGTCAGACTAGAAACTGTAAGGTAAAGGTAAAGGGACCCCTGACCATTAGGTCCACTCGTGACTGACTCTGGGGTTGCGGCGCTCATCTCGCTTTATTGGCCAAGGGAGCCAGCGTACAGCTTCCGGGTCATGTGGCCGGCAGGACTAAGCCACTTCTGGTGAACCAGAGCAGCGCACGGAAATGCCGCTTACCTTCCCGCTGGAGTGGTACCTATTTATCTACAGTCATACCTCGAGTTGAATGTGCTTCGGGTTGAGCACATTCGAGTTGTGCTCCGCGGCAACCCAGAAGTAACGGAGCGCGTTACTTCCGGGTTTCGCCGCTCGTGCATGCACAGACACTCAAAGTGGCATCACGCACATGCGTGGAAGCTGCGAAACGCAACCCATGCACGCGCAGATGCGCCGTCGCGTCTTGCATTCCGTTCGGGATGCGAGTGGGGCTCCGGAACGGATCCCGTTTGCATCCCAAGGTACCACTGTACTTGCACTTTGATGTGCTTTCGAACTGCTAGGCTGGCAGGAGCAGAGACCGCGCAACAGGAGCTCACCCCGTCGCAGGGATTCGAACCGCTGACCTTCTTAGGCAAGTCTTAGGCTCTGTGGTTTAACCCACAGCACCACCTGCGTCCCAAGGAACGGTAAGAGCAGAGTTCAAATCCCCCCGCTCTAGCCCACGAAGCTCGCTGGGTGACCTTGGGGGCCAGTAATGTGGCTCGCTCTCATTCTGACCTACCCAGCAGGGTTGTTGTGAGGATAAAATAGGGAGGAGCAGAACCATGGACACCCCCTTCAGCTCCCTGGAGGAAAGTTGGGTTGTAGATGGAACAACAGCGCGAAATATAAAATAAATACATGAGACATGCCAGGCTAATTGCATGTCTGTTGACGTCCGCACACATGGCCATCTTAGGGCCTATTCATGTCGGTGGGTCTACTCTTGAGTTGGATTTAGTCGGACGTATCTCTCGGCCAACCGGGCCCTGCTCTGTGGCAGCTGAGCGGAACCTCCACATCCAGGGGCAGTTGAGCCCGACTCCTCCTTACCTTAATGGACTCCACCAAGTCGTCCACCAGGAAGAGGCGCTGGAGGGACTTGGTGCCCGATGTGACGTAGAAGACGACCCGCTCCGTGAGGCGCTCCAGCTGCTCCTTCGACAGCCCCAAGTCGGCATCCAGCTGGGCCCTGGCAAAGATGGGATGGATGGGTGAGCAAACTCAGGCGACCTCGTCAAAGGAAACCTTAAGAAGCACCCCTTGGCACATCCCCGGCTGCACAGCTCAAATTATGCTCCTCCAAAGTGGTATGGGAGCGGGTTGGGCTAGATGACCGCTGGGGGTCCCTTCCAAGTCTATGATCCTGTGGTATGCTTTTGCTGATGCTCTCCTGGAGAGAGGGGGATTTACTGGGAAGCAAGGTGCAGGGGGATTTTTGGGGTGCCATTCAAGGATGGAAGGCTGAGCCCCAGGCAGAAGGCAGTGAAGGTCCTGTGTGAGTGTCTGGAGGCGGTTGGAGGATGGATGGTGGCTAACAGATTGAGGTTGAATCCTGACAAGACAGAAGGACTGTTTTGGGGGGCAGGAGGCAGACAGTTGTGGAAGACTCCCTGGTCCTGAATGGGACAACTGTACCCCTGAAGGACCAGATGTGCAGCCTGGGAGTCATTTTGGACTCACAGGTGTCCATGGAGGCACAGGTCAATTCTGTATCCAGGGCAGCTGTCGACCAGCTTCATCTGAGGCCCTCCCTGCCTGCAGACTGTTTCGCCAGAGTGGCTCTAGTTTTCTCTCGCTTGGACTACTGCAATGTGCTCTACGTGGGGCTACCTTTGAAGGTGACCCGGAAACTACAACTAATCCAAAATGCAGCAGCTAGACTGGTGACTGGGAGCGGCCGCCGAGACTATATAATACCAGTCTTGAAAGACCTACATTGGCTCCCAGTACATTTCCGAGCACAATTCAAAGTGTTGGTGCTGACCTCTAAAGCCCTAAACGGCCTCGGTCCAGTATACCTGAAGGAGTGTCTGCACCCCCATTGTTCTGCCCGGACACTGAGGTCCAGCTCCGAGGGCCTTCTGGCAGTTCCCTCATTGCAAGAAGTGAGGTTACAGGGAACCAGGCAGAGGGCCTTCTCGGTGGTGGCGCCCACCCTGTGGAATGCCCTCCCAGCAGATGTCAAAGAGAAAAATAACTACCAAACTTCTGGAAGACATCTCAAGGCAGCCCTGTTCAGGGAAGCTTAGGGAAGCATGCCTGGTGTGCTCTGGTCCATGGGGTCACAAAGAGTCGGACATGACTAAACGACCAAATAACAACAACAAATCTTATATTTTGGAAATGTACATCCAGGTTTTTTGCCTTCAATTTTGTTGGGGCCTCCAAGAGAGTGAGGCCCTAAGCTTTCGCTTGTTTAGCTTATACATAAATCTGGCACTGTGACCTGCCTTTTCCTAAGCCAGACCATTGCTCCGATGGTGGAAGGGGCAGGATGGAGGGCAGGGAGGCTGACAGCAGGGGGCGCCAAAGCCAAGGACTGGTGGAACTAACTAATTCTAGTTGTGTATTTACAGCCTCTACGCCAAGCAGAGACATCACCTTGCTGACAAAGGTCCCTATAGTTAAAGCTATGGTTTTCCCAGTAGTGATGTGTGGAAGTGAGAGCTGGACCACAAAGAAGGCTGATTGCCAGAGAATGGATGCTTTTGAATTCTGGTGCTGGAGGAGACTCTTGAGAGTCCCATGGACTGCAAGAAGATCCAACCTCTCCATTCTGAAGGAAATCAGCCCTGAGTGCTCACTGGAAGGACAGATCCTGAAGCTGAGGCTCCAAGACTTTGGCCACCTCATGAGAAGAGAAGACTCCCTGGAAAAGACCCTGATGTTGGGAAAGATGGAGGGCACAAGGAGAAGGGGACGACGGAGGACGAGATGGTGGGACAGTGTTCTTGAAGCTACCAGCATGAGTTTGACCAAACTGCGGGAGGCAGTGGAAGACAGGAGGGCCTGGCGTGCTCTGGTCCAGGAGTCACGAAGAGTCGGACATGACTAAACGACTAAACAGCAAGAACAACAATGGGGCTGCTTTGCTCTTCACTCACTGGAAAGGGTTGTGTCCCTCCCCTCGGTGGACGGCGAGTAGTATTTTGTTGTAAACCCTGAGAGAGATGGTGACGCTGAGGGCCGCCAGGGAGACGTAGGAGGCCACGCTGATGATGCTGAAGTGGAGCAGGCACAGCAGGGCCACCATCAAGGCGGTGAAGACAAACGCCGACTTGCGGGTGTCGCGCCAGTACACCAAGTCTGCCACTGCAAGCAAAAGAGAAAAACAGCTGCATGACGCTGCAGAGAGAGAGAAATAAAAACCACCCATCTTGCTTGTCCTCATGACCAGTGCCGGATTTACGTACAGTGGTGCCCTGCAAGACGAACGCCTCGCAAGACGGAAAACCCGCTAGACGAAAGGGTTTTCCGTTTTGGAGGCGCTTCGCAAAACGAATTTCCCTATGGGCTTGCTTCGCAAGACGAAAATGTCTTGCGAGTTCCTGCGGGTTTTTTCCCTCCCCCCCTTTTTCTAAGCAGCTAAGCCGCTTATCAGCTGATCCGCTGATAAGCTGCTTATCAGCTGATCTGCTAAAAGCCGCTAAACCGCTAATAGCGCTAATCCGCTAAGCTGTCAATGGGCTTGCTTCGCAAGACGAAAAAACCGCTATACGAAGAGCCTCACGGAACGGATTAATTTCGTCTTGCGAGGCACCATTGTATAAGCTAAACAAGCTCTAGCTTAGGGCCCCACTCTCTTGGGGGTCCCCCCAAAAATATAAAGGAAAAACAACAACTGGATGTACATTCCCAAAATATAAGATAAGAAAACAAATAAATTAAAACCTACATACAGCAACCGTGTTTGGGTGTTGTGTAGGGGAAGCAGGTGGTGCTGTGGGTTAAACCACAGAGCCTAGGGCTTGCCGATCAGAAGGTTGGCGGTTCAAATCCCCGCGACGGGGTGAGCTCCCGTTGCTTGGCCCCTGCTCCTGCCAACCTAGCATTTCAAAAGCATGTCAAAGTGCAAGTAGATAAATAGGTACCACTCCGGCGGGAAGGTAAACGGCGTTTCCATGCGCTGCTCTGGTTCGCCAGAAGCGGCTTAGTCATGCTGGCCACATGACCCAGAAGCTGTATGCTGGCTCCCTCGGCCAGTAAAGTGAGATGAGCGCCACAACCCCAGAGTCGGCCACGACTGGACCTAATGGTCAGGGGTCCCTTTACCTTTACCTAGGCTCCTGTGATGTAAGTCATGGGCCCCGACTGCTAGCCTGCTCCCTAAAATATCCCTGGTTTGCTCCTTTCTATATATAGTGTGCCTACATTCTGCATGGACATGTGCAAATGGCTAGTGATTCGTATAATGTCCATAAATCACCATATAGCATATATTCAACATTAAA
The DNA here is from genome assembly GCF_964252035.2 of Podarcis erhardii. Classification (NCBI taxonomy): domain Eukaryota; kingdom Metazoa; phylum Chordata; class Lepidosauria; order Squamata; family Lacertidae; genus Podarcis; species Podarcis erhardii. The sequence continues at coordinate 89,804,002 of NC_138511.1, forward strand.
AACAGCGGCAATTTGTTGTTGACAAAGGACAGCTGGACATATAAAGGGCCCCACTACCTTCAGTAGCTTAGGGCCTCATCAAACCTAAATCCAGCCCTGCTTATGACACCAAATCCCTGCCACCGCAGGGAGAAAGTGAAGCAAGCAACAGCAACTTCATTGTGTTGTAGAGAGAACCACGCATGTCGCTAGACCTCATGAAGGTGCAGGGATTTGCAACATAGCAGGCAAGAGAAGGCAAGCAGGAGGCACTAAAACAGGGGTCAGCAAACTTTTTCAGCAGGGGGAAGGCCCACTGTCCCTCAGACCATGTGGTGGTTTGGACTATATTTTGAAAATTAATAACGAACAAATTCCTATGCCCCACAAATAACACAGAGATGCATTTTAAATAAAAGAACACATTCTACTCATGTAAAAACACGCTGATTCCCGGACCGTCCGCAGGCCAGATTTTGAAGGCGATTGGGCCGCATCCGGCCCCTAGGCCTTAGTTTGCCTACCCATGCACTAAAAGTTTCAGATGCACCAGGAGGGATCGAGCAACATCATCTCAGGTCTGAAATTTAACGCACTGGCTTTTTAACACACTACAAAACTATTCTAGTCACTGCCTGCTTGGTTCCTTAAACTCGCCCCAGTGCCCCCTACCCCGCCCTCTAAAAAGCATTATTCAGAATAGCATTTTGCAAGACCCGCTGATAAAAGTAAGAACATAATCTGATTCAAAATAGTGGTAGACCGATTGCACATTTGTTCCAAATCCAATTGAATCTACCGTATTTTTCACTCTATAAGACGCACCAGACCATAAGATGCACCTAGTTTTTGGAGGAGGAAAACAAGAAAAAAAATATCCTGAATCTCAGAAGCCAGAACAACAAGAGGGATCGCTGCGCAGCGAAAGCAGCAATCCGTCTTGCTGTTCTGGCTTCTGGGATAGCTGCGCAGCCTGCATTTGCTCCATAAGACGCACACACATTTCCCCTTACTTTTTAGGAGGGAAAAGGTGAGTCTTATAGAGCAAAAAATACGGTATTTGATTTGAGTAATTCCACAAAGCTGGGGAACTTGCAGCATGAATACTGTACGCCCAAAGATGGGAAAAAGGAGAAGTTCCAACCCAGGAAAAGGAAGGTGGAGTATGCAGAACTGGCAAGACGAACAGGCAAGATTAGAGACCAAAACGATGAAAAGTTCCTTGAGGACTGGAGACTGAGTTTTTAAAGAACTAAAATAGCAGGATGAAAACACGAGCAGGATTCGAATTATGAGCAACTGCATTAATTAGTGAGATAAATAGGTTAAAATGAATGAATGGAATAGCATTTCCGAAGGGAAATAGGGAAAGCTTGGAAGGGGAGGGCGGGAAGTGAGCGGATAAAGTAAAGGTAAAGGTGAAGGGACCATTAGGTCCACTTGTGATTGACTCTGGGGTTGCGGCGCTCATCTCGCTTTACTGGCCTAGGGAGCCGGCGTACAGCTTCCGGGTCATGTGGCCAGCAGGACTAAGCCGCTTCTGGCGAACTAGAGCAGCGCATGGAAACGCCGTTTACCTTCCCACCAGAGTGGTACCTATTTATCTACTTGCTCTTTGACGTGCTTTCGAACTGTTAGGTTGGCAGGAGCAGGGACCGAGCAACGGGAGCTCACCCCGTCGCGGGGATTCGAACCGCTGACCTTCTGATTGGCAAGTCCTAGGCTCTGTGGTTTAACTCACAGCGCCACCTGTGTCCCGAGTGGATAAAGTAATTCACAGTAAAAACAAGAAAACCAAGGAACTTGATCCAGTGGTAGCAGCTTTTCTGCTGTGACCGGGGAGGCAGAGCACAGCCATGGCATCTAGGAGCCATCGATAGCCCTTTCCTCTTCTGTGAATTTGTCTAGTCCTCTTTGAAAGCCACCAAACTCGGTGGCCATCCCTGTGTCCTGGGGGAGAGATGCCCCGGCCTCTGTCCAGCTTTCTCCAACCAGCAGATTCTATACATATATATATATATATATATATATATATATATATATATATATATATAAAATTCTTTATTCATTTTTCTTTTTCATTCATTACATACATCTCAAATTATTAACGTTTACTATATATTCCTCCCTCCCTCCCCTCCAAGACTTCCCCCAACTTCCACTTCTTGTTTGTTTCTATTCTCACCCACTTTGCTATCTCTCAACAAAAAAGGTTATTAATAACATAAAAACATAAAAATAAAATAAAATTAAAAAAATTAAAAAATTAAATTAGAAAATTATAATTATAATTAAATTTAAATGAAATTAAATACACCATCCTATTTCACTATCTTCTAAACATTTTCTGATGCTAATAATGTGCATGTTTATTTAAATCCTGCCATCAAGTCTATTGACTTCCTTTGTTTCTGCAAATATAATATGAATGGTTCCCACTCTTTTTCAAAGTCTCTGTTGCCTTTTTCTCTTAGTCTTTCTGTCATTTTTGCCGGTTCTGCATAGTTCATCAACTTCTCTTGCCGTTCTCCTTTAGCTGGTGTTTCTCCAGTCTCCCAGTTCTGTGCAATCAACATTCTTGCTGCTGTAGTGGCATACATAAATAAAGTCCTCCTTTCTTATGGTATGTCTTGACCTAAAATACCTAATACAGAACCAGCAGGTTCTGTGGCCGCAGGACATCCCAAGACACAGAAGTGAGAGGTCTCTGATCTCTCCCGGGCACTCACCCCCTGACTCAGGGTTAAGGTGGGTCACACTGGCTAAGGGGGGAAACTCAGCACTCCAGGAGAAGAAATCAATCCTCTTCTGACCGCCCCATCCACTCCAGTGTAATGGTCGCATCCTGCACTTTAAGTTTCGAAGGAGGGAGCTGCCAGCTGGAAGCTGCTCTTTTGGACCCGGGAGACCCTGCTTCCTCCCCCCAGAGGCTGCCGCTACACCCCAGCAATGGGGAAAGCACTCTGCACATGGTATGGGGCACCCTTGCTTTCCTCCCTAATCATTGCCATTGTTGCACTTGGTTATATCCCAGACAAATGGAAAACAACACAGCAAGGATGAAAACTAATTTAATAATAATAATAATAATAATAATAATAATAATAATAATAATTTATTATTTATACCCTGCCCATCTGGCTGGGCCTCCCCAGCCACTCTGGGCGGCTTCCATAGAAACCAAAAATACAGTAAAATATCACACGTTAAAAACTTCCCTGAACAGGGCTGCCTTCAGATGTCTTCTGAATGTCAGGTAGATGTTTATCACTTTGACATCTGCTGGAAGGGCGTTCCACAGGGCGGGCGCCACTACCGAGAAGGCCCTCTGCCTGGTTCCCTGTAGCTTTGCTTCTCGCAATGAGGGAACCGCCAGAAGGCCCTCGGCGCTGGACCTCAGCATCCGGACAGAATGATAGGGGTGGAGACGCTCCTTCAGGTATACTGGACCGAGTCCGTTTAGGGCTTTAAAGGTCAGCACCAACACTTTGAATTGTGCTCGGAAACGTAGAATTAAATAGAATTAAAGCAACGTGTTGTGTGAAAATTCAGATCTGAAAAAAACCCCACAACTTCTCAAAGGCCTGTTGGAATAAATAAAGCTGTTTTCCACCTGCCAGGGGAAGGACAGCAAGGAGGGAGCCAGCCAGCCGTCCCTAGGCAGGGAGTTCCAAAGTTGCCTGGGAGCTGCTACTACAGAGAAGGCCCTTTCCTGCGTTGCCAGAAGCCCCCCTCCCCATGAAGAAGCCTGAGGCTTGGATTTGGACACGGATCTGAACTCAGGGCTCCAAGGCCCAACCAATCCTCACTATGGCTTTGCGGTGGCCTTTCCCCCCTCTTCCGCCTGCTCTCTAAGCTCAAGGGGAGCTGGCCCTACTACGGTTCCACCTGCCTCACATTTGTAAGGAATCGGGTCTTTTATTGCAGCAGAACCTACCCTTTGGAACTCCCTGCCTAGTGATATCTGGCAGGCAGCCTTCAGCATCCTCTTTCCGGCACCTGCTAAAAGAATCCTTGTTTGGATAACCCAGGTGCCTGGGAAGCCAGTGCGAGTTTTCTGTTAGCTGTTATTTTAACGTCCCAAAAGACTTGTTGCCGTTCGTTCTCCTGGCCGATCCTTTCATTACATTGTCCAGAGGAGGGCAACCAAAATGGTCAAAGGCCTGGAAACGATGCCTTAGGAGGAACGGCTAAGGGAGCTGGGCATGTTTAGCCTGGAGAAGAGGAGGTTAAGGGGTGATAGGATAGCCATGTTCAAATATATAAAAGGATGTCACATAGAGGAGGGAGAAAGGTTGTTTTCTGCTGCTCCAGTGAAGCGGACACGGAGCAATGGTTCCAAACTACAAGAAAGAAGATTCCACCTAAACATTAGGAAGAACTTCCTGACAGTAAGAGCTGTTTGACAGTGGAATTTGCTGCCCAGGAGTGTGGTGGAGTCTCCTTCTTTGGAGGTCTTTAAGCAGAGGCTTGACAACCATATGTCAGGAGTGCTCTGATGGTGTTTCCTGCTTGGCAGGGGGTTGGACTCGATGGCCCTTGGGGTCTCTTCCAACTCTATGATTCTATGATTCTATGATTCTCTGTAAACTGCTCTGAGGGTTGCTTTCATTTCACAATCCGGCTGTGTGTATGTTTGGTGGAATAAATCCATAAATAAGGGGAGGCCACGCCCTTCTGGCAGAATGAATCGGAGAGCCCGTGCTGGGCTGAAAGGTTTGGATGAGTTTGCAAGCCTGCAGGTAGGCAGCTGCTGCCAGTCTGAGCAGGCAATGCTGGACCCAAGGCGCCTCTAGCATCAAGCATCTTCCTGTATGTGCTCAGGTATGGATTTAGGAACAAAGGAAAGATCAGGCTATCTGTCTTTTCCATCCAGCTTAGCCTTGTCTACTCTGACTGACAGCTGCTCTCCAGGGTCTTGAGCAGAGAGGGAAAGGGTTAAACCACTTGCTATCTATTCTCCTTTATAATAAAAATAAATAAAAATATTTATACCCTGCCCTCCTCAGCCAGAGCTGGGCTCAGGGCAGCTAATGCCAATAAAATCTCAGTAAAAACATAATAGGGGGGAAAGGGAGGAAAAGGGGGGGGAAACACCCCAATTTAAAAAACAGGTTAAAATGCAATTTAAAATACAGCCTCATTTCAAAACAGCTGATATATCAAGCCTCGCCCAACCCCGTGCCCTCCAGATGCCCCAAACTACAACTCCCAGGTGTAGAACCGGGAGATGGGAGTTGTAGTTTGGGACACCCGGAGGGCGCAGGGTTGGGGAAGGGAATCCTTGCGGTTGGCCCCAGCAATCCCGGAGGACGGCGGAGGAGGAGGAGGATGAAAAAAGAACCCAAATGCCTGCAGCTGTCAGAAACATCACACACACACACCCTCCCTGCTCAAACCCTATAACTGACAGCCCCAAATGCCAGGCAGGCAACTCAGCGAGGAAGGAGAGGCTGCGACAGGAGGGGGGGCGGAAAAAGGCAGGCCCCAGCTGCAGGGATTTGGGGGGGTCCCACCTACCTACCCACCCACCTCCTCTGGCAACCGCATCACGCCCCAAAATGTTGCCTCCCCTGATCTCAACACCCCCCAAGCCATACACGATGCCCCTACCCGTCCAAACAGCCGCACACAGCTTCTAAGGATTGGGTCCATCTCCCTCCCGGATCTTCCCTCCTCCCGTGTCGAGGTAGCCCAATTGCAGACCCTCGGTTGACACAGCCCCCCCCCCACTTTCTCCCTGGCAAGAAATCCCCCTTTTCAGAGGTCCTTCTACCCATCTTTTAAACACCACCCAGCTCTGCGCCCCCTTGGGGGGTATAGATATATTTTAAAGTGGGTTTTTTGGGGGGGGTGTTTCCTACCTCTGTTAGCCATGGCGAGCCCCTTTTTCTCACAGATCCAAGACTCGTCGCGGCTCTGCGGGAACCTCTCACGAGCGTCTGGCTGGAGGAGGGGCGCCCAGTCCTGGGAGGGGGGTGTCGGGGCAGAGGAGGGGGGGCTATTTATAGCTGACGAATCCCAGCTGCCATTTACCGTCACAGAATCTCCTGCCTTGGCTTGCGCCGGAGGTGGGGGCAGGGAGGCCAACAGGAGGGAGAGGAGCACCCAAATTCAGGGGTGGCGGCTGGGAGATGCTCATTTTGGGGTGTTGCAGGAATTTATGTCTAGGTTGGGGGGGGGTGTTGCCCCTCCAGCAGATATCATGCACATGCAGCCCACTACCAAGACCAGCCCAATCGCTTTTGTGACTTGTCCCCACAAAACACTTCATCGCAGTTTCTTCCTGTCTATTCAAAGGGCCTCTGCTGCACGATACCAAATGTAAGAATTCACTGACAAATGTATCTCTGTACTGGCTCACTGGGAAAACTTCAGAAATTCATCTAGACATGTGAGCTCAGCTACTCAGCAGCCCCTCTGCCTGAGTGATGATCCCTGGCAGCCTGATACCTGAGTGCCAGACAGGTAGCCATTCCAGAAAGAACAAACCCAGCTGAAGACAAAAGGGTGGGGTTAACTTGGCTGGGAAACAGGGAAATGTAAATGTCTCTTTTGTTTCACTTGTTGGGTGGAGGGCAAGGGGAACCATGGGGCAGGGTCCAGGATGCTCAGATTCCTGCCACCAGACCTCCCCTTTCACGATGTAACCATGATGTATGAGTGATGTAGTGTGGGGGGGTGTAACATGGGGATTAGCAGCTAATAAAAGTTTGGGGGCTCTTTTGTTCGGGGCTTCCATCTTGTTCCGCCTGGTGGCAGGTGGGAGTCCTGTCGCGACAGTCTTCTATAAAGACCAAGCCTACTGGCTGCTGTTTTGCTCTGGTATTCCTGGCTGGGGTCCTTGTTTTTTGTCCAAGGGAGTCCTCAGATTTCTCCGTTAACGGGGGGGGGGGCAATCCTGGCTTCCATCTGCAGCCAAACATGGCATGAGTTTTCCCTCTCTCCTGAGACATCTGACGAAGCAGAATGTTGGACGGTTCAGGGCAGATTTTTTAAAAAGTTCTTCCTCATGAAGCGTAGATTGGACTGTGGAACTCCCTGCCACTTGGAGTTTAGGGATGTCCACCAACCTGGATGGCTTTAAAAGAGGACTGGCCAAATTTGGGGAGGCAGCAATGCTTCTGAATGTCAGTTTCTGGGAACTGCAGGGCGGGAGAGGGCTCTTGTGTTCGAATCCTGCTTGGGAGTTTTCCACCGGGGCATCTGGGCGGCCCCTTGGAGGACAAAGATGCTGGACTGGGTGGGCCCTTGACCTGACCCAGCAGCCAGGATTTTCATACGTTCTGATGGAGCCTCCAGCTCCAGAGGCAGTCTACCCAGAATCTTAGGTTTTGTGAAAACAGTAAAACAGGTTGCTGGACTCGATGGGACTTTTTCTTGACCCATAATAATAATAATAATAATAATAATAATAATAATTTATTATTTATACCCCGCCCATCCGGCTGGGCCTCCCCAGCCACTCTGGGCGGCTTACATAAAAACCAAAAATACAGTAAAATATCACACATTAAAAACTTCCCTGAACAGGGCTGCCTTAAGATGTCTTCTGAATGTCAGGTAGTTGTTTATCACTTTGACATCTGCTGGAAGGGCGTTCCACAGGGCGGGCGCCACTACCGAGAAGGCCCTCTGCCTGGTTCCCTGTAACCTCACTTCTCGCAATGAGGGAACCGCCAGAAGGCCCTCGGCGCTGGACCACAGCGTCCAGGCAGACCAAGCTCCTCTTAAACAGCTGCTTTCCTGCAACACGCTTTTATTGCACGATGTCAGAGGAATTAAAGACCCGGAAACTACAACTAATCCAGAATGCAGCAGCTAGACTGGTGACTGGGAGCAGCCGCCGAGACCCCATAACACCGGTCTTGAAAGACCTACATTGGCTCCCAGTATGTTTGCGAGCACAATTCAAAGTGTTGGTGCTGACCTTGAAAGCCCTAAACGGCCTCAAAGGCCCAGTATACCTGAAGGAGCATTTCCACCTCCATCGTTCTGCCCGGACACTGAGGTCCAGCGCCAAGGGCCTTCTGGCGGTTCCCTCGCTGCGAGAAGCCAAGTTACAGGGAACCAGGCAGAGGGCCTTCTCGGTGGTGGCGCCCGCCCTGTGGAACACCCTCCCATCAGATGTCAAAAAGAACAAGTACCAGACTTTTAGAAGACATCTGAAGGCAGCCCTGTTTAGGGAAGCTTTTAATGTTTAACAGACCACTGTATTTTAATACTTTGTTGGAAGCCACCCAGGGTGGCTGGGGAAACCCAGCCAGATGGTTGGGGTATAAATAATAAATTATTATTATTATTATTATTATTATTATTATTATGCCAACAAAGGTCCGTATAGTTCAAGCTATCGTTTTCCTAGTAGTGATGTATGGAAGTGAGAGCTGGACCATAAAGAAGGCTGATCGCTGAAGAATGGATGCTTTCGAATTCTGGTGCTGGAGGAGACTCTTGAGAGTCCCATGGACTGCAAGAAGATCAAACCTCTCCATTCTTAAGGAAATCAGCCCTGAGTGCTCACTGGAAGGACAGATCCTGAAGCTGAGGCTCCAGTACTTTGGCCACCTCATGAGAAGAGAAGACTCCCTGGAAAAGACCCTGATGTTGGAAAAGACGGAGGGCGCAAGGAGAAGGGGACGACAGAGGACGAGATGGTGGGACAGTGTTCTCGAAGCTACCAGCATGAGTTTGACCAAACTGCGGGAGGCAGTGGAAGACAGGAGTGCCTGGCATGCTCTGGTCCAGGGGGTCACGAAGAGGCGGACACGACTAAATGACTAAACAACAACAATTATTATTATTATTACTACTACTACTTCCGGGTTAAACACAAAACTGGGCTTTTGTGCCCCCAAATAGACTCTGGGTGTGCACACATCACCAGGAGATTATATTCTCTCTGCAATGCTACAGTTCCTCATTTATGTTGCTTTGTACAGCTCTGTTTAAAGGGACTGGGAGTTGGGAGCCAGGAACTGGGAGCCAACGCCAGCCTTGCAGAGCAGGCTGCGTGTGTGAGAGAGGAAGACAAAGAGCTTTCCTTCTCAGGTGCTCTGCTCAGCCGCAGAGTCAGCTGCCGTGCGAGGGGGGTGGTGAGGGGAGAGAGAGGAATATTTGGGAGGCACACGCAGGAGACCCTCTTGGCTCCAATTCCTGCTCCGCTCAGCACAGAAGCTATTTTTACTCGCTGACTCGACTCGGCTACCATCCCGGTCCGGGCAAGTTGCCAGGGGGGGTGAGTAGGGATGTTTTCTGGGCGAAGAAGGCCTTACTAGGCCAACGCCATGAAACCTCAGGCATGGCGGGGGGGGGGGGGGAGATGCTAGAAAGCCACAGATGCCCCCCTCCCCCTTAATATCCTTTTTTAAAAAAAATAAAAATGCTTTTTTTATTTTTCATTTAATACCTCCCCACTAATATCCATGGGCGGCAGCTCACGAGTTGCAGAATAAGGCCTCTAGCTAAGCAGACAACTTGGAGGTTTCCCTTCCTTTCATTTTAATATGCAAGTTTGTAGTCCTCATGGAGGCAGCCAGTAAAAAAAAAAAAGCAACACCCTGCAAATTCACTGCAAAAAGCTATTAAGGAATGGCACCTCATCATGATACAGTCACAGTTTTCCCGTCTCCTAAAGAATTCTGGGAGTTATAGTTTGGGGCGCCGAACGTTCTTTGGCAGCGCCCATTACCCCCCTCGCAGCGCTACCATTCCCAGAGCTCCCTGGGTACAGTGGCGTAGCGTGGGTTGTCAGCACCCGGGGCAAGGCAAGTAATTTGCACCCCCTAACCTGTGGATTTGCGCCCCCTAACCCCCAGATGTTGCGCCCGGTGCAGCCGGCCCCCCCTGCACCCCCACGCTACGCCACTGCCTGGGTAGAGGAGCCGACTGTTTTCACCGCTCTGGGAATTGTAGCGCAGCCTACGCCTTGTCTGAACAAGCTGCCTGCGGGTCGCTCACCTACGGGGCATTTTTCCAGAGTGTTCCCTGATTGGTCCAGCTCCGCTTGACGCTGCTCTGAGATTGACTCCCGGTCTTCTTCCTCCTCCTCTTCCTTCCTCTGCTCCACCTCCTCGTCCCACGATGGGTGTTGGCAGAACTCGGATGAGGTCCGTGATGGGTACTGGGTGGTGTCAGCACCGCAGGGGGCGCCCGGTTCCGGGTGGGGCGCTAAGGCGTCGGGTGGCGGCAGGTCCTCCAGGGAAGTTTCTGGGGGGAAGTGGACAGCACCAGAAGGGTCACAACACTTTTTATTCCTCTTAGAATTGTAGAATTCCCAAATGACAGACCTGATAAGAAACCACTCAGGTGATAAGGTTAAAAAAAGGAATGGGACCGCTTCCAAAACTACCTGATAAAATGTGGCTCCAAAAACAATACTTTGTTTTGCCCAGATTAATTTCACAGTTCTATGGGAGAAATTGGTGTTAACCTGGGGTCAGCAAACTTTTTCAGCACGGGGCCGGTCCACTGACCCTCAGTCCTTGTGGGGGGCCGGACTATATTTTGGGTGAAAAAAATGAACAAATTCCTATGCCCCACAAATAACCCAGAGATGCATTTTGAATAAAAGGACACATTCTACTCATGTAAAAACACACTGATTCCAAGAACGTCTGCTGGCCGGATTGAGAAGGCTATTGGGCCTGATCGGGCCCCTGGGCCTTAGTTTGCCTACCCATGATATTAACAAATGAATATAGAATATTCGCTACTTAAGGAAAACATTGAAACCGCAAAGAGATAGAAGGAAGTTAACCAAAATAGAAGGGATTCAAACCAGTTTTCTGGAAAAGAAAGAAAGAAAGAAAGAAAGAAAGAAAGAAAGAAAGAAAGAAAGAATACAAACGTAATCTCTTTCTGGGAACTTGGCGTGTAGAATAATCAAATCACTGTTAGTATCCTTTGAATAATTTGGTGTATTTGATCAATTCCCCCCCTTCCCTTTCTCTTTCTTCTTTTTATATTCATTTTATATCTTTATTTTTGTTTGTTTTGTATTTTTTCTTTTTAGTTTGTATATTTGGATGTTATGTTTAATATATGCTTTATTTGTAAATTTTTAAAATGCAATAAAGAATAAAAAAAATTAGAATTGTAGAATTCTATTTTCTATTCCAACCCCCAGCCATCCAGGAATTACATGGTATGGATGAGTTGAACTGGAATCACTACCTTGCCTCCTAGTTGTTTATAATATCACACTTTTACACAGAGATAGAGATAGATATGCTGCAAATCTCTGTAACGTTTCTATGGTTGAGATCTGTATATGGGGCAAATCTTCGTTCTCAGTGCCTCAGATTTGGTGGTTAACACATTTATACAAACCATTGATCACCTGCAATTTATCTCTCTATCTCTTTAATAGGAATACTCACAAATAAAATATCAGAGCAGTTTGCAACAGCTGCACGTAAAAACCACTAGGTATCCAAACAAACCCCTGTGTTGCAACAGAGAACGTCAACAATGTTTAGGCAACATGATGACCATATATATATATATATGTAATAGACAATCTTTATATAATTCCTTCAAACAATAACAAGTTCAAAGTCTCTGAAAGTCTTTAAACGAAGAGGGGTACCAAATCTTTGTACGATGGAAGGCAAGCTGTGAAGCTTTGTGTATTCAGCAAATATAATGTCCAACACTGAACAGAGATTCCAGATATTGACTGCTGTTTCACAAGAGCACTGCTCCACAGCATATGATATTTTCATTCACATATATTCATTCAAAATAAGATGGGTTTATGAAACAATTAGGGACGCAAGTGGCGCTGTGGGTTAAACCACAGAGCCTAGGGCTTGCCGATCAGAAGGTCGGCGGTTCGAATCCCCACGACGGGGTGAGCTCCCGTTGCTCGGTCCCTGCTCCTGCCAACCTAGCAGTTCGAAAGCACGTCAAAGTGCAAGTAGATAAATAGGTACCGCTCAGGCGGGAAGGTAAACGGCGTTTCCGTGCGCTGCTCTGGTTCGCCAGAAGCGGCTTAGTCATGCTGGCCACATGACCTGGAAGCTGGACACTGGCTCCCTCGTCCAATAAAGCGAGATGAGCGCCGCAACCCCAGAGTCGGTCACGACTGGACCTAATGGTCAGGGGTCCCTTTACAGTGCTACCTCGGGTTAAGTACTTAATTCGTTCCGGAGGTCTGTTCTTAACCTGAAACTGTTCTTAACCTGAAGCACCACTTTAGCTAAAGGGGCCTCCTGCTGCTGCCGCGCCGCTGGAGCACAATTTCTGTTTTCATCCTGAAGCAAAGTTCTGAACCCGAGGTACTATTTCTGGGTTAGCGGAGTCTGTAACCTGAAGCGTATGTAACCTGAGGTACCACTGTACCTTTATGAAACAATTCCATATCCTCCCAACACGCTGACGAAGATCTACGAAACAGATTATCTTTCATCGTACAAATTAGAAGGAATTCTATAAGGATTGACTAAACATGCCTAAACATTGCACGTAAAAACCATATGGTGAAAGCCATGCTTAAAAGGGTTTTTTAAAAGCAACATTGTTTTTAAAGACACCAGAGGCGTTTTCTTCGCCTGGGCAAAGAAGCAAAGGCGAGAGTCGTGTTTTGTGGTCACAATTCCACCCCACGGCATCCCCTCACGCTTCCCCTGGGGTGCTCATTTCTGGGTACCCCTCCCCGTACCTGAGGACGACTCGCTGCTTCTGCTGCTGCTGCTGCTGCTGCTCTGGCCCCCCACCAATGCCTGCACCAGGGGGCTGTGCCTCTGAGACCCTGGCGCCCCCTCTCCTTCCCCTCGGTCTGCTTCCTCCACGGAGCTTGCATGGGCTTCCCATCCCAAGAAAGGGTCCAGTCCTTGGCCGCCAACCGGAGGGGGTGCCCCCTCTCCCTCGGGGGACGGGCAGAGGCTGGGGATATTCTCCAAACTGTCCCCCAGCGCCGGCACAAAGGTCTCGCAGGTGTCCGTACGCGGCAGCGGGGCCCGCGCCCGGCGGGTCTGGGAGTCGCGCCTGCCCCGGGGCGTGTGCTCCCCCAGTGTTGGGCTGCTGTTGAGGGGCCCCGCGATAGTGATGTAGGAAAAAGTCAGCTCCCGGGGGGTCCCCCACTCCAGAGACACCTCCTCGTCCTCCGAGAACTCCCTCGCCGTCTGCAGCTCGGGGAAGTCGGATTCATCGTTGCCACCTGGGGAGGGAAAAACGTCACGGGTGTCCCTTGCAGGTACAAGATCACTTTCATCTGGATGCAATTGCCCCCCCCCATCACTTCTCTTCCCTCTGTGTTGGTGGTCACAGTGTGTGTGTGTGTGTGTGTTGTCTCCGAAAAAATTTACACATCACTTGGGAAGATAGACGAACAAATGCCAGTGTACAGTGGTGCCCCGCAAGACAAACGCCTCGCAAGACGGAAAACCCGCTAGACGAAAGGGTTTTCCGTTTTGGAGGTGCTTCGCAAAACGAATTTCCCTATGGGCTTGCTTCGCAAGACGAAATGTCTTGCGAGTTCCTGCGGGTTCCCCCCCTTTCCCCCCCTTTCCCTAAGCCGCTAAGCTACTTATCAGCTGATCCGCTGATAAGCCGCTTAACAGCTGATCCGCTAAAAGCCGCTAAACCGCTAATAGCGGTAATCCGCTAAGCTGTCAATGGGCTTGCTTCGCAAGACGAAAAAACCGCTATACGAAGAGCCTCACGGAACGGATTAATTTCGTCTTGCGAGGCACCACTGTACTGGAAGAAGCAAAGATCACCAGTGTCGAAGCAATGATTCTTCAACATCCACTTCGTTGGACTTGTCATGTTGTTTGGATGCCTGATGTTCGTCTTCCAAGGCAACTACTATACAGTAGTGCATCACAAGACGAAAAACTCGCTAGACGAAAGAGCTTTCCGTTTTTTGAGGTGCTTCGCAAGACGAATTTCCCTATGGGCTTGCTTCGCAAGACGAAACGTCTTGCGAGTTCTTGCGAGTTTTTTTCCTTTTTTTCTTTTTTCTAAGCCGCTAATAGCCGCTAATCCGCTAATAACGCTAATCCGCTAATAGCCGTGCTTCGCAAGACAAAAAAAAGCAAGACGAAGAGACTCATGGAACGAATTAATTTCGTCTTGCGAGGCACCACTGTATTCTTTTTTTTTTAAAAAAATATTTATTAAGCTTTTACAGAAAAAAGAACACATGACAACAACACAAATGAAGAAAAACATAGTCAAAAATACAAAAAAACCAAAAAACCAAAACAAAAAATACAAAAAAATGAAATTACACCAATCTAAAAAGAAAAATAAAAACTCCAATTTTTAAATTCATACTTAGTTAACCTTCTTTCTTGACTTCCTCATGCCTCCCTTTTTGTGTTCCTCATTACCCAATCAGAACAGCAAATCCTTACCCTCTTTTAAAACTCATTTCTAATTATTAGAATCATTCTATTATGTCTCTGATCTTCCTGCTTGTACTTTAAGCACCTTTAACATATTATTTTACTTTTGACATAATATAACTTTAGTCTTTTACCCTTTTCTATTACATTTTTACATATTTTTTCCAACTGTAGCACTAATGCCATATTATTGTCATGTGGCACCACTGTATTCTGTACTTAAAAATGGGAAGCGTAATGCTGGTGGTCAACAAAAGAGGTTCAAAGACTGTCTCAAGGCAAATCTAAAAAAAGTAGCATAAACATCGACAATTGGGAAACACTGGCCTGCGAGCATGCTTGGCAAATCCACACCGTGATCAACTCCCACCCGAAAACCAATGTCCCCACTGTGGAAAGACGTGCGGATCCAGAATTGGCCTCCACAGTCACTTACAGACTCAATGTTAAAGCCATGGGTTTTTGTTTGTTTGTGTGTGTGTGTGTTTATAATTTATTTTTACTGACTTTTTTAATAATGCAAAAAGAAAAAAGAAAATACATCCTACAAAAACGACAATACACAAAAATAAATTACTATTTACACAAACATAAATCCTTCCCACCCCCTTTACATCCCCACCACCACATTCCTCAACTTTCCTCCACCACACCACGACTTCCTTATCTTTTAAATTTGATACTATCATTGCACTCTTTGGGTTTTGATCATCTAGTCCAAGGCAGGAATATGCACCAAACAGGGATCAAACCTGCAGCCTTGGCCTTATCAGCACCGCGCTCTAACCAACTGAGCTCTAATACTTCATTATCTCTTTGGAGCTGCACTTTGCCCTTTTGTCCTTGCAGCCTGTGACACTTTATGATTTACCGTATTTTGCGCCCCATAGGACGCACCTAGTTTTTTGGGGGGGAAATAAAGAAAAAAAATTATTTCCTCCCCCCCCAGGTGCGGGGCTGGAAGAACCAGGTCGGGGAACAGCAGGAAGGCGCGCTCCGCTCCCCCCGCTGTCCCCTGAGCTTGTGGGGCTGGCGATGGGGAGAAGTGCGCTGAGCCCGGGACTGCAGGCAGCTCTGCGCAGCCATCGGGAGCCGGGCGGGACTTCGCGCCCCGCTCCCGATGGCCGTGCAGAGCTGCCCTGAGCCCGGGACTGCAGGCAGCTCTGCGCAACCTGGTCTCCCGAGGGTTGCGCAGAGCTTCCTGAAGCCTGGAGAGCGAGAGCCTGCATTCGCCCCATAGGACGCACACACATTTCCTCTTCATTTTTGGAGGGGAAAAAGTGCGTCCTATAGGGCGAAAAATACGGTACATATTGCACCGTTTGTTTTCTTCCTTTAAGAAACCTGGGACCCTCTCAACCAGGGTCTTAACCAGGGTTTCCGAGCTCACAGTCTTGGCATAGCGGTCAACTTTTCCCTTTCTTTAAAGGAAATCCCCTTATTCCGAATAGGATTCCTCTCAAGAAAAGGGAAAAGTTGACAGCTATGAGTCTTGGGCAGCTGTGCAAAATGTCCTGGGGTTACTCACCATCTGTGGAGTCAGGTGTGGTGGAAGCGGTTGACGGAGACTCTTCTGCAAGAGAGATAAGGAAGACCTTAGAACCCAGAGCCACTAACACACACACACACACACACTTTTAGTAATGCACGACAGGGAGGCTGACATTGGACCCTGCTTCGAATCTTGGCAACGCCATGAATTCATCACGTGGCTCTAAGAAGCCAGTCCGTCTCTCCTGGCTACAACCAGGAATGGGGAATCCTATAGGGCTTTTTGTGCAATGATTATGGAGATGATGCGGTCAAAAGGATCGGAAGCCTGGACATTAGAAGATGCCACTGCTTAGCGGTCAGAACACCAGGTTAGGAAGACACGGGTTCAAATCCCCACTCAACCAAGAGGAGGCTTACTAGCTGCCTGTTGTCCTACCTCACAGGGTTGTTCTGAGGATGAGACAGCAAACTGTGTACTCATTTTTTCTTTGTCTTAAGATCCTTGGAGGAGGATTGTCTAATAATAATAATAATAATAATAATAATAATAATAATAATAATAAATTTTATTTATATCCCGCCCTCCCCAGCCAAAGCCGGGCTCAGGGCGGCTAACAACAATAAAATAATACAACATTCTAAAATCATTTCATTATAAAATTAATTAAAATCAAATAGATGGCAACCATTGGGTTAGAGTTCTGCGAAGACTGCCAAACATTATAAATGTTGAGTCAAATCATTGGCCCCATTTAGTATCATCGGCCTATTATTAAGGGACGCGGGTGGCGCTGTGGGTTAAAACCACTGAGCCTCTTGGGCTTGCCGATCAGAAGGTCGGCAGTTCGAATCCCCGCGACAGGGTGAGCTCCCGTTGCTCGGTCCCTGCTCCTGCCAACCTCGCAGTTCGAAAGAACGTCGAAGTGCAAGTAGATAAATAGGTACCACTCTGGCGGGAAGGTAAACGGCATTTCCGTGCGCTGCTCTGGTTTGCCAGAAGTGGCTTAGTCATGCTGGCCACATGACCCAGAAAAACTGTCAGCGGACAAACGCCGGCTCCCTTGGCCAGTAAAGGGAGATGAGCGCCGCAACCCCAGAGTCAGCCACAACTGGACCTAATGGTCAGGGGTCCCTTTACCTTTACTCTTATCGGCCAGGGCTTTTTTCAAGAGACCCCTGAACTGGAGTTGGTGGGGTTGAACCTCTGGTCCCTACGCAGGTAAAATGCACACTCTGCTCATGAGCTATGACATCAGCTCCCAAACTTGTGGAGACCCCAGCCCCCTGGGTTCCACGAACTCATCCCCAGTGCTCCCACCCTACCCTCTAAAAAGCATTATTCAGAATTGCAGTTTGCGCAATTCACCAAGGAAGAGAGCAACACAATAAAATTCAAAACAGAAGCAATGGACTAATCACACATTTATTCAACGTCCAATTAAAACCAAACAAATTCCTTCCAGTAGCACCTTAAAGACCAACTAAGTCAGTTCTTGGTATGAGCTTTCGTGTGCATGCACACTTCTTCAGATACACACTTCTTCAGATACACAGAAGTGTGCATGCACACGAAAGCTCATACCAAGAACTGACTTAGTTGGTCTTTAAGGTGCTACTGGAAGGAATTTGTTTTGTTTTGACTATGGCAGACCAACACGGCTACCTATCTGTAACTGCAATTAAAACCACTTAGTTCAATTAACAAAACTGATGAACTGATCCAATGATCCTTTCAAAGTCTGAGTCGTTCACACCTCCTGCTTCATCCTAAGACCCCTTTGCCTTTGAGCCCTCCCCTAAGGAATCCCACCTCCCCCAAGGGGGCCGTACCACTCGCTTTGGGAACCTCTGATGTCCAACTGTTAAAACTGAATTGCATGTTGCTGCAGCCCTGGGTCTTAAATGACTGCCTATGATTGCGCTAGAACACTATATACCTTTGCAACGCATTATTATTGTCATTACATAATGATTTGGCAGCTGATCTGCTGGCAGGGCAAACTTGACGAGCTGCAACTACTTGTTTTGGCGAGGCCATCTGGGCAGGCCATGCCCCCCCTCCATGCACACAGGAAATCAAACAGGAGATCTGGGAAATGACCTCAGCTCACCCCACCCAGGCCTTGGTTTTCTACGCATTACACATGCAATGCACCATCTGGAGTTTTGCCAGCGGCCTGTGCAGGTAAACAAGCCTCGCCCCACAGTCATCGGTCGGACTCTGCCTTCCAACTGTTGCAGGAATTTATATATAGGTTGGGGGGGTTGCCCCTCCAGCAGATATCCTGCACATGCAGCCCACTACCAAAACCAGCACCATCACTTTTGTGACTTGTCCCCACAAAACGCTTCATCACAGTTTCTTCCTGTCTATTCAAAGGGCCTCTGCTGCACAATACCAAATGTAAGAATTCACTGATCAATGTACCTATGTACTGGCTCACTGGGACAACTTCAGAAATTCATATAGACATGTGAGCTCAGCTACTCAGCAGCCCCTCTGCCTGAGTGATAATTCCTGGCATCCTGATACCTGAGTGCCAGACAGGTAGCCATTCCAGAAAGAACAAACCCAGATGAAGACAAAAGGGTGGGGTTAACTTGGCTGGGAAATGTAAAGATCTCTTTTGTTACACTTGATGGGTGTTTGGTGGAGGGCAAGGGGAACCATGGGGCAGGGTCCAGGATGCTCAGATTACTGCCACCAGACCTCCCCTTTCATGATGTAACCATGATGTAGTTTGGGGTGGGGTGTAACATGGGGATTAGCAGATAATAAAAGTTTGGGTTCTCTTTTGTTTGGGGCTTCCATCTTGTTCCACCTGGTGGCAGGTGGGAGTCCTGTCGTGACAGTCTTCAATAAAGACCAAGCCTACTAGCTGCTGTTTTGCTCTGGTATTCCTGGCTGGTGTCCTTGTTTTTTGTCCAAGGGAGCCCTCAGATTTCTCCATTAACACAACCAACGTTAGTCTGTCACCAGCAGCAGGAAACATCAGGAAGCGATTGAAAGAATGGGGCTGGATTTGCGGGACTGGAGTCACTAGGGGGCACTGTGGCACCATGTCCCTGCTTCCTCCACACCCATCCACTAGGGGGCATCGCTCAGGGTAGGAGCCCCGAGACAGGAGTGGGGTTCCGATTGCCAGGAGTTTCTCTGTACAGTCGTACCTTGGTTCTCGAACAGAATGTGTTCCGGGAGTCTAATAGACTCCCAGAACCGTTCGAAAACCAAAGTGCGGCTTCCGGTTGGCTGCAGGAGCATCGTGCAGCCAATCGGAAGCCACACAAGAGACGTTCAGTTTCCGAAAATTGTTGACTTCCGGGTTTTGATCGTTCTGGAGCCGATTTGTTTGGGAGCCAAGGCGTTTGGCTTCCAAGGTAAGACTGTATTAGACTGAAGTCCGCTCAAAATTAAAATTCTCCAACTACAGCCATGCATTGGGGATTGTTCAAACCATTCAATACTCCAATAAATAAGTAAGTAAGTAAGTATAGTGGACCCCTGGGTTGCGAACGTGATCTGTGCGGGAGGCACATTTGCAACCCAGTACCGTGTTTGCGCATGCGCGGCTGCGATTCGGTGCTTCTGCGCATGTGCAAGGGCTGAAACCCAGAAGTAACCCGTTCCAGTACTTCTGAGTTCAGTGCAGTGCACAACCCAAAAGTATAATTATCACAGTGTGGCGCTTTACACGACCAAGGGCAAAGGGACAATTCGCTGCCCCAAGGAGATTACAATACAAGACTGAACAACTCCAATATGAAGAAGGGTTGCGGTGTTTGAGACTTCTTAGTTTAGAGAAGGCTGAGTAAAGAGGGGGCATGATAAGTTTTAAAAATTATGCAGGGCATAGAGAAAGTGGATAGATAAAAGAGCTAAATGTTGGAAGATTCAGGACACATCGAAGAAGAATTTATTCACTGCACTGCATAGTTAGACTTTGGAACTCCCTGCCACAGGAGGCAGTGATGGCCACCAGCCTAGATGGATTTAAAAGCAGATTGGACGAATTCATGGAAGAGGAGAGAGCTTTCGTCGGGCTACTAGCCAGGACGGCTGTTCTCTGCCTCCAGGGTTGGAAGCTGGCAATGCCTCTGAATCCCAGTTGCTGGAGGGAAGAGGGTTCTCGGAGTCAGATCCCACTTGTGGGTTTCCTCATCTGGTTGGTCACTGGGAGAAAAAGGATGCTAGCCAGAAGGGCCATTGGCCGGATCCAGCAAACTCCAAAATATATGTAAGAATCAAGGACTATATGGAACTGGCGGAAATGACTGGCAGAATCCGAGACCAGGGAGAAGAGTCGGTGGAGGAAGATTGGAGGAAATTTAAAGACTATTTACAGAAACACTGTAAAATTAATATCTGTTAGAAGGATGTTGGAACAATATTATATGATATTAGCAGGAAGGATATAAAGGATTTGGGAATAACTGACTGTTAATTGGTGAAAGGAGGAAAAGCAAAGC
Source organism: Podarcis erhardii (assembly GCF_964252035.2). Taxonomy (NCBI): domain Eukaryota; kingdom Metazoa; phylum Chordata; class Lepidosauria; order Squamata; family Lacertidae; genus Podarcis; species Podarcis erhardii. The sequence goes on from NC_138511.1 coordinate 89,824,296, forward strand.
TACATTATATTAAGACAATTTACAGGACAAAAATTTGAAAAGAGGGAAAGGATTTGCTGAAATAGATAATAGACCTAGAATACAAAAAAGGGAGGTGTGAGGAGGTCAAGGAAATAAGCTAATGAAAGAATGGTAATGAGGAGATCTGATGTATTTTCTTTTTTGCGTTTTTGTTTTTGTTTAATGGGTTTTATTTCTCTGTGTTTTCCCCCCTCTTTTTTATATTGTGGTGTGTTGTTTAGTTTTTGTTTAATGTGGTATGTTTATTTTTTCTTTCCGTAATTGTTGAAACTTTAATAAATATTATTTTTTTAAAAAAAAGAATCAAGGAGCCCAGGAAGCTGGCTGGCTTCTGCAAAGACAGACTATTGATCCACCCAGCTCCACACGATCTGCGCTGAGCTAATGGCTCTCTGGGGTTGCAGGCAGGTGTCCATCTTTGCACTGCCTGGTGATGTGGGGCTTGAGTTCAGGACCTTTCGCACTCACTCTGCGATTGACCTGAGGCTCTCCTTCAAAGAGGCATAACGTGTTGTTGTTTTATGTTGTTTTATGTAAAGGAAGCCCAGGATGTGTGAATGGGCGCCCACCTTATGGACCAACCTATCATGGGTGGCGCTGTGGTCTAAACCACTGAGCCTCTTGGGCTTGCCGATCTGAAGGTCGGAGGTTCGAATCCCCGCGACGGGGTGAGCTCCCGTTGCTCTGTCCCAGCTCCTGCCAACCTAGCAGTTTGAAAGCACAACAGTGCAAGTAGATAAATAGGTACCACTGCGGCGGGAAGATAAATGGTGTTTCTGTCTACTCTGGCACTCATCACGGTGTGGCAGAAGCTGTTTAGTCCTGCTGGCCACATGACCCAGAAAGCTATCTGTGGACAAACGCCGGCTCCCTCGGCCTGAAAGCAAGATGAGTGCCACAACCCCATAGTCGCCTTTGACTGGACGTAACCGTCCCGGGGGCCTTTACCTTCGACCTTTTTTTACCCATAATGCTCTTGGGCCAGACAGGTAAGCATGCCCAGTCACAAGGAGGAAACATCTCAGGTGTGTGGAATTTCTCCTGCTCTCTCCCTTTCTTTGCTTCCACTGTGTAAGCACAAAGGCCCTTTTATTTTTGGTTTTTGTTTGGTTTTTTAATTCTACCTTTTAATTTTTGGCAAGAAAATTAGTTTTGCTTGTGTTCTGTTAAAAAACAGAAGAGTTTAGCCAGGGGATTACTGGAAGAGTAATCCATTAAGTTGCTTCCCATCTCTTTGAGCCACCTCCCACAGCAACATTTCAACCAGGACTCAACCCCTGTGCTTCACTGCCAGTATTTAAATACTTCTGCCAAGCCAAGCAAGGGAACGCAACCCATTGTGCAAAGCTGGCTCTTGTCAGCTTGTGGTTTGATGCTGTTATGGACTGAAGTTCTCACCCTGGGCCAGCAGGGGGATACTGTAGATAGTTTTCACTCAAGTCCGCATATGCAAATAAGGAATTGAAAGTGACGTTCAGTGATTGGATAGTTACAGAAAGTTGATCCTGTTGCGTTGTAGTGGAGCTCTACATAAGCAGGTTAGCTGAACGATTCAGTTCAGTTCTGTTCTGGCCTGTGAATAAGCTGTCTGAAGAATTGCTGTGTCGTCTGATATGTTCACCCACAACTTAACAGATGCCCTTTCTGTCTCCTGGGCAGCTCTGTCACCCTCTGCTTCTCATGCTCCATCATGCGGGCCTTGAAGCGCTTCACCTCGCATCGCATTGCATAGTGGAAAGAGGCGCAACCGGTGCGGGAGATCATTTTGTTGAAGGGATCTTCCTCTTCCTCCTCCGCTTTTGATTTCCGGTTCCAGTTGTGACCCAAGGGGTTGGCACTTGACATCCTGGTGGATTCGGGAGTCTGGGGCGAGAGGCTCTGCGGGGAAGGCCAAACCCGTGAGATACATGGAAATGGTGCCGCCATCCAGGCCGCTGGTCTGGTCTCCCACCCAAAAGCTGTCTGGGGCTGAGCCTGCTTAGCTTCCTGCGTGCGCCAGTCACTCTGCCCACTGAGCTATGCAGGCAAAAAAGAAGACCGCCTGCCCAAAGAAGACCGCCCGCCCATGCCTAACTCTCCCATGCCTGGCTCCCCTTGGCCTTCGGCTCCCCTGAGGCCTCACGCCTCTCCTGGGCCATGTCAAGGAATCCTCCGAGTGGCCCAAGCTCGGCTCTTCCGTTTTAGATCTTGAAACTTCAAGGAGATGCACCTTCCCTAAAGAATCAATATCCAAGTGGGTCAGCTTATGGGGAAAGGGCTGTAGCAGAAGGTCCCTGAGTGCCTCTTCAGGTTTCTGCCTGAAACCTTGCTGAGTCTGTGTAGACAATTTTCAGCTAGGTAGACCCAAGGGCCCAGATAAAGCGGTTTCCTATGTCCCCAGGTCCATTTTCAGCTGCAAACATGCTGGAGATGGCACCTTTGTAGAGCAGAAGCCCCACACCTCCAGAAAGTCCACTGAAAAGACCCTGTGCTCCCGTGCCAACGTCCGAGCGGCGTGCTAGGAGCTGCACACAAAAACACTTTCACAGCTCCAAACACTGGAGAATTCTGCTCTGGGTGCTTAGTTGTGTATCCCCCCAAAACCAGCTGTCAGCAACCCAAGCTTTAATTCACACAATGTCCGTTTCCGAGCACAATTCAAAGTGTTGGTGCTGACCTTTAAAGCCCTAAACGGCCTCAGTCCAGTATATCTGAAGGAGCGTCTCCACCCCCATCGTTCTGCCCGGACACTGAGGGCCTTCTGGCGGTTCCCTCATTGCAAGAAGTGAGGTTACAGGGAACCAGACAGAGGGCCTTCTCGGTGGTGGCACCTGCCCTGTGGAATGCCCTCCCACCAGATGTCAAAGAGAAGAACAACTAACAGACTTTTTAGAAACAGATAGGTAGCCGTGTTGGTCTGCCATGGTCAAAACAAAATAAAAAAATTCCTTCCAGTAGCACCTTAAAGACCAACTGAGTTAGTTCTAGGTATGAGCTTTCGTGTGCATGCACACTTCTTCAGATCTGAAGAAGTGTGCATGCACACGAAAGCTCATACCTAGAACTAACTCAGTTGGTCTTTAAGGTGCTACTGGAAGGAATTTTTTTATTTTGTTTAGACTTTTTAGAAGACATCTGAAGGCAGCCCTGTTTAGGGAAGCTTTTAATATTTGATGCATTACTGTATTTTAATATCTTGTTGGAAGCCGCCCAGAGTGGCTGGGGAAGCCCAGCCAGATGGGCGGAGTATAAATAATAAATTATTATTATCATTATTATTATTATTATTATTATTATTATTACAATGTCTTGCAAGCCTCACTTGCCAGTGTGGTGTAGTGGTTAAGAGCGGTAGTCTCCTAATCTGGGGAACCAGGTTCGCTTCCCCGCTCCTCCACATGCAGCTGCTGGGTGACCTTGGGCCAGTCCCACTTCTCTGAAGTCTCTCAGCCCCACTCACCTCACAGAGTGTTTGTTGTGGGGGAGGAAGGGAAAGGAGAATGTTAGCCGCTTTGAGACTCCTTAAAGGGAGTGAAAGGCGGGATATCAAATCCAAACTCTTCTTCTTCTTCTTCTACTTTCTACAAAAGGTTAATGGAGGGGAAAGAGAGCAATTTCCTCTTGCGCCATCGGAGCCCCTGCCAGCAGGTTTTCGACTTTGCCAGAGACTTCAGCCCAGTTCCCCATCCAGCTGCCTCTGCCCTTCCGCTGCGGGAATCCATGGCCTGCCCTGCTTTGAGCAGAGACACCAGTGAGGTGCTGTGGTTCAAGTCTCTGGCCAGGACCTGGGAGAGACCAGAGTTCGAATCCCGCCACTCAGCCCCACAATGCTCTCTGGGTGTGATCTTGCTGGCCGCCTTACTGCCCCTTTCAGACTACTAACCTGCCTCGCCAGGGTTGTTGTGGGTGTTAAATGAGGACCAGGATCTGGGAGACGGGGGTTCAAATCCACACACGGCCGCCTGACCTTGGGGTGGGGGCATCCCTTAGCCTAACTTGCCCCACATGGGGAGGGAGAAAAAGTTGTGGTATAAATGCAACAAATAAATAATATAGACACTCCCAACGCCAGCTGTCCCGTGAATCCATGTAAATGCTTTGCTGTGATTTGGTCCATGTCCGGCTGTTACCTTGCAATACAATCCTCTGCACACCTTGTTGTTTAGTCATTTAGTCGTGTCCACCTCTTCGTGACCCCCTGGACCAGAGCACGCCAGGCACTCCTGTCTTCCACTGCCTCCCGCAGTTTGGTCAAACTCATGCTGGTAGCTTCGAGAACACTGTCCCACCATCTCGTCCTCTGTCATCCCCTTTTCCTTGTGCCCTCCATCTTTCCCAACATCAGGGTCTTTTCCAGGGAGTCTTCTTCTCTTCTCATGAGGTGGCCAAAGTATTGGAGCCTCGGCTTCAGGATCTGTCCTTCCAGTGAGCACTCAGGGCTGATTTCCTTCAGAATGGAGAGGTTTGATCTTCTTGCAGTCCATGGGACTCTCAAGAGTCTCCTCCAGCACCAGAATTCAAAAGCATAAATCAGCCTTCTTGATGGTCCAGCTCTCACTTCCATACATCACGACTGGGAAAACCATAGCTTTAATTATATGGACCTTTGTTGGCAAGGTGATGTCTCTGCACACCTACACGAAAGTAAGTCTCCATGGGCCTTACTCCTTATTAAACTTATCTGGCATCACAGTCTTGCCCAGAAATTTCTCCCCACAGCCCTCTCCTTTATCCTTCCAGAAAAGCACAACAAATGACCTCTACTCCCCTAGCCTTGCACCAAACACTTGCTTCTATGCACCCTTTTTTTAATCAAAGAGAATCTCTCACGGCTGCTGTCCCCCCCCCCTCTTTTAATCTCTGGAAAAGCCCTCTAGTTACATCTTTGGGTGGGGTAGCGTGGGTTTATCTCCCAGAAGCTGTAGGGGGTTCAACCTTGGGACGCACCAAACAGCAGCCAAGAGCACGTGCAGAGTGCAGTTTGAACCGGCTTCTTCCCACATCTGCTTTCATGAACGCAAACACAATTAAGCGCCCCCTCCACACATTCACACCTGAAAACTGTGAGGTCTCTGTGTGTGTGCATGACGGGGGGGGGGGCAGGAGTCACAAACGGTGGGTAAACATGTCTATAAATGAATATTTCAGAAATGAGCATGGCTCTCAGGACCAGCTGAACACCCGGTCCAGGAGATGCATTGGGCAACGAAAGTGGGGGTTTTTTGTGGGGGAGCGCTGGCAAACCCTTCCCATCTTCCACTAGGGAGTGGTACTCCCCTGTCCTCCCCCCATGGAAAGTCATCACCCCCCCCATACGGTGTTTTTTCCCCATTTTGAATGGATGTTTTTGTTTTTTATCTCCCCCACCTGCCTAGGAAGAAATGGGCGATGCTTTGAAAAATCGATGACTAGAAAAGAGGCGTCCAAAATGGGCGGTTGGGTTTTTTTGGGGGGGGGGTTGGAGGAGGGGGGGGAGAGAAATAAGGAGCCTTGCCCGCCCTCCCGCCCTCTCTCCCTGCCCCACAAGATACCTACTGCAATGGGCGAATCCCAGGACCTGCCCCATCGCCCGCCTCGTGGTCCATGCGGGATGCGCGCTGCGGCCGCGCTGCCCCCCTGCGCCTCCGCCGCCGCCTCCCGCCGCTGCTCATCTCCCCCGCGGCCCCATCCTGCCCCCCGCCGCGGCCCGCCGCCTCGAGGGCAGGCAGGCAGGGGGCCGGGGCCGGCCGGAGACTCGCGGGCCGCCTGGGCGAGGCCGCAAAGGCGAGGCGGGCGAGGAGACAAAGAAACGATGCAGACAAAGGATGCAGGAGAAGATGCAGGAGCGAGAGAGAGGGATGGAGTCGGAGGAGCCTACCTTGCAGGGAGGGAGGGGCAGGTAAGGAGGGAGGGAGGGAGGGAGGGAGGGAGGAAGTAGGGTGGGGGGGTGAGGTCGCCTGGGGGGGTCTTTAGGGTGGGGTGAGGGAGGAGGGGTGGTCGTGGAGAGGGAGAGGTCTGGCTCGCCTTAGGAGGGAGAAGGCCCGCCCAGGCAGGAGGGAGGAAGGATGGATGGATGGGGAGGTTGGGTTGCCTGCCTGCCACTCAACATGTAGTCCCGCCCTCCTGCTTTCGCTGCAGAGCAGAATTGGGGAGTGGGGGTGAATCATCACATGCTGGGAGGGCTGAACACCACCAGGTCAACAGGGTGGATATAGGGATACAAGAGTCATCTAGCCCAATGCAGGAATCACAGGAAACAATCCCTGGCAAATGGCAATAATAATAATAATAATAATAATAATAATAATAATAATAATAATAATAATATTTATACCCCCGCCCATCTGGCTGGGTTTCTCCAGCCACTCTGGACCTAACAGAATACTAAAAACATGATAAAACAGGGGTCAGCAAAGTTTTTCAGCCGTGGTGGGCCGGTCCTCAGACCTTGTGGAGGATTGGACTATATTTTTTTTGGGGGGGGGGGAATGGACAAAGTCCCATGCCCCAAAAATAACCCAGAGATGCATTTTAAATAAAAGCACACATTCTACTCATGTAAAAACACGCTGATTCCTGGACCGTCCGTGGGCCGGATTGAGAAGGCGATTGGGCCGCATCCGGGCCCCTTACGGACTCATTGTTAAAACTGTGTTTAGCAGTGGCGTAGCGTGGGGGGTCCGGGGGGGCCGGCCTCACCGGGCGCAACATCTGGGGGGTGCGCGCTCGCCGCCTCCGGAGTCGCCGAAGAGCCTCGGGCGCAGGCTGTAGCAGAGCCCCATGTCTCACGAAACCAACGAGCTGTGCACGCGTCCGGGTTGAAGGCGTCTGGCAGGCAGCGACTCTCAGCGCTTGCCGCGGTCCCCGCGCGTCAGGGCCGTGGAGGGCGCGCCAGGCAGCCCCTCCTCACAGCCCCGCCGCTGCCACTGCTGCTGGAGCTGCTGGGCCATGTTGCATTTTCCTCGCCTCTCTGCCCTCCTCCTCCTCCGGGCAAGCGGCGTCGTTTGGGCGGCAGCGCCAGCGGCAACTCGCCTCAGATCACCTGACACGGACCCGCCGCCGCCGTGGCTACCTTACCGTAAATACCCCAGCCCAGGCAGCAGCAAGAAGAAGCTGGCAGCGGCGGCAGGTTATGGGTTAGGGGCGCAAATTACTTGCCTTGCCCCGGGTTAGGGGGCACAAATTACTTGCCTTGCCCCGGGTGCTGACAACCCACGCTACGCCGCTGGTGTTTATGGAAGACAATTGTACTCAGCTACAAGGGATCGCCACAGAAGAAGCAGCAGCAGCAGCTCTGGCCTACACAGTTGGAGGCACAGTCTGAAAACCACAGGAGGAAACCACAGGAGGGGATAGGGACCTTGTTTGGTCAGATCCTGCTTCCAGGTTTCCCAATATGGCATCTGGTTGGCTTCTGTGAGAAAACAATGCTGGACTAGGTGGGCTTCTCTTGTGTTCTCATGTGCTGGGATTTCTTTTATCTGCGCCTGCTTGCACCAGGAGTGGGTGTGGAGAGCTGTGGCTCATCCGAGTTGAGTCATCCGCCCTCACCTCCTTCTCTCCCACAGCACCATAATTCAGTTCTGCCCCATGAGGTTACACCAGGCCACACACAAGCATCATGGGCTGTGTCATAATAAGGGCTAGAGAAGAGCTTTCCAAACTGTGCGTCGCCAGAAAGGGGTTATCTTAACCTCCTGTTCGCTTGTGAAACTGAATTGCTGTGTCACGAAATGATGCATGTCTAAAAAGCACAACATGGAAAGTTGGTGGGCTAGAGGCTTGCGTTAAAAATGCAACAGAATGAAAGAATGAAGACTACGGTTCTGAAGAGGTGAGGTTCCTGCAGCCCAGCTGGCCTATGAGTCGTTCTGGAACATGCAGAGCTGCCCGGATAAAGGTGGTTGCTAAAGATTTTGTTTTTCATTTTATAATGTATATGAAAGAGAGGGTGAAAATTAAACAGGTGAAAATTAGAAACCGAAAAGCAAAGCTGTAAAATAGGCGCATAGAATATGTACGGGTTAAAACAGGGGTCAACAAACTCTTATGCCCCACAAATAACCCAGAGATGCATTTTGAATAAAAGCACACATTCTACTCATGTAAAATCACGCTGATTCCCGGACCGTCCGTGGGCCGGATTGAGAAGGCAGTTGGGCTGGATCCAGCCCCTGGGCCTTAGTTTGCCTACAGATGGGTTAAAATAACAAAGTCCAAGTAAGGGAATATCAGCCTTATCTAATTATCAGGTATCAGTCCAGATTTGTAAGATTTGGGACTGTTTCCCATCGACTCGCAAAGACTATCTGAGCTGCCAATATCGTACAGAAGAATGGTTCTTTTGACAATATGTCTACATTGGTGTCATCGAAAACATTCAGTAACATTCATCTTGGGCAAAGTTTTCTTATTATTTCCGGTCAAAATGAAATCCCAAAACGTCTTGCACCGGTTTATGTTCCCCAATTCAATTCACCAATTTACAATTAGGTGATGCAGAAGGAAACATATTTGGGCCATTTGCAAAGGAGTGCAATACCAGGATAAAGGTTGCGACCTTCTGGGTTCTGTTTCGTAACCAGCCCTAAGAGGCGCCTGGCTTTAAAAACAGAAATCTCCAGCTGTCTGCTATGAAAGGCACCATCTGGCGGCCAGAGTGGGGGGCAGGTGAATCCCGAGTGGGAGTCCCTGCAAAGGCCGCCTCCGACACAGGCGAGGATTAGGGGTTTTTAAACCCCATATTTAGCGCTGGATGAAGAGATTACGAGCCGCTGGGCTAATGCCGAAGCCGAGAGCCAATTGGGAACAGCTTTCCCGGAGGGTGGGGACAGATGGGTGCAGGGCAGGGCGGGGGGAAGCTGCGGGAGTGACCTAGAGACGATGCTGGAAGCAGCTGGGAGCAGAGCAGGAACATTAGGGGTGAACAGCTGATGCTATTTTCGGAAGAGGGGGTGATGTGTGGACCGTCTAAAGAGGAAGGACTTTAGCGAAGACCACCTGGGCTGCCACGGTGGTCCCATGGGCAAACCACCATCAGCAACTGAGGCTGTAACGACTCTCCTCGGCTAACGTGCAGCACCCATCGCACAACGGGCATCAAAAGCTCAGGGACCGGCAGGCGCCAAATTGTGCAGCCTTCCGGAAGAGGGTAGGATCTGCGAGCCACCAGTGACCGAGAGCGGGTGGTCGCCGGGGACAAGAGAGATCCCTAGCGCGTCTTTCAAGATGCCAGCCTGAGTCGTCCCTCAAAGAGAGCACTCAGAACCTGGTTGGGGCTTGTGGTTGCCTCTGCAAGGAGCAGATGTTGGACTAGATGGGCCCTTGGCCTGACCCCAAAGGCTGTCCTGTTCTTCCGCTCTTCAAGGACTGCAGCAACACAGGATCTCCAGGGCAGGCCCCAGCCCCCTTGACATTGCAGGGAACACATTGTCCTTTATGGCCAAGTTCCTGAGCATGGCCACCTTCGTGAGGCTCCTGGTGGCCGAAGCCGAGAGAAGGGTCTCTCTGTTCTTCAAAGCAGAGGAGGCCCAGGAAGTGCCCAGTTTTTTCTTGGACAAGCCCCAGACGGAGAAACTCCTGGAGGAAGGAGAGGTGGGCGGCTTGAGGTACGGCCTGGGCTCCATGCAAGGCTGGCGGGCGCACATGGAAGATGCCCACACCGCTCAGCCCCAGCTGCCTGGAGCCCTGGCCGGCTGGGCCTTCTTTGCCGTGTACGATGGGCACGCGGGCAGCACGGTGGCTCAGTTCTGCGCCAGGCACTTGCTCGGGCACGTGCTGGAGGCCGAGGCCCTGTCCGGCCAGGAGGAGGACCCCACAGCCGTCAAGGAGGCCGTGCGCGAGGCCTTCCTGGCCATCGACAGGCGCATGCAGGACCTGTCGCGGGCCGAGGCCTGGGAGCACGCGGGCACCACTGCCGTGGCCGTGCTGGTGTCGCCCCGCCACCTGTACTTCATCAACCTGGGCGACTCGAGGGCCCTCCTCTGCCGCTCGGCCGCTGTCACCTTCTACACCGACGACCACAAGCCCACCAAGCCGAGGGAGCGGCGGCGCATCGAGAACGCCGGCGGCACGGTGGTGCTGCAGAGGGTCAATGGGTCACTAGCCGTCTCCCGGGCCCTGGGTGACTTCGGCTACAAGGCCGTGTCTTGGCGTGGCCCCACTGAGCAGCCGGTGTCCCCTGAGCCTGAGGTGTACCAGCTGGAGCGCTGCCCCGATGAAGACGAGTTCCTGGTGCTGGCCTGCGACGGGGTTTGGGACACCTTTGACAACGCGGGGCTGTGCGCCTTCGTGCGCTCACGACTCTGCCTCACCGGCAGCCCACGGGACGTCTGTGAGTGCGTGCTGGACTCCTGCCTCTACAAGGTGAGGGGGGAGGATAGAGGCAGGGGGTCCTCACTTAGAATCATAGAATTGTAGAGTTGGAAGGGGCACCCAAGGATCATCTATTCCAACCCCCTGCAATGCAGGGATCTCAGCTAAAGCATCCATGATAGGTGACCATCCAACCTCGGCTTCAGAACCTTCCCAGGGGCTTTCAGTATCATGGAAATTGCGGCCAGCTAGATTTCTAGATGTCTCAGATTATTGAGACTGAGGCCTATAGGAAGGAAGTTGAGCAGTTGGGCGAGTGGTACAGGAAAAAAAACCTTACTCCTTAACTTAAATAAAACAAAAGAGATTATTGTGGACTTTAAAAGGTAAAGGTAAGGGGACCCCTGACCATTAGGTCCACTTGTGGCCGACTCTGAGGTTGTGGTGCTCATCTCGTTCTACTGACCAAGGGAGCCGGTGTACAGCTTCCGTGGCCAGAGCAGCGCACGGAAATGCGGTTTACCTTCCCGCCGGAGTGGTACCTATTTATCTACTTGCACTTGATGTGCTTTCGAACTACTAGGTTGGCAGGAGCAGGGACTGAGCAACGGGAGCTCACCCCTGTCACGGGGATTCGAACTGCCGACCTTCTGATCGGCAAGCCCTAGGTTCTGTGGTTTAACCCACAGCACCACCCGCGTCCCTTCATTGTGGACATTAGGAAATGTAAATTGAATATTCAGCCACTCATTATTGAGGGGAAGTGTGTGGAACAGGTCTTGGTGCTTTGATTTCTGGGAATGGAGTTGAGAGATGACCTAACCTGGGGAGAAAACAGCAAAGTACTGATGAAGAGACAACAGCAGAGGTTACATTTTCTGAGAATCCTCCGGAAAAATAATCTCTCAAAGGACCTGTTGGTGGCATTTTACCATTGTACTGTGGAGAGTGTATTAACTTACGGTCTGTGTGTTTGGTTTGGGAGCTGCACAGTCTGGGGAAAAACAATGCTGTCCAGGGGTGTAAAGACTGCAGAGAGAATAATTGGGTGCACTCTTCCCACCTTGGATCAAATCTACGCTTCCAGGTGCCATAAGAAAGCTGCAGAGATCGCGCAGGATAGTGCGGACCCCAGAAATGATCTCTTTCAGCTTCTGCCTTCTGGAAGAAGGTCCAGGGTTATAAAGACTAGGACTAGCTGCCTGAGAATAAAGATTATCGTATCGTATGGGGGGTAGGACTAGTTAGCCCTCAGGGTCCTTTCCAGCAATACAATTCTTTGATTCTAATGACAGCGTTGGAAGGGACACCCAGTGCCCATCTAGTCCAACCCCCATTATTATTGATGCCTTTGAAAAACACAAAATAAATAAAACACATTACACGGTTAAAATAATTATTAAAACCAGACAAGCGTTTGCTCCCCTGGAAAAATGTAACTTACCATCCCTTACAAATGTTTTTGCGGTGGTGATAACACCAGGGCTGCAGGTTCAATCCCTGTATGGGACAACTGAATATTCCTGCATTTCAGGGCTTGGACTAGATGATTTTTCAGGGCCCCCACCCCACTCTACATTTCTGTGATTTAAGGATTCTGTGAGTCCTTAAAATTGCCACTCAATTTTTTTTTTCATAATGTTTATTCAGAATTTTAAGAATTACAAAAAGAAAAAAGAAAAATACAAAAAGCAGAAAAAATACAAAGAAAAAATACAATCATTGAAAAAGAAAAAAAAAGATTAAACCTTTACATAACTTTCTTCCTTTACTTATTTCCTTGACCTCCTCACACCTTCCCTTTTTGTATTCTAGTTCAAATTGTTATTCCAGCAAATCCTTCCAACCTTGTTTTTAACTTAATAATTTGTTTAATATATTGTTATTTTACGTTCTCTCTTTCATCAATTTCATCAATTTGTTTTTACTTAATCCTTTATATCATTTCTACCAAAACCATATAATTTTCTTTTTCCAGCATCTTTCTAACAATCCTTAATTTTACAATATTTTTGAAGATATACTTTAATTTTTTTCCAATCTTCTTCCAAAATTGCCACACTAAAGGCAAAACAGGCCCCTTTCTCATAGGTGTAGGGAGACCTGTCCCTTAATAAAAAGTCGGATATCCAATCAACCTCCCAGCTGGGAGATGTAAATCATTGAACAAGGCTGCTCCTAAGTTTTCGTAGCTTGAGCAAACCAGTAAGTAAGGTAAATCATAAGGCATGCTACCTCCGAATGGGAGGACTCTGGAATCCGGAAATGGCATCCTTCAGCCAGGGCAAGTTGCATAGAAAGGAACCGCAGAACTTGCAAAGGCTTTTCCTCATTCCCCGGCAATAATGCAGGGATCACAGCTAAGGCATCCCTGACAGATGTCCTTCCAACCTCTGCTTAAAAAGCTCTGACCATGGAGATCCCTCTGCCCTCCGAGGGAATCTGTTCCACTGTCAAACAGCTCTTGCAGCCACACAGTTCTTCCCAAAATAGCGACAGGAGGTCCGTCTTTTTAGAACCCACCTTATTTTGACGATGGCAAGGTGTTCTAAATTCTGTTTAATATTGTGATTTGATCCCGTAACCCACCCTGAGTCCTTAGGGGAAAGGGCAAGTAACCACAGAAATGTTGTTGTTGTTGTTTAGTCATTTAGTCGTTTAGTCATGTCCGCCTCTTTGTGACTCCCCGGACCAGAGCACGCCAGGCACTCCTGTCTTCCACTGCCTCCCGCAATTTGGTCAAACTCATGCTGGTAGCTTCAAGAACACTGTTCAACCATCTCATCCTCTGTCGTCCCCTTCTCCTTGTGCCCTCCATCTTTCCCAACATCAGGGTCTTTTCCAGGGAGTCTTCTCTTCTCATGAGGTGGCCAAAGTCTTGGAGCCTCAGTTTCAGGATCTGTCCTTCCAGGGAGCACTCAGGGCTGATTTCCTTCAGAATGGAGAGGTTTGATCTTCTTGCAGTCCATGGGACTCTCAAGAGTCTCCTCCAGCACCACAATTCAAAAGCATCCATTCTTCGCCATCAGCCTTCTTTATGGTCCAGCTCTCACTTCCATACATCACTACTGGGAAAACCAGAGCTTGAACTATACGGACTTTTGTTGGCAAGGTGATGTCTCTGCTTTTTAAGATGCTGTCTAGGTTTGTCATTGCTTTTCTCCCAAGAAGCAGGCGTCTTTTAATTTCGTGACTGCTGTCACCACCTGCAGTGATCATGGAGCCCAAGAAAGGAAAATCTCTCACTGCCTCCATTTCATAGAGTTGGAAGGGAACCCCAGAGGTCATCCAGTCCAACCCCCTGCAATGCAGGAATCGCAACTCCTTGAAAGGAAAGGAAAAACTACTCCTCTTCCCCAGAATGAAAATTAAAGCATTAAGCAGGCTGAAGAAATAATAATAATAATAATAATAATAATAATAATAATAATAGTAGTTAAGTTGTGGGTGAACATATCAGACGACACAGCGATTCTTCAAACAGCTCTTGTTTATTCAAAGGCCAGAACAGAACTGAACTGAAGGGTTCAGCCAGCCTGCTTATATAGAGCTCCAGTACAACATAACTGTAACCACTTTCTGTAACTATCCAATCACTGAACGTCACTTTCGATCCCTTATTTGCATAACTATCTACAGTATCCCCCTGCTGGCCCAGGGCGCACAGTACATAACAGTAATAATACTAAATTATTACAAAGAAATACCGTATTTTTCGCCCTATAGGATGCACCGTCCCATAAGGTGCACCTAGTTTTTTGGGGGGGAAATGAAGGGGAAAAAATTATTTCCCCCCCCAGGCACGGGGCTGGGGCGGGGGAGGCCCGAGCTTCCCCTGACCCCAGCCCCCAAACAGGCAGCTCTCTGCAAGCCGTGGGACCCCAGGGCTGGCTCCCGCTGCTTGCAGAGAGGTCCGCAAAGCCTGGACGCGCTGAGCTCAGCGTGCGCAGGCTTTGGCATGCAGGCAACTCTCCGCAAGCAGGGGTAGCGCTCCGCTGCTTGCGGATAGCTTCCTGAAGCCTGGAGAGCGAGAGGGGTCGGTGCGCACCGACCCCTCTCGCTCTCCAGGCTTCACCGAAAGCCTGCATTCGCCCCATAGGACGCACACACATTTCCCCTTCATTTTTTGAGGGGGAAAAGTGCGTCCTATAGGGCGAAAAATACGGTAATAATAATATTAATTTATTATTTATACCCTGCCCATCTGGCTGAGTTTCCCCGGTAAGCTGAACGTTGAACCAACCAACCCAAGTTTAGAGGAACCTGAGATCTTCCTGGCTTAACTGGATCTGTGGGACTCTCTGCATTCAGTTTTAAGATTGCTGCTGCCCTTTTCCTTCTCCTGCTGGGCATTTATCTCCATTTCTGGGCCCAGTCACGTAATTAACACACATCAGCCTCCTTCCCCCAAGGGCTTAAGGAAGCAGCTGCCAACTGAGGGCACTGGAGGTCCAGGATTAGCGAAGTAGGACAGTGGAGCATCAAGAAGTCATTTAGGAGGGGCAAGAAAGGTGAGTTCCAGAAGAGTTCGTTAAAGACCTGAGGTCTGTGGAGCATCTTGAAGGAGGTTTAAGCAGCTGGTGAGGGGAGCAGGTGTCCCTCCGAACTTCATTGGGCTCCAGGGAACTGTCCCTTCCCTGCTCTAAAGAAAGCGGAAACGATGCAGGTATAGAATCACAGAATTGTAGTGTTGGGAGGGTCCTCCAAAGGTCCTCCAGTCCAACCCCCTGCACTGCAGGAGTCACAGCTTGTCTTGAAAGACCTACACTGGCTCCCAGTACGTTTCCGAGCAAATTCAAAGTGTTGGTGTTGAATTGAAAGCCCTCAATGGCCTCAAAGGCCCAGTAGACCTGAAGGAGCGTCTCCATCCCCATTGTTCAGCCTAGACACTGAGGTCCAGCGCCGAGGGCCTTCTGGTGGTTCCCTCGCTGCGAGAAGCCAAGTTACAGGGAACCAGGCAGAGGGCCTTCTCGGTGGTGGCACCTGCTCTGTGGAACGTGCTCCCAGCAGATGTCAAAGAGAACAACAACTACCAGACTTTTAGAAGACATCTGAAGGCAGCCCTGTTTAGGGAAGCTTTTAATCAATCAATCTTTATTATGGTCCAGAGACCCAACAAATCGTTACAAAGCAATGCACAATTCATACAGCCTACCTCCAGTTAAACAAGCATTTTGTTCAGACTTAAAGATAGGAATCATTGGTTCTTGCAACCACCGATAAAAACTTCGCCGCTGCTATTGTTCTAGTGTTTGTCCAGTCTTCCAATAGGAACCTGACATAGTGAGCCTCTGATTTTTCTGGGAAAGGTACCAGCAAGGGTAATTTTATCAGTTCAGCCCTGGCTTGCTCATATTTCGCACAGTGCAGCAAAATATGTTTTATAGAAGCTTTTAATGTTTAATAGACTATAGTATTTTAATATTCTGTTGGAAGCCACCCAGAGTAGCTGGGGAAACCCAGCCAGATGGGTGGGGTATAAATAAATTATTATTATTACTATTATTATTACTATTATTACTGGATCAGGCCAATGGCCCACCTAGTCTAGTATCCTGTTCTCACAGCAGCTTTGTGGGGAGTCTAAAAGTAGGATGTGGGCACAGCAGTTCTCGCCCCCTTGGGGTTCCCAGAAACTGGCGTACTGGGTGGGAGTAAAACACAGCCATCATGACTAGTGGCCAATGGTAGCCAGCCCCCTTCTCCATTAATTTGTCTAACCCCTCTTTGAAAGCCATCCTAGTTGATGGCCTTTGCTACGTCTAGTGGAAGGGAGTTCCACGGTTTAACTATGTGCGATGAAGTCTCCTCTTTTGTCTCCCAGCATTCAACTTGATGGGTGTGTCCATCCATATATTAAGTATAGAGGGATGGCGAGAGTGTCGGACCAGGACCTGGGAGAAACCAGGGTTCAAATCACCAATCGGCCATAAGGCCTGTTGGGTGTGACTTTGGGGGCCTGTCACTGCCTCTCAGCCTAACCTACCTCACAGGGTTGTTCTGGAGATTAAACACAGAGGCAGAGCTCCTTGGAGAGAAAGGTGGAATGATAATGATAATGATAATGATAATGATAATGATAATGATAATGATTTATTATTTATACCCCGCCCTTCTGGCGGGGTTTCCCCAGCCACTCTGGGCGGCTTCCAACAGAACACTAAAATACAATAACCTATTATACATTAAAGGCTTCCCTAAACAGGGCTGCCTTCAGATGTCTTCTAAAAGTCTGGTAGTTATTTTTCTCATCTGGTGGGAGGGCATTCCACCGGGCAGGCGCCACCACCAAAAAGGCCCTCTGCCTGGTTCCCTGTAACTTGGCTTCTCGCAGCGAGGGAACCTCCAGAAGGCCCTCAGCGTTGGACCTCAGTGTCCGGGCAGAACGATGAGGGTGGAGACGCTCCTTCAGGTATACTGGACCGAAGCCGTTTAGGGCTTTCAAGGTCAGCACCAACACTGACGCTATTAAAAATGCTGCACATTCTCACTTTCTTTGCACCATGCATGACCTCTAACATGCTGTCTGCACCCCCAAAATACATGCCCTTTTTCTCTGCTAACCCCCCCCCAAGATATTGCAACTTTTCCTCATATAAGGAGTCAAAGCATTGCCTGTAAACAGACTAGGCTGGCTCTGTCTCGTGCATCTGGGAGTAAGGAAACGGATCTGGCCCCTGACATGTTTGTCTAGGGAGAATAAGGTTGAAGAAGATGGCCGTTTGTTGTTGTTTAGTTGTTTAGTCATGTCCGCCTCTTTGTGACCCCATGGACCAGAGCACGCCAGGCCCTCCTATCTTCCACTGCCTCCCGCAGTTTGGTCAAACTCATGCTGGTAGCTTTGAGAACACTGTCCCACCATCTCGTCCTCTGTCGTCCCCTTCTCCTTGTGCCCAACATCAGGGTCTTTTCCAGGGAGTCTTCTCTTCTCCTGAGGTGGCCAAAGTCTTGGAGCCTCAGCTTCAGGATCTGTCCTTCCAGTGAGCACTCAGGGCTGATTTCCTTCAGAATGGAGACGTTTAATCTTCTTGCAGTCCATGGGACTCTCAAGAGTCTCCTCCAGCACCAGAATTCAAAAGCATCCATTCTTCAGCAATCAGCCTTCTTTATGGTCCAGCTCTCACTTCCATACATCACTACTGGGAAAACCATAGCTTGAACTATACGGACCTTTGTTGGCATGATAATAATAATAATAAAAAATAATAATAATACAAAACAACAACACTGTCCCACCATCTCGTCCTCCGTCGTCCCCTTCTCCTTGTGCCCTCCATCTTTCCCAACATCAGGGTCTTTTCCAGGAAGTCTTCTCTTCTCACGAGGTGGCCAAAGTATTGGAGCCTCAGCTTCACGATCTGTCCTTCCAGTGTCAAAACAAAACAAATTCCTTCCAGTAGCACCTTAAAGACCAACTAAGTCAGTTCTTGGTATGAGCTTTCGTGTGCATGCACACTTCTTCAGATACACTGAAACAGAAGTTTCCAGACCCTTCTATATAGTGAGAAGGTGGGGAGGGGTATTACTCAGAAGGGTGGTGGGAATGGGTGATTGGCAGATAGCTGTGATGAGCCTGTTGACGACTCTTAACGACTGCAATAGGTCTTACAGGAAAAAGCAAGGGGTGAAAAGGTGAAAAATGGCTTTGTCATGTATAATGAGATAAGAATCCAAGGTCTTTGTTCAGACCAGGTTTCTCCATGGTTTTAAGTTTGGTGATAAATTGTAATTCAGCAGCTTCTCTTTCCAGTCTATTTCTGAAATTCCTTTGTAGTAGAACAATTACTTTGAGATCTTGTATAGAATGTCCTGGGAGATTGAAGTGTTCTCCTACTGGTTTCTCTGTCTTGTGATTCCTGATGTCCGATTTATGTCCGTTTATTCTTTGGCGTAAGGTCTGGCCTGTTTGTCCAATATAGAGAGCTGAAGGACACTGTTGGCATTTGATGGCATACACAATGTTAGACGATGAGCATACATCACTACTGGGAAATGTATGGAAGGAAATGTATGGAAGGAACTGGAAGGAACTGTCCTTCCAGTGAGCACTCAGAGCTGATTTCCTTAAGATGGCCGTACACCTTGCAAAAAAAATTTGCTTTGCTAAGCAGTTAGGAGGACACAATCCTCAGACGACTCTACGCTCTCCCTGCAGGGCAGCCGTGACAACATGACCTGCATCGTGCTCTGCTTCCCAGCTGCCCCAGGCGTCTCCGAGGAGGCCTTGCAGAAGGAGCAGGAGCTGGACGCTTCCCTGGACAAGAGGGTGGCAGGTGCGTACGCCGTTTGTGCTGTGATGTAGCGAGGCCTGGGAGGCCTCATTGGCTACTCTGTCTTTGACATCTGCTGGGAGCGCGTTCCACAGAGCAGGTGCCACCACCGAGAAGGCCCTCTGCCTGGTTCCCTGTAACAGAGGCCTCATTGGCCGCTGGCAAAAGGGAGGAGTGGGATTTTGAGAACGGGGAGGAAAAATAACGGAAGGGAAAGTAGTGCTGTGAGGTTTTGGGGAGAGGGGTCGGTTTAGATGATGCCCTGGGTCCCTTCCAGTTCTTGGGTACCCAAGTGAGGGTTAGTATCTAACAGAGGATTCTGTGGGTGAGCTACTCAGAAAGGTTCCTTTGCACAACAATGAGCTAAAGCATGGGTAGGCAAACTAAGGCCCAGGGGGCTGGATCCGGCCCAATCGCCTTCTAAATCTGGCACATGGACAGTCTGGGAATCAGCGTGTTTTTACATGAGTAGAATGTGTGCTTTTATTTAAAATGCATCTCTGGGTAATTTGTGGGGCCTGCCTGGTGTTTTGACATGAGTAGAATGTGTGCTTTTATTTATAATGCATCTCTGGATTATTTGTGGGGCACAGGAATTCGTTTATTCCCCTCCCCCCCCCAAAAAATAGTCTGCCCCCCCCCCACGGTCTGAGGGACAGGGGACTGGCCCACGGCTGAAAAAGGTTGCTGACCCCTAGCATAGTCCATCACAGGAGTCAGCAAACTTTTTCACCAATCGCCTTCTAAATTTGGTCCACAGACCAGTCCAGGAATCAGCGTGTTTTTACATGAGTAGAATGTGTGCTTTTATTTAAAATGCATCTCTGGGTTATTTGTGGGGCATAGGAATCTGTTCATTCCCCCTCCCCTCAAAAAATATAGTCCGGCCCCCCACAAAGTCTGAGGGACAGTGGACCGGCCCCCTGCTGAAAAAGTTTGCTGACCCCTGAGCTAAAGCGTCCTCATCCGCATTCCAAAAGAATGAGCTAGGTTGCAGAGTTATCCTCCAGGATAACGGGTGGGACTCTCCTTCAGCCCCCTGACCTATCTGAACAATAGCTAGTGCTTTGTCTGTGAGCTGAGCTGGAAGGAGGCTGGAAGCTGGAGACACAGAGACCTGCTTGCTCTGTGCTGGATCCCAAGGCTAATGGAGACACAAGATCTGTAGGGCTGCGAACGCCATGAGTCCTCCAGACTAGGATCAGGTTGTGCATATGTATAAATGAAACCATATATACTAAAGACACCACAGTTTCCGCTGTCCTTTCTGCCAAGGTGAAATATACTCAGAGTCGAGAGTGGATTTCATGCTCTTTATTCAGCTCATAGTGGTGAGAAGGAGTAGAAGTTCCCCCACAATAACTGCTTTATATACATTATTTACACAATGGGCCCCACGTGATTGGCTAGTTCCGGGATTCTCCTGTGGACCAATCAGACTGCTGCATTCTGAATCCTATTTTTCTAGGACCAATCAGACTGCTGCATTCTGAATCCCATTGTTCTAGGACCAATCAGACTGCTGCATTCTGGATCCTATTGTTCGAGGACCAATCACACTGCTGCATTCTGGATCCCATTGTTCTAGGACCAATCAGACTGCTGCATTCTGAATCCTATTGTTCGAGGACCAATCAGACAGCTGCATTCTGAATGCTATTGTTCTAGGACCAATCAGACTGCTGCATTCTGAATCCCATTGTTCTAGGACCAATCAGACTGTTGCATTATGAAGCCTATTGTTCTAGGACCAATCAGACTGCTGCATTCTGAATCCTATTGTTCTAGGACCAATCAGACTGTTGCATTATGAAGCCTATTGTTCTAGGACCAATCAGACTGCTGCCTTTTGGATCCCAGTCAACTCAGTACATAACACAAGGACACCGTTTTGTTTGGCTTGGAGGTCTACATGCAGTGCTATAGATCTGAGGAGCCGAGCTCGGAGCTTAGGCAAGAAAGAGTCTTGCAAAGTTGCAACTCAGGTTCTGCAAGGATCGCGCCAAACAGCAGGTGTGGGAGCTGAGCTCTTTTGCATAGGGCTCTGTTTTGATCATTCGAACTCTCGTCCTTCGGTGCCTGTTCTGCAGACTCAAATAGAGATAATAATAATAATAATAATAATAATAATAATAATAATAATAATAATAATAATAAATTATTATTTATACCCCACCCTTTCCGGTTCAGGGCAGCTAACAACAAATTTAAAACACTTAATTGATGCAACAAAAAACAGCATAAAATACCACATAAAACGTGAATAACAATAAATCAATTTGGGGGGAAATCCATCCAGTAAACATTAGATGATCACCAGGGCTAGCTGGCTAAGTTAGTCCTACTTGGGCCAGCGAGGAGACTAGGGGAGAATTAGCTGTGGGATCCCAGAGCGGGTAATCTTCATAAAAAGGGGAGGGGGAGGGAAGGAAGGGGAATAAAAGATCAAGCTAAGTTCAAATTGAAAGCCAGGTGGAATAGCTCTGTCTTACAGTCCCTGCGGAAGGAAGTTAAATCCTGCAGGGCCCTGGGCTCATGGGACAGAGCATTCCACCAGGTCGGAGCCACCACTGAGAAGGCCCTGGCCCCGGTGGAGGATAGTCTGACTTCCTTAGGGCCCGGGACCTCTAAACTATGATTATTCATGGACCTGTTTGTGTCTGGGTGGGGATCTAGAAGCCACTGGTGGGGCAATTATCCGCCAGCGCCATTGAGGTAACCAACCCCTCTACTTCTCTCACCCCACCCCAAAACTCACCCCAGAGCTTTACGATGAACTACTGGAACAGGAAGGGGGTCCCAACCTCGTCTCCGTCTTCCAACGTCTGGCTACAGAGGCAAACCCTAACCTTCCCCCTGGGGGAGGCCTGGCTAGCAAGTAAGTATTATTCCACATTCCCTGGGAATCACGCACCCCCACCCCGCTCTCATATCTGCAGGGGGGTCCGTTTCTTCTAAAACACACAATGGTGCGCTCCAGTAAGAAGGATCGTCAGCTTTCGAAACCTAAAGGATTCCGGGGCCTGGGCGGGGCTTCTGGGCCAGTGGGTGGAGCCAAGTACGGACCTGTGGGTGGAGTTTGGGGCGGGGTCCAGATGATGATGATGATGATGATTTATTGAATTTATATACAGTGGTACTTTGGGTTACATACGCTTCAGGTTACAGATTCTGCTAACCCAGAAATAGTAGCTCGGGTTAAGAACTTTGCTTCAGGATGAGAACAGAATTGTGCTCCGGCGGCGCGGCAGCAGCAGGAGGCCCCATTAGCTAAAGTGGTGCTTCAGGTTAAGAACAGTTTCAGCTTAAGAACAGACCTCTGGAACGAATTAAGTACTTAACCCGAGGTACCACTGTACCGCCCTATATCCGGAGGTCTCAGGGCAGTTCACAGAAAAGATCAACATAAAAACCAATATATATATATATATAAAACCAAAATAAAAGCAAGAACCCAATAACCAGCTCCAGCTGGTACGCAGGATGAGACCCTCCCTGCCTGCAGACTGTCTGGCCAGTGGTGCATGCTCTGGTTATCTCCCGCTACTGTCATGCGCTCTACGTGGGGCTACCTTTGAAGGTGACCCGGAAACTACAACTAATCCAGAATGCGGCAGCTAGACTGGTGACTGGGGGCGGCCGCCGAGACCACATAACACCAGTCCTGAAAGACCTACAGTGGCTCGCAGTACGTTTCCGAGCACAATTCAAAGTGTTGGTGCTGACCTTTAAAGCCCTCAACAGCCTCGGTCCAGTGTACCTGAAGGAGCGTCTCCACCCCCATCGTTCTGCCCGGACACTGAGGTCCAGCGCTGAGGGCCTTCTGGCAGTTCCCTCGCTGCGAGAAGCCAAGTTACAGGGAACCAGTCAGAGGGCCTTCTTGGTAGTGGCGCCCGCCTTGTGGAACGCCCTCCCACCAGATGTCAAGGAAATAAATAACTACCTGACATTTAGAAGATATCTGAAGGCAGCCCTGTTCAGGGAGGTTTTTAATGACTGATGTTTTATTGTATTTTTAATCTTTGTTAGAAGCCGCCCAGAGTGGCTGGGGAAACCCAGCCAGATGGGTAGGGTACAAATAAATTATATTATTATTATTACACCCCCCCCAAAAAAAGAACCACATTTTATTTTTATTTTATTTTTTAAAATGATATTTATTGAAGTTTCAAATAATACAAAAAAGAAAAAAGAAAACAAAAAAAGAAAAACAGTCAACCTTAACATTCCTTTTTTTTCAATAACTTCTTTTCTGCGACTTCCCCTCACCTCCCCTTCTTGTGTTCCTTATCCAATATTTATTCAACAAGTTCTTGTTCTTAAATTTTTAACCCTAATTTGTTATTATGTCTAGTTCAATTTATATATCAAATTTTAACTTTAACATTAATCATTATTCATTAACATTAATCATTAATCATTAATCATTATGCTTAAAGACTTTTTCTAAGGTCGACCCTGTTTCCCTTGCACGAATTCCCCGTTTTTACACTAATAGCAATACAAAAAAAAGAAACAATAGAAAGAATCAAAAACATACTTGTGCACCCTTCGGATTTCCAGATCCCACCCTCCCCTTCCCGGTTTCAATCCCCAAACCATTGTCCATTTATCCTTATGCTGTCAGCCTGGATTCCTCACATCAAAAGCCCTTAAATCTCTCTCAGTTCCTTTCTGCCGGTTTTTTTGAAAGTCCTCTGTAATAACCACCGAGTCTCGGAAGAGCTCTATCCCAAAAATGTCCATGTTCCATCCAGCTGGGCCTCCAGATTTAAAGGTGGAGCTCAAAACTTGTTTCTTCATCTTTATAGGTCCAAATGTCCCAAATTCTTCAGCTCTCCACAAAGGGAGAACTTTCCATTCTTCCTTCTTCAGTTCAAACCAAGTTTTCAGCGTCCAGTCCTCTTTTTCTTTTATATCCTTCTTGACAGGCCTCCGGTTCCCTTTTGCCTTCTGCAACATGTCAGCCCCTCCTTCCTGATGCTCCTGTTCAGCAAATATCTCTTTCTGCACTTTTTCTTGGTCAGCTGCCTGGGCTGTAGACAAAACATGGCTCTGCTGTACCAATTTTCTCACGAGAAAAGCAACCTCTTCCGGATCAGCTAGTATTTTTCGACCTATTTCCATTCTTGTAGTGTCCCTGAATCCCCTCTAGAGGGATTCTGGTTATTATGTATTCCTTACACTTCCAGCCCAAAAGTCCAGTTAGCTTGTTTCAATTCTTCTTTATTTTCAACAATTTCTCACATTTAAAACCACTGAAAAAAGTAGGTGCCCCCTAATCCCAGACCTGTGGCCGTGTTTGCTCGGTGGTTGTATGAAAAGCACTCTGTTTATGCTCAGAAGCTTTTCTTTCTGTAAAGAAAGGAGGGCCAAGCGGCTTGGGGTACCAGAAGCTAGTGACCACCTTGTTCCTCTCGCAGGAGAGCTGTGATCATGGAGGCTTATCAGCGGGCGAAGCAGAGTCGCGAGGAGCAAGAAATGCCGGTAAGAACCCCCGGATCTTATTGAACTGTCTGTAGGAGTTGGAAGGGAGTCCAGAGGGTTGTTGAGGGCAACCCCTTTATTCTCCTCGTGGCACTGCCACACCAGACAACTGGGCTCTGAAGCCTGGGAAATTCGGGGCAGTTAAAAGATCATCATGTAGCAGAGTTGAACTATGGAACTCCCTGCCACTTGAGGCAGTGATAGCCACTGACTTGGGTGGCTTTAAAAGAGGATGGGGCAAATCCGTGGAGGAGGAGAAGCTCTTGGTGGCTCCTAGCCAGGATGGCTCTGCTCTCTGTTCCCACAACCTGGGGAGAAAACAGCAAAGACCTGATGAAGAGAGCACAGCAAAGGATATATTTTCTGAGACTCCTCCGGAAAAACAATCTCTCAAAGGACCTGTTGATGGCATTTTACCATTGTACTGTGGAGAGTGTATTAACTTATGGTCTGTGTGTGTGGTTTGGGAGCTGCACGGCCAGGGAAAAAACAATGCTGTCCAGGGTTGTAAAGACTGCGGGGAGAATAATTGGGTGCACTCTTCCCACCTTGGATCAAATCTACGCTTCCAGGTGCCATCAGAAAGCTGCAGAGATAGCGCAGGATAGTGCGCACCCCGGAAATGATCTCTTTCAGCTTCTGCCTTCTGGAAGAAGGTCCAGGGTTATAAAGACTAGGACTAGCCGCCTGAGAAACAGTTTCTATCCAAATGCGATTTTGGTTTTAAACGCAGTGTAAGGTGTCTCTATGGGAGTATATTGTATTTTTAAAATGGGGTATCAGAGTTTTTAGGGGGCTAACCAGGTTGGGATACCTGGGTTTGTTGTTGGTTTTTGAATGTCTTGTGTAGATTTTTCAGTTTCGTTGTTCTGTATGGGACAATGACAATAAAGATTATTGTATTGTATCATATAGTGAGAGGCAGCAATGCTTCTGAATCCCAGTTGCTGGAAGCCCTGGGAGGGGGGGTTTGCTCTTGGGATCAGATCCTGCTTGTTGGTTTCCTGCAGATATCTGGTTGGCCATTGTAAGAACAGGCTGCTGGGACCATTGGCCTGATCCAGCAGCTGCTCTTCAGATATTCTTCTGCTCTGTGCCTTCCTGCCTCCTGGTTATCGATTCTACAAGCTTAAAGCAGTTTCAGAACAGCCTAACCACCTGCTAAGCTGCCCCAAATAAACTTTTGGGAACTTGTGAAAAGTGTGGCGGAGGCTGCTTTTCAGCTGGTTCATTTGATTCGACTTTATTTAAATATTTACAGTGGTGCCTCGCAAGACGAAATTAATTCATTCCGCGAGTTGTTTCGTCTTGCGATTTTTTCGTCTTGCGGAGCGCGGATTCCCTGGGTATTAACGGTTGTAAGAAAAAGGAAACAAACTCGCAAGACGTTTCTGTCTTGCAAAGCAAGCCCATAGGGAAAATCGTCTTGCGAAGCAACTCAAAAAACAAAAAACCCTTTCGTCTTGCGCGTTTTTCGTCTTACGAGGCATTCGTCTTGCGAGGTACCACTGTAATTTATATATTGCTCAACGCCACCGATTCCCAAGTTTCCAGAAAATACGATCGATTGAAACGAACTTTGGCTGCTCACATTCCGACACAATTTCCCACACCGTTTCTGCTCATGGTGCTCCAACCAAGTTCTTATTTCTCCCTGCCCTTCTTTGTTTCAGGCCCCCAGTGCGAATGCTGCCTCGGATTGAACGCTCTGCTGTGCAGGTTGGACCACAGATGCCAAGACATCATTTTTGCGAAAGAGAGCAGGCTGGGGAAGCAAATCTGACCAGGATTTCTGGGCAAACTTAGGAAGCTGGATGGCAATGGATGGGGTGGGGGTGAGTCGGATTGGGGCCACCACAGCCCCCTTTCCCCACCGCCCCCAGGGTGGAAAAAACCATCTGGACTGAGCGGAACAGCTGGCACTCAAGACAAAGGCAGTCCATGTTAGAACAGATCATGTGTTTTGTTTCTTGCCTGGACATAATTTTTGCTTCTTTTTTGAATTTGCATTTTATTTATTTGTTAACATTCTTATATTACATCGGTAAACGTTGTCATATTACGTTACAGGACTTACTATAATTTCCAACATGTATACAAAAATTATATACAAATTTTATATACCTAGAAAGAAAATGAAACAAAAAAAGGAAGAACAAAGAGAAAAAACTAATTTCCCCCCCAAAATCATATACATTCCAACACTCTAGACTTCCTGTCTATACCGTTGTATATTCCTTTTTTACATGAATGTACTCTTACTATTGTATATTTCTTTACATTATATCTAATACATTCCTATATCAATATGTGCTCTTAGTCTTATTTCTCAACTCAGTCTCACTCCCACGTCAATCAAATGCTAGCATAGATAGCAAACCTTTACTGTATTGTTTTATATCTATCCCACTTTTCCATAAAATTTTGTTTTGGATTGCCTCTCAGGGTATTTGTTAACTGCTTTTAAAGTTTTGCTTCTTTAACACTGCATTCCAACAGGATGACTTCTGTTTCAGTGTATCTGAAGAAGTGTGCATGCACACGAAAGCTCATACCTAGAACTAACTTAGTTGGTCTTTAAGGTGCTACTGGAAAGAATTTTTTTATTTTGTTCCAACAGGAAAGACTTGCAAGAATCATCCCCAGCCCTGGAATTTATCAGAAGGGGAAATGCAGCCTGTATAATTCAGTGCCTCTCAAACTTGGGTCTCCAGCGGTTGTTGACTACAAATCCCATCATCCCTGAGCACTGGTCATGCTAGCTATGGATGATGGGAGTTGTAGTCCAACAACAGCTGAAGACCCAAGTTTGCAAAGCACTGTGTAGATCAGAGGTCTGCAACCTAAGGCCCATGGGCCACAAGCAGCCTACGGGGGTCGTTTAACCAGCCCACTTTTGTCGTTTAGTCGTGTTCGACTCTTCGTGACCCCCCGGACCAGAGCACGCCAGGCACTCCTGTCTTCCACTGCCTCCCGCAGTTTGGTCAAACTCATGCTGGTAGCTTTGAGAACACTGTCCAACCATCTCGTCCTCTGTCGTCCCCTTCTCCTTGTGCCCTCCATCTTTCCCAACATCAGGGTCTTTCCCAGGGAGTCTTCTCTTCTCATGAGGTGGCCAAAGTCTTGGAGCCTCAGCTTCAGGATCTGTCCTTCCAGTGAGCACTCAGGGCTGATTTCCTTCAGAATGGAGAGGTTTGATCTTCTTGCAGTTCATGGGACTCTCAAGAGTCTCCTCCAGCACCAGAATTCAAAAGCATCCATTCTTTGGCGATCAGCCTTCTTTATGGTCCAGCTCTCACTTCCATACATCACTACTGGGAAAACCAGAGCTTGAACTATACAGACCTTTGTTGGCAAGGTGATGTCTCTGCTTTTTAAGATGCTGTCTAGGTTTCTCATTGCTTTTCTCTCAAGAAGCAGGCGTCCTTTAATTTCATGGCTGCTGTCACCACCTGCAGTGATCATGGAGCCCAAGGAGTAAAATCTCTCACTGCCTCCATTTCTTCCCCTTCTATTTGCCAGGAAGTCCCCAAACCGAGCCGCCCACTCGGCAAGTCCCGGTGCGCTGCGCTAAACCAGTGCAACGCAGCACAGGGACTTGCTTCTGCGGTGCTGAAAATTGCGTCTGATGCCAGAAAACATGGGTGCGGGCTCGATCCGGCCCACAGAGGGATATCCGCTGGAGTGAACCGGTCCAGGCAAGGTAAACTTTGCTGACCCCTGGAGCAGATGATGTCAACACAAGTCTTTGGGTGGGCAGGTTTCTAATATTTTTGCTCCATTCAGCAAAATTTGCACCGGCCTTTCTTTCTTTGTTTATTATTTCACAAGATTCATACATTGCTTGGTTGCAGGGATGTGGAAGGGACACCTAAAAGCAGTTTACAAAGAGAATGAAACAACAGCATTGTCAGTAAGAGCAACTCTTTAAAACATTCAGAAGATAAAACCAGCAAGAAACTAAAAGCAGATCAAAACATGCATTGACGTTCTACACATCTGGAGAGGCTTGCCCTAAACAGGTGCCAAAAACACAACAGTGAAAGTTCCTGCCTGATGCAAAAGGCAGGGAGTTCCATAGGTGCTGCCACAAAAAATGTCAATTTCTTACAAATCTGGAACGGGTGTTACACGTGGCACTTGGAACAGTGCCGGTTCCGGAGATCGTAGCGGTTGAGTGGCCGTATTTCAGGTAAGGCGAAATATCTTGAGAACATCCCCTTTGTGAGGAAGGCCTGCCATTCTTTCCCCTTTCACAGACAGGGGGTGCTACAACCGAGAGCAAAGCCCTTCCCTAAAGTTATACCAGGCACCCCCAAACTCGGCCCTCCAGCTGTTTTGGGACTACAATTCCCATCATCCCTGGCCACCGGTCCTGTTAGCTAGGGATGATGGGAGTTGTAGTCCCAAAACAGTTGGAGTGCCAAGTTTGGGGATGCCTGAGTTATACTATGCCATGGGTGGGCAAACTAAAGCCCGGGGGCTGGATCCGGCCCAATCACCTTCTAAATCTGGCCTGCGGGTGGGTGAGGGCACTCTGCACATGTTCAGAGACACTTCGCTTATCTGTGCACCCAGGACACTGAAAACAAATTCAGAATTTAGTTCTTCTGGGATCCCTGTGGCTCTCTCATATGATCATCTGCACAGATATCCTTTCCTCTTGTGCAGGGAAGTGGTATTCACAAATATCCAAATATTTAATGTTCTGGAACCTCACAAGTTGTCTCTGAGGCTTCCTTTTTTTATTTTATTGTACCATATAAGTTTTGTGCTTCCAGGCTTCCACATGACAATTTCTGTGGCGTAATTGGTGAGAGCCTGTCTCAACTTCTCGCATTTCACTACTGTGTGATTGCATGTGAGATTGCATTGTACTGGTCTGAAATCTTCACCCCCTTGTTCGCTTG
This sequence comes from Podarcis erhardii, assembly GCF_964252035.2. NCBI lineage: Eukaryota > Metazoa > Chordata > Lepidosauria > Squamata > Lacertidae > Podarcis > Podarcis erhardii. Next base: position 89,853,256 of record NC_138511.1, read on the forward strand.
GATTTCTTCATCCAATATGTTTGTTTCTTACTTCGAGCTCATGACTGTGTACGCAGCACAACGCAGTGTCTTTGGGGACAATTACACGTTGCTTTTGCTAACGAACCGCCGTTTGTTTGCAAAACTCAGTTTCCTGCACAGACTGACCTTTGAATACATTGCTGTGGGTTCTTCAGAATGTGCGAGGAAAATTCAACCCCCAACATTCTTTTAACGGCGCACTTGCTTTTCCCCGTATCAGTCCTACGTCAACAATGATAAGTCCTGCTGGACTGACTCGCCAAAGAATTATTAAGGCTGCTCCAGCTCTTTGCAATGGACAGAGACTCGCAATGACGGTACTTCTGTGATGTCACAAAATTCACAATTCGTCACCAGCCCAGCTGCCTCTTAAGTTCCTTCCTGGTTATAATTGTGCAGCTCAAGAAATGAAGGACTCAGCAGCTTGTCATTCCCCCCACAAATTATTTATCATAGTTTTCACAGGGATGCTTTTATTTAAAAAAAAAATTAAAAAATAACGTTTAAGTAACAGATGCGAGAAAAAGGTTTCGCAGCACAGTAACATGACAATATGAGCAACAGGAAATTAGCAACGGTTGCCGGAGTCGTCATTTGCCAAACAGATGAATGCAATAATAATAATTAAGGGTTTTATGCAGAGCGAAATTGAAAGAGACATAAGCAGCCTCAGAACAGAAAGCTGTCAGCCATCACCGGAGGCTGCTGTTCATCAAGTGAGAGCATAGCTCTGTCGAGGTCAGGTCTGTCCACCCTGTAGACCCTGGCTTAAAATTTACAGATTGTTCCCTATTGAAGGAGAATTACATGAAGATGATGTACAGATGGTACACGACACCAGTGCAGTTAGGGAAAATATACAAAACTAGTTCAAATATATGTTGGAAGTGTAAGGAAAAGGAGGGGACATTTTATTATATGTGGTGGGATTGTAAGGCAATTGAAAAATTTTGGGAAATGATTTACAACAAATTGAAGAAAATGTTCCATTTAACATTTGTTTAAAAACCCGAGGCATTTTTGTTGGGGATTGTAGGGAAAGACCTACCAAAAAAGTTGAAAAACATCTTCATGTATGCGACAACGGCCGCCAGAGTTCTGGTAGCACAAGTATGGAAGACTGAAGAAATCCCAACTAAAGAATCATGGCAAGAAAAATTGATGAACTATGCAGAACTGGCAAAACTGGCATATAAATATGGCACAAGGATAACTGTGACTTTAAGGATGAATGGGAACCCTTTACAAAGTATCTGAAGACGCAACAAAGTGAACTGGACTCCTTGGCAGGTTTTGAATAAACACTAACAAACCTTTTATTGATAATAATCAGCTAAATAGTTTGAGGATCTATACAACTTTGTAACATGCAGAAAACAGCATTCTTAGAGAAACCAAAGACTGGAACTGAGGGAAGTCGGGGTGGGGGAGGGGGAGGGGGAGGGAGGAAAAACGGGGGCGGGGACCAAAGATGATATGTTTTTGGATAATATGTCTTGTTATAATTTTGAATAATTTTTTTTTAAAAAAAAGATCATCCAGCACAGCGGCGTAGCGTGGGTTGTTAGCACCCGGGGCAAGGCAAGTAATTTGCGCCCCCTAACCCGGGGCAAGGCAAGTAATTTGCTCCCCCTAACCCGGGGCAAGGCAAGTAATTTGCGCCCCTAACCCCTAACCTGCCGCCGCTGCCAGCTTCTTCTTGCTGCTGCCTGGGCTGGGGTATTTACGGTAAGGTAGCCACGGCGGCGGGGGCGGGTCCGTGTCAGGTGATCTGAGGCGAGTTGCCGCTGGCGCTGCCGCCCAAACGACGCCGCTTGCCCGGAGGAGGAGGAGGGCAGAGAGGCGAGGAAAATGCAACATGGCCCAGCAGCTGCAGCAGCGGCGGCGGGGGCGGGGCTGTGAGGAGGGGCTGCCTGGCGTGCCCTCCGTGGCCCTGACGCGCGGAAACCGCGGCGAGCGCTGAGAGCCGCTGCCTGCCGGACGCCTTCAGCCCGGACGTGCGCACAGCTCATCGGTTCCGCGAGACATGGGGCTCTGCTACAGCCTGCGCCCGAGGCTCTTCGGCGACTCTGGAGGCAGCGAGCGCGCCCCCCCCCCCCGATGTTGCGCCCGATGCAGCCGGCCCCCCCTGCACCCCCACGCTACGCCACTGATCCAGCAAAATAATTATTATTATTATTATTATTATTATTATTATTATTATTATTATGGGTTTTATACAGACATAAAAGAGACATAAGCAGCCTCAGAACAGAACCATCACCCGTCACCGGAGGCTGCTGTTCATCAAGTCAGTGCATGGCTCTGTCAAGGTCAGGTCTGTCCACCCTATATGCCTGACTCGGACTTGCAGCAGCTCTCCAGGGTTTTGGGATGGAGATATTCTTGGCCCTATCTGGAGAGGCTGCCAGTCAGGTCTACAGGGTGGACAAACCTGAATCGATATTGAATATTGATATTGAATCGAGCACCACCTGCATGCAAGGAAAATGTGCTTCTCCTGAGCCACAACCCTATTTCATATTTTAAATATGCACCTCTATTGGTCTGTCACCGCCCCCGCCCCCCGGCTGTATTACCTGGGTTATGAAGGTGCCCAAAAGATGTTAAAGCAAAGATTATGGGATAATGCACACCGTGACTTGCGATCTCGATCACACGCAGTCCATAGTCTGCTGGCAGTAGGAGTACAATATGGGCATGTCTTTAAGTTAACATCTTACATTAAAAACCTGACAGTACCAAACTATCGAAGGCTTTTCACCAAAGCCAGACTAAACGTCTTTCCTTCTGCAGTGTTGGACGGCAGGTTGAGAGGAGTTCCCTGCCAGGACAGATTTTGCTCGTGTGCTCAAGACATCGATTCCATAAAACATATTTTGTTGTACTGTGCAAAATACGAGCAAGCCAGGGCTGAACTGATAAAATTACCCTTGCTGGTACCTTTCCCGGGAAAATCAGAGGCTCACTATGTCAGGTTCCTATTGGAAGACCAGACAAACGCTAGAACATTAGCAGTGGCAAATTTTTATCGGTGGTTGCAAGAACCAATGATCCCTATTATTCTGAACGACATGCTTGTTTAACCTGGAGGTAGGCTGTCCGAATTGTGCATTGCTTTGTAACAATTTGTTGGGTCTCTGGACCATTATAAAGATTGTTGTTGTTGTTTAAAATTATGGAACAAACTGTGGGTGATAGAATCGTAGAGTTGGGAGAGACACCCGAGGGTCATCCAGTCCAACCCCAACAATGCAAGAGTCACAGCTAAAGAATCTCTGAGAGACGACCGCCCAATCTCTGGTTAAAAACCTCCAGGGGAGGAGGGTCCACCCTTTCCTGAGGGCCGCTGCTAAACAGCGCTTACCATCAGAAACGTCTTGCTCACGTTTTGTTGGAATCTCCTTGTCATTTGAAGCGATTGATTCTGGCCCTTTCCTACAGAGCAGTAGGAAACAACCTGGCTCCGTCTTCCACGTGGGAGGCCTTGAGATAGAATCATAGAATCCTAGAGCTGGAAGAGACCACAAGGGCCATCGAGTCCAACCCCCTGCCAAGCAGGAAACACCATCAGAGCACTCCTGACATATGGTTGTCAAGCCTCTGCTTAAAGACCTCCAAAGAAGGAGACTCCACCACACTCCTTGGCAGCAAATTCCACTGTCGAACAGCTCTTACTGTCAGGAAGTTCTTCCTAATGTTTAGGTGGAATCTTCTTTCTTGTAGTTTGGAACCATTGCTCCGTGTCCGCTTCTCTGGAGCAGCAGAAAACAACCTTTCTCCCTCCTCTATGTGACATCCTTTTATATATTTGAACATGGCTATCATATCCCCCCTTAACCTCCTCTTCTCCAGGCTAAACATGCCCAGCTCCCTTAGCCGTTCTTCATAAGGCATCGTTTCCAGGCCTTGGACCATTTTGGTTGCCCTCCTCTGGACACGTTCCAGTTTGTCAGTGTCCTTCTTGAACTGTGGATATGTGGAGATATCCTATCTCTTCTCAGCCAACTCTTTTCCAGGTGAAACATACCCAGCTCCTTCAACCGTTCCTCACCAGGCTTGGTTTCCAGACCCTTGAATGTGTGTGTGCATCAAAGTTTGGCATTGCAAGGACTGAATTGTTGAAGTCTCATGTGAAGGACTTGGGCGGATGCTTTTCCTAAACCCTGCCACATTTAATCCCCCACAGCAACCCTGTGAGGTAGACCAGGCTGACAGGAAGTTGGGCTGGAAATAATAATAATAATAATAATAATAATAATAATAATAATAATAATAATAATAATAATATTTTATTTATACCCAGCCCATCTGGCTGGGCTTCCCCAGCCACTCTGGGCGGCTTCCAACAAAATACAGTGGTACCTCGGGTTAAGTACTTAATTTGTTTTGGAGGTCCGTTCTTAACCTAAAACTGTTCTTAACCTGAAGCACCACTTTAGCTAATGGGGCCTCCCGCTGCTGCCGTGCCGCCGGAGCACAATTTCTGTTCTCATCCTGAAGCAAAGTTCTTAACCCGAGGTAATATTTCTGGGTTAGCAGGGTCTGTAACCTGAAGCATCTGTAACCTGAAGCGTATATAACCTGAGGTACCACTTTATTAAAATACAGTAATGTATCAAACATTAAAACCTTCCCTAAACAGGGCTGCCTTCAGATGTCTTCTAAAAGTCCGGTAGTTGTTCTTCTCTTTGACATCTGATGGGAGGGTGTTCTACAGGGTGGGAGCCACCACCGAGAAGGCCCTCTGCCTGGTTCCCTGTAAACTTGGCTTCTCACGGTGAGGGAACCGCCAGAAGGCCCTCGGAGCTGGACCTCAGTGTCCGGGCAGAATGATGGGGGTGGAGACGCTCCTTCAGATATACTTCAGAAAGTCTCGGTGCTTCTGCGAAATCCACATGAAATGTTAACAGCCCTCCTTGCCACACACCCCCCCCCCCACCGGAATCTGGCATTCAAAGATATACTGCCCCTAAACATGGGTGCTCGTTTTGCTACTGTGTCTCCCTCAACCGTTCCTCAAACAACTGCTTTCAATATGCCTGCTTGGAGCAGGACTTAAACGGACATCATCCGATAGCTGGAAGCGATTTAGACCCAAAAGAGTCAGAATTCTGGCACCTAATTAAAAATAAATTGCAGGCAGCATGGTCTCTTGGCTTATTTGTGCATGTTACGAACTGGCTTGCTGGGGGTGGGAAGCTGCAAAAGCCCTCTCCTTCTTCTGGCTTTTGATCTTTGGACCAAGCGGGTTTTCAGAGAGAGGACTGCTCCCTGTTGGTTGTTTGACCACCCGAAAAAGAGTCTCGAGAGCTGGAAAGGAACAAGGTGAGGAGAAGGGGCCTTTCGTCCTGCTTGCACAGCTGACGAAATATTGCCACCCCCCCAGTGGCGTAGCGTGGGGGGTGCAGGGGGGGCCGGCCGCACCGGGCGCAACATTTGGGGGTTAGGGTTAGGGGGCGCAAATCCACGGGTTAGGGGGCGCAAATCCATGGGTTAGGTGGCGCAAATTACTTGCCTTGCCCCGGGTGCTGACAACCCACGCTACGCCACTGCACCCCCCTCCTAATGGTTCACAAGGACCTGGGAGCTCCCAGCCAGCCCCCTCCCCTCCGTCCAGGACATTGGATGCAAGAGATATCTGGGGAGAGACTTCACCCACTCCTGCCTTCTTCCCAGCCCAACAGAGTCCGGGAAGGAAAGGAGGAGACCCAGAGAGACGGGCCTGTTACTCTCTTTTGTTACTCTCATTCAGCACCCCCTCCCTGGCCTCCTTTGCAAGAAGAGAACAGAACACGGTAAGAGCGACGCCTGTTTTGCAGGACCATTTCATTGCAATATTTGGCAACGGGTCCAGTGTTTCCCAAAATGTGATGGCCTCTGTATAACCATCACAACGACCCTGTAAGGTTGGCCTCGTTTATAATTCCCCTGTTTTGCAGCTTTTGGGAAGGCACAGAGAGTGGGGGTTCGGCAGGGTGAAGGGCAGTGTGTCTTATACATTTTAATGTATTTTTAATCTTTGTTGGAAGCTGCCCAGAGTGGAAAGACCCAGCCAGATGGGTGGGGTACAAATAAATTATTATTATTATTATTATTAGGCCACCTGGTGAATCCCCAGTTTAGCAACTGCATCCTGAACGGCAGGCGGTTTCTGGGGGCTTCTTTCTCAAGCCACCCCTTTTTTTCCTGGAAAAAAAATTATGCAAGGGACGTGTTAATCTGTCCATTTGGGGTTTCTCCTTTTCCCAGTCTTAAATTCCACGCTGCACGTTTCCAAATTGGTTCGAGGATTTTACTTTAAGGCCTCCTGACAGTTCGTCAGCATTTTCGTGCAAAGTTCTCCTGATACACACCTTTTCGTATGCAGTTGTATGCCTAATAAACACAATTTCTGCAAAGCAATTTCCCTTAATGCAATGCGTTCCTGCGTGTTATTTGCCCGGACAAATGCATTTCCGTGCACAATTCAGGTCCTGGTATATGTGATTTTGTACATGAGACTTGGCTGAGGAACTGCGTTGAAAAATTCAGAGAAGGGTGAATTGTGATGGTTGGTTTGGCTTTGGTTTGTGATTTTTTCCAGAAAGGGTGAACTGGGCAGGTCCACCTTTAATGCAAACTGATTTTAATTTTGCCCCCATTGTTACTGGATCCAGAGACTGGAAAGGACCACATTTTCCCTGTATGTGAAACATCTTGTCCCATAGACAGCCAGGGCCTGGGTTCAAATCCCCAATCAGCCACAAAACTCCCTCTCTGCCTCACCTACCTCTACATGGCTATTGTGGGGGGAGAACCAGGAATGCCACTTTTAATTCCTTGGAGAAAAAGTTGGGATATACAGAATACCTCGGGTTACAGCCGCTTCAGGTCGTGTTTTTTAGGGTTACGGACTGCCGAAACCGGGAAGTACCGGAATGGGTTACTTTTGGGTTTCGGCGGTCGCACATGCACAGAAGCGCTAAATCACGCTTTGCACATGCACAGAAGCACTGAATCACAACCCGTGTGTGCACAGATGCGGGTTGCGAACGCTGCAGGTTGCGAACGTGCATCCCGCACGGATCATGTTCGCAACACGAGTGTCCACTGTAAATGCAATTTCATCCACAGCCTGCCGTATCCACTGCAACACAAGCATTTTTCAGACTGGTCATCAGCATTGCTCAGCAGAGAGCTCCAAAATGAGGAACAGATTGTAAGAAAAGTACCTACTAGGATGTGTTAGAATTTAGGCATTTTGTTTTCAGCAGAAACCCACTAGACCGGGGTCAGCAACCTTTTCCAGCTGTGGGCCAGTCCACTGTCCCTCAGACCATGTGGGGGGGCCGGACTATATTTTTTTGGGGGGGATGAACAAATTTCTATGCCCCACAAATAACCCAGAGATGCATTTTAAATAAAAGGACACATTCTACGGTTTAATAAAAGGACACATTCTACTCATCACGATTTAAATCACTAGTCAGTAAAACTTGATTTAAATCTTTTTTTTTACAGAAAGACTTGCTGTACAGCATTTTTATACAACCCACTGTACAATACCAACTCAGCTCAGGAATACCAACAGTATGTTAGGTGCCACGTTGTAATCGATTATAGTATGTTAGATTTCATATTGTACACAAGTCCAGATTATCCTTATTGTAAAAAACAACAACACTCCAATTTTGGAAATTGGGTGCATGGTTGGAGCAGAACTGTTGCTTGAATTGTACAACCGAATTCTCAGGTCTGTGACTGAATCCTGCCCCCAAACAGTGACTTTCTGGAAGTGCTCTTAAAGGTAAAGGTAAAGGGACCCCTGACCGTTAGGTCCAGTCGTGGCCGACTCTGGGGTTGTGATGCTCATCTCGCTTTATTGGCCAAGGGAGCCGGCGTACAGCTTCCGGGTCATGTGGCCAGCATGACAGCCGCTTCTGGAGAACCAGAGCAGCGCATGGAAACGCCGCTTACCTTCCCGCCAGAGTGGTACCTATTTATCTACTTGCACTTCATGCTTTTGAACTGCTAGGTTAGCAGGAGCTGGGACAGAGCAACGGGAGCTCACCCCATCGCGGGGATTCGAACCGCCGACCTTCTGATCGGCAAGTCCTAGGCTCTGTGGTTTAACCCACAGCGCCACCCGCATCCCTTGGAAGTGCTCTTAGTTCTGTGTAAAAGTGCGTAGGATTGGGAGGGGAGAGGTTATCATGGCTCCATCTCAGCAAAACCCTGAGGAATGTATCAGGTCAGTGGCAGATCTTTTCTTGTAACACAGATATGCAAGGAGAGGCGTTGTCTCTCTGCATAGCAGCACAAAGCCAGGTCTGGGCTCAGTGGCATAGCGTGGGTTGTCAGCACCCGGGGCAAGGCAAGTAATTTGCCCCCCCTAACCCGTGGATTTGCGCCCGCTAACCCTAACCCCCAGATGTTGTGCCCGGTGCGGCCGGCCCCCCCTGCACCCCCCACGCTACGCCACTGCCTGGGCTGATTCTGAAACGGCTCTGCAATACTCGCCACAGCTCTCAGAACATAGTCCAAGAACGCAGTCGTCGAAGCACCTCCCACAAATAAGTGGCAGTATAATCACTGTTGTCGTCCCTGACTCTTTTTTAGTGCTCAGGATAGGAGTTGGAAGATTCAGGTCAGAGAAAAAGAAGGATTTGTTTTTTTCATTTATTCATTATTAATGTTACAATACATATATAAGGGACATGGGTGGCGCTGTGGGTTAAATCACAGAGCCTAGGACTTGCCGATCAGAAGGTCGGCGGTTCGAATCCCCGCGACGGGGTGAGCTCCCGTTGCTCGGTCCCTGCTCCTGACAACCTAGCAGTTTGAAAGCACGCCAAAAAGTGCAAGTAGATAACTAGGTACTGCTCCGGCGGGAAGGTGAACGGTGCTTCCGTGCGCTGCTCTGGTTTGCCAGAAGTGGCTTAGTCATGCTGGCCACATGACCCGGAAGCTGTACGCCGACTCTCTCAGCCAGTAAAGCGAGATGAGCACCGCAACCCCAGAGTCGTCTGCGACTAGACCTAACGGTCAGGAATCCCTTTAATCTGTGTTTATCTCCTTTATGAAACATGCAGTTCAACTATCAGAGACAGCCACAGAGGTTAGTTTTTGCCTATGAGGTAGAAGCAGAAGCACATCAAAGTGCAAGTAGATCAATAGGTACCACTCCGGCGGGAAGGTAAACGGCGTTTCCGTGCGCTGCTCTGGTTCGCCAGAAGTGGCTTAGTCATGCTGGCCACATGACCTGGAAGCTGTACGCCGGCTCCCTCGGCCAATAAAGCGAGTTGAGCGCCGCAACCCCAGAGTCGTCCGCGACTGGACCTAATGGTCAGATGTCCCTTTACCTTTACCTTTACATATATGAAATCTTTACATAATGATACATATACATTATATTTGTAAATTCACATTTTCACATTTCATTATGTACCAACATTTATCCATTTCTTATTTCTTGCCCTGTGTCTTCCCTCCACCTGTGGAATAATAATAATAATAATAATAATAATAATAATAATAATAATAATAATATCTGTCATGGATGCTTTAGCAGCGGTCCCTACATTGCAGGGGGTTGGACTAGATGACTCCTAGGTCCCTGCTGTGCTTCTATGATCCTTACTAGAAGGAAGCACGACTGCTCATTCTTATCAGCTTAAGGAAGGGATCTGAGCCGAGAGATAGATGGAGGTATCAGAACTGGAACAAGGGTGAAGGAGGCCTTGGAGACGGGCCCCTCTTGTGGATTTCTTCACAAAGGCAGACAAGGGAGCAAAGACAGGCGTGTGTGACTTTGGAATGCTGCCTTGATTTTCCCGAAGGTCATTAAAGCTGAATTCCTGCTACCTCCGCCTCTTCCCTGAGACGGGGCCGGATTGCCACATAGTCCCCGCATCCTTCGTAAGAAGCATTTTGCAAGACGCCTTTTCGCAACGCCCACCTTTACAGCAGCAGGAGGGATGGCATTATTGTTGAGATATGCTGGGAGCCTTCAGAGTTCGGGTGCAGCAGCTACCCATTCATTTTCTCATATATATATATATATGTGTGTGTGTGTGTGTGTGTGTGTGTGTGTAAAGGGACCCCTGACCATTAGGTCCAGTCGTGGCCGACTCTGGGGTTGCGGCGCTCATCTCGCTTTATTGGCCAAGGGAGCCGGCGTACAGCTTCTGGGTCATGTGGCCAGCATGACTAAGCAGCTTCTGGTGAAACCAGAGCAGCGCATGGAAACGCCGTTTACCTTCCCACTGCAGTGGTATCTATTTATCTACTTGCATTTTGATGTGCTTTCGAACTGCTAGGTTGGCAGGAGCTGGGACCGAGCAACGGGAGCTCACCCCGTTGCGGGGATTCAAACCGCCGACCTTCTGATCGGCAAGCCCTAGGCTCTGTGGTTTAGACCACTTTTGCAACCCGCAGCCTTCGCAACCTGCAGCGCCGCGTCTGCATACGTGCGGGTTGCAATTCGGCGCATCTGCGCATGCACGACCACCAAAACCCGGAAGTAACCCGTTCTGGTACTTCTGGGTTTTGGCGTGTCCGTAACCCAAAAGAATGTAACCTGAAGTGTCTGTAACCCGAGGTATGACTGTATTCATTTAGACAAACTTAAAATATCAATGACTTCCCTTCTTCTCTTTCCATGGTTCATTTTGCAAGGCATAAATCCCTGCATATTTTATATAATAATAATAATAATTTTTTATTTGTACCCCACCCTCCCCGGCCAGAGACGGGCTCAGGGCGGCTAACATCATAAAACTAACACAGTATACAAAGAACATAAGAACAGGCAATCAATAAAATTAAAATACGTCTTAAAATTAGTTCAGAGCAAATTAAAATCTGGACAGATGGCCGTCCACAGGTAAAATTGAGAGTGGCTAATATTCTCCAGGGCCAACTGTTACCACTGGCCTTATAAAGGACCTGCGAGCAGGCTAGGAGGCCTCTTTAATGCTTGTTCTTATACAGAAAGAAAAGAATCAGACTGAAAACCCTGACCAAAGGCCTAAACTAAATCATTCGGTATTCCATTATTACTTCCATCAAAACTTATTTACACTGTTGATTTTATCTTAATGCTTCCAATGTTTTCAAGTGTACACAATTTCCCCTTGTATATTCAGTATACATTTTCCGATCTTCTTTACATGAATGTTCTTCTTGTTCTCTTATTCTGTAAGTTAGATCTGCAAGCTGCGCATATTCCATCAGTTTAAGTTGTCATTCTTCTTTGGTTGGGACCTTGCTTGAGCTCCACGTTCATTCTTCTGGGTCTTGTGGGCAGGAGAATTCTATGATCCCACGATTCATCCCTGTCAGAATCAGGGTGGATAAAAAGCAATGGTTTTATTTATTATTTCTTTTTTTAAATCAGTTTTTTTATTTAAATCAGATTTTTAAAATAAAATGCTTTCGGAGGAAAAATATTTCTAAAGATAATTTTCTAGTTAGGTTACATTATAGCCCAAAGGCTATTCATCAGGAAGTAAGGATTTGTTGTAAGTTTTTCATGTGTGCTAAAACTTAGTCTGTTTTTTGTTTTTTTAAATCGTTTAACCACATCAGTTAACTAACATGGATACATATGCTATAATGTTATTGTTTTAGTTGAATAAATTGTTATTAAGGAAATGATTATTTTTCTCCGTCCAATAAAGCACAGCAGAAAAGTTGTTGAAATGTAAACAATAATTTCATATTTCCCTGTCTTTGTATTTCTAACAGTATAACCAAATCAGCAATTTTTGATATAACTGTAAAAACTACTCTGGAAATTCATGATTCCAAAAATGAAACCTTCATCTGGTTGCAAATACTAAGATTATACAATGGAACCTCGGGTTGCGAACCTGATCCGTGCAGGAGGCACATTCACAACCCACAGCACCACGTGTGCCATGATTCAGCGCTTCCGCGCATGCGCAAAGTGTGATTTAGTGCTTCTGCGCATGCGCCGAAACCCAGAAATAACCCATTCCGGTACTTCCGGGTTCAGCGCGTCCGTAACCCGAAAACACACAACCCGCAGCAATCGCAACCCAAGGTATGACTGTACCAGCAAGAATGAGCCTTTCTGTAAAAAAATGATTGAAATCACGTCTTACTGACTAGTGATTTACGGTAAATCAAGTCTTCCTGACTAGTGACTGAAATCGTGATTGAAATCGATTTGATTTAAATCAAACTCACCCTGGTCAGAATCAAACCCATACACCCCCAAATACTGCGCTGACTTGTGTTATCCCCACCGCAAAATGCTCCCCTCTTTCCAACTCTGTCTTTGACCCCTTGCAGCTCTGCGGGCAAAGGAATAGAGGATGGGCAAAGCGGAAGACGTGGTGCTCACATCCCAGGTGCCCAGCGAGAGCATCCCTTTACTGGGCCACGCCCTGCCCAGCCCCACCTACCTGAGCCAGGAGGAAGTGGTGCAGCAGGCGGGGGCTGCCCCCTGGCCGGGCGTCCGCAAGGCCCTGCTCTGCCTCCTGGGGGCGCTGTTCGCCTGCCTGCTCGCCCTGGCCGTCCTCCTCTTGGTCACGATGCCACGGCCGCGGCCACCCTTGGTCTGGTGGCAGAAAGCGTCCTTCTACCACCTGCCCCCGGCCTCCTTCCCGGATTCCGACGGCGATGGGCAAGGGGACCTGGAAGGTAAGGAGGTCAGGAGGGTTGTGGTTTTTATTTTTAAAAATTGCATTTTCAAAAATAGGAACGGAGAGCATATTTAACCTCCTGTCCCTGTCCCACTTAAAACTTCGTAGCAAACACAGAATGTATACCTATATCATATGATTTCCCTTCCACCCTATTCCTGGTTCCTTTTCTGCTACTCCGCGTAATCCACATCTTTTTAATTATCCAATTTGTTACCTTTTAAATACTTTCTTTCAGCTCTGCTGGATTTACTGGAGACCTGCTAAGCTACGTATTTGTCTCGATTGCTTCTTATAATAGTCAATTGCCCATTCCGCCTTATATTCCTTATCTTCGTTTTCTCTTACCCTGTTCGTCAGACCAGCCAGTTCAGCATATTCGAACATTTCACACTGCCAATTCTTCCTTAGTGGTCACTAGACTTGTTCTCCGCCTTTGTGCCAATAAGCCTCTAGCTGAGGAGGTGGGGTATAGTAATGAACTCTTTTGCTTTTTGGGGACCCAAGAGGAAAACCTCAGGTGTTTTGGGATAGTTAATATTTTTTTTAATTCATTCTACATGGTTTCCCAATATTCCTTAATTACTTTACAGGACTACCACATGTGGAAAAGGGATTCCTCAGTTTAATTACACTTCCAAAATAGACCTTTTCCTTTTTTTAAAAGACATTTTCACCAATCTAAAAGGTAAAGGTAAAGTGGCCGACTCTGGGGTTGCGGTGCTCATCTCGCTTTACTGGCCGAGGGAGCCGGCATACGCTTCCGGGTCATGTGGCCAGCAGGACTAAGCCGCTTCTGGCAATCCAGAGCAGTGCACAGAAACGCCGTTTACCTTCCCACCAGAGCAGTACCTATTTATCTATTTGCACTTTGACGTGCTTTTGAACTGGCAGGAGCAGGGACCGAGCAACGGGAGCTCACCCTGTCGCAGGGATTCGAACCTAGGCTCTGTGGTTTAACCCACAGCGCCACCCGTGTCCCAATCTGGTGGGTGTTAAATACCATCTGTGGGCCATTTTCATCGAGTTTTATTTTATTGCACGACATGCCGTTAAATTCATATTTATTTCCCACAACTGTCCCCATAAATCATAACCAATACAGTGACCCACATATTGTGCCCACTTAATCATGCTCGATTAAAATTGGGGCAAGAGGGGTGTTAGTTGTGGGGTGGAGTCTAAGCAGTGACCCTGCCTCTCCCTGCTTCTTCTCCCTCAAGGTGTGAGACGTCAGCTGGACCGGCTCCTAGCCTTCTCCATCCAGGCCTTGGTGCTGGGCCCCATCCTCGAGAGCGACCTTGCCAATCTGAGCAGGATCCTACCTGCCCATGGGTCTCAGGAACAGCTGGAAGCCCTGGTGGATGTTGGGAAGAAGGAAGGTATGAAGGGGTGGTTACAGCTCAGTGACAGAGGTAAAGACCTAGATCAGGGGTTAGCAACCTTTTTCAGCCGTACGCCGGTCCATTGTCCCTCAGACCTTGTGGTGGGCTGAACTATATTTTGAAAAAAAATAATGAACGACTTCCTATGCCCGACAAATAACCCAGAGATGCATTTTGAATAAAAGGACACATTCTACTAATGTAAAAACATGCTGATTCCTGGACTGTCCACAGGCCAGATTGAGAAGGCCTTTGGTTGCCTACCCCGTCCTAGATTCATAGCATTGGTGCTGACCTTTAAAGCCCTAAACGGCCTCAGTCCAGTATCCCTGAAGGAGCGTCTCCACCCCCATCGTCCAGCCCAGACACTGAGGTCCAGCTCCAAGGGCCTTCTGGTGGTTCCATCCCTGCAAGAAGTGAGTTTACAGGGAACCAGGCAGAGGGCCTTCTCGGTGGTGGCGCCCTTCCCTGTGGAACGCCCTCCCGTCAGATGTCAAGGAAACAAGCAGCTATCTTACTTTTAGAAGACATCTGAAGGCAGCCCTGTTTAGGGAAGTTTTTAATGTTTAATGCTGTATTGTGTTTTTAATATTCAGTTGGGAGCTGCCCAGAGTGGCTGGGGAAACCCAGCCAGATGAGTGGGGTATAAATAATAAAACATTATTATTATTATTATTATTATTATTATTATTATTATTATTATTATTATTATTATTGAATTGTAGTTAGAAGGGACCCCCCTGGGTCATCCAGCCCAACCCCCTGCCATGCAGAAATCACAGCTAGAGGAGGTGTCCATCTGACCTCTGCTTAAAAACCTCCACTGAAGGAGAGTCCAGCCTGAGACCCCATAGGGCAGCTGCCAGTCAGAGCAGGTCACGCTGGTGGACCAAGTGGCCCTGATGCCACAGAAAGCAGCTGAGCTTCCGGTGCCCAGAGACAGGGCCTGTTTCAAGGCAGGAAATGGCAGGTTGCAGTTCTTCAAGTACAATCTTGCCCCACACCTGATGAGGTTGTTGTGCTGCAACTTCTAGGCTGCATCAACAGAAGTCCTAGTGTCCAGATCAAGGGGGGATAATAGCCCTGCTCTCTTCTGCCTTGGTCAGGCCACACTTGGGGTCCTGTGTCCAGTTCTGGGCGCCACAATTTAAGAAGGATGTTGACAAGCTGGAAGGTGGGCAGAGAAGGGCGACCACGTCTTGAAACTTCAAGAGGAAGAGTTGAGGGAGTTGGGAATGTTTAGCCAGGAGAGGAAAAGATGGAGAGGAGATACCGTATTTTTCGCTCTATAGGACGCACTTTTTCCCCTCCAAAAATTAAGGATGTCACATAGAGGAGGGAGAAAGGTTGTTTTCTGCTGCTCCAGAGAAGCGGACACGGAGCAATGGTTCCAAACTACAAGAAAGAAGATTCCACCTAAACATTAGGAAGAACTTCCTGACAGTAAGAGCTGTTCGACAGTGGAATTTGCTGCCAAGGAGTGTGGTGGAGTCTCCTTCTTTGGAGGTCTTTAAGCAGAGGCTTGACAACCATATGTCAGGAGTGCTCTGATGGTGTTTCCTGCTTGGCAGGGGGTTGGACTCGATGGCCCTTGTGGTCTCTTCCAACTCTAGGATTCTATGATTCTGTGTGAGTCCTATAGAGCGAATGCAGGCTGCGTGGCTAAGCCCAAAGCCAGAACAGGGAGACGGAGCGCTGTGCAGTGCTCTGTCTTGCGTTCTAGCTTGGGGTTAGCTGCGCAAAGCCTCCACAGGGCAGAGGAGCGCCTTCACCCCGCTTGCCCTGTGGAGGCTACGAAGGCTGTACAAAGGTGGGGGGAAGGCTGCAACGCTTCCCCCCACTGCCAGCCCCACAAGCTCAGGGGGCAGCGAAAAGGCGGCTTGCCGCCTCTATGCTGCTCCTCGACCTGGTCTTTGGGGCTGGCGGTGGGGGAAAGCGGCGCTTCCGCCCGCCAGCCCCAAAGAGCAGGTCAAAAGGAACCCAAAGCCTCCAGAACCCAGCAAGAACTCCCACTGGGCTCCGGAGGCTTTGGGTGAACGCACCTTGAACGCACAGAACACACCTTGTTTTAGAGGGGGAGAACAAGAAATCCCCCCCCCCCCCGTTCTCCCCTTCCTATGGTCCGGTGCATCCTATAGAGCGAAAAATACGGCATTTAGCCACCTTCAAATATCTGAAGGGTGGTCACATGGAAGATGAAGCAGGCTTCTTTCCGGCTCCTCCAGAGGAGAAGACTTGAAGCAACAGATTCAAACAACAAGAAAGCATTACTTTTTTTTAGGGTAAGAGTTGTTCAACAGAGACCTCAACTTCACTGGAGATTTGCAAGCAGCGGTTGGGTGGCCACGATTCTAATATTTTTGCCTTTTCCCATTCCAACGCCCCTCTCCTCCAACCACCCAGGACTCCGAATTTTGCTTGAACTCCCAGTCTGGGAAGAGGAGATGGACTCCCTTGCAAAGCACAACCGGACACACCAGCACCTTAAGGTATGTGGTTATCGTCAAAGCAGTGGCGTAGCGTGGGGGGTACAGGGGGGGCCGGCCGCACCGGGCGCAACATCGGGGGGGGGGCGCTCGCCACCTCCGGAGTCGCCGAAGAGCCTCGGGCGCAGGCTGTAGCAGAGCCCCATGTCTCGCGGAACCGATGAGCTGTGCGCGCGTCAGGGCTGAAGGCGTCCGGCAGGCAGCGGCTCTCAGCGCTCCCCGCGTGTCAGGGCCGCGGAGGGCGCGCCAGGCAGCCCCTCCTCACAGCCCCGCCACCGCCGCCACCGCCGCCACCGCTGCTGCAGCTGCTGGGCCATGTTGCATTTTCCTCGCCTCTCTGCCCTCCTCCTCCTCCAGGCAAGCGGTGTCGTTTGGGGGGCAGCGCCAGCGGCAACTCGCCTCAGATCACCTGACACGGACCCACCGCCGCCGCCGTGGCTACCTTACCGTAAATACCCCAGCCCAGGCAGCAGCAAGAAGAAGCTGGCAGCGGCGGCAGGTTAGGGGTTAGGGGCGCAAATTACTTGCCTTGCCCCGGGTTAGGGGGCACAAATTACTTGCCTTGCCCCGGGTGCTGACAACCCACGCTACGCCACTGCGTCAAAGTCTCCTCAAAGTTCTCCTCAAAGTCTGGCCATGTTTGCCCCGTATTCAGCTGCCAGGGCAGGAGGCTGCTGATGTCGGTTTGCTGAAATTCTGAACTAAACTTCAAGCCTGGTTGGAATTCACAGGCTCCGGCCCAGAAACCTTTCTTCTGATCCCAGATGTGCAGAGGTTGGCTGGGGGTGGGGGTGCATAAGAAACTAAGAATTGCAGGATCAGGCTAGCGACCCATCTGATCCAGAACCCTGTTCTCACGGTGGCCAACAAGATGCCCATTATGGGAAACCAACAACAAACCTCTGGTTACATGAAACATACTCAAACAGTGTTTTGTGTTGTGTAGGCTCCTAGGAGGTACAGTGGTACCTCAGATTAAGTACTTAATTCGTTCCGGAGGTCCGTACTTAACCTGAAACTGTTCTTAACCTGAAGCACCACTTTAGCTAATGGGGCCTCCCATTAGCTAAATGGGCCGTGCCACCGGAGCACAATTTCTGTTCTTATCCTGAAGCAAAGTTCTTAACCTGAGGTACTATTTCTGGGTTAGCGGAGTCTGTAACCTGAAGCGTATGTAACCTGAAGCGTATGTAACCCGAGGTACCAATGTAATGGCCCACCTGCTCACCTCCTCCCTAAAATATCACTGGTTTGCTCATTTCTATATACAGTGGTACCTTGGTTCTCAAACTTAATCCATTCCAGAAGTTTTTTCCAAAACCAAAGTGTTCCAAAACCAAGGCGTGAAAGCAATACAAAATGGATTCATCCATTCCAGACTTTTAAAAACAACCCGTAAAGCAGCAATTTAACATGAATTTTCCTATCTTAATTGCATTTCAGTTCAAAAAATACTTGGATAAAATACATATTTTGTTACTTGCAGATGACTTTAGATACCTATTAGGTCCATCAATTACCATATAGCGTATCTTTTAACACAAAAAAACCAGAGACAATTTGTTGTTGACAAAGGACAGCTGGACATATAAAGGGCCCCATTACTTTCAGCAGCTTAGGGCCTCATCAGACCTAAATCTGGCCCTGGGTTCATCCTGTACGTGCACAGAGACAGCTTGTGCCCAAGCCAGGGGCCACACTTGGCTCGAATCCGGCCCTTGCTCTCAAGATGCAATATTCCGAGTTGACATGCTCTTGGGCTGAGCCGTGATGGATCCTGGCATGTTCACTTCTGTGCAACACAAGCGGGTACACAGCACATTAACTGAGAAGTCATTCCCTCTGTCTCAAAGTGGGTCTTATTCGCAGCTGAGTGAGCCTGGGATTTCTGCAGCCAAATTGAGCTCCCGCCTCCTTTTGACCCTGCAGGGGGCGTTCCAGTTCTGGCAGGCTTTGGGGGTCCACGGATTCCTGGTGGGCAAGGATCCGGCCTGGCGTCTGGAGGCGGTAAGAGCGGTGCCACCCAGTGGTGTTTTATTTACTTGTTTGAAATATTCATATACCACCCTATCTTATCGAATCCCAGACCGACACTTTAAAAAAACAAAAACTTAAATAAAGCACTTGGGGAAGTTTGTGGCTAAGCAACAGGGCACCTGTGTTGTGTGCAGAAACTGCCAAGTTCAAACCCCACTGGCAGCTGGCAGCATCTCCTGGTAGGGCTAGAAACCCCTTGCCTAAAATCCTGCAGAGATGCTGCCAGTCCGTGTAGACAATATAAAGCTTGTTGTTGGGTTGTTTAGTCGTGTCCGACTCTCCGTGACCCCCTGGACCAGAGCACACCAGGCACTTCTGTCTTCCACTGCCTCCTGCAGTTTGGTCAAACTCATGCTGGTAGCTTCGAGAACACTGTCCCACCATCTCGTCCTCTGTCGTCCCCTTCTCCTTGGGCCCTCCATCTTTCCCAACATCAGGGTCTTTTCCAGGGAGTCTTCTCTTCTCATGAGGTGGCCAAAGTCTTGGAGCCTCAGCTTCAGGATCTGTCCTTCCATTGAGCACTCAGGGCTGATTTCCTTCAGAATGGAGAGGTTTGATCTTCTTGCAGTCCATGGGACTCTCAAGAGTCTCCTCCAGCACCAGAATTCAAAAGCATCCATTCTTTGGCGATCAGCCTTCTTGATGGTCCAGCTCTCACTTCTATACATGACTACTGGGAAAACCAGAACTTTAACTATACGGACCTTTGTTGGGAAGGTGATGTCTCTGCTTTTTAAGACGCTGTCTAGGTTTGTCATCTCTTTTTCACTGGCCCCTCTAGCCAACACGATGCCTCTATGGCAGGCACCCCCAAACTCGGTCCTCCAGCTATTTTGGGAATACGATTCCCATCGTCCCTGACCACTGGTCCTGTTAGCTAGGGATGATGGGAGTTGTAGTCCCAAAAGAGCTGGAGGGCCAAGTTTGGGGATGCCTGCTCTATGGGTAAAGAAAAAAAACTTCTAAAATGCCCCCTTTGCAATGCACATTTGTAGGTATACTGAGGAATCTAAGGTGTGTTGTTGATTGGAACTGCAGTCGGGTGCCTGAGTTTTCCCTCTTAGGATTGATGAACCCCAAATATGTGGGTGTGTGATACTGTCTATTGTGGGGCTCGATTGCAGGTGCTGCATGCCTGGAGTGAGCTGGGCGCTCAGACCAAGCCAGATCGGGGGCAGGAGAAGTAAGTGAGGGGTCAGCGGCCTATGGGGGTTCTCTGATCCTTTCTTTTCTTTTAAATAATTCGTCTTTCTTGATTTAAAATATCATCTTACATATATGTTACAAATAGTTACAACAAAACACGAAATTGTAAGAGGAAAAAAAGATAAAATAAAAAAGCAAAAGAGAGTTAACAATAAGAAATGAACATTGGTTATAACATCCTGTCTTATCTAATAGAGTCTTCTGAAAGAAACGTCCAACCATTCTCGTCGTACTTTTTCTATTATCTTAATTTTGTCACACAGTTTGTTTTATAACTTTTCCTGTATAATTTTTCTAGTATATTTATTCCATTTGTTTATTATATACAAGTAAGGGTGGTGCTGTGGGTTAAACCTTTACCTTATTATCATTCAGTTCTGCTAGGATAATGTCATTATTACAGTATAATCTTATATACTCTTTGAATAGTCTCCATTCTCTGTATATTTTTTGATTTGGGGCTCCTCGAACTTTTCCGGTCAGCTTTGCTAATTGAAAGTACTCTAGCATGAGTGATTGCCAATCAATTATTGTAGGTGTTGTTTCACTTTTCCAACTTCTGCCTATCAGTATTCTTGCAGCTGTCTTGTATTTTGCTTTATTTCTATGGGCATTATTCCTAGAAGGAAAATCTCCGGCCTTTTTTTAAAAAGTAAATTTAAATAATTTCTTAAATTCATTATATATTTTATATTTCATTCTCTGATCTTTTCAATTTCCTTTCCCACCACTCCTCCCCCCAGACCCTCCTTAGTCCAGGGTCTGCAAGGACCCCTGGTGGCCGGACTGGGGAATGCAGGCAGTCCCAAGGCATTGGAGAATCTGAGGTTTGGGGGGCTGGGGGTTTGCCTTTTTATTGGGTACTTTTACGCATCACCCCAATATCTGAGTGGCAAGACATTCCAGTGCTTGGCCAGGGTTCAGTTTCATAGGAATGAAGAACAGCAGATACTGTTGTGTCCTTAGGATATATTTACTCATCTATGAAACCTGGGCATAATACATCAACGTTAAGCATAGCCTCCAACATTTCTCAGATGAAAATAGGGACATTCTATTCCATAATAAAAGGGACGTGGGTGGCGCTGTGGGTTAAACCACAGAGCCTAGGACTTGCCGATCAGAAGGTCGGCGGTTCGAATCCCCGCGACGGGGTGAGCTCCCGTTGCTCAGTCCCTGCTCCTGACAACCTAGCAGTTCGAAAGCATGTCAAAGTGCAAGTAGATAAATAGGTACCGCTCCGGCAGGAAGGTAAATGGCGTTTCCGTGCACTGCTCTGGTTCGCCAGAAGCGGCTTAGTCATGCTGGCCACATGACCCGGAAGCTGTACGCTGGCTCCCTCGGCCAATAAAGCGAGATGAGCGCCGCAACCCCAGAGTCAGCCACGACTGGACCTAATGGTCAGGGGTCCCTTTACCTTTACCTTTAAGGAAAAGCAGGACATTCTGGGATCAAATCAGAAACCAGGACAACTTCTGTTGTCCAGGACTGTTCCTGGAAAATAGGGACCCATGGGGTGGGGTGGGGTGGGGGGCCTGCATTAATTGCTTCTCCATTAGTTGCAGCTTTACATCCAGCACAGAGTTAGCAGGTCTCTGTGTCTCCAGCTTTCTGCCTGTTTCCACCCATTAGCCTGGAAGGCTACCTCACATAGACGCAACCTAGCTCATTCTTTTGTGATGCTGATGAGGACACTGAGATGGCCAGCCAAGTTAATGACCTTACAAAAAACTTGTGCGGCCAGCCCAGCAGCCTCCTCCAGTAGATTCCAACCAGCACTGGGCACAGGTCTCCCAGGACTGGAAGGTACTCAGGGCATCATCTAGAATGACCCCCAAATGCACGACGTCATTCGTCCCAAATGCATTGCACATAGTTAGCCGGGAGATTCTGCGATGTCCATCTTTTATTTAGAATTCATTCGGATTGGTTTGTAGGGAGGTCATATGACTTCACGTTGCCATCTTGCACTTTGCAATGCATGCATGTTCCAGTGGCGCCCACCCTGTGGAACACCCTCCCACCAGATGTGAAGGAAATAAGCAGCTATCTTATCTTTAAAAGACATCTGAAGGCAGCCCTGTTCAGGGAAGTTTTTAATATTTAATGCTGTATTGTTTTTAACACTCGATTGGAAGTCGCTCAGAGTGGCTGGGGAAACTCAGCCAGATGTGCGGGGTATAAATAATATATTATTATTATTATTATTATTATTATTATTATTATTAGGTGGGATTCAAACGCATACGAGCAATTTGGGTTGCATGGTTATAGCCGATCTGCTGCTCTTGTGCAACAAACCCACTTCCCCCTTTAAAAAGAAAAGCAGGCTTTTCGCAACGAGGAAGCCATGGCGAAACGCACTGGGAAATGTTGTGTTATTGCCGGACGTAACATCGTATAACCCCCCCGACGCATGCACCATAACCAGGTCATCTGGAAGCAACTCCTGTCGTGTGCCTTACTGCAAAAAAAGTCTTGAGTCGAAGCAGCAAGCATTTGAAATCTACAATTCACCACACGACCTGCAAAACAGTGACACAGTTACTGTATTTTTCACTCTATAAGACGCACCTTTTCCCCTTCAAAAATTAAGGGGAAATGTGTGTGCATCTTATGGAGCGAATGCAGGCTCCTTGGCTTCAGCGATAGCAACGCAAAGCCTCCGAAGCGCAGAGGGAACCCTCCCTCTGCATTGCTTTCGCTGAAGCCGCCTGAAGCCTCCTGAGCGCAGTGGGAACTCCCGCTGCGCTCCGGAGGTTTCAGGCAGCTATCTGCAAGCCTTCGTGGCACAGCATGAGTTCCCGCTGCGCTCCAAAGGCTTGCGGATAGCCGCCTGAAGCCTGGAGATCGAGAGGGGTCGGTGCACACAGATCCCTCTTGCTCTCCAGGCTTCGCTTCGCTGGAGAGGCGCAAAACAGTTTTCCCTCTCTGCGCAGCTCCCCTTCAGCGAAGCGGGAGGAGAAATGGAAGGGGCTCTGTTTCTCCTGCTCCTCCTCCTGCTCCGTTTCTCCTGCCACTTCACTGAAGGGGCGCTGAGCAGAGAGGGGGAGAATTCCCCCCCCCCGTTCTCCCCCTCCTATGGCCCGGTGCATCCTATAGAGTGAAAAATACGGTAATTTCACATACATCTCTTTTTTAAAAAAAATAATTTTTTATTAAGATTTTAAAGGTTACAGAAAAAAAAGAATAAAAAGAGAACAATCGAAGAAAAAACGAAAAAACAGTACATATACAAAAAAGACATCATCAAAAAACCGAAAAAAATAATAAAAAAAAACAAGTCAAACCTTTAACTCACTTACTTACATTCACTTATTTCCTTGACTTCCTCACGCCTCCCATTTTTGTATTCTAATTCAATTAGATATTCCAGCAAATCCTTCCAACTTTGTTTTAATCCCAATAATTTATCTTAGCATACTATAATTCCCCTCTTTATATTCTAATTCATATAAATATTTCAGCAAATCCTTCATCTTATTTTTATCCTTATATCTTATTATACTATAATTTTCCATTCTTTCTTTCACCAAATAACCATCCACTTTTACTTTCACATACATCTCTTTCAGGGTTCTGATTGTCCGGGATGAGAGCGAAAGGTGCAATATTTCTTGCCGGGTGCCTGAGAGCGTCATCCTCAGCTGCCGTCTGCTGGGAGCCGCGAGGAACCTGACTGCCCAAGGACTGGCGCAATGGGTGGAAGGGGCCTTGGGGCACCCGCAGGTGCCCTGGCCCGGCTGGATGGTGAGGAGGGACTTTGCTTGGGCTGCGTGAAACTTCTCTGGTGCAAGCTGCTTTTTGAATTGTTATTTTTTAAAAAATATTTGGTTTTTCAGATTTTTCACATATCCAACCTAAAAACAAAATTACAAGGAATCTCTTGGGCTTTCCTCCTTCCCTTTGTGGGTCCTATCGTTAATCATTTCCTCCTGCATCTTTTATAATAATCCAAATATTTTATCTCTCGATTGTATCCAATGTTCACCATTAAACTACAAGCAATATTCCAATCTTACTAACGATTTTAAGTGTTTACAAGATAAGTTATAAATTTTTCCCCATTCCTAATTAAAATTTTGGTCTTCCTGATTTGTGTTTCTTCCGGTCATTTTAGCCATTTTGGCAAAGTCCATCAATTTGATCAGCCATTCCTTTCTGGTAGGGACTTTATATTGTTTCCATCTCTGGGCCAATAGCATCTGCGCAGCTGTGGTCACATATATAAATAGTCTTTTCTGCTCCCTTGGGATTTCAGCACCTGGAATTCCTAAAAGGAAGGCTTCTGGTTTTTTTAAAGAAAACGTTATTTTAAACATTTTTTTCAACTCATTATACAGTGTATCATTTCCCAAAATCCTTTTACTACCTTACATTTCCACCACATATGACAGAAGGTGCCTTCTTTTCCCTTATATTTCCAGCATACATTTTTTTCAACTCATTTTATATCATTTCCCAAAATCCTTTTACTACCATAAATTTCCACCACATATGATAGAAGGTAGCTTCTTTCCCCTTATATTTCCAGCATACATTTGACTCCGTTTTATACATTTTTCCTAATTTGCTAGGAGTTAAATACCAACGGTACATCGTTTTCATATAATTTTCTTTCAACGTGTAATATGCTGTGACTTTTGAATCCCAATTCCGTAACTTCTCCCAAGCTGTAAATTGTATATTGCACAAGCTGCAATTCTGTGAAAGGATTTGTTGTGCCGAGAAGGCACCAAAATAATCCCTTGTGCAAAAAAATAAACCGGTAAACGAGTCAAGGCCTTGGTTTGGGGTCCACATCCTTTTCTGTTCTCTCTTTCTCTCTCTCTTCCAGGTGCCATGGGGATCCCCACTGAAGGCTGGTTTGGGGGAGATGTTGGCTGTTCTCCAGCTCACCCTTCCGGGAGTCCCGCTACTGCACGGCGGTGAAGGATCCCCTGTTCCAGTGCAGAATGCGTCCACGGTGAGACACAGACCATCGTCTTACACTTGGCGAAGGGCTGTAGCTCACTGCTAAAGCATGTCCGCCGGGTTGAATCCCCGGAATTTATTTAATTTATTTATTACATGTCTCAAACCTTCAGTGAGTTAGAATAGAATAGAATTTATTACCGGTATTTATACTCCGCCCATCTGGCTTGGTTTCCCCAGCCACTCTGGGAGGCTTCCAACAGAGTACAGTGGTACCTCGGGTTAAGTACTTAATTCGTTCCGGAGGTCCATCCTTAACCTTAAACTGTTCTTAACCTGAAGCACCACTTTAGCTAATGGGGCCTCCTGCTGCTGCCGCGCCGCCGGAGCACAATTCTGTTCTCATCCTGAAGCAAAGTTCTTAACCCAAGGTACTATTTCTGGGTTAGCAGAGTCTGTAACCTGAAGCATATGTAACCTGAAGTGTATGTAACCCGAGGTACCACTGTATTAAAATACAGTGGTCTGTTAAACATTAAAAGCTTCCCTAAACAGGGCTGCCTTCAGATGTCTTCTAAAAGTCTGGTAGTTGTTCTTCTCTTTGACATCTGGTGGGAGGGCGTTCCAGAGGACGGGTGCCACTACAAAGAAGGCCCTCTGCCTTGTTCCCTGTAACTTGGCTTCTCGCAGGGAGGGAACTGCCAGAAGGCCCTTGGCGCTGGACCTCAGTATCCGGGCAGAACGATGGGAGTGGAGACGCTCCTTCAGGTATACTGGAGTTAGGGACTTCCCCTGCTTGTGAAGACAGGCTCTGGCAGATGGACTAGCCGAAACCAAGAGGGGGGTCCAATGCAGAAGGAGGTGGTTTTTGCACAAGGCTAGGTGGGCGAGGGGGACTCCCTGGTCCTGAATTGGGTAACAGTGTCCCTGAAGGACCAGGTGCGCAGCCTGGGAGTCATTTTGGACTCACAGCTGTCCATGGAGGCGCAGGTCAATTCTGTGTCCAGGGCAGCTGTCTACCAGCTCCATCTGGTACGCAGGATGAGACCCTCCCTGCCCACAGACTGTCTTGCCAGAGTGGTGCATGCTCTGGTTATCTCCCGCTTGGACTACTGCAATGCGCTCTACGTGGGGCTACCTTTAAAGGTGACCCGGATACTACAGCTAATCCAGAATGCGGCAGCTAGACTGGTGACTGGGAGCGGCCGCTGAGACCACATAACACCAGTCCTGAAAGACCTATTTTGGCTCCCGGGACGTTTCGAGTACAATTCAAAGTGTTGGTGCTGACCTTTAAAGCCCTAAACGGCCTCGGCCCAGTATACCTGAAGGAGCGTCTCCACCCCCATCATTCTACCTGGACACTGAGGTCCAGTGCCGAGGGCCTTCTGGCGGTTCCCTCGCTACGAGAAGCCAAGTTACAAGGAACCAGGCAGAGGGCCTTCTCGGTAGTGGCGCCCTCCCTGTGGAACACCCTCCCTTCAGATATCAAGGAAATAAACAACTATCTGACTTTTAGAAGACATCTGAAGGCAGCCCTGTTTAGGGAAGTTTTTAATGTTTGATGTTTTATTGTATTTTTCTCTCCCCGTCCTAGTGTGACACTCTAACCACTACACCATGCTGCCTCTCCATCTTCCTATAGGGCTGTGAGTGTGCCCTCTCTGAAACTCTGGAGATTTGCCCTCGCCACTTTGTCTGCTCCCCAACCTACTCAACCCTTAAGTACGCCCATACCTCCTGCCGCCCCCTTGACTCTTAGCACCCCACCTCGGTGATCCTACCCACCCCCCTTTGGGAATCACTGATCCAGCCCCAACAGAGCAACATTGACTTATGGTCTGATGGCACTGCTGACCCCCTGTTTAAATCAGCCCCTTATTCAAAGCAATGAGGACTAGAATCCTGTTGTGTGTGTTTTTTGAGGGAAACTCCCTTGCGCAGCTGCTGCATATACGCTTCACACGCAAATGGTCCTGGGTTCAATCCTTGGCATCTGCAGTGTAGACAGTATGGAGGTAGGTGTGATGGCCTGGGATTCGGACTTGGAGGCTGAACCTGAGGGATCCCAGCCTGCACAGGATTCCCCGCCTCCAGAACCAGCTGAGCCGGGGCTTGAGCCTGAAGGGTCCTCACCTGTGCTGGGTCCTCAGGCGCAGGCACCAGCTGAGTCTGCTCTGGCTCCTGAGGTGATGGAGGACCCATTGCCTGCAGGTGCTCCACTCTCAGCCCCGTCAGAGGAAGCTGAGGTTGCTTCTGGGTCCAGTAACCCTCCTGTCTCTCCTGAGCTGCAGAGGCTCAGGGCAGAGAGGCGGAGGGAACTAAGTTCCCGCAGGAGGAGGGCTCGCCTCCAGGCCAGGAGAGGTGAGTCACCTGTGGACCAGGGCTGCCCTATGCCTTGGGGCAGATAAAAGCCGGCCAGCCCCAGTCCCAAGTTGCAGGAGCAACATTGTTGGTAGCCTGTTCCTGCCTTGCTCTTCTGCCAGAGTTCCTGACCTCACCCGACTCCCTGCCTTGGACCCAGCTTCAGCTTTGACAGACAGCCTCCATACAGCACCCTTGACCTCGGACTGGACTCAGAGCTCGCCGCACGGTTAGCCCTCGGGACCAGCACACTAGGTGGGCCAGTGGTCTGAGGCTGCTTTCTGTGCTCTCTCAATTAGGAAGGAAGTTCTGACCGGGCCCTTCTGGAGATCCTGCACCGCTCTCTCCTCGCTCTGCACGCCAGCTCGTTCGCTCTACACGGAGTCGATTACATCCCTCTGCCCCTTGCCAGCCACTCGGAGGATGTCTTCGCCTTTCTCCGGCCCGGATCCTGCTCCGCAATCCTGGTGCTCTTGAACCTGGGTCCGCGGCCCCTCCAGCTCAGCCTGAGCCAGCTCAACTTCCTGGTTCCTGCCAAAGTTCTCTTCAGCACCCACCCTGAGCCCCAGCGAGAGAGCAACGTGGACCGAGTGAGGCTGACGCCACACCAAGCAGTCCTCCTCCAAGTGCCCAGAGGACGTGGACAGTGATTGGCTGCCACGGAATCCGGTCCACACAGCTGGCAGCCAATGTGATGTGAAAGGAACTCTTATTGGCCGCTCGGCCGCCCTGCTATCGACCAATGGAAGAGATGCTCCTA
Organism: Podarcis erhardii; assembly: GCF_964252035.2. Lineage (NCBI taxonomy): Eukaryota > Metazoa > Chordata > Lepidosauria > Squamata > Lacertidae > Podarcis > Podarcis erhardii. The sequence continues at coordinate 89,881,082 of NC_138511.1, forward strand.
TTGGGATATTGTCACTGATGCATATACATACCGTATTTTTTGCTCTATTAGACTCACTTTTTCCCTCCTAAAAAGTAAGGGGAAATGTGTGTGCGTCTTATGGAGCGAATGCAGGCTGCTCAGCTATCCCAGAAGCCAGAACAGCAAGAGGGATTGCTGCTTTCACTGCACAGCGATCCCTCTTGCTGTTCTGGCTTCTGAGATTCAGAATATTTTTTTTCTTGTTTTCCTCCTCCAAAAGCTAGGTGTGTCTTGTGCTCTGGTGCGTCTTATAGAGTGAAAAATACAGTACTTATAATGCAGATTGGTGAGACTCACCTGTGAAACCACTTTGATCAGCCATGGCTTCCCCGAAATTATTCTGGTAAGTGTAGGGTGCTGAGAGGTGTTAGGAGACACACACACAAACCCATTCCCCTCACAGAACTGCAATTCACAGAATGGTTTTAAGGATCAATCCCTCTTCCCAGGGAACTCTGGGAATTGTAGTTCTGCGAGGAGAATAGGGGTCTATGGAGGACTTTCAGCACTCTTAAACTACAGTTCCCAGAAATTTTTGTGGGGGAAGAAGCCATGGCTGTTTAAAGTGGCATCATGGCGTGCTTTAAATATATGGTACGACTCTGACCTGAGAAGGGATGGGATGCCATCCTCCTTTTGGCCATATCCGTGTGGGCTAAAAAAACCCTGCCACTGTGCATTAAAATGAAATAAAGGAAATCTCCCAGATGTCTGCTTAGCTGGAGGCCTTGACTGTTGAAAAGGGTTACCCTAGACCTAGAGCTTTACATGTAGGGTGCAAACAGGGCCTAGCATAAGGGGTTACCTTATGTGTGTGTGTGGTTTTTGTTGTTGTTTAGTCATGTCTGACTCTTTGTGACCCCATGGACCAAAGCACGCCAGGCACTCCTGGTTTCCACTGCCTCCCGCAAACTCATGCTGGTTTCTTTGAGAACACTGTCCCACCATCTCGTCCTCTGTCGTCCCCTTCTCCTTGTGCCCTCCATCTTTCCCAACATCAGGGTCTTTTCCAGGGAGTCTTCTCTTCTCATGAGGTGGTCAAAGTCTTGGAGCCTCAGCTTCAGGATCTGTCCTTCCAGTGAGCACTCAGGGCTGATTTCCTTCAGAATGGAGAGGTTGGATCTTCTTGCAGTCCATGGGACTCTCAAGAGTCTCCTCCAGCACCAGAATTCAAAAGCATCCATTCTTCGGCGATCAGCCTTCTTTATGGTCCAGCTCTCACTTCCATACATCACTACTGGGAAAACCATAGCTTTTACTATACGGACCTTTGTTGGCAAGGTGATGTCTCTAGTTTTTAAGATGCTCTCTAGGTGTGTTTTTTACAACCATGCAAAAAACAAGGGGGATTGTGGGATTCCAGGCAAATTCAGGCTCCAAATTTCACACACCCATACAGATACAGAGTGGGGAAAGTGGTTGGATCCGCAGCTGGCACACGCAGAGGGGCAGAGCCAAGATAATTGCAGCGACGCAGCCAACGCTCTCCAAACGCCAACTCCCTTGGCCGACAATGTCTTCCCTCCCACAAGACAAACAGGGGAGGGAGGCCAGCCGGAGTCTGTCTGCACAGGCCTTCATCTCTGCCCTGTTCAGTCATAAGGTCATAGGGAACCAGCTAGAGAGGGGGCGCCTCTGAGCATACACAGAGTAACCACAGCCAGTTCCCCACATTCCCACGAGCAGAGAGCGGATCAGAAATCTCCTCTTCTGGGGTGGTTGAAGCCTCCGGAGTTCTTTCCTTTGACAAGCTCTCTGTTTCAATGGAGCTTTTTAAGCAGAGGTCAGATGGCCATCGGTCAGGGATTCTTTAGTTGCGATTCCTGTATGGCGGGGGGTTGGACTAGATGACCCCTGGGACCCATTCCGATTTGACGATTCTAGACCTCAGTTTGCATAAGAACTAAAGGACTATGGGAGAATTGGTATACAGGGAGACAAGGTGGTCCCTAATGATGATGCTGATGCTGATGATGTTGTTGTTGATGATGATGATAATAGTAATAAATTTTATTTATAATACCCCGCCCTCCCCGGCCAGAGCCTGGCTCAGGGTGGCTAACACCAGGAAAATTACAGTAAAAGCATAAGGGGGGGCAATTTAAAATACAGGTTAAAATGTAATTTATAATGCAGCCTCATTTTAAAAGTAGCCCATAGATCAAAACCATAAGGGGAGGGAAACATAAGGGCCAGACTGAGTCCAAACCAAAGGCAGGCAGAACAGCTCTGTCTTGCAGGCCCTGCGGAAAGATGTCAAGTCCCGCAGGGTCCTAGTCTCTTGTGACAGAGCGTTCCACCAAGTCGGGGCCAGTACTGAAAAGGCCCTGGCCCTAGTTGAGTCCAATCTAACCTCCTTGAGGCTCGGGACCTCCAAAATGTTGTCATTTGTGGACCTTGAGGTTACCTGATTCCTATTAAGCCCTTTAGGCTTTCATACCTCAGCATTGATACCTTGAACAAAGCTAGGAGATTTCCTGGCAGCCAGCAAGGAGCCAGTGTGGTGTAGTGGTTAAGAGCGGTAGTCTCCTAATCTGGGGAACTGGGTTCGCGTCTCCGCTCCTCCACATGCAGCTGCTGGGTGACCTTGGGCCAGTCACACTTCTGTGAAGTCTCTCAGCCCCACTCACCTCACAGAGTGTTTGTTGTGGGGGAGGAAGGGAAAGGAGAATGTTAGCCGCTTTGAGACTCCTTAAAGGGAGTGAAAGGCGGGATATCAAATCCAAACTCTTCTTCTTCTTCTTCTTCAGTAACTGCATAATGGATGCAGAGTTGTTCTGGCCAAAAGCTACGATGCTTCACTCTGCATGAGCTGCAGTTTCTGAACCAACTTAATTAATAATAATATTAACAACAACAACAACAACAACAACAATTTATTACTTATGCCCCGCCCATCTGGTTGGGTTTCCCCAGCCACTCTGGGATGCTTCCAACAGGAGATTAAAAATACAATAAAACATCAGTCATTAAAAAACTTCCCAAAACAGGGCTGCCTTCAGACATCTTCTGAACGTCAGATAGTTGTTTATTTCCTTGACATCTGCTGGGAGGGTGTTCCACAGGGCGGGCGCCACTACCAAGAAGCCCCTCTGCCTGGTTCCCTGTAACTTGGCTTCTCGCAGGGAGGGAACCACCAGAAGGCCCTCGGAGCTGGACCTCAGTGTCCGGGCAGAACGATGGGGGTGGAGACGCTCCTTCAGGTACACTGGACCGAGGCTGTTGAGGGCTTTAAAGGTCAGCACCAACACTTTGAATTGTGCTCGGAAACGTACTGGGAGCCACTGTAGGTCTTTCAGGACTGGTGTTATGTGGTCTCGGCGGCTGCTCCCAGCCACCAGTCTAGCTGCTGCATTCTGGATTAGTTGTAATTTCCATGTCACCTTCAAAGGTAGCCCCATGTAGAGTGCATGGCAGTAGTCCAAGCAGGAGATAACCAGAGCATGCACCACTCTGGCGAGGCAGTCTGCGGGCAGGGAGGGTCTCATCCTGCGTACCAGATGGAGCTGGTAGGCAGCTGCCTTGGACACAGAATTGACCTGCGCCTCCATGGACAGCCGTGAGTCCAGAATGACTCCCAGGCTGCACACCTGGTCCATCAGGGGCACAGTTACTTCATTCAGGACCAGGGAGTCCCCCACGCCCGCCTGCCTCCTGTCCCCCCAAAACAGTACTTCTGTCTTGTCAGGATTCAACCTCAATCTGTTAGCCGCCATCCATCCTCCAACCACCTCCAGACACTCACACAGGACCTTCACTGCCTTCAAGGGTAGCCCCACGTAGAATAAATTGCAGCAGTCCAGCCAAGACGTTGCCAAGGCCTGCACCACCATAGCCAGGCCATCACTGCCAAGGAACAGCCAAAGGTGGAAGGAAGCACTCTTGTGAGCCACTGAGGACCCCTGTGCCTCCGATGATGGTGACAGATCTAAGGCAAAAAACCCACCAAGAAGAGCGCAACCTGCCACTCTCTGTCCCCCTCAAAATGGCTTCTGTCCCTCCAGAATGTAGCTTTGGCTTATCAGTTCTGCTTGGGGCTGGCTGAGGCTGATGGGAGTTGTGGTCCAAAACCACAACTGGTTGTGGGAGCCAGTGTGGTGTGGTGGTTAAGAGTGGTAGTCTCGTAATCTGGGGAACCGGGTTCGCTTCCCCGCTCCTCCACCTGCAGCTGCTGGGGGACCTTGGGCCAGTCCCACTTCTCTGAAGTCTCTCAGCCCCACTCACCTCACAGAGTGTTTGTTGTGGGGGAGGAAGGGAAAGGAGACTGTTAGTCGCTTTGAGACTCCTGAAGGGGAGTGAAAGGCGGGATATCAAATCCAAATTCCTCAAACATCTCAGGGGCACCAGGTTGGGCAATGTTGATGCAGCACACACATTCATACTTGGGCTCCAGATCCTGCATGTTGTGAACTGCCCTGTGTTCTTTGCATGAAGAGCAGTAGACAAAATCTATTAAACAGCAACAATACACCTGGTACGCAGGATGAGACCCTCCCTGCCTGTGGACTGTCTCGCCAGAGTGGTGCATGCTCTGGTTATCTCCCGCTTGGACTACTGCAATGCGCTCTATGTGGGGCTACCTTTGAAGGTGACCTGGAAACTACAACTAATCCAGAATGCGGCAGCTAGACTGGTGACTGGGAGCAGCTGCCGGGACCACATAACACCGGTCCTGAAAGACCTACATTGGCTCCCAGTACGTTTCTGAGCACAATTCAAAGTGTTGGTGTTGATCTTGAAAGTCCTAAACGGCCTCAAATGCCCAGTATACCTGAAGGAGCGTCTCCACCCCCATCGTTCTGCCCAGACACTGAGGTCCAGCTCCAAGGGTCTTCTGGCAGTTCCCTCCCTGCAAGAAGGAAGGTTGCAGGGAACCAGGCAGAGGGCCTTCTTGGTGGTGGCACCCGCCCTGTGGAACGCCCTCCCACCAGATGTCAAAGAGAAGAACCAGACTTTTAGAAGACATCTGAAGGCAGCCCTGTTTAGGGAAGCTTTTAATGTTTGATGCATTACTGTATCTTAATATTTTGTTCTATGCCGCCCAGAGTGGCTGGGGAAGCCCAGCCAGATGGGCAGGGTATAAATAATAAATTATTATTGTTATTGTTATTATTATTATTCCCTAGTTTAAAAGCATAACACAAAAGCTTAGTGTGTAGTCATAGCGGCTATATGTATGGGTGTAACTGACCTACTCACTGGATAATAAAGCTGCCTCAAGCAAGGCTCTGTTAAATTTAATATCTTGTCGCTGCTGGTTCTATGACAGTAATAAACTGATTGATTGACTGCCTTGTAATTGGTCATTATACTTTGCAAACTGGGTAGAGGTCTATTAAATTAGTATACACCTTCATTATACACACAGACACACATCTCAGCCTCCCCTATCTTCAACATGGGAGACAAATTATACTGTCCTACCCGACAAGGCTGTTGTATGTATTAGAACAATACAATGTATGTGTGGGAGGTTTTTAAACCCAGGTTTGGGTGGCCAAGGCTTCTCCAGAATGCCATTGGATGGGGATTATTTTAGCTGCGATTCCTGCATGATTGAAGGGGGTTGGACTGGATGGCCTTTGGGGGGACCCCTTCCAGCTGAAAGATGTTAAATTATTTTTGTATGCCACAACTGTGCACATATTTTATTAGCTAAAAAGTGGAAAACCCAAGAACTACCAATGATAGAAGAATGGCAGATAAAGATGATGGATTTTTCGGAGCTAGCCAACCTGACCGGAAGAGTCTGTGACCAGAAGGTGGATGAGTATCATTAAACATCTTTCTTCGGCAATTCCACACCTGTTATTCCAAGGAGAAAGGCCTCTGGTTTCTTGATAAATGTATATTTCAACATTTTTTTCAATTCATTATAAATCTTTTCCCAGGAAGAGTGGATTAAATTTAATGATTACTTAGTTAAATACATTAAGTTAAATTAACTGAAAACAGCTTGCAGATACTTAATTGGCTCAGGATTTTATTTATGTTAAGCGTCAAATTAATATGTTTAATTTCATAATGTGAAGATCTAAGGATGTTAAATTTTATAAGACCTGTGATTCGGAAAACTGTTAAAAGGACATGCAATGAAATTCAACCAAGGGGAAGCGAGGAAGTCACTTCACAATGTTAACAAGCGTAATTTTCAATAAGGCTCTGATTTATGTTTGTTTGTCTTATGTGTTTGTTTGTTTATAATGTGAAAACCAATTAAAAAAAAATTGATTTTTTTTTAAGTCCCCATCGGGGGCGCGCTCCCGTCTTACCCCCCCCCGCACCCCCTCCCCCGCCTCCGATCGCCCTTTTAAGGCGCCCCCTCCGCCGCGCCCCTTTTAAGACGGGTCCGGAGCGGTGCATTGTGGAAACGGGGGGGGGGGGAGGAGGCGGCGTGGAATTTCGGAATGAAATGTAGCAAAGGGAGGAAAAAAGTGAGAGGGAAGCAAAAGAGGAAGTGAGGGGCGGGGGAGGCAAGAGTGGAACCACATCAAAGGGGGCGCGCCAGGGAGGCGAGGCGGGTGCGGGAGCGCGCGTGCGCGTGCCCGCGCCCCCCCCCTTCTCTCTCTCTCTCACCGCCTCCCCTCCTTCTCTGGCCAGGCAGGATCGGGACCATGACCCCCCGGCGGGGGCTGGTGCGGGCCGGGCCGAGGTAGCCGCGGGCCGGAGGAAGGAAAGCGGGGAGCGGCGGATGGGGACCGGAGCGGACGCTGCGGCGGCGGCGCCGGTGGCTCCCGGTGCTGCTGCCTGAGCCTGGAGCTCCGGCAGCCTCCTCTCCGGGTCTCCGGCCCGCCCGGCCTCCTCGCGGCCCCACCCCCGTCCCCACCCCGCCAGCTCGGGGCCAGCGGCAGCCCAGCGGAAGCGGCAGTCGGAGGAGCGGCGGCGCCGCACACGGAGCCCGCAGACATGAGGTCGGTTAGTGCTGCTACCTGCTGCCCGGGCGCGGCGGCGGCGGAGGGAGGGAGGGAGGAGGGCGCCTTTGTTGTCTGGGCTGCGGGAGCCGGGATTTCGGGGAGGGGGGGGCGCCGTCTGGCTTCCCCGTGGGCCTCCGCCCCGAGGAAGGAGCAAGCGGGGAAACGGGAGGCGGCACGCCGAGGCTGCTCCGAAGAAAGGAGCGCGGCGGCACCCGCGTCCCCGCCCTCCAGTCGGGGCTGCAACCAGCGCAGATTCTGGGGGGGGGACCTAGAACATCGGGGGGTGCTGTTTGGGGGGAACTGGGAGATTGGGGGTTGCTGTTTGGGGGAAGCTAGAACCTTGGGGGTTGCTGCTTGGGGGAAGCTAGAACATTGGGGTTGCTGTTTGGGGGGACCTGGAAGATTGGGGGTTGCTGTTTGGGGGAACCTAGAACATTGGGGGTTGCTGTTTGGGGGGACCTGGAAGATTGGGGGTTGCTGTTTGGGGGAACCTAGAACATTGGGGGTTGCTGTCTGGGAAAACCTAGAAAATTGGGGTTGCTGTTTTGGGGCACCTAGAACGCAGGGGGTTGCTGTTTTGGGGGAACCTAGAACATTGGGGGTTGCTGTTTTGGGGGACCCCCTTCCCACATTACGCGGTTTTCCTGGTTCCTTTTGTAACCGCTTGGGAGAGAGGTGCACGTGGCAAAGATTAACACCCCCCCCAAAAAAATAGAAACTGTTAGAAGCTTTTTTTAAAATGGGGGGGTCGTTTTTGCCCTCTCTTTGAAGCCCAATTGAGCGTGTTTTCCGGAAGTGGGGAAATGTTCCCCAATATAGGAAGAGAGATTAGCACTCCCCCCGCCCCCCACTTTGGAAGAGGCAAGAGAGGATACAGTACCCCCCCCAAAAAAAATTCCTGTGGTCGGAATGACTGTGGACACACGCAGCCCATCTTTGAATGGGAGCGAAGAGGGGTTGAATGGGGGCACCCCAAGTTGATGTCTGAAGCCACGCCCTTCCGTGTGACTTCATTGCTCGCCCCCCCCCCGCTTGAGATAAGGGGGGGGGGGAGACTTCCAGGACGGCAGCGGAGTTTGTTGGCGAGTTTCTCCCGGGGGAGGGAATCGAGCCACGCCCGGGCAAGGGGGGAGCAGGAAGAGATAAGGATAGATTTGCCCCACAGCTGCCTCGTGTCGTCCATAAGTGGGGCGGGGGGGGGGTTGTGAGGAATGCAAATTCTTTCCCAGGGGGGTTGTGCATGCATTTCGCTTTGGGGTGGGAGTTTTAAGTTTTTTGGGGGGCGGAGGGGGGCATTTCCTAGTTCTGCAATAGAGGACTGAAGGTCAGGATTTAGGGTGGGGGCTGCAAGGGGTCAAGTCGAAGGGGGGGGGGAGCGACACCTCTGATCCGTTGTGAGTGGGGAGGGACCTCAAAGGTTGGTTTCTGTGATCCGGGTATGCCACTTAGTTCCTTGCAACCCCACACCTAAGGAACAAATCACCCCCACCCTTTAAGGACACAGGAAATTGTTTTCTCCCAGGAGGGCATTCCTGAGAGGGGGGTGGCTCCGCCCCTATGATGGTACAGGGAAAGTGATCTTTCCCGGAGCCCAAGACCCTTCCCGAATTTGGGGTGCTGGTCTGGTGGGTCCCAGAGTTTCTGGCCAATGCTGGACATCCGATAAGTGGTCAGTCCTCTTGAATGGATCCTTGTCTGAAGATGACTGGACTGGCTTTAGGTACCATTGCAGGGGAATGAGGGGCACCTCAAACCTCCATCTCTCTTCCCCTTGCGATCCTGGCCCTGCTCCTGTCCCCGTTGTGCCCCCTTCGCTCCTTTCCTCAAGTTGAGGGGGGGGGACACACCAAAGACCCCCACCTACCTCCAAGTCTCTTTCAGTGAATGCAGGTTTGGAATTGTAAACCTATTTCAAAGCAGGCTATTTAAGGTTGTCCAGGCTCAAGCTGCCCCCAAATCTTAAGTCTTAAGTCTCAGGTAGGTCTTAAGCTCTCCCACCTCATTTTCTGTGTCCTGGGACTTGCAAGGTTGTGCTTTTGAGCATGTGAAGAGTGTTTTCCCCTGCTTCGTTGAAGTAGTGTGATAATTTCTGAGCCTAACAGGGAGGGTTCTGAGGTCAGGAGGGGAGAGAGACAAGCAGCCCCCCTCCTTCAGAAATTAGGCTGACGAGGAGGAGGCGACCAGCCGTCCCAAACCAAGGGAAGAGGCAGCGTGGTGTAGTGGTTAGAGCAGTAGACTTCAACTCCCATCATCCTTAACTAGCTAGTGGGATGATAGGAGTTGTAGTCCCAAAACAGTGGAAGACTCCAGTTTGGGGAAACACTGGCGTTGGCGTGTCAGATCAGGGTTCGAACCCCCCACTCGGCCACTGGGTGTCACCTTGGGGGGGGGGTCCATTCACTGCCTCCTAGCCTGGCCTACCTCACAGGGTTGTTGTGGGGGTGAAATGAGGAGGTTGGTAGACCGTGTCTTGAGCTCCTTGAAAAAGCTGGGGTATAAATGGCATTCTCCCCTCGCCTCCTTAATCCAGCGGAAAGCTGTGCCTGTGGCCCCGATCCCCTGAAAGCAAAAGGAAGTGAAATGTAGGGGAAGTAGATTCAGATCAAGCGCAGGGCCCTGAGTTTAAAATCCATGATATGCCTTATCTATGAGCCGATCTCTAGTTGCTGTATTGCAATTTTTTATTTTTTATTTTTAAAAGGGCAGCCAGCCCCTGCCTGCAGCCTTACAATACAAGAAGGGAAAGTTGGGGTGTGGGGGTGTGGGGGAGGCAGGGTGTGTTTTGCAGGTTAAGCAACCCGGAAGAGGTCAGTTTGTCATCTTCGCTGCAAGAGACACGGAGTGCAGTGACGCCTTAAAGGTTGACAAGATTTATCACTGCCTGGGCTGCCATCATCAGCATCACCACCGAATTAGTCAGCCTTGAAGGGCTCACAGGGTTCTTGGTCTCAGTAGGAGGAAATGCAGAGAAAGGGAGCGTGTAGTACTTGGGGGGGGTGTCCCAAAGTGGGGGTGGGCAGGATTCCTTGTTGGGGGGTGTCGCTGGAGGTGCAAATGACTATCAGACTTTGAAAAGCTGGTGTCCCTGGAGCAAGCCCAAGAACTTTGTTCAGATGAATCAAACTAAATAGTTTTATTTGGGTTCTGAATAAATGTGCTGTTCACTGCTTTGAGTTCTATTATTCTGTGTTTTTAAAAAAATAATATTTCTTAAGAGTTTAAAGATTACAAAAAGAAAGAAAAAGAATTAAACAAATCAATATAATAAAATACAAAAACAGAAACAAAAATGAAACATTGAATTAACAAAACAAAACAAAAACAATTAAAAACACTTCCAATATTTTCAATCTTAACTTTCATTCACTTGTTTCATTGACTTCCTCACGCCTCCCTTTTTGTATTCCACTTCAATTAACTGTTTCAGCAATTCCTTTCCATCTTCATCTATTTTCTGTCCTGTAATTAATCTTAACATATTCTAACCTTGTTTTTTCCCTTTAATACATTAACAATCTATCTGTACCTAGTTCCTTATAACATTTCTGCCAAAGCCATATAACTTCATTCCACCATTTTTCTATAGCTCATTAATTTTACAATATTTCTGTAAATAATCTTTAAATTTTTTCCAATCTTCTTCCACCGACTCTTTTCCCTGGTCTCGGATTCTGCCAGTCATTTCCGCCAATTCCATATAGTCCATCAACTTCATCTGCCATTCTTCCCGGGTGGGTAAATCTTGTGTCTTCCAATACTTCGCGATGACTTGCTGCTGTTGTCGCATACATAAAGAAAGTTCTGTCCTTCTTTGGCACCAATTGGCCGACCATGCCCAGGAGAAAGGCCTCTGGTTTCTTCAGAAAGGTATATTTAAATACCTTTTTCATTTCATTGTAAATCATCTCCCAGAATGTCTTAATCCTTGGGCATGTCCACCAAAGAGTTCTATTATTCTCTTCCATAGTTGGCCGTGCGAACCGCTATTCTGAATAATGCTTTTTATAAAATGCTGGGGATGAGTTTATGGGACCAAGGGGGTGGTGCGTGACCCCCAGAATTTTGGAAATGGCTGGTGTAGTAGGAAATCTTTGGAGGGTTTTGGAGAAAAGTCCTGTCTGGTGTTTTGTGCAATCTGGAGACAGGGTTCCCTCTGGCATTGGGGTTGCCCTGGGATAGGAAGGAAGAGAGGAGAGTTGTGGTGGTTGTTGGCTATGTTTTCCCCGGTGTAAGGTAAAGGTAAAGGGACCCCTGACCATTAGGTCCAGTCATGGCCGACTCTGGGGTTGCGGCGTTCACCTCGCTTTTTTGGCCGAGGGAGCCGGTGTACAGCTTCCGGGTCATGTGGCCAGCATGACTAAGCCACTTCTGGCAAACCAGCGCAGCGCACGGAAACGCTGTTTACCTTCCCGCCGGAGCGGTACCTACTTATCTACTTGCATTTTGACGTGCTTTCGAACTGCTAGGTTGGCAGGAGCAGGGACCGAGCAACGGGAGCTCACCCCGTCGTGGGGATTTGAACCGCCAACCTTCTGATCGGCAAGTCCTAGGCTCTGTGGTTTAACCCACAGCGCCACCCGCGTCCCTTCCCCCGGGGTATACCCATTGAAATGGATGGACGTGGCTAAGCTAGGTCCATTCATTTGGCTAGGTTACACTGAGTGCTCATTTAAATGGGGAGCTCTGGGTGTCTCAAAGGGTACAGAGGAGGCTAAATTAATTTTAAGACTGTAAGCGCCCTGAGGCCAGAGACCTGCTGCCCTCACTTAAGCCATAAAACGCCGTATTATGTCGACAGTGGGGTGCAGATTCCCTCATCAATAGTGCCGGAGGAACCCCAAAAGTATCAGCCAGATCCTCTTATATGCTGCCTTTTCTTAAAAAAATGGGGAGTGTGACCTCTGACCTGTGGGTCTGGTTATCTCAAGAGTGAATGACATAGTCTGGCTTCCGGACATGTTTCCAGTGGCAGTCATTCAGTTATCTTTAGTAGCCCCCAAGGGAAATTTGAACATCCTGGCAGCCGGTCTTTCCATGTAGGCTGCTGCTGTTGATGGAGGCTTCACTTTGCTGCTCTGGCTCAGAGTGGGCTGCAAACATGGGTCCAATCCCTTTTTAAATCTGCGTCTTGCAGCATTTGAGGTCAGTCGTGCGCTGCATGTTCTGAAACGGCCGCCCATTCATTTCCTTGGTTGACTCCTTGCAGGGTGAGACGACTTTGAGTCACTAGAGAATTGTCTCCTTATTCCATGATTAAGTTCCCTCGAGAGCCTTTGCTGTGTAGGACTTTGTCAAAAGCTCTTTTTGGGGGAACTCCAAGCTTGCCATGTCTTCCGCTGGGTTGTTCCTGTCTCCGCTCTTGACGACACGTTCAAACAGCTCTGAAAGGTTATCGAGGTGGGACTTCCCTTCGATTCTTTATAGCTGCGATTCCTGCATGATTGCACCAGGTTGGACTAGACGGCCTTTGGGGGATCCCTTCCAGCTCTAAGCTTTACTCAGAATAGACCTTTCGAAATTGATGGACCTAACTCAGCCACGTTCATTAATTCTGATGGCTCTAAAACTTCATTCTCTGCCACCCCATGTCTGCCTTCTTTAGGCTAAATAACTCTTGTCTTTCAATAATACATTTTAAACACAGAATTCTGATACGATACAATAATCTTAATTGTCATTGTCCCATACAGAACAACAAAATTGAAAAATCTACACAAGACATTCAAAAACCAACAAGCCTGCTATCCCAGCCTGGATAGCCCCCTAAAAACTCTGATACCCCAATTTTTAAATACAGTATACTTCCATAGAGTTTCCTTACATTGCGTTTAAAACCAAAATCACATTTGGGTAGAAACGGTTTCTCAGGCGGCTAGTCCTAGTCTTTATAGCCCTGTACCTTCTTCCAGAAGGCAGAAGCTGAAAGAGATCATTTCTGGGGTGCGCACTGTCCTGCGCTATCTCTGCAGCTTTCTTATGGCACCTGGAAGTGTAGATTTGATCCAATGTGGGAAGAGTGCACCCAATTATTCTCTCCGCAGTCTTTACAACCCTGGACAGCATTGTTTTTCCCCTGACCGTGCAGCAACCTAGTGCCGTCTCCAGATGTTCTGGACTACAACTTCTATCATCCCTGGCTGATATGCTAGGACTGATGGGAATTGTAGTCCGAAACAGCCCAACGGGGAGGTCTGTGTTAAGAGTAGCTGACCTGAGACTTTGTTCCCCTTCACTGCTGGGGTTGAACTGACGGTCTCGCAAACTTCTGGGCAGGAACTTGATTTCACAGAGATGTTGCGTGATGTGGAACAGTTTCAGATCTGAGTTCGTTGACTCTCGGGTATATACTGAGAAATCTTTGACGATTACATTTATATATTCTCCGCTCCCCTGCCTCTTTCTTCTGAGGTGGGGTCCTCCTCACTTAGTCCTCACAATGACCCTGCAGAGTAGGCTGGGCTGAGAGTCTGTGACTGAACCAAAGTCACACAACCAGCTGAGCGGGGATTCGAACCCAGCTCCCATCAGTGGCTCTCGACCTCCATCCTTGTGGTTAGCACAGGGGAGGGAGGTTTTTATTCCTTTCTCAGCAGACAGGAATATTGAGGTTGTTCGCAGCACACCAGCAATTAAGAGTTTCCTGGCACCGATGACCTTGCAGAATCCACCTCTCCCCTCTTCTAACAAAACCACAAAAGGCCCTCTCATTTGCAAAGCCTTTGTTTTGCATTTTGCAAGGTGCAAAAGAGCCCTCTAGGAATCCTGACTCCCACCCAGAGCTCGCAGCCACCCCTTGAGTTTTCTGTCGGGTCTGGGTCATGGCAGTGGGGGGGGGGGCGTTGCTGCGTTTGCAGCTGTGCAGAAGCAACCCCCCCCCCACCTTCCCGACCCCTTGAAAACCCACAGCTTTTCTCGCTTCCACTTCCGGAGACCACGTCAGCACTGAAAGCTGTGGGTAGGAGAAGCGGATTTCAGCGGCCCGGTCAGGGTTTTATTTGCGTCTTCATGCAGCGCCTAGTGGTTAGAGCTGTGGGGGAGGCCTGAGAAGTTTCAGCAGCTGCAGCAACTGGTGATTTTATTTTCTGCGCAGCCCCCCCCCCCCCCGCCATCCAAATGTCTGCTACTTGGGGTCTCTTTCTGGTATCTTTCAACAGCTGAGAGGCTTCCAGCTGTCTGGGAGTGAAGGGGGGGTTATGTTGCATGCTCCCCCCGAAAACCCTCCCCCAGCCACTTTGGGGAACAAAGATGCTTAGAAACATGGAACTGTAGAGCTGGGACCCCCCAAGGTCATCTAGTCCAACCCCCTGCAATGCAGGAATGCTGGAAGGACTGAATCGTTGAAGTCTAATGTGAAGGACTTGGCCAGATGCTTTTCCTAAACCCTGCCTCATTTAATCCCCCACAGCAACCCTGTGAGGTAGACCAAGCCGACAGGAAGTTGGGTAGTAAATAATAATAATAATAATAATAATAATAATAATAATAATAATTTATTATTTATACTCCGCCCATCTGGCTGGGCTTCCCCAGCCACTCTTGGCGGCTTCCAACACAATATTAAAATACAGTAACGCATCAGACATTAAAAGCTTCCCTAAACAGGGCTGCCTTCAGATGTCTTCTGAAAGTCTGTTAGTTATTTTTCTATTTGACATCTGGTGGGAGGGCGTTCCACAGGGCGGGTGCCACTACCGAGAAGGCCCTCTGCCTGGTTCCCTGTAACTTGGCTTCTCGCAGCGAGGGAACCCCCAGAAGGCCCTCAGCGCTGGACCTCAGTGTCCGGGTAGAACAATGGGAGTGGAGATGCTCCTTCAGGTATACTGGGCCGAGGCCGTTTAGGGCTTTCAAGGTCAGCACCAACACTTGTGCCCCGAAACGTACTGGGAGCCAATGTAGATCTTTCAAGACCGGTGTTATATGGTCTCGGCGGCCGCTCCCAGACACCAGTCTAGCTGCCACATTCTGGATTAGTTGTAGTTTCCGGGTCACCTGCAAAGGTAGCCCCACGTAAAGCGCATGGCAGTAGTCTAGTAGCCCTCAGGGTCCCTTCCAATTCTATGATAAGTGGGGGATGGGATTTGAACCTTGGTCTCTCCCAGGTCCTAGTTGGACGCTCAACCACTATACCAGGCTAGCAACCTTGCAAAGTTTCTGACCCAAAAGGCAGCAGCATTTTTCACTTAAGAAAGGTAAAGGACCCCTGACCGTTAAGTCCAGTCACGAATGACTCTGGGGTTGCGGCGCTCATCTCGCTTTAGTGGCCGAGGGAGCCGGCGTACAGCTTCCGGGTCATGTGGCCAGCATGACTAAGCCGCTTCTGGCGAACCAGAGCAGCGCACGGAAACGCCATTTACCTTCCCGCCAGAGTGGTACCTATTTATCTACTTGCACTTTGACGTGCTTTTGAACTGCTAGGTTGGCAGGAGCAGGGACCGAGTAACGGGAGCTCACCCCGTCGCGGGGATTCGAACCACCAACCTTCTGATCGGCAAGTCCTAGGCTCTGTGGTCACAGTGCCACCCGCATCCATTTTCATATTTTCACTTTGACAAGGAACAAAAACACCGCTTTCTCTGTCTGTGTGCTCACATGTGTGCCTGTCTGCCATGTCTTGTTTGAGATACAGCCTTTCCCCCTTTCTGCCTTAACTTTCCCAATCTGTAAAATGGGCAACCCGGGCAGGAGTCCAGAGAGACCCCTGAGCTCTGCAGTTACTTGACTGAGTTGCTTAGTACTGACTGTGGGTCTGAGATGTTGCAGGCGATTTAATGAGTCCTGGCTGATTACCTAAAGATCAGGAAGCAGCCTGTCCCATTTCCTTTTTCCACTGTGTACATGGACAGACTGGGAAGAGGAAGAGCAGGCCCAGTGGGTGTTAACCCTTGGGCACCCAGGGAGTTGTGGCCCATGCCTTGAAGGCAATCTTGGTGCCCTCAGATCTTGCTGGACTACAAGTCCCATCAGCCCTAGCTGGCACAGAACTATTTGGGGGGTTTTGAGAGCACCAGGTGGGCTCACACATATACCCAGCAAGATGCCAATTAAAACCAAGCCTTTCAAAAGGCAAATTCACGCAATCGTAGAATTGGGAGGGGCCCCCCGAAGGTCATCCAGCCCAACTCTTCACCTGTTCCTCCTCCTGGTGGCGCAGCAAGAAAACGGCTAGCACATTTGCGAAGCTAAGCAGGGTCCGGTTGGGTTTCATATGGGATGGGGGACCGTGCATTGCCCGGGGGTTGGGCTAGATGCCCTTTGGGACCCCTTCTGCCACCTTCCTCTTTTTAAAGGCTGCTTAGCCTTAACCACTGAAATGAGTGCAATGGTAATACTTTGAACTCCTCCGAGAAAAGGTTCCATTTCATCTCCAGGAGAAAGATGCTCCATTGTTTTGGGTGGGAAGGGAAGAGGCAGCTTCCGAAATGAACTTTTGGTGAAATAATTTTTTAACATATAAATTCCAACATTCATTTAACATAGCTTCTTATCTTATACAATATTTTAGACTTCCATCAACAACCTCTGAAGATTTTCCGTTCTTTATCACTTGTTCTGCATTTCTTAATTTCTCTATTACTTTTAATTGCC
Source organism: Podarcis erhardii (assembly GCF_964252035.2). NCBI lineage: Eukaryota > Metazoa > Chordata > Lepidosauria > Squamata > Lacertidae > Podarcis > Podarcis erhardii. Next base: position 89,897,602 of record NC_138511.1, read on the forward strand.
CTTAACTAATAATCCTTTTCAAAGTCTTCCTTGCAATATTTCACAAAGTCCTCCTTACAGAACTCCTTGCTAGCGTAATCTGTTTGTCACAATTGCTTTTCAAATAGATGAAATATTTACTCCAGTCCTCTTAAGAATCTCTGATCCCGCAGGTTTCGAATCCTTCCTGTTAATTTATCTAATTCTGCATAGTCCATTAATTTCATTTGCCATTCTTCTTTGGTCGGCAGTTCTTCTTGCTTCCATTTTTGTGCCAATAATATTCTTGCTGCTGCTGTTGTGTATAAAAATAATTTCTAGTCTTGTCTGTTAATATCCTCTCCTACAATGCCAAGTAAAAATGTTTCTGGTGTGTGAGAGACAGAGATTAGATAAATTCATGGGGGGGGGGGGTTGGTCCATCAGCCAGGAACAAAGACCCTGAATTGAATGATAATGGAGCCTCCATGTTCAGAGAGTGTCTACCTCTAAATTTGATGTACTGGGGACGGAGGACAAAAGTAGCAGAAGTGTGTTTGTGTGTGTGCTCTGCTTGGGAGATTCCAGAAGCACCTTGGCTGTCCTCTGTCGGAAGCAGGATCCTGGGGCGTTTTTTCCTGATTCAGCTGCGCCGTTCATAGGGGACACGGCAGGTTAAGATTCAGATTCGGCGTTTAAAAGGGTGACTTCATTTTGCACTGGAGCCAGCTTCATGCGCCGGGTTGCTAAGCCCCATTTTCCTCATTCCTCAGATGACTAAGTGCCGTCAGCCCCAAACGCTAGGGATGAGCCGGCCAGAACAGTGAGCCCCAGGATGCCTTGTTCTGCAAACTAAGGCCCAGCGTGTTGCCCCACCACAGGGCAAAGAAAGGACAGACAGATAGATAGATAGATAGATAGATAGATAGATAGATATCTTTATTGTCATTGTCCCATACAGAACAATGAAATTGAAAAACTACATAAAACATTCAAAAACCCATAAAAACTCTGAAAACCCCTAAACCCCTAAAAACCTATTTTGAAATATACTATACTATACTATACTATACTATACTATACTATACTATACTATACTATAAAAACCCCTAAAAACTCTGAAACCCCATTTTAAAATACACTATACAATAAAATACACTATACTAGAGACTCCTTATACTGCGTTTAAAACCAAAATCACACTTGGATAGAAACTGTTTCTCAGGCGGCTAGTCCTAGTCTTTATAACCCTGGACCTTCTTCCAGAAGGCAGAAGCTGAAAGAGATCATTTCTGGGGTGCGCACTATCCTGCGCGATCTCTGCAGCTTTCTTATGGCACCTGGAAGCGTAGATTTGATCCAAGGTGGGAAGAGTGCACCCAATTATTCTCCCCGCAGTCTTTACAACCCTGGACAGCATTGTTTTTTCCCTGACCATGCAGCTCCCAAACCACACACACAGACCATAAGTTAATACACTTTCCACAGTACAATAGTAAAATGCCATTGCTGCTGCCTCTAACCTGTGGAACTCGCTGCCACAGGAGGCTGGGGTGGGTGGCCACAAACCTCAGACCTGGCATATGGCTACTCCCCGTGGCCGGATTGCATGCTTCCCGTGGGCATCTCCTCAGGTTCTTATGGAACCTCCAGCTCCAGCGGCAGTCTATCTATATTCCTAGGTTCTTTGGGGTATTTGGCCACTGTGAGAACAGGAGGCTTGGCTAGATGGGTCAATGGCCTGATCCTGAGCTGCCTCAACTGCCTGGCCTCACCCCGAGTCTCTGGGCCCCCCAGCGCCGGAATCTTCTTGGGGGTCGCAGGTTCTGGGGGCCGCTGCATTGTGACGCAGCACTGAGTTCCGATTGGCACGTCTTCCGGGCTGGTGGGAGAGGCAGAGAGACCTGCACCCGGGCCGGGCGCGGCGGGGGCACAACGCCGGACACCATGGGCCGCTTCGGAAGGTTGTTTCGCGCCGCGCCCCCCCTCGGATTGGGCCCTCTGTTCTGCTGGCCTCCCGGGTGTAGGGGAGGGGGTTGGAGTCGCAAGCGTGGGTCGTATTCTGCCCTTTGGAAATGCCACCATACTCTCCCTGTCCCCCGTCCCCCTCGCTAAACATGAAACTCCGACATGGATTGCAGCCCCTTCTCTCCCCCCCCCATATTGCCCCCCCAATACCAGCTGTCCCTTTTCTCTCGCCTCCACTTTCTCATCCAAGGTCAGCCCTGATATTCTGTCAGTTCTGTTTTTTGGGGGGGAGTGTTTCTTGCCCCCCCCACAAAGAGTCCTAAGTCTTGCTGGCCCTCCCCGCCCCCTTTCCCCAAATTGTCCTGAGCTGGAAAAGGCCGGAAAAGCTGTGCGCCTTTCAGGAAGTGACTCAGCCGTCTCAAATACAAGGCTGCCCAGGGGAGGAAGAGGAGGTTTTTCGGGGGGGGGGGACGACACTTCACCTCCTTACTGATGCTCTCCAGGGGCGAGCACAGACAAGATCCAGTTGCATTCTACCCCCTTAGCCCCAAGGCATGGCTTTTGGCTGCTCCCAGAACTTTCGGGGGGGGGACACCACCGCTGGTCGCCTTGCTTCCCCCTCCGTTCGCCATAGGCGACTTGAGTGGTTTGGGGTTTTTTGCTCTCTGGCAGATCGCCGGCTCCTGACCCGCCGTCTAAGCCCAAAGTGGAGAAGCATGGCACAACGCTCAGGTGTGGATGGATTGGGTCTGTGTGGGGGAGATGTAGCCCCCCCCAAAAAAATCTTCTTTATCCTGGGGTGCCCACCCTTATCTCACAAAACCTGCAGAGGCCTTTGAGAGGGGTACCCGAGATTCTTGTGTATTCTAGGGATGGAAGCAATCTCCCCCCCTCCCCCCCCCAAAAAAAAATCTTGGAAGTTTTGGACCTGCCTCTGGCTGGAACCTGAAAATTGCCCCCCCTTTGACTCTTAAGGGATGGTTTTGTTTTATTTTTCCCCCAATTTTTTTATTAAGTTTTTCACAATTATAACAAATAAAACATAGAAGAAAAGAAAACACACAAGACACATTACATTACTAAAAAGAAAAGAAAAGCAAGAAAAATTTAAACACCTATCACTTGAAAAACCCAAGTTATCTTACATTGTTAATTGACTTCCTCGAATCCTTCCCTTCTGAATTTCATTGTATCTGCATATAACAGCTCTCCAATATCATTCTTCAACTAAAATTATTTCCAACAATTACCGTATTTTTCGCCCTATAGGACGCACCGGCCCATAGGACGCACCTAGATTGGGGGGGAGAAATAAAGGGGGAAAATTATTATCCCCCCCCCCAGGCACGGGGCTGGGGCGGGGGAAGCCCGAGCTTCCCCCGACCCCAGCCCCCAGAACGGGACCCAGAGCAGCTTTGGCATCGCTCTGGGAGCTTGCTGGGCTGGGGGAGGGGGAAGCCCTCGGCCAGCCTCCAAACCAAGTCGGGAGTTGAGTTTGCGGGTCTGGCGACGGGCGGGTGGGAGCAGGCTTCTCTCCCCCCCCCCCCCCGGCCAGCCTTCTAACCAAGTCGGGGGACAGCAGGATGGCGGCGTTCCGCCTCCCCGCTGTCCCCCGAGCTTGTGGGGCTGGCGGTGGGGCTCTCCTGAAGCCTGGAGAGTGAGAGGGGTCGGTGCGCACCGACCCCCCTCCCTCTCCAGGCTTCAGCGAAAGCCTGCATTCGCCCCATAGGACGCACACGCATTTCCCCTTCATTTTTGGAGGGGAAAAAGTGCATCCTATAGGGCGAAAAATACGGTAACTATCTTCTCCTCTTTCCTTAATATTCTAAATTCAGCTTACTTACAATTGAACCTTATTTTAATCCTCAGCCTGTTTGGTACTTTTCAAGTGATTTCTAATTATTTATATTACAATATTTAGCTAAATAGTCCTTAAATTTCTTCCCGTCTTCTTCCAGTCAGGTCGGCCAGCTCCAAAAAGTCCAACATCTTCACCTGCCATTCTTCCACCACTGGAATTTCTTGGGATTTCCAATTTTTAGCTAACAGCAGTCTTGCCACTGTGGTGGCATACAAAAATAGTCTTTTTGGGGGGCAATTCCATTCCTATTATTCCTAGTAGAAAGGCCTCTGGTTTCTGACTCTTAGGAATGGTTTTAAACACCCCCTCCCTCCTTTCCAGACTGATTCCTGGAGTCCGGGGGCTTTCTGGCTTCCTTGGCCTCAGAAGGTGGCAATTTCCCCACCAATGGAGGTTTTCCACCAGGGGTTGGGATGGATGACCCCTGGGGTTCCCTCCCGACCCCACGATTCTGTGACCTTTGACTTTCTCCGTTTCCAGCAAGGCTCCCGACCCCCCCAAGGCCAAAGACCAACACCATTCGACGCAACTCAAGTACGGATGAGTATTTGGGTCAGGGTGGGGGGCAGGGAGTTAGCAACGGCAGGGCGCAGAGTGGTGGGCTGGTTTGCCCTCCATGCTTGCCCTTTGCAAGATGCATTTTTGGAGGGGGGGGCAAAGCTATTTAATTTTTCTCCTGGCCCTGCAGTTGCAGGCCTGGAAGCAACATCCTTCTGTGGCCGCCTTATGCATTGTCCCAAAAGGCCTGGTTGGGAGGGGGCTGAGGACCACCCCCCTCTCCTGGGGGTCTCCCTGGGCTTCTAGCCCCCCAGAGACCAGGAATGTGCTTCCCTTTGGCAGGATCACGCTGGGGAAGAAGTCTCCCGCCCCGGAACCCACTAAGAAAGTCGAAGTGAAACAGGCAGAGAAACCCAGGTGCGAATGAATTTTTTTTGGGGGGGGGTGCGACACTACAGATGCTCTTCTGAGCTCTAGGAAAGGGCTTTGAATTTCAGGATAAGGGAATCCCCCTCTCCCCATTGGAAGGGTTGAGAGCCACCTGCTCCCCACTTTGCCACCCTCTTACTAAATTGGGGGGGGGGCAGCAGAAAAAAAATTTCCTGGGGTGGCACACAAGGGGCAAAGTCTTGTGTGCAACACATTAAGATTTCTAAAAGGGGAAAATCCCATATATATCAGTGACAGGAGTGCAACGATGGAGGGAATATCATTTGGGGGGGGTCATTCCCCCCCCATCTAGAACCGCCCTCTCCAACTGGGACCGAGCTGACGGTTTCTTGTGCATGATCAGCGTTCGGGGGGGGGGGATGTTTACACGGCTAATTCCAAACGACTTTGAACGCCGTCCAAAATGCACATGCACGCCCATTATACGTGGAAATGTCTTTTTCCAGGCCCCCCCCAACCCCGAGCCGTTCTTGTCCCTCTGCAGAAAACAAAGGCTGTGCAGCTCTGCCAATTCCCACCTCCCTCCCGAAAAAACCCACCACTTTTTTTTTTAATACAAAGTTGGAGAAAGTAACATGGAAAGCAATCCTGAGTCGAACCGTACCTGCTTGTCTGTTGCTCTGTCCTGACCCACCCCCCCACCCCAAATTTAACTCAGCCACCCCCCCACCCCATCAGTTTGCAATGCTTCCAGCTCATAAGTCTGGAATTTGGGGAGTGTGTCTCTAGCAAAAAAAAACCACCTCCTTTGTGAATACCTTTATGGGGAAGTTAGTTGCTTTGGGGAGAGAATGGAGGCAATAGATGATGTCAGGATGTTTTGAGCTGGGCTGGGGGTGCTTGTCTTTGCTTAGGCAGGGTTGCTGGGGGGGGGGGAACGGCGCTGGGTGTCTCTGGGCCCCTCCCCGCCTCCTCCAACCGCCTTGCATTCCCACATTATCCGGCCTGTCCTTCAAGTCTACCTTATATGGGCAAAGGCTGCTTTTTGCTCTCCCGCCCTCCCTCCTTCCGCCTCTTTTCCGGTTGGCCGTTCCAGGTGCCAATTCTTATTCTTTCAGTCACTGCCAGAGTAAAGGGGGGGGCAGCCTGTTTCCCGCACTGCCCCCCCCCCACTTAACCTCGCTCTGTTTTCCTGAAATAGAGCGGGTAGGTCTTGTTTGCCCTCTGAACCTAAAAGGAGCAGTCTAGTCCAGCCTCCTTTTGTCGCAGAGGCCAAATACCCCATAGAACCTAGGAACGCAGATAGACTGCCCCTGGAGCTAGAGGCTCCATTAGAAGAGCTGGGCTTCTGGATCAGGACAGGAGTCAGGGTCCTGTTCTCCTAGGGGCCAGGGAAACCCCGCAAGCAGCTCTTGAGGTTTCCAGCAACTGGGATTCAAAAGCCTACCTCTGGCATGTTTTGGTTCGGACAGCCGGCGTTGAGCTGAGCCACCAGAGGTTATATTTCCCCCCCCCCCCCGAAATTTTATTGATTTTCACAATATTATGAAAAACAAACAAACAAACACACAAGACAAACAAACAAAGCAAACATAGATCATAGCCTTATTGAAAATTACAGTTGTTAACTTTGTTAAGTGACTTCTTCGCTTCCCCTTGGTTGAATTTCATTGCATGTCCTTTTAACAGTTTTCCAAATCCCAATTTTTATGAAATTTAACTTAAACTTTCACATCCTTAAATCTTCACCTTATAGAATTAATTATTACTTCATCACTTAACATAAATAAAATCCTAAGCCCATTAAGTATCTGCAAGCTATTTCCAGTTAATTTAACTTAACAAATTTAACTAAACAATCATTAAATTTCTTCCATTCTTCCTGATACTCCTCCTCCTTCTGGTCGCGGACTCTTCCGGTTAGGTCGGCTAGCTCCGAAAAATCCATCATCTTCATCTGCCATTCTTCTATTGTTGGTAATTCTTGGGTTTTCCACTTTTTAGCTAACAAAATATGAGCAGCAGTTGTGGCATACAAAAATAATTTAACATCTTTCTTGGGCAATTCCAAACCTGTTATTCCAAGAAGAAAGGCCTCTGGTTTCTTTGTAAATGTATATTTCAACACTTTCTTTCCAATTCATTATAAATCTTTTCCCAGAAGTCTTTCACCTTGGGACAGGATCCACCAGAGGTTATAGCTGCTTGGGGGGCGGCCTTGGCATGGGGGTTTGTGCCCAGGTTGCAGCGCTCTCATTTGGCCCCCGCTGGCCTGGCATTTGCAGTTCCTAGGCCATTTCTCTGGGTAGAACACCTGGTTGGCATGCAGAAGGCCCCAGTTTTCATCTGGCAGGATCTCCAAGGTATAGGGTTGGGAGGGTCCTTCACCTGTAACCCTGGAGAGCTGCCGGTCAGAGTAGACAACGCTGACCTGAACTTGGTATCAGGCAGCATCCTAAATCTTATATGCCCAGACCCTGCTGGGCAGCTGCATTGGAGTGCAGAAGGCCTGGTTGCAGCCTCCCCCGCCACTGGGCATCACACTTACCTTATGAAATGCTGGGATTATCTTGATAAGACCCTGTACCCACCCCTGTTTGGCCTGGAGGGGTCCGTAAGAAGAGGCTAAGGTGTCTCTTACGTAGAGGGGAAACTGAGGCAGAAGGAAGCAAGGGAACTACTTGAGTTGACTTGTAAGTTGCAGGACCCAGGAGTCGTGTTTGCAGGTCTTCCTCTTTCTCTCGCCGCCCCCCCCCATGAGGTTATGAAAGGGAAGGTGGTTTGTTTATGCTGTAATTTTTGTGTCTTGGGATACTTGGCCGAGCAAGTTCCACATTTCACAAAACCTTCCTCTCGCAGCAAATGTTCCTCCATTTGTGAGCTGGAGAGAGAGACCTTTGGTCTGGGGCCTGCAGCCTGACCCCAGAATGCAAACAAACGGTTTTGCAAAGGGAAAAATGCGACGGCTGGGGAGAGAGAGGACGGGATAGAGAGAAAATGTCGCAGTGGTTTCAACAGCAACATCTGATTAGATGCGTCTCAAAGGATTCTGGGTATTGCTGTGCCACGGTTTCCCAAGCCGTTTCTGAGAAACATTGGCCGTTGCAGAAATGTGTGTCTGTGAATTGGATTTTATTTATATTTTTGGCATTTATATTGCACCCTTTTCTGCAAGGGGCTCAGGGTGAGGTACCTGGTTCTGCTCCCCCTCCTCATTTAATCCCTGCACCAATCCTGCGAGGTAGGTTAGGCTGAGGGTTGCAGTGACTGAACCCGCAAGCAGCATGCCTGAGTGAGGATTCGGACCCCGGTCTCTCCGAGGTCCTAGTCTGATGCACTCTAACCACTACACTGCACTGCCTCAACTTCAGACCCGCCTGGAATTTTTGACGGTGCACTGCCACCTTCCAAGGGCTGGCAGAGCCCTTGCTTGGCGTGCAGAAGGTCCCAGGTTTAATCCCTGAATGAGTCTCCTGGAGCTGCCAGTCAGTGTAGGCAGTGCTAAGCTAGGTCTGAGTCGGTAGCGTCCTGTTTAAAACAGCCCTTTGCTAAACTCCATGAGGACTGGCAACTTACTTAGACGGAGGCTGAGCACTTGCAGGCAGGAACCCCCTGGCATTTCCTGGTAATGCGCGCTGTCTGAACCTTGGGAAGCCCCTGCCGGCCAGTGCATGCAACACTGACCTAGGCTGACCAAGTCTCCTCCAGCTTCCTCTGCACCTAGATATATGCCCATCTCGAACGATGCACCCATCCACCTGCTCTGCGGCACTCGCAGGTGGCATTGCAGGGACGCAGTTTCTGCCTTGCCGGTGCAGGCTCTGGCTGGCAGCAGTTGCAGAGCCACACCTCGGGTCTTCTCCGGCCTTGCGCAACCCTCCTCCGGACGGTTTGGATCTTTGCCTTCTCTCTTAAAAGCGAGGTAGTCTCGGAAGTGTACCTTGCGTCACTGCGGCCGTGGTGAGATTGTGAAGGGACCTGTGACTTGCGAGAGCCGGACGTGATGGAGACGCATGATGGGCTGAAGTTGTTGCTCAACACAACCTGGGAGGGGTGAGGATGAGGTGGATTGGTCCCCTCTCCACCTCACGTCGCTCTCGGCTTGAAACCAGAAGGACTTTGCCTGCCTGTTCCTCATTTATTGCTGATTTATCCCCCTTTTTCTCCAAGAAGCTTCAGGGGGTGCAAAGCTCTCTTGCTACTCCCTGTTTCATCTTCACAACAACCCTGCGAGGAAGGGCTTAGGCTGAGAGGCAGTGGCTGTCACCCAAGGGAGGATTTGAACCCGGGTGTCTCCTAACAAGGTTGCAGGTTCAATCCCCGTATAGGACGGCTGCATGTGTCCTGCCTTGCAGAGAGTCACTTTCCCTTCCAACTCTCTGATTAATAATACAGTGGTGCCTCGCAAGACGAAATTAATCCGTTCCGTGAGGCTCTTCATATAGCGGTGTTTTCGTCTTGCGAAGCAAGCCCATTGACAGCTTAGCGGATTAGCGCTATTAGTGGTTTAGCAGCTTTTAGCGGATCAGCTGATTAGCGGCTTAGGGAAAGGGGGGGAAAGGGGGAAAAACCCGCAGGAACTCGCAAGACATTTCGTCTTGCGAAGCAAGCCCATAGGGAAATTCGTTTTGCGAAGCGCCTCCAAAACGGAAAACCCTTTCGTCTAGCGGGTTTTCCATCTTGCGAGGCGTTCGCCTTGCGGGGCACCACTGTAATAATAATAATAATAATAATAATAATAATAATAATAATAATGTATACCCCACCCATCTGCCTGGGTTTCCCCAGCCACTCTGGGCAGCTTCCAACAGAACACTAAGTTTGGGAAACCGTGGATCCTGGGATCCTTCTTTTGGAACGCAGCAACAATTATTATTATTATTATTATTATTATTATTATTATTATTATTATTACTATGGCCTTTCAGGTTCCTGCCCTCCGCACTGCCAAACACAGAAGGCCTTGCACACACAAAACACTGGGTTCCCCCGAAGCTCAGCTTCCCTCCAGGCACCAAAGGGTGAAGCGGAAACGGCAGCCGCTCCCTTAATCCAAACAGGCAGCGCCAGGCCTGGGCCACGATTCCTGCCTCTGGGCTGCAGGCGAGTTGTGGCACAGCCCCGGCTCTGCGGGGAGCAGGAATGGGGAGCGGGCGAGAGGCAGGGAGAAAACAGGCAGCCTGCAACTGGAAAAGACCAGAACAAATTGGCTCAAGGAAACTGAAGGAGGTCCTTTCTTGGAAGGCGAACTCAGAGGAGACTTTGCAACAAGTACTTTAGACCTATGCAGGGCTAGGGAGGTGGCGCTGCAATGCCAACATGGCAAAGAAGACGGGCAGGAGTGCAGCTTAGGAAACAGAGTGTGTGCATAAAATAATAATAATAATAATAATAATAATAATAATAATAATAATAATTTTATTTATACCCCGCCCTCCCCAGCCAAGACTGGGCTCAGGGCAGCTACCACCAGGTATAAAAACAATTGATTAAAATACAACTTAAAAACAAGAATAAAATGCAGTCTCATTTCAGTAGAAACTCAAATCAAAAACTTTTGGGGGATGAAAATGTCAAATCTTCACCAAGGCTAACTGTCCAGACTGGTCCTATGTGAGCCAGAAAAAAAACCAGGGAAGTCCCCAAATAGGAGTTCCATCACAGAAGGAAAAAGGAAAAAGGAAAGAGGGGGCGGGGATCAAGTTGATTCCAAGCCGAAGGCCGGGCAGAACAACTCTGTCTTACAGGCCCTGCGGAAAGAAATCAGATCCTGCAGGGCCCTGGTCTCATGAGACAGAGTGTCCCACCAGGTTGGGGCCATCACTGAGAAGGCCCTGGCTCTGGTTGAGGCTAATCTGACCTCCTTAGGGCCCAGGACCTCTAGGACGTTGTTATTTATGGACCTTAAGGTCCTCCGTGGGGCATACAAGGAGATCCTGTAGCTACGAGGGTCCTAGGCCGTGAAGGGCTTCAAAGGTCAAAACCAGCACCTTAAATCTGAGTAAGTAAGAGCGGGGGCTCGACCAGGCTGCTCGGGGGTGCCCAGACCCAACGGGCGAAATCTCCCCTCTTTTGCTAGATGAGAGGGCTGTCTATGCACACTCTGTGGCAGCAAGGCTGCGGCAGGAGAGGGAGAGTTGCTCTTGCGCTCAGATCCTGCTTGTGGATTTCTGTGTTGTGAGATGAGGAGACTGGACCATTCTTGGCCTGATCCGGTTCTAAGGCTCTTTTTGGCACATGCATGTGTGCGCGCACACACAAATGGTGTGGTTTTCAGGCTGTTTCTATGTCCCAGACATTGGCCAACCTCTCTCCCCCCGTTGTGTTCTATCAGCTCCTTCTATACCCTCCCTCCTTGCGCATGAAGACCCCAGACAGTAGAAGACACATGTGCACACGTGCGCGCGCGCGCACGCACGCACACACACACACACACACACACAGTCCTTGCCAGCCTGGCTGCTTTTCCTGTTCTGCCAGTTGCCACAATTCTCTGAGCACCCTTGCGCTAAGAGAGGAAGCTGGCGGAGAAGAACTCACTTGACAGCTTTGTGTGCATAGCGGGGTGGGGGGTATGATTGGGTGCGGAAAAGAGACGGCCGTGGAAATCGGCTGGGGCGCATGGTGGTCTGCATACCCAGGCCCCTTGAGTCCAGTGCGGAACTTGCCACTGGCTTCCTATAGAGTTTCCGTATTTTTCGCTCTATAGGACGCACCAGACCAAAAGACGCACCTAGTTTTTGGAGGAGGAAAACAAGAAAAAAAAATATTCTGAATCTCAGAAGCCAGAACAGCAAGAGGGATCGCTGCACGGCGAAAGCAGTAGTCCCTCTTGCTGTTCTGGCTTCTGGGATAGCTGCGCAGCCTGCATTCGCTCCATAAGACGCACACACATTTCCCCTTACATTTTAGGAGGGGAAAAGTGAGTCTCATACAGAGTCTTATACGGTACTTCTCTTTCCCACCTGCCTGCCCAAGGTTCTAGTCCTCAGCATTCTGCATGGAAACATTCCGCAAGGATGCCCCTCCGTTTTCCAAGCACAACCCCTTTCTTTCCTCCTCACCCCCCCCCGCCCCATGGTGGACTGGCAGCCCTGGACTACTTAAACGGATTAAATTGCAAACACCTTTCTTCTTTTTGATTTGCATAATTCAGCCCAGCCTTGGAATTTGGGCTTCCTGGTTGCAGATAAGCTCGTATTTTGCATCTGCTGTGCAGAACCCTCCAGTTGTATGTTAAACATGTCCCCATGTGGCCTGCCCTCCCGCTTGCCCTCATACATTTTATAATAATAATAATAATAATAATAATAATAATAATAATAATAATAATAATATTTTTTTATTTATACCCCACCCATCTGGCTGGGTCTCTCCAGCCACTCTGGGCAGCTTCCAACAAAACACTAAAATACAACGACCTATTAAACATTAAAATCTTCCCTAAACAGGGCTGCCTTCACATGTCTTCTAAAAGTTTGGTAGTTGTTTTTCTCTTTGACATCTGGTGGGAGGGTGTTCCACAGGGCGGGTGCCACTACCGAAAAGGCCCTCTGCCTGGTTCCCTGTAACTTGGCTTCTCGCAGCGAGGGAACTGCCAGAAGGCCCTCGGCGCTGGATCTCAGCGTCCGGGCAGAACGATGGAGGTGGAGACGCTCCTTCAGGTATACTGGGCCTTTGAGGCTGTTTAGGGCTTGAAAGGTCAACACCAACACTTTTAATTGTGCTCGGAAACGTACTGGGACCCAGTGTAGGTCTTTCAAGACTGATGTTACATGGTCTCCGCGGCCGCCCCCAGTTGCCAGTCTAGCTGCCGCATTCTGGATTAGTCGTAGTTTCCGGGTCACCTTCAAAGGGAGCCCCACGTAGAGCGCATTGCAGTAGTCCAAGCGAGAGATAACCAGAGCATGCACCACTCTGGCGAGACAGTCTGTGGGCAGGGAGGGTCTCATCCTGCATACCAGATGGAGCTGATAAATCTTTTAATGTAGATTTAGCGGTGCCTTAGGACAGCTAACCCTTTCTGCAACATTTTAAATCTGCAAAGTATTTTTTATGTGCCACTGTGTTTCCTCTGAGCAGTAGGCCATTTTACAGAGTGGGGAACTGAGGCAGAGAGAGAGAGAGAGAGAGAGAGAGAGAGAGAGAGAGAGAGAGAGACTTCTCCATAGCCAGTCGTCGTAACCTGTGCAGAGATGGAGTGGGAATGTTTCAGGTCATACGGATCCAGTTCTCTATCCATTGAGGCTTCATGTTTGCACACGCTATTCCCCCCCCCCCGGCCCCCGGAGTCTCTGGAAGATCAGGAGAGTTCATCAGCCCAGTTTGGAGCGTCTGCTTGGCCAGCATTTCTGTGCATGGTGGTTTCGACAAGCCTTTTTCAGCTTCCTCTTGCAGAAACCCCCGGGTTAAGAGATAGCTGTGCGGTTGCCACACAGAGGTCAGGAGCTGTTGAGGCTTGCCACAGGAGGTGGGGGGACAGAGTGACTCCATTCCCCTGAGCGGCATATGGGTTTTCCCCAGAATATATTTCTGCACCCATTCCGCTGCGCGAAGTTCAACTGGTGGGAAGTATCATTAAGGATAAAGCAATCAAGTCTATGGAGGCGATGAGAGATTTGACTTTCTTGGGCTCCATGATTACTGCAGATGGTGACAGCAGCCACAAAATTAAAAGACGCCTGCTTCTTGGGAGAAGAGCAATGACAAACCCAGACAGCATCTTAAAAAGCAGAGACATCACCTTGCCAACAAAGGTCCATATAGTTCAAGCTCTGGTTTTCCCAGTAGTCATGTATGGAAGTGAGAGCTGGACCATCAAGAAGGCTGATCGCCGAAGAATGGATGCTTTTGAATTCTGGTGCTGGAGGAGACTCTTGAGAGTCCCATGGACTGCAAGAAGATCAAACCTCTCCATTCTGAAGGAAATCAGCCCTGAGTGCTCACTGGAAGGACAGATCCTGAAGCTGAGGCTCCAATACCTTGGCCACCTCATGAGAAGAGACGACTCCCTGGAAAAGACCCTGATGTTGGGAAAGATGGAGGGCACACGGAGAAGGAAGACGACAGAGGACGAGATGGTGGGACAGTGTTCTCGAAGCTACCAGCATGAGTCTGACCAAACTGCGGGAGGCAGTGGAAGACAGGAGTGCCTGGTGTGCTCTGGTCCAGGGGGTCACAAAGAGTCAGACACGACTAAACAACAACAACAACAAAATCAAGGCTATAGAAGAACAAGCCTTGCTCAAGCAGAGGCAGCATGGCTTCTGCAAGGACATGTCCTGTCTCCCAAAGCTGTCAGAGTTCTTTGAGTTTAAACAAGCATATCCTGGAAGGAGCCTTTAAAAAAAAGTCCCATATGCTCAGAGACTTTTTGCCTGTTCATTGGGAGAGATAGGAAGCCCAGAGCACTTGTTCCTTAGATGTCCCTTTTATGAAGAGGCACGGAGTGAGACCATTGATCCCCTGCTGGTGCGGCTCGCTGACCTCCCGGAAAAGCCAAAAATTAGACTTTTCCTGTTAGGCAAAGATCATAAGATGACCCGGACGGTCACCAGATTCTGTGTACAGATCTGTAGGTGCACACCATCGCTCAACTCAAACTAGTTTGTTAAGAAAAATCCCCAAACTCTGTTCCCTGGTTGACCGTGGGTAATCTGTCTGTGGTAGCTTATCTTAAAGTTTAAAGCGTCTATATGCTTAACGCATATATAAATTTTAAATTTATTGTTGTATATTGTTTTAAATGTTTGTTTTCCTTCTGTTTTCCCCCCAAAATTTTTTATTGATTTTCCACAACATTTTTAAGCACACAAACAAATAAACAAGCAAACACAAATCCTAACCTTACTAAGTCTAATCTTTTTAACATTGTTAAGTGACTTCCTCGTATCCCCCTGGTTGAATTTCGGTGTATATCATTTTAACGGTTTTCCAAAACCAGTATTCTTATAAAATTAACTTAATCACGTAACATCTTTCTTTCTTTCCAATTTAGCATTAAACATATTAATTCATCACATTACATATTTCAATCCTAAACCTATCTGGTATTTGCAAGCTTTTCCATTTAATTTAACTTGACACATTTAACTAAATAGTCTTTAAATTTCGACCATTCTTCCTGGTACTCCTCCTTCTGGTCACGGACTCTTCCAGTCAGGCCAGCTAGCTCCGAAAAATCCATCATCTTGTTTGTTTTCCTTCTGGGATTGTACCCCCAAGTGTGTTTTATAAGCTGGTCTCTGACCATAATAATTTATTTTTTAAAAAAACACACACAAGCATATACCGTATTTTTCGCTCCATTGGACGCACCGGACCATAGGACGCACAGGACCATAGGAGGGGGAGAACAGGGGAAAATTTTATTTCTAGTTCTCCCCCTCTAAAACAAGGTGCGTTCAAGGTACATTCACCAGAGCTTGTGGGGCTGGCGGTGGGGGGAAACGCTGCTTTCCCCCACCGCCAGCCTCAAAGATCCCTGAAGCCTTTGGAGCGCAGCGCCCCGCTGCCCTGCAGAGGCTTTGCGCGGAGCCGTCCCCAAGCTAGAGCAGCGAGACGGAGCCCTCCGTCTCGCTGTTCTGGCTTGGGAACAGCCTTGCTAGCTTCTGCAGGACAGCGGGGTGAAGGCAACCCGCTGCCCTGGAGAGGCTGCGCGCGCAGCCGTCCCCAAGCTAGGGCAGCGAGACAGAGCGCTCCGCAGCGCTCCGTCTTCCTGTTCTGGCTTTGGGCTTAGCGGTGCAGCCTGCATTCGCTCTATAGGACGCACACAAATTTCCCCTTAATTTTTGGAGGGGAAAATGTGCGTCCTATAGAACGAAAAATACGGTAGGCAGACGTGACTTAGGGTGCTTGAACTCTCAAATAGGTTCTTGACAAAATGCCTCGCCGACGATTCTTGCGTTCTCTTGTGCACCAGGAACCAGTTAAGTAGCAGGAAGCAATAAATGGACACTTCTCCAAAGGGGGGAGAAGTCGAAAGTGGAAACCTTTTCTCTCTGCACCCCCCCCCCAAAAGGTCAAAATTGGGTTCTGCTCTTTTTAACCCCCTTCATAAACCATCTAGAGTTAGGAGTGAGCAAGCCAAATTTGCTGATCATACTAAAATGGTTCGGGGTTGTTAAAACAAAAAGAGACTGTGAGGAGTTCCGAAAGGACCTCTCCAAACTAAGTGAATGGGTGGTAAGGCGGCAAATGCAATTCGTTGTAAACCAGTGTAAAATGAGGCATGTCAGGCCAAAAAAACTCTGTGAATTTCATACCTACGCTCACAGGGTCTGAACTGGCGGGGACTGACCAAGAAGGAGACCTTGGGGTTGTAAGTAGACAAAGACATCAACTATGTGGTAGCTGTGAAAAAAGGCAAATTCCATGCTAGGGATAACAGTAATTAATTATTATTATTATTATTATTATTATTATTATTATTATTATTATTTATACCCCGCCCATCTGGCTGGGCTTCCCCAGCCACTCTGGGCGGCTTCCAACCAAATATTAACATACAGTAATACATCAAACATTAAAAGCTTCCCTAAACAGGGTGGCCTTTAGATGTCTTCTAAAAGTTTGGCGGTAGTTGTTCTCTTTGACATCTGGTGGGAGGGCATTCCACAGGGCAGGAGCCACCACCGAGAAGGCCCTCTGTCTGGTTCCCTGTAACTTGGCTTCTCGCAATGAGGGAACCGCCAGAAGGCCCTTGGTGCTGGACCTCAGTGTCCGGGCTGAACGATGGGGGTGGAGACGCTCCTTCAGGTATACTGGGCCTTTGAGGCTGTTTAGGGCTTTAAAGGTCAACACCAACACTTTGAATTGTGCCCAGAAACGTACTGGGAGCCAATGCAGATCTCTCAGGACCGGTATTATATGGTCCCAGCAGCCACTCCCAGTCCCCAGTCTAGCTGCTGCATTTTGGATTAGTTGTAGTTTCCGGGTCACCTTCAAAGGTAGCCCCACGTAGAACACATTGCAGTAGTCCAAGCGGGAGATAACCAGATAATTGGATAATTTGGAAATGGGTTCAAAATAAAACTGCTCATAGAATGTTGTTGTACAAATCTGTGATCTGGTCACGTTTGGGACGCTGTGTGTTGTTCTGGTTGCCTTAACTCAGAAAGGACATAGTAGAGTTTGGAAAAGGTACAGAAAACAGCATCCGTGATGATCAAGGGGAGGGACTCTCCTGCGAATAAAAGATTGCAGCATTTGGGACTTCTGAGTTTAGAGGAAAGTTGTGTAAGTGGCAACATGATAGTTTGTAAAATTATTCATGGCATGGAGAAAGCAGCGTCAGGAAAATTTCGTCTCCCTCTCTCACCGCACTGGAACTAACGGGTGCCAAATGTTGGAAGATTTGGGACTGATAAAAGGACTTCTTCACACGGCACAGAGTTAGCCTGTGGAACTCCCTCCTACATGAGGCAGGGATGGCTTTAAAATCGAGGAGGAGAGGGCTACTAGCCAAAATGGGTGTGTTGTTGCACTCGGGCCCAGCCTGGGGATTTCCCCAAAGGCACCTGGTTTTCATTGAGCTTCAGGCCGGAAGCCGGGTTAAGCCAGGAGTGAGGGATACCTGTGGCTTTTCCAAGTAGCATTGGACTATGTTATCGGAAAAATCTGAGGGCTCCCTTGGACAAAAAGTAAAGACACCAACCAGAGTACAGTGGTGCCTCGCAAGACGAAAATAATCCGTTCCGCGAGTCTCTTCGTCTAGCGGTTTTTTCGTCTTGCGAAGCAAGCCCATTAGCAGCTTAGCGGATTAGCGCTATTAGCGGCTTTTAGCAGATAAACTGATACGCGGATAAGCGGCTTAGCGGCTTAGAAAAAGGGGGGGGGGAGTCAGAAAAACTCGCAAGACATTTTCGTCTTGCGAAGCAAGCCCATAGGGAAATTCATCTTGCGAAGCACCTCCAAGACGGAAAACCCTTTCGTCTAGCGGGGCACCACTGTAAATTGGAGCAAATCAGCAGCCTGTAGGCTTGGCCTTTATTGAACTGTTGCAACAGGGTGTTCCCCTCACTTGCAGGAGAGAGGAAAGACACAGAAAAATGGTGTGCAAGACCTTATAAAAACTTTTGAAATTCCCATCCTGTAGGTCAAGCCCACCCCCAGAAACATCATGCATACATTACAGAAAGGAGGGGTTGAGGGAGGAGTTGCGGTGGTAACCTGAGTGTCCTGTCACCTGGCTGGTTCCCTTCTCCCCCTCCCCATGAGTCACTTCCAGGAGACAAAGGGGATTTGGCAGTTTCCTGCCCCCTGAGGGAAGATCTGATCATTGTCCTTTGTTCCAGTCCATGCCGAATCCATTGCCATATGCAAGTTCTTTGTGATCTTGATGGTCTTCTGTCTAGGACCATCAGGGTTGGCATAGCAACTGGGCAGGGCTCCTGTGGATGTGCTGGGATGGTGAAGGGATTATGGTGCCCTGTATCAAACCTTCCCCATTTTGTAGTCCTTCCTTCATGGAGTAAAATAAAAGTAGAACAGTGCAAATCCGATGCATGGTTGATTTTCTATGAATTTATAACAGAAGCGTAGCATATGTAGTGTGTGAGTGTGAGTGTGTGTGAAGTTTGTACAAACTGAATGATTGGGGGGGGGGTTTTCCTGCTACAACTACAACTCCCATAATCCCCGGCAGCCAGCTGTGGCAGAGGAGTACGGCTTCCCTCATCCCTCCCAACATATTTATTTATCACCAGTTTATCCTCCAAGATGCTCAGGGTGATTTGGCCTCGCTCCTTCCCCCCTTTATCCCTCGCAACAACAGCCCTGTGAGGCGGGTTAGGCTGAAAGAGAATGTGATTGGCCCAGCCAGTGAACTTAATTGCAGAATAGGTGGTTTAAACCGTAGGCCGCCTTTCTCAAAGTCCCCAAACCTATTTCACAAGTCCCCAAATCTTTTTTTATATATATAATTTTTATTAATTTTCAAACATAATAGTCATTATACATTTCACCAAATTTCACATCTTATACGATCTTTTTGGACTTCCATCAGCACCTCTGGTGACCTTCCATTTTTATAATTTCTTCCGCATTTCTTAAGTTCATATTGCCTTTAATTATCATCACTGACATCATCCTTTTCATTCAATAATGCAGTATTTCCAAGTATTCCCCTTACAAAACTTCCTGCAAACCTACAAATGTAATCTGGTCATCACAGCTACTTTTCAAATAGTCCGTAAATTTACACCAATCTTCTGTGAATCTCTGGTCCCGCCGGTTTCGAATTCTTCCCGTTAGTCTAGTTCTGCACAGTCCATCAATTTCATCCTCCAATCTTCTTTCGTTGGTAATTCTTCCACAAGTCTCCAAATCTTATCCTTGGTCAGGCGTTAGTTGGTTCCCATTTCCCCGTTGGGTATATATACGTATTTTGCTGACTCTCAGCCATCTTGCCACTCCTGCCCTGTTGCATCTTGCCTTGAGCAGCCAGCCGTTCAACAGGGGCAGCTGTCCGTGGCAAAGTGAGCTGCACCTGCTGGATTTCTGCCTGGCTCTCGGTGCTGTTAAAGCAGGAGAGCTGGAGGGAGCAGGGGAAGCTGGAGACAAGAGGAAGAAGGCCAGAGGCTCCAGGGGCAAACGCGTGCCTTTGCCCCCCTCCCCGCCACTGGCCCCTGAGGACCCATATAAGGCCGGACCTCTGGGGAATCCAGGCAGAAGGGGCTGCGGAAACTCTTCTCTCTGCCAACAGTACATTTCTGCTGCCTGTTGTTTGGGGCTTCTGTGACTTGATGGTTTGCAGAACTTTCCATCCCCACCGATGGAGGCCATGTGTCAGGTCTCGCTGTGTTTGTGACAGGCCTCCCAAGGCATGCTTCTGAATTCCGTGGGGGGGAAATTGCAGCATCTCAGCTGGGGTTGCCAACTTTTTTTCTTGCTCCTGCTCCTCTGCCTTTAATTGCAGCCATGCACATGAATTGCGAGTGATTTTTTTTTAAGGGGAAGTTAAAGTTTTCCGGCAAAGAGATGCTTCTTCAATAGACAGGGGAGAGCATCACTTGCTTTTTTGGGGGGGGGGATGTTAGGATGCAGAGGAGCAAGACCAGTTTTCTAAATAAAAAAAGCGGCAACCCTGATGGCTGTCGGGTCAAAAAGTTGGAGGCCACAAATTGAGAGCAAGTTCTTAAGGAACGTGCCCTTTTCTGAACCCCCCCCCCACTCCAGTTAGGGAACCCATTTCCGAGTGATATCAGGCAGTCCTCATCTCTGGTGTCTGTGAAATGGGCCTTAAGAACTCATTTATTTATGCATTTGGGAGGCAGTTTTGTCAGAAAAGCAATACAGAAAGCTTTTAAATAAATAAACGTTGCAGTATAACATTGCAGTCCTCAGACTGTGAACTTCTCTCTTTTAAAACTGAGCACAGAGAAGAATAGGGTTCTGTTCATATTTGCATAATTGAGACATGCAATTTGCTTAATGCCTTCGGAACAGATCCTTCCTCTTCCTTGGGTAATGTTTTTTCAGATGGGAATGGGGGGTGGGGAGGTTTCTACCTCCTTTTTACCAGCTACTATGCTAAATTTGACTGTATTGAAAGAAGTTCGGGGCTGGGATATTTTGTGTGTGTGTGTGTGTGTGTGTGTGTGTGTGTGTGTGTGTAAATACTTTTTATTTCATTTTACGATGAGTATATATAACAGAACAGCGGGTGTTGAAAATAAAAAGATGAAGAACAAAACTGGAAAATAAGCATGTGGGATGCGTACGCAAGGGTCAAAATAATGAAAATCTAAGTACAGTGGTACCTTGGTTCTCAAACTTTATCCGTTCAGGAAGTTCGTTCCAAAACCAAAAGGTTCCAAAACCAAGGTGCGCTTTCCCATAGAAAGCAATGCAAAATGCATTAATCCGTTCCAGACTTTTAAAAACAACCCCCCAAACAGCAACTTAACATGAATTTTACTATCTAACATGACCATTGATCCATAAAATGAAAGCAATAAACAATGTACTGCAGTTACACAATCAATTAAGCAGCAGCTGAACTGCGTTCCACACAGTCACAAAAATAAAAATGAAAGCTGCAATAATGAAAAATATATAGCAAAAACAGATGTCAGCGTAGCACTCAAAACAGAAGCGTAACACTCAGATCAGAAGCATAACACTCAAAACAGAGCATGTTCTGCTTCCGAAAAAAGTTCGCAAACCGGAACACTTACTTCCAGGTTTGCAGTGTTTGGGTTCCAAGTTGTTTTGAGTACCAAGCTGTTTGAGAACGAAGGTGCCACTGTAAAGAACGTTGATGTTATTTGGTAGATTGTGAAATAAATAAGGGAATTATCGAGTCAAGTTCCAGATGTTGCCGGGCCTGCGATGAGAGTTGTTTTGAAAATGACGATTCTGCTATATATGTAACCAAAGAATGCAGGTCATCCCTCTTGAAATCTCAAGTTATGTGTAATTTTCTCCATTGTATCTCAATTCCGGACTAAGTGCTACCCAGCACCCAGTGTAAAATTCTGGGCTGTTTTTCCATTGAGCTGCAATTAGCATTCGAGTGACAAAGCGTGGTGGATAACAATTAAGGATTTATTATGTTTTCTGAATGTATTGGAAAATTTATATAGAAAGGTTTATTGTTTTGTGTACATTCAATTGTAAGAAAAAACATATGCGATGGGACTTGACAGGAAGTCAAAACTGAAGAAAAGGTTTTGTAAGATAAAAAAGGGGGAAATACTTATTTTCATTATTTTCATTATTAATTTTTTTCTTTGTGTTTTGTATGGAATGTTTGGGAGGAAATAAGGCAGTAAATAACAAATAAACAAAATATTGATGCATGTAATTTTTATTTCTCAATTATATTTTGTGGTAGTATGGTTGTAATGTTTTTTGTAGCATAAAATCATTCAGTAAAAATTATTTTTTTAAAAGAGATGCAATTAGCTATCCTAGGTGCCAAGATCATATAGAAGCCTAGTTCTTTTGATGATGCATCTTACACTGGTACCCTCAAAGCATGTGTGTGTGTGTGTGTGTCTGTGTTGCCCCACACTTTTCCTGGTGGGGGGGGGTCTTTGTGCCCTGGCTTAGCCTCACTCTCTCCTTCCTGTGCCCCCCACTCCCTGAACCCAGTGAGTCCGTCGTCTGCACCACCCGAGCCACTGTGATGCTGTATGATGATGCCAACAAGAAATGGGTGCCAGCGGGGAGTGGCCCCCAGGCCTTCAGCCGCATCCAAATCTACCACAGCCCCGTCAACAACACGTTCAGGGTCGTGGGGAGAAAGATGCAGCCGGACCAACAGGTAAGGACCACAGCAAAGATGAGGGAGGGAAGAGGAGGTCTGCCCTTCCTGTAATGTTAGAGCAGACTTCCTCACCCTCGGTCATCCAGATGCTTTGAGACTACAATTCCCATCATCCCTGACCACTGGTCCTGCTAGCTAGGGATCATGGGAGTTGTAGGCCAAAAACACCTGAAGGGCTGAGGTTGAGGAAGCCTGTGTTAGAGCATCTCCAGTGTTGCCATAGCAACCCCCCTGGCTCTGGTACCCAAAAGGGCTCTTTCTCTTTATTTTTCCCTCTCCTGGGGTGCATGGGTCTGTGTCCGGGGCTCTCCCCTATTTATACTTACGTAATTTCATAGAATTTATACCTGCCTCAAAGCTGTTTACAAAACTGTAAAATTACAGGCTAATAGATTAGAAGAAAATTAAATTCAGCAGTAAACTAAAAACCAGATGGACGCAGGTGTCAATGTTCCCAACCTCTCCAGGTACAAATAAATGTTTTTAGCGTGCACCGAAAAGGGTGCTGTGAAGTCGTCTGCCTGCTTTCAACAGGCAGGGAGTTCCAAAAGTGCCACACTAAAATATCGACTTCTTACAAACGTGGAATGGAGATTGTGGCTCTGACTTTCCCATCCTCTTATTTTGACCCGCTGAATGTCTTGCCGTTACAAAAGGAAGGAACCGAAGGAGCAGCAGAGCCTTGCTTGGCTCTCAGGTTGCGTCAAAGGGGTCAGGTCTTGGCACCGGAAAGGGGTTGGGTTTGGCGCCAGGGGAGGGTCCAAAATGCTTGTGCACCCTGCCTGGGGCTGATGGGTGTTGGAGGGCACCAAGTTGGCAAAATCCCTCTTGGCTCAGCTTTTTTTTTACCCCCCCCCCCTTCCCTCTCCCAAAGGTGGTCATCAACAGCCCGATCGTGAAAGGGCTAAAATACAACCAGGCTACACCCAACTTTCACCAGTGGCGAGATGCCCGCCAAGTCTGGGGGCTCAACTTTGGCACCAAAGAGGACGCTAGCCAGTTTGCTGGTGGGATGATGGCTGCCCTGGAGGCTCTGGATTCAGGTGAGATGGAAGAATCGGGGCATCTCTCTGGGGGTGCTGGAAAGGTTTTCCATCTTACGGGGATTGTTGTTGTTGTTGTTTAGTCGTTTAGTCGTGTCCGACTCTTCGTGGCCCCCTGGACCAGAGCACGCCAGGCACTCCTGTCTTCCACTGCCTCCCGCAGTTTGGTCAAACTCATGCTGGTCGCTTCAAGAACACTGTCCCACCATCTCTTCCTCTGTTGTCCCCTTCTCCTTGTGCCCTCCATCAGGGTCTTTTCCAGGGAGTCTTCTCTTCTCATGAGGTGGCCAAAGTCTTGGAGCCTCAGCTTCAGGATCTGTCCTTCCAGTGAGCACTCAGGGCTGATTTCCTTCAGAATGGATCGGTTGGATCTTCTTGCAGCCCATGGGACTCTCAAGAGTCTCATAGAATCATAGAATCATAGAGTTGGAAGAGACCACAAGGGCCATCGAGTCCAACCCCCTGCCAAGCAGGAAACACCATCAGAGCACTCCTGACATATGGTTGTCAAGCCTCTGCTTAAAGACCTCCAAAGAAGGAGACTCCACCTTGGCAGCAAATTCCACTGTCGAACAGCTCTCACTGTCAGGAAGTTCTTCCTAATGTTTAGGTGGAATCTTCTTTCTTGTAGTTTGGAACCATTGCTCCGTGTCCGCGTCTCTGGAGCAGCAGAAAACAACCTTTCTCCCTCCTCTATGTGACATCCTTTTATATATTTGAACATGGCTATCATATCACCCCTTAACCTCCTCTTCTCCAGGCTAAACATGCCCAGCTCCCTTAGCCGTTCCTCATAAGGCATCGTTTCCAGGCCTTTGACCATTTTGGTTGCCCTCCTCTGGATACGTTCCAGTTTGTCAGTGTCCTTCTTGAACTGTGGTGCCCAGAACTGGACACAGTACTCCAGGTGAGGTCTGACCAGAGCAGAATACAGTGGCACTATTACTTCCCTTGATCTAGATGCTATACAGTGGTGCCCCGCAAGACGAACGCCTCGCAAAACGAAAAACTCGCAAGACGAAAGAGTTTTCCGTTTTTGAGTCGTTCCGCAAGACGAATTTCCCTATGGGCTTGCTTCGCAAGAAGAAAGCCCATAGGGAAATCTCCAGGGACCTCTTTTAAATGCTGGCGGTGGGGAGCAAAGCCTTTCGCCCCCCCTCCGGCCTTCAGAAGAGGTCCAGGAAGGCCGGCGGGGGCCGAAAGGCTTTGCTCCCCACCGCCAGCATTTTAAAAGCGGTCCGGGATAGCAGGGAATTGCGCTGCTCTTTCCCGCTATCCCGGACTGCTTTTAAAATGCTGGCCGTCGGGAGCAAAGACTTTCACCCCCTGCCGGCCTTCAGAAGAGGTCCAGGACCTCTTCTGAAGGCCAGCGGTGGGCGAAAGTCTTTGCTCCCCCCCCCCGCCTGCCTTCAAAAGCCGTCGGGATAGCGGAGAAACGGCAGAGAAGTCTCCGCTGTCCCGGCGGCTTTTAAAATGCTGGGGGTCGGCAGCGAAGCCTTCGCTGCCGCCCGCCAGCATTTTAAGATCGCCCGGGACAGCGGAGGCTTCGCTGCCGCCCGCCAGCATTTTAAAATCAGCTGTCCCGGGGGCTTTTAAAATGCTGGCGGTCGCTAGCAAAGCCCTCCTGTCCCCGGAGCTTGCGGGGCGGGAGGTGGGGAGAAGGGCTTTTCTTCCCACCGCCAGCCTTCAGAACAGCCTTCTGAAGGCTGGCGGTGGGGGGAAAAAGCCCTTGTCCCCCCCCCCACGCCTTCAGAAGAGGTCCGGGGACAGACTGTCCCGGACCTGGTCTGAAGGCGGTTTCCATAGGAACGCATTAATTGATTTTCAATGCATTCCTATGGGAAACCGTGCTTCGCAAGACGAAAAACTCGCAAGACGAAAAAACTTGTGGAACGAATTAATTTAGTCTTGCGAGGCACCACTGTACTGCTATTGATGCAGCCCAGAATTGCATTGGCTTTTTTAGCTGCTGCGTCTCCTCCAGCACCACAATTCAAAAGCATCCATTCTTCGGCGATCAGCCTTCTTTGTGGTCCAGCTCTCACTTCCATACATCACTACTGGGAAAACCATAGCTTGAACTATACGGACCTTTGTCGGCAAGGTGATATCTCTGCTTTTTAAGATGCTGTCTAGGTTTGTCATTGTCTTGCGGGGATACTCAGCCTTAAACTTGCAAAGGAGAAGGGCAGGACCCGCCCTGATCTTGTCTGCCATCTGGCTCTAAATCCTGATTTTTTTCACACCCTGCAGGGAACTCTGCAGCTCCACGGCCCATCCAGAACGGCCCCACGGCGGAAGAAATGGCGGAGCAGCAGAAAAGGTACTGCGGAACTCCCTGCTACTACATTGTTTTACTGCCCAGAGCAACGCCTTGCGGGGCCTCTGCCTACTCCAGTTTAGTACCAAGCTAGGTTCACAGGGGCTGATGGGCGCCAGGTGGGCAGAGGCCAGCCCAGGCTGCGTCCTCGGTGCTTGTGCCCTCAAAAGAGGCACAAGCCTCAATTCCTTTAAGATCATAGAATGGTAGCGATGGAGGGGAAAGGGTCATCTGGTCCAACCCTCTGCGAAAAGGAGAGGGAGGGGAAGGATTTTGGGGGGAGCAGGCTAGGTCACTTTTAAAGTTTAATAGGTTATTGTATTTTAATATTCTGTTGGAAGCTGTCCAGAGTGGCGGGGTAATAATAATAATAATAATAATAATAATAATAATAATAATAATTACAGTTACTTCATCGTTCATATCTCCTTTTGCACTTTGTTAAACAACTGCATGTTTTCAAGGAATCCTTGGCTTTCCAACAAATCCCCGCGAATCTGAGGTTGCTGCCGTGCCCATTTTACAGACGGAGCAAACTGAGGCTGCAAAGCAGCTGACCCCTGAGGGCCACCCGATTGAGTCCGTTGGCTGAGGTGGACACTGTAACCGAGCCCCTCTTCCCCAAATCCAGTGGGTCTCCCTCCCGCCAGCTTTTCCTTCCCTCGGCCCCCAGTGCGAATCGCGCCTCCTTATTTTGCTCCGATTCATTTTCGGCCAGAATGGAAAGGGCATGCAGAAACCTCAGTCCCCAACAGTGGCCTCTCTTGGGAGAGACCCCTGGGAGAGACCCCTGCCTCTGCAACCCTGGAGAGAGGCTGCCGTCCCGTGCAGGGAATACTGGGGGTCCGATCCGGTACCCAGGTCAGCAGACAATTGCTGCTAATTCCCCCAGCCCTCCTTCATGCCTCCATGCGCAGCAGAGGGCCTTCCCAGCTTAGCTGCTAATCGGCTTGAGGGGTCATCAGGTCACCCAGCTGCCCCACTCGCTGCCTCCATTCCGGCCGCCTGTTCCCAGCGTGCACAGAGCACCCTGTTCCTGGGGGGCCGCCCCCCACCTGCCCCATCTCCTGGCCATGTGTGGCTTTGCAGTGTCCGGGATTTTGCCAGAGCCTCCGCAGAAGTGAGTGGCAGCGATTGGGGAGGGGGCTGAACACAGGGGAGGGTGGGGGACCCAGCCCAGGTGGGCCTCATCCTGCCCAGGCGCCTCTCCTGGGCCCTCGGACTGCAGGGGGGGGGGCTGATTTTCTCTTTTCTTTCCCCCCTCCCCAAACTCCAGGCAGCAGCAGCAGCAGCTGGAGAGGGAGCAACAGGAGCAGGCCGAGCGAGAACGGCGGGTGACAATCTCAGGTGGGTCCCTGGGGTGGGGGGACAAGCAGCACCCAGTGGGTGACCCCAACCCTCCCTCCCTCTCCCAGGCGAGTGGGGTGCAAAACCCCTTTTCTGTTTCAGGACCTTGGCCGGTAATGGCTCTGGGGAGAGACTTGGAAATGTGCCTGGAGAGTTATGGCTTTTTTGCAGGGTGGGGGGTGCCCTCGACAAAGCCTCCCCCCCCAACATAAGTGGGGTGACCTCACTCCCAAAAGGGAAGTCCGTGGGTGGGAGGAGGCCGGCCAGCCTCTGAGCGCCTGAAGAATAAACAATTGGTTTAGTGTGGATTAACGCGCCCAGGCTGAGGATTTTTTTTGGGGGGGGGGAGAGAATGGGATGGAGGGCGTTCTGCTAAATGGTCAAGCTCACATCTTCACCCATGCTTAAAGCAGTATGGCTCCCCTTTTAGCAGATGTGGCTTTTCCCCACCCCCACCCAAGCATCCTGGGAACTGTAGTTTGTGGGGGGGGTGCTGGGGGTTGTCAGGAGAGCCCCATACTCCCCTCCCAAAAGTACAATTGTCAGAGTGGTTTCAACAGACACCCCCTCTTCCCAGGAATCTCTGGAAATTGTCACTCTGTGTGGGGAAGAGGGAGCTTTGGAAATTCTAGTTCTGGAGTTCTGGGAGTTGTAGTTCTGGGAGGGAGAGTTCTGGGAATTGTAGCTCTAGGAGGGGAAGAGGGCGTTCTGGGAGTTATAGTTCTGGGGGAGGAATTCTGGGAGTTGTAGTTCTGGGAGGGGGAAGGAGGAGTTCTGGGAATTGTAGTTCTAGGAGGGGAAGAGGGAGTTCTGGGAGTTGTAGTTCTGGGAGGGGAGGGGGAGTTCTGGGAATTGTAGTTCTAGGAGGGGAAGAGGGAGTTCTGGGAGTTATAGTTCTGGGGGAGGAATTCTGGGAGTTGTAGTTCTGGGAGGGGGAAGGAGGATTCTGAGAATTGTAGTTCTAGGAGTGGAAGAGGCAGTTCTGGGAATCATGGCTGTGGGAGGGGAAATAGCACCCTTAACAAACTACAACTCCCAGTATCCTTTGGGGGAAGCCAGGGCTGTTTAAAGAGGTATCGTAGTTCTTTAAATGTGACGTGCGGATGTGACCTAAGAAAATATCTTGGGCTGGGCACACAGGTGTTCCGTGCTTGTGGGGGGGCTGTGATGAGATGCCTCCCTCTGCCCCTCTATGCGACCCCACATTCTGCAGAATTGTGTAGCATTGGAAAGGGACCCTAAGGGGTCATCCAGCTCAGCCCCCTGCCTTGCTGGAGCCACAACCGAAACCTCTCTTCTTGCAGTGCCTGCAGGGACCCCTTCGGGAGGAGGACCCCCGCCCCCACCAGGACCCCCGCCTGCCCCGCCATGCCCGCCCCCGGGCCCACCGCCAGGAGCACCAGCGGGGCCACCCCCACCTCCGGGGCCTCCGCCGCCGCCCGGCCCTCCGCCTGGCCCCCCTGGCCCTCCACCTCCGGGAGGGGGGCCGCCCCCTGCGCCGCCCCTCCCGCCTCCCCAGGGCCCGGCAGGAGGTGGCGGCCCGCCCTCCGGCTTGGCAGCTGCCCTCGCAGGGGCAAAGCTCAAGAAAGTGGGCAAGGTGAGTACAGGCAACTCCGCGGGTGGCGGGAATTGTAGTTCAGGCGCCCGGTTTCCCCTAAGGCTGTAGATGGGAGTTGTAGTTGGGCACCCTCTCGGCGCCTTCGCCTTAACCCTTAACCCTGTTCTTCTTCCACAGGAGGAGGCGCCAAAGGCCACGGCTGGCGCGGCACCCCCACCGAGTGGAGGGGGAGGCGGGGGGCTCATGGAGGAAATGAGCGCCATGTTGGCGCGGCGGTGAGTGCGGAGGAACCTCGGTGGGTGGGTGGGTGGCAGTGAGGGGGCCTGGCTCAGTGGTGCAGAGTACCAGTCTCTTCCTATTTAAATCCAAGACTCTTGAGGACTAGGATCTTAGCTCTCGATTTGTCAAGGAAAAGATCCTGGCTCTGTGGTGCATCATGCAAAAGGGCTCAGGATCAGACCCTGGCAGCAGTTCCAGGTAGGGCTGAGGACCCAGGCGAGACGGAGCCCCTTTCTGGGCTCAGGCAAGGCATGTTTTTCTCCCAATAGTCGTAGGAGAAGGTTGCCAAATTCCTGATTTCTCTTCGTCTTGCGCCCTGCTTGGAACAGGGTGCCCCACAAGTGTAGTAATTTCATAAGCAAGAATGCGTTTGGCTGAAAAGTGCACAGTGAAGGCGTCTGCCTGGTGTCAAGTGGCAGAGAGTTCCAGAGTCTAGCCGCTGCACTAAAAGCTGGATTTATTACAAACGCAGAAGGGGTGTTCTGTGACAGGGCTGCTTCCATAGATCGATGAGACGGCATCTAGGGAGTGAGGCGATCTTGAACAACTCGTTTCTCTCTCTCCCCCCCAAATCCCATCTTCCCAGGAGAAAAGTTGCGGATCAGGGTGAGAAACCCATTCCAAAGAAAGATGAAGGTCCCGTAAGTACCCAGCTCCCCTTCCCTGCCCCCATAGGGTCCAGTTTGAGAACAAGAAGTTTAGAAATCTGGGTTTCATTCATCCCCCCCCCCTTGCAAAATTCATTCATTTATTATTGCAATGCAGTTTTCCCAACGCTGGATTGAAAAGAAAAACACACCTCGAATTGATATATGAAAGACAAATAAAATCAAGGGAAATCCCACCAAATATTGAACAGATTAAAAAAATTACCTTACTAAGTGTCTGCACAGGCTTGTCTGAACAAGGATGTTTTCAGCTGGTTCCAAAATAAGGCGCCTGCTCCATCTCCATGAGGCAGGGAGTTCCAAAGGCCAAGCAACTGAGTTCTTGCAAATGCAGAAAAGGGTCATTATTGGCCCCTGTGTAGTAGGGCCAGTTTATATGGCACCTTTTCCTGCAAGGTGGCAAACATTGCCCTCCCCGTCCCCAGTTCATTTCCTACTACAACAACAACAACAACAACAACAACAACAACAACAACAACCCTAGGAGGCGGGTTGGGCTGAGAGGCATTGACTAGCATCCCTCTCTGGTTTTTGCTTTGCAGAGCAGGAGGGTCCCCCTGGGGGTGGGACTGAGGCTGGCGGCTTCTCGTGTCTCATTTGCCATCTCTGATTCTTTCCCCACAGCAAAACGACACGGACGCTGGTGCCAAGACCACAGGTAGGCAAAGGTGCCCAGAAGGCGGGTGATAGACTAGAGTGGGCACAAGACCCTCCAGCCAGTGGAAGACCCACCTTGTAACTTGCCATGGCTACTGGGCATGGTGACGATGCTCAAATCCTGCTTGTGGCTTTCCCTTTGAGGAGGACACTGGAGTAGATTTATTACGTGTGGGTTAAACCACAGAGCATAGGGCTTGCCGATCGGAAGGTCGGCGGTTCAAATCCCCGCAACGGGGTGAGCTCCCGTTGTTCAGTCCCTGCTCCTGCCCACCTAGCAGTTCGAAAGCACATCAAAGTGCAAGTAGATAAATAGGTACCACTCCGGCGGGAAGGTAAACGGCGTTTCCGTGCGCTGCTCCGGTTCGCCAGAAGCAGCTTAGTCATGCTGGCCACATGACCCGGAAGCTGTATGCTGGCTCCCTTGGCCAGTAAAGCGAGATGAGCGCCGCAACCCCAGAGTCAGCCACGACTGGACCTAATGGTCAGGGGTCCCTTTAGCTTTTATAGGTGCTGGAAGCTGGGAAACCCAGCCAGATGTGCAGGGTATGAATAGTTAAAATGATCATTATGAATCCAGAAGCTGGGCTTTACTTATGGAGCTTCTAGGTCCAGGAGCAGTCTATCTGGACTCCTGCGTTCTCGGGGGCCATTGGCCGCTGTGAGAACAGGGCGCTGCACTCGATGGGCCCCCCTTGGCCTGATCCAGCAGCCGGTCTCTTTGGAGATACGCGAGGGCCGTTTGCTCTAGAGTTCCCAGGCGCCTGGGGAACGCTAAGCGGGGGCTTCAACAGGAGTGTCCAGGGGGTTTGCGCCTCTGCCATCCACAGCCCCCCACCCATCCTCTCCCTCCTTGCTTTGTCCTAGATTCCTTCCGCAGGCCTTGGGAGAAGACCAGCACGACGCTACCCAGGTAAGTGACACCTGTCCATCATGGTCATTTTGAATTTCTCTGAAATCACCCCACCCTTTTTCCTGGCACCAAGTTTCCACGAAGCCAGTGGAATTGGTGTGTATGTGTTTTCTTTGTGTGCCGTGTTTCTCTCCCTCCTTGACCCACAAAGTGGGGAGCAGGCAGTGGGGGGGGTGACTATCTTGCTTGCCCCCCACCCAAGCTGTGTCTCAGTCTTTCTCTTCTCTGCCCCCCCCCCCAACGCTCAGGACAACTGTGACCCAGAGAAGCACCACGCCCTCCGCTGCAGCCCGTCCACAGTTCGGCCAGTCTAGGTATCAGGCAGGGAGGGAATAATAATAATAATAATAATAATAATAATAATAATAATAATAATAAATTTATTTATACCCCACTCAAACATTGAATTGTAAAAGCAGCATAAAATACAGTATAAAAACATAAATTCGAAAATCAATTAGATAATCTCCAGGGCTAGCTGGCTGAATTGGTCCTACTTGGGCCAGCGAGGAGGCCAGGGGAGAATTAGTTGTGGGGTCTCAGAGCAGGTGATCTTCATAAAAGGGGAGGGGGAGGGAAGGGAAATAAAAGATCAGGCTGAATTCAAATTAAAGGCCAGGTGGAATAGCTCTGTCTTACAGGCCCGACGGAAGGAGGTTAAATCCTGCAGGGCCCTGGTCTCATTGGACAGAGCATTCCACCAGGTGGGAGCCACCACTGAGAAGGCCCTGGCCCTGGTGGAGGATCGACTTATATCTGCTAAGTACCCCCGTAGAACCATAGAAGGGCACCCCAGGGCTCATCAAACCCAACCCGCTGCGATACAGGAATCATGGCCGACTTCAAACGTACCTGGAGCCTTCCCTGAGCAGAGGGTGCCCACTTAGCTCTTGCTGCTGGGTTTCTTTTAAGACCGGGCTGGGTGGAGAGGTATCTGTGCCCCCACCAGGCGCTGCCGAACTACAACTCCCATCCTTCTCCATGGCCTGGGCTGATGGGAGTTGGCACCCAAGCGCAGCTTTCTGAGCTGATTCAGGGATTCTGCAGCATCTCAGAAAAGCCCGGGGGGCCTTTCTGTTGCCAACGAAAAAGAGAACATTTTCTGCAGAAGGAAAGCTTGCAAGGCAGGGAGAGAGGCAAGCCTGCCCCACACTGTTCTCCCCCCCCCCA
This sequence comes from Podarcis erhardii, assembly GCF_964252035.2. Lineage (NCBI taxonomy): Eukaryota > Metazoa > Chordata > Lepidosauria > Squamata > Lacertidae > Podarcis > Podarcis erhardii. The sequence goes on from NC_138511.1 coordinate 89,929,504, forward strand.
TAGGCAAATACTTCCTGTATGAGGGCTGTGCAAGCTGCCTCCCGCCCAGCCCTGTTCCCGAGCAGTGTGGTACAGTGGTTAGAGCGTCGGACTGGCACCGAGGAGAGACCTGGATTCGAATCCCCCACTCAGCCACAAAGCTCTCTGTTGCTGTTTGTGGGGGAGAATTAAATGAGGGAGGGGGAGAACCTGGAGTGCCACTTTGGAAATAAAAGTGGGATAGAAACACAATAAAATAACCGCAATATGATTATCAGTTATTGGCTTCGTTATTGGTGCTGCCTTGGGGCCAAACGATATTGGCTGTTGGTTTTTGCAACCTGGTTTTTGTTAACGAAATAGCAGCCCCCGGGAGGGAGGGGGTTTTCCTGCAGGGGAAAACCCCCCTTCCGAAGCAGCTGTTTGCATACATGGAAAACTCGATGGCAGCTGCCTGTTTGGCGGGTCTGATGCTGCAAAGCTTAGCCTGCCCCCCCCCCTGAAATCTTTCCTTTACTTTCTCGCCAACCCCAGGATGAAATCCGCCGGAGCAATCACCGGTTCGGAACCTGCTGGTGGCGGCGGTGGAGGAGATGAGTCGGAGCTGGAACGGGTGAAACAGGTAAGCCTGCCTTTTTGGGTCCAAGCTAACGTCACCTAGAACCAGAGAAGGGGACACTCTAGAGTCATCTAGTCCAACCCACAAATACAAGATGGGTGACACCTGGCTTGAGAGCAGTACATGTGAAAAGGATCTAGGAGTCTTGGTTGACCACAAACCTGACATGAGCCAACAGTGTGACGCGGCAGCTAAAAAAGCCAATGCAATTCTGGGCTGCATCAATAGGAGTATAGCATCTAGATCAAGGGAAGTAATAGTGCCACTGTATTCTGCTCTGGTCAGACCTCACCTGGAGTACTGTGTCCAGTTCTGGGCACCACAGTTCAAGAAGGACACTGACAAACTGGAACGGGTCCAGAGGAGGGCAACCAAAATGGTCAAAGGCCTGGAAACGATGCCTTATGAGGAACGGCTAAGGGAGCTGGGCATGTTTAGCCTGGAGAAGAGGAGGTTAAGGGGGGATATGATAGCCATGTTCAAATATATTAAAGGATGTCACATAGAGGAGGGAGAAAGGTTGTTTTCTGCTGCTCCAGAGAAGCGGACACGGAGCAATGGTTCCAAACTGCAAGAAAGAAGATTCCACCTAAACATTAGGAAGAACTTCCTGACAGTAAGAGCTGTTTGACAGTGGAATTTGCTGCCAAGGAGTGTGGTGGAGTCTCCTTCTTTGGAGGTCTTTAAGCAGAGGCTTGACAACCATATGTCAGGAGTGCTCTGATGGGGTTTCCTGCTTGGCAGGGGGTTGGACTCGATGGCCCTTGTGGTCTCTTCCAACTCTATGAGTCTATGATTCTAACCCCCTGCAATGCAGGAATCTCAGCTAATGATTATTATTTTATTTTAGTTAAAGATTTTCTTGGTTTACAAAAGTATGTGCAATGTCTCTCGCTCTTTTTTTTCCAAGTAACATTTTTTTACAGATAATATGCAGCTAATGATTATTTCAAAGATGCTCATTTTTTGGCTGGTTGGGGGGTTCTGTTCTGTTCTTTCCCTGGTGCCAGAGTTGTTGGCGGGGGGGGGGGGGGGTCCAGTCTTCTCCCTCTTCCCTCTGGGCCCTAAATGCATGTCTTTCCAACCCCCACCCTAGGAACTCTTGCAGGAGGTCCGGCGGGAATTACAGAAAATGAAAGAGGAAATCATACAGGGTAAGTTATGAAGGCTTTTGGTTGTTGTTTTTTTAATAAGTGGTATATAGGTTTTACAAAATAAATTATATATATTTTTCTCTCCATATTTTTCACTCCATAAGACCGTATTTTTCACTCCATAAGATGCCCTTTTCCCCTCTAAAAAGTAAGGTGAAATGTCTGTGCTGCTTATGGAGTGGATGTGTGGTCCCTGGAGCCAAATTGCCCACAGGCGAAAAGCAGATCATGCTTTTTTTTTTTTTTAAAGAGGGAAGGTGGTGTTGAAACAAAGCCGCTGATGAGCAAGCGATCAGGAGTGAGATAAGGGATGCTAGAGATAAAGGAGGCTGCCTGGGAGGGGGGAGGTAAAGACAGCAAACTTGCAAAGGGGGGAAACAGGAAGACAAAAGCAATAAGGAGAGAAATTAAAAGAAAAGGAGGAGCAAAAAACTGCTCCAACTAAGGAAAAGACACTAGGTAAAGGTAAAGGCACCCCTAACCATTAGGTCCAGTCGTGACGGTCTCTGGGGTTGTGGCGCTCATCTCGTTTTACTGGCCGAGGGAGCCAGCATACAGCTTCCAGGTCATGTGGCCAGCATGACTAAGCCACTTCTGGCGAACCAGAGCAGCGCACGGAAACGCCGTTTACCTTCTCGCCAGAGCGGTACCTATTTATCTACTTGCACTTTGAGGTGCTTTCGAACTGCTAGGTTGGCAGGAGCAGGGACCGAGCAACGGGAGCTCACCCCGTCACAGGGATTCGAACCACCAACCTTCTGATCGGGAAGTCCTAGGCTCTGTGGTTTAACCCACAGCGCCCCCCGCGTCCCAAGGAAAAGACACTACCGTAAGGCAAACAAGAGGGAAGGGCGTGTTGAAAGGAAACAGCAGATTGGCAAGCGATCGGAACGGAGATAAGGGACACTAGAGATAAAGGAGGCTGCCTGGGATGGGGGAGGTAAAAGCCCATGGATCCTTAGGAGTGAAAAATACAATATATAACCTGCAGCTGTCTTCCCCAACCTGGGGCTGTCCAACTGTGTTGGATTACAGCTCCCATGAGCCAGTGTGTCTTATCGACTGTGCCGTCAGGGGCTGATGGGAGTTGTAGTCTTAAGCAGCTATGCAAAGCCCCCCCCCCCCCCGCAGGGGTTGGAAAAGCCTGGCTTTTCTAGACAGCGCTGGAATATTTTGGATCGCTGAAAGAGCCCGGCTTCATACTTTCGTTTTCTCTCTTGCCGCAGCATTTGTGACAGAGCTAAGGAAGCGGGGGTCTCCTTAGTGCAACCCCCCTCAAGAAAGAAAGAAAACCCCCCAACTTGCCGGTGCCTCCTGGAGCCAGCAGTTCAATCCTCCGAAACGTGCAGGAAAGAATAAAAGCGGAAGAAGATAAAAAGAATGAACTTGATCACCCCTTTTCTCCCCACCCCCAAACACACCAGATGAGCTCCACACAAAACACACACACACAACTTTTCCCGTCGGCTCCCATGCCCCCGCTGTGCAATTTCCGGGGAGGGGGGAAAGGAGAATCTCTGGCAGCCCCCCACCCCAGGAAGGGCAGGACCCCCACCTGTGCCTTACCCAGAGCAATAGCAGCAACCCTCCTTCGTCCTCTGCTTCCCCCCCCCCCCGCCACAACGAGGGGCTTGTTCCCGCGGGAGGTGTGCAAGGGGGGGTTCGTTTCCCTGGCGGAACTGGCTCCTTCCCCCTCCCCTCCCGCCACCACTTAACACTGTGCCATTCCCAGAGAGGGCTAGACTCTCCATCACCCGCAAATCACCCTTTTTCACGCTTGGACCAAGACGCCTGTGTCTGTTTTTACTTTCTCTCCTCCGCCCCCCCCAAAAAAAACCATGGCATGGGAAGGGGGGTGCAGGCAGCCCAGCCAGGGACCCCTAGACGTTTTTGGGGGGGCAGGCAGTAGCACGAGAAACACCTGTTTTTCCCGGGCTTCAGGGAATCGCATCAGCTTAACCAAACTGGAGAAGTTTCCTTTCCTTTGAAGGTAGTGGTCAGCAACTGGGTTGCCCCAAAGGCCAAACCTGCCCTGACTTTTCTGAGCTTCCTTCCTCACCTAAACCAGCAACATTTCCCTTTTTAGCTAAGGCAGCAGGTCTCTCGGACCCTTCCTTCTTCCAGACGCGACGCCAGGGGTTGGGTTTGCGATAAGGGGACCAAGGAACGGAACAAAGGTGGCCTGAACCTTCTCTGTAGTTTTGGGGCGCAGTTATATATTTTCCCCAGTGGAAGGGTGACAAACCGCAGCGTTCCCGCTGCTGGTAATTTGATCCGGGCCAAATTCCGGCCACCTAGTTGCCAACCACAACCTTTTTATTTTTAAAAGGGCACCCTTACTTGCAATGCACGGGGCCCCCCCTCGCTAGTCATGCATGCCCATCCCTGGAAGATGGACCACTTTGCTGAAAAGGACAGCTTTCACAGCCCCCTCCCCAAATAATAATAATTACCACCCCACTTCCTAGTACCTTTTCTCATTTCACACGCTCTCTCTTGCTGGGCTCATTCTGAAAAAATATATATATTTTACTCAACCCCACCCACTCACCCATCTCTCTGCTCTCACCTCTCTGGGTAATGATTTGTTTTTATTTTTAATAATAATAAAAAAGAGGATTTCGCTCCCCTCTGCCTCCTATCGGGGAGCGCCGAGGGGAAAGCAAGGCAGGGTTCTTGGCTTTTCTACTGAGCTGTAATTTTTTGACTTTTGTTATTTTTTTGTCTAGCTGGATGGAATATTATATTTTGATTTTTTTAATTATTATTATTATTATTATTACTGAACTGCCGGGTATTTCTGCCCACCCTCTGGCCTCACCGCACATGTTCACCTGCAAATCGGCACTAGGGTCTAGGGCACATGCACCAAACTTCTCTAGGAATAAATCTTTTCCTTTTTTGTAAAATTGCAAAAAAAAGGGGGCCTCTGCGTGGTTTTTTCCTCTCTTACTGGTGGCACTCTCACTGGGCTCAGAGAACTGTATGTGGGATAGCGGAAAGGAAAACCCCCTTCCTGGTGTTTGTTTGCAAATGGATAAGAAATGGGAGGTACCGTATTTTTCGCTCTATAAGACACACTTTCCCCCTCCTATAAAGTAAGGGGAAATGTGTGTGCGTCTTATGGAGCGAATGCAGGCTGCGCAGCTATCCCAGAAGCCAGAACAGTGAGAGGGATTGCTGCTTTCACTGCGCAGCGATCCCTCTTGCTGTTCTGGCTTCTGGGATTCAGAATATTATTTTTTTTTCTTGTTTTCCTCCTCCAAAAACTAGGTGCGTCTTATGGTGTGGTGCTTCTTATAGAGCGAAAAATACGGTAGTTGATGAGGATTACGGCAGCCTTTCTCAACCTGTGGGGGTCTCCAGATGTTGTCGAACTACAACTCCCATCACCCCTAGCTAGCAAGGCCAGAGCTCAGGGATGATGGGAGTTGTAGTCCAACAACATTTGGGGACCCGCAGGTTGAGAACCGCTGGATTACTTGGTCTCCTCCTTTGAATACTTTGAAGTTTGAAGCTATGAATTGGCATTTCGAATCCTAGACACAGGTGTTAGGAGTGACGCAGCATCAGAAAAAACCCAATGCTATTATTCCAGGCCGCATCAACAGAAGTCTAGTGTCTCGATCAAGGTAAGTCATAGTCCCACTGTTCTGCCTTGATCAGGCCACACCTGGAGTCTTGTGTCCAGTTCTGGGCTCTTGGTTATCTCCCGCTTGGACTATTACAATGTGCTCTACGTGGGGCTACCTTTGAAGGTGATCCGGAAACTCCAATTAATTCAGAATGCGGCAGTTAGACTGGTGACTGGGAGCGGCCGCCGAGACCATTTAACACCGGTCCTGAAAGACCTACACTGGCTCCCAGTCCGTTTCCAAGCACAATTCAAAGTGTTGGTGCTGACCTTTAAAGCCCTAAACGGCCTCAAAGGCCCAGTATACCTGAAGGAGCGTCTCCACCCCCATCGTTCTGCCCGGACACTGAGGTCCAGCTCCGAGGGCCTTCTGGCGGTTCCCTCACTGCAAGAAGCCAAGTTACAGTGAACCAGGTAGAGGGCCTTCTCGGTAGTGGCACCCGCCCTGTGGAACACCCTCCCATCAGATGTCAAGGAAATAAACAACTATTTTACTTTTAAAAGACAACTGAAGGCGACCCTGTTTAGGGAAGTTTTTAATGTGTGACGCTGTATTGTTTTTAATATTTGGTTGGAAGCCGCCCAGAGTGGCTGGGAAAACCCAGCCAGATGGGCGGGGTATAAATAATAAATTATTACTTTTCTTATCACGATTTAAGATGTTGACAGGCTGGAAGGTGGGCAGAGGAGGGTGACCGCGTCTTGAAACTTCAGAGGAAGAGTTGAGGGAGTTGGGGATGTTTAGCCAGGAGAGGAAAAAAGAGGGTGGTCAAGGGTTTGGAAAGCTAGCCTTGTGAGGAATGGTTGAAGGAGTTGGGTATGTTCAGCATGGAAAAGAGGAGACTGAGCCCTTTCGAATATTTCAAGGGCTCTGCCATTTAAGATGGAGCAAGCTTGTTTTCTCCTGTTCTGGAGAAGGCGACCCGAACCAATGGACTCTGGTTACAAGAAAGGAAGTTCTGGCTAAACGTTGGAAAGAACTTTCTGATGGTAAGTGCTCCACTGGAAGGTGGTGGACTCTCCTTCCTTGGAAGTTTCTAAGCAGAGGTTGGGTAGCCATTTGTCAGGGATGGTTTAGCTGAGACTCCTGCATTGCAGGGGGTGGGACTGGATGACCTTAAGTACCCCTTCCAAGTTATGATCAAAAGAGGTTTAAAGACAGTCTCAAGGCAAATTATAAAAATGTAGTATAAACACCAACAATTATGAAACACTGGCCTGCGAGCGCTCCAGTTGGAGAACAGCCTTTCCCAAAGGTGTCATGGGCTTTGAAGACACTCGAACTCAGGACGCAAGGGAGAAACGTGCTAAGAGGAAGGCACGCTTGGCAAATCCACACCGTGATCAACTCCCGCCCGGAAACCAATGTCCCCACTGTGGAAGGACGTGTGGATCCAGAATTGGCCTCCACAGTCACTTACGGACTCATTGTTAAAACTGTGTTTGTGGAAGACAATCTTACTCGGCTACAAGTGATTGCCAAAGAAGAAAGATATAGCCCAGCAGGGCTGGGGATTAGAAGCAGGTGCCAGGTGAGTAAACAAGGAACTTCTGGCTGGAGAAATGCAATGCTATAGACGGATTCTGAAGAACCAAGGTCTCCTGCGTGTTTAATTGGCCTTACTGCATTTGTTAAGGATTTCAACTTTAGGTAACAGCACTCCTAAGCATTCAGGCCTCATGAGCTTTGGCTATTAACCTCAAATTTAATTTGCGCCCAGCCTACACTGGCTGGCAGCATCTCTCTGGGGGTAGCCAGGGTGGTGTTCTCCCAGTCACACCCGCAGGTGCCATTGGGGATGGAATCTGGAACGTTCTGCATGCAAAGCTGGTCTCTTCGGCTGACCCACCTCTCATTTTTAAGTGCGGGAGAAGGGACAGATTTGACGAAAAGAACCAGTGGTTGGAGCAGGTCTTCTCAAAAGACAATATTGCCACCTGCTGGCCGTTTGCATTTCCAGTGCTATTTAAGGCTGTCTTACTTTCTGCCACGGTGCACCCCACTTTGGGATCCAAACATGCATTTTGGGGACCAGTTTCTTAATCTCTCGCCGTGTATTTGCACGGCGGTAGGGCTCCTATCGTGGCCCGCCTTGGACCAGGCTGCCTGTTGCAAGACCAGTGCCTTGGGTGTCTCCGGCTGTTTTTGGACGACAGCGAGGGGAAAGAAGTATTTGATCCCCTGCTAAATTTGCCCGTTTGCCCTCTGGGATTACAGGTCAGACCTCTCCCTTACAGCAGGTGCTTCTAATCTCAGCTCGTTGGTGAAGATACAAGGTAGCCTGACATCTGGCTGGTTGATAGGGGATCAAATACTTATTTCACTTATAATGCACATCATTATATGATGTATGGGATGTATGGAAGTGAGAGCTGGACCATCAAGAAGGCTGATCGCCGAAGAATTGATGCTTTTGAATTCTGGTGCTGGAGGAGACTCTTGAGAGTCCCATGGACTGCAAGAAGATCAGACCTCTCCATTCTGAAGGAAATCAGCCCTGAGTGCTCACTGGAAGGACAGATCCTGAAGCTGAGGCTCCAATACTTTGGCCACCTCATGAGAAGAGAAGACTCCCTGGGAAAGACCCTGATGTTGGGAAAGATGGAGGGCACAAGGAGAAGGGGGCGACAGAGGACGAGATGGTGGGACAGTGTTCTCGAAGCTACCAGCATGAGTTTGACCAAACTGCGGGAGGCAGTGGAAGACAGGAGTGCCTGGCGTGTTCTGGTCCAGGGGGTCACGAAGAGGCGGACATGACTAAATGACTAAACAACAACAATGCACATCAATCTCTGACTTTTGTCTTCTGGGTTTCTGGGGGTTTTCCTGTTGTTATTCTGTCTCTCACAGCTACCATAAACCTAGCATTAAAATTAATGGACTGGTCATTTCTTCGTCAGACGGCAAACGGGCAAATTTAGCAGGGGATCAAATACGTTTCCCCCCCTCACTGTACAATCCCCATCATCCCTAACCACTGGTCCTGCTAGCTAGGGGTGATGGGACCTGTAGTCCAAAAGGAGCTGGAGACCCAAATTTGGGAAACCGTGGATCCTGAGATCCTCCCTTTGGAACGCAGCTGACCCAGCCAAGAGTTTAAGGAGATAAGAAAAGCTTGCTGGGCCGAGAGTATGCCCCTGTCTAGTCTAGCTTCCTGTTCTCAGTGGCCATAATAAAATGAGCGCTTCCTGGATCAGGCCAATGGTCCATCGAATCCAGCATCCTCACAGTCAACAAGAAGATGCAACAATGATAAGCCAGCAAGTGGAATATGAGCACAAGAGCGATTCTCCCGTCCTACGGTTTCCAGGAACTGGCATTCAGAAGCAAATGGCTAATAGCCATCGATAGCCCGTGAATTTTCCCAATTCTCTTTTAAAGGCATCCAGGTTGGCGGCCTTCGCATGAAGAAGGGCTTGCTTTATTGGAACAGGTGAGCCTCATCTAAAAATAGGAATTCAAGGGGCAGTTTTGGGAAGGCCAAGCAAGGAAGGACAAGGTCACCTCAAATTGGTTTCGGTTCTCTTCTCCCACCCCCACCCCCCCACCCCCCATATTTCATTGCCGGTAATCCTCTGCCCTGTTACTGTGTGGGTTCGCTTTTGCCTCCCATCTAAACAAAGGCAGTCGATGAAAGTGCTTTTAAGGAAATTAATTATTTAAGTGGCTCGGCAGAAGGCATTTCGATGATGCACAAAGTGTTTTTGTCTTAAAGGGACAGCAGTGTTTTGGTTTTGCTGCTGGTTATCATCAAATACGGAGGCTTTCCCATGACGCACCACATATCAGTACAGTCATACCTCGGGTTACAGCCGCTTCAGGTTGTGTCTTTTTGGGTTGCGGACCACCGAAACTCAGAAGTACCGAAACCGGTTACAGTGGTACGTCGGGTTAAATACTTAATTCATTCCGGAGGTCCGTTCTTTAAAAATGTTCTTAACCTGGGGCCTCCTGCTGCTGCCGCACCGCCGGAGCACGATTTTTGTTCTCATCCTGAAGCAAAGTTCTTAACCTGAAGCACTATTTCTGGGTTAGCAGAGTCTGTAACCTGAAGCGTCTGTAACCCGAGGTACCACCGTACTTCCGGGTTTTGGCGGTTGCGCAGGAGCGCTAAATCACGCTTTGCGCATGCGCAGAAGTCCCAAATTGCAACCCACACATACGCAGGTGCGGGTTGCGAACGTGCATCCCACACGGATAATGTTCGCAACCCGAGCATCCACAGTACTTTGATCACTGTGCTGGGCTCCTTTGGGATTGGGTGCTGAAAGTTTTCACCCCTTCTTGAGAGGGTCCGGCTGAGGTTCCTGGGCGTCATAGCCCAAAAGGCAGCAGAGAATGCCAGGCTGGGGGAAAGCTATTTTGGGGCACATTGAGAGGGCTTCGGTTGGGGGCCAAAACTGTTCCACCCTCTCCCCAAACACCCCGTCTTCCTTCAAAGACAGTGGGTGGATTTGCTCTGCCTGAATCATAGAATCCTAGAGTTGGAAGAGACCCCAAGGGCCATCGAGTCCAACCCCCTGCCAAGCAGGAAACACCATCAGAGCACTCCTGACATATGGTTGTCAAGCCTCTGCTTAAAGACCTCCAAAGAAGGAGACTCCACCACACTCCTGGGCAGCAAATTCCACTGTCAAACAGCTCTTACTGTCAGGAAGTTCTTCCTAATGTTTAGGTGGAATCTTCTTTCTTGTAGTTTGGAGCCATTGCTCCGTGTCCGCTTCTCTGGAGCAGCAGAAAACAACCTTTCTCCCTCCTCTATGTGACATCCTTTGATATATTTGAACATGGCTATCATATCACCCCTTAACCTCCTCTTCTCCAGGCTAAACATGCCCAGCTCCCTTAGCCGTTCCTCATAAGGCATCGTTTCCAGGCCTTTGACCATTTTGGTTGCCCTCCTCTGGACACGTTCCAGTTTGTCAGTGTCCTCCTTGAACTGTGGTTCAAGATTCCTACATGATTCCTACATGTTAATGCAGTGATCCAATATTAGTGGGAGTGGAATCCCCCCAACCACTGCACTTGGGGACTGAAACTCAGAGGAACCTGAAAGCAGCTCCCAGAAAACCCCAGCTCTGTAAATGGCAGAATAGAAGATCACTGCACCATCTCAGTGCTGAAAAGCAGAACATGCCCTGGAAGTGTTTTTAAATCCATGGCCTCAGGGCATCGGTTCTCTCTCCCCAATGCCAGAATCTGGGAAATGTTCAAATGCTATAGAACAAATGCCAGAAAACAGGAAGCTTCAGCCACCACAGTTCAGGGTTACCACCATGAACACACCACCTAGTTGTGTTAACACTGCCATATAATTTGGGGAACAATATATTTAACTGCTGCTATATCTGAATTGTCTCTGTTGTACCCAATTGCAATTCAATTTACAGTGGTACCTTGGGTTAAGTACTTAATTCGTTCCGGAGGTCCGTTCTTAACCTGAAACTGTTCTTAACCTGAAGCACCACTTTAGCTAATGGGGCCTCCCGCTGCCGCCACGCCGCCGGAGCACAATTTCTATTCTCATCCTGAAGCAAAGTTCTTAGCCCGAGGTAATATTTCTGGCTTAGCGGAGTCTGTAACCTGAAGCGTCTGTAACCTGAGGTACCACTGTATCCCTGTTGTGTTTTATGATTTTCCTCATATTGTAAGTAACCCGGAGCTGGTCTCTGACCATAATAATAAAATCCATTCATTCACACACCACCCGGTATAACACAGAGTTAACCAGGGCTAAAGAACCCCTGACCGACGGCCAACTGTTGTTGGAGGGGGCCCCCAGCGGTCATCTAGTCAAACCCCCTGCCATGCAGAAGTCCCCACACCCACCGACTGCCCTTGCAGCTTCTCCGCACGATCAGCGAGGCTGAGAGCTTTTTTCTCTGCGATTTGTTTTGTTTTTTAATGGATTCAGTATTTACACGCTTGGAAAAGGCCGAGAAACTCAGCACCACAGGGTAGGTTGGGAAACGGGACTTTCGCACCCCAAATCCTGCGTAGGCCAGGATCCCCGCAGTGCCCTTCGCCGTCCAGCAAGGGGGAACCTCGCGGCACAGCTGGCAGTCGGGCGCAGTTTTAGGAAGCCGTCTCTCTCCCTCTCTGCCCGCCATCCCCGTTATTTCTTGGGGGAGGCCGAGACCTCCACGAGGACCCGGTTGAGCTCCCGCAGCCGGGCGTCTAGTGTCTCCACGGTCAAGTTCAGCTCGGCCACCTGCTCCTGCAGGCTCTCGAGGGTGCTGCTCAGCTCGTCTTCCTTCTTCTTGCTGTTGGTGGTTTGGCGGGAGTACTCCAGGAAGATGCACAGCCCCCCCACCCCAAAGACGATGGCTTCGCCCAGCAGTTCCGCCCCCAGTTCGGCGGCCGCCTCTTCATTCAGCGGCTTGATGGCGGCGCCACGGAAGCCCATGATCCGCATCTTGGCTCGCATTTCCACCCAGTGGTACACTGCAAGAGGAAAAGGAAGGGTGAGGAATGTCCGGGGTGCTGGGCCTGCACCTTCCAGGCATCACTTATTTTTTAATTTTTACTTTGACAAAGTAAAAGGTAAAGGGACCCCTGACCATTAGGTCCAGTCGTGGCCAACTCTGGGGTTGCGGCGCTCATTTCGCTTTACTGGCCGAGGGAGCCGGCGTACAGCTTCCAGGTCATGTGGCCAGCATGACTAAGCCGCTTCTGGCAAACCAGAGCAGTGCACGGAAACGCCGTTTACCTTCCCACCAGAGTGGTACCTATTTATCTACTTGCACTTTGACGTGCTTTCGAACTGCTAGGTGGGCAGGAGCAGGGACCGAGCAACGGGAGCTCACCCCGTCACGGGGATTCGAACCGCGACCTTCCGATCGGCAAACCCTAGTCTCTGTGGTTTAACCCACAGCGCCACCCATGTCCTACTTTGACAAAGTAATAATCATAAATAAATAAGAATAAAAATGTGCAGCCCATGCCCGAGACCATTGTAACTGTCCAACCTCCCAAAATTTCAACACCTCTTGTGATGGTTTGACCCCTTTCCGTTTTAACAGTATAAATTCTACAAACACCCTCTAAATCTCCTCAAAATCATTTCTCCTGCATATTCCCCATCTTATCTGAATGGCACATGTTAATTTGTCATTAACAGCTAAATCCCACACCTCTTTGTACCGTCCTTCCATTTTATATTCACCTTGCTCCTTCCACTTCCTAGCTATAACAATTCGTGCAGCTGTCGATAAATTAGCAAGTAAGTCCTTCGTAGCCTGTGAACCTTCCACCCCATTGTAAATTGATAGTAATTCTTTGGTCAGCTTTAACCCAGTGATTTCTGTTATTTCCTTAAACACCCTTTGCCAAAAAAATTGTACATATTTACACCCCCACATGTGAACATAGGTCCCAGTTTCTGGCATCCCCTCCAACATAACACCGAATATTTGATTTATGTGATTTAATCTGACTGGTATTAAATACCATCTCCAAATTAATTTATAATAATTTTCTTTTATCCTTCTAGACAACATTTTCAAAGTGTGTTTCTCCCATATTTTCTACCTGGGCCCTGAGGTCATCCTCTGAGGCCTTTTTTGCAGTGTTTCCTCCAAGAGAGGTCTGAAGGTTATATTTTGTGGGGGCTTTTAATTGTAATTTTAATGTTGCAAATTGCCCTGAGATCTGTTGATGGAAGGGCAGTATGCAAATGTTATAAATAAAAACAACACCCCAATATTCACCATGGCAGACATTGTGGAGTTTGTTTTGGCTGCCCTTTTCTGAACCTTTCCAATTAAGGAGATGAAGAGACTAATAATAATAATAATAATAATAATAATAATAATAATAATAAATATTTATACTCCACCCATCTGGCTGAGTTTCTCCAGCCACTCTGGGCGGCTCCCACTCAAGTGTTAAAAGCAATACAGTGGTGCCTCGCAAGACGAAAAGAATCCGTTCCGCGATTCTCTTCGTCTAGCGGTTTTTTCGTCTTGCGAAGCAAGCCCATTGACAGCTTAGCGGATTAGCACTATTAGCGGCTTATCGGCTTATCAGATCAGCTGATAAGCGGCTTAGCGGCTTAGAAAAAGGGGGGGAAGGGGAAAAAAACCGCAGGAACTCGCAAGACATTTTCGTCTTGCGAAGCAAGCCCATAGGGAAATTCGTTTTGCGAAGCGCCTCCAAAACGGAAAACCCTTTCGTCTTGCGGGGCACCACTGTACAGCATTAAACATTAAAAACTTCCCTAAACAGGGCTGCCTTTCAGATGTCTTTTAAAGATAAGATAGCTGCTTATTTCCTTGACGTCTGGTGGGAGGGCGTTCCACAGGGCGGGTGCCACCACCGAGAAGGCCCTCTGTCTGGTTCCCTGGCTTCTCACAGGGAGGGAACTGCCAGAAGGCTGGACCTCAGTGTCTGGGCTGAACGATGGGGATGGAGATGCTCCTTCAGGTATACTGGGCCTTTGAGGCCGTTTAGAGCTTTCAAGGTCAGCACCAACAACTGTGCTCAGAAACGTACTGGGAGCCAATGCAGATCTCTCAGGACTCCCCTATGAGGAAATGCTGCAGTGTTTGGGACTTTTTTATTTCAGAGAAAAAGCGGCATGATTCAAGACTCTAACAATGCTTGTGCGGTTGCTTCCAAACCCGCCATCTTGTACATATTAAATTATGCATCTAAGAGAGAGACTCCTGAACCAGTCACACTAGTTTCAAGGTTATTGTCTGAGCAGGCCAGTTAAGAATGGACTTTTACTATTTACAGAGAACAGTTATTGAGGATATTCTTGCGGATAAAGTGATTAAATGTGAGTTTGATGATTCCTGCATTGCTGTGGCTTGGACCAAATGACACTTAGGGTCCCTTCCAAGTCTACGATTCTATGATCCTATTTCTGTCCTCCGGGGCAGGAAGCGTGGGCAGGACACCTGCGAAACATCATTCAATGGTACAGATGCCCATGAACTATAAAAAGTAAGGGGTCAGCAATTTTTTTCAGCAGAGCTGGACCTCAGTGTCCGGGCAGAACGATGGAGGTGGAGATGCTCCTTCAGGTATACTGGGCCTTTGAAGCCATTTAGGGCTTTCAAGGTCAGCACCAACACTTTGAATTGTGCTCGGAAACGTCCTGGGAGCCAATGTAGGTCTTTCAAGACCGGTGTTATATGGTCTTGGTGGCCGCCCCCAGTCACCAGTCTAGCTGCCGCATTCTGGATTAGCTGTAGTTTCCGGGTCACCTTCAAAGGTAGCCCCACGTAGAGCGCATGGCAGTAGTCCAAGCGGGAGATAACCAGAGCATGCACCACTCTGGCAAGACAGTCTGTGGACAGGTAGGGTCTCATCCTGCGTACCAGATGGAGCTGGTAGACAGCCGCCCTGGACACAGAATGGACCTGCGCCTCCATGGACAGCTGTGAGTCGAAAATGACCCCCAGGCTGTGCACCTGGTCCTTCAGGGGCACAGTTGCCCCATTCAGGACCAGGGAGTCCCCCACACCTGCCTGCCCTCTGTCCCCCAAGAACAGTCCTTCTGTCTTGTCAGGATTCAACCTCAATCTGTTAGCCGCCATCCATCCTCCAACTGCCTCCAGACACTCACACCTGCGAACACCCTGCCTGTGGCATAGCTGTCAACCGTCCCTTATTTGGCGGGAAACTCCCTTGTCCCAGTGCCGTGTCCCTTATTGATGATGTCCCTTAAATTTCCCGGGTATCATGCTTGCCCGGCTCTGGAGGGAAGCAGCGGCTTGGGGTCCTCCACCGTGAGAGAGAGCGCACACTGGCCCCGTCATCCTGGCGCAAGGAGTTCCATCAGCCCTTCCCCGCCCGAGAGAGAGGGGGAGGAGGGAGAGAGACTCTCGCCCACGCCGCCCATGATCCCGGAGGCGGCAGCGGTGGTGACAGCTGAGGAGGCGGCCTGAGGGAGGAGGAAGAGGAGGGGATGGGGAGGGACGCAGAAGGGCGGCACTTCAGGGCTGCCGCAGCGTCGCAACCACCTCATGCCGGATTGACAGCACCTGTCAATCCTACCAATGTATGTAACTCTTTACAATAGCAAAATCCCTTATTTTGGCTGCTGATCCCTTATTTTTGAGCCTGCTTGTTATGTACTGAAGTTCTCACCCTGGGCCAGCAGGGGGATACTGTAGATAGTTTTCACTCAGGTCCACGTCAGTTATTTTAGTCAGGAAACCCTGGGTTGTTGTTGCTACAATGTTGACAGCCGGCTGCCTATAAAAGCAGGCCGGCTGAGCTGTTTGCAGTCAGTTCTATTCCAGCTTACAAAATAAAGAGCTGCTTTGGAGAAATTGCTGTGTCGTCTGCTATGTCAACCCACAACTTAACACTGCTGGTCAGTTATTTTCAAAGATGTAAGTTGACAGCTCTGGCCTGTGGACACCAGGCGGCTAAAGATCACCTTTGCTCAGCCATGCCGGAGGCTTAGAAAGTTGCTGGGAGTTCTAGTGTCTGTTTCCAGTCTATGGATGAATCTAAGTTTGGATTTCTAACTTGAGTTTTAAACTTTTCACTGCTTTGTTCTCTTTGTAAACCGCTTTGGTGGCTTTTCCAAACAACCAAGCGCTGTACAAATTCTATTGACTAAAATTAATTAATAATTTAATTATAATTAATTAATAGAATTCCCGGCCACTGGGTCAAGGGGCTCCGCCTCCTCCTCCTCCTCCGCTTTCCCACGTGCCGCCCGGGAAGGGGAACCTCTCAATGTCACCGCCGTAGCCTCTCCGCCCCCCCGGATTGGCCCGCGACTCCTCGGAGGCCCGCCCCCCTCGGCTCCCTATTGGCCTACTCCCCTCGCGTGCCCGCCCACCCTCTCTCCCATTGGCTTCCCTTTCAACCATTGACGGGAGACTCCCCCTATCGCGGGGGGCGCTGCCGCCGCCTGACTCACGTTGCGCGGGGGGCCCGCAGATGTACTGGCGGAAGAAGGGGCTGGCGCGGGCCCCGTCCTTGATGCGCGCGGCCAGGGGCTTGGAGAGCTGCCGGACGCCCAGGTAGAGCAGCTTGGCAATCGGGAAGGCGCCGGCCACCATCCTCGCGCTCCCAGCGGCCCCCGCGCCGAGCGCGGCGCACGCAGACGCCGGGCCGCGGTGACGTCAGCGAGCACGTCACGCCGGACCTCCCCGGCGTGCGTCCGCGACGTCAGCGCGCAGACGCACGCCTGCGTCTCCCGTATGCAAATAGGCCTTATTAATATGCTAATATATTCTCCCCCCGCATGACACACCGGGTGAGGAAAAACGTGGGCGCGCGCTAATGAGGCAACGCTGAATAATATCGTTTTTTTCCTCTCACGAATATGCTAATAAGGCGAGCTGGAATATATTTCCTTTTTTTTCTAGTCATAAATATGTTAATGAGGCGAAGTGGAATATATTATTTTCAACATGTGTACTTTCTGTTTTTACTGGGGTTTGTTTGAATTTTTTTAATATATATATTGAATATATTCTGGTTTATAAAAAGCAAAACAATTGTTTTCCAGCCTTTTAAAGCCGCGCTCCGAAACGCAGCCCTGACGTACACTTCCGGCACAGACCGGAAGGAGAGAAGCCGCTCCCATTGCCATAGAGATGGCTGGGGGCGTTGGAACAACGCCGACTGCGGCTGCGCATGTAATATAGGAACTTGATGCAGCCCAGAGGCTGAGGTCACAGAGTTAAAAATATAGAATCACCCTTCAACTGTCCGTAGAGGGAACTTCCGGGTTCATGCTAGGAGCTGCTCTATGTGTCGCCCTCCCCCCCCCCCTGCAGGAGCCACTGCGGGCGCCTTCGAAAGCCAAAGAAGAAACCCTTTATCAACGACTTGGATGATGGACTCAAGGGCCTCCTGATCCAATTTGCAGATGACACCAAACTGGGAGGGGTGGCTAACACCCCAGAGGACAGGATCACACTTCAAAACGACCTTGACAGATTAGAGAACTGGGCCAAAACAAACAAGATGAATTTTAACAGGGAGAAATGTAAAGTATTGCACTTGGGCAAAAAAAATGAGAGGCACAAATACAAGATGGGTGACACCTGGCTTGAGAGCAGTACATGTGAAAAGGATCTAGGAGTCTTGGTTGACCACAAACTTGACATGAGCCAACAGTGTGACGCGGCAGCTAAAAAAGCCAATGCAATTCTGGGCTGCATCAATAGGAGTATTGCATCTAGATCAAGGGAAGTAATAGTGCCACTGTATTCTGCTCTGGTCAGACCTCACCTGGAGTACTGTGTCCAGTTCTGGGCACCACAGTTCAAGAAGGACACTGACAAACTGGAACGTGTCCAGAGGAGGGCAACCAAAATGGTCAAAGGCCTGGAAACGATGCCTTATGAGGAACGGCTAAGGGAGCTGGGCATGTTTAGCCTGGAGAAGAGGAGGTTAAGGGGTGATATGATAGCCATGTTCAAATATATCAAAGGATGTCACATAGAGGAGGGAGAAAGGTTGTTTTCTGCTGCTCCAGAGACGCGGACACGGAGCAATGGTTCCAAACTACAAGAAAGAAGATTCCACCTAAACATTAGGAGGAACTTCCTGACAGTGAGAGCTGTTCGACAGTGGAATTTGCTGCCCAGGAGTGTGGTGGAGTCTCCTTCTTTGGAGGTCTTTAAGCAGAGGCTTGACAACCATATGTCAGGAGTGCTCTGATGGTGTTTCCTGCTTGGCAGGGGGTTGGACTCGATGGCCCTTGTGGTCTCTTCCAACTCTAGGATTCTATGATTCTATGAACCCGGAATCTCCTTATCGAAGGGGTTGGGCGGCAGCAAATGCCCCCGCCCTGGAGAAACAAGCTGCACCCCAGAAAGGGAAAGAGGCTCTCCTGCTCTTTTCCACCTTTCTGTTCTTCGTCTGCAAAACGGCCTGCTTTCAGGAACAGAATCGCGGCTGCCCTTTTAGACAACCGTAGCCGGTCGAGCATTTCAGTTTCTCTCTCTCCTGTCAGTGCTCATGGGTCACTCTTTCCTTTTTTCTATATCTTTGGCGCACTGCTGCCCTCCAGTGCTGGCCGTCATCCGCCTCAGCCAATCACGGCTGGCTCCGCCCTCTCCCGCTCCCTCCCGGGTTTTTGGCGGGAAAACTCTCCCACGGCCACGCGGAGACCACGTGCCAGGAGGCTCCTCCCCTTTCTCGCCCCCAGGAAGGCGGTGCAGAGACCCAGGGGGGCATTGCTACCTTCCTGTTCTGGGAAACCCCGTCTCTGACGCCCCTCCTCCTCCTCCTCGTCCTCCTCCTTTTTTAAAAAAAATAATATTTATTCAAATTTTGAAAATTACAGAAGAGGATTGGAAGAAGTTCAAGAACTATCTGCAGAAATACTGCAAAGTGTATGAATGCTAAAATGATGTTGGACATGAAAATAACATGGCATTAGTGATACAGTGTTAAAGAAGTATGTAAAAACGTAATTGAAAAAAGGTGAAAGAATAAGGTTATATTATGTTAAAAGTAAACAATATGTTAAAGGTGTTTAATCATAAGAAGGAAAGATCGGAGACATAATAGAAGTGATTATAATAATTAGAAATGAGTTTTGAAGGAGGGTAAGGATTTGCTGTATCTGATTGGACAAAGAGGAACACAAAAAAGGGAGGCGTGAGGAAGTCAGGAAAGAAAGTTTTGTAAACATGAATTTAAAAACTGGAGTTTTTATTTTTAATTTTTTTTCTTTTTTATGATGTATACTGGTAACTGCTTTTGTTGTTTTGTATTGTTTTGATGTTTTTTTTTTCTTTCTGGAAAAATAAATAAATATATTTTTTAAAAAAACAAATTTTGAAAATTACAAAAAGGAACAATAAAAAAGAAAAATAACAAAAACATAAAAAATACACACAAACAATTAAAAAAAAAACCAGATCAGACCTTTACATAGCTTTCTTTCCTTTACTTATTTCCTTGACCTCCTCACACCTCCCTTTTTTGTATTCTAGTTCAATTAGATGTTTCAGCAAATCCTTTCCAGCTTTGTTTCTATCCTAATAATTTATCTTAATATACTGTAATTCTCGTCTTTCACCAATTAATAAATCAATTTTAACCTAATCCTTTATATCATTTCTGCTAAAACCACATTACTTCATTCCAACAACCTTCTAACATTCCTTAATTTTACAATGTTTCTGTAAATAAACTTTGAATTTTTTCCAATCTTCTTCCACCAACTTCACCTTGGCCTCCTCCTCCTACCTATGTGGGGAAACCAGCCAGATGGGCAGGGTATAAATATCATCATCATCATCATCATCATCATCATCATCATGATGTCAGCAATTCAACAGGTGAAGCTGGCATGAAGTTGCTTTCTAGTGAAGAATTTCCCCTGTTCACATCAAAGGCTAAGGGGCAAAGGCCTACAGCACCCGCAAGTCCAGGGTTGTAAAGACTGCGGAGAGAAGAATTGGGTGCACTCTTCCCACCTTGGATCAAATCTACACTTCCAGGTGCCATAAGAAAGCTGCAGGGATAGTGCGCACCCCGGAAATGATCTCTTTCAGCTTCTGCCTTCTGGAAGAAGGGTGTTGTTGTTTAGTCATTTAGTCGTGTCCGCCTCTTCGTGACCCCCTGGACAAGAGCACGCCAGGCCCTCCTGTCTTCCACTGCCTCCTGCAGTTTGGTCAAACTCATGCTGGTAGCTTCGAGAACACTGTCCCACCATCTCGTCCTCTGTCGTCCCCTTCTCCTTGCGCCCTCCATCTTTCCCAACATCAGGGTCTTTTCCAGGGAGTCTTCTCTTCTCAGGAGGTGGCCAAAGTCTTGGAGCCTCAGCTTCAGGATCTGTCCTTCCAGTGAGCACTCAGGGCTGATTTCCTTCAGAATGGAGAGGTTGGATCTTCTTGCAGTCCATGGGACTCTCCAGAGTCTCCTCCAGCACCAGAATTCAAAAGCATCCATTCTTCGGCAATCAGCCTTCTTTATGGTCCAGCTCTCACTTCCATATATCACTACTGGGAAAACCAGAGCTTTAACTATTCGGACCTTTCTGGAAGAAGGTACAGGGTTATAAAGACTAGGACTAGCTGCCTGAGAAACAGTTTTTATCCAAATGTGATTTTGGTTTTAAACACAGTGTAAGGTACTTTCTGGGAGAGTACATTGTATTTACGGTAATTATGGGGGAGTTTTTAGGGGGTTAACCAGGCTGGGATAGCAGCTTTTGAATGTCTGATATGGTTTTTTCCAATTTTGTTGTTCTGTATGGGACAATGACAATAAAGATTATCGTATCGTTAAAAAAAAGTCACCCTGGCCCCACTCCCCAATTTTGTTCAGTGTTGCATAGAATCGCCGAGTCTAATGGTGCAAAACGATGGAACCTGAGAAGGCAAGGAGAAGAATCATAGAATAGAATCATAGAATCATAGAGTTGGAACAGACCACAAGGGCCATCGAGTCCAACCCCCTGCCAAGCAGGAAACACCATCAGAGCACTCCTGACATATGGTTGTCAAGCCTCTGCTTAAAGATCTCCAAAGAAGGAGACTCCACCACACTCCTGGGCAGCAAATTCCACTGTCGAACAGCTCTTACTGTCAGGAAGTTCTTCCTAATGTTTAGGTGGAATCTTCTTTCTTGTAGTTTGGATCCATTGCTCCGTGTCTGCCTTTGTGGGACAGCTGAGCAGCCATTGGCCTTCCTGACCAGACGCCTCCATTTCTCACCTCTTTGGGGTCTCTTGACCTTATTTCGGGAGGGCTGCAGCCAGACTGACCCAGCTGAGGGTTTCTGGGAGCTGGTTGACTCAGTTAAATGCGAGGTCCCAAGTCCAAGCACCGTTTGCAACAGAAGCCTCATGATAACCTCAGGTGCACTTCTTGGGTAACGTAGCGTTGCAGGTCCAGCAGAAAGCAAAGACTTTGGCCGGGCTTGGTGTGCATCTAGTGATATCTGTGTTCCGAATCAAAAGTCCCTGCAACTGTGTTTCTAAATAGTCTGGCGTTTAATCCCTGTGATGGTATATTTGATCCCTTGGTAGCTGAGGGAAAGTTTAAGGAATGCCTGAATAGGTCTTTGTCATATTTTCATAGACTCAAAGAATTTGTTGAGTTCGAAGGGGCCATGAAGGTCTAGTTTAACTAACTTAGTTGGTCTTTAAGGTGCTACTGGAAGGAATTTTTTTATTTTGTTTTATCTAGTTTAGGGTCATGCAGGTTTATTTTGCCCAATGCGGTGCTCAAATCCGCAACCCTGAGATTCATAGTCTTGTGCTCTACCAACTGAGCCATCCCAGGTCATCTGATTATGCTAAGTTTTTTACTTCGGCCTTTGCTATCGCAATTTTTAAGTTTAGTACATTTTTGTAGTTAATTTCATTAATTTCGTACTGTAAATAGACACTTTTTTGTGTGCGTGTGACTTCTGTCAATGCAGTGTGCCTGTGATATATGCGATAACCTTAACCCTGTATCTCTGAGTTCTGGGCTGAGTAAGGATGCGGGTGGTGCTGTGGTCTAAACCACAGAGCCTAGGGCTTGCCAATCAGAAGGTCAGTGGTTCGAATCCCCGCGGCGGGGTGAGCTCCCGTTGCTCAGTCCCTGCTCCCGCCAACCTAGCAGTTTGAAAGCACGTCAAAGTGCATGTAAATAAATAGGTACCGCTCCGGCGGGAAGGTAAACGGCGTTTCCGTGCGCTGCTCTGGTTCGCCAGAAGCGGCTTAGTCATGCTGGCCACATGACCCAGAAGCTGTCTGCGGACAAATACCAGCTCCCTCGGCCTATAGAGCGAGATGAGCGCCGCAACCCCAGAGTCGTCCGCGACTGGACCTAACGGTCAGGGGTACCTTTACCTAACTAATGTGTTTACAAAATCAGTGAAGTGCTAATGAAGGGAGACGAGACAGTTTAATACATATAAATTAGGGGACTTGAGCGTCCCACTTGTAGGTTTTCCATTGAGGCATCTGGCTGGCTACTGTGAGAACAGAATAATTTTTTCTTTTTTTTCCTTATGTTTTTACTGAAATTTTATTGGTGTTAGTCGCCCTAAGCCTAGCTCTGGCCAGGGAGGGCGGGGTATAAATAAAATTTATTATTATTATTATTATTATTATTATTACTATTATTATTATTATTACTGTTATTATTAAGATGGGCCATTGGCCTGATTCAGCAGCCAGGCTCTTCTTAGGTCATTGTGACTCTAAGCATGCTAAGAGATTTACGAAGAGGAATGAAACTTTCATAATCCTTCCCTGAATGAGTTAGATCCTCTTTGGCTCCTCAGTTGCTCTGAGGGGGTTTGCTGTGTTTTGCCTGCCCAGGAGACTGACCCCAAGCTCGTTCCTTCCCGCAGGGTCACCCGGACCGTGTGAACACAAGAATTAAAGGACTTTCCTGCTGTTTGGCCTGTCTCAGATGCTGCCTTCTTGGCTCATCCTTCTTGTTAGAGCAGAACGGGGTTTTCGGAGAGAGAAACTAAGGCATGGAACCAAGGGCAGGACCAGGGAGCTGCCCGCA
The DNA here is from genome assembly GCF_964252035.2 of Podarcis erhardii. Classification (NCBI taxonomy): domain Eukaryota; kingdom Metazoa; phylum Chordata; class Lepidosauria; order Squamata; family Lacertidae; genus Podarcis; species Podarcis erhardii. The sequence continues at coordinate 89,952,335 of NC_138511.1, forward strand.
AGAGGTCAGTACCGTAACAGCCCAGCCAGGGTCTCTGGGCACAACCGAATTTCTTTCAGGTTGTGCCCAGGGGTAGTCTTGGCGCACTGTATTGATTAAGCAATAGCGGGGAAGGAATGGAAAGGAGAGTTTGGAACGCGAGCCCCAATGGGAAACCAGAGGGTCTTTTGTTTCCTTTCCCTGCCTGCACACATGGGAACCGTGTCCTTTCATGGCCCCAGAGATCCAGCATGCGTCCCAGCAGCTTGAGCGGGAAAGGGATCAAGAGATTTAGGCTGAGCGAGAGGAAGCTAAATAAACAGGAGCAGTGAAAGCATCCCACTCTGGAATCCACTCTCAAAAAGTCCAAAAAAGACTTGAGGAACTGCTCTCGCTGGGGCTGCAAATCTCTCAGAAGAAGAAGTTGATCATCATCATCATCATTACATTTACATTCTGCCTTTCCCCAGGAGATTAAGTGGGTGTGCGTGGTTCTCCCCCTGCCATTACCCTGCGAGGGAGGTTAGGCTGAGACACAGTGACACACGACCAGTGAGCTTCGTGGCTGAGTGGGGATATGAACCCCGGTTTCTCCCGCTTGGCTCTACGTGGGGCTCCCTTTGAAGGTGACCCGGAAACTGCAACTAATCCAGAATGCGGCAGCTAGACTGGGGACTGGGGGCGGCCGCCGAGACCACATAACATTGGTCTTGAAATACCTACTCCCAGTACGTTTCCGAGCACAATTCAAAGTGTTGGTGCTGACCTCTAAAGCCCTAAATGGCCTCGGTCCAGTATATCTGAAGGAGCGTCTCCACCCCCATCGTTCTGCCTGGACACTGAGATCCAGCGCCGAGGGCCTTCTGGCAGTTCCCTCATTGCGAGAAGCCAAGTTACAGGGAACCCAGCAGAGGGCCTTCTCGGTAGTGGCGCCCGCCCTCTGGAACGCCCTCCCACCAGATGTCAAAGAGATAAACAACTACCTGACATTTAGAAGACATCTGAAGGCAGCCCTGTTCAGGGAAGTTTTTAATGTGTGACATTTTAATGTATTTTTAATCTTAGTTGGAAGCCACCTAGGGTGACTGGGGAGACCCAGCCAGATGGGCAGGGTACAAATAATAAATTGTTGTTGTTGTTATTATTTCTCCCAGGTCCTAGGCCAGTACTCTAACCACACCACCACACGGGCTGGCTTGTGGCAATGGGCCAGCCCCATCCTTCACTCCTTGCCCACGTGGGCATACTTTGATCAGTTATAGAATCACAGAACTGTAGAGCAGGAAGGGACCCCGAGGGTCATCTAAACCAACCCCGTGCAATGCAGCAATCGGTGCTAAAGAATCCCTGGCAGATGGCCACCCAGCCTCTGTTGAAAAACCTCCAACAAAGGGGAGCCCACCGAGGCTGCCTGTCCTACTGTTTGGTCTCAGCCTGCTGGAATTGTCGGAAGGTCCTTGGGTATTTCCACTTGCTTTCACCTTTGGCCTCTTCCTGTTTATTCCCAGAAAGGCCACTGACTCAGCAGCCCTCGCCTCTTGTTAAACCCTGAGATTAGGCTGCTCCCATCTTGGGACGTCACAGATGACCCTCTCTTTTCTTCTCCATGCATTCCTGGAACATGGAGTGAGTCATCAGTGGGGCAGTCTTAGGCTTCAAGACCCATCGCTGGAGGTAGAGGTTAATCCCAGGAGGTGTGGGAATTTCTGAAAGCATTCAGCGCAGCATAACATGTTTGGTTTTATCCCAAGCCAAGAGGCAGCCAGGAGCAGAGGGTGGCGGCGAAAGTAGCTGTTTATTGCAGGATCGCAGGCCCTGTGTGGAAATGCAGATACTTCTGGGGTTAAGCCTGGCTGGCAGGCGGGGATTCCTGACCTGCTATGAGCAAAGTAAAAATTACTCTTATGCGCAGGGAATTTCCCTTGGCAGGGGGGTGCGGGAAGGCGCTTCTTACGCACAACTTTTCATTGAGGAGAAACTCTTTAGAGGAACGGCAAGGAAGAGGCGACAGGGCATAAGCTTATAAAATTAAATCACGGCTGCATGGATAGATAAAAGTTTCTCTCCTGCTCCCATAACTCTAGAACTTAAATTATTATACAGTGGTACCTTGGTTTTGGGATGCGGGTGGTGCTGTGGTCTAAACCACTGAGCCTCTTGGGCTTGCCGATCAGAAGGTCGGCGGTTCAAAACCCCGTGACGGGCTGAGCTCCCGTTGCTCAGTCCCTGCTCCTGCCAACCTAGCAGTTCGAAAGCACGTCAAAGTGCAAGTAGATAAATAGGTACTGCTCCGGTGGGAAGGTCAACGGCGTTTCCGTGTGCTGCTCTGGTTTGCCAGAAGCGGCTTAGTCATGCTGGCCACATGACCCGGAAGCTGTACACCGGCTCCCTCGGCCAGTAAAGCGAGATGAGTGCCGCAACCCCAGAGTCATCTGCGACTGGACCTAACAGTCAGGGGTCCCTTTACCTTTACCTTGCTTTAAGAACAGCTTAATTTATGAACAACTTGGATTTAAGAATGCTGCAAACCTGGAAGTAGGTGTTTTGGTTTGTGAACTTTGCCTTGGAAGCAGAACATGTTCTGCTTCCTCTCGAGTGTGTTTCATTTGTAAATTGAGTCCCCTGCTGCTATGGGAAAGCCCGCCTTGGTTTAAGAACGCTTTGGTTTAAGAACGGACTTCCAGAACGGATTAAATTTGTAAACCAAGGTACCACTGTACAACGCAGCCCCAACAGAGAAAAGAACATAGCATTAAGTTTATGGCATCCTGGGGATTGTGAGACTAGTGGGAGAGCTTTACTTTTCCTTTATGTACGGAAAGAAGGGAGACCAGGTTTTGTCAAAGGTATTTTCCATCACAACCCCTTTTGCATTTTTTCCAAGCCCACTTAGTCATTCTGAACCAGCTATATCCCAAATATTATTCAACCACATCTCAAGAGGTATCTCCGCCTGGGATTTTCCAGCGGCTATGGTTTTCCCAGTAGCGACGTATGGAAGTGAGAGCTGGACCATAAAGAAGGCTGATCGCCGAAGAATGGATGCTTTTGAATTCTGGTGCTGGAGGAGACTCTTGAGAGTCCCATGGACTGCAAGAAGATCAAATCTCTCCATTCTGAAGGAAATCAGCCCTGAGTGCTCACAGGAAGGACAGATCCTGAAGCTGAGGCTCCAGTACTTTGGCCATCTCGTGAGAAGAGAGGACTCCCTGGAAAAGACCCTGATGCTGGGAAAGATGGAGGGCACAAGGAGAAGGGGACGACAGAGGATGAGCTGGTGGGACAGTGTTCTCGAAGCTACCAGCATGAGTTTGACCAAACTGCGGGAGGCATTGGAAGACAGGAGTGCCTGGCGTGCTCTGGTCCAGGGGGTCACAAAGAGTCGGACATGACTAAACGACTAAACAACAACAGACTTGCAGCTACCAGTACAAAAAGAATTAAATCTTCTTAATGCCATAACTGTGGCTCTCTATAGGAGTTGCTCTCCCCCTATTCCATATTTATAATCTCCGACGTTGTTTGACAGCCGCATCTCACCCCTGAGAATATAAGCCACCTTTTCACTCTTCCTTAAAAGGGCCTGCTTTCAAAGTACAATAGGAACCCAGAAAGAGTATCAGCTTTCTCATGCAACCTTGGCTATCGGCCATCAGCCTCCCTTTGGGGCATAACAAGAGCGCCTGAGGACACGTTGGGTGTTTCTTCTCCCCATGTGGGAGCCACAGCCAACTTCCAGGCACCTGAGGGGGCATAGGAGCTGAGCAAAGCTCCAGCCTCAGCCCCTTTCGTTTATTTCACAATCAACCCGTTACTCAGATAGCTCCGAGATGCTCAGAGCACTTCTAAATCCCGGCCTGTGCTGAAACACAGAGAGGGTGGGCTTTGGCTGACTGCATGGCACATTTCTCATGGTCCCCAAGGAGCTTTCTCTGCTCATTAGGCTCCGTAAACGCCAGGCCTTTGGCCTCTTCTTGTAATTTGGAGATGGGAAACCGGGAGGGGGAAGAACGAAGTGACATGTGTGTTTTGCTTGGGTCTCTGGTGCTGCAAAAGGATCCCGTGGGCCGTTTCTCCTACTGTTTGGTTTAACTACTCCCCTCCATTTCCATCTTTGTCTCTGCCCACCCCTGACTAAAGTGCCTTTGCAAAGAACAAACGGGACAGGATTTCATGGTGGCTTCCAGCCTGCCATTCCAGGGGCATTGAGGCAGCCCAGCAACCAGTTACGGCTCGCACGTTCCAAGAACTCTTGAGGTTTTTTGCAAGCCCCCAAAATACCCGTGGGCATTTTGGAGTTCTTTGTAAGCCCTGCAAATATACTTGCATGCTCTCTAAAGAACAGCCGGGGTGTCTTCCGGTCCTTAAGCCGTCTTATAATATGGAATGCTGAGCCAAAAGGGATAGGGAAGGAATGTGCTGAAATGCGCTCTCACAGGGGCCAGCAAGATGCTCAAGCATGATTTGAACACAGAAGCAGCTCTCCCCTCTGTCCTAAAACCTCCTTTCAAATTTTACCTTAGGCAAGCTGCTGCTTCTCAGCCACAGCACACCCGCCGTCACCCACCTGCGCCTTCAATGCTCACTTTTCTTACAGGGTGGTTGTGCTAGGGCCACCAAGAAGGAAGGTGCTCTGAATTCTCCAGCAAAGCACTACACAGGTGCTAGGCATTGTTAATAGAATCATAGGACCGTAGAGTTGGAAGGTGTGGGATGTAAACACAGGAGCAGTCAATGACAACATTCCTAGAGTGTACATGTTAGAACATGGGGAGGGATGTCTGTCCAGCAAGCAGGTAAACTTCCTGGGGACGGACTTCCTCCGCATGTGACCAGAGGTGGGTGTGGCCTCACCTGTGCAGGTAATGATAAAAGCACAGGGCAGGCAGCCACTCTCTCTCTTGCCTCTTGCCTCTTGCCTCTCTGCCATCTTCATCTTCTGAAGGAGCAACATGCCCTCTTGGCTCCCAGCCAAGAGAGGACAGTAATATTTTGCTACAAGATAGATTCTAACTGCATGTAACCTTTTTAAGCCTGCCTACCTTCTGGGATCATATTGTGAACAGAACGTGAGTAAACTCTTTTATACTTTTATAAAGACTGTGTCGTGTCTTGTATTTTAAGAGGGAACAAAGGGGAAATTACCAGAGTAATTATTATAGAGGTTCTAGCGAACCTGTGCAAGCGTTACCGTTGCGAACTTAAAGGGGAATGTCTATAAACTCTGCTGATATTTTGGGAACTTGTTAGTACAAGTTGGATAAGGATATAATTAGTCAATATATCCTCTCCTGCACCCCAGAACATTCCCACAAAGGGTTATTGGGCCCAGTATTGCATATTTCTGCGTATTTTTGAAGGATTGCGTTGGATTGTGATTTTGAGTTGAGTAGTATTTTTCTGAGTTAACTTCCTGGTAAGCACATGGTCCTTTGTTCCATTGTGCAGTGGGGATTAAGCACCCCCCCCTTCCCTCAGAGTTCACAGTGACCCAAGGCAGTGAAGAATTGTTTTGAATTTTAGATTTTTGAGATTTTGATTTTAAAATTTTGAGAAATTTTGAAATTTTGAAGAATTTTCAAATTTTTGGATTTTAAGATGGCTAGAGCAGCTTTTGATAGTGATGCAAAGCTAGGAATGCCTGTGCTGAATGAACACAATTTCATACACTGGAAGCAGCGCTTGATAGCATGTTTAGATTATAAGCACATTTTGGAAGCTTTAAACCCTCAACCTACGGGATCGTCTGAGGAAGCTTTAGCCAAGATAAGTGCTTGGAAACGCATGAACAGCGAAGCTAGACACATAATTTTGAGTGGACTTCGTGATGAGCAGCTATCATTAATAAATAGTACAGATGATGCATCTCAAATCTTAAGAGATATTGAGCGCATGTATGGAGAATCTAGCATAAACTGCTTCAGAAACTTGGTGTGTAAATTAACCAGAGTGAGGATGAATTCAAAAGAGGAATTCACAGAGCACATCAACAAGTTCACTGAGATTATTCAGAGAATTGATTTGACTCCCAAAGCTTTTGATGAAGATACAAAGATAGCATTTTTTGTTGTCATCACTTGGACCACGCTTTAGCGCATTTGTAAGTTTGATGGATCATAGACAAGGTCTGACTTTTAAAGACTTGATTGGTTATTTAAAAGAAGAATGCAGAGATAGAGCTGAATCTCCAGTGAGAAATGCTAGAAGCAAGGACAGCAGTTATGCATCTAGGCAATGTACAAAGTCCAAAGAGATGCCTAAGAAAGTGATTTGTTTCAATTGTAACAAAGAAGGACACATTGCAAAGAATTGCAAGGCTCCTAAAGCCAAGAAACCCCACCCCTTTCAGCCAAAAGGAGAAAAGAAGGGGAAATGTGAATGCACATGGCTACTGCAAGAAAGGAATTTAACTGTCCAGAATCGTGAGAATAGACGTAATAAATGGATAATTGATTCAGGTGCCAGCTCACATTTTTCATATAAAAAGGACTATTTTAATGAGATAAATGATGAAGAAGGATCTGAAATTGAAATTGCAGATGGGAACATTGTTAAAGCAAAAGGTGCAGGTTCCATGAGTCTGAAATGCAATATAAACAATGAATGCATTGAGAACACAATCTCTAGAGTTTTGTATGTACCAGAGCTGAGCTGCAATTTAATCAGCGTGTCCACACTGGACAAGAAAGGTTTCCAGATCACATTTGGAAATGGAGTATGCAAGGTGACTAGAAATGGCAAAGTGTTTGCTCAAGCAGAGCTAATCAATGGTGTATATGAGCTTGATCTTTCAGAGAATCAGTCTGCAAAAGTGGCACATTCCAGCCAGAAGGATGAAGCAGATCTGGACCTGTGGCACAGAAGGCTTGGACATAGAGACACCAACGTCATTCTGGATCTACAGAAAAGAGATCTTGTAAGAGGTTTGCAAGTAAAGCAGAGCAACAAAGCTCCAGCAAAGTGCATAAGCTGTATTACTGAGAAGGCTGTAAAACCTTCATTTCCACGTTGTGCAGAACAAAGAAGCAACAAAGTGCTTGACATAGTGCACACTGACATATGTGGACCCATGAGTGTTCCCTCACTGGGAAAGAATAGATATATTTTAATATTTCTGGATGACTTTTCAAGATTTTGTGTTGTGTATTTCCTCAAAGAGAAGAGTGAGACAGTGGACAAGCTCCAGGAATACATTGCCATGGTCAAGAATAAATTCCAAAGAGCTCCAGCTGTGCTAATGAGCGACAATGGAGGTGAGTACTGCTCAAATGAAATGCAGGCTCTCCTGGCCAAGGAAGGAATTGCACATGTAACCACAATTCCTTACACACCACAGCAGAATGCCATAGCTGAGAGAAAGTTTAGGTCCATTATGGACATGACAAGGTGCATGCTAAAGGATGCATGTTTGCCACAGAAGCTGTGGGCCGAAGGAGTGTACACGTCGGTCTATTTGCAGAATAGACTGCCAACTAAAGGTGCAGAGCGCACACCATTTGAACTTTGGCATGGGAAAGCTCCCAATCTGTCGCACATACGTGTGTTTGGAAGTCCATGTTACTTCCACGTGCCCAAGGAACACAGACACAAGCTTGACTCCAGGGCAAAAGCAGGTATCCTTGTGGGATACGCCTCTGGAGGCAAAGGATACAGAATTATGGACTTACAAACTGGTAAGACAAATGCATACCATGCGGTTTATTTTGATGAATATGGAAAAGTAGACACTAAGAACACTGTTGTGGATTCTTCCGATGAGTCAGAAAGGACTCAAGAATTTGTATATTTCCCTTTTGAGACCCCACAAAGTACTAATCTGCCTTCAAGTGTTACAGCGCCCCCTACAGGCGACGCACCAGAAGACGCAGAGGACCAGAACCCTGGCGGCACCAGAGACGAAGATGAGGACTCAGATGGGGACATGCCTGCGTTGGAGGAGGATGAGGAAGCTGATGCGGTCGCAGAACCAGAGGTCAGGCGCTCGTCCAGAACCAACAAAGGTGTCCCACCATTACGGTTGTCCTACTTTGCAGGGTCGGCGTTTCCACAAGAACCTTCCACTTGGGAAGAGATACAGGAGATGCCAGCTGCAGAAGCCAGTCTCTGGAGGAAGGCCGCGCAGGAGGAGATGGATGCACTGCATCAGAACAAGACCTGGACACTCACTGAGCTGCCTCCCGGTAAGAAGGCCATTGGCAGTAAATGGGTTTTCAAGGTTAAGAAGGGGTCAGAAGGAGAAGTGCAGCGCTACAAAGCTAGACTTGTAGCACAGGGATTTTCACAGCGTTTTGGTGAAGATTATGATGAAGTTTTTGCACCAACTGTGAGGTACAGCAGCGTAAGAATGCTTCTAAGCATTGCAGCCTCCAAGAAAATGAGAGTGAAACACATAGACATTGCTACCGCTTTTCTACATGGGCAGATTTCTGAAGAAATTTATATGAAACAGCCCAAAGGTTTTGTGAAACCACATGAGGCACATTTAGTGTGCAAACTGCAGAAAGGACTTTATGGACTTAAACAGGCTGCTAGAGCCTGGAACCAGAAGTTGCATAAAATGCTGACGCAACTTGGGTACAAGCAAGGCGACGCTGACAAGTGCTTGTACAGTAAGTCAAATAATGGACAATTCTCATATATCTTAGCTTTTGTCGATGACCTGATTATTGCCACAGCAAGTGAGAAAGACTATACACAGATAGTAAAACACCTTAGCAAAGAGGTGGAGGTCAAGGAGCTAGGAGATGTCCAGTACTACCTCGGGATCCAGGTGGAAAGAGAAGAGGACGGCTCATTTCTTCTCAGCCAAAGACAGAAGATCCACGAGCTGATTGAGCACATGCAGATGCAAGACGCACATCCAGTTGCTACACCGATGGCTACTGACTTCCTGAAGAATCAGCAGGATTCGAAGCAGTTGCCAGACAACAATGACTACAGGTCGGCGATTGGTAAACTTTTGTATTTAGTTACCACATGTAGACCTGACTTAGCAAATGCTGTGGGGATTCTTAGCAGAAAAGTGAATTCTCCCACTGAGCATGATTGGGCAGGTGTAAAGAGGGTGGTGCGATATTTGAAGGGTACCATGAATTGTAAATTAAGGTTACCAGCCGTCAGAGACCCTAAGTTGGTTGGGTATACTGATGCGGATTGGGCTGGGGATAATGCTGATTATAAATCAACAAGTGGTCATGTTTTCATGTTTGGTGATGGACCTGTTTCATGGGGCAGTTATAAACAGAGCTGTGTAGCATTATCTTCCACAGAATCAGAATACGTTGCAGCAACAGAAGCCTGCAGAGAGATCGCCTGGCTTGATCAACTCATAAAGGACTTTGGGTTGGTGAGAAAAGGGCCTGTCAGCTTGCTAGAGGACAATCAAAGTTGCCTGAAGCTGACACAGAGTGAGAAGTTCCTGGCCAGAACAAAACACATTGGGGTTAAATACCACTACATACGCCAGATGATCCAGGATGGACTTGTGGAACTATCCTACTGCAGCACCCAAGAGATGACTGCTGACATCCTGACGAAACCCCTACCAAGAGAGAGTTTCCAGAATCTACGTGTCAAGCTGGGACTCTGGGTGGTTGAATAAAGTTGTTTATGTTTTGTGTATGTTGTATTGCCTGAGAAGGGGTATGTGGGATGTAAACACAGGAGCAGTCAATGACAACATTCCTAGAGTGTACATGTTAGAACATGGGGAGGGATGTCTGTCCAGCAAGCAGGTAAACTTCCTGGGGACGGACTTCCTCCGCATGTGACCAGAGGTGGGTGTGGCCTCACCTGTGCAGGTAATGATAAAAGCACAGGGCAGGCAGCCACTCTCTCTCTTGCCTCTTGCCTCTTGCCTCTCTGCCATCTTCATCTTCTGAAGGAGCAACATGCCCTCTTGGCTCCCAGCCAAGAGAGGACAGTAATATTTTGCTACAAGATAGATTCTAACTGCATGTAACCTTTTTAAGCCTGCCTACCTTCTGGGATCATATTGTGAACAGAACGTGAGTAAACTCTTTTATACTTTTATAAAGACTGTGTCGTGTCTTGTATTTTAAGAGGGAACAAAGGGGAAATTACCAGAGTAATTATTATAGAGGTTCTAGCGAACCTGTGCAAGCGTTACCGTTGCGAACTTAAAGGGGAATGTCTATAAACTCTGCTGATATTTTGGGAACTTGTTAGTACAAGTTGGATAAGGATATAATTAGTCAATATATCCTCTCCTGCACCCCAGAACATTCCCACAGAAGGGACAACACGGGTCACCTAGCCCAGCATTTCCCAACCTTGGGTCTCCCGCTGTTTTTGGACTACAACTCCCATCATCCCTAGCTAGAAGGACCAGTGGTCAGGGATGATGGGGACTGTAGTCCGAAAACAGCCAGAGAACCAAGTTTGGGAAACAATGGTCTAGCTCAGGCATCCCCAACCTTCGGCCCTCCAGATGTTTTGAGACTACAATTCCCATCATCCCTGACGATGCAATGCACTCTATGTGGGGCTACCTTTGAAGGGGACCCAGAAACTGCAACTAATCCAGAATGCGGCAGCTAGACTGGGGACCATATAACACCGGTCCTGAGAGATCTGCATTGGCTCCCAGTACGTTTCCGAGCACAATTCAAAGTGTTGGTGCTGACCTTGAAACCCCTAAACGGCCTCAGCCCAGTATACCTGAAGAAGCATCTCCACCCCCATCGTTCAGCCTGGACACTGAGATCCAGCGCCAAGGGCCTTCTGGCGGTTCCCTCATTGCGAGGTTATAGAGAACCAGACAGAGGGCCTTCTCGGTGGTGGCTCCCGCCCTGTGGAACGCCCTCCCTTCAGATGTGAAGGAAATAAGCAGCTATCTTACCTTTAAAAGACATGTGAAGGCAGCCCTGTTTAGGGAAGTTTTTAATATTTAATGCTGTATTGTTTTTAACACTTGATTGGGAGCCACCCAGAGTGGCTGGGGAAACTCAACCGGATGGGCAGGGTATAAATATATTATGATTATTACTGGTCCTGCTAGCTAGGGATCATGGGAGTTGTAGGCCAAAACATATGGAGGGCCGCAGGTTGGGGATGCCTGGTCTAGGCCAACCCCCGGCAATGCATCTTGCAGCGTGGAACTTAGGGCAGAAATGTGCTGGCACGTTTCAAGTTATTATAATAATAATATTATCATTTTATTGTTAGGTCCGATAGTATATCCGCCGGCCACCTGCCCCGGCGAGTTGCCAGCGGGGCCTCTGCGTCATCCGGACGCAGCTCCGAGCGTTCAGCGTTCGAAAGTCAGTATCTTCATCTGGAGCTCCTCGTCCCCCGCGGCCCCCTGCGATGGGGGCATGGGGAGCGCCAGCGGCTGCCGGCAGAAGCTGCTCTTCTTGGAGGAGAGAGGGGTGTCGAGGGTGAGGGAGGCGTTGGCCATCTCTCGGGGCTTGGAGCTGGCCAGGAAGCGCAGCAAAGTGGAGAGGGCTTTCGCCACATCGCCCCGGGCCCCTTCGTTGGCGAAGCAGTACAGGATGGGGTCGGCCACGCAGTTGAGGCTGGTGAACGCCAGCGCCGTGTGGTAGGCCACGAAGACCGTCTCCTCGAAGCCGCAGTCGCAGGGCTTGCTCAGGTGCACGGCGCTGCGCGAGAGGAGGAGGAGGTGGTATGGGGCGAAGCAGAAGAGCAGGATGGCGATGAGGCTGAGCGAGAGACGCTTGATCTTGGCCTTCTCCTGCCTCTCGGTGGAGATGTTCCCCCGAACGGCGCGCAGGATCCCCCGGTAAGAGAACAGCATCAGCGTCCACGGGAAGAGGAACCCGATGAAGACCCGGTAGAGGTTCATCCACGCCACCCACTCCTCCATGGGGTACTTCTCGAAGCAGAAAGTGTGGTTGTAGCGGTCGTGGAAGAGCTCGTTGTGGAACAGCGGCGCCGAGTTGGCCCCGATCTCGATGGCCCACACCGTGGCGCTGACGGCCACGGCCGTCTTGACCCGGCGGAAGCGAGCGAAGCGCAGCGGGTGCGCCACAGCCAGGTAGCGGTCGACTGAGATGCAACACAGGAAGGCGATGCTGATGTAGATGTTGGTGTAGAAGATGAAGCCGAAGACCTTGCAGGACTGCTGCCCGTGGATCCAGTTGTCGTGGTGCAGGAAGTAGTCGATCCACAGCGGCAGCGTGGCGATGTAGAGCAGGTCGGCCACGGAAAGGTTCATCAGGTAGACGCCCAGCTCGTTCTTCTGGCGTACCTGCAGGTAGGCGGCCCACAGGGCCAGGCAGTTGGTGGGCAGGCCCACCGTGATGACGGCGATGTACAGCGCCGGAGGGAAGAGGTGGTCGATCTTGGAGTCCACGTGGCAACTCACCAGCGTCGCGTTGCACATCCTCAAGGAAGCGGGCTGCGGAGAGCCCGGGCGGCGCTGGGTCCCCGGCTCAGGACAGGGGTCTGCGGGGCCAGGAGCAGGGCGTCCGCAGGGCCGGGCTGGCCATCGCGAGGAGGTTCCTGGAATCGGTGCGTGACGAGGCCCCCATGGGATGGAGCTGGGTGCTGCCTTCTGCCGTGGTGGCACCTAATCAGCTGGGCTGGTGCGAGGGACGCTTCTCAGAGGTGCTTCCAGGCCTTGTGGACCTGGGGAAAGAGGACAGCAATAACAACAACAACAACAACAACAACAACAACAACAACAACAACAACAACTTATTAATACCACGTCCATCTGACTGGGTTTCCCCAGCCACTCTGGGCGGCTTCCAGCAGAACGCTAAAATACGATAACCTATTAAACATTAAAAGCTTCCCTAAACAGGGCTGCCTTCAGATGTCTTCTAAAAGTCTGGTAGTTGTTTTTCTCTTTGACATCTGGTGGGAGGGCGTTCCACAGGGCGGGCGCCACCACCGAGAAGGCCCTCTGCCTGGTTCCCTGTAACTTGGCTTCTCGCAGGGAGGGAACTGCCAGAAGGCCCTCGGAGCTGGACCTCAGTGTCCAGGCAGAATGATGGAGGTGGAGACGCTCCTTCAGGTATACAGGACCAAGGCTGTTTAGGGCTTGAAAGTTCAGCACCAAAACTTTGACTTGTGCTAAGAAATGTACTGGTAGAGGTTACGAGAGAGGCACTGCAGGGCAGAGACACCACCTTGAACCATGCTCCCCACTCTTCCCCTTATGAAGAATGCAAGGAGAGCTCTGCTGCTGGATCAGGCCCGTGGAGGCTCGTCTAGCCCAGAGTCCTGTGCTCACAAGAGGGGGTAACCCCCCCCCCGACAAATCGATAACACATCGGTAACCCTCTCCTCTTCCTCCATCAAATTGTCCAGTCCTCTTTTAAAACCAACCAGGTATGTGGGCATCACTGCCCATCCTGCGGAAGGGAGTTCCACAGTTTCGCCATGCAGCATGCAAATAAGTACTTATTGCAGGCACCCAACAATTCTCTCTCCCTCTCTGTCGCTGGAGTTGGACGAATCAGGAGCAATTCCAGGAGCGGTTGGTTTGGTTGGAATCCAAACATTTTATTGTTTTCACTAATTTATACAAGAAGCAGCAATCGATATTCAGCCACCCTCCCCATAAGCACCAAATGTCTATTTAATTACATTTGACGCTTAAGTCATTTCGCTTTGCAAGCAAAGGCATCGTGCCATAAGCTGCCATGTGTCTTCAGAGACCTGTGAGCACGTTCGATCGGCGTCGTACAACGATGCCCGGTTGACAGAGAAGCTGTAGGTTTCTTCTCTGCTCAACTCTCTCGCACCTGGGTTTGTCCATGAATATTAAGATCCGGGTTGAGGTGTGCATTTAGTGCGGTTTAGGAAGCGGGGCAAACCTCTCTCTGGATTTTCTGTGCCCCTGATAATATCTGGTTCAGAGGACATTGCATTTTAACAGGGCACAGCAAGGACAGAAGCTCTCGGACCTGGGTGGCGCTGTGGGTTAAACCACAGAGCCTAGGACTTGCCGATCAGAAGGTCGGCGGTTCGAATCTCCGTGACGGGGTGAACTCCCATTGCTCGGTCCCAGCTCCTGCCAACCTAGCAGTTCGAAAGCATGTCAAAGTGCAAGTAGATAAATAGGTACCGCTCTGGCGGGAAGGTCAACGGCGTTTCCATGCGCTGCTCTGGTTTGCCAGAAGCGGCTTAGTCATGCTGGCCACATGACCCAGAAGCTGTACGCCGGCTCCCTCGGCCAGTAAAGCAAGATGAGCGCCGCAACCCCAGAGTCGGCCATGACTGGACCTAATGGTCAGGGGTCCCTTTACCTTTACCTTACAGTCAAAATACAGATCATGTGAAAGTGTGGGTGAGCTCCTTGGATGGGACCATAGGAACGGCATCTTATTAAATTTCTTTTAGCATCACTTAGCGGCAGGGCTAAGCTGGGACATTTGTTGCCTTAGGGTGGCAAGTCCAGTCCTCATTCTTTCCACAGTTAAGTTCTCTCATGAGATAACAAAATGAATTGTTTATTATTATGATGATTATGATTATTATTATTAAAATTTCTACACCGCCCTAAAGGTAAAAAAGGTAAAGGACCCCTGGACGGTTAAGTCCAGTCAAAGGCGACTATGGGGTTGCGGCGCTCATATCGCTTTCAGGCCAAGGGAGCCGGCATTTGTCCACAGACAGCTTTCTGGGTCATGTGGCCAGCAGGACTAAACTGGCGTACAGCTTCCGGGTCATGTGGCCAGCAGGACCAAGCTACTTTGACATGCTTTCGAACTGCTAGGTTATAGTAAAACAAAATACATAATTAAAAACAAAAACAACCCAGTAACCTTCCATCCCCAACCCATTTTAAAAGGGTGCATTTTAAAATGAATGAGAGCTTGGCAGGAACACAACTGTTCTCAGGGGGAAAAAACCAACGCATGGGATTTGGTACTGGGTGCGAAATTCAGCCACCCAAGAATCTCTGCATCCTTTTATCAAAGAGCCAGCGTGGTGAGAGTATTGGGCCAGGGCCTGGGAGAGACCAGGGTTCAAATCCCCACTTGGCCATGACTTCCACTGGGGGGGTGGCCTGGGGGGGGGGGTTCATCACTGCCGCTCTCAGCCTGACCTACCTCGCAAGGATGTTGTTGAGGGTAAAACAGGGAGGAGGAGATCTGTGGACCCCAACTTGAGTTCCTTGGAAGGAAAAAGCTGGGATATAAATGCGATGCGTAAACGAAGGCAGCAAGTTTCTAGCCCTCAGGCTTTTAAAGATTTGTTCAGAGAGGTGCTGCCTGGTGAGATCCCAGAAATACAGAAATTCATAAGCCTAATCTGCTGAAAGGGAACTTCTGATCTTTCTCCCATCCCCGCCCCCCGCAAGGGGGCAAAACCAGAACAGACTATGCAAACAGGAATGATTTATACAGGCTGCAGACCTCAGCGTTTTTGGGGGACCCAGCATTTTGTTTACCACTTCGCAACTTTTCTGTATTTTTAGCACCGAGTGTACGTGGCCTGGTTTATCGGGACAATTCATGGAGTGAAACATGGCAGAAAAAGTGGAACAGAGTCATCGTCAGGAGAGCAAAAGGTAGGCCCTTAGTTAGTAGCTGGCAGGCGGGCTTTGACAGGGCCGTTGTGGTGTTCCCCCCTCCCCCCGGCAGTATTAACACAGAGGCAGTGTGGTGCAGCGGTTAGAGTGTTGGGCCAAGACCTGGGGACCAGGCTTCGAATCCCCACTTGTTCATGGAGATCCCTGGGTGGTGGCCTTGGGTTCCTGCCACTCAGCCAAACCTACCTCACAGGGTTGTTGTGTTATTAAACAAGGAGCGCACGGGGTGGGGAGGGAACCATGAGCTTCCTAGAGAAAGCGGTGCAATAAATACAGGAACACGTGAGAGTTTTGTGACGTCTTTGGGGCGTGTGACACGTTTGCTATGGCATAGATTTGCTTAAGCCACAGAAGGCTCCTCCCAGGATCGTTGGCGAGAGCCTGGCGCTGATGACGCCAAGGTTGCAGGTTCGATCCCCGTACGAGACAGCTGCATATTCCTACATTGCAGGGGGTTGGACTAGATGATCCTTGGGATCCTTCCCGACTCTGCAGTTCTGTGATTCTAAGTCTTTTAAGGAGTCCCAAGTCTCTTTTCCTTGTTTTTGCTGGAACCAGCTGACTCACAGATAGTACTTTCCGACATTAAGAGCTGCTTGACTGTGGAACGCAGTCCTTGGCCTTGGAAGGCAGTGGGCTGTCCTCCATTTCTCACCCTGAACTGAGCACGGTCACCTCCAGGCTTGATTATTGTAACTCGCTCTACGCGGGGCTGCCCTTGAAGCTGACCCAGAAACTCCAGCGGGTGCAGAATGTCACGGCAAGACTCCTTGTGGGGTCCTTGCCGTGGGATTACGTTCATCCAGTGCTTTACCACTGCACTGGCTCCCGGTGGAGTACAGGGTCAGGTTTAAGGTGCTGGTTTTGACATTTAAAGCCCTATGTGGCCTAGGACCCGCGTACCTACGGGACTGCCTCTCCTGGTATGTGCCGCAGGGGACCTTAAGGTCCACAAATGACAAACACCTTGGAGGTCCCAAGTCGCAAGGTGGTTAGATTGGTCTCAACTAGAGCCAGGGCCTTTTCAGTACTGGCCCCAACTTGGTGGAACAAGTTAGTCACAAGTTAGTCCTAGTCACAAGAGACTAGGACCGCGCGGGACTTGACATCTTTCCACAGGACCTGCAAGACAGAGCTGTTCCGCCTGGCCTTTGGTTTGGACTCAGTCTGACCCTTATGTTTCCCTCCCCTTATGGTCCTGATTTATCGGCTACTTTGAAAATGAGGCTGCATTTTAAATTGTATTTTAACTTGTATTTTAAATTGGGTTTTTTTTCTTTTTCTTTTCTTTCCCCCCTATTATGTTTTTACTGTG
This sequence comes from Podarcis erhardii, assembly GCF_964252035.2. Lineage (NCBI taxonomy): Eukaryota > Metazoa > Chordata > Lepidosauria > Squamata > Lacertidae > Podarcis > Podarcis erhardii. The sequence continues at coordinate 89,969,155 of NC_138511.1, forward strand.
ATTTTATTGGTGTTATCCACCCTGAGCCCGGCTCCGGCTGGGGAGAGCGGGGTATAAATAAAATTTTTTATTATTATTATTATTATTATTATTATTATTATTATTATTATTATTAGAGATTCTTCAACAGAACTGGGCTGGCCACCTCTTTAGCTGTGATTCCTTCATCGTTGCAGGGGGTTGGACTAGATGACCCTTGGGGTTCCCTTCCGACTCATCAGGTCTGTGATTCTATACTCTTCTGAGGGCGCATCTGCCTTCCCCACCCAGATCGGTGGCCAAAAGCTTCATCCGCTGCCAGGAATCGAAGCAGCGCTCGCCTGTTTTGCCCAGGCAAGCAGCCAAACCCTCCCCAAACCTTGCCCCTCGGCTCAGCGGTTCTGGGAAGGAGAGACCATCTGCAGAGAGAGGCTGTGCCTGCAGCACCACACCTCTGTCTCGTCAGTAGAAATCTCGAAAGTGCTTGGGGAGCCATGCTGTCTGACTCAGGGAGATGAGAGCAGGAAACAACATCCTAAAGAGGCAGCCTAAAACTTCGGACTCTAAACAGAGGGGGGTGTCCAAAACCCAAGTATGTCACAGCAAGCTCACAAAGGTAGATGGGCCACAGGGACCATTTAGGGCGAATTTGTGAGGGTGTCAGAAGCTCCACAGCAGGGGCGCATCTTTTGCCTCCTGCAAAAAAATGCACAGACATCTAAAATGTGAGAGCAAAGACTAAGGGAAAGGTAAAGGGACCCCTGACCATTAGGTCCAGTCGTGGCCGACTCTGGGGTTGCGGCGCTTATCTCGCTTTATTGGTTCTCTCTACAGCACAATGAAGTTGCTGTCGCTTGCTTCGCTTTCTCCCTGCGGTGGCAGGGATTTGGTGTCATAAGCAGGGCTGGATTTAGGTTTGATGAGGCCCTAAGCTACTGAAGGTAGTGGGGCCCTTTATATGTCCAGCTGTCCTTTGTCAACAACAAATTGCCGCTGTTTTTTATGTTGAATATATTCTATATGGTGATTTATGGACATTACACGTATCACAAGCCATTTGCACATGTTGTCCATGCAGAATGTAGGCACACTATATATAGAAAGGAGCAAACCAGGGATATTTTAGGGAGCAGGCTAGCAGTCGGGGCCCATGACTTACATCAGGTAAAGGGACCCCTGACCATTAGGTCCAGTCGTGACCGACTCTGGGGTTGTGGCGCTCATCTCACTTTACTGGCCGAGGGAGCCGGCGTACAGCTTCCGGGTCATGTGGCCAGCATGACTAAGCCGCTTCTGGCGAACCAGAGCAGCGCATGGAAATGCCATTTACCTTCCCGCCGGAGTGCTACCTATTTATCTACTTCCACTTTGACGTGCTTTCGAACTGCTAGGTTGGCAGGAGAAGGGACCGAGCAACGGGAACTCACCCCATCGCGGGGATTCAAACCGCCGACCTTCTGGTCGGCAAGTCCTAGGCTCTGTGGTTTAACCCACAGCGCCACCCGCGTCCCTTAAAGACTAAGTAGGGGTAATCAAATCCTTATTAAGTTAAGACAAGCCACTGGATCAAACTTATATTTCCAATCTAGTCCAGCATTCTGTTCTCACAGTCGCCAACCAGATGTCCGGGGGGAAAGATTATGGAAGATTATTGCGATATATGATCACAATGGCAAGACTGTGATATACGCAAAGATGGGAGGACTTCTTATTACCTGTTACAGATAGGTAGCCATGTTGGTCTGCCATAGTCAGAACAAAATAAAAAAATTCCTTCCAGTAGCACCTTACAGACCAACTAAGTTAGTTCTTGGTATGAGCTTTCGTGTGCATGCACACTTCTTCAGATACACTGAAACAGAAGTCACCAGACCCTTCTATATAGTGAACTTATTACCAAACTTAAAACCATGGAGAGACCTGGTCTGAACAAAGACATTGGATTCTTATCTCATTATACATGACAAAGCCATTTTTCACCTTCTCACCCCTTGCTTTTTCCTGTAAGACCTATTGCAGTCGTTAAGAGTCGTCAACAGGCTCATCACAGCTATCTGCCAATCACCCAATCCCACCACCCTTCTGAGTAATACCCCTCCCCACCTTCTCACTATATAGAAGGGTCTGGTGACTTCTGTTTCAGTTACAGATAGGTAGCCGTGTTGGTCTGCCATAGTCAAAACAAAATAAAAAAATTCCTTCCAGTAGCACCTTAAAGACCAACTAAGTTAGTTCTTGGTATGAGCTTTCGTGTGCATCTGAAGAAGTGTGCATGCACACGAAAGCTCATACCAAGAACTAACTTAGTTGGTCTTTAAGGTGCTACTGGAAGGAATTTTTTTCTTATTACCTATTATGGAAGAACAGCTATTAAAATGAATGGATTTGGCTAGGACCACACATCTGATGTGCTAAACTAGAGAAAAATCACTGTTATTGGAAACCCCTTGTGGGCTTTCTGCGCAAAAAGGAAAACCAGCTTGTGATATCTGGGTCTGAAGACTGACAAAAATGGGCTGCAAAGCAGAAGAGCTGGCTGTTACTACGGAGTAAGAATTTTGCACAAGTTTTTGAAGTGGAGAGACGGAGAAATGGAAGTCATTTTTCTTCTTCTTTGTTTACTTTCGGTTTTTTATGTCTAAACATGAGGCCAGGCATGCTCCACTTTGGGGCTGCTGTTTTTGACATCAAGCACCACACCTGGAAAATGTCCCCCGCAAGGAGGCCCTCAAAAACAGAACTGGGTGGGTTCATGGGAGGCAGTTCTCAAGAAACTCGGCTTGCAAGGTGGTTTAGGTCTTCAAAGAGCAACGCTGTTTGGGATTCAGCTGGGCAGACAGGTTCTCAACTGGTGAAACGGCAACCATTTTTGTGTGTGCATCTGAAGCCCCACAGATATATTCTGAACCAGTGGAATCTTCTGGGCTGTTTCCTTTTCTGAAAGTACAGTTGTACCTCAGGTTACATACGCTTCAGGTTACATACGCTTCAGGTTACAGACTCCGCTAACCCAGAAATAGTGCTTCAGGTTAAGAACTTTGCTTCAGGATGAGAACAGAAATCGTGCAGTGGCAGCAGGAGGCCCCATTAGCTAAAGTGGTGCTTCAGGTTAAGTACAGTTTCAGGTTAAGAACAGACCTCTGGAACAAATTAAGTACTTAACCCGAGGTACCACTGTATTTCTGTTGAATTTTATCCCTATGACCTAAGCAACAAAATACACAAACATATAAAACAACTAGACTGATCCAAGCCAAAGGCTGGCATGCGATGTTACATTCGCCGGAAGAAATGATAAAGCAGGTTATCCGGATATTTGCGATGAGATAACAGGCAGGTAAAAGGGGAGAGAGAGCCGTCGTAAAAAGCGAGAGAGTAGGAGGTTTGGCACAGCAACTGACCCCAAAGAGTACCCATAATAAAAGCCTCTATATTACGTCAAGAAAAAAACTCAGCCAATTAGATGTCACTTATGCCAAACTTGTGGAAGAGACAAATGTACTTCTTTAATGTATTCAGTAAAATTCTGGGCTGTTTTCAAGGGCTCGCCCCGCCTTTTCCCTGCAAGTGCTTGGGACACGTACAGAGTGCAGAAGACCCGAGATGCTGCGTTTGCAGAGCTGGATGCTGGTTTCTAGGAAATTGGGGTGGGGGAACAGACTGGGACGTAGCCCCCGCCCCGAGGCATTTATCCCTGGCTTAGCTCAGCAGAAGCGTTAGTTCTCCAATTAATTAATAAGAAGGGCTCCTGAAAAATTAATGTTGACCTTTCTGAGGTCTTAATCCCTCTGCCTGCAGCTGAAGGTCATGGAGACCCCCTTCCTCCCTAACACAATTCCCTGGCACTCTCCTGCCAAGCTCTAAAGGGCAGGGAACAAAGGAGACACAGGCTGGTGCTGAAACGGCAGGGCTCCCTCCAGTCCCAAACAGGATACGGCCACATGCCACCTTCCTCAAATTAAAAACCCAGGTTCAGTGCAGAATATATGAGGAGGGTGGGGGGAAACCCTTTAGCCTTCCAAACTGCCTCCCTCTCAGCCAAGCCTGCTTGCAAGAACCCTGCAGCTGTCTCAGATATGCCGGTTCACTTCAGCGCCGTCCAATTAACTAACCTGCTTCGAGGACACTGTGGCAGAAGATTGGGCCTGGAAAATCCAGAAAAGAAATGTGGGACGTGGTTCCAGGTTGATGGACTATATGGAATTGACGGAAAGGACTGGCAGAATCTGAAACCAGGGAGAGGAGTTGATGGAAGAAGATTGGAAAATTTAAAGTTTATATATAGAAATACCGCAAAATTAACGAGTGATAGAAAAATGGTGGATTGATATTTTATGGATTTAGCAGAAGTGTTATAAGGAGTTAAGCATATATAAGTATTTTAGTTTTAATGTTAAAATAAGGTTAAAAAAATTGGTGAAAGGAGGGAAAGTAAAGTTACATTATATTGAGATAAAATACAGAACAAAAATTGGAAAAGATGGAAAGGATTTGCTGAAATAGTTAATCGAATTAGAATACAAAAAAGGGAGGTGTGAGGAGGTCAAGGAAACAAGCAAATGAAAGATAAGTTATGGGAAGATTAGTTGTGTTTTTTGTTTTTGTTTTTGTGTGTGTGTTTTTTTCTTATTGTGATGTGTTGTTTTGTTTTTGTTTAATATGGTGTTAATCCTTTTACTTTTGTTTTTTGTAACCCTTAAAAATATTATTTTTTTAAAAAGAAAGAAATGTGGGACGTGGAAAGGTATCAGAAAAACAACTGAAGCAAATGTGCAAATCTTGGGCGCTCTCGATAAGGGAGGCTGTGCCTTTCCTTGCTGCAGTTGACCAGAGTTTTAGCACCATTCATGGGCTGTGTCTAAACGGAAAGCATAAACAGTTCTGAAACTCATTCATTCGTCTTGGTCTTCCCCTTGGCAACCTGCAAGACAGGCTGCCGGGAGAGAATTAATTCATGGGAGAAATAAGTTCTTGGCTTGGGGAGAGAAAGGAAGAGATGTTCTAAGCCAGCCTAGACGAACAGGAATTAAGATTGCCGGAAGAAATATCAACAACCTCAGCTATGCAGATGACACAACCTTGATGGCAGAAAGTGAGGAGGAGGAATTAAAGAACCTTTTAATGAGGGTGAAAGAGGAGAGCACAAAATATGGTCTGAAGCTCAACATCAAAAGAACGAAGCTCATGGCCACTGGTCTCATCACCTCCTGGCAAATAGAAGGGGAAGAAATGGAGGCAGTGAGAGATTTTACTTTCTTGGGCTCCATGATCACTGCAGATGGTGACAGCAGTCAGGAAATTAACAGATGCCTGCTTCTTGGGAGGAAAGCAATGACAAACCAAGACAGCATCTTAAAAAGCAGAGACATCACCTTGCCGACAAAGGTCCATATAGTTAAAGCCATGGTTTTCCCAGTAGTGATGTATGGAAGTGAGAGCTGGACCATAAAGAAGGCTGATTGCCGAAGAATGGATGCTTTTGAATTCTGGTGCTGGAGGAGACTCTGGAGAGTCCCATGGACTGCAAGAAGATCAAACCTCTCCATTCTGAAGGAAATCAGCCCTGAGTGCTCACTGGAAGGACAGATCCTGAAGCTGAGGCTCCAAGACTTTGGCCACCTCATGAGAAGAGAAGACTCCCTGGAGAAGACCCTGATGTTGGGAAAGATGGAGGGCACAAGGAGAAGGGGAGGACGGAGGCCGAGCTGGTGGGACAGTGTTCTCAAAGCCACCAGCATGAGTTTGACCAAACTGCAGGAGGCAGTGGAAGACAGGAGTGCCTGGCGTGCTCTGGTCCAGGGGGTCACGAAGAGTCGGACATGATGAAATGACTAAACAACAACAAAGGCAAACCGGGCGCCCTCTGGCTGTTTCGGACTACAACTCCCATCAGGTTGGCAAGAGGTGATGCAGCAAGCTGGCTCTCTGCCACCTGTTGATGTGATGAAGAGCAGATTATGGCTGCATCGTGGCCACACCAGCAACGATCGGAAAAGTAGGGGGCTTATCGTAAACATTTGACTCCTAGAATTATGGCAGAAGGGCAATATCAGGAGCAACAGAAATGTCCACGGTGGAGGGCTTTCTTCAGCCCACCAGAACTCTTCTTCAGGATGGGTGTTAAGGAAAAATAAACGCGGAGAGAGGAGAGAGGAGGTGTTGCTCATGTGCATGGCAAAAAAAAATCTCTTTTGCCTGCACTTTTTATGATGGAAGGGAGATTTAATGAGGCCACACAGTGCTGGGCGTAACATAGATCTCAGGTTGCAACAAAAGGCTATTGAAGCAGCAACCTCTTTGGAAAAACACAAAAGGAAGCGATCACGCGGACATCTGCATCCTATGGGGCGTGTTGAATTGTTCAATTTTCATACTCCCAAAACGAAGGGTGGTAAAAAGTTGTAACGGGATTTGGGAATTCAAAATATATTTTGGCTGAATTGATATAATTTAGTTTTGCTTGGTAGGTAAAATGTGCGTAGAATTGCATATAAGTCATGATTGCCAAACAGCTGCAGTTATATCATCATCATCATCATTATTTAGCATAACTGGCATTTTTCCGAAGCTAAAATTAAAATTCTTTGGTTTCCCGAATGCGGTCCATATGCTTCTTCAACAGACGCAGACTTGCCAAGCTAAATGTTGTCCAGTCACAAAAATAACAGCAGATTTGGTTTCCTCGCACCCAAAAGCCTATCTTTGAGACCCTTCAACTGAAGAGATATGCAGAAATTAAAGTCTGGCATGCCCTGTGGCAGGAGTCCAGGAGGACAGAACACTGTTTTTGTGGCTTTGCCATTATTTAAGGCCAGTCGGGCTGATGGGAATTGTAGTCCAAAACAGCTGGAGGAGGGCTCAGGTTGGCGGCGGCTGTTCGGAGCACCGGTTGCCCTTGTTTTTCTGAAACATGCGGAGGTGTGAGAAGGGGAGCACGCACCACAACTCCGAATAACGAGACGTGATTGCAACAAGAAATGTAGGAGTAAAACACACAGGGTGAAGCGGTTCGCCAGACTTGGGGCAGGCAGCGTAGATCAAGGTCAGTGAGTTTCAGAACATCCTAAGAGCCAAGCTGGATCAGGCCCCAATCAGTCTTTAACATCAGCAGTAACATCTAGACCATGGGAGAGTTTCAGCCCTGTTCTTGAGTTTGTTCAAAGCCTAAAACAGCTTTATCTTGTATTCCTTTCTTTGAATTTGTGCCATTTGGGTTTTTAAAGCTTTTTGTAAAAGCAGCACTAGAATTTTGAGTCTTCAACCCCTTCTTTTTGTGCTTTCCCTTCTTCAAGTCTGGCTTTCTTTAAAACTTGCTATTTAGGTTTTCAAACCTTTTTTGTAAATTCAGTATTAGAAACGGTACTTTTGAATCTTCAATCCTTTATTACTGCGCTTTGCTTTACATAGGTCGAGCTAGGATTATAATACATCAGAATTTTGGGGTTCTACCCTTGTTTGAATTTTGGTCATTTGAAGTTTATGATTTTTCTATTTCCTTCTGAGGAAACTGAATAGTTCAGTGAAATGAGGTTTGTAGCCGGCATCCCATTAAGGCTTTGTTCTATTTTAGGTTTTTCCTACTACAAGCAGGGCATAAGGGCAGCAGGCCTCTCTTTTAGCGTTTGACGGTGCAGAGTTAACCTGTGGAACTCCCTCCCACAAGCGGCTGCCACCAACTTGCTTGGCTTTCAAAGAGGGCTGCGCAAATCCACGGAGGAGGACAGGGCTATCGGTGGCTCGGCAATATCCTCCTTAAAGTGTGGTGCATAAAATATTTAAAAATCCAGGGTTGGAGCTTTCTTCCAGCTTTGAAGCAACGTCCAAAGCTGTATCTGGCAAACTCTCATTGACAAATTTAACTTTCTGTTATGCGAAGGTGCTGGAAACGGGGGTCCTATTCTCCTCTGTTAGCCTTAGAACAGCCTTTATAAATGTAACAACCTCCCAAATTTTAAAGTTTTGTTTAGTAACGGGGGCTGAAAAGCAAGTCTTGGACGAACGACTGGACCAGGGGTCAGCAAACTTTTTCAGCAGGGGGCCGTTCCACTGTCCCTTAGACCTTGTGGGAGGCTGGACTATATTTAGAAGATGATGAAGAAGAAGAAGAAGAAGAAGAAGAAGAAGAAGAAGAAGAAGAAGAAGAAGAAGTAGAGTTTGGATTTGATATCCCGCTTTATCACTACTCTAAGGAGTGAGAGCTGGACCATCAAGAAGGCTGATCGCCAAAAAATGGATGCTTTTGAATTCTGGTGCTGGAGGAGACTCTTGAGAGTCCCATGGACTGCAAGAAGATCAAACCTCTCCATTCTGAAGGAAATCAGCCCTGAGTGCTCCCTGGAAGGATAGATCCTGAAGCTGAGACTCCAATACTTTGGCCACCTCCTGAGAAGACCCTGATGTTGGGAAAGATGGAGGGCACAAGGAGAAGGGGACGACAGCGGACGAGATGGTGGGACAGTGTTCTCAAAGCTACCAGCATGAGTTTGACCAAACTGCAGGAGGCAGTGGAAGATAGGAGTGCCTGGTGTGCTCTGGTCCAGGGGGTCAGGAAGAGTCGGACACGACTAAACAACAACAAAGGAGTCTCAAAGCGGCTAACCATCTCCTTTTCCTTCCTCCCCCACAACAAACACTCTGTGAGGTGAGTGGGGCTGAGAGACTTCAGAGAAGTGTGACTGGCCCAAGATCACCCAGCAGCTGCATGTGGAGGAGCAGGGAAGCGAACCCGGTTCCCCAGATTATGAGTCTACCGCTCTTAACCACTACCGGCTAAGAACAAATTCCTATGCCCCATAAATAACCCAGAGATGCATTTTAAATAAAAGCACACATTCTACTCATGTGAAAACATGCTGATTCCCGGACTGTCTGCAGGCCGGATTTAGAAGGCGATTGGGCTGTTTGCCTACCCATGGACTGGTCTTTCAGCTGACTCACTAGAGGGGAGCATTTCAAGGAAGGAGATGGTGGCTGAGCCTTTGAACTTCACCCCCCCTTCCTAACTACACTCACCCCATGGAAGCCTTCGGGGTCTGCATTTGCATTTCCTCCTGATAGCTCACTTACCAAATACTTCACTGCCTCATCCGGGCAGAGCCTGCCCTACAAAATCCAAACACACGCACATACCCGACAGCATTCATCTTGCTGCTCGCTACCCAGCAGAATTTATCGCGCAAAGCTTATAGCCCCACTCATTTCCAGAGACGCCCATGCAGGAGAATTTTGCTCCGCGGTACAGCTTGGGCGTCCTCTCCCTCTGATGATGATGATGATGATGATGATAATAATAATAATAATAATAATAATAATAATAATAATAATAATAATAATTTATTTGTACGCCACCCATCTGGCTGGGTTTCGCCAGCCACTTTGGGTGGCTTCCACAAAGACAAACAATACACTAAGATGCCATACATTAAAAACTTCCCTGAACAGGGCTGCCTTAAGATGTCTTCTGAATGTCAGGTAGTTGTTTATCTCTTTGACATCTGATGAGAGGGCGTTCCACAGGGCGGACACCACCACCGAGAAGGCCCTCTGCCTGGTTCCCTGTAACTTGGCTTCTCGCAGCAAGGGAACCGCCAAAAGTCCCTTGGCGCTGGACCTCAGTGTCTGGGCTGGACGATGGAGGTGGAGACGCTCCTTCAAGTATACTGGGCTTTTGAGGCCATTTAGGGCTTTAAAGGTCAGGACCAACACTTTGAATTGTGCTCAGAAACGTACTGGGAGCCAATGCAGGTCTTTCAGGACTGGTGTTATGTGGTCTTGGCGGCCGCTCCCAGTTACCAGTCTAGCTGCCGCATTCTGGATTAATTGCAGTTTCCGGGTCACCTTCAAAGGTAGCCCCACGTAGAGCGCATTGCAGTAGTCCAAGCAGGAGATAACTAGAGCATGCACCACTCTGGCGAAACAGTCCACGGGCAGGTAGGGTCTCAGTCTGCATACCAGGTGGAGCTGGCAGACAGCTGCCCTGGATACAGAATTGACCTGCGCCTCCATGGACAGCTGTGAGTCCAAAATGACTCCCAGGCTGCGCACCTGGTCCTTCAGAGGCACAGTTACCCCATTCAGGACCAGTGCCCCCAGCTCCCAGCCCCTCTAGACGGTCCAGAAGGATGTTATGGTCGATGGTATCAAATGCCGCTGAGAGATCCAGCAGAACTAGGAAACAGCTCTCACCTTTGTCCCTAGCCCGCCGGAGATCATCAACCAGCGCGACCAAGGCAGTTTCAGTCCCATGATGCCTTTGACAGCATCCAAAATCTGCCTGAGCCAGCTTGAGAGCCGCTGCTGCCAGTCAGTGTAGACAGTACTAAACTAGATGGGACAATGGCTCAGGACCGCAATACCTCAAGGACCGCCTCTTCCCATAAGAACCTACCCAGACCCTGAGATCATCTTCTAAGGCCCTCCTTCGTGTGCCTGCTCTGCGAGAGGTCCAGAGGGTGGCACACAAGAACGGGGCCTTCTCTGCAGTGGCTCCCTGTCTGTGGAATGCTCTCCCCAGGGAAGTTTGCTTGGCGCCTTCACTAGACACCTTTAGGCGCCAGGCAAAAATGTTCCTTTTCAACCAGGCCTTCGCCTGTCTTGAGCTACATCTTATACCCCAGGGGTCAGCAACCTTTTTCAGCCGTGGGCCAGTCTACCGTCCCTCAGACCATGTGGTGGGCCGGACTATATTTTGAAAAAAATATATAAATGAATTCCTATGCCCCACAAATAACCCAGACATGCATTTTAAATAAAAGGACACATTCGACTCATGTAAAACCACGCTGATTCCCGGACCGTCCGCGGGCCGGATTTAGAAGGCGATTGGGCTGCATCCGGCCCCCGGGCCTTAGGTTGCCTACCCCTGCTATACCCTTTTTTAAAATGCTAGCTCTTTTGGGGGTTTTTTTATTGGGTTGTTGGTTTTGTTTTGTTTTGATTTTATATATTTGATATTTTATGTGAACCGCCCTGAGACCTTTGGGTATAGGGCGGTACAGAAAATAAATAAATAAATAATAGTAACAACAACAACAACAGGGATGCGGGTGGCTCTGTGGGTTAAACCACAGAACCTAGGACTTGCCGATCAGAAGGTCGGCAGTTCGAATCCCCACAACGAGGTGAGCTCCCGTTGCTCGGTCCCTGCTCCTGCCAACCTAGCAGTTCAAAAGCACATCAAAGTGCAAGTAGATAAATAGGTACCACTCCAGCAGGAAGGTAAACGGCATTTCCGTGCTCTGCTCTGGTTCGCCAGAAGCGGCTTAGTCATGCTGGCCACATGACCCAGAAGCTGTACGCCGGATCCCTCAGCCAGTAAAGCGAGATGAGCGCCGCAACCCCAGAGTCGGTCACGACTGGACCTAATGGTCAGGGGTCCCTTTACCTTTAACAACAACAATAATGGCCTGATTCTGTATGAGGCAGCTTCCTTATCTTCCTAAAACTTCCCTCGGGAGACACCGAAGTTCAGGCATGGTCTGTACAAAGCAGCCCTTGACTCCGTAACCTATTTCTGATGAGGTGAACGGCATGCGCGGGGGGCTCTGGGGGGGGGGCAGCCAGCCAGGCTCCGCAAACCCAGAATGGAGGAGCAGGGTATGAGAGAGAGGTCCTGGGTGCATTTCTCGGGGAGGAGTCGGAGGGAGGCTCCGCCGGCCCCTGGAGCCGTCTGGGCTGCTTCTCTATGGGTGCCTCGGTATCTATGGAAATCAAGCACTTTGCATGGCCGTCGGATTTATAAACCTGCGCTTTGCATCTTTAACAACCTCCCCAAAGCCCCTAGAAACTGCAGGAGGGGTGAGAGGTCATCCTTGAGGCCGCTGTGAGAGCAGGCCGCTGGGCTTTCTGAGCCCCCTTGGGACGGATCCAGGACCAGGGGCTCCTCCTAGGTCCTTGTGAGCCTGACTCCTCCTCGACCCCCAAACTAATGCTCCTTATGCCCGCGATGTGGGAGAGTCAGGGGAGCGAAATAAAGCAGAAAATGAGCGCATATCACGCCATCCAGCCTGCACAGACGGTGTTAATAATTGGCCTGGAGGTGCCAGGAGGGGCATGCGCTCATTTCATGTGCTTATGCGCAGGAGCCCAAGTGAAAGGAAGAAGAACATCATTACTGAGTAACCAGGCAGGACGAGTCAATGTGGTCCAAAAACGCCCAGGGAAAAGTTGAGACATCCATTGTTGTGCTACCTTCTTCCCAGCCCTGATTAAGTGCTACAAACCTGGGTGGGTTTTGGGGTTGGTTTGTTTTTCTTTAAAATGAACTCTTCTGGAGTTTCTCAGAGCGTTCAGTTTTGCACCAGAATCCACAAGTTACGTGCTGGGTTTGATTTTGTTCACTTACCCGCCGCCTCTGCACGGTGATCTGAGCCCAAAGTGCTTTGCAACGAAAACCCAATTACGATCATCCACTTACTGCTGCTGCTTTGAAAATAACGTAATGATTCCACCCAAATGCTCTTTATTCCTCCTTTTGGCACCTGAGGTGCATACTCTTAGGGCCCACCTTATTTCTGTGATTGTAAGTTGCTTTAAACTGCTTTTTAACATGGTGTTCTAATTGCGGGAACCTGAGACCTTAGGTTAACCATATTTCACGGCCTAGGACCCTTGTACCCACGGGACCGCCTCTCCCGGTATGCCCCACGGAGGACCTTTAGGTCCATAAATAGCAACACCCTCAAGGTCCTGGGCCCTAAGGAAGCCAGATTAGCCTCAACCAGAGCCAGGGCCTTCTCAGTGATGGCTCCAGCCTCGTGGAACGCTCTGTCTCATGAGACCAGGGCCCTGCAGGATCCGATATCTTTCCGCAGGGCCTATAAGACAGAGTTGTTCCGCCTGGCCTTTGGATTGGAATCAACTCGATCTTCTCCCCCTCTTTCCTTTCTCCTTCTGTGATGGAACTCCTATTTGGGGACTTCCCTGGCTTTTTTCTGGCCCATGTAGGACCAGTCTGGATAGTTGGTTAAGACTTGACATTTTCATCCCCAAAAAAGTTTTTGCGTTTCTGCTGAAATGAGGCTGCATTTTAATGTTGTATTTTAATCTTGTTTTTTAAGTTGTATTTCAATCAATTGTTTTATATCTGGTGTTAGCTGCCCTGAGCCCAGTCTTGACTGGGGAGGGCGGGGTATAAATAAAACTTCTTCTTCTTCTTCCTCTCCTCCTCCTCCTCCTCCTCCTCCTTCTTCTCCTATTTCGTTTGAAGACATAGAATCATAGAATCATAGAGTTGGAAGAGACCACAAGGGCCATCGATCCAACCACCTGCCAAGCAGGAAACACCATCAGAGCACTCCTGACATATGGTTGTCAAGCCTCTGCTTAAAGACCTCCAAAGAAGGAGACTCCACCACACTCCTTGGCAGCAAATTCCACTGTCCAACAGCTCTCACTGTCAGGAAGTTCTTCCTAATGTTTAGGTGGAATCTTCTTTCTTGTAGTTTGGAACCATTGCTCCGTGTCCGCTTCTCTGGAGCAGCAGAAAACAACCTTTCTCCCTCCTCTATGTGACATCCTTTTATATATTTGAACATGGCTATCATATCCCCCCTTAACCTCCTCTTCTCCAGGCTAAACATGCCCAGCTCCCTTAGCCGTTCCTCATAAGGCATCGTTTCCAGGCCTTGGACCATTTTGGTTGCCCTCCTCTGGACACGTTCCAGTTTGTCAGTGTCCTTCTTGAACTGTGGTGCCCAGAACTGGACACAGTACCCCAGGTGAGGTCTGACCAGAGCAGAATACAGTGGCACTATTACTTCCCTTGATCTAGATGCAATACTCCTATTGATGCAGCCCAGAATTGCATTGGCTTTTTTAGCTGCCGTGTCACACTGTTGGCTCATGTCAAGTTTGTGGTCAACCAAGACTCCTAGATCCTTTTCACATGTACTGCTCTCAAGCCAGGTGTCACCCATCTTGTATTTGTGCCTCTCATTTTTTTTTGCCCAAGTGCAATACTTTACATTTCTCCCTGTTAAAATTCATCTTGTTTGAAGGATAAATGTAAATGTATGATGCACAAAGGACAATCATAGAATCACAGATTTGGAAGGGACCCCTGGGGGTCATCTAGTCCAACCCCCTGCAATGCAGGAACCACGGCTATTGAATCCCTGACAGGTGGCCACCCAACCTCTGTTGAAAAGCCTCCAAGGAAGGAGAGTCCACCACCTCCCGAGAGATTCCGTTCCACAGCTGAACAACTCTTACCGTCAGAAAGTTCTTCCTGATGTGGCAGATGAAGGTGATGGACTATATGGAACTGGCTGAGATGACTGGCAGAATCCGAGACCAAGGAGAAGAGTTGGTGGAAGAAGATTGGAAAAAATTTAAAGTTTATCTTCAGAAATATTGTAAAATTAAGGAATGTTAGAAAGAGGTTGGAATAAAATTAGGTGGTTTTAGCAGAAAAGATATAAAGGATTAAGTAAAAATGAATTGGTGAAAGAAGAGAATGTAAAATCACAATATATTAAGATAAATTATTAGGATAAAAACAAAGCTGGAAAGGATTTGCTGAAATATCTAATTGAACTAGAATACAAAAATGGGAGGTGTGAGGAGGTCAAGGAAGTAAGTGAATGAAAGCAAGTGATGTAAAGGATTGATTTGTTTGTTTTTTCTTTCTCTTTTCTGTTTTTGGAAGATGTCTGTTTTATATGTATTGTTCTTGCCTTTTCTTTTTTGATTGTTATATTTTTTCTTTTTTTTTTCTGTAACCTTTTTTTAAAAAATCCTAATAAAAATCTGTATATATTAAAAAAAAAAGAAAGTTCTTCCTGATGTTTAGTCGGAATCTCCTTTCTTGTAACTTGAAGTCATGGGTTTGAATCCTGCCCTCTGGAGCAGGAGGAAACAGGCTTGCTCCGTCTCTCACGGCACAGCCCTTAAGATATTGGAAGGTGGCTCTCAGACCTCCTCTTTTCCAGGCTAAACATACTCAGCTCCTTCAACCGTTCCTAATAAGGCTTGGTTTCCAGAACCTTGGTCATCTTGACCGCCCTCCTCTGCACATTGCTTAGAGTGTGAAGATATGTTCACATCAGCGGCAAGGTAGCTGTAGCCTGGTGGCACAAAATAAAAATCAGTCCATCCACACCTCTGCCCCACGCTCAGCCGTTCACCCAGATACCTGCGGAGCATCTTTCATGAGAAAGGTCTTAACTTGGAGCGTTGAAGGGGGGGAGACCTGGGTTTTGGGGTCATTCTGTTTCTGAGCTTTGTGTTGCTTTTTTAACTGTAACGGACGAGTCCAAGAATTGAATTCAACCATGGTTCTTAATTATTAAGTGCTTTTACCAATGTAAACTCTCAACCAGGAGGGTTTGAGCCAAATATTCTGGTGGCTCATGTCTCCAAAAGATTCCATCAACGGTGTCTCTGAAAAATTTTACACATCACTTGGGAAGACAGGCGAACTAATACCAGAAGCAAAGATCACCAGTGTCGAAGCATTGATTCTTCAGCATCAACTTCGTTGGACTGGCCATATTGTGCGGGTGCCTGATGATCGTCTTCCAAAGCAACTACTCTATTCCGAACTTAAAAATGGAAAGCGTAATGCTGGTGGTCAACAAAAGAGGTTTAAAGACTCTCTCAAGGCAAATCTTAAAAAAATGTAGTATAAACACCAACAATTGGGAAACACTGGCCTGCGAGCGCTCCAGTTGGAGAACAGCCTTTGCCAAAGGTGTCATGGGCTTTGAAGACATTCAAACTCAGGACGCAAGGGAGAAACGTGCTAAGAGGAAGGCACGCTTGGCAAATCCACACCGTGATCAACTCCTATCTGGAAACCAATGTCCCCACTGTGGAAGGACGTGTGGATCCAGAATTGGCCTCCACATTCACTTACGGACTCATTGTTAAAACCGTGTTTATGGAAGGCAATCTTACTGAGCTATGAGGGATCGCAGAAGAAGAAGAAGAAGAAGAAGAAGAAGAAGAAGAAGAAGAAGAAGAAGAAGAAGAGGAGGAGGAGGAGGAAACATGAGGAAGGCTGGGGGTGTTGCAGAAAGCTTTGCAGGACTGGGGGGGAGGACATGAAACGAGGGAACAGGAGCTGTGCCCCTCTCCCCCCCCCCAGGACATTGGCTTCTCTCCCCATTACCGGCCCAAATATAATTAAGCCAGTCTGGACCTCGCTGCCCACCTGCTTCCAAACTGATGAGTCGGCTGCAGTATGCTCCCTGCCTCCCTGGAAGGAAGGAAAGAAAGAAAGTTGCTAGCTGCCTAGTCCCCAAAATGTTCAGCCCTGGCATAAAGATCCCGCACTCAGTGACTTTTGGCTCACTTGAAGAAAAAAAGCCACGGGAAACACAGCCCCTACTAGCTAATAAATCACAACCCCAAACCTGTACCATGGCCTCATTTATGTAGGGATGAAACAGGACTGCTCCTTTGTCAGGAAAGGTGGGGGATTAAGATCCCAGGTCATCTGTGCATTTAAAAAAAATAGAACCAGATCCAGACACTTCAGAACTTTGCATACATTTTCACCACTGTAACAAGGCGTTGTTGTTGTTTAGTCGCTTAGTCGTGTCCGACTCTTCGTGACCCCCTGGACCAGAGCACGCCAGGCACTCCTGTCTTCCAATGCCTCCCGCAGTTTGGTCAAACTCATGCTGGGAGCTTCGAGAACACTGTCCAACCATCTCGTCCTTTGTCGTCCCCTTCTCCTTGTGCCCTCCATCTTTCCCAACATCAGGGTCTTTTCCAGGGAGTCTTCACTTCTCATGAAGTATTGGAGCCTCAGCTTCAGGATCTGTCCTTCCAGGGAGCACTCAGGGCTGATTTCCTTCAGAATGGAGAGATTTGATCTTCTTGCAGTCCATGGGACTCTCAAGAGTCTCATCCAGACCAGAATTCAAAAGCATCAATTCTTCGGCGATCAGCCTTCTTGATGGTCCAGCTCTCACTTCCATACATCACTACTGGGAAAACCAGAGCTTGAACTATACGGACCTTTGTCGGCAAGGTGATGTCTCTGCTTTTTAAGATGCTGTCTAGGTTTGTCATTGGTAACAAGGTAGTCACCTTGAAATTTTTTGTTGCTGTTGGTATCCGCCTGTCTCGAGAGACAATGGAGTGCGCCTCCGGGGGCCAAGTCAAACCTTTGCATTGCGCAAGCCTGGGCAGTGTGGATGGAGGTCCTGGGCTGCCCAGATGACAAGGACCCCCCCCCCCTTCTCGGCACGGCAAGAAGTTTGGCACCCACTTAGTTGTAGGAGTTGGAGTTTGGCTCATGGGAACTCGACAGTGCCAGACTGGGGGAGATGGGGCTGAAACGATAGGCCAGGGGTCAGCAAACCTTTTCAGCAGGGGGCCAGTCCACTGTCCCTCAGACCTTGTGGGGGGTGGACTACATTTGGGGGGGGGAATGAACACATTCCTGTGCCCCACAAATAACCCAGAGATGCATTTTAAATAAAACACACATTCTACTCATGTAAAAACACCAGGCAGGCCCCACAAAGAACCCAGAGGTGCATTTTAAATAAAAGGGCACATTCTACTCATGTAAAAACACGCTGATTCCCGGACCGTCCACGGGCCAGATTGAGAAGGCGATTGGGCCGCATCTGGTCCCCGAACCTTAGTTTGCCTACCCATGCAATAGGCCTTGCAGCCCCTTCCCAACCAGGTCCTAACCTGGTGGTTATAGAGACTAAAAAAACGGCCTCTCCAGGGCTAGAAATGGAGGTCGCTCAGCCCCCTGCCCTCTGTGCCGCCACACCCAGGCATGATCCGCAAAGAACCTGTGGCACCTTAGAGACGGATGAATGATAGCAGATGGCATCGTTTTCATCGCATGCATGAAAAGTTCTCCTTGGTTGCCACCTCTATATCTGTGTGGGTGTGAAAGGAGGGACAAATGTGGTGGTTCTGTGTACAGACATATAGATGCCCGCTGGGGTCCCCTCTAATTCTAAAATTCTATCTCACACACACACTCACACACCTGATTAAGTAGAGTGAACACCGTGAAGGGAATTCTGATAGACTTTTGTAAAATAGAACTCCCAACGAAACAGACTGTTGGAAGATTCAGGGCCGGTAAAAGAATCTCCTTCTTAGAACTGTGGAATCGTGGAGTTGGAAGGGACCCCAGGGGTCATCTAGTCCAACCCCCTTTCAACGCAGACATCTTTCACGCAGCGCAATAAACGAACTATGGGCACGTTGAGAGGGCTTCAGTTCGGGGCCAGAACCGTGCCGCCCTCTCCTCAAACACCCTGTCCTCCCTCAAAACCGTGGATGGATTTGCTCTGCCTGATTCCTACAGTGGTGCCCCGCAAGACGAACGCCTCGCAAGACGGAAAGCCTGCTAGACGAAAGGGTTTTCCGTTTTGGAGGCGCTTCGCAAAACGAATTTCCCTATGGGCTTGCTTCGCAAGACGAAAATGTCTTGCGAGTTCCTGCGGGGGTTTTTCCCTCCCCCCCCCCTTTCCTAAGCCCTAAGCCGCTTATCAGCTGATCCGCTAAAAGCCGCTAAACCGCTAAAAGCCGCTAATCCGCTAAGCTGTCAATGGGCTTGCTTCGCAAGACGAAAAAAACGCTATACGAAGAGCCTCACGGAACGGATTAATTTCGTCTTGCGAGGCGCCACTGTACAGTGATCCAATATTAGCAGGAGTGGGATTCCCCCAACCACTCCACTTGGGGACTGAAACTCGGAGGAACCTGGAAGCAGCTCCCAGACCACCTCCCCAAAACCCCAGCTCTGTAAATGGCAGAATAGAAGATCGCTGCACCATTCTGAAAAGCAGAACATGCCCTGGCAATGTTTTTAAATCCATGGCCTCAGGGCATCGGTTCTCTCTCCCCACTTCCAGAATCTGGGAAATGCCAGAAAACAGGAAGCTTCGGCCACCACAGTTCAGGGTTACCACCATGAACACACCATCCAGTTGTGTTAATACTGCCATAAAATTTAGGGAACAAGCAGTATAGTGGTACCTCGGGTTAAGTACTTAATTCGTTCCGGAGATCCGTTCTTAACCTGAAACTGTTCGTAACCTGAAGCACCACTTTAGCTAATGGGGCCTCCTGCTGCCGCTGCGCCACCGGGGCACTATTTCTGTTCTCATCCTGAAGCAAAGTTCTTAACCTGAGGCACTATTTCTGGGTTAGCGGAGTCTGTAACCTGAAGCGTATGTAACCTGAAGTGTATGTAACTCAAGGTACCACTGTACTACCAAAATGATTAAGGTTTTAAATGATAATTTTAGGCTATATTTTAGTGATCAAGATTTAATATATATATATTTTTAACTGCCACTATATCTGCACTGTCTCTGTTGTACCCAACCGCAATTCAATTATGATTTTCCTGATATTGTAAGTGACTGTAATAATAGAATCCATTCATTCACACACCACAGAGTACAACACAGAGTTAACCAGGGCTAAAGAACCCCTGACCGATGGCCAACTGTAGTTGGGGGAGACCCCCAGCGGTCATCTAGTCCAACCCCCTGCCATGCAGGTATCTTTCACGCAGCGCATTAAGCGAACTGTGGAACTCCCTCCCACATGAGGCAGGGACGGCCCCCAGTTTGGATGGCTTTAAAAGAGGAACTCCTGATGTTCTGGTGAGTCTTCAAGGCTCCGCAAGACTCTCCGTTGTTTTTTTGCTTCGACAGACGGATACAGCTACCCCCCTGGAAATTGCATGCTCTGAGAGAGGCAGTCGGTGACACACAGGCTGCATGGCATGTGTGTCACAAAGAAGGATGTTGCCTGCCTGCTTCCTGGGTTCTCGCCTACCCTCACCCCAGTTCCATCAACGCTCTGCTACTCCCCCCCCCCA
Source organism: Podarcis erhardii (assembly GCF_964252035.2). Lineage (NCBI taxonomy): Eukaryota > Metazoa > Chordata > Lepidosauria > Squamata > Lacertidae > Podarcis > Podarcis erhardii. Next base: position 89,988,947 of record NC_138511.1, read on the forward strand.
TGACTCCCAGTAACAGCCTGTGCTCAGACCCCCAATTTGATTATCCCGCCACTGGCCTATTTATATCCCAGAAACGCACTCTTTGCCTCTGACATGGCCACAAACCAGCTGTCGTGTGCGCACACTTGGTTTACAGGAACCCAAAACTTTCCACCAGGCTCTGGTGTCGGTGGGGATTCTTGCCCAAAGCGGCTTTTGCCCTCCCCACCGTGGCAAGCGAAAGGAAGTCATAGAATCTTAGAACTGAAAGGGATCCTCAGAGGCCATCTATTCCAACCCCCTTCAATGCAGGAATCAAAACTAAAGGCTGTATTTTCTCCCCACTCCATAAGACGCACCTGACCATAAGGCACACCTAGTTTTTAGAGGAGGAAAAGAAGAAGAAAATATTCTGAATGAAACAGTGGGTGTACGCTGGGATTCTTATATTACAAGGGCATGGACCCTGGGGTGCCTTCCAACTCAAAACCTATGATTCTATGAAGCCCTTGCTTGTTCAGAACACAGAAGCACCATCGTCGCTGGATAGCTCAGTTGGTTAGAGCTTGGTGCTGGTGACGCCAAGGTTGCAGGTTCAATCCCTATCTGGGACAGCTGCATATTCCTTCGTTGCAGGGGGTTGGTCTAGATCAGTGTTTCCCAACCTTGTGCCTCCAGCTGTTTTTGGACTACAATTCCCATCATCCCTTGCTAGTCAGGGATGATGGGAGTTGTAGTTCAAAAACAGCTGGAGGCACAAGGTTGGGAAACACTGGTCTAGATGATGTCAGGGTCCTTCCAACCCTACGATCCACCCATCCGCTAAATGCAGACAAGTTTTTGAAATTCTTGCAGGGTCCCTGTTCCTGTAGGAGCATCTGCACCCCCATTGTTCTGCCCGGACACTGAGGTCCAGCTCCGAGGGCCTTCTGGCGGTTCCCTCACTGCGAGAAGCAAAGCTACAGGAAACCAGGCAGAGGGCCTTCTCGGTAGTGGCGCCCGCCCTGTGAAACGCCCTCCCATCAGATGTCAAAGAGAAAAACAGCTACCTGACATTTAGAAGACATCTGAAGGCAGCCCTGTTCAGGGAAGTTTCTAATGTGTGACATTTTGATGTATTTTTAATCTTAGTTGGAAGCCGCCCAGAGTGGCTGGGGAAGCCCAGCCAGATGGGCGGGGTACAAATAATAAATTCCTATTCCTATAAAGGTCCGTATAGTAAAAGCTATGGTTTTCCCAGTAGTGATGTATGGAAGTGAAAGCTGGACCATAAAGAAGGCTGATCGCCGAAGAATTGATGCTTTTGAATTATGGTGCTGGAGGAGACTCTTGAGAGTCCCATGGACTGCAAGAAGATCAAACCTCTCCATTCTGAAGGAAATCAGCCCTGAGTGCTCACTGGAAGGACAGATCCTGAAGCTGAGGCTCCAAGACTTTGGCCACCTCATGAGAAGTGAAGACTCCGTGGAAAAGACCCTGATGTTGGGAAAGATGGAGGGCGCAAGGAGAAGGGGACGACAGAGGACGAGATGGTGGGACAGTGTTCTCGAAGCTACAAAAAACATGAGTCTGACCAAACTGCGGGAGGCAGTGGAAGACAGGAGGGCCTGGTGTGCTCTGGTCCAGGGGGTCACGAAGAGTCGGACACAACTAAACGACTAAACCACAACAACAGCATTCCTATTCCTATAGAAGCAGCTCAACAGGCAGAAGTTCAAAAGGTACAGAATGAACCAGCCTCTGTTGGGTTTCTGCCTAGCAAAGGACTCTTAAAAGATGCTGCTGGAGGTGGGGCCTCCGGCTCACTTTCAGAACGAGGTGCAATAATAGGAAGGACATGGCTTCTCTTAAATCAGCCTTGCAACAACCAGTTAGGAACCAGGAAGTTTTGAGTTAGCGAGGACAAGCCTTTGACAGGCAGAGAATGCGAGACAAAGGCAGGCTTGTGTCAGTAAGACAGCAGTTCCTTTGACTGACACACGCTTTCTTCCAGTGCCTCAAAAGGGAAGAGGCAGCCAGGTTTTGGAAATAGGCAAATGGCTTTAAGTGGTATTGATTAAGCCCAGGCGCCTTCCCCAGGCTTGCTGCGAGCCACACTCCCCAGCCTCTCTCCCAGCCCCTAAGTCAGGGATTTTCATCACCTGGGCATGTTTGGTTTGGGTGCGCCTGCCCAGCTAATCTCGAGGTCTGAGTAAATAACCACGTCTAGGGTTTGGTGCAAGCCTGGGCTTGAGGAGCGTCCAGGTTGCCGGGGGCCTCCTTTTCTCCCACGAAGAGCAAGCGGGAATCTGGCACGCCTGGGCTGTAGCCAAGGCCTGGCTGTTTCTCGCTGCCTGCCTGCCTCAAGGAAATGCAAAGGGCAGAGTGCTGCTGAGCATGTGCGGAGCACCAAGACGCCGTCACTGCGACAAAAAGCAAAACCCAGCTGGGATTCGCAGGACAAGAGGAGACAAGAAGAAAAGTTCAAGAGCAGTAGCCATGCCGGTCTGTTGCAGCAAGAAGAGTCAAAGAATCATATAATTGTCACTTTGAGACCCTGGGGGTCATCCAGTCCCGCCCCCTGGAATGCAGGAGTCTCAGCTAAATCATCCATGACAGATGGCCATTGAACCTCTGCTTAGAAAGCTCCAAGCAAGGAGAGCCCACAACCTCCAACAGCTCTTACCCACAGAAAGTTATTCCTGATATTTAAAAAGAAGAATCTTCTTTCTTGTAACTTGAAGGCATTGGTTCGGTCTCTTGCACTCTGCAGCAGCAGAAAACAAGCTTGCTCCATCTTCCGTGACAGCCCTTCAGATATTTGAAGATGGCTATCATGTCTCCTCTCAGTCTTCTCCTCTCCAGGCTAAACGTCCCCAGCTCCTTCGACCGTTCCTCACAAGGCTTGGTCTCTTGACTCTCAATCATCTAGTTATCTCCCGCTTGGACTACTACAATGCGTTCTACCTGGGGCTCCCTTTGAAGGTGACCCAGAAACTGCAATTAATCCAGAATGCGGCAGCTAGACTGGGGACTGGGAGCGGCCGCCGGGACCACATAACACTGGTCTTGAAAGACCTACATTGGCTCCCAGTACGTTTCCGAGCACAATTCAAAGTCTTGGTGCTGACCTTTAAAGCCCTAAACGGTCTCAGCCCAGTATATCTGAAGGAGCATCTCCACCCCCATCATTCAGCCCAGACACTGAGGTCCAGCTCCAAGGGCCTTCTGGCGGTTCCCTCATTGCGAGAAGCAAAGCTACAAGGAACCAGGCAGAGGGCCTTCTTGGTGGTGGCACCCACCCTGTGGAACGCCCTCCCATCAGATGTCAAGGAAATAAGCAGCTATCTCATCTTTAAAAGACATCTGAAGGCAGCCCTGTTTAGGGAAGTTTTTAAAATTTAATTCTGTATTGTTTTTAACACTCGATTGGGAGCCACCCAGAGTGGCTTGGGAAACTCAGCCAGATGGGTGGGGTATAAATAATAAATTGTTGTTGTTGTTGTTGTTGTTGTTGTTATCTTGGTTGCCCTTCTCTGCACACCTTCCTTCCAGTTTTTCAATCTCTTTCTTAAACTGGCATGGCCAGAACTGGACACAAGATTCCAGGAGGACACTGACCCAGGCAGAATAGAGGAGGGCTATTATTTCCTTTGACCTGGATGCTAGACCTTCGTTGAAGCAGTCTGGAATTGCACCAGCCCTTTTTGGTGGCTGCACCACCTCGTTAGGGTGCTCGTACGAAGCCCTGCACTCTTAACATGCTCAGAGGCGCTGCCCAGGTCTGCATCCTCCGCCAACCTGCAGTTGTTTTGGGCCCCAGGTTGGCGGAGTCTGGCAGGCTGATTCGCTTCCTTCTCCGCTAAACCCCCACCAGCGTCACAATCTCAAACCTGGTTCCCTTCTCTAGACCACAAACCCAAAGAGATTCAAATCAACCGGCAGCACTGCAACAGCTGCTGATTCGTGCTGATATTTCAGCCTCAACAGATGGAGACGCCATCTCAGGCATCCTTTCACTTTCAAAAGCTGCCTTGTGTCAGATCAGAAGGTTTGCCTCTCTCTCCTGGGACTCTGTGCCGCTCTGACTGGCAGCCAACTCTCTAGGGACCAAGAAACCTTCACCACCAGCTTTCAGAGATCCCTTTAACCAAGTGGAGGGGGGCATATTCCTGTGCCTGCCCCAACCACACCTCCACCCAAGGCCAGCCACTGTTTGGGATTACGTTTCCGAGCACATTTCAAAGTGTTGGTGCTGACTTTTAAAGCCCTAAACGGCCTCGGTCCTGTATACGTGAAGGAGCGTCTCCACCCCCATCGTTCTGCCCGGATGCTGAGGTCCAGTGCCGAGGGCCTTCTGGCGGTTCCCTCCCTGTGAGAAGCCAAGTTACAGGGAACTAGGCAGAGGGCCTTCTCGGTGGTGGCACCCGCCCTGTGGAACGCCCTACCACCAGATGTCGAAGAGAGAAAAAACCACCAGATTTTTAGAAGACATCTGAAGGCAGCCCTGTTTAGGGAAGCATTTAATGTTTAACAGACCACTGTATGTTAATGTTTTGTTGGAAGCCGCCCAGGGTGGCTGGGGAAACCCAGCCAGATGGGCGGGGTATAAATAATTTATTATTATTATTATTATTATTATTATTATTATTATTATTATTATTAGGATTCTGGTTGCCACTGCATGCCACAATCCTTGCCTCCCGTCCCCAAATCCCAAAGCCTGCATGCAACTCATGCCTTGCCTTAATCTGAGCAGCAGTATACGTTTTAATAAGTAATTATAATTTTGGGATTTGCTGGTCTTCATGGAGTACCAGGAGTCAGACTCGAACCATGTGAAATAACGAGAGAGAGAGAAAGACCTGAATCACATTTCGTGCCGGGGTCCCAAGTAAGAGACGGTGTCTTTCCAGCTAGGCTTATAGAATCATCAGAGTTGGAGGGGGGACCCTCAAAGGTCCTCCAGTCCAACCCCCTGCTCCAGCATCCCTGGCAGGTGGTGTTGTAAACAAAATCTGCCCTTTTCCCCTTATGGGGTATCCAAGAGCCCATATAGACAGTGGCGTAGCGTGGGTTATCAGAACCCGGGGCAAGGCAAGTAACTTGCGCCCCCTAACCCATGGATTTGCGCCCCCTAACCCGTGGATTTCCCTAACCCCCAGATGTTGCGCCCGGTGCGGCCGGCCCCCCCCTGCACCCCCCACGCTACGCCACTGCATATAGAGTCCTTACGTAGGTTGCCTATTGGTAGGAGAAAATAACAGAGGCCAAGCAGAGAATATTGAGAAACAAAGCAGCTAGTAAGCCTGATCTTTATTGATCTGTTGCAACAGGGTACTCCCCTCACACGCAGGAAAGGAGGAGGACCCAGAACAAAGGTGTGCCTGCCCTGGAGCTCAAGACCACCTACCCATACATCTTACATACATCACAGAAGGGGTGTAACCTAAGACCACCCCCCAGATACATCATACCTACATCACAGAAAAGGCGGTCTACAACAGAAATTTGAGTGTTGTTGTTTTTCCTGTCTGCCAAGTTATCTGATAATAGCTTAGCTGATTTCCTTTCCTGGTAGTCTGGCTCACCCTATTCATACACAGACATACCCTTAAGACAAAATTTGTGAAGGAAAAGACAATGGGGAGGCTTTTCCATTTTCCTTTGACCTTGCAGAGAAAACATTTGGTCAGTTTGGGAACCAAAAATGGTTTCAGGTCGGTCTTCCTGTGCTGATCTATGTACGTCCTTGATTGGTATATTTATGAACATTTAATATATATCTAAGACCTTAAAATTCTTACCACAGTGGTCAACCAACCTGGGCTGAAAAACCTTCCAGCCTCTGCCACTGTGGAACAGCTCGTACTGCCAGGAAGTTCACCCCAGTGTTTAGTCTAAATCGCCCCCTTTTTTTTGTAATTTGGATCAATAGGCTCCAAATCTTCTCTATCACTTGTATGTGGCAGCCCTTAGGATACTGGGAGATCAGATCTCTTTCACCATGAATCTGTCTAATCCTCTTTTAAAACCATCCACGTTGATGGCCATCACTGTCTCCAGTGGAAGAGAGTTCCATAGGTTAACTGTGCATGGCATGAATAAGGACTTGGCTGCCAGACTGCCTCTCCTATCTGTCTCCGCTTCTCCAGCTGGCAAAACAGGGATCCATCATTTCTGGCTGTTTCCCCCTCCCAGGACTTGGGTCTCTCCTGGCCGCTCACTATCTAAGATCATAGAACTACAGATTTTTGAAGGGACCCCTGAGGGTCATCCATTTCAACCCCCTGCAATGCAGGGATCGCAACTAAATGGCGTTACCCTCTATGCATGTTTCTGAGTGTCCTCCTTCAGCTGCTGGTGCCCGGAGGGGTATTGTGGCATGTCCCCTTCTAGAAATTGACCACGGATCATAAGGCCTAGAAACTTGATATTTCGGAGAAGTTGAGTCGCCGCTGGGAATCCTCAACTACGTGGCCTGGCAGAGGCATCAGCCCTGGAGCCCCTGAGAGGTTAAGGCATGAAGGGACCCCTGCTCAGATGCCCAAAGCACCCAGGAAGTCCAACCCAGACAGGAGGGACGTATTAACAGCGGGGCAGCCCAATTCGTTCCAGGGAGGGTCACCCCCTCCTTGAAGGGTCCGGTGCGTGACTTTGATCAAAAGTGCATTTTATCAGCTGCAGATATCTCTGCTTGTTTGCAGAAGAAACACAATCGGAATGATCAAGGGGTGGAGCAATTCCTCTAAGAGGAAAGGTTACAACATTTGGGGTTGCTTTTTTATTTTTTATCTAGCCAAAAGGCTAGATACCGTATTTTTCACTCCATAAGACACACTTTTTTCTTCCTAAAAAGTAAGGGGAGATGTCTGTGCGTCTTATGGAGCGAATGCGTGGTCCCTGGAGCTGAAATGCCCAGGGGCAAAAAGCAGATCATGCTCTTTTTTTTTTTTGAAAGAGGGAAGGGGGTGTTGAAACAAAGCCGCTGAGCAGCTGATCGTTTGCCGATCGGGGAGAGAGATAAGGGACTCTAGCGATAAAGGAGGCAGCCTGGGAGGGGGGAGGTAAAGAGCGAACTTGCAAGCAGAGGAGACAGGAAGACTAAAGCAATGAGGAGAGAAAATAGACAAAAAGGAGGAGCAAAAAACTGCTCCAGCTAAGGAAAAGACACTAAGGCAAGCAAGAGGGAAGGGGGTGTTGAAACAAAGCCGCTGAGCAGCTAATCAGCAAGCAATCAGGAGGGAGATAAGGGGCTCTAGAGATAAAGGAGGCTGCCTGGGAGCGGGGGAGGTAAAAGCACATGGATCCTCAGGATTTTTGCATTGGGTCACCCCAAATTCACCATCAGATCACATAGCATGTCCATGGCTGCAGCCTGCACAAAAAAACCACACACCCACTGTTGCCTGGGGCCGCAATGGCGCAAAAATGTGGTTACAAAGCACAGATCCACACGGATCCTCAGGATTTTTGCGTTGGGCTACCCCAAACTCAAGGGACGCGGGTGGCGCTGTGGGTAAAACCTCAACGCCTAGGACTTGCCGATCGCATGGTCGGCGGTTCGAATCCCCGCGGTGGGGTGCGCTCCCGTCATTCGGTCCCAGCGCCTGCCAACCTAGCAGTTCGAAAGCACCCCAGGTGCAAGTAGATAAATAGGGGCCGCTTACCAGCGGGAAGGTAAACGGCGTTTCCGTGTGCTGCGCTGGCTCGCCAGATGCAGCGATGTCATGCTGGCCACGTGACCCGGAAGTGTCTGCGGACAGCGCTGGCCCCCGGCCTCTAGAGTGAGATGAGCGCACAACCCTAGAGTCTGTCAAGACTGGCCCGTACGGGCAGGGGTACCTTTACCTTTTTACCCCAAACTCACCGTCAAATCACATGTCTGTGGCCACAGCATGAACCACAAAAATTATACATCCACTGTTTCGTTCAGAATATTTGTTTTCTTGTTTTCCTTCTCTAAAAACTAGGTGCGTCTTATGGTCAGGTGTGTCTTATGGAGCAAAAATACGGTAAGTGGGGGGGGGGACCAGAGAAAGAGAGAGACCTCACAGAGGTGTGGTAAATTATGCATGTTGTAGAGAAAGTGTATTTCCTCCCTCCCATAATACTAGAAACCAGTGGGGCCTTATCCAGTACAGCTGAAGCTCTGGGATTTGCTCCCAGGAGAGGCAGCGATGGTCACCAGCATAAATATCTTTAAAATGCACTGGCAGGAATGCAGTGTGAAACACAGTAAATGAACGAATGGAGGATTAGAAATTTTGCGGGCATCTGTCAGTCTCCAGAGACAATGGAGTGTGCTTTGGCGGGCCAAACCAAACTGCTCAAGAATCACACCGCTTGCCGTGGCTGCAGAGACCGGTAACTCATAACTGCATTGTTTTTACTGTGTTAGCATCACCGAAGTGACCTCCCCGGCAAGTGTGTCTGGAGGTCCTGGGCAGCCAAGTTGACCCCCTCTTGGCCTCATGGATGTGGTCCAATGGAAAGCAGAGGAAGACATTTGGCACCGGCTTGGCAGCAGGAGTTGCTGGAGGGAGGCGTACAAGGTGCCATTCAACCCCCTTAGAGATTTGTGTAGGCTTTGCTCACAAGCCTTTTCTTCTCCTAAAGAACGTTTAGGATCGAGAGTTTTCCTTCTCCTGGATGGGCTGCCTTCCCAGTTGAACGAGCCGCACCTGCCCAGTAATAGTCCTACTCTATTCTACACCAGTAGTGATGTATGGAAGTGAGAGCTGGACCATCAAGAAGGCTGATCGCCGAAGAATGGATGCTTTTGAATTCTGGTGCTGGAGGAGACTCTTGAGAGGCCCATGGACTGCAAGAAGATCCAACCTCTCCATTCTGAAGGAAATCAGCCCTGAGTGCTCACTGGAAGGACAGATCCTGAAGCTGAGGCTCCAAGACTTTGGCCACCTCATGAGAAGAGAAGACTCCCTGGAAAAGACCCTGATGCTGGGAAAGATGGAGGGCAGAAGGAGAAGGGGACGACAGAGGACGAGATGGTGGGACAGTGTTCTCGAAGCTACCAGCATGAGTTTGACCAAACTGCAGGAGGCAGTGGAAGACAGGAGGGCCTGGTGTGCTCTGGTCCAGGGGATCACGAAGAGGCGGACACGACTAAACAACAACAACATTCTGCTTTGGTCAGGCCACCCCTGGATCCCTGTGTCCAGTTCTGGGTGCCACAGTTAAAAATGGATACTGACAAGCTGGAAGGTTTGCAGAGGAGCCTTATGAGGAACGACTGAAGGAGTTGGGTATGTTTATCCTGGAGAAGGGAAGACTGAGAGCTGACAGGACAGCCATCTTCAAATATCTAAAGGGCTGTCATATGGAAGAAGGAGCCAGCTTGTTTTCTCCTGCTCTGGAGGGTAGGACTCGAACCCGCGGCTTCAAGTTGCAAGGAAGGAGATTCCAACGAAACATTAGAAATACCTTTTTGGCCAGGAAGAGCTGTTTGACAGTGGAATGGACTCCCAATGAAGGTGGTGGACCTTGGAGGTTTTTAAACAGGTTGAATGACCATCGGTCAGGGATGCTTCAGTTGAGACTCCTGCATTTCTGTGGGCTGGACTAGATGACCCTTGGGTGTCCCCAGTGGCGTAGCATGGGGGGTGCAGGGGGGGCCGGCCGCACCGGGCGCAACATCTGGGGGGGGGGCGCTCGCCGCCTCCGGAGTCGCCGAAGAGCCTCAGGCGCGGGCTGTAGCAGAGCCCCATGTCTCGCGGAACCGACGAGCTGTGCGTGCGTCCGGGCTGAAGGCGTCTGGCAGGCAGCGGCTCTCAGTGCTCGCCACGGTCCCCGCGCATCAGGGCTGCGGAGGGCGCGCCAGGCAGCCCCTCCTCACAGCCCCGCCGCCGCCGCTGCTGCAGCTGCTGGGCCATGTTGCATTTTCCTCGCCTCTCTGCCCTCCTCCTCCTCCGGGCAAGTGGCGTCGTTTGGGCGGCAGCGCCAGTGGCAACTCGCCTCAGATCACCTGACACGGACCCGCCACCGCCGCCATGGCTACCTTACCGTAAATACCCCAGCCCAGGCAGCAGCAAGAAGAAGCTGGCAGCGGCGGCAGGTTAGGGGTTAGGGGCGCAAATTACTTGCCTTGCCCCGGGTGCTGACAACCCACGCTACGCCGCTCTAAAATTTTGTCGCTCTATGATATTAGGGGAAGGTATTCCTCTGGTTTAGTTTTGAATTGCCTGCATTCAGAAAACAGGAAAGACTATAAGGTATCTATGATTCAGATAAACAGTGTAGGCCCAGGGCCAGGCTGCCCTGAGGGGAGACCTTTTTCCTTTATCCCTCTTTGAAGTTAGACTGGTCATGAGGAACTATCCAGGCCTGTCTTTTAAGTCACTTCTCCCTTCATCCCTCTCTCTCTCCCCCAGTGCCATTAAGGCAGGCAGATTCAGACACCCCCAGTGCCACATTTTCCCAAAGCAAGCTGAAGCATTTAAGGGGATGGGGAGAGGCAGTTTTAACCAGGTTGCTCATTTATGCCCCGGCTGCCGCCTCCATGTGTTCCGTAGGCTTCAGAAATTGCATTTGCGCTGATGCAATTACCGCTTTAAACTCGTTTTTTATCGTCGCAATTTTGTTAGCTGGTGCCGACGGGCGGCAAAAATGAAAACATAAATAGGGTCGGGGGAGGGCCCCTGTGTGGCTGGGGAGAGAGGAGGAATCTTCATTCTTTGTGTGCTAGAAATACTAACCCCCCCCTTTAAAAAAAAGAGAGAGAGAAATTGCTGTGAGGAGTCTGCTCCTTCAAGGCTGCATTGACTTCAGGGCAGAGTTGGACTAAACATTAGGAAAAGCTTTCTGACAACAAGGGCTGTTTGATAGTGGAACAGTCTCCCTTGGGAAGTGGCCGATTCTCCTTCATTTGAAGTTTTAAAGCAGAGGTTGGGTGGTCATCTGTCATGCATGCTTTAGCTGAGATCTCTGCACTGCAGCGGGTTGGACTAGATGACCCCAGGGGCCCCTTCCAACTCTACAATCCTGTGATGGCCTGGGAATCCGATTCAGAGGCTGAACCGGAGGAATCCCAGCCTGCACAGGAGTCCCCACCTCCAGGGCCGGCTGAACTGGGGCAGGGCCTTGATTCTGAAGCGCCTGCACCTGTGCCGGATCCTCAGGAGCAGGCACCAGGTGATCCCACTCTGGCTCCAGAGGTGGTTGAGGACTCAGTGCCTGCAGGTGAGTCTCCCCCTGGGTCCAGTAACCCTCCAGCCTCTCCTGAGCTGCAGAGGCTCAGGGCAGAGAGGCGAAGGGAACTGTTGGTCGTTGATGAGCTGTTTCGGCCAGTACCCAGTCCGGTTCCCCCAGAGTTCCTGTCCTTGCCCGGCTTCCCTCTGTGGACCCCGCTTCGCCCGAGGAGGACTGTCTGCCGACCCTCAACTCAGGTCCTGGACCTCGCCCCACGGTAACCTCCCCCCCCCCCGACCAGCACAAATCCTATGAACCTGGTGCCCTGCAAATGTTCTGAACATCCCCCATCAGGCAGAATGTAACTGCCAAACCAGTGCAGGCAATACTGAACGCAGAAGAAGCTTTCTGTGTTCCCTGGCCGAGGAACGAAGGAAGCAGCCCGTACACCAGAAATCACAGTGATTTCTCCATCCTTCCAGCCCGGTTTTGCCTACTCGGACGGAAATGGGTCTTTCCCACATTGCCTGCTGTATCCTCCCTTAACAGCCTCCAACAACCTGGGGGAGGCGGCGTGAGGGTGTTTCAAGAAGATGCTGGCACTGTTAAAGGCCATCATCTCGGGAAATCATTTGTGATACGCCTGAACTCTTTGTCCCCAAACACCCACAGCCTGCTCCTTAAGGGTTCCTTGCCAAGGGGGGGGGGGCGGGGAAGGTTTTCAGGGAGGGAGGGGGAAAGCCTCCAGATCAGGGACCAGCTCTGTCAAAGGGGGCACAGCTCAGTGTCCCACACGGGGCACAATCCGCCACCAAGTCCTCCCACATAATCCTTACTGAAATGTATCAATGCCAGTGGGACACTTGTTCAGGAGCCCCAAAGGCTGCCCAGATCCAGTTAAAGGTAAAGGGACCCCTGACCATTAGGTCCACTCGTGGCCGACTCTGGGGTTGCGGCGCTCATCTCGCTTTACTGGCCGAGGGAGCCAGCGTACAGCTTCCAGGTCATGTGGCCAGCAGGACTAAGCCGCTTCTGGAGAACCAGAGTAGCGCATGGAAATACCGTTTACCTTCCCGCCAGAGCGGTACCTATTTATCTACTTGCGCTTTGACGTGCTTTCGAACTGCTAGGTGGGCAGGAGCAGGGACTGAGCAACGGGAGCTCACCCCATCACGGGGATTCGAACCGCCGACCTTCTGATCGGCAAGCCCTAGGCTCTGTGGTTTTTTAAATTGTGCATTCACGATGAATTGCACTTGTGACACTGTCAGGACGGTTAGACGCGATTCTGCTTTCAATAGCTTTTCTGCCTGCAAAACCTGTGGGGTAGTCATCCCATTCTGTTTCCAGAACTTCCAGCGGAAATCCTCACTTCCTTTGACGCCACAGATGATGGTGATGATGATTATTTTATTATTCCCGGGGTTTGTGGGGGGGTGTCCTGCTTTTGTTGCGCTGCAGTACAATATTGCCTCTCCAGATGGCAATCATAGAAATGTAGAGATGCAAGCGACCCCCCTCCAGGGTCATATTCTACTCCAACCCCTTGCAATGCAAAAGAATCTCCGAAGGCAATTAAGACAATACAACGAGGAGAGTCTGCCACATTCCTAGGTTGTCTGTTCCACTGTTAAAAGAGATCTTAGCCCTCAGAGAGTTCTTAATATTTGGTTGGAATAGTGTTTCTGGTATTTGGCTGGAATCTCCCATCTTGCAGTTTGAATCCGTGGGTCCCACCGTCTGGGGCAGCAGAAAAACAAGCTTGCTCCATCATACATGGGACAGCCCTTCAAAGATTTAAATTTGGCTAGGATATTACTTCTCTTTTTAAAAAAAACTTTTCCCCTTTTCCTTTATTTATTTATTTAATATAATTATTACAAAATATAAGCAAAATATTGCAAATGCATACATACATATATATTTCAGATAAGCACACACATATAAAAAAGAACAAAGGAAAAAAGAAGGAGAAAAAATAAAGAGAAGAAAAGTTGGAAGAATTTCTTCCAAATTTATTCTACAAATATCTCAATATAAAAATGATAATAAAATTTCATTGATTGACTTCCGTCGCTTACACTGCACTTCCTATATACAATTTTAAGCAAGATTGTATCTGTTATTCCGTATTTTCCCCGTGCAATCTCACACAAATATTCTAATCAATAAGTTTTCTAAATCTTTCATAAATCTCTTCTAAACACAACCAATACTTTACATTTAATCTAGCATATGACTTCTCAACCGTTCCTCGTGAGGCTTGGGTGTCCAGATCCACATGGGAAAAGTCCCAAAACAACTACTAAAACGGAATGACGTGTGAATGGTCTCGTATAAATTCTGCACTGACACACGATTATTGCGTCAACAGCATAGCCTCGTAGGCAGGAGGAGCACGAGGGTCATCTAATCCAGCCCCCTGCAATGGAGGAATATTTTGCCCAGGGCCCTGAGATTCAGAGTCCTGTGCTGTAGAAATGGAGCTACACATGTTGCAGAATACCACGCACAGGGGGAAATGCCAGTCCGTACGGCCCCGAAACCAGAACATAGCGCAGCCTTGACTGCACACGTTGGCAGTGGCTCTCAAGGTTTTAGAAGTCTCCTTTTGGGGGTCCATAACTGACCTCAGTGGCTAAGGGGGCAGAAGGTCCAGGGAACTGGGAGAGACAGGCAGCAGTTCCCTCTGCTATCCTGGAGACATTAGGCCATGTCTAAAAAGGCTGCGGGTGGCGCTGTGGGTTAAACCACAGAGCCTAGGGCTTGCCGATCAGAAGGTCGGCAGTTCGAATCCCCACGAGGGGGTGAGCTCCCATTGCTCGGTTCCTGCTCCTGCCAACCTAGCAGTTCAAAAGCACGTCAAAGTGCAAGTAGATAAATAGGTACCGCTCCGGCGGGAAGGTAAATGGTGTTTCCGTGCGCTGCTCTGGTTCACCAGAAGCGGCTTAGTCATGCTGGCCACATGACCCGGAAACTGTACACCGGCTCCCTTGGCCAGTAAAGCGAGATGAGCGCCACAACCCCAGAGTCGTCTGCAACTGGACCTAATGGTCAGGGGTCCCTTTACCTTTACCTAAAATTACTTCTGGGTCACCAGCGATCAGAAGAGGGGCTGACATTCATGTGGGGGGGGGAGGCCCAGTGCAGTCTTTGAGGCCCCTAATCAGGGCGCAAAGAGAATCACCGCTGCGATTCCCGCACTGAAGCGGGCTGGGCTAGATGAGCTTTGGGGGTCCCTTTGGGCTCTGCAATTCTCCTGCCTGTCTGCCCCTTCTTCTTAACACCCAACCTGAAGAGGAGTTCTGGGGCGTTTGAAAGCTTGGTCTCCCCTTCCGTTGGTCCTACTTAAAGGTTGCAACTCAACTGTTCCTTTTGGGTATCTACGATTGGCTGAGGTTCCCTAGGGTCCCTTTCTAAAACTCTCTACAGTTCTGTGATACTTTCCTAGTTGGACCGATATGGGGCTTCATTTGAGCCCTGGCCTTAATTCCAGAATCTTTTTTCAGCCCCAGCCAAAGGCCCCTGGGGACGTGCAGAGTACATTCCTCACTAAGCAAACAGCCCTGCACATGATGCATTTTCGCTAGGAACATTCGTCAGGTGCTTTTATATACTTTTAGACGCCTGCTAAATATATATATTTCAGCAAGCCAGTCTGTCCGGACGTGTAATTTAGTCATGCATAACTTGTTTTTGAATTTGGCAGATTTCTATCTGCGTGGTTATTTCACTGTTTTATGCACACAGCTGAGAGATTTGCTGATTATCAGGCGGTTTGTAAAATTTATTAAATAGTTAAGTGTGTGGACTAGATAGGGCGAAGGGCTTAATTTCTAAGCAGGGCTTAGAACCCCAGAACCTCTCTTTTTATAAATTAACCATGGACTGGACTATCAATTTGTCTGGCTCAACCTGGCACAGACTCTAAAGGAGTAAAGTTTGCCAAGGCAAAAGAATTTTTAAAAGCCAGCCTGCTTTCCTGAGCCTGCCGAATGTCAGGCGTGGTGTGACAGATTAGGGCAGGGGAGCCCATTATTATTTGCTACCCTGAGGGCAAAGACCCGAGTGCAAATCTGTACTCTAATGTACACGTGCGTTTTATCCTAAGCTGTACTCAGTTGTTTTTGTTTAAAAAAAAAGCAGCCTGTAAATTTAATTAATTTAATTTGACCCATTTTAATGTACAGTGGTACCTCGGGTTAAGTACTTAATTCGTTCTGGAAGTCTGTTCTTAACCTGAAACTGCTCTTAACCTGAAGCACCACTTTAGCTAATGGGGCCTCCTGCTGCCGCCACGCGATTTCTGTTCTCATCCTGAAGCAAAGTTCTTAACCCGAAGTACTATTTCTGGGTTAGCGGAGTCTGTAACCTGAAGCGTCTGTAACCCGAGGTGCCATTGTATGTGTTTATTTACTGTTGCAAGCCGCTCGGAATTGTCAAGGGACCCCGAGGGTCGCCCGCTCCAACCCCCTGAGATATTTCCGTCTATTAAAAAGTGACTAATACGTGCAATTAATTGTAATCGTATAATTCAGTTTCAAAGAGGAATGCGCAAAAGCGAGGGCCGCGGCGGCTGCCCAGAAACAGAAGGGAAAACACTCTGCACGTGTTCAGGGGATCTCTCTCGCGCCGTGGCGCAGGAAGAGGAGCCCCAACCCAAGAGAACGGGGGTCCCCCCACCCACGTCTCCACGGCTCTCCTTTCCCAAACGCGCAATGCGCCCCGATGCGCTGTGGCTCACCTCCGTCTCGGCCGGTCGATGGAGAGGTTGCGGGTGGTCTCTCCGGGGCTCCCAAGGGGGCTTCTGTCCGCCGCCGCCGCCGCCTGCTCATGCCGCCGCCGTCGGGGCATCGTGCCGGGCTCCCATCGGGGTCCCCCTCTGGGCAGGTGCGCTTGGCTCTGGGGCGCAAAGACGAGCAGGGCGCGCCGGCTCGCCCCGACTGAGCAGCGGCTGCCCGGCGGCTCCTTTCCCCGGAGCCAGCCGCCCGCCCTCCTTCCCTCTCTCCCGGGGCGGGGAACGGGGGTGGGTGGCGGGGGGGGGGGAGAGAAGCAGCCGTAACCCTCTCGTCGCCGGAGCCTCCGCGGAGAGCCCTAGAAGAACCGCGGAACTGGAAAGGGACCGCAAGGGTCATCCAGCCCAACCCCAGGCTGCGACGCGCGAATCTTTTGCCCCAAGCAGAACTCGAATCCACGACCCTGGGATTAAAAGCCTCAGGCCATAACGACCAAGCTGTTGCAATCGCCGTCTAAGGAGCCGCTTCCCCTCTGGGGTGGGTATGCATGCGGTGGGGGCACCCCCCTCGACAGAGATCTCTCCCCATGCACAGGCAGCCCCTTTGAGAGAAGGCAAAAAAATGGGTGGGGGGTTTGAGAAGTGTCCTCCCCCCCCCCGACAACCATTTCCTATATACCTTCCCTGGTTAATAGGAGTGCCCCCCCCAAAAAAACCCCTGCATGCTTCCATGCCAACAGATGGGAAATGACAGAAAGTTGTTGCGGACTAGCCGCTTGAGTGAGCTTTGGTACTTTGAGCTCTGAAGAGTTTCCCTGGGTTGACGTGCCTGGGGGTGAGCTGCTGAAGCTGAACCCCCAAAGATGGGGGGGGGGTTAACCGTTTGAGAGCCAGAGCCCTGGCCATCAGCCTGAAGTGAAGAGACTCATTGCTGGGGCTGGACGTTCATCATCATCATCACTTTTAATTTGTATACAGTAGTACCTCGGGTTACATATACACTATCTATCTATCTATCTATCTATCTATCTATCTATCTATCTATCACTAAAATATAACCTAAAATTTATCATTTAAAACCTTAATCATTTTGGTAGTACAGTGGTACCTCGGGTTACATACACTTCAGGTTACATACGCTTCAGGTTACAGACTCCGCTAACCCAGAAATAGTGCCTCAGGTTAAGAACTTTGCTTCAGGATGAGAACAGAAATTGTGCTCCGGTGGCGCGGCGGCAGGAGGAGGCCCCATTAGCTAAAGTGGTGCTTCAGGTTAAGAACAGTTTCAGGTTAAGAACGGACCTCCGGAACGAATTAAGTACTTAACCCGAGGTACCACTGTACTGTGTTTCTATTTTACAATATTCAAGGTGGTTTACAAGCTGAAGAAACAAAGAATGTACAACTTATAACAATCTAATGATAATAAAACAGCTTTAAAATAAGCAATCTACATCAAATAAACCATCATTAGGATAGTATAAAATAATAATATCAGCATATAAAAATTAAACGGCCGCTCAGTCTGTAGAGCATGAGATTCTAAATCTCAAGATCGTGAGTTTGAGCCCTGTGTTGGGTAGGCGATCCCTGCATTGCAGAGGGTTGGGCTAGATGACCGCAGGGTCCCTTCCAATTCTACGATTCCAGGACTGTGGAGGTCAGGCCTGACTGGCTGGAACATGGGTCCACTTGGCAGCCCCTAAGAGTGGGGCAAAGCCTTTCAAGACTGCCCCCTCCTGAATTAGTCCATGGGGTGAATGAATCGCCACCCGCCCCTGAGCAGGGTTCACTTCCTCAAGACCAGCTTGGCAACAGGATACCTGGGCTCAGGACCCCCTGCCCTGAGTTCGAGATTAACCCGACGGGTGCCTGCTTTGCCAGCCAGTCCATGGTGATAATTAACCTACGCAAAGCCGCAACGGTGCAGATGATCACCTTCTCCAACGAAGATTCGGGGTAGAGAAAAGGGACTACTTATTCACACAAATGCATTGTTAAACTGCGGAACTCCCTGCCACAGGAGGCAGTGATGGCCAACAGCTCGGATGGCTTTATTTATTTATTTTTTAATTTTTTTTATTAGGAAATTAAACAAAACATATTATCTTAAAACATATCATCCTTAATCCCCCCCCCCCATTTTCTCCCTTCCATAAAACAACCCCCCTGCCCCCCGTCTTCCCTCAGTTCCAATATCTGGTATCTCTATAAATGCTGTTCTCTGCATGTTACAAAATTGTATAAATCCTTAATTTATCTAATTGGTTATTATCAATAAAAAGTTTGTGAGTGTTTATTCAAAACCTGCCAAGGAGTCCAATTCACTTTGTTGCATCTTTAGATACTTTGTAAAAAGTTCCCATTCCTCTTTAAAGTCACAGTTATCCTTGTCCTATGTGTCAATTTTGCTAGTTCTGCATAGTCCATCAGTTTCTCTTGCCATAATTCTTTAGTCGGAGTTTCCTCAGTCTTCCATCCTTGTGCTATTAAGACTCTTGCCACTGTTGTCGCATACGTAAAGGTATTTTCCAACTTCTTTGGCAGGTCTTTTCCTACAATCCCTAACAGAAATGCTTCAGGTTTTTAAACAAATGTTAGATGGAACATTTTCTTCAATTCATCGTACAGTGGTGCCCCGCAAGACGAATGCCTCGCAAGATGGAAAACCCGCTAGACGAAAGGTTTTCCGTTTTGGAGGCGCTTCGCAAAACGAATTTTCCTATGGGCTTGCTTCGCAAGACGAAATGTCTTGCGAGTTCCTGCGGGTTCCCCCCCCTTTTCCTAAGCCGCTTATCAGCTGATCCGCTAAAAGCCGCTAAACCGCTAATAGCGCTAATCCGCTAAGCTGTCAATGGGCTTGCTTCGCAAAACGAAAAAACCACTATACGAAGAGCCTCACGGAACGGATTCTTTTCATCTTGTGAGGCACCACTGTATATCATTTCCCAAAATTTCTTAATTGCATTACAATCCCACCACATGTGGCAGAATGTCCCCTCCTTTTTCTTACACTTCCAACATAAGTTTGAGCTAGTTTTGTACATTTTCCCTAACTGCACTGGTGTCATATACCATCTGTACATCATCTTCATAGAATTTTCTTACAGCAGAGAACAATCTGTAAATTTTAAATCAATTTCCCAACAGCTCGGATGGCTTTAAAAGAGGACTGGACAAATTCATGGGTGCGTAAACCTAACAGTGGCTGCTGGTGTCTCTGCAGTTGGGAGACAGCAATGCTTTTGAATTCCTGGAAACCGCAGTAGGAGAGAGGGCTCTAGTGCTCGGATCCTGCTGTGAGTTTTCCTCTGGGTGGCCCCTGTGAGGACAGGATCCTGAACTAGGTAAGCCCTTGGCCAGACCCAGCAGCCAGGGTTTTCTTGTATTCTTGCTGAAACTCCAGCTCCAGAGGCAGTCTACCCGTATTCCTAGGTTCTGAGGGGCATTTGGCCGCCATTGAGAATGGAAAGCTGGACGAAATAATAATAATAATAATAATAATAATAATAATAATAATAATAATAATAATAAATTATTTATATCCCACCCATCTGGCTGGGCTTCCCCAGCCACTCTGGGCGGCTTCCAACAAAGTATTAAAATACAGTGGTCTGTTAAACATTAAAAGCTTCCCTAAACAGGGCTGCCTTCAGATGTCTTCTAAAAGTCTGGTAGTTGTTGTTCTCTTTGACATCTGGTGGGAGGGCGTTCCACAGGGCGGGCGCCACCACCGAGAAGGCCCTCTGCCTGGTTCTGTGTAACTTGGCTTCTCGCAGGGAGGGAACCGCCAGAAGGCCCTCGGAGCTGGACCTCAGTGTCCGGGCAGAACGATGGGGGTGGAGACGCTCCTTCAGGTATACTGGACCGAGGCCGTTTAGGGCTTTCAAAGTCAGCACCAACACTTTGAATTGCGCTCGGAAACATACTGGGAGCCAATGTAGATCTTTCAAGTCCGGTGTTATGGGGTCTCGGCGGCCGCTCCCAGTCACCAGTCTAGCTGCTGCATTCTGGATTAGTTGTAGTTTCCGGGTCACCTTCAAAGGTAGCCCCACATAGAGGGCATTGCAGTAGTCCAAGCGGGAGATAACTAGAGCATGCACCACTCTGGGGAGACAGTCTGCGGGCAGGGAGGGTCTCATCCTGCGTACCAGATGGAGCTGCCCTGGACACAGAATTGACCTGCGCCTCCATGGACAGCCGTGAGTCCCAAATGACTCCCAGGCTGCACACCTGGTCCTTCAGGGGCACAGTTACCCCATTCAGAACCAGGGACTGCCCCCACACCCGCCTGTCCCCTGCCCCCCAACAACAGTGCTTCTGTCTTGTCAGGATTCAACCTCAATCTGTTAGCTGCCATCCATCCTCCAAGATGGAGATGGGCCGGTGGCCTGACCCAGAGGTCAGGCTCTTAGGAACGGGAGGTGTGCTCCCCACTTTTCTCCAGGAAAAGGCTGCCCCTCCCTCCATCGCAGATGGTCACAGCCAGCGCTGCCTCTTTCCCCAATCCTGTGGAAATCTCTCAACAGCACTCCTGCAACAATAAAGGATTGTTCTTGTCAGGAAACAATAAAAAGGTCTTTTTCTTGGAAGCAAGGAGTCACGTCCAGACGCACCCCACCCTCTCCCGACTTCAGAGCTGACGACGCAACCTCAATCCTCCTTTCCAGAGCCCAGGGAAGGATTCTCAAGAGAGATGGTTACATGCTGACGGCAATCCATCTTTCACTTACTTTTCCTCGTCTCCCTGTGATTCCTGCACTGCAGCGGGCTGGACTAGATGACCGCTGGGGGGCCCCTGCCCAACTCCAAAATGCTAGGATTCCCCTTCCATACGTGACCTTCAAATCAAGCATCCAAACCAGAATTTTATAATTTAAGGTTTTCTTTTTCTTTTTTTCCATTTTATTGGGAGTTTTATTTGCGACATAACACAAACCCCCACCCCCCCAATACAGAAATACACCCTCATCAAACGTGAACACAACACACAATAAGCATAACATACAACAATACAAACAACCAAATAAAAGGCTTCCTTTACCCTGTATCTGGTCTCCTTATTTACTTCTTATAAGCTGAATAATTATTAAGATTTTTCTAATTATAACTTAAATATCCCCAAAGTCTCCTGCAGACATTAATCGAAACAAGTCCAGGTATGTATTTTAGGGCACTGTTTTGTTATAATTTATGATTTAAGGTTTTCAATGAGAAATGTCTTTTTTTTTAAAATGCCCAGATTTCAAACGAGTGCAGAAATTGATTTGATTTCTCATTTCTGAGGACCTTCATGGTGTTGATTTGCCCTGAATTGTTCCCAGTGTCTCTAACATGGATTAGATGCCCCACCCTCTGGCTTTCGGAATAGACAAGAGACACCCCCCCCCATCTTTAACCACCTGATTGTACTTAAAATGGGCATGTGTGGGTGTGATTTTCCATTGCTTATGCAACACAACATGAGGGGTTAGATTGCTCTTCCTTTCCTGACAAATTTTCCCTAAGTGTTTTGTATGAGGTTTTTGGGATCCTGGGTGCCACCAATAAGTAGCCCCCTCCCCCTCCATGAATTTGGCCCACCCTCTTTTAAAACCATCACTGCCTCCTGTGGGAGGGAGTTCCACAGTTTAACAATGGGTATGCTTGGCCTGGAAAAGAGGAGACCGAGAGGAGCTATCAGAGCCATTTTCAAATATCTGAAGGCTCTGGCTGTCACATGGAGCAAGAGGGAGCAAGCTTGTTTTCTCCTGCTCTGGAGGGTAGGACTCGAACCCATGGCTTCAAGTTGCAAGAAAGGAGAAAGGATATCCAGTCTGGATAATTAGCGTTAGTGAAGACTTGACGTTTTCATCCCAAAAAAAGTTTTTGATTTGGGTTTCCACTGAAACGAGGCTGCATTTTAATGCTTTAATGTTGTATTTTAATCTTGTTTTTTAAGTTGTATTTCAATCAATTGTTTTTATATCTGGTGTTAGCCGCCCTGAGCCCGGTCTTGGCTGGGGAGGGCAGGGTATAAATAAAAATTATTATTATTATTATTATTCCAGCTAAACAAGAGGAAAGAACTTTCTGACAGTAAGAGCTGTTTGAGCTTGGATGTTTCTAAGCAGAGGTTGAATGGGCCGTCTGCCATGGAAGCATGAGTTAAGATTCCTGCATTGCTAGGGGGGTTGGACTGGATGACCCTAAGGGTCCCTTCCAACTCTACAATTCTATGATCTTTCTTCTTTGGCGATCCCTCTTAGCAGAGTACAATTGTCTTCCATAAACACAGTTTGAACAGTGAGTCCGTAAGTGACTGTGGAGGCCAATTCTGGATCCACACGTCCTTCCACAGTGGGGACATTAGTTTCCGGGCGGGATTTTATCACGGTGTGGATTTGCCAAGCGTGCCTTCCTCTTAGCACGTTTCTCCCTTGCGTCCTGAGTTCAAAACTTGCTTTTATCTGTCTCGAATCTCCCAACTTTCAGCCTCATGGGTTGTACACAAGTTCAAATGAGAGCCTTGCATCATTTTAAAAATGTCACCTCTGCTTATTCGTGTAACGGATGAAAGCAGGAACAGGGACTCGGATCCAGACTGTGTTACAACAAGTGCTCTGTTCGCTAAAACCAGGCAAAGTATAAAGTAAAGGTAAAGGGACCCCTGACCATTAGGTCCAGTCGTGGCCGACTCGGGGGTTGCGGCACTCGTCTCGCGTACAGCTTCCGGGTCACGTGGCCAGCAGGACTGAGCCGCTTCTGGCGAACCAGAGCAACGCACGGAAATGCCGTTTACCTTCCCGCCGGAGTGGTACCTATTTATCTACTTGCACTCTGACGTGCTTTCGAACTGCCAGGTTGGCAGGAGCAGGGACCGAGCAACTGGAGCTCACCCCGTCGCAGGGATTCGAACCGCCGACCTTCCAGTCAGCAAGCCCTAGGCAAGCCCACAGTGTCACCCGCTTCCCCAGGCAAAGTATGTTGTTGTTTAGTCGTTTACTCGTGTCCGACTCTTCGTGACCCCCTGGACCAGAGCACGCCAGGCCCTCCTGTCTTCCACTGCCTCCTGCAGTTTGGTCAGACTCATGTTTGTAGCTTCGAGAACACTGTCCAACCATCTCGTCCTCTGTCGTCCCCTTCTCCTTGTGCCCTCCATCTTTCCCCACATCAGGGTCTTTCCCAGGGAGTCTTCTCTTCTCATGAGGTGGCCAAAGTATTGGAGCCTCAGCTTCAGGATCTGTCCTTCCAGTGAGCACTCAGGGCTGATTTCCTTCAGAATGGATATGTTTGATCAGTGGCGTAGCGTGGGTTGTCAGCACCCGGGGCAAGGCAAGTAATTTGCGCCCCCTAACCCGTGGATTTGCGCCCCCTAACCGGTGGATTTGCGCCCCCTAACCCTAACCCACAGATGTTGCGCCCGGTGCGGCCGGGCCCCCCCTTGCACCCCCCACGCTATGCCACTGCGTTTGATCTTCTTGCAGTCCATGGGACTCTCAAGAGTCTCCTCCAGCACCAGAATTCAAAAGCACCCATTCTTCAGCGATCAGCCTTCTTTATGGTCCAGCTCTCACTTCCACATTTCACTACTGGGAAAACCATAGCTTTAACTATACGGACCTTGCCAACAAAGGCAAAGTATAGATCATGCTAAAAATCTCCCCGTCCATCTCTTCTTCCCCTCTCCCTCTGCAACCACTCCTTGCATAATCCTTGCTTTCGCTAATCTTGAAATCTCAGGTAATTGCATGAGGCTGCTGCTGAGATTACTGGCCTTAAGCCACCCTACTTTTGATTCAGTTTCTTGCCCACCTGTTGACCTCCGGGTGCCCGGGACTACAATTCCCATCAGCCCCCTAGCCGATGGGAGTTGTAGTCTGAAGAGCTGGCAATTCCTGCTGACATCCTCTTGCCTCGAAAGACAATGGAGTGCGCTGTCAGAGGGATGGCGAAGTTGCCTGCCGTGAGTGTCTTCTGTTGTTTTAAATTCCACGTGACTTCCCTGCTGGCTCTGAAAAGAGACTCTCTCAGAGCAGTAAATAAATGCTCAAATAATTGCTTTAATCTGCTAATTCCTGGCTCTGGGGGAGGAGGAAGAGACAGAAGCCTTCCAGCAACTGGGATGACTGCGTGACAGACCGAAACTGAGGTTTCTCCCCTGCCTTCTTCTCCCAAGCATTATTATCTTGGCCAAGAGCTGGTGGCTGCAGGACTGGGCCATTTCGCATCTCACCTCTCCAAAACATTCTCAATAGCTAGAGTGGAATGTGCATGCATGCATATATTGCGTTTATTATTTTGGTGCATTTCTAACTCCCTCTACCCCCTGAAGGAGCTTTTATTATTATTATTATTATTATTATTATTATTATTATTATTATTACCCCACCCATCTGGCTGAGTTTCCCCAACCACTCTGGGCGGCTCCCAATCGAGTGTTAAAAACAATGCAGCATTAAATATTAAAAACTCCCCTGAACAGGGCTGCCTTCAGATGTCTTTTAAAAATAGGATAGCTGCTTATTTCCTTGACATCTGGTGTCAAGGACAGGGCAGGAGCCACTACCAAGAAAGCCCTCTGCCTGGTTCCTTGTAGCTTTGCTTCTCGCAATGAGGGAACCGCCAGAAGGCCCTTGGAGCTGGACCTCAGTGTCTGGGCTGAATGATGGGGGTGGAGATGCTCCTTCAGGAATACTGGGCTGAGACCGTTTAGGGCTTCAAGGTCAGCACCAACACTTTGAATTGTGCTCGGTAACGTCCTGGGAGCCAATGTAGGTCTTTCAAGACCGGTGTTATATGGTCTCGGCAGCCGCTCCCAGTCACCAGTCTAGCTGCCACATTCTGGATTAATTGCAGTTTCTGGGTCACCTTCAAAGGTAGCCCCACGTAGAGCGCATTGCAGTAGTCCAAGTGAGAGATAACCAGAGCATGCACCATTCTGGCCAGGCAGTCTGCGGGCAGGGAGGGCCTTATCCTGCGTACCAGATGGAGCTGGTAGAAAGCTGCCCTGGACACAGAATGGACCTGTGCCTCCATGGACAGCTGTGAGTCCAGAATGACTCCCAGGCTGCGCACCTGGTCCTTCAGGGGCAGAGTTGCCCCATTCAGGACCAGGGAGTCCCCCACACCCGCCCGAACCCTGTCCCCCAAAACAGTACTTCTGTCTTGTCAGGATTCAACCTCAATCTGTTAACCGCCATCCATCCTCCAACCGCCTCCAGACATTCACACAGGACTTTCACTGCCCTCACTGGTTCTGATTTGAAAGGGAGGTAGAGCTGGGTATCATCCGCATATTGATGGACACCCAGCCCAAACCCCCTGATGATCTCTCCCAGCGGCTTCATATAGATAATAATAATAATAATAATAATAATAATAATAATAATAATAATAATATAGGCCAGGTTGCGAGCTCAGTGCAGGAATGTTACAAGAGCTCCACGAGGACAAAGGCAACATCCCTCTTCTTGTTTGCCACTCCCTGTCAAAGCGGTATCCAAAGGTAGACTGTCTCTGAACATGGATGCTCCACTTAGCCGTTGCGGCTAATAGCTGCTGGTAGACGTTTCCTGCTCCTCTTCGTTGCCTCGTCCGCTTTCAGAGTTGGTGACCATCACAATATCTCGGTGCCTGCAAAGTGCATAAATTGATGAGCTGCATGACCAGCCCCTCTGGGAGACCTTTCCTATTATCTGAACTCTTCTCGGCGACCCCAGTTCACACCCCCGGCCCCCACTTTTTTGACCACATCACACCGGCTTTGTTTAAACTGTGCTGGCTCCCAATTTGTTTCTGGGCTCGACTCTAAGTGCTTATTCTTCTTACATATTAAGGCCTCTGTGGCTCGGAACCAGGATGGTTGAGGCCGGTCGGTTTTGCAGGGAGGGTGGCAGGGATGCAGGATGAGGCCTTTTTGGTGTCAGCACTCGGACTGCAGAACTTCCCCCTTACACCTCTGTTGTCCTTTAGGTAGGCGATTAAGGAATTTTTGCACCACCTACCTGGTCTGTGTTTTAATTTTACCCAGCAATGGTTTTCGGTTTTTTGGCTTATTGTGACTTGAATGCTCTTTCTAAGTGCATTTGTTTCTCTTTGCCAAATGCCTTCTGGGCTCTTTTTGGAGACGACAGGCAGTCTCGATGTGCTTCTGTCAAGAAATAAAGACTTATTGAGGGCTGGCTCACTGCTTGGTCGCTCCACACGTGAGAGCCAGTGTGAGCCGCTGAGAGCCAGTGCGGTGCAGTGGTTAGAGCGTCAGACTAAGACCAGGGTTCAAATCACCCCCCGGCCATGAAGCTCACTGGCTGGCCTTGGGATCCGGTCACTGCCAGTCTCAGCCTAACCTACCTCACAGGATTGTTGTGGGGTCTCCTCTCCTGGGTGCAAGCCTGGGAAGTGTGCGTGGAGATCGTGGGCTGCCCAGATGACAAGACTCTCCTCTCAGCCTCAATGATGGGGTCTTGCCGGAAGGAGGCGTATAAGGCATCAGCCAACAACAACAACAACAACAACAATAATAATAATAATAATAATTTTTATTTATATCCCGCTCTCCCCAGCCTAGACTGGGCTCAGGGTGGCTAACACCAGATATAAAACAATTGATTAAAATTTTTTTAAAAACAAGATTAAAATACAACATTAAAATGCAGCCTCATTTCAGCAGAAACTCAAAAACTTTTTTGGGGGGATGAAAACGTCAAGTCTTCACCAAGGCTAACTATCCAGACTGGTCCTACGTGGGCCAGAAAAAAGCCAGGGAAGTCCCCAAGTAGGAGTTCCATCACAGAAGGAAAAAGGGGGAAAGTAGGGATTTGTGTAGCTTTGCTCCAGAGCCTTTTCTTCTCCTGAAGATGTCCTACAAGGCAGCGGAGGTTTAGGACCAGAGCTTTCCTTCTCCAATATGGACTCCCTTCCCAGGTGGCCGAGCCCCACCTGCCCCTCACTTCCCTCTACAGCGCGGGCAGAAACTACCTTCTTGACCGTTGGAGTTGGACCCCCTCTTGGTCTCGTCTGCTCCAGCCGCCAGATCGGCTCCCCAGTCAAAGCCGTTTCCTGGGAATGTGACTGCAGTTGCTGTAGTGGAAATGCGGAAGACAATTGTATTTCGAGGAGTTAGGTGGCATGTCCCTTTCCCTTTAACATCCCCAGTTTGAGAACTGCTGGATTCTTGTGTTTCACACACCTGTCAGGAGTTTCCTGTGTTCTTCTGTGTTACAAGTGCTGGCTGGATGCCCAGCTGCAGGTAGTGGGAGACTCTCAGCCACTCTGTATTAATTCCATCTCAGGGTCCTGGGCTAATCATGGATTACATCAAGGCAAGCTATAAAAACCATAGGTGGGAGAGCTTCTACCCAGGTCAAAGGAGACCAATGGTTGGGGTCTTTCTCCTGCTGCTCCACCTGGGGCTCCGGGCAGCGGAAGGGGAGACTGGGTAGCCCCTGTCGGGTATGTTTTATGCTTTGCATGCCTGCTGTTTATTTGTTAATAAAACTGTTTTGGTTCCCCTTCCACCTTCTCATTCCTTTTGTCCTCATATCCTTGGAAAGAACAGCTGTATTTGGCAGCACAATTACCTGCCGGTAGCTCCAGGAGCCACGGGTGAGAGTTGAGTTCAGGGTGGGGGAGCCAAAGGTGGGCTCAACGTGGGGGTGGGGGAGCCAAAGGTGGGCTCAAAAGGAGCACAACGTGGCCCCCATCATAAGTACTACCCTAAGACCAGAAAAAAGAGAGGGGGAGAGAGAGAGAGAGAGAGAGAAGAGAGAGAGAGAGAGAGAGAGAGAGAGAGAGAGAGAGAGAGAGAGAAAAGGAGAGAGAAAGAGAGAGAGAGAGAGAGAGAGAGAGAGAGAGAGAAAGAAAGAAAGAAAGGGCTGAGTTGGCCACAAGAGGCAAGAGGGGCTGGAGGGTTTTGCAAACCTGCCCCAGTGGCTCGTTTTGCACATGCAAAAGCCATTTGCTTGAACCCGCAGCCGCTAAGTGCGCAATGGGCTGTGGGATCAAACAGTGGGGGCAGCCCAGAACGATCAGTGGCGCAAAGAGCCTTCCTTTTCGCTTCCGGTGATGTTTGCCCTGCAGATACAGCCTTCTTCTGCCAAGTCTGCACAGGAAGAGGCCTGGCTTCCTTTTGCAACTGAGTTCTGCATCCTCCAATCTGCTCCTCCTTCAAGGGGGCAGCCCCACCTCTGCTCGCCAGCTGCCCCTCTCGCCTCCTTCCCAAGACAAGGTGGTTTCCAAGACCCAATTCCTTCCTCCTTTCCTATCCGGCAGCTGAATCAGCCAAGCTCTTCTTAACGCTCTTATGGAACCTCCAGTGCCAGGGGCAGTCTATCCATATTCCTGCATACCAGTTGTTGGAAACTGGAGAAGGGGGGGTGGCTCTTAGGCTCGGATCCTGCAATGCTATTCTTACCTTCTAGTGGGGAAGCCTAGTGGGTGTGAGCGTTGAGCCCAGGACAGGTACCCTGTGATGGCAGAGGCAGCTGCCAGGAGCCGCAGGGTCTGGCAGAAGCCACCAAAGCCGACTCGAAGCTGGGGCCCTAATCCTGTTTGGGTGCTGTGCCTGCTGGACGCTAATATTTTAATAGCACATGAGTGTTGTTGTTCTTGTGGGTTATTTAAAGATGTTATTATGATTCAACTCCCCCATCCCCTCTTAAGCCCTTTGTGAGTCAGTGGCAAAAGGAAAAGGAAAAAAGTCAAATAAATAGGGAGAAAACAAGCAGGCCACATATCTTAGAATCCAGTACAGTGGTACCTCGGGTTACAGGCGCTTCAAGTTACAGTCTCTGCTAACCCAGAAATAGTACCTCAGGTTAAGAACTTTGCTTCAGGGTGAGAACAGAAATCGCAAAGCGGCAGCAGAAGGCCCCATTAGCTAAAGTGGTGCT
This sequence comes from Podarcis erhardii, assembly GCF_964252035.2. Taxonomy (NCBI): domain Eukaryota; kingdom Metazoa; phylum Chordata; class Lepidosauria; order Squamata; family Lacertidae; genus Podarcis; species Podarcis erhardii. The sequence goes on from NC_138511.1 coordinate 90,017,660, forward strand.
TCAGGTTAAGAACAGTTTCAAGTTAAGAACGGACCTCCATAACGAATTAAGTACTTAACCCGAGGTACCACTTTATATCTGAAGGAGAATCTCCACCCCCATCGTTCTGCCCGGACACTGAGGTCCAGCTCCGAGGGCCTTCTGGCGGTTCCCTCCCTGCGAGAAGCCAAGTTACAGGGAACCAGGCAGAGGGCCTTCTTGGTGGTGGCACCCGCCCTATGGAACGCCCTCCCACCAGATGTCAAAGAGAAGAACAACTACCAGACTTTCAGAAGACATCTGAAGGCAGCCCTGTGTAGGAAAGCTTTTAATGTTTGATGTATTACGGTATTTTAATATTTTGTTGGAAGATGCCCAGAGTGGCTGGGGAAGCCCAACCAGATGGGCGGGGCATAAATAATAATAATAATAATAATAATAATAATAATAATAATAATTATTATTATTATTATTATTATTATTATTATTATCATCATCATAGGATTGCAAGGATCACCCAGCCCAACCCTCTTCTCACTTCCATTGTTTAAAATAAAAAGGTAAAGGGACCCCTGACTATTAGGTCCAGTCGTAGCAGACTCTGGGGTTGCGGCGCTCATCTCGCTTTACTGGCCGAGGAGCCGGTGTACAGTCATGTGGCCAGCAGGACTAAGTCGCTTCTGGCGAACCAGAGTAGCGCACAGAAACGCCGTTTACCTTCCCGCCGGAATGGTACCTATTTATCTACTTACACTTTGATGTGCTTCTGAACTGCTAGGTTGGCAGAAGCAGGGGCCAAGCAACGGGAGCTCACCCTGTCGCAAGGATTCGAACCGCCAACCTTCTGATCAGCAAGCCCTAGGCTCGGTGGTTTAACCCACAGCGCTACCCCCGTCCCTTCCAGCCAGATGGGCGGGGTATAAATAATAAATTATCATCATCATCATCATCATCATAAGATTGCAGGGTTGGAATAGACCACAAAGGATCGCCCAGCCCAACCCTCTTCTCACTTCCGTTGTTTAAAATATTGCAGTTTTATTACACCAATACCTACAAATTTCCTACAAATAGCTCAAGGTGGTCTATAGGGTCCCCCCCACACACATTTTACCTTCACAACAACCCTGTGGTGTAGATCAGCTTGGGAAGGGATGGCAGGCCCCAAATCAGGACAAGAGAGGCTCTCTCTGCAGGCTGGGAGAGCAGCTTTTACCCTCCACTCACCAAGAGTCGCACAGACTCCGAACAGGGGACCAGAGCGAAAGGTGGACCCAGGGGAAGCCTGCTTTTAACAGGAACAAGGGCTGATCTCCAGGAGGAACACCAGACCCCAGTACAGGATTTAATGTGAAAAGGGCCTCACAAAGTCTCTGCCCCAGAGATCTTCCTATGCTAAATCCTTATGGGGTGGTTGAACTGTTAATCTGTGGAACTCTCTCCCACAGTGATGCTAACCAACTGAGGTGGCTTTAAAAGAGGATCAGACATATTCATGGAAGAGAGGGCCGGGCAAGATCCAGAAGGCTGGCCTGATGTTTTTTTTTTTTTTTAAATAATTTTTATTAATTTTCATAAAACAAAAAAACACACAAATAAACAAACAATACATGACTTCCCCATGCCTCCCCTTCACTGCACCCCTGTTTCAAAAATTTTTAGCAATCCTTCATTCCTTTTCAAAATTTGATTTCCCTCCAAATTTTCTTAACTTGAATATTTACAGCTATAGTTCTCTGTTTCTTAACCCTTAACATTTTATCAGTCCGAGATTTTGCAACAGTTCTTAAGATATAATTTAAATTTTTTCCAGTCCTCTTCCACTGTCTCCCTCCTCTGATCACGGATTCTGCCGGTCATCTCTGCCAGTCCCATGAATTCAGTCACCTTCGTCTGCCATTCTTCCAGAGTAGGTAATTCTTGCATCTTCCAATACTTTGCCAGGAGAATTCTTGCTGCTGTGGTTGCGTACATAAAAAAGGTCTTATCTTTCTTTGGTACCAATTGGCCGACCATGCCCAAGAGAAAAGCCTCCGGTTTCTTTACAAATGTCCACTTAAGGACTTTCTTAATTTCATTATAGATCATTTCCCAGTAGGCTTTAACCTTTGGGCAGGTCCACCAAAGATGATAAAAAGTTCCTTCGCATTCGTTACATTTCCAGCATTTATTACTGGGCAAATGATATATCTTTGCAAGCTTGACTGGAGTCATGTACCATCTATAGATCATTTTCATTATGTTTTCTTTCAAGGCACTACATGCCGTAAATTTAAGGCCTGTGGTCCATAACTGTTCCCAGTCAGCAAACATAATTTCATGACCTAAATCTTGTGCCCATTTAATCATAGCTGATTTAACTGTTTCATCCTGTGTATTCCATTTCAGCAACAAGTTATACATTTTAGACAAGTTCTTAGTATTGGTCTCTAACAATTCTGTTTCCAATTTTGACCTCTCTTTCTGAAATCCTAGTTTCTTGTCCTGCTTAAAAGTCTCATTTATCTGATAGTAATGTAACTGTAGCACCCTGCTTGTGGTTAACGCTTAGCTGGAATGAAATATTCAACGCAGCAATAGAGAAATTAAAATAGTAATTTATTTGTCAGACAAATAAATAAGAGGCTCAGTGGTACGTGGTTACCAAGCTCTGGCCTGGCCTCCTGCCATTCTGGCCAGCACTTATATTCCCTTAATCCAGCCCCCTTTGCTCCTCCTGTGGCTGCCTCTGTCCAATCAGCCTGGTTGAAATTCCTATTGGCTGTTTGCTAGAACCAATCACAAAAGATACACCCACAAAAGATACACCCACTTCCTTGCCCTTATAAGGGAGACAAAGAGCTATATATATGACATATAAGTAATAATATATCTTACATGGAATCTTAATTACCAGCTCACCTCTTGCCCTTCTTGCCCTATTGCCTTCTAAAACAAATGTTTAATCTTACATTTTTATGTTCAACAGATGTCAAGGATCTTGAGTTTCACATCAACATTGAAAGATTTCCTTCATTTAATGTTTCTAAACAAAATGCCTGACAACTATATATCAAGACTGCCCGGATGGCGTCTTCTGTCTGGCAGGGGGGCTAGGCTGGTGGCTGACTTAATTTCAGGATAAATACAACTCTTACAACCATATGAAATAAGAATCTAGCATTCCTTAAATCCTTTGCATAATTACATTTAAGCCAATATATTTAAGCTAATATATTTCATACATTTATCATAGGTAGCCTCTTAAAAGAATAAAGCTTCTCAAAGTGAAAAGGAAGAAACTCAGTAAAACAGCTTTTAAAAGAAGCCTCTTCAGTTTAAGAAAGAATGGCTTTAGAAAAAGACTTCCCCAAAAATGCTCTCTTTCTTCTAGCTAAATGTTTTTCTTTCCATTTGCTCCTGGCCTTTCAACCTTAGAAAGAAGATCTGGCTCATTTTACTGGGAGGCACATTAGTATTATCTTACCCCATTCCTAATGGTGTTTTTTCAGCCTTGGGGCAGCATATGTAATTCTCCCTTTTTATGACTTTGAGAATTGTTTTTCTACTATAAATCAATGGGGCCCTCTTGTCTTAGGAGAATGGCCAAGGTTTTCTCTGCCTGGCATGAAACATTTGAAAATCCTTTTTTTAAGCTCATTTTTAAATACAAGCCTTGATTGAAATATATAGAAGCTTTGATAAAAATGCAGGCTTATGATTAGACGCCTCATTCCCCCCTTTCAAGCTCAAGGACCTTCATCCCAAGTGTCCTTGATAGCTTGACCTTCATCATATTCCTGAGGTAAAGCTCTGTATAGGGCCATGATATGAGGTAGAGTTTCATTTGAAACCATCTTGCTAATTGTACTTCTAAAACATGAAATGATACATGGCATCATACATAAAACCAATACTACTACTGTCAAGAAAAACAAGCAAGACAATAGTATCCCTTTGAGTCCTGTGACATTAGGTAACCAATTGGTGAGCCATCCCATATCCCATCCTTCCCATGTTTGTACTGGGACATGTGCTATATTCTCCATCTTTGTGGCCAACACACGGATTGCCTCACCATTATCAGAAATGTTAAAGCAACAGGCATTCCCTGTCAAGTTCAAGACTCCACATAGGCCTCCCTGCCTGGCAAGTACATAATCCATTCCCATTTTCAGCTGCAAAATGGCGGCTCTACTTTCATCCAACTGTTGTGCAATAAGTCTCAAACTCTGGGCCGTTGCATTGGTTACAAGTTCCACTACTGCTTGCAATCGAATTATTCTGTTTAGATTATAAATAGGATCCCGTGCCCCTTGTATGAGCTCACCAGGATTCCAGGAGGCAGGATCATAATAGGCTATAATGCGCTCTGGCGGCCAATCATCAGTACCGCTCCAACTTTGGGTACTTTCTCCTGCTATATGAGAAATATCAGCATTCCTTCGTGTTCGCCTGGCCGAACTAGTGGGCATAATCCACATTGGTGGTAATACCCAACCCAAGAAACAAGTCCCACTCCATTTGGAAGGGAGTTTCTTGTATGCCCATTCTCCACATATCCACCACAACCATCGGGTCTGAGGTTTTTGGTACGGGGAATACAGAAGGCGAAATACCAAAAGGGGTAGAGAGTTCACAGTGCAGTATGTTAGATTGCCTTCTTCTGTCACAGTTATGTTCCACACCACTTTCCATGCATGAATAAAAGGAGGTGCACAGGGCAAGGTATTCCGAGTTCGATAGGTAGTACCGTGTGCCCAGGTATGACTATTCTTCTTATAATCCCAAGTATAGTGACAATGAGAAGAGCCTATCATGGGAGAATCAGCTGCATCTGATGATTTATGTACACAGAATTCCCCTTGTACAGGTATAACTCGTAATGGTTTAGTTGAGTTCCATCCGGGGAAATTCTGTATTTCAGTTTGGTGTGGCATTTCGCTTACCATACCAATAGCATCTAATGGTATCGGTAATAAGGGCATACCTCCCTCTGAATCATCTGGCCCAAGAGAGCAAACAAGGCAATTGGTCCTATTTGCAACATTAGCTACCATTTCAGCTAAACCTACCCACATATTGTGGTCATGGCTGAATCCATATTTAGCCAATTTGGTCAGATTCAAGGACCCTTCCCCTTCCCAAGGGATCAGGATTAATAAAATCATGTTGATGTCTAGTATATGCATTCCTTCCACAAAAGATTACCTTATTGTGATAGCAAATAATTATTAGCCCCAATATAATTCCCCCAGTGACAGAAATGGGGAACCACCAAGACCAAAACATATATCCCGAGGATCCCCAATGAGTAATATCTCTGATAATTGTTCCACAAGGGGGGGGGCAGTCAATCAATTGTATTAGAGAATCTTTCCGTTCACAGTCGCTGGTTCAGACGCTCCTCAAGCTTCAGGCGTGCGCAGGTCAGCCAGCTTCCAGGTTGTGGCTGCAGCAGGCCGGTCGTCAAATGTTGCCCGTGACCTAGCCCGTTCCCGGTAGGGCTAGATACAGGGGTTTTTGGAGAGAGTTAGTTTTAAAGGATTAGAGGGGTCACCTTTGCACGTCCAACTGCCTTCAGACTTCTTCAAACGAGAGTGATGAATCCAGGGGGTCACCTCAGCTACCTTCACCGCTGTTGGAGTAGAGAGCAAGACGGTGTAAGGTCCACGCCACTTAGGTGCAAGTGGATCGCGTTTCCACTCTTTCACCCATACGCTATCGCCAGCCTGGAACTGATGAATCGGCTCGGCAATGCTGCACGGCGTGCGCTCGAGGGCCCACCTGTTAAGAGAAACAAAAACACGGGAGAGAGATTGCACTTGTCCCTGTGTCACATGATCTCCTATTTGTTTAAGGTCAGCTGGAATATCCTGAACAAAGGAGGGCGGTCTCCCATACAGGAGCTCAAAAGGTGACAACTTAAGTCTTTTTGTGGGTGCACACCGAACACGAAACAGTGTTATGGGTAACACATCTACCCATCCCAATCCCGTTTCCTGGGTTAATTTTGCCAATTGGGTTTTCAGAGTCCGATTCATTCTTTCAGTTTTCCCTGAACTCTGAGGCCTATATGCTGTATGCAGTCTCCATTTTACTTGTAGGACTCGACATACTTCTTGTACTACTTGATCAATGAACGCTGGCCCATTATCACTTCCAATGCATCTAGGTAATCCAAACCTTGGGATCAATTCAGTGAGGAGTCTTTTAGTTACCTCTCGTGCCTTTTCAGTTCGGGTGGGAAAAGCTTCAACCCATCCGGTAAGAGTATCTACAAACACAAGGAGATACTTGAATCCCTTAGAAGGGACCAGCTCTGTGAAGTCCACAATTAGGCTTTCCATGGGGACGTATCCCACATGCTGAATTCCAGGAGGTTGTACCGGTCCCTGCCTGGGATTGTTTTTAGCACAAAGAACACATTTCTGTGAAATGCAAGTTGCTAATTGTGATAGATTAATAATATACAACTTCCGACTGAGACTCTCTCTAGTTGCAGTACCGCCAAGGTGAGTAGATTCATGATAATTTCTTACAATTGTGCCTGCTAGATGATGAGGTACATAAATCCTATTGTCCGGCAGGATCATCCAACCGTCCCTCACAACCGCTCCTTCCTGTTCAGCCCACTTCCTCTCTTCTGGGGTATAGTGAGGTTTAACATCTTCTGGAACTACCTCTGGTATGAGGGCTGCTATAAATCCTCCCACAGGCTTTTGGGCTGCCTCTCGGGCTGCTTTGTCAGCAGCATGATTTCCTCTGGTTATTGGATCCCTTCCTCGTCCATGACCTTTGCAGTGCATTACAGCAATCTGTTCTGGAGCCCATACTGCTTCTAACAGGATTTCTACTTCAGGTCCATATTTCAAGGCCTTCCCGTGGGCTCCGATTAGACCTCTTTCTTTCCATAGAGCTCCATGTGCATGCAGGGTTAAGAAGGCATATTTTGAATCAGTATAGATGTTTGCCTTACATCCGGCTGCCAATTGCAGAGCTCTAGTTAAACCTATAAGTTCAGCCTTTTGTGCTGAGGTGCCAGCAGGCAAAGCCTCAGCTTCCACAACTTCCTCATTGGTGACCACAGCATATCCTGCTCGTCTGGCACCTTCATGCAGGTAACTGCTACCATCCGTATAATATACAACATCTGGATTTTTCAATGGCTCATCTTTCAGATCAGGTCTACTGGAATAAACTTCATCCATTACTTGGAGACAATCATGTGATTCCTCATCATCTACCTCTGGTAGGGGCAGCAAAGTCGCTGGATTGAGCATATTCACTACTCGTAGATGAATCCTGGGATTTTCACACAATAGGCCTTGGTATCTAGCCATCCTTGGGTTCGTTAGCCAATAACTACCCTTATATTCCATGAGTGTCAGAACAGCATGAGGTACATTCACATACATCGTCTGGCCAAATGTAAATTTATCAGCTTCTTTGACAAGGCTCGCAGTGGCCGCTACTGCCCTTAGGCATGGAGGCCATCCTTTTGCTACTGAGTCCAATTGTTTAGACAAATAAGCTACTGGACGGTTCCAACTTCCTAATCTCTGGGTCAGGACTGCCGCTGCAATCCCATTCTGTTCATGTACATACAGCTGAAAGGGTTTTTCCGAATTAGGCAATCCAAGGGCTGGTGCCTCCATAAGTCGTTGTTTGATAACTAAAAAGGCTTGTTTCTGCTTAGGTCCCCATACGAATGGGTCCTTTTCTGCACCTCGAGTGCTTTCATGTAAGGGCTTGGCCAGACTACTGAAATCAGGTATCCATAGTCTACAAAACCCTGCTGTTCCCAGGAATCCCCTAAGTTGTTTTCTTGTGGTAGGTTCCTTGATAAGGCAAATAGCTTCTTTCCTCTCTGGTCTCAATGCTCGTTGTTGGTGTGAGATGTCAAAGCCCAAATATTTGACCTTTTCTAAACATAACTGTGCCTTTTTCTGGGAAACTCGGTAGCCAGCTTCCCAGAGCAAGTGGAGCAGTTCCTCTGTCCCTTCTTTACAGGTATCAAAATCCTTTGCAGCTAGTATAAGATCATCCACATATTGCAGAACCACCTTTTCTCCCGGTGTTGAGGGGTAACTTGTTAGATCCCTCGCCAAGGCAGTGCCAAATAAAGTTGGGGAATTTTTGAATCCTTGGGGCAATCTTGTCCAGGTTAGCTGGCCTTTTGTTCCTGTCAAAGGGTCTTCCCACTGGAAGGCAAATATAGGTTGGCTCTGTGGTGCCAGCCGGCAACAGAAGAATGCATCTTTCAAGTCCAATACAGTAAAAAATGTTGCTTCTGGTGGGATCAAACTCAGCAAGGTATATGGGTTTGGTACATTTGGGTGCAAGGTCTCGATAGCCTGGTTTACGAGCCTCAAGTCCTGCACTGGCCTATATTCATCTGTCCCAGGTTTTCGAACAGGCAAAAGGGGTGTGTTCCATTCTGATTGGCAAGGTTTAAGCAGACCATATTTTAATAGGCGGTCCAAATGTTTCTGGATGCCCTCCGCTGCTCGCCGGGGTAAGGGATATTGCTTTACAGATACAGGGGTAGCCATAGGTTTTAGGGTTACTACAATTGGAGCTATATTCTTAGCCATTCCTGGTGGGCTATTTTCAGCCCATACTCCTGGTGGCACCTGTAGAGTTCGGAGGAGCTTGTTTAATTCTGTATCCAATGTGGGTTGGACTTGCAAGGCTGACATTAGGCGCCATGATTGTTCCTTAGGTACTGAGAGGGTAATTATTCCTGCTGCTTTTGATGGCAGTTTCATTTCTGGACCTCGAGGAGTGAAAGTGATTTGGGCCTGCAATTTGGACAGCATATCTCTGCCTAAGAGAGGTATTGGACACTCAGGTATATACAAAAACTGATGGGTTAAACGATGTCCCCCAATCTGGCATTCCAAAGGTTGGAGGAAAGACCTCTTAGCTGACTGTCCAGTGGCACTTTTAATGACTACACTTTTAGATGCCTTTTTCTGCAATAGTTCTGGGAGTACCGAGTATTCAGCCCCAGTATCAATCATAAAATCTATTAAATGGCTCCCTAATTGAATCGTGACCGTGGGCTCCTGGAAGCCTAACTTTATGGAGTCCGGTCGTTCCTAGTCTTGGGTAAAATCCTCTTCTGCCAGTCCAATGAAATTGTCTCTACTCCGTCCCTGTCCTGGTCTCTGATATCTTCCATCTCGGATCATTCCCCGTCCCCGTCCCTGGTTTCTTGGGCCGGAGCCTGGGCCTGGGCCTGGGCCTGGGCGCACTTCTTCCAACCTCAGGGGTTCAGGACACTCCCGCTTCCAATGACCCTCCTTCTTGCAATTTGCACATTGATTCCTTCCCAGTGGTGGATTCCTTCCTCGCCCTCGCCCTCCATTTAAGGGGCGGTGGTCTTGCTTCACTGCTGTGGCTAGCATTACCATCTTTTCCTTCTGCCACTTCTTCTTCTCTTGTTTCTCAGCCTCATCCCTATTCCGATAAACTCGGCGTGCAATGGCCATAATTTGGCTCATCAGCATCCCTTCCCATCCTTCTGATTTCTGAATTTTCTTACGAATGTCAGAAGCGCACTGGGCCACAAATGTAGCAGTAATCATTCTACTGTTTTCAGGGGCTTCAGGGTCAAAAGGAGTCCATATACGATAGGCTTCTTGCAGCCTCTCTAAAAAGTCTCCCGGACTCTCATTTGGTTTTTGTTCTACTTCTGAAACTTTAGACATATTAGTGGGCTTCTGGCATGCCCTGCGGATACCTTGCACAAGTGTCTGGCGGTAGGTGGTAAGTCTGGCCAGGTGAATTGCATTGTTTGGATCCCAATTAGGATCTTCCAAGGGAAAGTTATCTTGGAGATGACGGTCAATATTATAAATATTTCCCGCTCTGGCCTGCTCACGCAAATATATCTGTGCCTTTTCAATTATGTCTCTCCTTTCCTCAGTGGTGAACAGAGTATTTAGGAGCTGGCGACAATCTGTCCAAGTAGGACTATGAGTATTTACTATTGAAGTCACCAAGTCCATCATAGCCTGAGGTTTTTCTGCAAAAGATGGGGTGTGTGTTTTCCAATTCATCAGATCTGTAGTTGTGAATGGAATATATTGCAGGGTCGAAGTTCGAGGTGGCCGTGGTCCGGGTTGCCCATTAACCAGCGCAGGCTCCTCAAGTGCATCAAATACTCTTCTAAGAGGGGCTACTACGTGACCTTTCTCTTCACTTTGCTCTAGGGGCCTCAAATCATAGGGGATGGTATCTGTCGCAAGGCGTTCTTTTAGCAGCTTTATACGCCTGGCTGTATTGCTTGCTGACCGAGCAAGGTCTCCCTGTAACTTCTGTAACATTTCTCTGGGACTTGGATGTACAGGGGTTTGGGGTGGGCAATCAGTTGTTCCACTAAAGGAGACTGTAGATGGAGGTCTATTAGGAGTCACAGGTGGAATAACCACTTCTGCTTGGGCTTTATTATAGGACTCCAATGCCTCCTGAAGATATTTATCATAATCTATCAAGGAATCAAACTCTGTGACTCCACTCCCATTATTCATTCCAGTTTCTTGCCTTGGGGTTACAACTGGTGGAGTGTTTGGATTAAGCTCCCTTCGATGTGGAGCATAGGGTGGAGGTGGAAGCACCTCTTCCTCTGGCCCCTCAAAAATGGGTTTGAGTTTATTTGGCAAGATTCCTTTCCTAGCTTCGGCTTTTACAGCCAATAATTTGCATCGTTTGACTTTGCATTCCCTTATCCATGGAGGATTTTTATTTAATGTGCTCAGCCAGGAATCTATATATGGAAATTGTTCTGGGCACCCTCCAGTTTCTTTGGCGATATCAGTCCAAAGTTTGCTCACTAAATTTATATCAAAAGTTCCCTGAGATGGCCATCCAGTATTTTGTTTTGGCCATTCTAGTTCACATAACGTTCTCAAGCGCTCTGGCGTCATTTTGACTCCATATGCCCCTGAGAAGGCTTTCTTAAAATTATTTAACATACACTCAAGAGGTGTATTTTCCCCCTTTGAACCCCCAACTCCCATTGTATGGCCCTGTGAAGTATCCACTCAGTCACTCACAGACGCGCTTCGTGGGTTTCCTTGCCTAGTGAAGTCGGCCTTACTAGGAACCGAAGTACTGCCCACTCCACACTCAGGTCAGCTACAGATTGCTCTGTACTTTCTCACACATACAATGCGCTGGATACTTCACCACACTCTACCTCCCAATTTTTCCCTTTCCCTACACCAGATCACCATCTGATGTACCCAACCACCTAGCGTACTCAGTTTCCCCTTACTGAGACGCAGAAGTTTGATCAAGACTTCTCTTCCTCCCAATTAATTGGAGGGCCAAAAATCCCTTTGTGCACTTACCCTTGGTTGGTTCCCTGTTTCCCCCGGTCCGTCGCCGCCAGTGAGCAGGGTATCAGACAGACGAGTCTTCTGCGTTCCCCCTGGAAAAATTTACCAGTGCGCGCTTTGGGTAAGCAGTTGTCCTCTCTCTTGTACCCTGCCCAGTAGGGCGAAGGGGCTGCGTTCCAGCAGACCACTTATCCGAGTCACGGCACCATAAAATGTAGCACCCTGCTTGTGGTTAACGCTTAGCTGGAATGAAATATTCAACGCAGCAATAGAGAAATTAAAATAGTAATTTATTTGTCAGACAAATAAATAAGAGGCTCAGTGGTACGTGGTTACCAAGCTCTGGCCTGGCCTCCTGCCATTCTGGCCAGCACTTATATTCCCTTAATCCAGCCCCCTTTGCTCCTCCTGTGGCTGCCTCTGTCCAATCAGCCTGGTTGAAATTCCTATTGGCTGTTTGCTAGAACCAATCACAAAAGATACACCCACAAAAGATACACCCACTTCCTTGCCCTTATAAGGGAGACAAAGAGCTATATATATGACATATAAGTAATAATATATCTTACATGGAATCTTAATTACCAGCTCACCTCTTGCCCTTCTTGCCCTATTGCCTTCTAAAACAAATGTTTAATCTTACATTTTTATGTTCAACAGATGTCAAGGATCTTGAGTTTCACATCAACATTGAAAGATTTCCTTCATTTAATGTTTCTAAACAAAATGCCTGACAACTATATATCAAGACTGCCCGGATGGCGTCTTCTGTCTGGCAGGGGGGCTAGGCTGGTGGCTGACTTAATTTCAGGATAAATACAACTCTTACAACCATATGAAATAAGAATCTAGCATTCCTTAAATCCTTTGCATAATTACATTTAAGCCAATATATTTAAGCTAATATATTTCATACATTTATCATAGGTAGCCTCTTAAAAGAATAAAGCTTCTCAAAGTGAAAAGGAAGAAACTCAGTAAAACAGCTTTTAAAAGAAGCCTCTTCAGTTTAAGAAAGAATGGCTTTAGAAAAAGACTTCCCCAAAAATGCTCTCTTTCTTCTAGCTAAATGTTTTTCTTTCCATTTGCTCCTGGCCTTTCAACCTTAGAAAGAAGATCTGGCTCATTTTACTGGGAGGCACATTAGTATTATCTTACCCCATTCCTAATGGTGTTTTTTCAGCCTTGGGGCAGCATATGTAATTCTCCCTTTTTATGACTTTGAGAATTGTTTTTCTACTATAAATCAATGGGGCCCTCTTGTCTTAGGAGAATGGCCAAGGTTTTCTCTGCCTGGCATGAAACATTTGAAAATCCTTTTTTTAAGCTCATTTTTAAATACAAGCCTTGATTGAAATATATAGAAGCTTTGATAAAAATGCAGGCTTATGATTAGACGCCTCATAACCAGTCTCGAACTTTGGATTTTAATTTCTCAAAGCTCTGTAATTTAACTTTTTCACCATCATATTCTATAATTTCACTGTATTTTGGCCAATTAGAATCCATGTTAAGTTTTTTTACCACTCTAGCTTCCATTGGTGACAACCATCTGGGTGTTTTATTTTCCAACAAATCCTTATATCGAATCCAAACATTATATAAAGCTTTCCTGACAATATGATTTTTAAAGCCTTTATAGATCTTTGCCTTGTCATACCATAAATATGCATGCCAGCCAAAATTGTTATCATACCCTTCCAAGTCTAAAATATCTGTGTCTTCAAGAAGTAGCCATTGCTTCAACCAGCAAAAAGCTGCTGCTTCATAGTAAAGTCTTAAGTCCGGCAGCGCAAAACCCCCCCTATCTTTTACATCAGTTAAAATCTTAAATTTTATTCTGGGTTTTTTGCCCTGCCAGACAAATTTAGATATATCTTTCTGCCACTTCTTGAAACAATCCATCTTGTCTATAATTTGCAGTGTCTGGAACAAAAACAACAATCTCGGCAATACATTCATCTTAATAACAGCAATTCGGCCTAACAAGGATAATCTCAATCTAGACCATATGTCAAAATCTTTCTTCACTTCCAACCAGCATTTCTCATAATTGTCTTTAAACAGATTCATATTTTTAGATGTTAGATTCACCCCTAGATATTTCACCTTTTTTGTTATCTCCAAACCAGTTTCCCTTTGGAAACTATCTTTTTCCCCCATCGTTAGATTTTTTTCCAATACCTTTGTCTTTTGTTTATTTAATTTAAAACCAGCCACCTGACCAAATATTTCAATTAACTCTAAAACTCTTTTTGTACTGCCTTCTGGCTGTTGTAAAGTCAAAACTAGGTCATCTGCAAATGCTCTTAACTTATATTGTTTAGCTCCGAGGTGTATTCCTTCAACCAGCTGGTCCCTTCTAATCATATTCAACAACACCTCCAGGACCGATATAAACAATAGAGGGGATATTGGGCAACCCTGTCGTGTCCCTTTTTCTATTGGGATTTCATCCATGACTACACCATTCACAATTAATTTAGCTTTTTGCTCTGAATATATTGCACCTATACCGTTTTCAAAGTTTTGGCCTACCCCCATCCCATGGAGATTCCTCTTCATAAAACTCCAAGAGATATTGTCAAAGGCTTTCTCCGCGTCCACGAAAATTAAGACTGCTTTTCTATTTATATCAGTCTCCAGTAGTTCCAAAATATCTATAATATTCCTTACATTATCTGACATATGTCTCCCTGGGAGAAAGCCTGTTTGATCTTTATGAATCTCCTCTAACAACACTTTTTAAAATCTTTTTGCTAAAATGTCTGCAAAAATTTTATAATCCACATTTAAGAGTGATATAGGGCGGTAGTTCTTAACTTGATGTTTCTCAGTTTCTGTCTTCGGTATAAGTGAGATGAATGCTTCTTTCCACGATTCGGGAGCCTTTTTCCCCTCCAAAATTTGGTTACACACTTCTTTCAATGGTTGTGTTAGCCATTCCTTCATTGCTTTATAATATCTCGCCGTCAGTCCATCTGGCCCTGGTGATTTTCCTAATTGCATATTCTGGATGGCACCCTCAATTTCCTGGTTCGTAATTTTTTCATTTAAACTCCTTTTATTTTTTTCCGAGATCTTTGATAGTCCAAATTTTTTAATAAATTCTTCTATCTCTTGTTCATCTTTCGGCCCTTGTGCATATAATTTCTTAAAGAAACTTTGAAAACAATTACTGATTTCATTTGGTTTATTTATAAATTTTCCCTCTACTTCAAGGGACGTCACAGTGTTCAGCTTTTGTCTCTTTTTCAGTTGCCATGACAGCAATTTCCCACATTTGTCAGCTGATTCAAAAGTTTTTTGCCTCATTTGTTTTATTTTCCATTCTATTTCTTGATTCATCAGTTCCATGTATTGGGTCTGGTAGTATTTTATTTCTCTTAAAATCTCCTGGGATTTTGGTTTTGACCTCAGTTTCTTCTCTCCTTCTTTCATCTGATTCCAAATTTTTTCTTTCTTCTCATTCTGTTGTTTCCTTTTTATCGAGTTTTGTTGAATTAGAAAACCACGCATGACAGCCTTACTTGCGTCCCATATTATTCTTCTTTCCAGATCTGTTCCTAGATTTATTTCAAAGTAATCTTTCAAAGTCTTTTGGGCCTTTTTTAAGATTGCTTCATCTCTGAAAAGGGTGTCATTCATTCTCCATCTAAAAGTTCCAGCTGTTGTCAATTTCATTTCCATCTTTACTGCATTATGATCAGAGCAAGTTTTTGGGCAGATTTCTGTATTTTTAACCCTTGGTGCCAGATTGCTAGAAATCCATATTTGGTCAATCCTGGTCCATGTCATTTTTGCTTCAGAGAAGAAGGTCCCCTCTCTTTCCAGAGGGTTCCTTGTTCTCCAAATGTCAATCAGGTCCATTGTGTCAGTCAGTTCAAAAAAAGTCTTTGGTAGTCTCCCATCCTTAGAGATTACTTGTCTTTGAGCTTTATCCATGTTTGTGGAGACGACTCCATTCATATCGCCCATCATTATAATTTTATAGTCCATAAAATCCGTTAATGTCTCATGCAACTTCTTGAAAAACTCAGCCTTCCCCTCATTAGGTGCATAAATACCTACGATCAAAATTTTTTCTCCTTGCATTTGAATTTCCACTGCCAGAAATCTTCCTTGTTCATCCTTGGCCTGATGTTTTTAAGTTATCATAAAGTAATAACATTTTAGAGTTGGAAGGCTCCCCCAAAGTCATCTAGTCCAACCCCCGCAACAGTGCAGGATTCTTTTGCTCAACGTGTCGTTCGAACCCGTGACCATGAGATTCAGAGCCTCCTGCTCTGCTGGCGGTTCTTATGAACTGAAGCACACCCCAGCTGTGACATGGGAGCAAGGGGTGCAGGAAGTTTGCTGAAGCAAAGTAGATCTGGATCCGGCCCGTGTGTCCGCACAGAACCCCGGCTTGCCAGGAAGCCCCGGTGTTATGTACTGAGTTGAATAGGATTCAGAATGCAGCAGCCTGATTGGTCCTAGATCAATAGGATTCAGAATGCAGCAGTCTGATTGGTCCTAGAACAATAGGATCCAGAATGCCGCCGTCTGATTGGTCCTAAAACAATAGGATCCAGAATGCAATAGTCTGATTGGTCCTAGAACAATAGGATCCAGAATGCAGCAGTCTGATTGGTCCTAGAGCAATAGGATTCAGAATGCCGCCGTCTGATTGGTCCTAGACATAGGCGCCGACTCCATGGGGCCTGAGGGGGCCCGAGCCCCCTCAAAAATTTGTTTGGGGGGGCTCTGCCCCCCCAATAATTTAAGAAAATTATTAGTTATATTATGCTTTGTAAAATCACAAAATTATGTTGGTATTTTTTATTTTCCTTGTTTGACGAATTAAAACAAAGCCACTCCCGATCTAGAGAGGGGGTGGGGTTGCGGGCTCTCGACCCATCAACAATCTCGCGGGGCTGGTGTCAGCCCCGCGAGAAGCGGGGATTCCCCCTAGCTCATTAATATTTACCGCCCACGGCGGCAGCCAATTGGCTGCCGCAAAGGGCGGACCCTCACAGGTTCACTTAAGGTCGGGGCAGCCCGGGGCTCGCCCCTTTCGTTCCCCCAGCAGCAGCGGTTTGGAGGTCTTGAGCCCCCCCAATATTTTTTATAAGTCGGTATGGGCCCCCGCCCCCCCAATATTTTTTATAAGTCGGCGCCCCTGGTCCTAGAACAATAGGACCCAGAATGCAGCAGTCTGATTGGTCCTAGAACAATAGGATCCAGAATGCAGCAATTTGGTCATAGAACAATAGGACCCAGAATGCAGCAGTCTGATTGGTCCACAGAAGCCACCCAATCCAGCTCCAGGTGGAAGTGTATCCGTAACCTGATTGGCCTACAGGAGAATCCCGGAATTAGCCAATCACGTGGGGCCCATTGTGTAAATAATGTATATAAAGCAGACATTCTGGGGGAACTTCCATTCCTCCTCACCACTATGAGCTGAATAAAGAGCATGAAATCCACACTCGAATCGTGAGTATATTTCACCCACAGACACCGCCTTTAAGTGGCGCTGAAGAAAGGGGGAGCAGCGAGAGCATCATAAACAAGCAAGCAAAGGAAAAACCGGGCCTGAGAAATTAGAAAAGGATGAGGCTTCTGAACATGCGCAGAGTGCGCAGCCTTCCTCAGGCCCCCGAGCCATTGCTGCTCACCTTAGCTGGGGCCGGAGTCAGATGATGGGCAGTGCATTTGTGTGGGAGAAAAAAAAGGGAGCCAGATTTGGAGCTAAGGACTTCTGTTGCTTTGCTTTCTCCTTGCGGCCTCTTCTAGAAGGAAGCAACATGATATCAACACAGCCAAGTGGAACGGAGCCAGCGTGACTTAAGGACGATGCGCTCAATAAGTAAGAAGGCGGGGGGCACAAGAAGAGGGCAGGCAGGGAGCCGAAAGCTTCCTCAGATCAATTTGGCACCATTGTAGCTGAAGACAACTGGGGACTGGAGGTGGGGTGAGGGAGGCGAGGGAAAGAGGGGTCTCATCCTTTGCCAACCGAGTGCCCTGCCAATGTTTCGGACCACAACTCCTACAAATGGCTGAGCTGCCTGGGAGTTGTAGTCCAGGACAAGGGTCAGCAGGGGGTCGGTCCACTGTCCCTCAGACTTTGTGGAGGGCCGGACAATATTTTGAAAAAAATATATACGAAAAAATTCCTATGCCCCACAAATAACCCAGAGATGCATTTTAAATAAAATGACACATTCTACTCAGGTAAAAACACACTGATTCCCAGACCGTCCGCGGGCCGGATTTAGAAGGCGATTGGGCTGGATCTGGCCCCCAGGCCTTAGTTTGCCTACCCATGGTCCAGGTTGGCAGAGCCTGGAGGAGATGAGCAGCTTCTGAGAGGCCGCCGGGATGCTCAGATGTCCTGAGGCCCCCAAGGCAGGAAAAATTCAGGGGTTCTTCCACGCTTTCCGCTCAGCCATGTGGCTCATTGCAGCCTGTGGGTAGTTCCCCGGCGATGGGACTTCTTCTGGTACCCATGGGACCGCCTCTCCTGGTGTGCCCCGCAGAGGACCTTAAGGTCCACAAATGACAACATTTTGGAGGTCCCAGGTTGCAAGGTGGTTAGATTGGTCTCAACTAGGGCCAGGGCCTTTTCAGTACTGGCCCCGACTTGGTGGAACACTCTGTCACAAGAGACCAGGGCCCTGCGGGACTTGACATCTTTCCGCAGGGCCTGCAAGACAGAGCTGTTCCGCCTGGCCTTTGGTTTCGACTCAGTCTGACCCTTATGCTTCCCTCCCCTTATGGTCTTGATTTATCGGCTACTTTTACAATGAGGCTGCATTTTAAATTGTATTTTAACCTGTATTTTAAATTGGTGTTTTTTTCCCCCTATTATGTTTTTACTGTAATTTTACTGGTGTTAGCCGCCCTGAGCCTGGCTCTGGCCGGGGAGGGCAGGGTATAAATAAAATTTATTATTATTATTTTATTAAATGGACCACCTAGCCCACCATCCTGTTCTTGCACAGGCCAACCAGGTGCCCATATGGAAAACCTGCAAGCAGGATTTGAGCACAAGAGTCCTCTTCTAGAATCATAAGAGTTGGAAGAGACCCCCCAAGGTCATCTAGTCCAACCCCCTTGCAATGCAGGAATCTCAGATGAAGCATCCATGACAGATGCCCATCCAAGCTCTGCTTAAAAACCTCCAAGGAAGGAGAGTCCGCCACCTCCGAGGTTCCACTGTCAAACAGCTCTTACTGTCAGAAAGTTTTTCCATACGTTTAGTCGGAATCTCCTTTCTTGTGACTTGAAGCCATGGGTTCGAGTCCTGCCCTCCAGAGCAGCAGGAAACAAGCTTGCCCCCTCTTCCATGTGACATAGCCCACACAGCCCTATCTCCTCTCAGTCTCCTCTTTTGGTTCCTAGCATCTGGTCCTGCTCTAAGGCCCACTGCCTCTGAATGTGGAGGGTCCATTTTTAGCTGGTAGGGCCAAGTCCTAGCTGTAAAGAACAGATCAGTCTGCCTTATGCAGAGCCAGACCATTGGCCAAGTGGTGTCTACTCTCAGAGCAGCTCTGCAAGGCCTGGATCAGAGATAAGCTGTTCCCACGCCTATTACTAGAGGCCCTGTTCAATGGAGGTGTCAGGGCTGGCTGTTTGCAAAGTGCGCTGTCGTGGCGGCTGAGCTTTGGCCCCAATAAAACGGTCTGCAATGCTCTTTAAAAGCCAAGTCAGCCAGTAGCCGTAAATGATGAATCTTCTAAGTTGTTCCTTTCCCTGCCTTTTAAGCTGTGTCTTTCTCTGCCCTGGTCCTACCGCCAATTACGGCAAGGGTGGATGGCTGGAGAATCCAGATTCAGTGCCCCGGAAGAGGAGGTGATGGCTCTGGCTGTTAGCAAGGAAAGCCACGGAGGAGCAGAGAGAGATTTGGAGGCGGAAGCACAAAAAGCCGCAAAACTCTCCCACGCCTGGATCCTAGAACCAACACATGCCGTCTCAGATAAATGTATGAAGGACTGAAGGCTCCATCTCCTTTAGAGGACCCCACCTCCTGGGTTTCTACAATGGGGCCGTTGATCTGGGGCTGTCTCCCGGTTGCTGGGGCGCAGAGCAGCAACTCATCCAGAGACAGGCAACTCCCTCTGTAGTTCAGCAGAGCTTTATATTGGTTGGTTGGTTTCAGCGCTCACACAGCGTCAGTGCAGTTAACTCTTTATCCCAGGAGGCCAGGCCTATTAAACACAGCAACTCTTCCCCATAGATCCTGCCCCAATGAAGCTGTTGTGGGGGGCTGAAAGTCCCCACCTTCCCATAGCTCCCTAAGTCTCCTCTTCCACTGGGTCGCTCCCTAGCAATCTGAGACTATGCCGATGGGCCTGTCTCTACTCCACCCTCTTCATACCTCCAGTTACTGGGAGTCTAGGGGAAAGTATGGAAGTAAGAGCTGGACCATAAAGAAGGCTGATTGCTGAAGAATGGATGTGTTATGTACTGAGTTGAATAGGATCCAAACTGCAGCAGTCTGATTGGTCCTAGAACAATAGGCTCCAAAAGGCAGCAGTCTGATTGGTCCTAGAACAATAGGATTCAGAATGCAGCAGTCTGATTGGTCCTAGAACAATGCAGCAGTATGATTGGTTAGCAGGAACCACCCAATCATGCTCCAGATAGAAGTGAATCCACAACCTGATTGGCCTACAGTAGAATCCTGGAATTAGCCAATCATGTGCAGCCCATTGTGTAAATAATGTATATAAAGGAGATACTTTGAGGGGACATTTATTCATTCCTCCTCACCACTATGAGCTGAATAAAGAGCATGAAATCACTTTGCGACTCTGAGTATATTTCACTGGCGACGAAGGTGGGATCCCGCTGAGCTGACTGCCACACACAGCACCGCAGCACCGCCACCTGCCGCACCGCTGCCTCGCACCGTGTATCCAGGCTTCAGCTCCGGGACACAAGGAACTCAGAATGGCAACTGACAGCAGCTTCTCGCCATTCAACCCAGCATCTGGAGACTGGGAAGCGTACGCCTCCCGTTTCACCTTCCTCCTAGAAGCCAAAGGGGTCACCGATGAAGAAGACGCCAAGAAGAGGGCAATATTCTTCAGCGTCTGCGGAGAGGAGACATTTGAAATCGCCCGGGCTCTCCTTGCGCCTGAAGACGTCGCTACTGTTCCATACAAAACAATAATGGAACAGCTGAAGGGGCACTTTTCGCCACAGCCCTCAGTGGTGGCTCGTCGAAATGCCTTCTACGCAAAGCGGCAAGCCCCTGGGGAAACCATAACTGGGTTTGTGACCTCTCTCCGCCAAGCTGCCCGGTTCTGCAACTTCTCAGAGCTGGAGAACATGCTTCGTGACCGCCTCGTCGGTGGCCTGAAGGATGAGAAGCTGCAACGACGCCTCTACGCTAAGAAGAACCTAACGTTCCAGGTCGCTCTGGAGGAGGCCCTGGCAACGGAAGCTGCTGAGAGGTCGACGCAAGAGGCACGGCTGAGCCAGCCGTCCCAACCGAGGGTCCACCACGAAGACCTCACCAACGACTCGGGATCCGACAGGGAGGAGGTGCACCGAGTACAGCAGCGCACTCAAGCAGCCCACATACCACAGCTGCCTCGACGAGAAGGAGGGAACTGCGCAAGCTGTGGAGAAAGTCACGAGAGGAGGACCTGCCGTTTCCGCAACGCAGAGTGCAGGCAGTGCAGAAAATTGGGACACATCGCCCGGGTGTGTCGGGCTCGGCCCACCCGAAGCCAGGCATCAGATGACCAATCCAAGAGCCCCAGGTCCCGGGGCCCAACGCACCAAGGCAACTCGACGGAGCTCACAGACTTCCAGGTATACCAGTTGCCCCACCCCAACGTAGAGAAAATTTATGTAGAGGTACAGATAGAGGGGGCCCCATGCCGCATGGAGCTTGACACGGGTTCAACTCTATCCATAATCTCGGCAAGGACCTTAAGGAAACTGTGTCCTACTGGGGGTCCCAAACTCAGGCCGGCCCCATTCACCCTCCGGGACTTCCAGAAACGTAAGGTCCCCACAATGGGGGTGGGGACCTTCAGGGTGCAATACCGAGGGCGGACGCGGCAACTGGACTTGCTTGTGGTCAAGGGCCCCTACATTAGCTTACTGGGGTTGGCATGGTTTGGACCACTGGGACTAGCCATCACCGGGGTGAACCACATGAGCTTACAAGTGGACGTGGACGCCATATGCAAGGAGTTTCCGGGGGTTTTCGATGGGAAATTGGGACAGTATACGGGCCCCCCCATTGCTCTACAGCTTGACCCCGCAGTACGACCAGTCAGGCTCAAGGCCCGCCGGGTCCCATTCGCCCTGAAACCCCGTATAGACGAGGAATTGGACCGACTCGTGGAGCAAGGAGTGCTGGAGCCGGTGCCTAATGCCCCCTGGGAAACCCCAATCGTCACACCCGTCAAGCCTAATGGTTCGGTCCGCATCTGCGCAGACTACAAATGTACCATAAACAAGGCCCTCATGGCCCATGCATACCCAGTGCCAGTGGTCAGCCATGTCCTTGCCACCCTGGCTGGGTCGAAAATTTTTGGCAAGCTGGACTTGGCCCAAGCATATCAACAGCTGCCAGTAGATGAGGCCACAGCAGAGGCACAGACGATTGTGACGCACAGAGGAGCGTTCAGGGTAAAGCGGCTGCAATTCGGGGTCAGCGTGGCACCAGGCATATTCCAGAATCTAATGGACTCTCTCCTTAAAGGGATTCCTGGTGTCACCCCCTTCTTTGATGATGTGTTGATTGCCGGGCCCACACCAGAGGAGTTTGAGGACCGCCTCCGCACTGTTCTGCACCGTTTCCAGATGGCGGGTCTCAAGGTGAAGCGGGAAAAATGTCTACTAGGAGTGCCTCAAGTGGACTTTCTGGGATTTATGGTGGATGCAGAAGGGGTTCACCCGACTGGGGACAAGGTACGGGCCATTTGTGATGCCCCAGCGCCCAAGAACAAGACTGAACTTCAGGCCTTCTTGGGATTATTGAACTTTTACCATTCCTTCCTTCCCCACAAGGCGGCGGTAGCGGAGCCCCTACACAGACTCCTGGACAAGCGGGCCCCTTGGGTGTGGGGCCAGCGCCAGGAGGCCGCATTCCAGGCAGTCAAGGACTTGCTTGTCTCAAACTCGGTCTTGGCACACTTCGACGAGAGGCTGCCGGTGGTGCTAGCATGCGACGCCTCGCCCTATGGCATCGGCGCTGTCCTGGGACACCAACTCCCGGATGGAAGAGAGGTACCGGTAGCATACTTTTCCCAGACACTCAACGAAACCGAGCGGAACTACTCGCAAATCGACAAGGAGGGTCTGGCAATCGTGAAGGGAGTAAAAAAATTCCATGATTTCTTGTACGGGCGGCCCTTCACCGTGGTGACTGACCACAAGCCGTTGCTTGGCTTGTTTGCCCCCGAAAAGCAGACCCCCCAAGTGCTGTCTCCTCGCGTCCTCAGGTGGTCAATTTTCCTTGCCAGCTACCAGTATGCACTGATTCACCGCCCTGGAAAGGCGATGGGCCATGCAGACGCCCTCAGCAGGCTACCACTACCGGAAACAGGCCCCGACCCAGCACCTGCACAAGAGGTTATGAGCCTGGAGCTGCTTCCTGACCGCCCCATTCAGGCACAAGAAGTTGCACACCATTCCAAGAAAGATAGGGTCATCTCCCGGGTCCTGGACTGGGTGTGGAGGGGATGGCCCAGCCGCAGCCCCGGGCCAGAATTCGCCGGCTACACAACCCGCAAACATGAACTGTCAGCCCACAAGGGGTGCCTGTTATGGGGAAGCAGGGTCGTTGTTCCCCAGCCCCTCCGCAAAAGGGTCCTCACAGCCCTACACGAGACACACCCAGGGGTAGTAAGAATGAAGGCCCTTGCCAGGAGTTATGTGTGGTGGCCGGGGATCGACGGAGAGATAGAGGCCTGGGTCAAACACTGCCAGGCCTGCCAGGAATCCTGCCCAGATCCCCCAAGGGCCCCAGTCCAGTCCTGGGAGTCCGCCCGAGCACCATGGTCACGCCTGCATGTGGACTTCGCTGGCCCCTTTCAGGGGAAAACATTCTTCATAGTGGTGGACTCCTACACCAAATGGCTGGAAGTCGCACTGGTACCGTCCACTTCTACGTCCGCAGCCATCCGGGTACTACGCAGGCTGTTTGCAACCCACGGGCTCCCTGACACTCTCGTCTCAGACAACGGGACTGCATTTACATCAGGAGAATTTCAAACCTTCACAGTGCAGAACGCCATCCGCCACATCCGTTCGGCGCCATTCCACCCTGCCACCAATGGCCAAGCAGAACGCATGGTGCGGACCACCAAGGACACCCTTCGCCGCATGACGCAAGGGGATTGGGAGTACCGCCTTGCCACATTCCTTCTAGCACAGCACAGCACCCCCAGCTCAACGACTGGCCGGAGCCCCGCTGAACTACTAATGGGTCGGCGCCTTGCAATCAGATTGGACCGCCTTCACCCCGATAGAGCTCAGGATGAGGTAGTGGTGGGGGAAGGCAGGAACCCCCGGACCTTCGAGGCCCAGGACCCAGTGTACGCAAAGAATTTTGGGGCAGGCCCTGCATGGGTACCTGCCACAGTCACCAGGGTCACGGGCCCCGTGTCGTACGAGGTGCTAACAGATGGGGGGCAATGCTGGCGCCGCCACTGCGACCAGATACGGCGACGATTCCCGGGAGAAAACCAGGAGGAGGAGGACAGGTCAGAGGAGTCCCAAGGGAACAGTGGGGCAGTGAGGCCCATAGAGCAGCAGGGGCAAGCAGGAGAGGCAGAATCAGTAAATACAGAGAGGACCCGCGAGGCCGAAAGGACACCGGAACCAGAACCACGACTGAGCGAGCCGGTTGCGCCAGACCAAACAGCCCCATCCTTGGAACACGAGCCAGAACCTGAACCCCGGACCAGGGAACACCCCAGGCCGCAACGCACACGTAGGCCACCGGCGTACCTTGAGGACTATGAATGCGACCTTCCGGGCAGGACTGGAACTTAGAGGGGAGGGGTGTTATGTACTGAGTTGAATAGGATCCAAACTGCAGCGGTCTGATTGGTCCTAGAACAATAGGCTCCAAAAGGCAGCAGTCTGATTGGTCCTAGAACAATAGGATTCAGAATGCAGCAGTCTGATTGGTCCTAGAACAATGCAGCAGTATGATTGGTTAGCAGGAACCACCCAATCATGCTCCAGATAGAAGTGAATCCACAACCTGATTGGCCTACAGTAGAATCCTGGAATTAGCCAATCATGTGCAGCCCATTGTGTAAATAATGTATATAAAGGAGATACTTTGAGGGGACATTTATTCATTCCTCCTCACCACTATGAGCTGAATAAAGAGCATGAAATCACTTTGCGACTCTGAGTATATTTCAGGATGCTTTTGAATTATGGTGCTGAAGGAGACTCTTGAGAGTCCCATGGACTGCAAGAAGATGCAACCTCTCCATTCTTAAGGAAATCAGCCCTGAGTGCTCACTGGAAGGACGCTCTTAACCACTACACCACACTTGCTTGAAGCTGAGGCTCCAAGACTTTGGCCACCTCATGAGAAGAGAAGACTCCCTGGAAAAGACCCTGATGTTGGGAAAGATGGAGGGCGTAAGGAGAAGGGGACGGCAGAGGACGAGATGGTGGGACAGTGTTCTCGAAGCTACCAGCATGAGTTTGACCAAACTGCGGGAGGCAGTGGAAGACAGGAGTGCCTGGCGTGCTCTGGTCCAGGGGGTCACGAAGAAGCGGACACGACTAAATGACTAAACAACAACAAGGGGAAAGGGGAGCAGGAGGGGGAGACTCCCTGGCTTCTTCCGCAATCTGCCTCCACTCTGCCTCTTGGACCCTCTCCTCTCAAGCCTCCTCTCCTGCCTCTTAGTCTGGACTGCTCTCTGACACAGCCTCTTCCCGCTCACCAAACCCCGTTGCCCCTTCAGCTTCCAGCATCTCCTCTTCCAGTCTGCTCCTCCTTCTCCATCTGGCCACGTTCTGCCACCAATCCCCTGGCTCTGAGCCTTCTTCCCTTGTGGGGTCCCCAATTGGTGACTCCCCCCACTCCTGTACCCAGCCCATCCATGACAGCGCTTGCATGTTTACAGCAGAAATTGCCAATGGTGCTGGCAGACACCTTGACCTGCCTTCCAGGGCCCCGCAGGGTGGCATAAAGACCCCTGAATATTCC
The DNA here is from genome assembly GCF_964252035.2 of Podarcis erhardii. Lineage (NCBI taxonomy): Eukaryota > Metazoa > Chordata > Lepidosauria > Squamata > Lacertidae > Podarcis > Podarcis erhardii. Next base: position 90,043,154 of record NC_138511.1, read on the forward strand.
CGTGAGCCAACCCCGGTGCCAGGCCGTGGTTACGTAACGGTGCCGAGCAGGGAGGTTGCAGGCAGAGAGGTGGCCAAACTGCAGCGCCAGGCGTCTGCAAGGATTAATGGCAAGAGGGCAGGTGAGGAGAAGGGTGTTCCTGCTGCCTCGGCCAACTCAGCCTGAAGGAGCACCCAGTCAATGCCAGCTGTGAGGGGTCATTTGCAAACATGACGAGAGGCCTGGCAGAACAGTATCAACCTGGGAGCCGGAACACCTGCAGTGTTTGCCCAGAGAAATTAATTTCACATGACTTTGGCTGGTTCAAAAGGCTGCAAGGTGATGAGATATTATACAATGCTCAACAGACTTAGATCCAATCAAACATGGACAAACAAAACCATTTTTTTTTTTAAAGAGCGTCAGGAATCACACTGACAGACAGCTTCCCATGCAGGCCTGCAGGTCTTGCAAAGCTTCCATACAGGACTCAGGTCCAGACTTTCCTGGAGTGGGGCAGTGGGGCTGCCCCCGAGAATGCCCTTTTATCTACAGTGGGGGGGGGGGAAGTATTTGATCCCCTATCAACCAGCCAGCGCCTGCTTCTTGGGAGAAAAGCAATGACAAACCTAGACAGCATCTTAAAAAGCAGAGACATCACCTTGCCAGCAAAGGTCCATATAGTTAAAGCCATGGTTTTCCCAGTAGTGATGTATGGAAGTGAGAGCTGGACCATAAAGAAGGCTGATCGCCAAAGAATGGATGCTTTTGAATTTTGGTGCTGGAGGAGACTCTTGAGAGTCCCATGGACTGCAAGAAGATCAAACCTCTCCATTCTGAAGGAAATCAGCCCTGAGTGCTCACTGGAAGGACAGATCCTGAAGCTGAGGCTCCAAGACTTTGGCCACCTCATGAGAAGAGAAGACTCCCTGGAAAAGACCCTGATGTTGGGAAAGATGGAGGGCACAAGGAGAAGGGGACGATAGAGGACGAGATGGTTGGTCAGTGTTCTCGAAGCTACCAGCATGAGTTTGACCAAACTGCGGGAGGCAGTGGGAGACAGGAGTGCCTGGCGTGCTCTGGTCCAGGGGGTCACGAAGAGGCGGACACGACTAAACGACTAAACAACAACAACAACCAGCCAGATGTCAAGCTACCTGGTTTCTTCACTGTATGTAATGAGCTGAGATTAGAAGCACCTGCTGTAAGGGAGAGGTTTTTCCTGTAATCCCAGCTCGTTACAGTACCTGTACAAAAGACACCTGTCGACAGAAGCAATCAATCCAGTAGATTCCAAACTAGCCACCATGACCAAGACCAAAGAGCTGTCCAAGGATGTCAGGGACAAGACTGTAGACCTGCACAAGGCTGGACTGGGCTACAAGGCTATTGCCAAACAGCTTGGTGAGAAGATGACAACAGTTGGTGCAAGAATTCGCAAATGGAAGAAACACAAAATAACTGCCAATCTCCCTCGGTCTGGGGCTCCATGCAAGATCTCATCTTGTGGAGTTGCAATGATCAGGAGAACGGTGATGAAGCAGCCCAGAACTACATGGGGGGAACTTGTCAATGATCTCAAGGCAGCTGGGACCATAGTCACCATGAAAACAGTTGGTAACACTCTACGCCGTGAAGGACTGAGATCTTGCAGAGCCCGCAAGCTCCCCTTGCTCAAGACAGCACATGTACAGGCCTGCCTGCAGTTTGCCAATGCACATCTGAATGACTCGGAGGAGAACTGGGTGAAAGTGTTGTGGTCAGATGAGACCAAAATCGAGCTCTTTGGCATCAACTCAACTTGCCGTGTTTGGAGGAGGAGGAATGCTGCCTGAACACCATCCCCACCATCAAACATGGAGGGGGACATATTATGCTTTGGGGGTGTTTATCTGCGATGGGGACAGGACACCTTCACCGCATCGAAGGGACGATGGACGGGACCATGTATCATCAAAACTTGGGTGAGCATCTCCTTCCCTCAGCCAGGGCATTGAAAATGGGTATTCCAGCATGACAGTGACCCAAAACACACGGCCAAGGCAACAAAGGAGTGGCTCAAGAAGAAGCACATTAAGGTCCTGGAGTGGCCTAGCCAGTCTCCAGACCTTAATCCCATCGAAAATCTGTGGAGGGAGCTGAAAGTTCAAGTAGCTACACATCAGCCTCGAAATCTTACTGACTTGGAGAGGATCTGCAAAGAGGAGTGGGACAAAACGCCTCCTGAGATGTGTGCAAACCTGGTGGCCACAGAAACGTCTGACCTTTGTAATTGCCAACAAGGGTTTTTCCACTAGTCGTCTTTTGCAAAGGCATCAAATACTTATTTCACTCATTATAATGCACATCAATCTCTGACTTTTGTCTACTGGGTTTCTGGGGGTTTTCCTGTTATTCTGTCTCTTACAACCACAATAAACCTACCATTACAATTATGAACTGGTCATTTCTTCGTCAGAGGGCAAACGGGCAAATTTAGCAGGGGATCATATACTCCCCCCCCTCACTGTATTTCAGTTCATAAAATGAAAGCACGGCTTGATTGAAAAAGAAGAAGTCTCAAAGCGGTTTACAAAGAGAATGGTGCCATAAAAGCTCAAGTAAAGACAACTCTTTAAAACATTCGGAAGATAAAACCAGCAATAAACTAAAGACAGTTTAAAACACACATCCGCATTCTTGGTAACTAGGTAGGCCTGTCTAAACAAAAATGTTTTCAGCAGGCTCCTAAAGGAGTATGCGTCAAGAGGCAGGGAGTTCCGGAGGACAGGCACCGCCACACTAAAAAAATTGATTTCTTACACATGCGGAACCAGTATCATGGGTCACCTGTAGCAGCGCTAACTCTGTGCACATTTTCTGATCATCGAGGGAAGGAGCCCCCATACCTCATGCTCAAGATGTTAAGGGGTGGAGAGGCCAGGGACAGCTGGCGTCATGCGCTTAGCCATGCACCATCCCCCGAAACATTTCGTGATGTCTTCCCTCCTAGATCTTCCAACGTCTTACATTTTTCTTCGCTGACGCTAAGCTGGGTGGCTTACAAGGGAACGCTTGGCTACTTCAAGGCTTTTTGAACTCTAAATCCCATCCTTCAAAATATTTGCAGTTCCTGCCAGTTGTGTGTCGTCTCCACTGTAAAATAAAAAAATCGTGTCCCTCCTTTCCTACCACAAACCCAGAGGCGTCTTCTCGCTCCTCCTGCCCAGCACTCCATCCTCATAAAACAGCGGGGGGGGGGTGTGAGGTGGCTGAATGTGGCCTCAAACCTCTCAATCTGGCCCCTGTGATTCAACCCCCTTCCCCAACCACACCATCGGATTTTCCCCAGCTGGAATGCAACCTTGGTTATTGCCTCTTCCTTCTTTGCACAGAGGTTACTGAGGGCTGTAGAAAGCAGCCTACAGTATGGAGGGAACATGTAAGTTCATTATTCTGCTCACTTTCACCTCTGGCCCTGCCCAGGATGGGCAAGTTGTCCCCCAGACTGAAAAAAGTTCCCTATTTGTATCATAAAGCTCTCCAGAGATTGCGAATGGTCTTTGTCTTTGTCTTTACCTTTATTATTATTGCTATTAAAAAGGTAAAGGGACCCCTGACCATTAGGTCCAGTGACTGACTCTGGGGTTGCAGCGCTCATCTCGCTTTCTTGGCCGAGGGAGCCGGCGTACAGCTTCCGGGTCATGTGGCCAGCAGGACTAAGCCGCTTCTGGCGAACCAGAGCAGCGCACGGAAACGCCGTTTAGCTTCCTGCCGGAGTGGTACCTATTTATCTACTTGCATTTTGACATGCTTACAAACTGCTAGGTTGGCAGGAGCAGGGACCGTTGCGGGGATTTGAACCGCCGACCTTCTGATCGGCAAGTCCTAGGCTCTGTGGTTTAACCCACAGCACCACCTGCGTCCCCATTATTGCTATTAGATTATGCCAATCTTGGCAAATCCGGAGGGTAACGTGCTTGAGGAAACCTATCAGCCCATGTTACTTTTCGTGTTGGCCATAACCATGCAAGGAGTTCCATGGAAACAGCCATTAATTGGCAGCAAATTCTCCACCTTCCACCCTTCCCAGAAGCTGCTGCTGCTGGAAATTAATCATAGAAGGTCAGTAGGGGATAATTGACCCTCCCTTCCCTATCCCTCTAGACTTTTATGCACCTATTCCCCCCCCCCTCCCGGCTCCAATTGCTGGTGAACATAGTTAGCACTCCTGCCAATGAGAGCAAATCTTTTTTACCTAGGGCAACAGAGAAAAGAATGATTTTCTCCTTTTAATAAACCCGCACAATGTACACAGCTGAGCGGACCCAGAAAACTGCAGCAGTGTAAATTGCCTGACATTTGTCAGCAAAGCTTTTATGTTGGATTCCATCTCACTGGGTGGGAGCAGGAGATGAAGTGGGACTGAGAATTCTCCTCCTCCTATTCCTCTTCTTCTTCTGCGATCCCTTGTAGCCGAGTAAGATTGTCTTCCATAAACATGGTTTTAGCAGTGAGTCCATAAGTGACTGTGGAGGCCAATTCTGGATCCACACATCCTTCCACAGTGGGGACACTGGTTTCCGGACAGGAGTTGATTTGCCAAGTGTGCCTTCCTCTCAGCATGTTTCTCCCTTGCATCCTGAGTTCGAGTGTCTTCAAAGCCCATGACACTTTAGTAAAGGCTGTTCTCCAACTGGAGCACTCGCAGGCCAGTGTTTCCCAGTTGTCAGTGTTTATACTGTTTAAGGGGTGCAGGATGGGCAAGGCGTCTGGCTAAGATTGTTTCTACACGACGGCCCTTAAGTGCTGTCAAAGGTTTGCTTTTCCATACCCAAGTGGAAGTCTTCAAGTTATAGGTAACCAGGCAGAGGGCCTTCTCGGTGGTGGCACCCTGTGGAACACCCTCCCAGCAGATGTCAAAGAGAAGAACAACTACCAGACTTTTAGAAGACATCTGAAGGCCGCCCTGTTTGGGGAAGCTTTTAATGTTTAATAGGTTATTGTATTTTAGTGTTTTGTTGCAAGCCGCCCAGAGTGGCTGGGGAAGCCCAGTCAGATGGGAGGGGTATAAATAGTAAAATTATTATTATTATTATTATTATTATTATTATTATTATTATTATTCCAAAAGGAACTACTCTATTTCCAGCTTAACAATGGAAAGCACAATGCTGGTGGACAACAAAAGAGGTTTAAAGACGCTCTCAAGGCAAATCTAGGGGAAAATGTACAGTGGTACCTTGGGTTACAGATGCTTCAGGTTATAGACGCTTGAGGGTACAGACTCTGCTAACCCAGAAATAGTACCTCGGGTTAAGAACTTTCCTTCAGGATGAGAACAGAAATCGTGCAGTGGCGGTGCGGTGGCAGTGGGAGGCCCCATTACCTAAAGTGATATCTCAGGTTAAGAACAGTTTCAGGTTAAGAACGGACCTCCAGAACGAATTAAGTTCTTAACCTGAGGTACCACTGAGCTACCAACTGGGCAACGCTGGCCTGCGAGCGCTCCAGTTAGAGAATAGCCTTTACCAAAGGTGTCATGGATTTTGGTAGTCAGGAAAAGAGAAATGAACTAAGAGGAAGGCATGTTTGGCACATCCTCACTGTGATCCAGAAACCTATGTCCCCACTGTGGAAGGACGTGTGGATCCAGAACTGGCCTCCACAGGCACCTACGGACACAGCACTAAGACTGCGTTCAATCTTACTCGGCCACGAGTTATCGCCAAAATAGAAATTAAAATAGCAGCTCCACCTCTTCCTTGGGATGACCCCGTGTCACCCAGAAATGTCCCTCTCAGAATAGCTCCCTTTCAGCAGACGCCCTTTCCTACGTTGAATTAGTAGCTTCCTCTGGGCAACTTCTGCCCCTTTAATAATGTTTCCTGTCCGGCACGGTGGTGGCAAATATCCTTTAATTTCCTGCCACTTAGTCAGCTCCTGTTCCCCACCAGAATTACTTTTTTCCTCTGTTAAAATAAATCTGCAAAATAGCTTTGCTTCTTTCTGGTCTGTACCAGTTTCTCTTCTAGACTTTGGACAGCTGTTTTATAGAACATCAGGATCAGCTCTCTGTGCTGAAAGGGAGAATAATGATGACACTTTTAATTCTGCATGACGCTTCAAACCTGGCAGCGAAGCCTAGATCTCTTTAACACCAAAATTCAGGCGCTTAGCATTTGCCAGGGGGGATCTCTCTGATTATTTTGAAACTGGCAGGGCCTCAGCAGTCCTGAAAACTCATAAACCGTTGGCTCCAAGAAATGTACATTAACCAAATACTGTATGATAAAATCCTAAATATTATGTTGTATTGTCTGGCAAACATATCATCATATAGCAAATACTCGGGTGTCAACTACTAAAATCATCTGGGGACAACCTCCAGCATTTTGCATTTGGGGGGAACAAACTGATTTCTATAGAGAACATTTGGAAGAACCTTTTTAACTTAGAAATGTGGTAGATTTTTTTTGGGGGGGGAGGCGGTAGAACCCCTGCTGCGGGAGACCTTTTAAGAAAAAATCCTGGTCGGCTTGATTTGGGGCAGGCGTGGGCAACGACCATGGCTCTCCAAATATTGTTGGACCTCCAGGTACCCCTACCCCAGGCAGTCTATGAAGTTGGGAAGAGGATGGGAGCTGAGAGTCCAGCAACACTGAGAAGCCACAGATGCCCTTGCCCAGATTTGGGCACAGAGGAGAGGGCTCTCAATAGCCACTGGTCCCAATGGCTGTGCTCTGCATCAGAGACAACCGTGCTTCTGAATGCAAGATGCTGGAAGCCACAGGAGGGGAGAGTGTTGCATCTTGTTTAACAGACTACAGTGGTACCTCGGGTTACAGACGCTTCAGGTTACAGACTCCGCTAACCCAGAAATAGTGCTTCAGGTTAAGAACTTTGCTTCAGGATGAGAACAGAAATCGTGCTCCGGCGGTGCGCCAGCAGCGGGAGGCCCCATTAGCTAAAGTAGTGCTTCAGGTTAAGAACAGTTTCAGGTTAAGAACGGAACTCCAGAACGAATTAAGTTCTTAACCCGAGGTACTACTGTACTGTATTTTAATATTTTGTTGGAAGCTGCCCAGAGTGGCTAGGGAAACCCAGCGAGATGGGCGGGGTATAAATAATACAGTCATACCTCATGTTACGTCCGCTTCATGTTACGCTCTTTTAGGTTACGTCGCGTGGCGACCCGGAAGTACCGGAAAGGGTTACTTTGGGGTTTTGCCGCTCGCGCAGAAGTGCAAAATGACATGATGTGCAGAAGCAGCAAATTGCAACCCACACATGTGCAGACGTGCTGCTGTGGGTTGCGCTCTTTTCATGTTGCAAACAGGCCTCCAGAACGGATCCTGTTCGCAACCAGAGGTACCACTGTACAGTCATACCTTGGGTTGAAGTAGCTTCAAGTTAAGTATTTTCGGGTTGCACTCCGCGGCGACCCGGAAGTAACGGAGCTTGTTACTTACAGGTTTCGCCTCTCGCACATGTGCAGACGCTCAAAATGACATCATGCGCGGAAGCGGCAAAACGCGACCCATGCACAGTCGCATTTACGTTTACTTCAGGATGCGAACAGGGCTCTGGAACGGATCCCGTTCGTATCCAGAGGTACCACTGTATATTATGATGATGATGATGCTCGGATCCTGCTCGCTTGTATCCCATAATGAGCATCTGGTCAGCCACTGTGAGAACTGGATACCGGACTAGATGGGCCATTGGGCCTGATCCAGCGGGTGCTCTTCTGCTATTGAAAAGAGACCGGTAGTCACATTCCAACTCCAGGTGTCATTTCTTCAGCTGGAATTCCAGCTAGTTTCTGGTCTCATCTTTACAATCATGCAAAAAAAAAAAGTCTGCCGTGTCGTCTGATTGCCAAATTACATAATCCTAGATGAGCTCGCCCCCCCCCTCTCCCTTCCCTGCCTGCTTTCTTAAATCCTCTGTATTTTTTTGAGAGAGAGCAGCAGAGATGAGAGAAACTAATCCAGTAGCAGCAGCTGCAGATCATGATGATGAGAAGGAGCTGGCGAGGGTTCACTGCACCCTGGGACTCATCAGCCAGCAACGCAGGGGAGGGTGGGGGTTTGGCTTTTCTATAAAAGGGCTTTCCAAAATCCCCTGGCCCCAACCCCAGACGATGCTCAAGGGGCTTAGCTCTGGGACTGCTTCTGTTCCTCCGAGCAAAGAGCCCACACGTTAAAAAGCCCCAAGCAGGGGGTGATGGAATCATCGAAGGGGCACCCCGAGGTCATCCAGCCCAACCCGCCCCTGCAAGGCAGGAACATGCCGCTGTCCCATAAAGCGATCCAACTTGCGCCATGCTGTCACCATCTGAGCTACCCCAGGCTCCTTTGGCTCCCGGCAGCATGACATTCATTGGGCAAACAAATTCGCCGCGAGCGCATTCGACCGCATACCTGACCTCGAAAAACGCTGCTTGTTTAGGCTCACCCTGTGAGGTCTGTTTAAGGTTCAGGAGTTGCCCCTGACAATGACATTTACACACAGGAAGGCGTTTGTGTGTGTGTGTGCGTTGTTAGGTCTCTTTTTTTTTATTGTGTCGTATTCTTACTAAACAGCTTTCTAAGCTCTGCCACATTTTCTTTGGAAAATACAGAAGACAGACAGACAGACATGCTTTGCCCCTCCCCTTCTACCTTCCTGCTCCTCGGCGGGGCCTGAAATTGCCAAAAACGCGTGCCCCCCCATCCCCAAACCATCAATATGTCCAGTGCAAAATACCGCCAACCTGGGCTGAAAATGTGACTCTGTTGCGAGTTTTAAAAAAAGGAGATTATGTGGTCCCTGTGCCATCCGATTTAGCTCCCCAGGACGCCTCTCCTTTTCCTCTGATTCAGACAGCGGCAAGGGATTCCTCTGCTGCCAATATTGCTATTCACCCATCTCCAACCTGACGCCCTCCATCAGATTATGAATATACAATTTCCCACCATCCCCAGCCAGTTAGGGAAGCCTGGCCAAGTCCGACGCCGTGGCGCGAAAGGGCAGCCGTCTTAATTCATGGCTGCACGCATAAAGTAGGGGGCAAGGCCCACTTTGCATGAAGATGGACTGGCGGGAAACCCAGGGCAGGCGAGAGAAAGCCCTTCTCCGAAGCACCGATTCGGGGAATGTGATAGAGGGGTACAGGTGGCTTCAAAGGAAGATGAGCAAATTCATGTAGGGGGAGAAGGATGTCCGGAAAAGCGAAAAAAGGGACTCTTGGCTCCCTCACCGAATGCCTCTTTGCAAAGCTCTGGGTGCGATAGGGAATGGGGGAGCAGGAATCAAAAACCTCGCCGGTCAAAGCAGGTCCCAAACTGCTTGACATCCATAGTGCAAATGCCTGGGGAGGAGAGGGAAATCTGCGGGCGGCAGCTTCTTCCTCCGTGATTTCTTAAAGGAGGGGAGCAGGGGCTGCCTCACAATTTGGAAATAAGCCCCCCCCCCCCGCCAACACCGTCACATTCTCAGCCTGTGCAACCTTCAGCCTTTAAATATAGATATATAGAGATAGATCTGGATATATATTATCATTATTCATATAGAGATGTCTGTAAAATATAGCTCCGCCGTATCCTCTCTTTAAATCTTCCTCTTTCCACAATCCCCCCCCCCAACACATTGCTGTCACTCCCAACCTCAAAAAGTGTTTAATAGGATCCAACCCCACCCCCAACCCTACTCGTTGCCCCGTTCCCTCCCCCGGGAGGGGGAAAGCCCCGCTTGCCCCCCGCCCTGCCCTGCCCTGCCCTCCCCCTAGACGAGGTGCCACTGGAGGATGCTGGTGTCGGTCCCACCGGTGGAGAGCAGGAGACTGTCGTCGTGGAGGAAGGCAATGTTGGTGACGTGGCTGCTGTGGCCGTTGTACGTGTGGCTGGGGGCCTGGAGCAAGAGACAGGAAAGGGGTCTCAGGAGAGGGCAGGAGAAACCCCCCACACAAAGGCCGGCCGCCCCACTTGTCAAAGGCCTTCCCGAAATCAAGATGCACTATGTCCCCAGCGTTCCCCTGATCCACCAAGCTTCTAACTCCGAGGATGGCAAGTGGGGCTGGGGGGGGGGGGAGATTCCAAGACAATCAAATACTGCAATTAATCCAGAATGCGGCAGCTAGACTGGTGACTGGGAGCGGCCACCGGGACCACAATAACACCGGTCCTGAGAGATCTGCATTGGCTCCCAGTATGTTTCCAAGCACAATTCAAAGTGTTGGTGTTGATCTTGAAAGTCCTAAACGGCCTCAAAGGCCCAATATACCTGAAGGAGCGTCTCCACCCCCATCGTTCAGCCCGGACGCTGAGGTCCAGCGCCGAGGGCCTTCTGGCTGTTCCCTCATTGCGAGAAGTGAGGTTACAGGGAACCAGGCAGAGGGCCTTCTCGGTGGTGGCGCTCTCCCTCCCTTCAGATGTGAAGGAAATAAGCAACTATCTTCTTTTTAAAAGACATCTGAAGGCAGCCCTGTTTAGGGAAGTTTTTAATATTTAATGCTGTATTGTTTTTAACACTTGATTAGAATCCGCCCAGAGTGGCTGGGGAAACTCAGCCAGATGGGCAGGGTATAAATAATAAATTATTACTATTATTATAAATAAGCATTTGAACATTTCAGTGTAATACAGTATAGTTTCTTTTTCCTCTGCAGAATATGGACAGCTGTCTTTTCAAAACGAGAGCAAGAGCATCGAGTGAGACTGAGGACAATCTCATCCTATAAATGAGATCACCCAGCAAAAGCAAGCTCATACTTCTGGAGTTTGCATACTTAAGGTACATATAGGCTTGTTTATAATTGTATTTGGGGAATGATTCACATTCTTATGTAGCTGCACGCTTCTCTATTTGCTGTGTGTCCCGTGATAACATTATAAAGCAGCCGTGCTCTATGTTATAAATCAACAAGTTGTTTCTTTTTGTCCTCCAACGTATTTCTTATATTAAAAAAATTAGGGTGCTGCGAGCAAATTTTTATACTGAAGGTGTGGGCCCAGATAAATCTTTTTGAGAACCACTGGGCTAGGAAGGGGGGCAACCCATTTTTGCTTGGGTTGAAAGCAAAAATGGAAAGGATTTGCTGAAATTACTAATTGAACTAGAATACAAAAAAGGGAGGTGTGAGGAGGTCAGAGAAACAAGTAAATGAAAGTTATGGTATGGAAAAGATGACGTGTTTTTTTAAAAAAATTGTTTCTATATTTTTTAAAATTGTGTGTATTCTGTATTTTTTGTTTATTTTCTCTTTTACATTTTTGTAACCTCCTTGAAACTTCAATAAATATTATTTTTTATAAAAAAAAGGAAGGGGGGCAACCCAGACACTCAGGCACTGCGGAAACCGGGGGGACGGGGTTAAGTGACAGATGCCGTGAGCGACTGGGAAAGAGACAAGCCAAGAGGGGTTGGTGGGGAAGTCTCGGAACGCCCTTTCAGGCTACTTAGGAGGAGAGCAGAAGGAAAGGATCGGGGAAAGACGAGAGGGCAAGAGACCCTGGGAAAGCTTACCCGCGGCTGGCAGCACGGGTAAGAGAACAAGTGCACTTTGCCGAAGTCGTCGGCAGACGCCAGGAGCTTCCCGTCGTGAGAGCGGCAAACGGCGTTGATGTCGGTGCCGTCCGCACCCTCAGGCCAGATCCCTAACAGGGCAGAGGAAAAAGTCAGCGGCGGAAATAACAGTAATAATAATACAGTCGTGCCTTGGGAGTCCCCTTCATGGATCCCTGCCTTGCCGTGGCGAAGGGACTTGAATAACTCAGAGAAGCTGTGAGATATGCTGTGCAGGCCCACCCAAGATGGACAGGTCATAGTGGAAAGTTTTGACCAAACGTGATCCACCTGGAACAGGAGCCGGCAAGCCACTCCAGTATCCCTGCCAAGGAAACTCCATGGACAAGCTCCCTGGAAAAGACCCTGATGTTGGGAAAGATGGAGGGCACAAGGAGAAGGGGACGACAGAGGACGAGATGGTGGGACAGTGTTCTCGAAGCTGTGAATATGAGTTTGACCAAACTGTGGGAGGCAGTGGAAGACAGGAGTGCCTGGCGTGCTCTGGTCCAGGGGGTCACGAAGAGGTGGACATGACTAAACAACAACAACAACCTTAGAAGTAGAAGCGAATCCATTCCGGAAGTCCGTTTTGACTTCCAAAATGTTCAGAAACCAAATTGTGGCTTCTGATCAGCTGCCGGAAGCTCCTGCAGCCGATCAGAAGCTATAGAAGCCCCGTCGGACGTTCCAAAGAACGTTCGCAAACTGGAACATTCACTTCCGGGTTTGCAGTGTTCAGGAGCCAAAACATCTGAGTCACAAGGTGTTCGACAACCAAGGTACGACTGTAATAATTTTCTTATTTTTACCCGGCCCATCTGACTGGGTTGCCCAGGCCACTCTGGGCGGTTTCCAACATATATAGAAACATAGCGAAACATAAAACATTAAAAAGCTTCCCTATACAGGGGAAAGAAGCTGTAACATCCCATCAACCCATCCTATTTTCCAGTTTTGTGCATCGTACCCTGCAATGCCCAAACGAAAACCCTCTGTTGCTCGCTGGGCCAACCACCAGCATGGCCGAAAGAACTGGCAGGAGTGGAGAGGGGGCGGTCTGTAAGGGGCATTTGCCATATCCTATTCTGCCTGGTTTAGCGGTAACCAGGGGGTTGCTTGCCGATGTTTTCACAGTTTGAAAATAAAAGAAATCATTTATTAAGAAGAGGAAGTGGGGGGGGGGCCCTGACCACCACCCCGGCCAGCCAGATGGCTGGGGCATAAATAATTATTGTTGTTATTATTTCTTTCATTTGTGCTTCTGGGCGGAGCCAAGGGCATCATCCTGGTCTGAGGGGGTTAAAGGATGAAATGTGTGCCTCAGTTTTGGGAGCCCCGCAGAGCCTTTCTGAAGGCAGCCCTGTTTAAGGAAGCTTTTAATGTTTGATGCATTACTGTATTTTAATATTTTGTTGGAAGCCGCCCAGAGTGGCTGGGGAAGCCCAGCCAGATGGGCAGGGTATAAAAAATATATTATTATTATTATTATTATTATTATTATTATTATTATTATTATTATAATATTTCTTGCTCACACCACCCGCCCAGCCAGGAGACACTCACCAAAGACCCCAAAGCCCAGGACGCAGGTGGCCGTGGCCCAGTCCATGTTGCGGACGGCCTCAGCGCTGGTGATCTGGCGGCAGGTGGAAGGGTCCCCTGTAGGGAGGAGGAGGAGGAGGAGGAGGAGGAGGAAGGAGACACAGACAAGAAAATGTAAAGCACGAAATGCCATCAGAACCTGGGCTGTTCCTTCTGCAGAGATCGCAGATTGTGGAAACAGACTCTAAAGGAGAAGATCATCTGATAAGGAGGACTCCTCCTAGTCCCTCTCCCAGCGCAAAGGTGGTGCTAAGAAAAAGAACCCAAACTCTATACTCACAGTACAGGATTTCGTAATCGCCAGAATTGGTGACCAAACAGCTGCTGTCAAAGGCCCAGTCCAGATGGGTGATGAAACTGGAGTGGCCCTAGAGCAAAGGGGAGATTTTAGATTGATTGATTGACAGACACACACACCTGCAAGGGGAACACTTCCTGTTACACACATAACCCAGAGGCTCCTCACGGGGTCCCTGCCATGGGAGCATATTCACCCAGTGCTTTACCAGTTGCACTGGCTCCCGGTGGAGTACAGGGTCAGGTTCAAGGTGCTGGTCTTGACCTTTAAAGCCCTTTGTGGCTTAGGGCCCTCGTATTTACAGGACCGCCTCTCCTGGTCTGCCCCGCAGAGGACCTTAAGGTCCATGAACAACCATAGTTTAGAGGTCCCGGGCCCTAAGGAAGTCAGACTATCCTCCACCAGGGCCAGGGCCTTCTCAGTGATGGCTCCCACCTGGTGGAATGCTTTGTCCCATGAGACTAAGGCCCTGCAGGATTTAACCTTCTTCTGCAGGGCCTGTAAGACAGAGCTATTCTGCCTGGCTTTCAACTTGAACTTAGCCTGATCTTTTATCCCCCTTCCTTCCCTCCTCCTCCCCTTTTATTATAATAATAATAATAATAATAATAATAATAATAATAATAATAATATAATAATAATAATAATAATAATAATAATAATTTATTATTTATACCCCGCCCATCTGGCTGGGCTTCCCCAGCCACTCTGGGCGGCTTCCAAAAAATATATTAAAATACTGTACTACATCAAACATTAAAAGCTTCCCTAAACAGGGCTGCCTTCAGATGTCTTCTAAAAGTCTGGGAGTTGTTTTTCTCTTTGACATCTGGTGGGAGGGCGTTCCACAGGGTGGGCGCCACTACTGAGAAGGCCCTCTGCCTGGTTCCCTGTAACTTGGCTTCTCGCAGTGAGGGAATCGCCAGAAGGCCCTCAGCCCTGGACCTCAGTGTCCAGCATCTTTTATGAAGATTACCTGCTCTGGGATCCCACAGCTAATTCTCCCCTGGCCTCCTCGCTGGCCCAAGTAGGACCAATTCAGCCAGCTAGCCCTGGTGATCATCTAATTGATTTTTGATTTTTGAATTTTATTGTTATTCATGTTTTTATACTGTATTTTCTGCTGCTTTTCTAATTAACTGTTTTAAAGTGTGTTAAATTTGTTGTTAGCCCCCCTGAGCCCGGTTTTTGAACCGGGAAGGGCGGGGTATAAATAAAAAATTATTATTATTATTAATTGTTATTATTAGTGTTGTTTGATGCTCTACAACCCCTTAGAAACCACAGAATTGTCGACTTGGAAGGGATCCCCAAGGATCATCCAGTCCAACCCCCCTGCAATGCAAAATTATGCAGTTGTCCCATCAAGGGATCGAACCTGCGACATTGGCACTATCAGCCCCACGCTCTAACCAACTGAGCCCAGAGCGTTCTATTTTCATTCAAGGCAAAGGACCCTGGCACTCACTGCCACCATGTGCCCTGCTAATCTCCTCCCTGTGCCCAGGTGAGGTGGACACTCTGCACATGGCCAGAGGCTCATGTTGTACAGCATCTTCTGGGGCCAAGTCGAAAAAAGCCCAGAAAATCAGGCTGTTGTGGACAGCCGTACCTGCCCAGAGGAGTGAAAGACATTTTTTAAAAGGATAATTTTTATTTTTATTTTTAAAAAGACATACCCGTCATTCATTTATGCATGGCTGGCTGCACCCCTATATCTGACAAAGCAGCTCCCTCTGCTGCCCACTTGCAATATTACAGTGTTTCGCTACCTTAATATGGCAGCCTTCGTCAAACTGGTGCCCTCGATATGTTTGGAGCTACAATTCCCATCAGCCCCCAAGCCAGCACCATCGCTGGGGCTGATGAGAGTTGCGGTCCAAAACATAATGGAGGGCACCAGGTTGGCGAAGACCGCCTTACAGCCAGAGGTGCCTGAAACAGAAGATGGCCTGCACGGCCGTAAATACTTCATAGCTAATAATAATAATAATAATAATAATAAATTTTATTTATATCCCGCCCTCCCCAGCCGAAGCCGGGCTCAGGGCGGCTAACAACATCAACAATCAAACCATCAGATAATCACACATTCTAAAAAATATTACATTATAAAAATCAATTAAAATCAAATTAATGGCAACTAATTAAGCAAGATTCTAAGCAGGTTGCCAGAGGAGGGAGTCAGGCTGCGCCCTGACCAAAGGCCTGGTGGAACAACTCTGTCTTGCAGGCCCTGCGGAAGGATGTCAGG
This sequence comes from Podarcis erhardii, assembly GCF_964252035.2. Taxonomy (NCBI): domain Eukaryota; kingdom Metazoa; phylum Chordata; class Lepidosauria; order Squamata; family Lacertidae; genus Podarcis; species Podarcis erhardii. The sequence goes on from NC_138511.1 coordinate 90,058,816, forward strand.
TCCCGCAGGGCCCTAGTCTCTTGTGACAGAGCGTTCCACCAGATTGGAGCCGCAGCCGAGAAGGCCCTGGCTCTAGTTGAGGCCAGCCTAACCTCTCTGAGGCCTGGGACCTTGAGGATGTTATTATTTGCAGACCGTAGGTTTCTCTGTGGGGCATACCAGGAGAGGCGGTCCCGTAGGTACGAGGGTCCTAGGCCGTATAGGGCTTTAAAGGTTAAAACCAGCACCTTAAACCTGATCCTGTACTCCACCGGGAGCCAGTGCAGCTGGTATAGTACCGGTTGAATGTGATCTCGCAGCGAAGACCCCATAAGGAGTCTCGCCGCGGCATTCTGCACCCGCTGGACATCAAACCCAACTGCTCAAGTGAGGACCAAAGAAATCCCGTTCAGCCATGTTGCCACAGGGACGTTTCTGCTTCTGAAACTAGATTTGGGTGTTTATTTTGCGATACGTAAGTTTTTGCCAGCTGCTTTGGAGAGTCTGGGCTATAGAAAATTTTCGCAACCCGAGTGTCCACTGTGTATCTTTAAGGTAAAGGTAAAGGGACCCCTGACAATTAGGTCCAGTCGTGGCCGACTCTGGGGTTGCGGCGCTCAACTCGCTTTATTGGCCGAGGGAGCCGGCGTACAGCTTCCAGGTCATGTGGCCAGCATGACTAAGCCGCTTCTGGCAAACCAGAGCAGCACACGGAAACGCTGTTTACCTTCCCGCTGGAGTGGTACCTATTTATCTACTTGCGCTTTGTGCTTTCGAACTGCTAGGTTGGCAGGAGCTGGGACTGAGCAACAGCAGCTCACCCCGTCGTGGGGATTCGAACCGCCGACCTTTTGATCGGCAAGTAAGTCCTAGGCTCTGTGGTTTAACCCACAGCGCCACCCGCACCCCTTTTTGTGTATCTTTAGCACCCGCCTTCTATTGTGATTGTAAGTTATTTTTAAACATGGAGTTTTGGATGTTGTAACCTTTGGGTGAACGGAAGTCGAGGGAGGAAGGAAGGAAGGAAGGAAGGAAGGAAGGAAGGAAGGAAGGAAGGAAGGAAGGGAAGGGAATCTTTCTGGGCAGAATGCAATTCTGTCTTTGGTTGTGCCTCCACTCACCGAACACTTGCCGACGCGCCCATACTTCCTGCCACCCTCAGAAACCAGGTAGATGTAGACAAAGTTGTCGTGGGAGCCCAGAGCCAGGTATTTGCCATCTGCAAAGCACAAAAGCAAGAGCCAGGGGATTGGAGGGGTGGGCAGACACTGGAAGGCAAAATGGGGGTCTCAACGCAGCTCAGAATTTTCAGTCTCCAGTGCACACTTAGAATCAGAGAGTGGTAGAGTTGGAAGGGACCCCGAAGGTCATCCAGTCCAACCCCCTGCAAGGCAGGAATCTCAGCTGAAACATCTGTGACAGATGGCCATCCAACCTCTATTTAAAAACCTGTAAGGACGGAGAGTCTGCCACCTTCCGAAGGAGTCAGTTCCAATAGGCTTAGGTTTTTTTTTTTGTAATATTTGAACATTGCTTTCTACTGAAAAGGTCCCGGAGAATATTCCCAACCTGGAATAGTAACAATAACAATAACAATTTATTATTTATACCCCGCCCATCTGGCTGGGTTTCCCCAGCCACTGTAGGCGGCTTCCAACCAAATATTAAAAGCAATACAGCATCAGACATTAAAAACTTCCCTAAACAGGGCTGCCTTCAGTTGTCTTTTAAAAGTAAAATAGTTGTTTATTGCCTTGACACCTGATGGGAGGGCATTCCACAGCGCAGGCGCCACTACCGAGAAGGGCGTCTGCATGGTTCCCAGCAACATCGCTTCTCGCAGGGAGGGAACCGCCAGAAGGCCCTCGGAGCTGGACCTCAGTGTCTGGGCAAAACAATGGGGGTGGAGACACTCCTTCAGGTATACTGGACTGAGGCCATTTAGGGCTTTAAAGGTCAGCACCAACACTTTGAATTGTGCTCGGAAACGTACTGGGAGCCAATGTAGGTCTCTCAGTACTGGTGTTATGTGGTCCTGGTGGCCGCTCCCAGTCACCAGTCTAGCTACTGCATTCTGGATTAGTTGTAGTTTCTGGGTCACCTTCAAAGGTAGCCCCACATAGAGTGCATTGCAGTAGTCCAAGCGGGAGATAACCAGAGCATGCACCACTCTGGCGAGACAGTCTGCGGGCAGGGAGGGTCTCATCCTGCATACCAGATGGAGCTGGTAAACAGCTGCCCTGGATACAGATTTGACCTGTGCCTCTATGGACAGCTGTGATTCCAAAATGACTCCCAGGCTGCGCACCTGGTCCTTCAGGGGCACAGTTACCCCATTCAGGACCAGGGAGTCCTCCACACCCGCCCGCCTCCTGTCCCCCCAAAACAGTACTTCTGTCTTGTCAGGATTCTGTTAGCCGTCATCCAAAAGAAAAGAAAATCGCATAAGCGTTGTTAAAAACAAATTGAACAGTGCAACAACATATCTCTGGGATTCAGTGTCCCTACAAATCCCATCGTATTATAAGTAGGGCTTCCTCGGAAGACGGTTCGGAAACTACAGCTGGTGCAGAATTCAGCGGCCAGGTTGCTCACAGGAGCAAGACGGTTTGAACATATTACACTGATCCTGGTCTGACTGCACTGGCTACCAGTTAGCTTCTGGGCCCAATTCAAAGGGCTGGTTTCGACCTATAAAGCCTTAAACGGCTCAGGACCGCAATACTTCAAGGACCGCCTCATTCCATATGAACCTACCTGGACCCTGAGATCATCTTCCGAGGCCCTCCTTCGTGTGCCGCCTCTGTGAGAGGTCCGGAGGGTGGCAACACACGAACAGGGCCTTCTCTGCAGTTGCTCCACATCTGTGGAATGCTCTCCCCATGGAAGTTCGCCTGGCGCCTTCATTATACACCTTTAGGCACCAGGCAAAAACATTCCTTTTTAACCAGGCCTTTGGTTGATCTGATTGACATCTTATGCCCTTTTAAAATGTGTTTTTTTGGGGGGCGGGTGTATTGCATTATTTTTATTTCTATTAGGTATTTTGTGGTTTTATATCTTGATTTTATTCTGTGAACCACCCTGAGACACCCGGGTATAGGGTGGAATAATAATAATAATAATAATAATAATAATAATAATAATAATACAGTGGATTAGCGCTATTAGCGGTTTAGCGGCTTTTAGCGGATCAGCTGATAAGCGGCTTAGCGGCTTAGGAAAAGGGGGAAAAAAGGGGGAAAAAACCCGCAGGAACTCGCAAGACATTTCGTCTTGCGAAGAAAGCCCATAGGGAAATTCGTTTTGCGAAGTGCCTCCAAAACGGAAAACCCTTTCGTCTAGCGGGTTTTCCGTCTTGCGAGGCGTTCGTCTTGCGGGGCACCACTGTAAAATAATAATAATAATAATAATAATTTGCTGGGAATCGCAGGAGGGAGAGAGCGCAATTGCATTCATGTTCTGCTTGTGGGCTCCCATAGGCATTTGGCTGGTCACTGGGAGACAGGACACCCTCTCCCCCCGGCCAACTAGCCGAATCTTTGGTCTGACCCAAAGCTCTTTACGCTCCGTCCGTTAAGAACGAAGGAACGAACCTAGAGGACAAGCCCTCCTATCTTAACAACGAATGCTCTTCTTGCCTTTCCCAGGCGGAAGAAAGCTACTTGCAGATGTCACAACTCAACAGCAGCAGCTAAAGGCAAAGACAAACCAACAGATCACGGTAGGATTCTGCCGCAACCTTCCTTCCAAACCCACCTCTTGGCTCCTCCCTCCGTACCCCTCCCTTCGCCCCCCCCATCTCCTACCTGGGGAGAAGCTGACCACAGAAATGGGCTCCCCTCCATCCGTGTGGATGGTCACCAGATCTCGGGTCTCCGTGTCCAGCACAAGCCACCTGAATTGAAGCAGAGAGGGGAGGGGAAAGTTTTCCAGGAGGTCAGAGCAGCTGAGGATGCCTGGATCAAAGCAGAAAAGAACGCCGCAAGCTGGATTTCTGCATGTTAAAGTTTGTGGGTCGCAAATCCTTTGACCCACTGAGTCTTGCTGCAACGGCACTGCAATAAATCTGATTTGTCGGCACTCCGACAAACTTCAATGGCGCCCACATGCACACTGCCTCTCTTCTCAGTTGTCGGATAGTAGCAGAGTTCACACGCAGCGTAAAATGGCTTGTCTGTGTCAACGTGGTGTGTCCAATAACTCAGATCGACACCAGTGCTTCTAATCTATCACTCTTTATTTAGAAGCATACAAAAAACAGAAAAGAAAAAGCTACAGGTTATGTATCTCCAGGCGCCAGGAGAAAATGTTTCTCTTTAGGGCTTTTGGCTGGTTAACATTCTACAGCCTTTTAAATGTGCTTTGTTTTATTATAAATTTTGTGTTCTTGTTTTGTGTTTCTAATACAGTGGTACCTCTGCTTATGTACTTAATTCGTTCTGGAGGTCCGTTCTTAACCTGAAACTGTTTTTAACCTGAAGCACCACTTTAGCTAATGGGGCCTCCTGCTGCTGCCGCGCCGCTGGAGTACAATTTCTGTTCTCATCCTGAAGCAAAGTTCTTAACCCGAGGTACTATTTCTGGGTTAGCGGAGTCTGTAACCTGAAGTGTCTGTAACCCGAGGTACCACTGTACAGTCATACCTCGGGGTTGAGCGCATTCGAGTTGCACTCCGTGGCAACCTGGAAGTAACGGAGCGCGATACCCTTTCAAAATGTGAATGGGGAGGGCGAGTTACTGGGTTGTTCTTGTTTTCATTTTCAATATGTATTTTGTGTTTTTATATTGTGATTTTATCCTGTGAACCACCTTTGAAACCCGTGGGTATAAGGCCATTTGCAAATCTAATAAATAATAATAATTACCTGCCAGTTACGGTGCCCACCACTAGCACAGAGCCGCTGGGATGGAATCCAGCCGAGCGAGCTGCGTCCTGCAGGAGACAGAGAAAGGAAGTGCAATTATGGGATGTGTAGCACTAAGCGTGGGAACCATTTTATGGAAACTGGGGAGGGAGGGATCCCACAGAACTGCGTTATCACCCAAGTGACTCCCCACAGGGCGCAAGCCTGGGCAGTGTGTCTGGAGGTCCTGGGTCTTACGATATTCCGTTCCACCTTAAGAGGAACAGACGTGTGGATTTGTTGTACAGTGGTGCCTCGCAAGACGAAAATAATTTGTTCCGCGAGTCTCTTCGTCTTGCGGTTTTTTTGTCTTGTGAAGCAACCCTATTAGCGGCTTAGCGGCTTAGCGCTATTAGCGGCTATTGACGGCTTAGAAAAAGGGGGGGAGTGGAAAAACTCGCTTTCGTCTTGCGAAGCAAGCCCATAGGGAAATTCTTCTTGCGAAGCACCTTGAAAAACGGAAAACCCTTTCGTCTAGCGAGGCATTCGTCTTGCGTGGCACCACTGTATGTCACATGTCTGTTTACATTCCAGCACAGCTTGCTGGGAACTTCCGTTGTGTGTATAGCTTTTGCTTATGCTGTTTGCTTGGACACGAAGGAGGGAAGACATGTTTTCCCCTTTGTCCTGATGCTGAATAAAATGCCTGTAAATACCCTTTACACAGCCTCTATCTGCCCTTCTGTTGCAAAGGGGTTTCCTCTCTGCTGGCTTGCGCGCTCAGCTTCTGAAGCTCGAGTCGCAGGTACCGTAGATTCCCGCGTATTAGGCGACTGGGCGTATAAGACGACCCCCAACTTTTACTGTTCAGTTTTAGAGTTTTAGAGTTTTAGAGTTTGAGTGGCGCCAGGGACAGAGCGCACACCCCTCCGCTGCCTCTGCCGTAGCAGCAGCAGCAGCAGCCCGAGGCGAGGCGTTTGGCGGGTGAGGCGTTTGGCCACATCCCCTTCTGTGGGGAGGGAGGAGGAGCAACAGCAGAAGGGGCACCTCTGGTCACTGGCTCCCCCTCCTCCTTCCCAATGCGTATACCCGGCGTATAAGACGACCCCCAACTTTAAGGGGTGATTTTCCAGGGATAAAAAGTCGTCTTGTACGCCGGAACATACGGTACATGCTGATCCAAGGACCGGAGATTGTTTGGCTGCTGGCCGGTAGGCTGGAGCCAGCTGGGGGCCTGCCAGTTGCCCCCGTTTCCTTGGAGGCATCCCAAAACTGGGCTGCCCAGAGGACAAGACCCCCACACCCTCAGCCTCACCAAAGGAAAGCAGAACAAGACTTTTGGCACCAGCTTGGCTCCAGGAATTGCTGGAAGGAAGCGTACAAGGCGCCATCCAACTGACTTAGGGACGCCCCTCCAAATTTGTGTAGGGTTTCCTCCTGAACCCTTTCTCGGACACTGAGGTCCAGCTCCGAGGGCCTTCTGGCGGTTCCCTCACTGCGAGAAGCCAAGTTACAGGGAACAAGGCAGAGGGCCTTCTCAGTGGTGGCGCCCGCCCTGTGGAACACCCTCCCACCAGATGTGAAGGAAATAAGCAGCTATCTTATCTTTAGAAGACATCTGAAGGCAGCCCTGTTCAGGGAAGTTTTTAATATTTAATGCTGTATTGTTTTTAACACTCGATTGGAAGCCACCCAGAATGGCTGGGGAAACTCAGCCAGATTGGTGGGGTATGAATAAATTATTATTATTATTATTATTATTATTATTATTATTATTATTATTATTATTTATTTCTTCTCCTGAAGATATCCCACAAGGCAGCGGAGGTTTGGGGTCAGAGTTCTCCTAGAAGGGCTCCCTTCCCAGGTGGGCGAGCCCGACCTGGCCCTCACATAGAACCCCCCACAGAATGCCCAACCCAGTCCTCGCCTCTGCCCCCCACCCGTCACAAGAACTCACCTCAATCCCCTTGCTCCACAGGGGCTGATGGGTGGCCACGCTCCACAGGTGAACCTGCTTGTCTTGCCCGCAGGTCAGGAACTGGTCCAAAGCAGGGTGGGTGGCCAGGCCCCAGAGTTCTTCCGTGTGTCCCTGGGGGAAAGGGAGAGAGAGGAAGAACTACAGTCACCCAGGTCTCCCACTGCAAGCAAAACTATCAAGGGTCATCCTTTGAAGGAAGGCTACAGCATTTAGGGACTTTTTTAAATAGTTTGGAGTAAGAGGCAACAATATGTAAGTTCGTACAATTATTCACGGCATGGCGAAAGTGTAGAGAGAAAAACTTTTCTCCCTCTCTCATCACTCTAGAACTGGCATGTCCAACAGGTCGGTCACGATCTACTGGTAGAAGAAGAAGAAGAGTTTGGATTTGATATCCCGCCTTTCACTCCCCCTCAGGAGTCTCAAAGCGGCTAACATTCTCCTTTCCCTTCCTCCCCCACAACAAACACTCTGTGAGGTGAGTGGGGCTGGGAGACTTCAGAGAAGTGGGACTGGCCCAAGGTCACCCAGCAGCTGCAGGTGGAGGAGCAGAGATGCGAACCCGGTTCCCCAGATTAGGAGTCCACCGCTCTTAACCACTACATCACACTGGCTCTCGGTAGATCCCTGCGAGGTTTTGGTAGATCACGGTCGATCTCTGGCTCCCTTTCCTTGGCGTCTCTAAAACTGACTCCTGCCCTCCATTGTTGTATGATCTCTGGAAGGGAAGACGGAGATTTCTCTGTGCTGCTGTTTTGATCCATAGTGATCTTTTTATGAGTGACTTTACCCCCTTTTCCCTTGCCTTTAAAGGTAAAGGGACCCCTGACCATTAGGTCCAGTCGTGGCCGACTCTGGGGTTGCGGCGCTCATCTCGCTTTACTGGCCAAGGGAGCCGGCGTACAGCTTCTGGGTCATGTGGCCAGCAGGACAAAGCCGCTTCTGGAGAACCAGAGCAGCGCACGGAAACGCCGTTTACGTTCCCGCTGGAGCGGTACCTATTCATCTACTTGCACTTTGACGTGCTTTCGAACTGCTAGGTTGGCAGGAGCAGGGACCGAGCAACGGGAGCTCACCCCGTCGTGGGGATTCGAACCGCCGACCTTCTGATCGGCAAGCCCTAGGTGCTGTGGTTTAGACCACAGTGCCACCCATGTCCCTTGCCTTTAACCCCCCCAATGGAAACCCTCCCCCCCGAAAGCTTATTTTTAACCCTCCCCAAAATGGGGCTCTTCTCCCTATAAAATCTCAGCAACTTTGAGCTGAACCCCCCCCCCCAAAATGGGGGTAGATCACTGCCAGTTTATAATTCTGAAAGTAGATTGCAGTCTCTTGAGAGTTGGCCACCTCTGCTGTAGAACTAGTTGGTGCTTGATGATACTGTTGGAGGATTCAGGGCAGGGAAAAGAAAGCCCTTTTCCACGCAGCGCATGGTTAGCTTATGGTATTAGAGGTTACCACCCACGCACTTGGGCTGCGTTTTCTGCTTGCGTGGTGGCACCTCGGCAAAACCACTTCTCACTGTTTATAGCGGAGTATTTCCCCGGAGGCAGGCGGCAAGAACAGGAGTCCTGGTCAAATTCCTCAGAAGGAGAAGAGGAGGAGTTTGGATTTGATATCCCGCCTTTCACTCCCCTTCAGGAGTCTCAAAGCGGCTAACCATCTCCTTTCCCTTCCTCCCCCACAACAAGCACTCTGTGAGGTGAGTGGGGCTGAGAGACTTCAGAGAAGTAGGACTGGCCCAAGGTCACCCAGCAGCTGCAGGTGGAGGAGCAGAGACTCGAACCCGGTTCCCCAGATTACGAGTCTACCACTCTTAACCACCACACCACACTGGCTCTCAGTCAAGAGCTTCTTTATTGGTTGACTGGTTGCACAACCATTTATTACAAATATATACAAACCATTTACATGCCTTCTATATTCTGGACTCACAGCTGTCCATGGAGGTGCAGGTCAGTTCTGTGTCCAGGGCAGCTGTCTACCAGCTCCATCTGGTACGCAGGATGAGACCCTCCCTGCCCGCAGACTGTCTCGCCAGAGTGGTGCATGCTCTGGTTATCTCCCGCTTGGACTACTGCAATGCGCTCTACGTGGGGCTACCTTTGAAGGTGACCCGGAAACTACAACTAATCCAGAATGCAGCAGCTAGACTGGGGACTGGGAGCAGCCGCCGAGACCCCATAACACTGGTCCTGAAAAACGTATATTGGGTCCCAGTATGTTTCTGAGCACAATTCAAAGTGTTGGTGCTGACCTTTAAAGCCCTAAATGGCCTCGGCCCTGTATACCTGAAGGAGTGTCTCCACCCCCATCGTTCAGCCTGGACACTGAAGTCCAGCTCCAAGGGCCTTCTGGCGGTTCCCTCGCTGCAAGAAGTGAGGTTACAGGGAACCAGGCAGAGGGCCTTCTCGGTGGTGGCACCTGCCCTGTGGAACGCCCTCCCAGGAGATGTCAAGGCAATAAACAAATATTTTACTTTTAAAAGACATCTGAAGGCAGCCCTGTTTAGGGAAGTTTTTAATGTCTGACACTGTATTGTTTTTGATATTCTGTCGGAAGCCGCCCAGAGTGGCTGGGGAGACCCAAAACAAAAAATTCCTTCCAGTAGCACCTTAAAGACCAACTAAGTTAGTTCTAGGTATGAGCTTTCGTGTGCATGCACACTTCTTCAGATACACTGAAACAGAAGTCACCAGACCCCTCCCCACCTTCTCACTATATAGAAGGGTCTGGTGACTTCTGTTTCAGTGTATCTGAAGAAGTGTGCATGCACACGAAAGCTCATACCTAGAACTAACTTAGTTGGTCTTTAAGGTGCTACTGGAAGGAATTTTTTGTTTTGACTATGGCAGACCAACACGGCTACCTATCTCTAACTGGAACTGGGGAGACCCAGTGAGATGGGCGGGGTATAAATTAATATAATAAATTATATTAAATTAAAAAATTACATATATCTCTCCAGCACAGTATAAACTCATTGTGCGTTTGTGTGTTTTCCTCGTGCTGAAACTGCAGCCTGCAACTTCCTTTATCCGCACCTCCAGCTGACACCCATCAAGCCATGAGTACCACTAAAGAAAATTCTGGAACTCTCTTTAAAACTTAAAGGAACTTTTATCTGTTTCTTGAAGAATGAACTTAAAGGAACTTTTATCTGTTTCTTGAAGAATGTTTTCCTATGGAACTCCCTGCCACAGGAGGCAGCAATGGCCACCAACTTAGATGGCTTTAAATGAAGATTTGATAAATTCATGGAGGAGGAGAGGGCTATTGGTGGTAACTAGCCGTGATGAAGGCTCCATGATAAAGGCCTCCACAGTTGGAGGGAGCAACGCCAGTTGATGGACAGCACAGCAGAGGAGACCTGCTCTCGCACTCGGGTCCGGCTTGTGGGTTTCTCCTTGGGGCACCTGGTTGGCCACTGTGAGAACAGGACGCTGGTTCAGAAGGGCCTGATCCAGCAGAGCTCTTTTGTGGTCCTTATCAGTCAACCCCAGTGATACGTCAGTGATCCCAGTCACCGAACCTCTTCGAATCCAGGCGTAAACCTGCGCAGTAACTGCTCTCCTCCTTACCTGTATACCTGAAGGAGCGTCTCCACCCCCATTGTTCTGCCCGGACACTGAGGTCCAGCTCCGAGGGCCTTCTGGTGGTTCCCTCCCTGCGAGAAGCCAAGTTACAGAGAACCAGGCAGAGGGCCTTCTCGGTAGTGGCACCCGCCCTGTGGAATGCCCTCCCTTCAGATGTGAAGGAAATAAGCAGCTATCTTATCTTTAAAAGACATCTGAAGGCAGCCCTGTTCAGGGACGTTTTTAATATTTAATGCTGTGTTGTTTTTAACATTTGATTGGGAGCTGCCCAGAGTGGCTGGGGAAACTCAGCCAGATGGGCGGGGTATAAATAACAGGGAGAAATGTAAAGTATTGCACTTGGGCCAAAAAAATGAGAGGCACAAATACAAGATGGGTGACACCTGGCTTGAGAGCAGTACATGTGAAAAGGATCTAGGAGTCTTGGTTGGCCACAAACTTGACATGAGCCAACAGTGTGACGCGGCAGCTAAAAAAGCCAATGCAATTCTGGGCTGCATCAATAGGAGTATAGCATCTAGATCAAGGGAAGTAATAGTGCCACTGTATTCTGCTCTGGTCAGACCTCACCTGGAGTACTGTGTCCAGTTCTGGGCACCACAGTTCAAGAAGGACACTGACAAACTGGAACGGGTCCAGAGGAGGGCAACCAAAATGGTCAAAGGCCTGGAAACAATGCCTTATGAGGAACGGCTAAGGGAGCTGGGCATGTTTAGCCTGGAGAAGAGGAGGTTAAGGGGTGATATGATAGCCATGTTCAAATATATAAAAGGATGTCACATAGAGGAGGGAGAAAGGTTGTTTTCTGCTGCTCCAGAGAAGCGGACACGGAGCAATGGATCCAAACTACAAGAAAGAAGATTCCACCTAAACATTAGGAAGAACTTCCTGACAGTAAGAGCTGTTTGACAGTGGAATTGGCTGCCAAGGAGTGTGGTGGAGTCTCCTTCTTTGGAGGTCTTTAAGCAGAGGCTTGACAACCATATGTCAGGAGTGCTCTGATGGTGTTTCCTGCTTGGCAGGGGGTTGGACTTGATGGCCCTTGTGGTCTCTTCCAACTCTAGGATTCTATGATTCCATGAAATAATAAATTATTCTTATTATATTACCTGCACTAGGAGGGAGAAGCCAGTTGCCAACGATCCGTGGAGCACTGAGTTGCGGGTGGTGCCCACAAAGAGGGAGTCACCCTTTCCCTCTGCTATGGTGCGCACTGGCCCAAATCCCTCGGGCACCTGTAGGGAGAGGAAAACAGAGACCCCCTCAGGGAAAGCAGAAGATGCCCAGACAGGGCTAGCAGAGAAACAGTTTGCAAGTGGTGATTTGCTTTTTATTATGTGATGTTTTTATTAGCTTATTAATTTCCTCCTGTATCACATTCTAATATTTCTTAATTTGACCACCACATATGCTATAAGGTTCCAATCATTCTATTACACCTCCAACACTTATTATCACCCGATTTTTTTAATTTTTCCAACCTGTCTGGCGACATATACCATCTATGATGCATCTTCATGAAATTTTCTTTCAATCGATAAGAAGCTGTAAAATTTATAATTTTTTGTCCAAAATTTAACCCGATCTTTGTATTCAGTTTCATAACCTAAATCCTGCCCCCACCTTAACATATTCTTACATTTGATTTCTTGGTCTATTTGTATATTATTTAATAATTTACACATTTTTGTAAGTATTTTTTTGTTTGTAAGACTTCTTTATCTAACCGAACAAACAAAAAATACTTACAAATAGGTACCGGAAAAATGCAACGCTGAGGTTAAACATGAGCAAATGAGCCTATTGAATCAAAGCATTATATATTTTTTTAAAAAAAAGATTTCAGCTGTAGGCAGATCTGACCACTGTGACAGCTCTCTGTTCAGAGACAATTCACTACCAACTAGCAGGTGCTGTGGGGGGGGGGTTAACAACGGAAGATGCCATCCTGCGCCATTTGTAAACCTCTCAAACCAGGCAGAGGAGCTTCTCGGTGATGGCGCCCACCCTGTGGAACGCTCTCCCCTCAGATGTCAAGGAAATAAACAACTATCTGACTTTTAGAAGACATCTGAAGGCAGACCTGTACAGGGAAGTTTTTAATGTTTGATCTTTTATTGTATTTCTAATATCCTGTCATGGATCACTGCCTTGTCGTGGTGAAGGGGCTTGAATAACTCAGAGAAGCGATGAGCTATGCTGTGCAGGGCCACCCACGACGGACAAGTCATAGCCGAGAGTTTAGACTAAATGTGATCCACCTGGAAAAGGAACAGGCAAGCCACTCCACCATTTTGCCAAGAAAACTCCATGGAGAAGCTTTGAGAAGAAAATGAGTGTTTCCAAGGCATGCTCTGGTTCATGGTGTCACAGAGGGTCGAATCCTGTTGGGAGCCACCCAGAGTGGCTGGGGAGGCCTGGCCAGATGGGTGGGGTATAAGTAATAAATTTGCAGCTGGCTGTTAGCTGCCAGAAGGTCAGGTGCTGAACTAGACCAGTGTTTCCCAACCTTGGGCCTCCAGCTGTTTTTGAACTACAATTCCCATCATCCCTGACCACTGGTCTTGCTAGCTAGGGATGATGGGAGTTGTAGTCCAAAAACAGCTGGAGGCCCAAGGTTGGGAAACACTGAACTAGAGGATCTCTGTAACATGAACCAGCAAGGAAGGAAGTTCTTGTGCCTCTGTTCCCCCTGATGGAGTTGTGCCAAGAAGCTAGAAGTTCCACCTCGCAGGCTTGGCGTGTGGTTTCTGCATCAGCAATATCTAGGCAACACAATGACCATGTACATACGCAATAGACAATCTTTATATTGTATTATATTTATATTGTATTATATATTACAGCATTACTGTCTTTTAATATTTGGTTGGAAGCAGCCCAGTGTGGCTGGGGAAGCCCAGCCAAATGGGTGGGGTATAAATAATAAATTATTATTATTATTATTATTATTATTATTATTATTATTATAGAATTCCTTCAAACCATAACAAGTACAAAACGAAATCTTCAGTCTCAAAGTCTCTGAAAATCTTTAAATGAAGCGAGGTAACAGACAGTGAGAGATTTTACTTTCTTGGGCTCTAGGATCACTGCAGATGGGGACAGCAATCACGAAATTAAAAGACGCCTGATCCTTGGGAGAAAGGCGATGGAAAAAGCTAGACAGCATCTTAAAAAGCAGAGACATCACCTTGCCAACAAAGGTCCGTACAGTTAAAGCTATGGTTTTCCCAGTAATGATGTATGGATGTGAGAGCTGGACCATAAAGAAGGCTGATCGCCGAAGAATGGATGCTTTTGAATTCTGGTGCTGGAGGAGACTCTTGAGAGTCCCATGGACTGCCCATGGACTGCAAGAAGATCAAACCTCTCCATTCTGAAGGAAATCAGCCCTGAGTGGTCACTGGAAGGACAGATCCTGAAGCTGAGGCTCCAAGACTTTGGCCACTCATGAGAAGAGAAGACTCCCTGGAAAAGACCCTGATGTTGGGAAAGATGGAGGGCACAAGGAGAAGGGACAACAGAGGACGAGATGGTGGGACAGTGTTCTCGAAGCCACAAACATAAGTCTGACCAAACTGCGGGAGGCAGTGGAAGACAGGAGTGCCTGACGTACTCTGGTCCATGGGGTCACGAAGAGTCGGACACGACTAAACGACTAAACAACAACACCAGACTTTGTACGATGGAAGACAAGCCGTGAAGCTTTGTCTACTGTTTCGTAGAATTCTTCGTCAAATATCGAATGCTGTGACTACATTATTACAGGAACACTGTTCCACAGCATTTGATATTTTCATTTACATACATTCATTCGAAATAAGGTGGGTTTATGAAGCAATTCTATATCCTCCCACCACGCTGACGAAGAATTCTACAAAACAGTAGTCAATATCCGGAATCACTGTTCAGTGTTGGACGTCATATTTGCTGAATACACAAAGCTTCACAGCTTGTCTTTCATTGTACAAAGTCTGGTACCTCACTTCATTTAAAGATTTCCAGAGACTATGAGACTGAAGATTTCATTTTGTACTTGTTATGGTTTGAAGGAATATTATGGTGCTGGAGGAGACTCTTGAGAGTCCCATGGACTGCAAGAAGATCAAACCTCTCCATTCTGAAGGAAATCAGCCCTGAGTGCTCACTGGAAGGACAGATCCTGAAGCTGAGGCTCCAAGACTTTGGCCACCTCATGAGAAGAGAAGACTCCCTGGAAAAGACCCTGATGTTGGGAAAGATGGAGGGCACAAGGAGAAGGGGACGACAGAGGACGAGATGGTGGGACAGTGTTCTCGAAGCCACAAACATGAGTCTGACCAAACTGTGGAAGACAGGAGTGCCTGGCGTGCTCTGGTCCAGGGGGTCACGAAGAGGCAGACACGACTAAACAACAACATTGCATATGTACATGGTCATCATGTTGCCTAGACATTGCTGATGTTCTTTGCAACACAGGGGTTTGTTTGGTTACATGTTGTTTCTGCATGGCAGGGGGTTTTAACAGATGGCCTTTGTGGCCCCTTCCAACTCTACAGTTCTGCAATTCTATGATCCCTCGCTCCACAGCACCTCTGGCCATGTCTGGGTCCAAGCAAGGCATGAACTGCTGCCACCCTAAGGACAGCAGGACTCCACCCAGCCGGCCGCAATACCTCATTCTCCTGCAGCTTCTGGTAATCCCGTCCCCAGAGCACGACTCTGCGGTCCCGGCCGCCTCCCGTGACGATAGTCCCGTTCCGCAGCACGCACAAGCCGAAGATGCCCCCTTCATGGGCTCCTGGCACTGCGTGGCAAATCCTGTTCCCCCCTGCCAGGCGAAGGACAACGCTGTTAGATGGGACAACCTTCCCCCCAGCCCAGGACAGAACCTGGAAAGGATTTCTCTCCTCTTTAGTGAACCTATGCTTCTTGTTCCAAGAACATCATGCAAGCGGAATATTAGGTAAAGGGACCCCTGACCGTTAGGTCCAGTCGTGGCCGGCTCTGGGGTTGCGGCGCTCATCTCGCTTTACTGGCTGAGGGAGCCGGCGTACAGCTTCTGGGTCATGTGGCCAGCAGGACTGAGCCACTTCTGGCAAACCAGAGCAGCGCACAGAAACACTGTTTACCTTCCCGCCGGAGCAGTACCTATTTATCTACTTGCACTTTGACATGCTTTTGAACTGCTAGGTTGGCAGGAGCAGGGACCGAGCAACGGAAGCTCACCCCGTTGCGGGGATTCAAACCGCCGACCTTCTGATCGGCAAGTCCTAGGCTCTGTGGTTTAACCCACAGCGCCACCCGCGTCCCTTTTCAAGTGCTTAATAAAATGCTAACACGGTTATGTGACTGGTCAGTACGAGATTGGGAACGAACCGTGCGTGAGAAAAGGCGACTGAGGGATTCAGCAAGGGTAAAATAATTATTTGTCCCTGCAGCAACTCACAAATTTAGCTGTGTAGAAACACTCAGAGCACCCAGCTAGACTGATTCAGCCCAACCAGACAGAGCTGCTATTCAGGAGCACCTCAACCCAATCCCATCTCTCCCCGCCCCATTCCCAAACTGACCTTTCCCCCAAATGTAGAGGTTCCCCCCAGAATCTCCGGTCACAGTGTCCCCGTTCTCTGTGAAAGCCACACACAGGACATATTTGGGCTTCTCGTGTTTCTGTGGAAGTAAAACAGGTGAGCCTCAAAAACAGGGAGGAGAGGGGGCAGGAAAACCACCCCAAATCCAACCTGCAGCTCCCACTTCACCCCACTTCTAAGGAGAGGTGGACAGCAGGACAACAGCACCTTTCCCGCCCCGACCTGGCCACAGTGATCCACGTGACGGTCACCTCCAGGCTTGACTACTGTAATTCGCTCTACGTGGGGCTGCCCTTGAAGCTGTCCCAGAAACTCCAGCGGGTGCAGAATGCTGCAGCGAGGCTCCTCACAGGGTCCCTGCTATTGGAGCATAGTGCTCTACCAGTTGCACTGGCTGCCGGTGGAGTACAGGGTCAGGTTCAAGGTGCTGGCCTTGACCTTTAAAGCCCTTCACGGTTTAGGATCCTCGTACCTATGCGACCACCTCTCCCGGTCTGCCCCACGGAGGACCTTAAGGTCCATAAATAGCAACACCCTAGTGGTCCCGGGCCCTAAGGAAGTCAGATTAGCCTCAACCAGAGCCAGGGTCTTTTCAGTGATGGCTCCGGCCTGGTGGAACGCTCTGTCTCATGAGACCAGGGCCCTGCGGGATCTGATTTCTTTCCGCAGGGCCTGTAAGACAGAGTTGTTCTGCCTGGCCTTCAGCTTGGAATCAACTTGATTCCCTTCCCCTCTTTCTTTTTTTCCTTTCTCCTTCTGTGATAGAACTCCTATTTGGGGACTTCCCTAGCTTTTTTCTGGCCAACGTAGGACCAGTCTGGAAAGTTGGCCTTGGTGAAGGCTTGAAGCTTTCATCCCCCCCCCAAATTTTTTGATTTGAGTTTCCATTGAAATGAGGCTGTATTTTAATGTTTTAATGTTGTGTTTTAATCTTGTTTTTAAGTTGCATTTCAATCAATTTGTTTTTATATCAGGTGTTAGCCTCCCTGAGCCCGGTCTTGGCTGGGGAGGGCGGGGTATAAATAAAATTTATTAATATTATTATTGAAACCTGGGCATGAAAGCTCACTGCGCAAGAAAGTGTTGAGAGTCAACCCCTTTAGCAAACAGATCCGAAACGGCTTTCCAGGACCGTGCGCACACACACAGCAGTTGGTTCAACTGGTTTGGCTGGGTGGGGTTGGGAAAATGCCCCCCCCCCGTCTCAAAGAGCAAATGAAGCAGAAATCCCCATCTTGTCTGCAATTCGAGAGCTAGCGACTTGCTATGGACTGGGAGGGAAGAGGGTTCAAATCCCGGCTTGGCCCTGAAGCTCACTAGGTGATTTTGGGGGCCGGCCACTCCCTCTCAGCCTAACCTGCCTCACAAGGTTGTTGTGGGGATTAAATGAGGAGGAATGGAACCATGAACGTCACCGCTCCTTGGGAGGAAAAGGCAGGGTAGACATGCAATAAAGAGGACATAGCCCAATTGGGTCCAATTGGGTCATATGTTGGCTGGTTGGCATACGTTTGTCTCGAAAGGCAATGGAGTGCGCTTCCAGGGGTGAAGCCAAACCGCAGCATTAGCAGCGCCCAAATTACCTTAGGCGCGCAAGACTGAGCAGTGCATATGGAGGAATACAAAAAGGGAGGTGAGGAGGAGGTCGATGAAACAAGGGTATGAAAGATAGACTACTGAAATGGTACAATGTATGTTTTTTTAAATTGTTTTTGTTTTGTTCTGTTTAGGTTAATGTTGTGTTTTGTATTGTTTATATATTGTATTGTATTGTTTTTACCTTTTCTTGTTTTTTTTTCTTTTTTCTTTTCTTTTCTTTTTGTAAGTTTTAAAAGTAATAAATATTATTATTTTTTTAAAAAGCAGTGCGTCTGGAGGTCCTGGGCTGACCAGACAACAAGACCCCCTCTTGGCCTCGCAGTTAGTTATCACTGAAGCAATACAGTGTACCTTGGTTCTCAAACGCCAAAAACCTGGAGTAAGTGTTCCAGTTTTTGAACGTTTTTCGGAAGCTGAACATCCGATGCGGCTGTCGGCTATTGTTTCCGGGGCGCCTGCACCAATCAGAAGCTGCGCCTTGGTTTTCAAACATTTCAGAAGTCAAACGGACTTCCGGAACGGATTAAGTTTGGCGCTTTTGTTTTTGCTATTTATTTTGCACTTTCGTTTTTGAGGCTTCTTCGGTTAATTCGTTTTTGTGACTCTGTGGAAACCAGGTCAGCTACTGACTGATTGATTGTGCGTGTGACTGCGTAAATGGGGAAAAAAGCCTCCCATCCAAACAATGACTATCATCAGTGCAGGTAACGAAAAAAAATAATTTTAATTTTTATCATCTACAATACAATACTGTCTTATTTATTTAATAGTACAGTGCATTGATTATTGCTTTCATTTTATGGATCAATGGTCTTGTTAGTTAGTAAAATTCATGTTAAATTGCTGTTTTAGGGGTTGTTTTTAAAAGTCCTTGGTTTTAAAAATAATAATAATTTATTATTTATACCCCGCCCATCTGGCTGAGTTTCCCCAGCCACTCTGGGCGGCTGCCAATCAAGTGTTAAAAACAATACAGCATTAAATATTAAAAGCTTCCCTAAACAGGACTGCCATCAGATGTCTTTTAAAAATAGGATAGTTGCTTATTTCCTTGACATCTGATGGGAGGGCGTTCCACAGGGCGGGCGCCACCACCGAGAAGGCCCTATGTCTGGTTCCCTGTAATCTGACGTCTTGCAATGAGGGAACCACCAGAAGGCCCTTGGAGCTGGACCTCAGTGTCCAGGCTGAACGATGGGGGTGGAGACGCTCCTTTTGGATGCGTTTTGGAACGCTTTGGTTTTGGAATGGACTTCCAGAACAGATTAAGTTTGAGAACCAAGGTAGCACTGTATTACTGAAGCAATACATGTGACGTGCATTTTTCAAATCTTTAGAATGCTCTGTAAAACCTGTATTTTAACAGGTGTCATTTCGCAGAGTCGCACAAGGCTTCTCTGTGGTTTTACCCCGTCTGGAGAAAGGAGGCTGACCAAGAAAACCAGGGGAACAGCCCCCTTGCCCCCACATGGCCATGCAAAGTGCTTTGTGGAAGAGAGGGGAACCGGTCCCTGTACTTCTCAGGAAACAGTTTGTAACCCACCGAACTGAAGAGGGGTCCGGGCAAGATTTCTGTGCAGAATCCGCCAGGAAGCCCTTGTGTGGAAGCCTGCTGATGTGACCAGGAGATAGATTGGGGGGCGGGGAGCCCGCCCGCCAACCACCCCAATCCTGCCCTACCCACAAACCTCTGCAGCTTCTCCCTCTCCCTTCCGACCCTGCTCTCACCTCGAAAATGCCCTGTCTCTTGCTGAGGCTGCCTGCCTCCAGCGTCCAGAAGTGGATGTGAGATTTCCCGCAGGTAATGAGCAGTGTCGGCTCCGTAGGGTGGAAGGTTGCGGCCAGCACAGACTCATTGGAGCACTGCGGAGCAAGAGAAACAGGAAGGAGAGAGGGGTCAATACAGTGATGCAACAGGATGCAGGGGCCGTGACAGACTGTGGCAGCCTGGGCACAATCTGGTGTCTTTCACAATTCTAGTCCAAAATGTACAGTGGTGCCCCGCAAGACGAACGCCTCCAAGACGGAAAATCCGCTAGACAAAAGGGTTTTCCGCTTTGGAGGCGCTTTGCAAAACGAATTTCCCTATGGGCTTGCTTCGCAAGACGAAAATGTCTTGTGAGTTCCTGTGGGGTTTTTTCCCTTTCCCCCCCCTTTTCCTAAGCCCTAAGCCACTTATCAGCTGATCCGCTGATAAGCCGCTTAACAGCTGATCGCTAAAAGCCGCTAAACCGCTAATAGCGCTAATCCGCTAAGCCGTCAATGGGCTTGCTTCGCAAGACGAAAAAACCACTATACGAAGAGCCTCACGGAACGGATTAATTTCGTCTTGCGAGGCACCACTGTATAAACACCATTTCCAACTCCTTGGAAGACTCCATCAACGGTGTCTCCGGAAAATTTTTACATATCACTTGGGAAGACGGGCGTTCTAATGCCAGTGTACTGGAAGAACCAAAGATCACCAGTGTCAAAGCAATGATTCTTCAGCATCAACTTTGTTGGACTGGTCATGTTGTGCGGATGCCCGATTATCGTCTTCCAAAGCAACTAGTCTACAGTGATACCTCGGGTTACATACGCTTCAGGTTACAGACTCTGCTAACCCAGAAATAATGCTTCAGGTTAAGAACTTTGCTTCAGGATGAGAACAGAAATCGGGCTCCGGCAGTGCGGCAGCAGCAGGAGGCCCCATTAGCTAAAGTGGTGCTTCAGGTTAAGAACAGTTTCAGGTTAAGAACGGATCTCCGGAACGAATTAAGTACTTAACCCGAGGTACCACTGTATTCCATACTTAAAACGAGGAAGCGTAATGCTGGTGGTCAACAAAAGAGGCTTAAAGACTCTCTTCAAGGCAAATCTAAAAAAAAATGAAGTATAAACACCAACAATTGGGAAACACTGGC
The DNA here is from genome assembly GCF_964252035.2 of Podarcis erhardii. Classification (NCBI taxonomy): domain Eukaryota; kingdom Metazoa; phylum Chordata; class Lepidosauria; order Squamata; family Lacertidae; genus Podarcis; species Podarcis erhardii. Next base: position 90,079,300 of record NC_138511.1, read on the forward strand.
CTGCGAGCGCTCCAGTTGGAGAACAGCCTTTGCCAAAGGTGTCATGGGCTTTGAAGACGCTCGAACTCAGGACACAAGGGAGAAACGTGCTAAGAGGAAGGCACGCTGGGCAAATCCACACCCTGATCAACTCCTGCCCGGAAACCAATGTCCCCACTGTGGAAGGACGTGTGGGTCCAGAATTGGCCTCCACAGTCACTTGCAGATTCACTGTTAAAACTGTGTCTATGGAAGACAATCTTACTCGGCTACGAGGGATCGCCAAAGAAGAAGAGTCCAGAATGTCTGGAGTGCCAACCACAGGTTAGGGAGGGCTAGATTTTGGCCAAAGGAACAGGGCGGAACACAAAGTTACCTTCACGTCTGCCAGCTTCTGCTCCTTTTGCCAGTCCCACACGGAGAGTACGTGGTCATTAGAGTCATCGACAGCACATAAGAGTCCTCCGCCGTTCTGGTGAGAGAAAAGAGACATGGATAATAATAATAATAATTTATTATTTATACCCCACCCATCTGGCTGGGTCCCCCCAGCCACTCTGGGCGGCTTGCAACAAAACACTAAAATACAATAACCTATTAAACATTAAAAGCTTCCCTAAACAGGGCTGCCTTCAGCTGTCTTCTAAAAGCTTGGTAGTTATTTTTCTCTTTGACATCTGATGGGAGGGCATTCCACAGGGTGGGCGCCACCACCGAGAAGGCCCTCTGCCTGGTTCCCTGTAACTTGGCTTCTTGTAGCAAGGGAACCGCCAGAAGGCCCTCGGAGCTGGACCTCAGCGTCCGGGCAGAACGATGGGGGTGGAGACGCTCCTTCAGGTATACTGGGCCGAGGCTGTTTAGGGCTTTCAAGGTCAGCACCAACACTTTGAATTGTGCTCGGAAACGTACTGGGAGCCAGTGTACTGGGATAGAGGGAGCGCCCCTCACAACTGCCGTCCAATGCCTTGGATTCACCATGGCAAGCCATTTCTAGCAACGAAACCTAATTAGAAATCGCATGCCAGTTCCCTCTTTAAAAAACAGACCAACCAGTGCTCTCTGAAAAAGCATGAATATGCTCTGCAAAACTAAGGTTTAGGCGGTCTTGATAGCAGAACTGACATCCCCCTGGCTACAGAATTGGGGTCTGGGCAGGGGGAGGGTGTGCCTTGGCAGAATATGAAGGCAGGTGGGTGGAGGCTGGGCCTCCTTGAATTTGCAAACTCCTCTTCCTTCCACATACACCCCCCCCCCCAAGATCACAACCTCACTAGCAGTCAACAGGCCGGGCCGCAGCTCAGGGCTAGAGCATCTGCCTTGCAAACAGATTCAGTCCTAGTTGGAAGAAGTTCCTGCCTCGATTCCTGGCTATCTGCTGCCAGTCAGTGTAGGTAATTCTGAGCCTGATGCACCAATGGTCTGAGTAGGTTCCAATTGCTTTCTGTGGGGCAAGACGACATCAGGGGCCTTTTCTGCTGTGGCTCCGTTTGTGGAACTGATCTCCCCAGGGAAGCCTTTGTTACATATCTTTAAAGGTAAAGGGACCCCTGACCATTAGGTCCAGTCGTGGCTGATTCTGGGGTTGCGGCGCTCATCTCGCTTTATTGGCCGAGGGTGCCGGCGTACAGCTTCCGGGTCATGTGGCCAGCATGACTAAGCCGCTTCTGGTGAACCAGAGCAGCGCACGGAAATGCTGTTTACCTTCCCACCAGAGCGGTACCTATTTATCTACTTGCACTTGGCGTGCTTTCAAACTGCTAGGTTGGCAGGAGCAGGGACCGAGCAACGGGAGCTCACCCCGTCACGGGGATTCGAACCGCCGGCCTTCTGATCGTCAAGTCCTAGGCTCTGTGGTTTAACCCACAGCGCCACCCACGTCCCTTTACATATCTTTAGGCGCCAGGCAAAACTGTCCCTCTTCTCCCAGGTCTTTGGCTGATGAATCAACGGCCTTTTAAATGTGTCTGTGGGAGGCGGGGTTATTGGTTTGTTTTGGTTTTTCCTATGTATTTTGTGTTCTTGTTTTGTATTTTTATGTTATGAACCGCCCTGCGATCTTCGGAGGAAGGGCAGAAAACAAATTTAATACATTGTTGGCCTCTGTCTGTCTCAGGAGACAATAGAGGAGTGCGGTTTCAGGGATGAAGTCAAACCACTGGAGAGTTTCAGCGCCTGCTGTGGCTGTAGAGACCGATACGGGAGAGACATGTTTTGTCGCAGCTGGGGCAGAGGAAGGCGTCCTGTTGTGCTTCTGCAGATGCACTGTGGCGTTTTTCTTTCTAAACTCATCCCCTTATCTTCTATTATTATTATTTTTTATTATTATTATTATTATTATTATTATTATTATTATTATTACCATCATCATCATCGTTATGTACCTAATCCAAGCTTGTGGGGTGAACAGTGGGCTCCGGGTACCCCCTTTTTGGCGGAAGGAAGGAAGGGAGGGAGGGAGGGAAGCATCACTCACAGACTTTGAGAATCCCACGCAGCTCACAGCTCGGTCGAAGGACCCAGGGCCCAGGACGTGGAGTGTATTCAGACTCACAGAGTCCCAGACCCGAACATGGGGAGGCAGCGGCTGCCGGAAGGAAGAATACCGCTTCAGGATACACAAAAGGAAGCAACTCTTCACACAACACAGAAACAACTCGTGGAACCTGGGGGTTCTGGAAAAGGCACTGGCCACAAGGTTTGTTTTAAAAGCCGAACAGAGGAAGGCAGGGTTGCAGTCGGCTATTAGCTGCAACAGAACATTGGTGCAACCGCATTTACCGTATTTTTCGCCCTATAGGACGCACTTTTTCCCCTCCAAAAATGAAGGGGAAATGCGTGTGCGTCCTATGGGGCGAATGCAGGCTTTCGCTGAAGCCTGGAGAGCGAGAGGGGTCGGTGCGCACCAACCCCTCTCGCTCTCCAGTCTTCAGGAGAGCCGCAGCGCCAGTCCCACAAGGTCGGGGGACAGCGGGGAGGCGGAACGCCGCCATCCCGCTGTCTCCCGATGTGGTTTGGAGGCTGATGGCGGGGAGACGCGTGCTTCTCCCGGCCGCCAGCCCCGCAAGCTCTGGGGACAGCGGGGAGGCGCAGCGCGTCCTCCCGCTGTCCCCGGACCTGGTCTGCAGGCGGGGGGCGGGGAGAAGAGCGCTTCTCCCTGCTGCCGGCCCCACAAGCACCTGGGGGGGGGAATAAATTTTTTTTTTCTTTATTTCCCCCCCAAAAAACTTGGTGCGTCCTATGGGCCAGTGCATCCTATGGGGCGAAAAATACGGTAGGCGTTGCAGACACTTCTGTCTACAAGATACTGGGGAGAAACAGCAGCAGCAGGCCAGGATCTCCATGCTTTGGCTGAGACGGGGAAGGGATGCTAAAGTAAAGAGACATAAAGGGCAGCTCCTAAGTACACAAATGTTCAGCTGCCCCATTATTCCAGAAGGGGGATTTTTCCCGTTGGCTTTAAATGTATGCCATCTGTTCCCGTTTCTCCTTTCCTCCTCTCTCTTCCCGCCACCTCCCAATCTCTGGCGCCTCCGCCTCTATAGCCAGCTGCCCCTCACCTTGCCATCTTTTGAAGTCCCGGCCACCTGCCCAGTTGCTATGGTGACCATGTCAGGATGCACAGCCAGGCTGAGTGAGACAGGAGAGGACAGAAGTCACACACTCATATGCTCTGAAAGGCCACCCACCCACCCACACCTTGCAATGACTCCTCCTATTTTTACAAGTGGCACCACTTGCAAACTGGCAATGCATCTTGCCACCCCCCACCCCCCAGTGCTCCTCTGCCGTTCCAGCTGGAAAGGAAAGAAACAGGGAGCGCCTCACACACACACACAAACACCCCCCGCCCAGCTCACCACTTGATGTCATCATTGTGGCCCAGGTAGTGGCGTTGGCGCTGTTCTTCCACGTTGTAGAGGACAGCCACAGCAGCCACGAAATACACAATCTCCCCCGTGGGCAGCAGGAAAAGGTTGGCACGGCAGTCGCGGCCCCGATACCCATAGCTGGAGCAGGTCAAGGACAAGAATAGAGAATGGGCTTTGCGGTTCTGGCCACCAGCTCTGGGAGCCAAGGAAGGGAAGATTCAGAACTCGCTTCAAGCACCCCACTTCTTTTTCTCCTCTCCCGCCCCCCAGGGAGACTGTTTTGAGTAGGATACACCCAGTCCAGCTTCAGCTTCTTATGGGGCAGCTCCAGCTTGGCATCGAGGCTGTAGGTGGCGACAACAGCATCGGGGACAAACATGGGGATGGGCCGCCCCCGCAGGAACATCTTCACATAACCATCCTCTGCATATGGATCGCCGGGAGAGAGAAAGCGTCACGATCGCCCAGCACCCGTAACCGCGCTTGCAAGACCTCCAGCTGCCCAGAGGGATCGGGTCTGCCTCTACACAAGAGAGCATCTTGATTTCCCCTAAAACCAGATGCTCTCCTCCGTCTCCCACCTCACCCGCCCTGAAGCAAAACTTGTAGAATAATAATAATAAATAAATAATAAAATTTTATTTATATCCCGCCCTCCCCAGCCGAAGCCGGGCTCAGAGCAGCTAACAACAGTAAAATGATACAACATTCTAAAATCATTTCAAATCAGATTAATGGCAACCATTGGGCTAGAGTTCTGTGAGGATTGCCAAAGGAGGGGGTCAGGCTGTGCCCTGGCCAAAGGCCTGGTGGAACAGCTCTGTCTTGCAGGCCCTGCGGAAAGACATCAAGTCCCGCAGGGCCCTAGTCTCTTGGGACAGAGCGTTCCACCAGATTGGAGCCACAGCCAAAAAAGCCCTGGCTCTGGTTGAGGCCAGCCCTGTGGCCCGGGACCTCCAAGATGTTTTTGTTTGAAGACCGTAAGGTCCTCTGTGGGACATACCAGGAGAGGCGGTCCTGTAGGTACGACGGTCTTAGGCCGTATAGGGCTTTAAAGGTTAAAACCAGCACCTTGAACCTGATCCTGTACTCCACCGGGAGCCAGTGCAGCTGGTATAGCACCGGGTGAATGTGATCCCGCAGCGAGGACCCCATAAGGAGTCTCGCCGCGGCATTCTGCACCCGCTGGAGTTTCTGGGTCAGTCTCAAGGGCAGCCCCACATAGAGCGAGTTACAATAATCCAGTCTGGAGGTGACCGTCGCGTGGATCATAGTGGCTAGGTCAGGGCGAGAGAGGTAAGGAGCCAACTGCTTAGCTTGGCGGAGATGAAAAGCTTGGTGGAGAAAGCCAATCACTTGGGGCGAGCAAGGTCCCTCCCTCCTGGCGACCACAAAGGGACAATTTGCAGAAGGCAACCTTATCAGAAGTTTCCCTCTTTGACCGGTCTACTCCCCCGCTATTCTAAGAACTCTTGCTGTGTTAAAAGGACACACACACACACACACACACACACACACACCGTCTCTCAAGACTTTTGTACAACCTGGAGCATGCAAGCGCACACCATTCAGCCACTCCGTATGACCTCCAGGCCTCTAAGGCCATGCCCAGCTCCCAGCCTCGGACTAGATTCCTGGGTGTTTTCCCCCACCACAAACTGCAAAGTGTGGCAGCATCTACTCACCAGCGCTGAAGGTGGATTCTTTAGGTTTGCTGCGAGGGAAAGAGAGAAGACAATTAGGATGAAAAGGGAAGACTGTGGTGGAGGATGAAAGGAAGGCGGATCTCTGCTGCAACAATCCAACTACAGAGTTATTCCCCCTCTCTCATCTTCAGCCTCCCGTTGGCAGCAAACAGCTTTCAGCTGACCCTCGCATCTCTTCCTGCCTTTCTGCCAAAATACACCCTCTGCTATCCTTGGATTCTGCATGCGGTTCGCTCTTCCACCTCCCTCTGCCGGGCTTGTACTCCCCTCGCGGCGGCTGCACCTGCGTCAAACAAATCCTCGCATCCTGGCAGGCAGAATGTTGCTGCTCATTCCGTGACGTCAAAGCAGATCAGTCTATAGCAAGAGAGGCACCACCGGAGGGGAAGACAGCTTGCAGCCCATTAGAGACGTTTGCTTCAGCAGGAAAAGCCATGCCAAGCATTGCCAACGCATCAGAGAAGAAGAACAGGCCTCTGTAGTCGTGCTGCTCGCGGGCTTGTGAATGCATAGGGAGCGGGGGACTTTGCAAAAGCGCATTACCCACCAAGCAAGTGCCCAGACTCCAAAACTGCATGTGGCAAAGTTTTATAGGCCGAACCGTATTCTCTGAAGACTCTTAATAGCTCTGGACATTTAAAAAGGTAAAGGGACCCCTGACCATTAGGTCCAGTCGTGGCCGACTCTGGGGTTGCGGCGCTCATCTCGCTTTATTGGCTGAGGGAGCCGGCGTACAGCTTCCGGGTCATGTGGCCAGCATGACTAAGCTACTTCTGGCAAACCAAAGCAGCGCTCGGAAACGCCGTTTACCTTCCCACCAGAGTGGTACCTATTTATCTACTTGCACTTTGATGTGCTTTTGAACTGCTAGGTTGGCAGGAGCAGGGACCAAGCAATGGGTGCTCACCCTGTCGTGGGGATTCGAACCGTCCGCCTTCTGATCGGCAAGTCCTAGGCTCTGTGGTTTAACCCAAAGCGCCACCCATGTCCATTTAGTCCAGTACAATTATTAACGATGTTCCGCTGCCTGCTATCAGGGATGCTCTCAGCTTTCAGGGTAAGGTAGGATGCAAGAAGCCAGATGGAGGAACAGAGAAGAACAGAAGAAGAGCCTGGCTGGATCAGGCCAAAGGGGGCCCATCCAGTCCAGCATCGTGACCTCACAGGGGCCAACCAGATTCCTGTGGGAAACCCACAAGCAAGATCTGATCGCAAGAGCCCTCTCCCCTCTTGTGGTTCCAGCAACTGGGATTCAGAAACGTTTGATGCTTCCGATGTAAGAAATGCAAGTAAGAACGCGGAGAGCAGAACTATCTTGCTAAATAGGTCCTAAAGGTCCGTTGAAATCAGCCTGCCCACTGCAAAGGGGCAGATAAATGTCTCCGATGCAGAGCGCAGTGTGGAAACATGTGGGGTCACCTCAAGATATGTGGGTCAGGGGTAGCTCAGCTGGTTAGAGCGTGGTGCTGATAACGCCAAGGTTGCAGGTTCGATACCCAAACAGGGCAGCTGCATATTCCTGCATTGCAGGGCGTTGAACTGGACCTTTAAAGCCCTAAACGGCCTCAAAGGCCCAGTAGACCTGAAGGAGCGTCTCCACCTCCATCGTTCTACCCAAATGCTGAGGTCCAGCTCCGAGGGCCTTCTGGCAGTTACCTCGCTGTGAAAAGCAAAGCTACAGGGAACCAGGCAGAGGGCCTTCTTTGTGGTGGCGCCCACCCTGTGGAATGCCCTCCCATCAGATGTCAAAGAGATAAACAACTACCTGACATTCAGAAGACATTCAGGGAAGTTTTTAATGTGTGACATTTTAGTGTGACATTTTGTTGGAAGCAGCCCAGAGTGGCTGGGGAAACCCAGCCAGATGGGCGGGGTACAAATAAATTATTATTATTATTATTATTATTATTATTATTATTATTATTATTATTACACCAGGGGTCCCTTCCAACTCTACAATCCACCTCTCTCTCTTTCCAAGGCTTTTTTTCGTGCTCATAACACCCACCAGTAAAACCTCTGCAAACTCCATACTAGCCCGTTGATTAAAGGTAAAGGGACCCCTGACCATTAGGTCCAGTCGTGACCGACTCTGGGGTTGCGGCGCTCATCTCGCTTTACTGGCCAAGGGAGCTGGCGTACAGCTTCCGGGTCACGTGGCCAGCATGACTAAGCCGCTTCTGGCGAACCAGAGCAGCGCACGGAAACGCCGTTTACCTTCCCGCCAGAACGGTGCCTATTTATCTACTTGCACTTTGAGGTGCTTTTGAAGTGCTAGGTTGACAGGAGCAGCGACCGAGCAACGGGAGCTCACCCCGATGCGGGGATTCGAATCTCCGACCTTTTGATCGGCAAGCCCTAGGCTCAGTGGTTTAACCGCATCCCTCTAGCCAGTTGATTAGCATCAATTAAACTTGCTCCCGCCTTCTAGTTTTCCGACCAATGAGTGCCAGGTTTGATCTCAGCATCTCTGCCGAAGAGGCTGCCCTGGGGACCCCGGAATGCATTTTATCCCCGCTTGATTTTGTTCCAGGAAACATTTAAACCACCAGCCTCTCCCCCACCACTCAGCGACCAAGGAGTTAAATAACTCCCTTTCTCTCTCTCTCTCTCTTTTGGAGAAGGGCGGGGCGACCTCCCTGTCAGTCTTCCGAGGCTCTTTTATCTCCCTCCATCTAGAGTAACAGTTGGCAGGGCGTTCCCCACCCTTTTCCATGCCCTGCCCAGGGGATTCTGCTGCCACCGCCTCCTCCCTGTTTGTTCTCTCTCACCATCTCTCTCTCTCTCTCTGGGGGGATCCTGCTCGGATCTTGCATCAGCCAAGGCAGTGGGCCTCCTCTCCCACCCCCTCCCTCGAGGGCACCACTGCAAGACCCCCCTGTCTGCACCAAGGAACAGGCTGTGGGACCGCCCAGGGTGCCTCCCTTGGGCTCTAGTTTCCTGAGGCTGTGGAGCAAGGAGGATTGGGGGCAGGAGAGGCCTCAGATTGAGCCCCCCTCCCCTTGGGCACAATGCCAGGAAACCGAACAGGTGGCCTTAGGCAAGTTCGAGGCAGTAAAATGGGGCTGCAGGTGAAATAATAGCCCTGCATCATCCTAAAAAGCAGAGACATCACCTTGCCAACAAAGGTCCATATAGTTCAAGCTCTGGTTTTCCCAGTAGTGATGTATGGAAGCGAGAGCTGGACCACAAAGAAGGCTGATCGCCAAAGAATGGATGCTTTTGAATTCTGGTGCTGGAGGAGACTCTTGAGAGTCCCATGGACTGCAAGAAGATCCAACCTCTCCATTCTGAAGGAAATCAGCCCTGAGTGCTCACTGGAAGGACAGATCCTGAAGCTGAGGCTCCAAGACTTTGGCCTCCTCATGAGAAGAGAAGACGGAGGGCACAAGGAGAAGGGGACAGAAGAGGACGAGATGGTGGGACAGTGTTCTCGAAGCTACCAGCATGAGTTTGACCAAACTGCGGGAGGCAGTGGAAGACAGGAGTGCCTGGCGTGCTCTGGTCCAGGGGGTCACGAAGAGGCGGACACGACTAAATGACTAAACAACAACATCCAATTGGCTTGGAGCATCCCACCCTCTGCTTCAGGGGTCAGCAAACCTTTTCAGCAGGGTGCCAGTCCACTGTCCCTCAGGCCTCGTGGGGGGCCGGATTATATTTTTTTTGGGGGGGGGGATGAACAAATTCCTATGCCCCACAAATAACCCAGAGATGCATTTTACATAAAAGCACACATTCTACTCATGTAAAAACACACTGATTCCCGGACCGTCTGTGGGCTGGATTTAGAAGGCGGTTGGGCCGGATCCGACCCCCGGGGCCTTAGTTTGCTTACCCTTGCTCTGCTTCTTGCAGGCTGCACCCTCCAGGACTAGGCCAAACCATTTTGCAATGGCGGGGGTGGAAGGGGGGGCAGAAAACCCGAAAGGTATTCTTCATATAGTACTTTTAAAACCAGCTGGTCGCCTGCAACTCAGTGGCACCCCAAGCCGCCACCCCACAGCAACACCAGTTGGGATGCCAACAGCCAGCCCCCCCCCCAGCTTACGGCAGTGCAATATTAGCACTGTTGCCCCTTTTTGTGGGATCCCTAAGACCTTCACCGATAAGGGTCCCCCACCCTATACCCGATTCGTTTCTGAAACCCTGAGTTCCTGCAGGGCTGGCCTTATTTCGCAGCTAGCTCCCCATCCTTTGATCCCTGCATTGCACGGGGTTGGGCTGGATGACCCTTGAGGGTCCCTTCAACTCCACAATTCTGCTGTTTCTTGATTCTTTGCATAGAAGGCCCAGCAAAGCCCAGCAAACCAAGTCACCTGTCTTAAGGAACAATTCTGCACCCTGGGTAGAACTCCCTTCCCTGCTCTCTCTCCCCCCCCCCCACTTTAACATAGAGAAACTCATATCCAAACTTAGCAACCGTATCCCAGGTGCCCCACCCGGAAAGAAGATGGCAAAGCAGATCAGCCAAACGCATTGCTCACCCCCCCCCCCCGTTTAAAACAAAAAGGCCTAAAGAGTAGGATGCAATTCCTTGAGATGGGCGGTCAGCGCTCAATCCACTCTGCACGTGCTCAGAGGCACTCTTCTTCTGTATGATCCACCTGGCGTTGAAAATAGGGGCTGGAGAAGAAATAAGGCGCAAAGCGGCCCCCTCCATCAACGCAAACGCCGCCTTACCTGGGGCTGAGGCTCCCTGCCGCCTTCTTCATGGTGGATGCCCCTGGCTTTGCTCTTAGGCTGGGGGAAAGGGCTCTTTATATTTGATATTCCGCAGGCGGAGAGGGAGGCTTCTTCCGAGCAGCGATGGGGAGGATTCCTGCCCGGGCTGCTTTTTGCCCCACCCGCCGGCAGCTGGAAATGCGAGGCAACTAACTGCAAGGCGCGTCCCGGGGGATGCGGCGGAGCAATGGGGCCCGGGAGGGAAACTTTCCAACTTTCCCCTCCTTCCTGGCTTTCACTTTCCCTCCCCCGGGCCGGGGCCTTTCTTTAACCCTCTACGTGCTGTTGACCGGCGCTGGAAGAGGCGGCGGGGAAAAGAGCCGCGCTGTTTCAGACGCCTGGGAAAAAACCCCACGTTTTTCCCACGGAGCGCAAGCGAGAAGCAGGCGCCGTTTCGCCCCGGCTCAACTAGCGGACCGAGGGCCGTTGCTCTCCGAGGGATGGCTTAAGATGCGTGATGGCCGTGCACGTGTGAATCCGGCAGTGCGCGTGTAGACGCGCTAGTAGGGCACCTGTGGCTTTAAGAGTGACAGGGAGGGGAGGAAACTCCCCACCCGCTATGGCAGGGACGGAGGAAAGTTGCTGCGCGCCTCAAGAAGGAGATATCCGGTTTTGGGGAGGGAGGCATCGCTTCCTCCCGGCTCGGGCTTTGAAATCCGATCTCGCAACTCTCCGCCTTTCGGCTGGCGCCTTTTGCTTCCGGTTTACGCTCCCGAGGGTGGTTTAGGTAGGCGAAGCAAGGCTCACTTTGCAAGACCTCAGCTGCTCCGCGAAGCCGATGCAACGGGTCTTGCAGAACCTGAGCTGCTAAAAGCGAAGGCGCGTCCCTAGCAAATAAACTCCGCTGCTTGGGCTAGCGCAAGTCAAATGAGCTTTGCTGAAGCAGAGCTGCGAGAGAGGAGCTTATTTTCCTGCCTAGAATAGCATTATGTTAAAGGTAAAGGGACCCCTGACCATTAGGTCCAGTCGTGGCTGACTCTGGGGTTGCGGCGCTCATCTCGCTTTGTTGGCCGAGGGAGCCGGCGTACAGCTTCCAGGTCATGTGGCCAGCATGACTAAGCTGCTTCTAGCGAACCAGAGCAGCACATGGAAACGCCGCTTACCTTCCCACCAGAGCGGTACCTATTTATCTACTTGCACTGGCGTGCTTTCAAACTGCTAGGTTGGCAGGAGCAGGGACTGAGCAACGGGAGCTCACCCCATCGCGGGGATTCGAACCTCCAACCTTCTGATCGGCAAGTCCTAGGCTCTGTGGTTTAACCCACAGCGCCACCTGCATCCCATAGCATTAGGTTAGGTAAAGGTAAAGGGACACCTGACCATTAGGTCCAATCGTGACCGACTCTGGGGTTGTGGCGCTCATCTCGCTTTATTGGCCGAGGGAGCTGGCGTACAGCTTCCGGGTCATGTGGCCAGCATGACTAAGCCTCTTCTGGCGAACCAGAGCAGCGCACGGAAACGCCGTTTACCTTCCCGCCGGAGTGGTACCTATTGATCTACTTGCACTTTGACTTGCTTTCAAACTGCTGGGTGGGCAGGAGCAGGGACCGAGCAATGGGAGCTCACCCCGTCGCGGGGATTCGGACCGCCGACCTTCTGATCGGCAAGTCCTAGGCTCTGTGGTTTAACCCACAGTGCCACCCGCGTCCCGTAGCATTGTGTTATGTTAGTGTAAATTGTCACAAAGATCATGCAGCCTCTGTAGATGGATTTGCGGGCCTGGCTTTCACACGTACCCGTCGTGTTTCCCGCTGCAGGAGCTGCTGGAGGAAGTGGTGCGGCTTCTCTGGTCCTTGATCCCCTCTCGCTTGAGTGAGGCTGGGCGCTCTGGAGAAGCCCAGCTTCGCCCGCTGTGGGAGACAGAGCCTCAGCAATCTAGGCAGAGACAAGGGCAAGGGGCAGGCAGGTGGGAGGGTGAGCCGGCCAAAGAAAAAGAGGGATGCAGGGAAGGAAAGCAGCGTGATGCGCGCCTAGCAGAAGCGAGCAAGGAGCGAGAGCCGGCTGCGTGAAAAGCTAAGCACTTTGCAAGACCGCTTCTCTTATGTACTGAGTTGAATAAGATCCAGAATGTAGTAGTCTGATTGGTCCTAGAACAATAGGATTCAGAATGCAGCAGTCTGATTGATCCTAGAACAATAGGATTCAGAATGCAGCAGTCTGATTGGTCCTAGAACAATAGGGTCCAGAATGCAGCAGTCTGATTGGTCCTAGAACAATAGGATCCAGAATGCAGCAGTCTGATTGGTCTGCAGGAGCCACCCAATCCAGCTCCAGGTGGAAGTGAATCCGCAACCTGATTGGCCTACAGGAGAATCCCGGAATTAGCCAATCACGTGGGGCCCATTGTGTGAATAATGTATATAAGGCAGACATTCTGGGGGAACTTCCATTCCTCCTCACCACTATGAGCTGAATAAAGAGCATGAAATCCAGTCTTGACTGAGTAGATTTCAGCTTCTCTGCAAGATGGCTTTTCGAAAGACTTGAGGCCCTGCGCCAAAGAGACCCTCCTTGCAAGACCTGGGCTGCTGTGTCCTTGTAACCCCTATTCAAAGACAAGATGGATGCAGAACGACAGTGGCTCACTGGCAGTGAATTTGCCAGCAAAGGCATATTGGACGCATCTTTGGCCTTCCCCTTGTGGACTCTCTGTATTCAGAGAAACTGGAAGCCGGCCTTTAAGCAGCTGACTAACAGCTACTGGGAACAAGAAGCCGATGGATCTTGGGTCCGATTCAATACATGGCGGCCCCCCCACCGGGTAGTCATTCAAGCAGATTCTTAAAGTTAGCGTTTTAATTTTTGTTCTTGTGCTGTTCTATGCACACCTGCCAGTCTCCATTCAACCTTAATCATCTTTCAGCTCAGCAGATATTCTGGAAGGAAACCCTGCCCCATCACAACCAGGCCTTTCAAAAGAGGGGGAGAAGAAACTAAATTCTGATTCGTGCCAAATGAAAACAAAAGCATCTAAGCCTTCCCTCTCTCCCTGAATCGGTCTGCAGAGAGAGAAAGGGAAACGAGGAAAGTTACAGCCAGTTTTGACAAGTAGCCAACCTGCCCAGTGGAAAAATTTATCCGCCTTCTGTGGCTTTGAAGCGCCTCATTCAAGCCTCTTCTAATCTCCCCTGGTTGTTGAGTATCTCTTCAAATTGGAAAAAATGAGGGTTTTTCCCTTACTGCAGGTAAATATTTGTAGAACTATTAAAAAATTAAAGTGCTCTAAAAACTGAGCTTTAGAAGAACCATCAATCACTTCAGAATTTGAAATTTGGATTTGTGTACATTTCCTTTCCACTTCTCTTCTGTTCATCACCTACATTTTTTGGATCAAACTGGCCCTCAAGGTTGGCTTCTAGTCACGAACCATGCTAAAAAAAATGCATTTTAAACACAGCCAGCCAATACAAAACGTTTCTGAGTAATCCTGCAGCCTCCCCCAGTTAAATAATTGTGATAAGAAGAGATTTAGCAGCAGGAGGAGGAGGAGGAGAGAGGAATATGAGGCCATTGTTCAAGGCGCTCTTGGGACCCCTCACCTTTTCCCAGGAAGCAGCTCTCTCTTGGGGGACGACGGGGAGGTCGAGTAGCCCCTCCTCTGGGGGATGATCCCATTGCTCAAGCCAGGCCTGGAAGGCAGACCCCTCAACAGCTGGTAAACTGCAAGGGAGACAATGTGTTAATTCCAGACGGGGCCACAATCGCAGAATCGCAGAATTGTAGGGTACACAACCACAGAGTGTAGGGTACCCAGAGAGTCATGACCCAGAAACTCCAGCGGGTGCAGAATGCCATAGCGAGACTCCTTACGGGGTCCTCGCTGCGGGATCACATTCACCCAGTGCTATACCAGCTGCACTGGCTCCTGGTGGAGTACAGGGTCAAGTTTAAGGTGCTGCTTTTGACCTTTAAAGCCCTATACGGCCTAGGACCCTCGTACCTACGGGACCGCCTCTCCTAGTATGCCCCACAGAGGCACTTACGGTCTGCAAATAATAACACCCTGAGAATCCCCGGCCCCAGGGAGATTAGACTGGCCTCGACCAGAGCCAGGGCCTTTTCAGCCGTGGCCCCGATTTGGTGGAACGCTCTGTCACAAGAGACTAGGGCGCTGCGGGACTTGACATCTTTCCGCAAGGTCTGCAAGACAGAGCTGTTCCACCAGGCCTTTGGCCAAGGCACAGTCTGACCCCCTCCTTTGGTCATCCTCACAGAACTCTAGCCCAATGGTTGCCATTAATTTGATTTTGAATTGATTTTAGAATGAATTGATTTTAGAATGCTGTGTTACATTTATTGTTGTTAGCCGCTCTGAGCACAGCTTCGGCTGGGGAGGGCGGGATAGAAATAAAATTTATTATTATTATTATTATTATTATTATTATTATTATTATTATCTAGTCCAACCCCCTGCAATGTGCTTTCGAACTGCTAGGTTGGCAGGAGCAGGGACCGAGCAACGGGAGCTCACCCCATCGCGGGGATTCAAACCGCCGACCTTCTGATCGGCAAGCCCTAGGCCCTGTGGTTTATCCCACAACGCCACCTCCGTCCCTTGTGTTGAATTATACAGAGCGTTAATTCTTAACAGTCATTGCACCCACTTATTGTCGGACACAAAAGTGTCCGTATCAGCAAATTAACTTCTTTTTGCAGCCAATAACCAAAGCTTGCTCACAGAAATGAAGGGGGGGAAACCTTGCTTGTAGTAAATATCCAACTTACTATGGACAGAGATTCCGAAATATATACTGCCCACAAGAAATGATGGATGCGTACAATAGCAAACGTGACACCGCCTAAATTTAGGTGAACCAGAGCGTAGCACCAGACGCTGCTGTTGTCTGAAGGAAGGTGGGGGGGGGGCAAGGCCTTTGTAGTCGTGGCAGCCAGACTCTCGAACTCGCTTCCCCAGGGGACCCGCCCAGCTCCTTTCCTGTCAGTGGGAGACGGTCTTGTTTTGACAGGCCTTCAGAATGGGATTCTTCATTCGCCATATTCGATAGATTTATCTCCCATGTTAGCTGCCAGTCTCTTATGTATTTACAAAAATAAAAATAAATCACAAATAAACAGTAAATTAAATTACTTTTTATTTGGTTTATTGGAGGGGGCAGTATTTGGTTTACTGCTCCTCCCCCTAAAACGAATTATTCTATTGCAGTACAGTGATACCTTGGTTGACGAACGCCTTGGCTCCTGAACAAATCGGCTCCCGAACGCCGCAAACCTGGAAGTAATGTTTTTCCGAACGATTTCCGGAAGCCGAACGTCCGGCGAGGCTTTTGCTAAAGTGCAGGAAGCTCCTGCAGCCAATCGGAAGCCGTGCCTTGGTTTTCAAACGGTTTCAGGAGTTGAACAGACTTCCAGAACGGATTAAGTTTGACAACCAAGGTACCACTGCACTGTTGCTTGCTGATTTGTAGGCCTATTTGGGCTGAAAAACAGCACATTCAGTTTTAATAAGGAACAATAAGGTGTTTTTTTTTTAAAAAAAGAATTAATATTACCGGTATGTCCCAGTTTGGTTAAGTTCTCTACCTCTCTTTTAAATCAGAACCAGTGAAGGCAGTGAAGGTCCTGTGTGAGTGTCTGGAGGCGGTTGGAGGATGGATGGCAGCTAACGGATTGAGGTTGAATCCTGACAAGACAGAAGTACTGTTTTGGGGGGACAGGGGGTGGGCGGGCGTGGCGGACTCCCTGGTCCTGAATGGGGCAACTCTGCCCCTGAAGGACCAGGTGCGCAGCCTGGGAGTCATTTTGGACTCACAGCTGTCCATGGAGGCGCAGGTCAATTCTGTGTCCAGGGCAGCTGTCTACCACCTCCATCTGGTATGCAGGATGAGACCCTCCCTGCCAACGGACTGTCTTGCCAAAGTGGTGCATGCTCTGGTTATCTCCTGCTTGGACTACTGCAATGTGCTCTACCTTTGAAGGTGACTCGGAAACTGCAACTAATCCAGAATGTGGCAGCTAGACTGGTGACTGGGAGCAGCCGCCGAGACCACATAACACCGGTCCTGAAAGACCTACATTGGCTCCCAGTACATTTCCGAGCACAATTCAAAGTGTTGGTGCTGACCTTTAAAACCCTAAGCAGCCTCAGACCTGGATACCTGAAGGAGCGTCTCCACCCCCATCGTTCTGCCCAGACACTGAGGTCCAGCTCCAAGGGCCTTCTGGCGGTTCCCTCCCTGTGAGAAGCCAAGTTACAGGGAACCAGGCAGAGGGCCTTCTTGGTAGTGGCGCCCGCCCTGTGGAACGCCCTCCCACCAGATGTCAAAGAGAGAAATAACTACCCAACTTTTAGAAGACATCTGAAGGCAGCCCTATTTAGGGAAGCTTTTAATGTTTGATGCATTACTGTATTTTAATATTTGGTTGGAAGCCCTGTTTAGGGAAGTTTTTAATGTCTGATACTGTATTGTTTTTAATATTCGGTTGGAAGCCGCCCAGAGTGGCTGGGGAAACCCAGCCAGATGGGCGGGGTATAAATATATTATTATTATTATTAAGTCAAGGACCCAGACAACTGGCTAAGGGGCATAGCTGACCCAGAGACAAGGGAGCTGCAGGACAGACGGACGGACGGACGGACACCCACACCCAGCGCCTCCCCACCAACTCCCTGATACCTTTGCTGGGTCCCTTTTTCTGCAGGCTGAGCCCGTTCTCCTCGCAGGTGCTGAGACGCCGCAGGACATCGGCCAGAGCGGCCTTCAGCACCTGGATCTCATCTTCCTGCAGCTGCAATCGCTGCTCCAGGTAGGAGATGCGGTCGTCCACCTCCATCCCGCTGATGCCTGACAAGTTATCATCTGGGGAACAGAAGGGGTACAGTGAGAAAGAAGAGGCGAGCCATTTCCTAAGACAACAGGCGCTACACGGCATTTGTCAAAACAAAACAATAAGGTGGGTTTGGCTAGGAAACTCAGGCTTTTCACCCACGGTTGTTGGGTGTGTTTCAATCCTGGCAAGAGATTTTATTTCAGATTTCTGACATCCAAGTTCAGGATTCTACAAGACTGCACCACACTCGCCCTCCAATACTGAATACCTTGCCTGGGGGGTGTTGCTTTTAATATACAGCGGTTCCTTGGTTCTCAAACATAGTCCGTTCCCAAAGTTCATTCCAAAACCGAAGCGTTCCAAAACCAAGGTGTGCTTTCCCATAGGAAGTAATGCAAAATGGATTGATCAGTTCCAGACTTTTAAAAACAAACCCTGAAGCAGCGATTTGACATGAATTTTACTATCTAACGAGACCATTGATCCGTAAAATGAAAGCAGTAAACAATGTACTGCAGTCACACAATCAATCAATCAATCAATCAATCAGTAGCTGAACCAGGTTCCACACAGTTACAAAAGAAAACGAGCCGCAAAAACACAAACACAAAATAAATAGCAAAAACAGACAGACCTCATCGTAACACTCCAACTGGAAGCATAACACTCAAATCAGAGCACGTTTGGCTTCCAAAAAATGTTTGCAAACCAGAACACTTACTTCCGGGTTTGCAGTATTTGGGTTCCAAGTTGTTTGAGTACCAAGGTGTTTGAGAACCAAGGTACCACTGTAAACAGGTTTCTAGACCTCATGGCTGGAGAGGGGAACTTGAAAAATGCACAGGCAGTGTCAAGGGGGGGGGGATGCAATGTTAAGGTGGAAACAAAGCTCTGCTAATTATTTTTGCGTGCATCCACATAGGCACATTAGTAAAGGTAAAGGGACCCCTGAGCATTAGGTCCATGACCGACTCTGGGGTTGTGGCGCTCATCTCGCTTTATTGGCTGAGGGAGCTGGCGTACAGCTTCCGGGTCATGTGGCCAGCATGACTAAGCCACTTCTGGTGAACCAGAGCAGCGCACGGAAATGCTGTTTACCTTCCCGCCGGAGTGGTACCTATTTATCTACTTGCACTTGACGTGCTTTTGAACTGCTAGGTTGGCAGGAGCAGGGACCGAGCAACGGGAGCTCACCCCATCGCGGGGATTCGAACCGCCAACCTTCCAATCGGCTAGTCCTACGCTCTGTGGTTTAACTCACAGTGCCACCCACGTCCCATTATAGGCACATTAACCTGTGCCAATTGGAGAGGAATGTTTTATATAAAACATGCCAAAATTAGTGAAAGCCGGAATTTGTGAGCGTATGAGCTGGTGGTGGTTGTTGTTTTTAAGTAGGCTCATCTACTTGCATGTTCTTCTGTATGAAAGGCAGAGCCTGTCAAGAGCCTATAAGAGGAGATGTTGTTTGCCAAGTAAATTACAACAGGTCATGAGTATTAGATGATGGAGCTGACAGTTTTATGGCCTTTTAACATCGCTGCGCAGCTTATACCAATATCAACCTATTTGAAATACCCCTTGATTTTTTAAAAAATGCACATTTACAAATATATATCAAAGATTCAATTCCCCAAAATAGAAATTATTGGATAATGTGACCACAGCAGCATGCATTATATATGTGAATTATCAGAAGCAAAAGGAAACTCATCAATTTAGGAAATGGTTTATGAGACCATTGAACAGAATAACTTGTGCTGTTTCAGTGAAATGAGGGGAGTATCAAACTAATAGATTAGGACAAGAATGGGAGCTCTTTAGAGAATATAAAGTGAAGTGAAAGAGGAACACAAATTGTGGTATGTGTTTCATTCCTCTTTCTGCCTCTGAAGGCGGTTTGGAAACTTTGGTTGGTGCAGAATTCGGCAGCCAGGCTGCTCACCGGAACAAGACGGTTTGAGCATGTTACTCTCTTCCTGGCTGCCAGTTAGTTTCCAGTCCCAAATCAACATACAGTGGTCCCTTGGTTCTCAAACGCCTTGGTACGCAAACAACTTGGAACCCAAACACTGCAAAAGTAAGTGTTCCGGTTTGTGAACTTTTTTCGGAAACCAAACATGCTCCATTTTGGGTGTTACGCTTCCGATTTGAGTGCCTCACTTCCGTTTTGAGTGTTATGCTGAGGCCTGTCTGTTTTTGCTATTTATTTTGTGTTTTTGTTTTTGCGGCTTTTTTTGTGACTGTGTGGAACCCAGTTCAGCTACTGTACTGATTGATTGATTGATTGATTGATTGTGTGACTGCAGTACATTGTTTATTGCTTTCATTTTATGGATCAATGGTCTCGTTAGATAGTAAAATTCATGTTACGTAGCTTTTTTAGGGGTTGTTTTTAAAAGTCTGGAACCAATCAATCCATTTTGCATTACTTTCTATGGGAAAGCACTCCTTGCTTTTGGAACGCTTTGGTTTTAGAATGGATTAAGTTTGAGACCCAAGGTACCACTGTACTGTTTCTGACCTATAAAACCTTATGGCTCAGGACCACAATATTTCAAGGACCTTCTCTGCCCATATGAACCAACCCAGACCCTGTGGTCAACATATGAGCCCCTTATTTCTGTGCCGCCTCCTCAAGAGGTCCAGAGGGTGGCCACACAAGAACGGGGCCTTCTCTGCTGTGGCTCCTGGTTTGTCAATGCTCTCCACAGGCAGGCTCGCCTGGCGTCTTCACTACATATCTATAGGCACCAGGCAAACACATTCCTCTTCTCCCAGGCCTTTTGCTAACACTGGGGAACATTATTTTTTTTTTTCATTTTCTGTTGCACGAGAGTTTTCAACTGTTCTTATATGTTCTTTCAATGCTGATTTCAAATCTGAAATCGATTTTCGTGTACATGCTACAGTTATCTTTCAATTTTCGACTTTTGCCGATATGTCATATTTCCACTGGGGATGAATGGACACTGACACATTGATCTACCCTAACCACATGGTAATTTTTCTTTATTTTTATATTTTGTACTACTTTGGCTATGTGTTTAATAAAATGTTGAATTCTTGCATTGTGAAAAACAAAGATTATTGTGAAAAGTGAAAAACATGAATTGCCAAAAAAAAAAAAAACCTGGAGCTTACAGAACAAAACCAACTTTAGATATGAAATCAGCATGTCAAAATTAGGTTAGAACAACTGCAGGTGTCAATGCAACAAAAAATTTGTTTCCCAGTGTAATTAAACAGATTCTATTGCCTTTTAGGAACAGGTGGGATATTTTTTAAAGTATTTTTCTTTCCTCTTGGTTTCAATGTATCTATGTGGGGTTTATTGCCTGCTTACTTGTTTGGTTGGAAGTCACTCTGGGTTGCCCTGGGCAAGAGAACAGCTTTAATAAATAATAATAATAATAATAATATCATATTAGAATTACTTCTCTATAACTAGCCTAATTTTATGAGAATGCGATCATCGGTCACAAGCTTATGATGTTATTATTAAATTACCAATATGGGAAACATAATTTTATATTGCAATGAGATTTTATATGTAGCTATGTTGCATTTGTAATAAATCTGTATATTTGTTAAATAAGTAGATAATAAATTAAATAAATTATTTATTTGTATGTATATGTGTATATGTGTGTGTGTGTGTGTGTGTGTGTGTGTGTATTATATATATATATATAAAACACATTACCAAAATATATACTGTACAAATAAACTGCTGAAACAGTGATCCCGTCCTGGTCAAATCTGAGCCTCTATCCACATGAATGTGGCATTCAAGAAGTGCATAATTTTTTTCAAGGGATGCATAAATTTTACGAAATAAATGAATAAATTTGGGTGATGGCAGTGTCACAGACATTGTGAAAAGAACAAAATCATGACATCCAGGAAGGTTGCAGGCAGTGCATAGTGTATTGATTATTATTTGTTACATTTTTTAGTTGTTTTTCTTGCAAATGCAACCCAAAGCGACTTACAATAATAAACAAGTAAACAAGATGCACTTAAAACCTACGTAAAACGAAGCACAGAAAAATCTAAGAAGCGTTCATATTTTTTAAAGGGGGGATTAAAACATCCCACCCACTAAAGGAAGCCACAGATAATGAAAAAGCAAAAAGCATTTAATTATAATTTTATATATGATATAACCCCCTGGGCTGAAGCCCTGCCTGCTTCTACATATGGAGGACTGAGATAAAAACATTGAAATAGATGTTTGAGGAGCTCTTGAATTTTGTGGATCAGTAAGGTCCAGTTTCTTGCAGACACTGCCCACTAGTGGCAAATTAGTGATACTTCCAGCTGCTTTTAGTAAATTGGTTTCTCTCTGCCACACCTGTCCCCCAGGTACGTGGGCATCGGATTATATCGTTCGCATATTTGGAAAGGGATTAGGATTTTCTTGGGGCAAGGGCATAAACCACATACCAAAAGCAACTGGTGTCAGTTAACGTGGAATAAATACCACCACTATGCCCCATAGTTGAAATAGGCAGGTTTCAAGTATGCATTGAAAACACGAGGGATAACACCATTGTTTGAAATCATGCTTTTGCCACCCTGGTGCCATATCCAAGACTCTTGTAATAATCTGGAATAACTACCACCCCAAAATTGTGTAATCATGGTCAATATTAAAATCCCCAAAACAAAATAAAAAAATTCCTTCCAGTAGCACCTTAAAGACCAACTAAGTTAGTTCTAGGTATGAGCTTCTGAAGTGTGCTTGCACACGAAAGCTCATACCTAGAACTAACTTAGTTGGTCTTTAAGGTGCTACTGGAAGGAATTTTTTTATTTTGTTTTGACTATGGCAGACCAACACGGCTACCTATCTGTAATTAAAATCCCCAGTTCACTTATATATTGGAAGAGTGGGGAGGGCAGAATACTTATTTTTACCAGTCTTTAAACAGCTGACCAATGCTATCTCTGAATCCGATCCACACTTACTTAGAAGTAAGCCCCACTGAAACATGCATAGGATCCTCCAAGGATGCTGTGCCTTTGAAGGCTAAGGTGTATTATGGGCTAGCTAATGGTTCTTTTAAATGGCTGTGAATACATTGATCTGGCCTCCCTGAAAATGTTTCAAGGGCTGTTCCAGACAGAGGTTCTTGTTTACGGTTTTGTTTTTCCACCCTGGTTTTCTCTTGCCCCCTTCCTGACCAGCAGGTGCCCTGTGCTGTCTGTCTCAGGAGCGACACAGGTGTTCTGCCAGGAGAGCTTCCTTTCTGAGGCTGACCAGGGCAAGGGTCTGGGGCCTGCTGGTCGCAGAACTTCCCCTGCGCAAATAAACAGTGCATTTCCCCTCCTGCTAACTTCTCAAAACAGGGGTGCTGGGATAGCCAGAAGCCTGATTCTCTGACATAAAAGCCTTGCTAGTCCTTCACTGCTGGTGTGCACGCTAAACCTGGGCAGGCACTCTGTGCATTCTCAGAGGCATGCATTCTCCTTTATGTAAATCCCACGCCTTTCATAGCAGCTAAAAAGAAGTCCCAGGGCTGGGGGATTAAGTTTTGCTCTCCTGTGGTCAGTAAGTTTTGCTCTCCTGAGTTTTCGGTGAAGTCGGCTGGTTTCCCCTGCTTTTCTTCTAGGCTCGGAGGTTGGTGGTGGATGGTATGTTTTGAGAGAGCGCTCTGCGCAGGGACGTCAGTTCCCTTTTTCCCACCGTCCTTGCCAAGCTTTTCCTTCTGGCACCTCTTAGAAATGGCACTGGAACAGCTCCCCCACCCCAGCCTTTCCCGAACAACATTGCCATCCTTCCTCCGACCTTACACGACGAAGACACGGCTCAGGCGCCTCGAGATTTGGCGTGTGCGTCGCGCGCACTCACACATGCACAACCCGCGTGTGTTGCTTCTTTTCCTCCCGCGTTCCTCGAATTCCCACAGCTCCCTCTCCGGAGGGGCTGCGGCTGCATGCAGAACTGGGCTGGGCGCAGGCAAAGTGGGGCAAAGGCGAAGCGAGGGGCGCAGGACCAGCAGCCACCCACCTGTCATGCTGGGGTTTGCCCTGGGCCCGGTGCCCTCGCTGCCACGCTGCCCCTGCCTGCCCTTTTCACGACCTCTGCCGCAGTGCCAGGGGCTCGCTCCCTGCCCTACCCGGGTGCTTTCCTCCTCTCGGGTTCTCCTCCTCTGCAATCGTATTTCTTAGCTCGCTTCTCCCTCCTCCCTCTTTGCAGCATCTCCCAGGCGCCGTCCAATCGCGAGCGGCGGGCGGGCGCTGCATCCAGGCAGAGTACCAGGCGAGAGAGGCCAGAGAGATGGACGCACGGGGAGTCTGTTCCCCAGGACGCGGCTGATGCTGTCCGGCGACCTTGGACAGGGCAGGAGGGCGCTGGACAATCAGAAGTGACGTGGAAACAGACGGAGCCCCAGCCCCTTGGGTTCAGAAGCAGAGGGGCGCAAGAGATTTTTGGGTGGGGTGGGGAGTGTTCCTGCCGTAGGGAAGATGTGCAAAATAAGGCTGCGCCAAAAAGAGAGAAACGGGTATGCCTTGTAGATGAAGGAGGTGTAAGGATGGCTTCCAATACCTGCTCAGCTCTGGCCTTGGCGCGCTCGCAATTTCTTAGCCCGACCTACCCAGCAAGGTTGTTGTGGGAATAAATCGGAATAGCCGTCGTCGTGGGCATCGCTCTTGAGAACCGTGGAGATACAAAAAAATAAAGTAATACGCAGCCCTGAGAATGAGACCCAGAACCTGTTCGAAATGCTAGGGCTCAGCTCTTGTATTATCATAAAACACTGCATCTGAATATATAAAGAGTGCAAGCTGGAAATCCGAACAAAATAAAAAAATTCCTTCCAGTAGCACCTTAAAGACCAACTGAGTTAGTTCTAGGTATGAGCTTTCGTGTGCATGCACACTTCTTCATGCACACGAAAGCTCATACCTAGAACTAACTCAGTTGGTCTTTAAGGTGCTACTGGAAGGAATTTTTTTATTTTGTTTTGACCATGGCAGACCAACACGGCTACCTATCTGTAACTGGAAATCCGAGACAGGGTTCAGCCTCAGAACCTGTTGCATGCTAGGGCTCAGCCCTGGATCCAGCATAGTTTTACTCGCACAAACAGTATATGGAGCATGTGCAGAGTTCCCTCGTGGAACCCTTGACGTGGATTAGTTTATCCGCAGCACGCACGCACTTTAACCCTCTTTACTCACCATCGGAGTGGTCAATTTGTGGCAGAAGGCAGGCTGGCTGGCTAGCTGGACCCCACGCCGCGCCCCCGCCAAATCTTTCCGTGCGCGCTTATTATAGGCGATGCGAGTGGTTTAATTCCGAAATTAGTGGTTTCGAACGGAAGGTGGCAGTTATTCCAGAGCAATTCTTCCTGAGTAGTTAAAGCGCCCACCTGACCCAGCCGCCCACGGATGGAGGTGGATGATGGGCTTGGTTGCGAATTTCCCAGTTTGCATCGGGCGGGCGAGCGCGGGTGGAGGGCGGCCAGCTAAGCTGCGCGATGACCCATTTGGGCGCGGGGTGTGGCATCGCGGCAAGGCCGGGCGAGCGCGCGGGGGGCTCGCTCAGAAAAGAGGGCAGCAGGTCAGCCGAGCGGCCCCCCTTGCGCTCCCCACCCTCCCCTGCCCCAGTGCCCCCTTGGAGCCGCACCAGCCCTGCGCGACCATCCCTGGGCATGGAAAGGCACCCGCCCCGCCCTGCGCCCATCCCTTGGAGTTCTTGCAGAGCATCCTCGGAGCGCCCAGCGGGCACCTCCCTTGCTCTGGGCGTGCGCGCGCGCATGCAAGCGATGAAGCCAGGTCTGCAGCATCTTGCAAAGCGGGGGGCATTTCCCCCCCCCCCCCCAGGCCATGCGATGGATGGATGGATGGAGCGCGCGCGGGGCTGGGGCGCCTCCGGAAAAACCCCGGCGGTGGTCCAGCGGGGCGCGCGCGGGCGCTGCAGGGACTCACCATTGCAGAACTGCAGCAGCAAGGAGGTGTCGTACAGGATCCCACAGCTGGGCATCCTCTCGGCCATGCCCGCCCCCTGCGCCCCTACCGCCCCCCACCCACAAGGACCGACTCCCCACCCACCCCGTCCCCCCACCTCCCTCCCTCCTGCCTGCCCTCCTTCGCTCACACCTTGGCGCCTTCTGCCTCTCCACCCGCCTCTCCCTCCCGCCTGGTCCCCTGCATGCCTGCCTCCCGTTACCATAGCAACCCACCTCTTTCCTGCATCCTCTTGGCTAAGCACCCCAGTGGCTCCGCTAAGGGCCCCCTCGCTGGGCTGCCCTCTCTTCAAGTCCCCACTTTAAGCAAATCAAATTACACACCCGCACACACACACACTCGACCCTACCTTCAGCTCAACATGGAGCCCCACCCACAACCCCCCCAGCCCCACCCACACAGCTCGTCCTTGCTAAATCTCTCTCTCTCTCTCTCTCTCTCTCTCCCTCAGATCTTCACCCTTTTTTGCTTTTTTTCTAGGGGGGGATGGAGTTGGTGTTTGCTAGGGATGCTTGGTTTTTAAATAATATCCGGAAGATCAGGTTGTGCTCAGAGTAGTGCTCAGTTGTGCCAAGTTGTGCTCAGAGTAGACCCGTTGCAACTAATGAGCCTAGATTAGTCCTCACCCATTAATTTCAATGGGTCTACTCTGAGTAGGACTGACCTTGGCTGCAACTCAAGATCTGTAAACTTTCCCACCTCGGTTTCATCCACTGCTACCTTATGGTCTTTCCTGTTTTCTGAATGCAGACAATTCAAAACTAAATCATAGGAATACCCTCCCCCAATATCATAGAGTCATAGAATTTCAGAGTTGGAAGGGACCATCAAGGGTCATCTAGTCCAACCCCCTGCAATGCAGGAATTTCAGCAACAGCATCCATGACAGATGGCCATCCAACCTCTGCTTTAATACCTCCTAGGAAGGAGAGTCCACCACCTTCCATCCCACTGTCGGAACAGCTCTTACAGTCAGAAAGTCCCCCCCCCCCCGATCTTTAATATAATTGGTCTTTGGCACTCACTGCTGCAGGATATGGCTGCATCTCTTGTTATCAGTAGCTTGCTGCTGCATCTGCTTGCAATAGTGAATTGGCTGGGACAAGGGAGCCAGCAATACAGACTTAATGTGCCTCACAAGCTGCAATAAACCTCTGTAGACTACCTTGAGCATCTTGGAGGAAATACCAGGCCTATCAATAAAACTGGCACAGGTAGGCTGTCTCCAAACACGGCTGGAGGACACACTTGTGACTCTCTCCTACACTGCTTGGTTGCTGCTGCCTGTTTTTAACAAGATCTGTTGTGCCGTTTAAACAGCTCTAGTCCGCCAAAGCTTAGTAAAGGTAAAGGGACCCCTGACCATTAGGTCCAGTCGTGGCCGACTCTGGGGTTGCGGCGCTCATCTTGCTTTATTGGCCGAGGGAGCTGGCATACAGCTTCCGGGTCATGTGGCCAGCAGGACTAAGCTGCTTCTGGCGAACCAGAGCAGCGCACGGAAATGCTGTTTACCTTCCCGCCGGAGCGGTACCTATTTATCTACTTGCACTTTGAGGTGCTTTTGAATTGCTAGGTTGGCAGGAGCTAGGACCGAGCAACTGGAGCTCACCCCATCACAGGGATTCGAACCACCGACCTTCTGAACAGCAAGTCCTAGGCTCTGTGGTTTAAGCCACAGCATCACCCGCGTCCTTATGCCCCAGAAAATCTGTTAGTTTTCCAGGTGCCACAAGATTCTTTGTTGCTTCTAACCATCAGGACTCTATTTCTAACTAGCTATTGCTGACGATTGACAGCCATGGGTTTGGAGCTCTCCTTCTCCATGAATCAGTCTAATCCCTTGAAAGCCACTTCAGCAAATTGCTAACCCAGCCTCCCAGTGGCAATGAATTCCATAAGTTAATTATGCCTTGCTTACAGAAGTACTGTACTTCATTCAAACCTTCCCACTTTATATTCATGGGTCTTTTGTGACATCTAGTGGCACAGTAAGGGAATATAACTCCAGCCCACTCAGTTTAAACAAATTGGCTCCTTCTGTCCACTTTACCCATGAAAGATAAATCTCTCTATGCCTTCTCTCACTCTTTCTCATGCACACCTCTTTTAGAAGACATCTGAAGGCAGCCCTGTTTAGGGAAGCTCTTAATGTTTAACAGACCACTGTATTTTAATACTTTGTTGGAAACCGCCCAGAGTGGCTGGGGAAACCCACCCAGATGGACGGGGTATAAATAATAAATTATTATTATGTTATTATTATTATTTTCCTTCTAACAATAGACATTTTATACAAAACGCAAAGTGCTCTCCCACTTCCACCGAATATTACCTTGTCCTCTTTTCTCCTAACCTCCAGGTCTTCTTAATTCCATCCCTGTTAAAGAGGAGCATGTGAGCTCTGCAGGAGTTAACTCCAAGGCAGGGAGATAAAAGTGGGGGTTGGAGAGAGAGAGAAAAGAGGGAAGATGGCGACATGGAGCAGGAGCAATCAAGGCCAACTAAGGCATCAGCAAGCTGTTGTTTAGTCGTTTAGTTGTGTCTGCCTCTTTGTGACCCCCTGGACCAGAGCACGCCAGGCCCTCCTGTCTTCCACTGCCTCCCGCAGTTTGGTCAGACTCATGTTGGTAGCTTTGAGAACACTGTCCCACCATCTTGTCCTCTGCCGTCCCCTTCTCCTTGTGCCCTCCATCTTTCCCAACATCAGGGTCTTTTCCAGGGAGTCTTCTCTTCTCATGAGGTGGCCAAAGTATTGGAGCCTCAGCTTCAGGATCCGTCCTTCCAGTGAGCACTCAGGGCTGATTTCCTTCAGAATGGAGAGGTTTGATCTTCTTGCAGTCCATGGGACTCTCAAGAGTCTCCTCCAGCACCAGAATTCAAAAGCATCCATTCTTTGGCGATCAGCCTTCTTTATGGTCCACCTCTCACTTCCATACATCACTACTGGGAAAATCATAGCTTTAACTATACAGACCTTTGTTGGCAAGGTGATGTCTTTTTTAAAAAAAGCAGTGACATTAGCAAGCTATTGTTTATTTATTTAGTACCTGCCCTTTACCCGAATGCCCCAGGGCAGGTTCCAGCATTAAATCATAATATTTAAAAAATTGAAACAACTTGCAACCATAAAATAAGTGGGTCCTTAAAACATGTGCCTCAAGTGTCAGAGATGTGACTTCGGCTGCATCCTGACAGTGGCAGACTTTGAGCTCTCAAGTTTCTGAATTGGTCGCACTGCCCTAAAACCACCTCTGCGCCAGAAGCTGTCTAATGAAGGTGCCAGACACACCTCTGTGGGGAGGGAGGTCTACAGCTTAGTGGCCACCACAGAGAAGGTCTCATAGGCCACCCCCCCAAGCCTCTGAAGGAGAAACTATGGCGAGGGACCCCTCTGCCAATCTCAGCACCCAAGTGGGTCTGTGGGTGAGAAGGTCTTTCTGATAAAGCTAGTTGAAGGAAGATTGGAGGGGCTGCAGATTGTGCAAATATGGTTTCCACCCACTCAACTTATCAGGTTCTTGGTTTTAGACCCTCCCTTCTCTTTCTCCATTCCATTTGGGCTTGTTCCACTGACCTGCCAATGGAGAAAGCAAAAATGTTTGCACTTAGGGAACTAACTAGCTGGAATCTGGACTAAACCTTAAACACAGCAGAGAATGCTTTCAATCAAGATTCAAAGCCTGCTCTTAAGCCTTTACACAATATAATGTTTTTTGGATCCTTTAACTTGGAATATACATTTCTAGGAATATATCTGTAATGAATGCAAAAGTTAAATGGCCACTTCCAGGTAGGGTTGCCATGCCTCCTGAATTTCCTGGATATAGCCGGTATTCAGCCCTCATAAACAGCGTCCAGGCAGAAATTGCTGAAATGTCCAGGAAAATCTGGACGTATGGCAGCCCATGTTGGTAGTGTAGACTTTGGCAAATTTCATTAAAAATAGCTTAAAACCTTTCTTTCTTTCTTTCTTTGAGATTTTGCAAAATTTCAACAGCTTTTGTCTCATGATCTCCACTTTTTGAAATATGACAGCCCTACTTCCAGGTCCAGCTTGGCCAACCAGGTGCCTCTTCTCTCAGCGCTGGCTGGGGCTGATGGGAGTTTGGCCAAAACATCTGGAGGGCCCCAGGGGAAGGCTGCCCTCCATTTCTTGATGTGAAGGCCAGCACGGGTCAAGGCAGGGCCTTATGAATGTTGGATCTTATTTCGTTAAGGGCAGGGCTTTTCAACCAGTGTGAGGTTCTCTTAACATTTCAGTATGTTAGTATGGATTGCTGTTAGGGCAGATATGCAAGGAGGGAGCCCAGGGATGATTCTGTCATGCTTTTCTCTCTGCGCTTGTGTCAGAGGCAGAGGGGATGAATATTTAACAGCCATGAATGATTAAAGACAATTTCCATCTTAAAAACTCTGCTCTTTGCTGGCGCAACAGAGGTTTAGTCAATGCTTTCTTCAGTCAGCAAACTATAATCTTCATTCTTCTGTCAAATGCCTTAAGTCAAAAGACTGAAGCTGGGTGAGGAGCCAGACTGCCCCAGACACTTGTCACCTATCCTGTAGACATATTGCTTGCAGTGTCTGCTGGCAGGTGACCTCATCCCAGCCACCATGCTTTATTGACATATACTGTGCTGTTACGATTATTTTAATCTGCAAGGGCTGAGATTGCTTTCCAGCTGAAACCGGTGGCCTGCATGTTTGCTTCCATGTCCTCACAATAGCTGCTCAACCTGTACATTTGTTAACAAAAAGATTACTACAGAGACACTACGTTTCCAGTGCTTTTTCCTCCACAGGAAACTCCTTCTGCCCTGAACTCCCTATAGCTTGGGGGGGGGGAGGAATTGCTGAAGGTTGGGCCCTGAACCTGTGCAAAATGCTTACATGTTGGCCCAGAATGTTTAGTGCCCACCTTGATACAGGAAAGTGAGAAAGAAGCTGACAGAGAGAGAGAGAGAGAGAGAGAGAGAGAGAGAGAGAGAGAGAGAGAGAGATGTCCTAGGTTTTTAATGGGCTAAATACTGGAGGAGTCCGGATGAAAATATCTCTTCCCTTTGGGGAAATTCTTCAGCTCTTACGGTGTGCCAGCTTCCAAAGATGTCAAGGGATCTGGAGGACAACTGGGGGCGTTATCCTCCCTCCTCTCTTTGAAGGGGACTTTGCTGTCTGCAAGCCCAATAGCCACCCGGCTTGCAGAATCATCTTGGACAAGAGCCTTCAAGTTTGGCTTCAGCACCTTCAGGGTCACGCATTTCAGCACCCTCCGCACCACCGTTCCTTGGCCCGTGAGGCTCTCTGGATACTGAGTCCAGGAACTTTCTCCAGGCTCCCAGTGGTAGATGGCATCGTGAGTCCTGGAGGTGCATACCCCTCCCATCACATAAATTTTCCCCTGGAAGTAAGCGGCGCCTGCAAAGGCAAGGGGCAGCGGCAGCGGAGGGATGGCCACCTCGTTGCTCATGACGCCATCCTCGCGCATGAAAAAGCATTTCGAGGTACACGGAAGAAGCTGGCTGAACCTGCTGTTTGGGTACGCCTGGGTGTTTTTTTTGGCAAAGAAGCCCCCTAGGACGCAGATCCCGGTCTCCATGGTGACAGCAGCTGCACCGTGGAGACAGAATTCCAGAGGCACCTGTACCCAGGTATCCAAGAGGATGTCATAGAGGAGGATGCCCTGGTAAACCACTTCGTCAGAATCGGCATCTCCTCCGATCAGGTAGAGCTTGTTCTTGTACGAGGCCGAGGCGGAGAAGCGCAGGATGACGGGCAGGCTGGCGATGGGTGACCACGTCTGCTTAACCACGTCAAAACTCTCCGCCGAGGCGAGGGGGCCTGTGTCATTCCAGCCACTCAGGGCAAACAGCTTGTGCTTGCAAGTCAAAAGTATGTGGACGGACCGGGGCGTTGACATGGCGGGGAGCTGGAGCCAGTGGTTGGCTACCGAGTTGTACTCGTGCAGCGCCTGGGAGTAGGAGCCATCAGGGTGTTTGCCCCCTGAGATGTAGAGCTTGTGATCCAGAGCTGAGCATCCAGGGAGCGCCACGAGCTCTAAAGGTGGCAGTTTGGTCCTGGACCCCGTAGCTGGATCCAAGCACTCCATGTAGCAATCCATATCTTCGTTGACGGAGAGGATGTCCCTCAAGCGAGGCACTTTGATGCAGATGATCCTTTCCTGGTACATGCCCTGCCGGAGACCCCCACTTGCCTGCAGCCTCCCTGCCCCATCTAGGTCTCCCCACTGCAATTCCACTTGCTGGTCGAGCGTCGCCACGTCTTCCTGAACTTGTGCAATTTCCCTGGGCGTCAGGAGAGGGAAGCGGACATGTTGCAGGAGCGTCTTGAGTACCGGAAGGCGCTCAGCGGGTGCGGCCGCCACCCACCGCTGCACAGCCCAGAAGACGTACATTTCGGAAGTGATGACTAAGTGGCCCGAGGAGATGAGGCAGATCAAAGCTCCGAGGTCGAGATTCGGGAAATCCTTGTGTTCCAAGAGGGTTTCAAAGTTGAGGCCCAGGTAGTGCATTGTGCTTCGCAGCAAGGTGGGGTTGTTGTGATCGTAGGCCAGCATGTACAAGTGGAAGCAATTCTCCTTGGAGATCCTCTCTGATAGATATCTGCCAGGGAGCAATGGAAAGAAAGAACGTCACTGGAAATCCTGTGGGTGGGAGCCGCTTATTCCTTTGGCTTTCGAAACAGGTGTTGGGGAGAAATGTAAGAGGAGCCAGACCTCTTGCGCTACCTGCTGATGTGTTCAAGGGCTGGTGTGACCTGGAGCCGGCTGGCTGCTGTGAACAGATCTTCAGCGTTCTCTGAAGTGAGGGCCAGTTCCCCCGAGTAGAGATAGGCTAGCAGATTCTGGAGGAGCGAAGGATCCATGTCTTTCAGCAAAACCTCCCCGTCTCTGGATTCCTTAAAGTCGCTCGTAAACACAGCCTGGAAGTAAGGGCTGACGGAAGCTAACAGGGCCCTGTGTGGGAAATGGAGACCGTCAGATTAGCCATGGAGCAGCTGGGTACCCTCAAGTACCAACTATCCTTTTACCCTCAGTTGCCCCATCTGAAAAATGGGATAAATCATATCTCTTCTCTTGGAGGTATGTTGTGAAGAAGAAGAAGAGTTTGGATTTGATATCCCGCCTTTCACTCCCTTTAAGGAGTCTCAAAGCGGCTAACAGTCTCCTTTCCCTTCCTCCCCCACAACAAGCACCCTGTGAGGTGAGTGGGGCTGAGAGACTTCAGAG
Organism: Podarcis erhardii; assembly: GCF_964252035.2. Classification (NCBI taxonomy): domain Eukaryota; kingdom Metazoa; phylum Chordata; class Lepidosauria; order Squamata; family Lacertidae; genus Podarcis; species Podarcis erhardii. The sequence goes on from NC_138511.1 coordinate 90,111,591, forward strand.
AAGTGGGACTGGCCCAAGGTCACCCAGCAGCTGCATGTGGAGGAGCGGAGATGCGAACCCAGTTCACCAGATTACGAGTCCACCGCTCTTAACCACTACACCACACTGTGCTTATGCAAAGGAGAGGGTCTTTTCTGCGGTGGTGCTTCTGAGTATTAGCTCAGACCACAGGAGGGGAGAGGAGTTGCTCTTGTGCTCAAATCCTGCTTGCAGATTTCCCGCAGGCCTCTGCTTGGCCGCTGTGAGAACAGGAGGCGGGACTAGGTAGGCCATTGTCCTAATCCAGCAGGATTTTCTTGTGTTTTTATGCTCTAACTCTGAACTCCCCCTTCTAAAGAGTCACGCCAAGTGCTGACATTAAAAGCTGTTCAGCACCTGGTTAAGAGCTTCCTATTTGTCCATGAGTTTTAGACTGTAGATGGTTTGGGAAATTGTGTTTTATTCTGTTGTTGTTTTTTTTTTAAAAAAAAAAATATTGAATGATTTTATGTTACAAAAAACATTACAACCATATTACCACAAAATATAATTGAGAAATAAAAATTACATACATCAGCATTTTGTTTGTTATTTGTTATTTACCGTCTTATTTCCTCCCAAACATTCCATACCCAACACACACACGCACACATACAGAAAAAAAGAAGAAGAAAAAAATAATAATAGTGATAATAATGAAAATAAATATTTTCCCCCTTTTATCTTACAAAATCTTTTCTTCAATTTTCACTTCCTGTCAAATCCCTTCGCATATGTTTTATCTTACAATTGAATGTACACAAAACAATGAACCTTTCTATATAAATTTTTCAATACATTCAGAAAACAAAATAAATCCTTAATTGTTATCCACCTCCTTTTACTTCCTTTGTCACTCGAATGCTAGCATGGAGTCAAAACTATTATTGTATTTTTGAACATATCTTCTATAACCATCCCATTTCCCCGCAATTTTTTGCTTTGAGTTTGCTAGTCAGTTGAGCCATCTCCACAAATTCCTGTAATTTGATTTGCCAGTCTATTATTTTTGGAGCCTACTGATCTTTCCATCCCTTGGCCACGAGTATTCGAGCCGCCACAGTTGCATACAAGAATAACTCTCTTGAATTTTTTTGGGAAATTGTGTTTTATTCTGTTGGCGGGGTTTTCAGGCTTTTATTTTGTCTTCTCCTGTTTTGTTACTGTTTCCTGTTGGTTTTCAAATTGTATTTAGTCAGACTTTCGTATGCCACCCTGCGAATAAGACCTGAAATGAATAAATTCCCATATCTGACAGCACTGCCTACACATTCCCACCCAGTGGGATATTAGGGAGGCTCCCAAACTTCCAAATTCCTGGGATTTCTTGGCATGGATGTAAGAGGTTTTTATTTTTTCCCCACCACTTTCTCTGGGAAAACACACTGTTTACCGCTGAATTGGAATAAACGTCAATCGGTTTTTCTACAGATTGTTCTGATTCAGTAACAAACATCAGGGAATGAGGAAGGAGAAAAGGAAAATGTCTTGGATCTGTGCCTGGGAATCACAGGAGAAGCAGAAATGTGGAGGAACTCTAAGAAGGAGCAGGCTGCTTGGCTCCATTTGCTAAAAGGGCATTTCTGGCCCTCCTGTCCGGCATGGGACCCACCTGTTGCACGGAAACCGCTTCCCTCCAGCTACCAAGGTGGCATTGCAGAGTTCCTGGGTCTTATGCAGCTGCTTCAGACCTGAGGGAGAGGGAGGAAGATGAAAGCCGTCTAGGTCATTATAGCTGGTCACCTGAGGGGAAAGGGCAGCCCCCTAGAGAGGGGAGGTTAGAATCATAGAATCCTAGAGTTGGAAGAGACCACAAGGGCCATCGAGTCCAACCCCCTGCCAAGCAGGAAACACCATCAGAGCACTCCTGACATATGGTTGTCAAGCCTCTGCTTAAAGACCTCCAAAGGAGACTCCACCACACTCCTTGGCAGCAAATTCCACTGTCCAACAGCTCTCACTGTCAGGAAGTTCTTCCTAATGTTGAGGTGGAATCTTCTTTCTTGTAGTTTGGATCCATTGCTCCGTGTCCGCTTCTCTGGAGCAGCAGAAAACAACCTTTCTCCCTCCTCTATGTGACATCCTTTTATATATTTGAACATGGCTATCATATCACCCCTTAACCTCCTCTTCTCCAGGCAAACATGCCCAGCTCCCTTAGCCGTTCCTCATAAGGCATCGTTTAATCTACAACATAACACAACCCCCCACCCCCATACAGAAACCCACCCTCATTAAACATGAACATAACATAGACCATAACATACGACAATACGAACAACCAAATAAAAGACTTCCTTTATCCTGTATCTGGCCTTCTTATTTACTTCTTATAAACTGTTTCCTTTATGAATAATTATTAAGATTTTTCTAATTATAACAAATATCCACAAAGTCTCCCGCAGACATTAATTGAAACAAGTCCAGGTATGTATTTTAGGGCACTGTTTTGTGCAGTATTCTCTGCATCTTCCCCATGCTTTTTGAAACTCTTGTCTAGTGTGATCTCTAATTGCCTCTCTTAATCTAGCCAGTTCAACATACTCTAACAGTTTATCTTGCCATTCCTTTTTTGTTGGCACAGTTTCTCCCCCCCCCCCCAGTTTTTAGCAATTAGGATCCTTGCTGCTCAAGGAGAATGAAAGTTTGGTGCAACTGGATTGTGCTCTATCACTGGGAGGGGAGAGATGTCACTCAGGATAACTGTGGGGCAGATCACCAAAAAGAACCCCCCCCCCAAACACCAAAAACCCCTCTAGCCATTTGTGTTTTATTCTTTTATCTTTTATCTTTTGTTAGCCACACACTGAATGTATGCGCCTTACACGGGGCTCCCTTTGAAGGTGACCCAGAAACTACAACTAATCCAGAATGCGGCAACTAGACTGGGGACTAGGAGTGGCCACAGAGACCACATAACACACCGAGACCACATAACACCAGTCCTGAAAGACCTACATTGGCTCCCAGTATGTTTCCGAGCACAATTCAAAGTGTTGGTTACAGATAGGTAGCCGTGTTGGTCTGCCATAGTCAAAACAAAAAATTCCTTCCAGTAGCACCTTAAAGACCAACTAAGTTAGTTCTAGGTATGAGCTTTCGTGTGCATGCACACTTCTTCAGATACCAAAGTGTTGGTGTTGACCTTTAAAGCCCTAAACAGCCTCAAAGGCCCATTATACCCAAAGGAGCGTCTCCACCCCTATCGTTCTGCCCGGACACTGAGGTCCAGCGCTGGGGGCCTTCTGGCGGTTCCCTTCCTGCAAGAAGCCAAGTTACAGGGAACCAGGCAGAGGGCCTTCTCGGTGGTGGCGCCCGCCCTGTGGAACGCCCTCCCATCAGATGTCAAAGAGATAAACAACTACCTGACATTTAGAAGACATCTGAAGTCAGCCCTGTTCAGGGAAGTTTTTAATGTGTGACATTTTAATGTATTTTTAATCTTTGTTGGAAGCCTCCCAGAGTGGCTGGGGAAGCCCAGCCAGATGGGCGGGATACAAACAATAAATTTATTATTATTATTGGCCAGACCTTTGAACACCTGGACCCAGCAAGTGTTAAAACATAAGCCAGGCTAGCTTCCTGATGAGCCATTAAGAGAACCAAGGATAGGGGCTCTGTGCCAGAGGACAAATGGGTGGGCCACCTCCTCCCTCTCTTAGACAGTTAGTAGGACAAAGCAGGAGATTGAGGGCAGAATTTGATGTGATGTGACCTAGAGGGGAAAAGGTTGCAGGCTGCAAAAGGCAGAGAGCAAGAGTGCGCCTGGCTGAATTCTGTTTGACTCCAAGGCTGTGGCTATGGGAGAAACAAGACCCTTTTGGGGTGTTGATGCTGTGATCCGCTCCATCACAGGCTCGGGTTGTATATGTGTGTAAATAAACCCTATATCCTGATGACACCACAGTCTCTGCTGTGTCTCATTTCCAAAAGGAAACACAAACCCTGGGTGAGCGCCTGGAAACCCTGGAATCTTGCACTGATCAGAGTTTGGGGTGACATGTGGCAGTATATTATCGGGCAGCCTATATAAAAACTGTTAATGATAGCAGCGGCCAGAATAATATGTTGCTCTTATCCTGTCACGCAGAAAATGCTGCAATAATTTGCTGCTGCCGGGGTTTCAAGACCAGGAAAAAAAAGGCTTTGCTCAGGTGGCCAAGCGAGATCAGAAGGCTGGGCTCCCTGTATTTATTCCAGGACTGGAGACTTTCCACATCCCCTCCTACCCCCAAAGAGGCTTTGGCCTCAAGGACAATGAGGCTGCCGGCTACTATAGAATCATAGAGTTGAAAGGGACCAGGGGGGTCATCTAGTCTGACCCCCTGCAATGCAGGAAGATTTTGCCCAATGTGGTCAAATGTGGTCCGAGTTTGAGGTCAGCCTCGGACTCACCCTGGCTGAAACAAGCTTTCAGTGAAGATGTCTCTGGCTCATGCTCCTCCTCCTTTCTGCCGACTTCTGCCATGTCTGCTGGATCCATGCCTCCTGCCGCCAAGTCCCGAGGGGCTGCCACTCTCTCTGGGACTCCGACCTGCCTCCCACTTGCCCCCTCAAAGCCTCTCTTAAAAGCAGCCTACAGCTCAGGCCCCAGTGTCCCTGGGGCAGCCATTACCACCACAATGGTCGCCGTGGCACCTTGGGCCTCCTCAGGGTGCCCTAGGAATTTAGTGGCTTGCCCTGGCTCAACTTGCTGCCAGGGGTGCTGCAGAAACCGTTGTGAAGATGGTGCCTTTGGGAACCCTGTGGGCCCTTGCTCTGCTCCCTGAATGTGGGAAGAAGTGCTGCAGCACCTGGGATAGATCCCTGCCTCGCAGCAGAGCCATGTGGCACCCTCTCTGCTGGATGAAAACTCAGTTTCTGATCACAACCCAATCGCTTAGTGCGTTTTCTTGTGCGGAAAGCTGGTTTTCTTTTTATCTTGCAGATTGTGCAGGGGTAATCGTAGTACAGTTGTACCTCGGGTTAAGTACTTAATTCGTTCCGGAGGTCCATTCTTAACCTGAAACTGTTCTTAACCTGAAGCACCACTTTAGCTAATGGGGCCTCCTGCTGCTGCCACGCTGCCGGAGCACGATTTCTGTTCTCATCCTGAAGCAAAGTTCTTTACCTGAGGTACTATTTCCGGGTTAGCGGAGTCTGTAACCTGAAGCGTATGTAACCTGAAGCGTATGTAACCCGAGGTACCACTGTATGTGTTTCGATAAAGACAGCTTACATAGAAGAGATGAAAACTGTGACAAACAGAGGTCACTAGGAGAACCTGCTTATTTTAAGAATGGGCCAAGAATCATCATTTTATTTATTAAATTTGTATACCGCCCTATACCCCCAGGAATGTTTGTGCAGGAAAACTCAGCCTTGAGCTAAATAGAGAGAAAACAGGCACCCTGTCTAGGGCTGGGCAATATATCAATATTTCATCCAACAATGGTTCGAAGCCCATATCGTCATAGCGATTTCATAATTTTTGACCTGGCAATATATCGCGAATCATGACGTACATTAGGGGCTGGGCGATATATCGCCCAAAACTGGTTTGAAGTTCATATCGTGATCTCGGATTCATAATTTGTGGCCCGGCAATATATCGTGAATCATTATGTGTTTGTGCTATGCAAAAACCACAATGCAGGGGGAAAATGTGAAGACAGCCAATGCCTCTACATAGCTCCATCCTGACTTTAGACATTGTGACATATCCATATATCGCAATGTTTAGCTTGTAATATATCGTGATGTCGAAAACCAGATACCACCTTACTGTCACCTTCTTGCTGAATTAAGCATTCGGCTTTGATAACGCAGGCATGCTTTTCCTCTGAGAAAGTGGCTTAATTTTTACACATGTGTAAATGTAAGCTATAGTATAATCCGTATAGTTCAAGCTATGGTTTTCCCAGTAGTGATGTATGGAAGTGAGAGCTGGACCATAAAGAAGGCTGATCGCCGAAGAATGGATGCTTTTGAATTCTGGTGCTGGAGGAGACTCTTGAGAGTCCCATGGACTGCAAGAAGATCCAACCTCTCCATTCTGAAGGAAATCAGCCCTGAGTGCTCCCTGGAAGGACAGATCCTGAAGCTGAGGCTCCAAGACTTTGGCCACCTCATGAGAAGAGAAGACTCCCTGGAAAAGACCCTGATGTTGGGAAAGATGGAGGGCACAAGGAGAAGGGGACAACAGAGGACGAGATGGTGGGACAGTGTTCTTGAAGCTACAAACATGAGTTTGACCAAACTGCAGGAGGCAGTGGAAGACAGGAGTGCCTGGCGTGCTCTGGTCTGGGGGGGTCACGAAGAGTCGGACACGACTAAACAACAAAACAAAATGTAAGCCTGCATTTCTCTAAGGCTTTGTACTTTATATGCTTGTGGACACCACTTTCCCCCACCGGCCGGCAGTTGTTCTGACCAAGTAAAGCTGCCTCAAACATCACAATGGGGCATTTGTGGGGGGGGGGACACCCACTGCACAATTGCTTATAGTTTATTATGTGAGCCACCATAAGTACTCTAAAGGAAGGACTGAAATAAAGTAATTGTGGTAGAGGAAGATAATAATAATAACAACAAATAAGAATAAGGGGGTCCCGGGCAGGGGATGAGGGTGAGTCGCTGGCGAGTTGTAGCTGGAGAGAGCTACCCATCACATCTCTTCGTGGGCTGCAGCCAACCTGGTGATTTAGAGCCGCCACAAAACCAGTGGGAAACATGAAAACCAACCCTGTCATCCAAGCTGCCATTGACCTCACGGCCGGGGCTGCAGGAGGCACTGCCCGTGTGATTACTGGCCAGCCATTTGATACCGCCAAGGTGAAAATGCAGACGTTCCCTGCCATGTACCGAGGGTTTGTGGACTGTTTCGTGAAGATTTACAAGCAAGTGGGGCTTCGAGGCTTCTACGAGGGCACCACCCCGGCTCTGGTCGCCAACATTGCCGAAAACGCCGTGCTCTTCATGTGCTACGGCTTCTGCCAAAGCGTTGTCAGGAGCATCGTGGGGCTGGAGAAGAAAGCAACGCTGAGCGACCTTCAAAACGCCGTCGCCGGCTCCTTTGCCTCTGCCTTTGCCACCTTGGTCCTCTGCCCCACCGAACTTGTGAAGTGTCGCCTGCAGGCCATGCACGAAATGCGCTTATCCGGGGAGGTCGTGCGAGGACGCAGCACAGTTGGGTCGGTAGTGAAAGGTGTCCTGAAAAAGGACGGTCCCCTTGGATTCTACCGCGGCTTCTCCAGCACTTTGCTGCGCGAAATCCCGGGATATTTTTTGTTCTTTGGAGGCTATGAGCTGAGCCGGACGTTTTTGGCATTTGGAAGGCCAAAAGAGGAATTAGGCCCTGTGGCGCTGATGGTCAGCGGCGGTTTTGGTGGCGTGTGTCTCTGGATCGCTGTCTATCCCATTGACTGCATCAAAACTAGAATTCAGGTCCTTTCCATGCATGGAAAGCAGGCAGGCTTCATGGTAACGTTTGCAAGCGTGCTCCGGAAAGAAGGTATTTTTGCCTTGTACTCAGGACTGAAACCTACGATGATCCGAGCTTTCCCAGCCAACGGCGCCTTGTTCCTTGCCTACGAGTATAGTCGGAAACTGATGATGAACCAGTTTGAGATGTAATATTTTTTCTTGTAGACTTACAATCATTGGAAACCTTTACAGGTCGTGAGAGCTGCCGCAAGAACAAGCAAAAAAATCAAGTTTTAAAGATTCTAGTTTTATTTTTTAAAGTATCTGGTGTTTTAAATAAATATGTTGGGGTTTTTTTTCCTAAAACAAACACAAATCAAAGAAGAAGAAGAATATAATACTTGAACAGAAGGATTTGCATTTACCCCAGGGTCAATTTAAAAAGCTCCTGTTCCCTAAGCTACTTCATTAGACTGAATGAAACGTCATTATTAAAAACCCTTCCAACTCTTCCCCGACTTTTATTAAAGTACCTTTGGCTATAGGTGTGCAATACCTGTGCCAATAATGGAAAAATACGATAATCCACCCTTCTTTTGAAGGATTTTCTCTCCCCCATTAAAGAAATATTGCACAATTATCTCAACCCCTCTGAAGTGCATCACCTAAGGTGAACAGTATTTGCTGTAATAAAAGGATAACGAATATAATCTATATTTAACACTTCTGGAACCTCCAGGTATCTGAACATGTCTCTGAGGGCATGATCCAATTTAGCCTTAAACCCATTATCTCCAGAGTACATTTTCAATAGTGTCTATGTCCATGAGGACGACCTCGGAGGTTGTGGCCTCTCCTTCTCTGCAGGTTTTTAAGCAGAAGTTGGATGGCCATCTGCCATGTTTGATATCCTCCCGCCTCACGTTCCAGCAAAAGGGTTTAGGTCTGTGCATTTGGGTCACGAAACCACTGCAGAGTGTCGATTTTTCACCAAAAAAACCCTTTAATTTGGGCCTCGTTTTTGCGGACGGGCGTAGCCTACTCTCTGCACTGGGTCCATAAGCTTGTGCATTTTTCTTTTCTGAACATCCCTCTGTTTGGAGGGCGTTGCAAAGCGATTCCCTCAAAAACGTTGGGATTTTCTGTGTCCGCTCCTTCCTTCCTTCCTCAGAGACCTAATAAGGAGCTGAAGGGGGTGAGGTAATCTGGTGAAGAATATAATACTACTTCTACTAATGATAATCATTTTAATTTTTGCTCCAGTTTGAGCCAAGGGGGCAGAGACCCTCCAGCTTTTTTCTCCCCAGCTGGAGCCAAGCTCAAAATGGTTCCCTTTACGGAGCTGCCTTCGTCTCTCTCCTCAAGGCCTGGAGGGGAACCTTTCCAAGGCAACGATTTCTAGAAGATGGCAGCCAAATAACATGTTTAAACACTCGGCAGTTGCAACTGATGGACTATATGGAATTGGCAGAGATGACTGGCAGAATCCGAGACCTGGGAGAAGAATTGGTGGAGGAGGATTGGAAGAAATTTAAGGACTATTTACAAAAATACTGTAAATTGTATGAATGTTAAGAAAGATGTAAGATCTGCAATAAGATGGTTCCAACAATTTAGTAACAAAGAATATAAATTTAAACGTGATTGAAAGAAAAGACAAATTTTGGATGAACAATATGCTAGAATTAGGTTTTTTGTTTTTTTGTTTTTTAAAAAAAGAGTGATTTAAATTCTAAGATTTGAGATTCAATATTGGATAATTACATGATATAAACTGAACTAAGTGAATAATTTGCTAGAAAAATCTATGTGTTTAGAAAGCAGGAACAAGAGAGGTGAGGAAGTCCAAAGATGAGAATGAAACGTGGTGAATGAGAAAGATCATGTTGTTATGTATGTTGATTTCTGTTTTATAAAATTAATAAATATTATTATAAAAACAAAACAAAACACTCTTTCCCTCAGGAATTTGTTCATGAGAAGGTTCTCCCTCCTCCATTTCATTCATATATATATTTATATATATACACACACACACACACACACACACACACACACACACACCCACACCGTATTTTTCGCTCTATAAGACGCACCACACCCCAAGACGCACCTAGTTTTTGGAGGAGGAAAACAAGAAAAAAAATATCCTGAATCTCAGAAGCCAGAACAGCAAGAGGGATCGCTGCGCAGCGAAAGCAGCGATCCCTCTTGCTGTTCTGGCTTCTGGGATAGCTGCGCAGCCTGCATTCGCTCCATAAGACGCACACACATTTCCCCTTACTTTTTAGGAGGGAAAAAGTGAGTCTTATAGAGCAGAAAATACGGTATACACACACACACACATATATATATACATACATACATATACATACACCCCCATATTTTTCAGTGTATAAGATGCCCCCCATGTATGACGCTCCCCCCATTTTTGGGGACTCCAAATTAAGAAAACACCCCTCAGCACTACCCGTGTATAAGATGAGCCCCAATTTTAAACCTAATTTTTTGGTAAAAAAAAAACCCTGGTCTTATACATGGAAAAATATGGTGTGTATGTGTATAGATAATTTTATTTATTTATTTTCCATTTAATAATATACATTCACATCATTATTATCCACTTTGCCTCCCTGGCTCTTTATACTGTAATAATAATAATTTAATAATAATAATTTATTATTTATACCCTGTCCTTCTGGCTGGGCTTCCCCAGCTACTCTGGGCGGCTTCCAACAAAATATTAAAATACAGCTTTAGAGCTTATCGACTTCCTTCCCTCCCGCCTCAGGGCTTTCAAAATTAACCTTTATATCATTGCATTTTGTACGTTTTCCAATTCCAATTGCACTCATTACAAAATAGCTCAAAATTTAAATAAATATAGAAAGGTAGAAAACTTCCCATTACAAGTCAAGAAAACTTCTCATTACAAGTCATCGGACAGCCCTGCTAGTGATGTTAATTTGCTTACGATAATCTGTCAGATATCGTATAAATTTACTCCAGTCCTTTTGGAATACTTGATCATGCTGGTTTCAGATTTTGTCCGTCAGCTTCACCAGTTCTGCAAAGTCCAACATCTTCATCTGCCACTCTTCTTTTGTTGGTACTTTACCTCTTTACAAGTCCACATTATGTGGTAGAAGATACCTTCCCTTCATTTTGAGCACTCATTGGTTCTTGTTTTGCACATTTTAGCAAGTTTAGCTGGTGTTAGGTACCATCTGTGCATCATTTTCATAACATTTTCTTTAAGTGCACTGCATGCAGCAAAATTAATACCTCCCTTCCACAACCTTTTCCAGGATTCTAACTGAATATTATATCCAATATCTTTAACCCATCTCCTTCCTCCATTGCACCCCCTAGGGTTGTTCATATTTTATTTTGAAACTGAGGAATCCCACCCCATCCTTAGGAGATCTTACTCTCTGCCACATCCTGTTCAATGAACGTCCTCTGGTCCACTCTGGCAAAAGTGGAAATTAGGAGGAATGTCATGGTCCGGTTTACGGGCAGTCAAAGTCTTGGCTGAGGACGTCGGGACCGGGGGCAAGATGGCGGGGTGGGAGCAGAAACGGGGGTCCAGAAGCCAGGAAGCCAGGGGTCCGAGGGTCAGGAAGCAGGGAGTCACGAAGTTAAGGGTCCAAGGATCAGGAAGCAAGGAGTCACGATGTCAAGGGTCCGAGGGTTGAGAAGCAGGGAGTCACGAAATCAAGGGTCCAAGGATCAAGAAGCAAGGAGTCACGAAGTGAAGGGTCCGAGGATCAGGAAGGAAGGAGTCACGAAGTCAAGGGTCCAAGGATCAGGAAGCAGGGAGTCAAGGAGCCAAACGCAGAAAGGCAGGGAACATGTTGCTGTGGCAAAGAGCCAAAGGGAAATGCTGACCTTAAATCCCTTCCCGGCTCTTGCCACCAGGTGCAGCGAGTTACCAATCGGCCTCACCTGTGCGGCCGCGTCTTGCCTCTCCGAAACAAACTTAGGAAGGCCCCAGTCCTGCAAAGTCCTACTGGCCACAGGGCCTGGCTCCTGCATGCACTCCTGACAAGGAATTTCTGTGGGCTGGAGGCTGTACGGTTGCCATATTGTCCTGTGTTTCCAAGGCACGCCCTCTTTTTCATGAGCAGCCTCGTAATAGCGATCCACAGTTAAAACTAGAAGTTGGCAAGTGTGTCCTAATTTTCTGCTCTTTGAGATATGGGAACCCCTAGCCAAGGACGTTCGCCATCTTCTTTCCTCCCCTCTGCATTCTCTCATGTCTTACAGGGTGTGGATTCATGGATTTTGGTTGTCCTGGTGGTCTGTTGTGGTTTACTGTAATTTTTTTGTGTTATTGGGTATGGTCACCCTGGCCTTTTTTTGTCTCAGGCATGGTTCCTAGTTAGATCTTGGATGGATCCTGCCCCAGAAGTGGAGGCAGAAGACTTTGAAAGGCCCATCTGGTCTGGTGGGGGAGAAGATATCCCATGTGCAGTGTCCTCCAGCCATCTCTTCCTACAGAAGTTTGCGGTCAACGAGCAATTTCCACTTTTCTTCCATTAGTGATCTGCTTGGCTGGGTGCCCAAAGAACAAACATTTTAATATTTTAAGACTAGCATGGTTGTCTTAAGAGAGAGAGCGGTTGGGCCAAGGACCAGGAAGATGCTGGTTGCTGCAAGCGGAATATTCACAGAGTTTCAAGGAACCAGCCAAATCTTTTAAATATTTATTTATTGAGTGAGTGAGACTATTATAGTAAATTGAAGAAATAGAAAACAAAAAAAATAGAATATAAAACATTTTTAAAAACAGCCTTTTCTCAAGGTGTCTTGTGAACTTAAGTTATTTTCAGAGTGCAAAAAAAACCCCAGAACATTAGTTAAACAAAGATTATTTAATTTCACAGTAAAGGGTTTCTTTAATTCTATATATATATCTATCTATCTATATATATAATGTTTAGGTTCCTGTGTCTCAAAACTCCTCCTTGCAAGCCATCAACGACTTTTTCTCCACCTGGAAGAACGTGACCTGGGTGGAATATGTTTTGGCGGCAGCGAGAAAAACACCCTGGTGGGAGACCGCGGGGGCTCCGGTGAGAGTTTTACCAGCACCGTAGAGTTTGTGATGCGAGCCCCGTAATGCCCTGCCCAGAATTGTGTGTCCACCCCTTTGTGCCAGAGCTGGACGTAGCGAACGCCGGGGCCGTAACTCCTGAACACGTAGGACACCTACAGAGGCAGAAAAGAGGAGCAAAAAGTCAAGGAGAAGCACCCTTGGGAAGCAGATCACCTTAGAAAGCTTGCCACGCGTTTCTTGTGTCCTGCATCTTTTTTTGCTTTAATTAAAGCCTTGCAGCGCTTCCTCCCAAGGCAACGTTGGCCAATGTTGCTCTACGTACAGCCGGTCTTCCTCTTATGTTAAGAGATTTTTTCTTTTTTTTTAATATAATATTTTATTAATTTTCACAACAAAGAAATTATAAAACAATAGAAAAAAGCATGAGGAGAAAATTCAAAAATACAAAAACACTACAATACAAAAATACAAACAATTATCATAGAATAGAAAAAATAGAAAAGAAAAAGAAAAACATAAAAACCCCTCTTTTTTCTTTTATCCACTTTAATCAACTTATTGTCCTGACTTCCTCACGTCTCCCTTTTTTGTATTCCACTTAAAAATTAATTCAGCAAATTCATATCTTATTGGTTAAACCTTACTTATTTTTCCTCATATATTTTAACTTCGAACTTTCATCTCTGTTAAGAGATTTTTCATGGCGATACATGCATGGTCACACCAGTGTGTGGGCTGTTTAACAGGTAGTTTGGATGAAGCCTTGGATTTCAAACAGTTTTGCAAGAGCAGGATTAAACAGTAAAAACTATTGTTGGTGTCTTTGCAGATAAGAGTTCATCACGATACAGAAGGCTACCTTTGGAGTACATGATCGCCCTTATGTTTTGACGTAGTAATTTACTTGTCCATTTTACTTGTGTTCAGCATCCATGTACACTATGTACGAGCAATCTGAGTGCTAAGGTTTAGTGTTAAAACTAAGGGTACGTGGACACTCTTGAGGCGTTTTATCGCCTTGCAGATGGTTATAGCGTTTAACAGACCACACGAGGCTGCAATCAGTGGAGGCTCCCGTTCCTGAAAGGGATGTGAATTCGCCCGTTCTGTCCCCTTCAATGCTCCCATTTAAAATTACAAGATAATAATGCCAAGATCATGGGTTTGTTCCCTGTGCCCTATATAGCAGCCACACTTCGGGGAGAGTGGTAAATCTGGCAACAAATGGAGCAAGAATTCAGAATAAGTCTGTTTTAAGGAGCAATTGTTGGATCACCCAGTTTTAACTGAATGCTCTGACTTTATTATAATTAGCTCCAAAGTAATCTTACCTGACACTTGTATTTAGACTTTTGCTGTTTTGACAAATGAGACTGCTATGCCTCTTTAGAGCACAATTAACTCCTCCCCTCCCCCCCCCCCCCGGTTTTGGCTTTGCATCTGCATTTGGATCAATACTATTCCCGTGCAGCCTTTTGGCACCTACAATCTTTAATCCCAAAAGGAAGGAAAATAGGCCTCGGATAGCAAAGAACACCTTTTGATACTGGGCGTCGTTCCACTGCGGAATGGGATCCGGATTAGCGTTGAATTCGGCAATTACTGACCAATCCGCTGCCAGGAGCGCCACACGGATTTTGTATCTGCAGCCGCAGTCTTCCCGGGCACCCCACCTGAAAGGGATGGCGGAGAGGATGGGGTATAGCCAAGGCAGCGAAAGGAATGGAGCATACCTGAAGGAGCGTCTCCACCACCATAGTTCTACGCGGACTCTGAGGTCCAGCACTGAGGGCCTTCTGGCGGTTCCCTCCCTGCGAGAAGCCAAGTTACAGGGAACCAGGCAGAGGGCCTTCTCGGTGGTGGCGCCCGCCCTGTGGAACACCCTCCCACCAGATGTCAAAGAGAACAACAACTACCAAACTTTTAGAAGATATCTGAAGGCAGCCCTGTTTAGGGAAGCTTTTAATGTTTGATGTATTGCTGAATTTTAATATTTGGTTGGAAGCCGCCCAGAGTGGCTGGGGAAGCCCAGCCAGATGGGTGGGGTATAAATAAATTAATAATAATAATAATAATAATAATAATAATAATAAGTAGGCTAATTCTCAGGAGATCAAAAGAAGAGTAGAGCTCACCAGTCACAGATAATAACATCAGGTTGGCAGGTGTCCATGAGTTCCTCCGGAAAACCTTCTTTCAGCAAATCAATCATCTGTGATTTTACACACCACCTGGGCAGGGTGGGGGACAACAAAGACATTAATGCTATGTTTACAGCCCTTTGGGGTCCTTGCGTCTTCCAGAAAGACAGCATAATTACAGAAACACAAAGCAGCTGAGACTTTGTGACCCATAAGGGAATAGGCAAGGAAAAGTGGCAACTCAGAGAGGAGAAACTGGCTGTGGGGCCAGCTGCAGTTAAAAAGGATGTCCCAGGCCACAGGGAAATGGAGCTGCCCAAAAAACTGGGATTGTGACGTCTCCCACATTGACTCACACGTATGATGAGGCAAAGCAAGTCTGGGCCTCTGCGCCTTCCACATGCTGTCTGTTCTCTTCCACTCTCCACCCATTCCCTCCATGCTGGATCACCCAGTGTTGAAACTGTTCTGTGGGCACAATAACGGATATCAGTGGGGATGTCGTTTTCACATGCAAAGTGCGAGGGCTCATCCACACTAATTTCCACTGCACTTTCTAGGTCCATTCTTTCTTGGATGCTGTCCGTTTTTGTTTCCGCCCCCTGCTGCTTTCCCCACAAAGAAACACTCTTGGCAATCCGTGGAAGACCTGAATTGCTGTTTGTTCCGATTCAGCATTAAAGAGCGGACCTTCCTGGGGAACGTAGCAGTGCAAAACAAACAAACAGAACGGCTTGGAAACAAACCGGGGAAACGCAGAATTGTGCCTAGAAAGCTTGGAGTAAAAAGTAAATGTGAATGAGCCCCAAGTTGAGATAGGAATGTAAGAATGGGTGTCATAGGAATGCAGACTGGATTATTGTAACTCGCTCTACGTGGGGCTGCCCTCGAGACTGACCCAGAAACTCCAGCGGGTGCAGAATGCCGTGGCGAGACTCCTTACAGGGACCTTGCCACGGGATCACATTCACTCGGTGCTATACCAGCTGCACTGGCTCCCAGTGGAGTACAGGATCAGGTTCAAGGTGCTGGTTTTAACCTTTAAAGCCCTATAAGGCCTAAGACCCTCGTACCTACAGGACCGCCTCTCCTGGTATGCCCCACAGAGGACCTTACGGTCTTCAAACAAAAACATCCTGAAGGTCCCGGGCCACAGAGAGGTTGGGCTGGCCTCAACTAGAGCCAGGGCTTTTTCGGCTGTGGCTCTGACCTGGTGGAACGCTCTGTCCCAAGACACTAGGGCCCTGGGGGACTTGACATCTTTCCGCAGGGCCTGCAAGACAGAGCTGTTCCACCAGGCCTTTGGCCAGGGCGCAGCCTGACTCCCTCCTTTGGCAATCTTCACAGAACTTTAGCCTAATGGTTGCCATCAATTTGAGTTGAATTATTTTTAATGAAATGATTTTAGAATGTTGTATTATTATTTTATTGTTGTGAGCCGCCCTGAGCCTGGCTTCGGCTGGGGAGGGCGGGATATAAATAAAATTTATTATTATTATTATTATTATTATTATTATTATTATTATTATTATTAAGAGCCTGGCCGCTGGATCAGGCCCAAGGCCCATCTAATCCAGCATCCATGAGTACAATGCACCACCAGTACTCAGAGCCATAATGCTTTGGAAAGCGTTGCGAATTGCCTCTGGGAATGTGCAGAGTACGTTTCCTCCCACCACAGTCCCAACAGTGTCTCTGATTAGAGTGCAAGCATTGGAAGCAACAAGTTCTGGACTTTAGACTCCCTGGGACCCACCTGCCTGACCCATCAGCTCCCTCACCTGTCCCACAGGGATTCTTGATCAGGTTCCTCCCAAAGGGCCGCAGGACCCCGACTCGGCGGCAGTCCATTCGGGGGCACCGTTGGGCAGCTTCAACGGCATCGTGCATGCGCGGGTCCCTCTCCCACTGAAGTTTCCAGACGGTGGGCCTGTCAATTAGGTCCCTCCACCTGCAGCACACCAGGCGGCAGCGGGTCACCAGGGTCCGGGCAGGCACCCAGCTCAGGATCAGCTCCAGCAGTTCCTCGGGCAACGGGTTCAAATCCACCAGGCACTGGATTTCCGTTCCGTCGGTGGAAGTGCTCTTGCTTTTAACAAGTCCCATGTCTGGTCTCTCCCTGCGGTCAAGTTTCGGAAATAAAAGTTGAAGAGGTTTTAAACTAAAATACCTTGGGACATCACCTTGCCAACAAAGGTCCGTATAGTCAAAGCTATGGTTTTCCCAGTAGTGATGTATGGAAGTGAGAGCTGGACCATCAAGAAGGCTGATTGCCGAAGAATTGATGCTTTTGAATTCTGGTGCTGGAGGAGACTCTTGAGAGTCCCATGGACTGCAAGAAGATCAAACCTCTCCATTCGGAAGGAAATCAGCCCTGAGTGCTCACTGGAAGGACAGATCCTGAAGCTGAGGCTCCAAGACTTTGGCCATCTCAGGAGAAGAGAAGACTCCCTGGAAAAGACCCTGATGCTGGGAAAGATGGAGGGCGCAAGGAGAAGGGGACGACAGAGGACGGGATGGTGGGACAGTGTTCTCGAAGATACAAACATGAGTTTGACCAAACTGCGGGAGGCAGTGGAAGATAGGAGTGCCTGGTGTGTTCTGGTCCAGGGGGTCACGAAGAGGCGGACATGACCAAACGACTAAACACCACCACCACCTTGGGACGGAGGCCTGGGAGTAGCGCTACCCTGGAAAGGAAAAAAACCCCGAGGCTGCTTTCTTGCTGTGACAATTAAGAATTAAGAGTACAGAAAACAAATTCAAGCTTGGTTCTGCCACCCGCCCAGAAGCAAAGTGATGCCTGCTTGTTTGTTTTCTTGCAGAAACCAGGTTTCTCTACCTTTTCCATGGCAGGGATAATCCTGGCTCTTTGCACCCCGAGGAGCAGGCAGCCCTCTCCCGTCTGCGTGCCCAGGGACCACTCCTTCCGCAAAAACAAACCGCGCCTGGAGGAAGAGCAGTGGAAAGGAAGCGAAGCCGGCCCGACCTGGTTCCCGTGTAGACAGGATAAGCCAATCAGCTGCCGGGGAAGAGAAAGGGGCGGACCTTCGAGCGCAAGAGCAGAGCTGGCGGGGATTGGCGAAAGGGAGGTTGATTGGCGTTCGCCGCGCCCGTCATTTCCGATCACGGGCCTTGGAACGCCAAGCGGCAGGCAGGAATTCAACAGGTGCAGCTTCCTCCTGCGCCACGCGCTGGGGAAAGAGCGGGGGACGGGGGGGGGGAGAATGCAAACTTTGGAAGCTGCCCGCACCATTAAAATAACCATTGTTCTTTCTTTTTCTTTTTTGATTGTAATTGTATTTTTTTTTCTGTAACCTTTAAAAAAAATCCTAATAAAAATCTATTATAAAAAAACAAACCAACCAAGGAGAGCATTAAAACAAGGCAGTGTTGTTGCTTAGTCGCTTAGTCGTGTCCGACTCTTCGTGACCCCCTTTTATATTTCAAAAAAGGAAAAGGTCTGTTAAGCCTATTGAGTTGCGCAGCAATAGGCTACCCAGTTCAGTCTACCTTACAGGGTGAATTCCAGGATATATACACCATACATATCTTCCAGTTACAGATAGGTAGCCGTGTTGGTCTGCCATAGTCAAAACAAAAAATTCCTTCCAGTAGCACCTTAAAGACCAACTAAGTTAGTTCTAGGTATGAGCTTTCGTGTGCATGCACACTTCTTCAGATGCACACTTCTGCATGCACACGAAAGCTCATACCTAGAACTAACTTAGTTGGTCTTTCAGGTGCTACTGGAAGGAATTTTTTGTTCATACATATCTTGTTTGGAAAGACCTGGTAACTGAGGGATAACCCAGGTGGCAGCTTGTGTCTGTGTAAACTGGGACCCTAAAACGGAAAAAAGCATAGTCTTAATCGGCGGTCAGCAAACTTTTTCAGCAGGGGGCCGGTCCACTGTCCCTCAGACCTTGTGGGGGGCCGGACTATATTTGGGGGGGGGGATGAATGAATTCCCATGCCCCACAAATAACCCAGAGATGCATTTTAAATAAAAAGACACATTCTACTCATGTAAACACATGCTAATTCCCGGACTGTCCGCGGGCCAGATTTAAAAGGCGATTGGGCTGGATCTGGCCCCCGGGCCTTAGTTTGCCTACCCATGGTCTTAATCAAGCCAGTTAGTTTCCCGGCCCAATTCAAAATGCTGTTTTTGACCTATAAAGCCTTAAAGGACTCACAATTCCTCAAGGATCGCTTCTCTCCATACCCAGACCCCAAGATCATCTTCTGTTGCCCTCGGAGGGTGGCAACACAAGAACAGGGCCTCCTCTGCAGTGGCTCCCTGTCTTTGGAACGCTCTCCCCGGGGAGGTTTGCCTGGCGCCTTCATTCCATTCCTTTAGGCTCCAGATGAAAACATGCCTCTTCAACCAGGCCTTGGGGGGTGCATATAGTGTGGTGCTTTATAGTGCCTCGGCCTGTTTCTTCCTTAGCCCAATGCGGCATGCTCAGACCAGCAGCAGCTCCTCTGGAGCCCAGGCAGATACCCTGCTCAGTCGCTCCCAGATCCTTTTGACTTGGCTTGGGCATCTTCTGTATGCAACGCAGGTGTCCTGATACAGACCTCTGGAAACTTCTCCTAGACTGCCAGTACTGGGAGAACTCTTGTGCTTAGAAATGAGTGTCTCTGAACATGTGCAGATTGACAGAGAGTAGCCACAAGCTGGGACTCCTCTCCTGCACACCCTCTTCGTCCTGCACATGACCGGTATTGAAGGCCTTGGCTGTGCTTCCTGCACTGCAGGGGGTCAGACTAGATGAGCGTCGGTGTCCCTTTCAACTCTGCCACTCTATTTCCCCCCCCCCCATGCAAGTCGCCTCTTCGTTTTTTGAAAACTAAGTGCCTGAAGGGAGAGAGCATCTGAGGCACTGCCCCCTCACCTCATAGGGCAGCGACTTGGGGGAGGGCTGCATAAAGCATAATGCAGGCAAGCCGATATTCAACAGGGGCAGCTTCCCCAAATATATGAAGGGATGGGGAAAGGCTGCCAAAATCCTGCCTGTTGCCCCCTCCCACTGGTACAGAAACAAGGGCAATTAAAAGAACAAATATACTTTCACAGGCCTTGGAGATAGTTGCAGTCATGGGTGCTGTAGCTGAGATTCCTGCATTGCAGGGCTTCGGACTACATGACCCCTGGGTTACTTTCCAACTCTACAATTCTATGATTTTATGGTTCAATTAAGCCCAAATGTGGAGGAGACTGTCAGGTCTCCAGAATATCGTGGGTGTTTTCCATCTTGACGGCTGAATCACTTTCTCTTCTGCTTCTATTTACACCTCCGGGCTCTATAAAAAGAAAATGAAGGGATGCTATCGCTTTGAATGTTATTTTCCTTGTAAGCTGAAAAGCGGCAATTGTACCCAGACATGGCTTGGTTCGAGAACAGATTATAACATGTCCGTTAAAAAGAATGGTGGGGAGTTTAGCTCAACCCACCTGTTAGTGTGATCAGAGCAATCCTATCAAAAAGACCCTTTCCTGGCTGGGTGGCCGGCCCCTGCTGTGTGACCCATCCATAAATGTTTATTGCTGTATTATTTGCCCATTTGATTAATTCAGCCCCCAAAAGCAACTGTCAACGCATTCTGTGAAGCAAAGAATACTGTAATTGAATGTATCCGTTCTTAGTTATTTTTAATGTTTTAATGTTATAATAACACCCCCCCCCCAATGATGAACCTAATAGCTTTTACAATAGGAGGGTGGGATACAAATACTCATATATATGATTATGTCGAAATTAAACAAAATGATATAAGGGATTAAGTTATAAAGAATATGTAAAAAATGGATTTAAAAGGAAAGGAAAAATCG
This sequence comes from Podarcis erhardii, assembly GCF_964252035.2. NCBI lineage: Eukaryota > Metazoa > Chordata > Lepidosauria > Squamata > Lacertidae > Podarcis > Podarcis erhardii. The sequence continues at coordinate 90,132,055 of NC_138511.1, forward strand.
AAGACATAATAGGTGGAAATGTATAATATTGAATAAGATTTGAAAGAGGGTAAGGATTTGCTGAATTTGATTGTGTAAAGGGGAACACAGAAAAGGGAGATGTGAGGAAGTCAGGAAAGAGGGTTATGAAGATAATAAGCAAAAAACTAGAGTTTCTTTGTTTTCTGTTTTTTCTTATTTTCTATTTCTTATGTTTTATATTGTGCTTTTTAGTCTTGCTGGATTGTGTTGGTTTTTTTATTGTCTTTCTCTTTTGTTTTGTTTGATGGTGATACTTGTTTTATTATATAAAATCTTAATAAATATCTTTTAAAAAACCCCAAATACTCATATGTGTGTGTGTGTGTGTGTACCTAAGCCAGTGACCTTCGCCTGGCCACATCTTGTGGCAGGGAGTTCCACACATCTATTCCTAGCCCTGGGGAGAAATGCTAAATGTGCCTGTTCCTGGACCCAGCAGATGCACTGGATGACCCAGAACTATAATAATAATAATAGGAATAATTATTATTATTTATTATTTATACCCCGCCCATCTGGCTGGGTTTCCCCAACCATTCTGGGCGGCTTCCAACAAAACACTAAAATACAATAATAGAGATTGGTACATTTTCCCTTCTACTTTGGAGCGAAGGAGAAAAAGGAAGTCCAGCCCCCCAGGCAGAGAAGAAGCCATCCCGGAGCTAAACCGAAGCCGGGAGGCCGGAGGATGGAAGAGGCGCAGGGACAGAGAGGGTCCTAAAAAGACTAGGAAGGAAGATGGCCCCGGCCCCTGTTGGTCTTTGGCCGGGAGGCATGGGGGCTCCAATCTGACCCCCACCACCTCGACCGGACGAAGGAACTCCTGCATTGCAGGGGGTTGGACTAGATGACCCATGGAGCCCTTTCTTCCCACTCTACAATCTGATGGGTCTGCGGAAAGAGGGTGGCAGGGCTCCTGCGCGCCTTCTACAGTTCTGCTAAGGAGGATTTTAGCAGGGATCAGAAGGCTCTCTGCGCCCCCTCCCCGATATCTTTTTTTTAAAAAGGGGAGATTGTTGGGATACTGCCAGGGAGACAAAGGCCATCATGCCCCCACGCCGTCTCCGGACGATCCATCGATCTCCCGTAGAAACGCAGTATCAGTCAATTAGCGACACAAGCCGGAGAGCATTATTTACAACTTTATTCAGCGTTGATCAGAACAAAGAAAAAAACATGACTGCCTGCTTCGATGTCCCAGGCACAGAGAGAACACAAAAGCTATATACAAAAACAGAAACATCCTGTGAACAGGAAATACACAGGCTGTGACACAACAACTTGCTCCCTTCTTAAGGTGGAACGGAAATATCCTAACAGAGATATAAGGTAGGTTTGGGGCATTTCCACTCTGATCCGCTATTGCTTGGTTCTACTGCCTTGTCTCCTGAGAAATCTCTATGTGGGACAAGAAGCTACAGTTAGAACTGGCTATGGAACAACTGATTGGTTCAAAATTGGGAAAGGAGTACGGCAAGGCTGTATTTTGTCTCCCTGCTTATTTAACTTATATGCAGAATTCATCATGCGAAAGGCTGGGCTGGATGAATCCCAAGCCGGAATTCAGATTGCCGGAAGAAATATCAACAACCTCAGATATGCAGATGACACAACCTTGATGGCAGAAAGTGAGGAGGAATTAAATAATCTTTTAATAGGGGTGAAAGAGGAGAGCACAAAATATGGTCTGAAGCTCAACATCAAAAAAAAAACGAAGATCATGGCCACTGGGCCCATCACCTCCTGGCAAAAAGAAGGGGAAGAAATGGAGGCAGTGAAAGATTTTACTTTCTTGGGCTCCATGATCACTGCAGATGGTGACAGCAGGCACGAAATTAAAAGACGTCTGCTTCTTGGGAGAAAAGCGATGACAAACCTAGACAGCATCTTAAAAAGCAGAGACATCACCTTGCCGACAAGGGTCCGTGTAGTTAAAGCTCTGGTTTTCCCCGTAGTGATGTATGGAAGTGAGAGCTGGACCATAAAGAAGGCTGATCACCGAAGAATGGATGCTTTTGAATTCTGGTGCTGGAGGAGACTCTTGAGAGTCCCATGGACTGCAAGAAGATCAAACCTCTCCATTCTGAAAGAAATCAGCCCTGAGTGCTCACTGGAAGGACAGATCCTGAAGCTGAGGCTCCAAGACTTTGGCCACCTGATGAGAAGAGAAGACTCCCTGGAAAAGACCCTGATGTTGGGAAAGATGGAGGGCACAAGGAGAAGGGGACGACAGAGGACGAGATGGTGGGACAGTGTTCTGGAAGCTACCAGCATGAGTCTGACCAAACTGCGGGAGGCAGTGGAAGACAGGAGTGCCTGGCGTGCTCTGGTCCAGGGGGTCACGAAGAGGCGGACACGAATAAATGACTAAACAACAACACAATTTGTGGACGTAATAGGCCCACACACAACACAAAACATTGTTGCTGTATGTAGTTTTTATTTTTATATCTTACATTTTGGAAATGTACATCCAGGTTTTTTTCTTTAATTTTTTTTGGGGGCCCCCAAGAGAGTGGAGACCTAAGCTAGAGCTTATTTAGCTTGCACATAAATCTGATACTAGCCCCCCCCCAAAGAGGACGTGTCCGGGATTTCCCGGGCGCTGCGCAAAGAAGTAGCCTTTTCCTCTGCCTCTCCAAAAGACGCAAAGCGAGACCCAGCGACCGCAGCTGCTGTCACCTCCCATTCTGGGGGCGGGGAGGGAGACGGGGTCCGGTGCTGCCCAATCGCAGGCACTCGCGGGCCGGGCCAGCCGTGCTCCTCCTCCTGCATCGCAGGGGGGTTGGACTAGATGATGCTTGGAGATCCCTTCCAACTGCTTGAGAGCAGTATATGTGAAAAGGATCTAGGAGTCTTGGTTGACCACAAACTTGACATGAGCCAACAGTGTGACGCGGCAGCTAAAAAAGCCAATGCAATTCCGGGCTGCATCAATAGGAGTATTGCATCTAGATCAAGGGAAGTAATAGTGCCACTGTATTCTGCTCTGGTCAGACCTCACCTGGAGTACTGTGTCCAGTTCTGGGCACCACAGTTCAAGAAGGACACTGACAAACTGGAACGGGTCCAGAGGAGGGCAACCCAAATGGTCCAAGGCCTGGAAACGATGCCTTATGAGGAATGGCTAAGGGAGCTGGGCATGTTTAGCCTGGAGAAGAGGAGGTTAAGGGGTGACATGATAGCCATGTTCAAATATATCAAAGGATGTCACATAGAGGAGGGAGAAAGGTTGTTTTCTGCTGCTCCAGAGAAGCGGACACGGAGCAATGGTTCCAAACTACAAGAAAGAAGATTCCACCTAAACATTAGGAAGAACTTCCTGACAGTAAGAGCTGTTTGACAGTGGAATTTGCTGCCAAGGAGTGTGGTGGAGTCTCCTTCTTTGGAGGTCTTTAAGCAGAGGCTTGACAACCATATGTCAGGAGTGCTCTGATGGTGTTTCCTGCTTGGCAGGGGGTTGGACTCCATGGCCCTTGGGGTCTCTTCCAACTCTTCTATGATTCTAGGATTCTCTGATTCCAACTCCTCTGGCTCTCGGCTCCCCCTCAATGGAGAGCGCCAAAGGCTGCGAAAAGAACCAGGAAATCTGGTGCGCGGAGGGAGGCGCATGGCGACGCGCTCCCTTCGGGGTGGGAGGATCTTTTCAGCAGGAGGAGATCAGCTGCGGGCTTCCTTGCGATCGGAGGGACCTGCTGCGCGCCGCCTTTGCTCTCCTCCAGCGCGCAGAGGCGTCGGGCGAGACCCCGGTGACAGGTCAGTGCTGGGAGGCGCTCTGCACACGCTCAGGAACACCACCCCGTCCGGATTTGCGGCTTGATTTCCAGAAAGGAGAGGTGCCGGGGCTCAAGGCTGCCTGGGGAAGGTGAGGTTGGGGGAGATCCCGTGTCTTCTGTTCCGTACGATCCCAGATTTAGCATGCTAACCCCGGGATACTGTGGGCTTCGGGGCTTTCGTATGGGGTCGCCTAATAATAATAATAATAATAATAATAATAATAATATATTTATACCCCACCCATCTGGCTGGGTTTCCCCAGCCACTCTGGGCGGCTTCCAACAGAATATCAAAATACAGTAACCAATTAAACAGTAAAAGCTTCCCTAAACAGGGCTGCCTTCAGATGTCTTCTAAAAGCCTTCTATCTGAGATGCTGGAGGGCTGCTGCCAGTCAGTGTAGAGCAGCCTTCCTCAGTCTGGGGCGGATGGGAGTTGTGCGCTAAAACGTCCAGGGGGCACCAGGTTGGGGAAGGCCGCTGTAGACACGCCTGAGCCAGATGGGCCAGTGGTCTGATTTGGTATACCCGGTGTTTTGCCCAAAGATGCTAGGGCATCTCATGGTGTGTGTGTTTGTTCGGTTGGCGAGCTTAGTTCCCCAATTGTGCTAATGTGAGATACACAAAGGGGACGCGGGTGGCGCTGTGGTCTAAACCACAGAGCCTAGGACTTGCTGATCAGAAGGTCGGCGGTTCGAATCCCCGCGATGGGGTGAGCTCCCGTTGCTCGGTCCCTGCTCCTGCCAACCTAGCAGTTCAAAAGCACGTCAAAGTGCGAGTAGATAAATAGGTACCGCTCCGGCGGGAAGGTAAACGGCGTTTCCGTGCGCTGCTCTGGTTCGCCAGAAGCGGCTTAGTCCTGCTGGCCACACGACCCGGAAGCTGTACGCCAGCTCCCTCAGCCAGTAAAGCGAGATGAGCGCCGCAACCCCAGAGTCGGCCATGACTGGACCTAATGGTCAGGGGTCCCTCTACCTTTAAGGTACACAATGGCCCAAGTCTATTTTGGGGTGCACACACCCCAGTTTCTTCCTTGTGGTGGGACAAAGGCAGCACACTTGAGAGTGTCTTGCGCCCCAAAGTGTAACTGGGGCCAGAACAATGCCAGGACATCTTATTGGGTTCTGGGGATATTATCTGGGGTGGTTCATATCCTCTTTTTGAGGGTGTAAATCCTGAGTTCCTTATTCCTGAGTTGGTGTTTTGCACCTTGCCTTTTGAGCTTTTGATCAGACAGAAAGCTGTCCCTGGAAAGTGGCAGTCTCCTAATTGTTTGTGTGTTTCCCATCTTGGGGTGCAGGGATAAGTAAACTTTGATTCCTTACTCAGTCTGTTCCTTCAAATCTGCGTCCAATAAGGGGATAAGATTGATTAATTAATTAATTTGGGGTTTAGACACAGCATACCTGTTCCACATTTGTGAGAAATCCACCTTTCATTGTGATGGCAACTCAGAACCTGGAACTCCTTGTGTATTTACCACTTGCTAAAAACATTTTTGTTCAGGCTAGATATGTAAAATGTGGGCATGTGTTTTAATCTGGTTTTAGTTTCTCGTGGGTTTTAATTTCTTTTGAAAAGGTGTAGTTCCTAGTTGTTTTAAACTGTTTTTATTGACAATTTTATCGTTTAATTCTCTCTGTATATAAAAAAATAAATGTTTGGTCCCTGGAACCAGGGACCAATATTAATATAGCCTTTCAGAGAACGCGTGACTCTTAGAAGAGGTCCCTGCCCCAAAGAGCTTAAATAATAATTAAAAACCCCCACAGCTGGAGAGATAACAAGGAGAAACCAGGAAGGCATTCTGTGATGATCTGACTTACAGGAAATGGGTCACCTGGTCTCCTCCCAGTCATTATCTGGCTGGTAAACATTTTCTAGGCGCTGCATTGACTTTAATGGCACCCTCAGCCTAGATTGGCTTTTCCCAATTGTTGGATTTCCCCCTGATTTAAATTTGGACTCTCCCTTAATAACCCAAAACCCCACCCTGTGCTATCTTTATGAGTCAGTGTTTCGGTGTGCACTGACCAATCATCTCGGATCCCTGATACATACAGAGACATAATGGGCACCCTCCTCTCAAGCTGGGCATTTCTGTTGTGTTCCTGCCTCAGGAGGAGCGGTTCACATTATACCTGTTGCTGAGATGCCATGGGAGAATTAATTCCACAGCAGAGAGCCTTTAAGTGGTTTTCTGTTTGGGTTGGGCAGGCAGATTTCGTAGAATCGTAGAGTTGTAAGGGACCCCTGAGGGTCCTCCAGTCCAACCCCCTGCAGTGCAGGGATCCTGCCCGCAGCTGTCCCTGGGTGAGTTCGAACCAGCAGCCTTCTGGTGAACAACCAGCGCACTGACTCGTTGCGCCATGAGATTCCACAGACAGTAAAGGTAAAGGGACCCCTGACCATTAGGTCCAGTCGTGGCCGACTCTGGGGTCATGGCGCTCATCTCGCTTTATTGGCCGAGGGAGCTGGCGTACAGCTTCCAGGTCATGTGGCCAGCAGGACTAAGCCGCTTCTGGCAAACCAGAGCAGAGCACGGAAACGCCGTTTACCTTCCCGCCAGAGTGGTACCTATTTATCTACTTGCACTTTGATGTGCTTTTGAACTGCTAGGTTGGCAGGAGCTGGGACCGAGCAACGGGAGCTCACCCCGTCGCGGGGATTCGAACCGCCGACCTTCTGATCGGCAAGTCCTAGGCTCTGTGGTTTAACCCACAGCGCCACCCGCGTCCCTTCCACAGACAGTAGAGCTACCATAAAGCGTCCCTTTCTTCCAAGGATCAGCACCCACGCTGGGCGCCTGCGTTTTGTCTTTGCGGCTCGTCCGGCTCTTGTTGTCCGCTGGCCTCGGTTGCCCTGCAATAACCCTGGACTCTCTCTGAATTTCTTGCTTCCCCAGCCTCGGGTTCCTGAGTTCAAAGCAGCATCAGCAGTTTGCAACGGAGGACATTATAATAGCCCCGTGACTTAGCAGACCGGCTTGCAGAGACCCTGCCAGGGTTTGCAGCTGGTCTGAGTTCTCCTCCGAAGGATTTCAGCGGAGAGGAGATCTTGTTGGGGGTGTGCAACATGAGTCGACTGGGGAGGCTGTTTGGCTTCCTCTGCCTGTGGCTCCCTCACCTGCAGTGCGAAGGGTTCAGCTACACCCAGCCTGAGCAGGTGCACCTGTCCTATCCAGGTGAGTTTTACGGCTAAGGGGTTTTTGCGTGTCTTCAGTCTCTACCTATTTGATGATATTGGAGGATTAATATATTTATTACCCAACGTCCCAGGACAGGTCACAGTATTAAAAACAATATTATAAACAATTTAAAAGAACTTGCAAACATAAAATAAGCTAAAAAGAGAGCCAGCGTGGTGTAGTGGTTAAGAGCGGTAGTCTCGTAATCTGGGGAACCGGGTTCGAGTCTCCACTCCTCCACATGCAGCTGCTGGGTGACCTTGGGCCAGTCCCACTTCTCTGAAGTCTCTCAGCCCCACTCACCTCACAGAGGGTTTGTTGTGGGGGAGGAAGGGAAAGGAGAATGTTAGCCGCTTGGAGACTCCTTAAAGGGAGTGAAAGGCGGGATATCAAATCCAAACTCTTCTTCTTCTAAAAAAAAAATTAAAATCCTTCCGGTAGCACTTTAGAGACCAGCTAAGTTTGTTATTTGTATGAGCTTTCGTGTGCATTCACACGTCTTCAGATACACTGAAACAGAAGTCAGCAGACCCTTATATATAGTGAGAGGGTGGGGAGGGGTATTACTCAGAAGGGTGGTGGGAATGGGGGATTGGCAGATAGGTGTGGTAAACCTGTTGACTTTTAACGACTGCAATTGGTCTTACAGGAAAAGCAAGGGGAGAGATGGCTAAAGCAGCTTTACTATGTATAATGAGATAAGAATCCGATGTCTCTATTCACACCAGGTCTCTCCATGGTTTTAAGTTTGGTAATAAGTTGCAATAAGTTGTTTTTATTATTGGCTGTTATCCGCCCTGAGCCCGGTCTTGGTTGGGGAGGGCGGGGTATAAATAAAGTATTATTATTATTATTATTATTATTATTATTATTATTATTATTATTATTATTTTCAGCAACTTCTCTTTCCAGTCTATTTCTGAAATTCTTTTGTAATAAGACAGCTACTTTGAGATCTTGTATAGAATGTCCTGGGAGATTGCAGTCGTTAAGAGTCGTCAACAGGCTCATCACAGCTATCTGCCAATCACCCATTCCCACCACCCTTCTGAGTAATACCCCTCCCCACCTTCTCACTATATAGAAGGGTCTGGTGACTTCTGTTTCAGTGTATCTGAAGAAGTGTGCATGCACACGAAAGCTCATACCAAGAACAAACTTAGTTGGTCTCTAAGGTGCTACTGGAAGGAATTTTTTGTTTTGTTTCGACTACGGCAGACCAACACGGCTCCCTACCTGTAAATAAAATAAGCTAGGTCTTCTTCATCATCATCTTCATCTTCGCATGGCCTTTCATCCATAGATCTCAGGGCAGTTGACAGCTTAAAAATACAAGATAAAAACACAAAATGCATAATAAAAACAAGAACGAGAAGAAAACAAACCAATAACCTCCCACAACTAACATTTAACAGGTTATAGGATGCCAGTAGGCCCAAGGCCTGGTTGAAGAGGAACTTCGTTCCCTGGCGGTTAAAGGTATATAATGAAGGCAGCGGCTGAACCTCCCTCTACATCTACATCTGCGAGACAGATCTGACAGTGGTTTGCAGTGCCAGCAGCCATTCTCAGCGGCTTAACAATTATTATGGTTATTTTATTATTATGCTGTGTGTTGTGTTTTTGTTATTAAGCTCCATAAATTATGTTCTTAGTGTTGTACACTGCCCTGGGATCTTTGGATAAAGGCATAATAATAATAATAATAATAATAATAATAATACAGTGGTATACCTCGGGTTACAGATGCTTCTGGTTACAGACTCCGCTAACCCAGAAATAGTACCTCGGATTAAGAACTTTGCTTCAGGATGAGAACAGAAATCGCACTGTGGTGGCGTGGCAGCAGTGGGAGGCCCCATTAGCTAAAGTGGTACCTCAGGTTAAGAACAGTTTCAGGTTAAGAATGGACCTCCAGAACGAATTAAGTTCTTAATCCAAGGTATCATTGTATTAATAATAATAATAATAATAATAATAATAATAATAATAATAATAGTTACAGGTAGGTAGCCGTGTTGGTCCGCTGTAGTCAAAACAAAACAAAACAAATCCTTCCAGTAGCACCTTAAAGGTAAAGGTAAAGGGACCCCTGACCATTAGGTCCAGTCGTGGATGACTCTGGGGTTGCGGCGCTCATCTCACTTTACTGGCCGAGGGATCCGGCGTACAGCTTCCGGGTCATGTGGCCAGCATGACTAAGCCGCTTCTGGCGAACCAGAGCAGCGCACAGAAATGCCGTTTACCTTCCCGCTGGAGCGGTACCTATTTATCTACTTGCACTTTGTGCTTTTGACCTGCTAGATTGGCAGGAGCAGGGACCGAACAACGGGAGATCACCCCGTCACGGGGATTTGAACCGCCGACCTTCTGATCAACAAGTCCTCGGCTCTGTGGTTTAACCCACAGCGCCACCCGTGTCCCTAGTAGCACCTTAGAGACCAACTAAGTTTGTTATTGGTATGAGCTTTCACATTTCATCAGATAATAATAATAGCAACTTTTGATTTATTAATCACTTTCTCAACCACCATCTCAAAGATATTTACGCATAAGATAATTCAGGGCTGGGGTCTGCGTCAGGCGTCTTTGTAACTGTGCTGTAGCTTATCATGGAGAAGAGGGTTTTTGTTTTTTTGTTTTTAAAGTAATATTTATTAAAGTTTCCACACAAAAAATTTACAAAAATAGTAAAAAGAAAACACAAAAAATACAAACACTAAAGAAACAAAAACAATTAAAAAACAAATCCCTCTTTCAATATTTTACAGTTCATTTACTTATTTTCATGACTTCCTCACACCTCCCTCTTTTGTATTCCAATTCAGCAAATCCATACCCTCTCTATTTTCTCTTAATTCTTTGTCTTCAAATATTATGAATTCGTATTTTCATCTAATATCAATCCCTTTTTACATATTCCTTTTAACCTTATTGCTAAGACCACTTCTTTTCATTCCAACATCATTTTAACATTCAATAATTTTACAGTGTTTTTGATGGCTGTTAGTCATGATAGCTAGGCTGTGCCTTCACTGGCAGTGGTGATCCTGTTGCTGGAAGCACTGGAAGTGGGAAAGGGTTCTTGTGCTGATCCTGTTTCCTTCTTTGGAAAAGGCATCTAGTTCTGATGTTCTTAACACAGCTGCCCTGTCCCTTCCCCGCAGGAGACCCCACCACGATGATGGTCACCTGGACCACCTTTGGCCCGGCAGAATCCATCGTGGAGTTTGGCCCCGATCCGGGAGAGGCCTTCACTCGCTCGGCCAGAGGAGACGCCACGCGGTTCGTGGATGGCGGGAAGCTCAGGCACACCATGTTCATCCACAGGGTCACCCTCCAGGGTCTTGTGCCAGGACAGCGCTATGGTAAGGCATGCCGGCGTTCTGGAAATGTTTGGCGAGTGCCGCCAGAGAGAGAGAGAGAGAGACCCACCAAGCCTTGACCCTAGCTACCTCTCTGTTGATTGAGCTCAAGCAAGCATGGTCTGATCCCAGAAAGAGCCACGGCGGAGGCAGGGATTAGGCCTCGGTGGTCTGTTACTGTGAGAGATGGTCAGTACAGTGGAGCAGTAGGAAAAGGAGATCCAAGTTCAAATCTCTGCTTTGTGACAAAGCTCTAGGGCATAGCTGTCAACTTACAGATTTGAAAATAAGGGACCAGCAACCTTGGAAATAAGGGATCAGCAGCCAAAATAAGGGATTTTCCGAATACAGGTATGTTCAACTTCTGAGCCCCTCCAAGCCAAAGGCAGAAAGCCCAGCCAGCAGCCCAACGAAGCCTCAAGCGGTGGTTCCCACAGCGCAGAAACCCAGCAAAGGGATACAGCAGCAAGGAAAACCACCCTCACCTCTCCGCTGGGAAGCGCTGAGCAAAGGCGAGTCCCCAGGCAACGCGGCCGATTTGATCGGCACAAGGCATGCAAGCTCCACCCCCCCGTCGTTCTTAGACTCCTTATTGGGTGAGCAACGCAGCCAAGCAACACAGCTGGAGCCTCCCTCCTCCCTGGCTGGCAGGGAGGGAGGGAGGGAGGGAGAGGAGCTGCTTCCTTTGAAACCCGGGAAATTTAAGGGACATCATCAATAAGGGACAGCAGCGGGACACGGCGCTGGGATAAGGGAGTTTCCCGCCAAATAAGGGACAGTTGACAGCTATGCTCTAGGGTAGACTTTATGCCTCACCTGCCTCACAGGGTGGTTGTGAATAAGGCAAAAGTGGACGTGGACCTTCTCTAGCTTAGGGTGGCTGTGGGACTTGCTTTGGAAAGGGCAGTCCTCTGTTTAAAGGCAGCCCATCTAGGAGAAGGACCCTAAGTCTCTGCTGCCTTGCAGAACATCTTTGGGAGAAGAAAAGGCCAAAGAGCAGTGCTGTTTTGCAAGGGAAAAAAGGTACTCACCACAAGTGCCTCCCCTGTTCTCTTAGAACGGCAATGGCATCCACCTGAAATGTGCCAGAACTGAGTCCTGGTGAGTTCTGGCTCGGAAAAAAGCCCTGCTAAGGAGCAAACCTTACATGAATCTGGATTGGAGTCCCTAAGATGGTTGGATGGTGCCTTGTACGCCTCCTTCCAGCAATTCCTGCAGTCAAGTTGTTGCCGGATCTCTTGTTCTGCCTTCCTTTGGACCACATCAGTGAGGCTAAGAGCGGGGTCTTGTTGTCTGGGCAGCCCAGGACCTCCAGACACATGGCCCAGGCTTGTGTCTTGGGGGGGGGTCACTTTGGTGCTGGTAGTGCAGCAGTTTGACTTCACCCCCTGAGGCGCACTCCATTGTCTCTCCAGACAGACAAATGCCAAGAACGACAGGGTAGGGGGTGCCGGGGGTGAGTTTGTGGAACCGAGGGGGCGGAGGCCTGAAAAGTATTTCAAAACTGCTTAGAAGGTGAGAGCCATCTGGATGCCCAGCATTGGGCACGGAGATATCCTGGGCCAGCCTTTGTCTCCCCCCCCCCAAAAAAAATTTTTTTTTAATACTGATTTTCCAAAATTATAACAAACATAACAACAAACAAGAAAAACATTACAATATCAAAAAACAAGCAGACAAACAAACATTTATCCTGTTATAATCCCACTTTTGTTATCCTTGTTGGGTGACTTCCTCAAATCCCCCTAGCTGAGTTTCCATATAGCTCATTGTAGCAGTTTTCCAACACTATTTTCATATGAGATTTACTTGTTCAATTAACATCTATCTTTCTTTTCATTTTGACTTCTATCCATAACATTATGCATTGGACATAATTAAATCCTAGGCCAATCTGTTACAAATTTTTCTATTTAAGTTATCTTAACGTATTTAGTTAAATAGTCTTTAAATTTCTTCCATTCCTCTTGGTGCTCTTCCTCCTTCTGGTCGCGGTCTCTTCCGGTCAGGTCAGCTAGCTCCCAAAAGTCCATCATTGGGCCAGCCTTTGTCAACCCGGTGCCCTGCAGATGTTCTGGACTATGACTCCCATCAACCCAGGGCACCAGGTTGGCGAAGGGTGTCCAAGGTCAGCTCGGGTTGCTCGCAGGCGGGGTGGGAAGGGAGTGCTGCTGTCTCCCACATCACCAATGGGCACATTTCGTTTGGGCGCAGGAAATGAACGAGCTTTCAAACGCAGCTATAGCCTTATTAGACTTTACCGACTGGTGGGGTCTGCGTTGCTCCCGGGAGGGAGAAAGGAAGTCAAATGACACCGAGGTTGATTCAGAGAAAGAGTTTATTCTGCTCTCCGGATAGCAAAAGGCACTTGTGTGGTCAGTTCACAGCAAGTCCAAAGAAATGAGAGATTCCATGCAGTATATATATCCTCCAGGCACCCTCTCCCCCCTTCCCCAGGAATCCAACCACGTCAGCTTATACACGTAAGTTGACATCCATGACCATAAACAGTTGTTCCTGTTCAGGTACTCTTGACTATAAAAGGTTGTTCCTGTTCCTCTTCCTATACTCTTATCTTGGGGCAAGAAGAAGGTCACCAACTCTAAGAGCACTCCTGGCGCCGTTCCCGCGTCTCTTGTCAGACCTGGTAAGGTCTGTGCGTCATTGTGGTCAGGATGTAAGATAAGACCCAGATGTGTCATCCCTGCTCCACTCGGAACTGGCAAGGCCATCCATTGCCGTCACGGACTGATAAAGGAAAGGGTTTTGAGCACTTGCTTATACAGCTGGGTTTCTGTTTATACATTGGCTCAAGAGCTCAAGTTAATGCATTTTAGAAATGCTCCTTTGGAGAAGGAAAATGGGGATTTTGGGTCCCGTTTCAGACTGACTGCACAGAAACCCATTCCTTCACAGCATGTATATCCCACCTGGAAAATTATCCTGGGAGCTTCCGAGCTGATCTCTCCTGTCCTCCTTTGCAGCCTACCGCTGTGGAAGTGAACAGGGCTGGAGCAGGTCCTATGGTTTCTGGGCCTTGCTGAACGGCACCGACTGGAGCCCCCGCTTCGCCATCTTTGGGGACATGGGCCTGGAGAACCCCCAGTCCTTGCCTCGACTGCAGCAGGAGGCCGAGATGGGCTTGTTTGATGTGGTGCTGCACGTAGGTACGATCAGAGAGGGACTAATCCCGTCTGAGGATTTATCTTGGGGGGGGGGGGTGTGCGAAGCCAGCTCTCTCTATGACCCCCTTCCTGATTTGGAGGAGAAGACCAGCATTTGTACTTCTTAAAAATAAAGAAGTCCCCTTTTGTCCCCTGCAAATAGCCCTTACCCTGTTTGACTCCAATCTGGTTTCCCTCCACAGGGGATTTCGCCTACAACTTGGACACGGTAAGAACTACGTAACTGTAGAATTGGGAGGGATCCAAAGGGCCCTCTAGTTCACCCCCCACCTCCCTTGCAATGCAGGAATCACAGCTAAAGAGGACTTGCTACCTTTGGGATTGGAAATGGGTGGTTTAAAAAATGTTATTTACTTAGAGCAGTTGAATCCGGGTCAAAAAGGCTCCCAGCGTGGCTCATGTACCACCAAAACAAGACATTCCCCGTCCACAGGCTTACAACAATAAAGCAAGTACAGTGGCGCCCCGCAAGACGAATGCCTCGCAAGACGGAAAACCCGCTAGACGAAAGGGTTTTCCGTTTTGGAGGTGATTCGCAAGACGAATTTCCCTATGGGCTTGCTTTGCAAGATGAAAATGTCTTGCGAGTTTTTCCGACTTTTTTCGCTCCCCCCCTTTTTCTAAGCCGCTAATTGCCACTTTGCCGCTAATACAGTGGTGCCCCGCAAGACGAATGCCTCGCAAGACGGAAAACTCGCTAGACGAAAGAGTTTTCCGTTTTGGAGGCGCTTCGCAAAACGAATTTCCTATGGGCTTGCTTCGAAAGACGAAAATGTCTTGCGAGTTCCTGCGGGGTTTTTTCCCTTCCCCCCCTTTTTCTAAGCCGCTTATCCGCTAAGCCGCTAAAAGCTGCTAATAGCGCTAATCCACTAAGCCGTCAATGGGCTTGCTTCGCAAGACGAAAAAACTGCTAGAGGAAGAGACTCGCGGAACGGATTCTTTTCGTCTTGCGAGGCACCACTGTAATAATAATAATATGACATGCAAGGGGAAAGGGATGGGGAGGGGAGAGGAAAAAACAAAACCCAGCCATCGATTCTTAAGCAGTTGTTGTGTAATGGCAGAGCTGGCCTGTCCCCACAGAGCTGATAGAGCGAGTTCTGCTTCTTACTGCTGGGATGGCTGCCCTCACGCCGGCGCCTGGGAGTAACCACATCAGCGTGGCCGATGCCAAAGTCCGTGTGCTCCTCTGAGCTTACGAGAAGTCAAAATCCTCTGCCAAGGCAACTCCACGTGAAGCAGATTTGCACAAGTTCTTTCATCTTGCTTTTGGCTTCCCTGTTTTGCATGACGGGGCTTACGTTGGCGTGTCAACATCCGACCTCAGTTCTGTCTAGACTGGACTGTTGTGACATGCTGGAAACTTCATGGAAACATACAGGGGTGTGGAGCGTTGCTGTAGAATCCTTGTGGGGGGCTCTGCCTGAGCTTTGGGGAGCCAGACCCTTCCCCTCACCCCAAGCTTGCTTTTCCCTGTCTTGCAGAACAATGCCTACGTTGGAGATGCCTTCATGAGGAAGATTGAGCCTGTGGCCGCCTTAGTGCCGTACATGACTTGCCCTGGGAATCACGAAGAAAAATAGTGAGTAGAAACCGGCTAACTGAGAATAAACTGGTTCAGCAGGCGCTTAAAAGAGTACAGTGGTACCTCAAGTTAAGTACTTAATTCGTTCCGGAGGTCCGTTCTTAATCTAAAACTGTTCTTAACCTGAAGCATCACTTTAGCTAATGGGGCCTCCCTCTGCCGCCACATGATTTCTGTTCTCATCCTGAAGCAAAGTTCTTAACCTGAAGCACTATTTCTGGGTTAGCGGAGCCTGTAACCTGAAGCGTATGTAACCAGAAGCGTATCTAACCCGAGGTACCACTGTACATTGAAGGCACATCCCAGATGTCAGTAGGGAGGGCGATTGAGTTCTTACAGGTGTGGAACAGGTGCATCCGGAAGATTTTGGGCATCACATTGGCAGGACAGAGTCTCAAACAAAGATGTGCTTCCTCAAGCCCACATTCCCAGCAAGCATGTCTGCACTCCTGCCTCAGTGACATCTACGCTGGCTTGGCCATGTCCACAGAATCAAAGATGGCAGGATCCCCAAAGATGTGCTCTTTGGGGAGTTGGCTTCCGGCATCAGACCAACTTTGAGCTACAAAGATAATAATAATAATAATAAAATTTATTTATACCCCGCCCCCCCCAGCCAAGACCGGGCTCAGGGCGGCTAACACCAGGTATAAAAACAATTGATTAAAATACAGCTTAAAAACTAGATTAAAGTACTACATTAAAATGCAGCCTCATTTCAGTAGAAACTCAAATCAAAAACCTTTGGGGGATGAAAACGTCAAGTCTTCACCAAGGCCAACTATCCAGACTGGTCCTACGTGGACCAGAAAAAAGCCAGGGAAGTCCCCAAATAGGAGTTCTATCACAGAAGGAGAAAGGAAAAAGGGGATCAAGTTGATTCCAAGCCAAAAGCCAGGCGGAACAACTCTGTCTTACAGGCCCTGCAGAAAGAAATCAGATCCCGCAGGGTCCTGGTCTCATGAGACAGAGCATTCCACCAGGCCGGAGCCATCACTGAAAAGGCCCTGGCTCTGGTTGAGGCTAATTTGACTTCCTTAGGGCCCGGGACCTCTAGGGTGTTGCTATTTATGGACCTTAAGGTCCTCCGTGGGGCATACCGGGAGAGGCGGTCCCGTAGGTACGAGCATGTCTGCCAACATGACACGAAGACTGGCAGCGTCAATCCCGCTGTGTGGGAATCCCTTGTAGGCGACCACTGTGCCTGGAGACAGACGGTCAGGTTGTGCCTCCAACAGCAGTGACCAGAAGAGGAATGACCACTGGGAGGAGGGCAGAGAGAAGAAACGCCCTGGTGCATCTGCAGACGCCTTCATCTGCCCCAGCTGCAGCAAAACATGTCTCTCCCATATTGGTCTCAGCTGCAACTGTCCCAACAGCTTGACCTCTCCCCCCAAAGATTCACTCCTCCACTGTCTTCCAAGACAGACAAATGCCACTATTATGTGGCACCAGTAATGGTGCCAATTCCACCGTTCAAAGCAACCTCACAGGTAAAATGGTGCCAAGTTGCTCAGGGCTTTATGTACAAATAGCAACCCACTATCAAATTGGCAACCGGCACAGATCCCTGAGCACAGGAGTATGCTGACAGATGGGGGGGTATAAATAATAAATTTATTATTATTATTATTACATATAAACTTCAAAATGAAGGGCAGCGGCTGAGACGTCCCTTTCCCCCCCGTGACTTTCTCCCTCGCTTCCTCTTTCAGCAACTTCTCCAACTACCGCTTCCGCTTCAACATGCCCGGTGACACGGAGAGCCTCTGGTACAGGTGGGTGTCGTCTAGCCCAGGCCAAGCGGCCGGATTTCCTGCTTGTTTGTGGCCGTCTTGCAAAATGCTGAAGAGGTGGCTTGTCACTAGAGCCATCCGGGTAATGTGTGCATTTATGCTGATTAGCGTAAAATGCAAGCTTCCTGGAAAACAGGGCCTATTGAAGAAGCCAGCACCGTTACCTTGAGGGCATCGCTGGCCATGCCCAGGAGAGCTCAGGGGTTCACAAAGTGAGTGGCAGCTCCCTCTGCAGAAGAGGGGGTGGTATTCCCCAGGGGGCCCTAGGAGAGGCGGGGGGTTGCTGAAGGTGTAAACAACTCTCAGACTTTGAAAAGCTGGTATCACGGGACCAAGTTCACCCGTTGGGTGAATTAATTAAACCAAATACAGTGGTGCCCCGCAAGACGAACGCCTCGCAAGACGGAAAACCCGCTAGACGAAAGGGTTTTCCGTTTTGGAGGCGCTTCGCAAAACGAATTTCCCTATGGGCTTGCTTCGCAAGACGAAATGTATTGCGAGTTCCTGCGGGTTTTTCCCCCTTCCCCCCCCCTTTTCCTAAGCCGCTTATCAGCTGATCCGCTAAAAGCCGCTAAACCGCTAATAGCGCTAATCCGCTAAGCTGTCAATGGGCTTGCTTCGCAAGATGAAAAAACCGCTATACGAAGAGCCTCACGGAACGGATTAATTTCGTCTTGCGAGGCACCACTGTAGTTTTAATTGGATTTTGATTAAACAGGCAATTCATTGTTCCTGGCTTGAATTTTATTGTGTCACTATCTTCCTTAGTGGGTCTTGCAAAGCGCTATTCTGAACAGAGTAGAGGGCACTGGGGATGAGTTTACGGAACTGCAGGGGCAGGGATCCCAAAAAGTTTGAGAGCCACACAGCTTCTCAATCCTAGAATTGTAGGAAGGGACCCCGAGGGACATCTAGTCCAACCCCCTGCAATGCAGGAATCTCAACTCAAGCATCCATGACAGAGGGTCATCCAACCTCTGCTTAAAAACCTCCATGGAAGGAGAGTCCAGCAGCTTCCAAGGGAGTCCGTTCTCCTGTCAAACTGCTCTTACTCACAGAAAGTTCTTCCTGATGTTTAGACGGAATCTCCCTTCTTGTAACTTGGAGCCATTGCTTCGGGTCAATGACTCAATGCTGGGTAAATCGGTTGGAAGATTTGGAGCATCTCCCCAGAGCAATTGGCTGGTTTTAACACAAGCCAAGCTGGGTGCACAGGAGCGTAGAAGAGAGGGAGCTGTGAGCAGCCCAGCCTGGTGCATTCTAGGCATAGCTGTCAAGCGTCCCTTATTTGGCGGGACAGTCCCTTATCCCAGCGCCATGTCCCGCTGCTGTCCCTTATGGATGATGTCCCTTAAATAAGCTACTGAATGTAATGGGGCCCTTTCTATGTCCAGCTGTCCTTTGTCAACAACAAATTGTTGCTGTTTTTTGTGTGTTGAATATATGCTGTATGGTAATTTATAGACCTAATAGGTATCTAAAGCCATTTGCACGCAACAAAATATGTATTTTATCAAAGTAATTGTTGATCCCTTATTTTGGTTGCTGATCCCTTATTTTCGAGGCTGCTGGTCCCTTATTTTCAAATCTGTAAGTTGACAGCTATGATTCTAGGGCTGGGCCTTGCCATCTTGAAGTGTGACACTCCTAATAATAATAATAATAATAATAATAATAATAGTAGTTTATTATTTATACCCCACCCATCTGGCTGGGTTTCCCCAGCCACTCTGGTCAGCTCCCAACAGAATATTAAAAACACGATAAAACATCAAACATTAAAAACTTCCCTAAGCAGGGCTGCCTTCAGATGTCTTCTAAACATTAGGTACAGTGGTACCTCAGGTTACAGACGCTTTGGGTTATGTGTTTTCAGGTTGTGGACCGCGGGAAACCTGGAAGTACCAGAAAGGGTTGCTTCTGGCTTTTGCAGCTTGCGCATGCCCAGAAAGGCCAAATTGCGTCACACGCATGTGCAGATGCGGCGCTGCAGGTTATGAACGCTGCTGGTTGCAGACGTGCCTCCGTCATGGATTACGTTCTCAACCCAAGGTTCCACTGTAGTTGTTTATTGACTTGACATCTGATGGGAGGGCATTCCACAGGGTGGGCACCACCACCGAGAAGGCCCTGTGCCTGGTTCCCTGTAACCTCACTTCTCGCAGTGAGGGAACCGCCGGAAGGCCCTCAGAGCTGGACCTCAGTGTCGGGCAGAATGATGGGGGTGGAGACGCTCCTTCAGGGATACTGGGCCTTTGAGGCCATTGAGGGCTTTAAAGGTCAGCACCAACACTTTGAATTGTTCCTGGAAACATCCTGGGAGCCAATGTAGGTCTTTCAGGACCGGTGTTATGGGGTCTCGGCGGCTGCTCCCAGTCATTCCTTACATAGTGAGGCTTGTTGGTTTTCTGGGGTCCCCTGACTTCTCATCTTTCCCCCTCAGCTGGGACATTGGACCTGCCCACATCATTTCCTTCTCCACCGAGGTCTACTTCTTCTTGAAATATGGACAGCAGCTTGTGGCAGAGCAATTTCAGTGGCTGGAGAAGGACCTGCAGGTGAGGAGCAGACCCCTGTTTTTTGGGGGGTGAGGTGGGAAGGGGGAAAGTGGCAGCTTGCCTCTGGGAGGGTTGGCATCACCTACCCACTGCTGACGGCTACCTTTCCCTCTCTGGCAGGAGGCAAACCAGCCTGAACGGCGCAAGGAACGCCCCTGGATCATTACCATGGGGCACAGGCCCATGTACTGCTCCAACAACGACCAGGATGACTGTACGCTGTACGAGAGCATTGTAAGTGAGAGGAAGGAATTGTAGGTGTAGAATGGACACCAAGGGTCATCTACTCCAACCCCAGGCAATGCAGGAATCCCTGGCAGATGGCTTCGCAACTTTTGCCAACACTCTCCAACCAAGGACAGTCCTTTCCACCTTCTGAGGGAGTCCTTTCCACTGTCAAACAGCTCTTACTGCCAGGAAGTTCTTCCTAATATTTAATGCGAATCTTCTTGCTTGTCATTTGAATCCGTTGGTTCGAGTCCTACCCTCTGGAGCAGCAGAAAACAAGCTGACTCCCTCTTCCTTGTGACAGCCCTTCAGATCTTCTTCTTTGGCGATCCCTCGTAGCCGAGTAAGATTGTCTTCCATAAACACGGCCTTAACAGTGAGTCCATAAGTGGCTGTGGAGGCCAGTTCTAGACCCACACGTCCTTCCACAGTGGGGACATTGGTTTCCGGGCGGGAGTTGATCACGGTGTGGATTTGCCAAGCGTGCCTTCCTCCTAGCACGTTTCTCCCTTGCGTCTTGAGTTTGAGTTTCTTGAAAGCCCATGACATCTTTGGTAAAGGTGGTGTAGTGGTTAAGAGCGGTGGACTGGTAATCTGGGGAACCGGGTTCGCGTCTCCGCTCCTCCACCTGCAGCTGCTGGGTGACCCTGGGCCAGTCACACTTCTCTGAAGTCTCTCAGCTCCACTCACCTCACAGAGTGTTTGTTGTGGGGGAGGAAGGGAAAGGAGAATGTGAGCCGCTTTGAGACTCCTTAGGGTAGTGATAAAGCGGGATATCAAATCCAAACTCTTCTAAAGGCTGTTCTCCAGCTGGAACGCTCGCAGGCCAGTGTTTCACGGTTGTCGGTGTTTATGCTACATTTTTTTAGATTTGCCTTGGGAGAGTCTTTAAACCTCTTTCGTTAATCACCACCATTACACTTCTTGTTTTTAAGTTCGGAATAGAGTAGTTGCTTTGGAAGACGGTCATCAGGCATCCAAACAACATGACCAGTCCAACGAAGTTGATGTTGAAGAATCATTGCTTCGACACTGGAGATCTTTGCTTCTTCCAGTACACTGGTATTAGTTCGCCTGTCTTCCCAAGTGATGTGTAAAAGTTTCCGGAGACACGGTTGATGGAATCTTTCGAGGAGTTGGTCTCCTCTTTCCCAGGCTAAACATACCCAGCTCCTTCAACCGTTCCTGGTTTGGTTTCCAGACCCTTGGTCATCTTGGTCGCCCTCCTCTGCAAACCTTCCAGCTTGTCAATATCCTCCTTAAACAGGGGTGTTTATGCCATGTCCCACAGAGCACACAGTGTAGAAAAAGGGCTTTTCATGCTTGGCACAACTAATTCCATTTGACCCAGATACTAGGAAAAGCAGGAGGTTGTGGAAGGAAAGATTCCCTTCAGCTCCTAAGATTTTACTAGGCATTAGTTCCCACACTGTCAAACATATCTAGAAATTTGTTATTTGGCTTATTAAAATGAGAGCTGAGGTTTTTTTCGAAGCTGGGTTCTCCGCTCAGTACCACATCCTGTCTTCTGCAGAACTGAGGTGGGGACGCATTCTTATAATAAAAATAATAAATTTTATTTATACCCCGCCCTCCGTGGCCAGAGCCAGGCTCAGGGCAGCTAACACCAATAAAATCACAGTAAAAACATAATGGGGGGGACCACTTTAAAATATGGGTTAAAATGCAATTTAAAATGCAGCCTCATTTTAAAATAACCAAAGGCCAGGTGGAACAGCTCTGTCTTGCAGGCCCTGCGGAAAGATGTCAAGTCCCACAGGGCCCTAGTCTTCTGTGACAGAGCATTCCACCAAGTCGGGGCCAGTACTGAAAAGCCCCTGGCCCTAGTTGAGACCAATCTAACCACCTTGCGACCTGGGACCTCCAAAATGTTGTCATTTGTAGACCTTAAGGTCCTCCGTGGGGCATACCAGGAGAGGCGGTCCCGTAGGTACGAGGGTCCTAGGCTGCATAGAGCTTTAAAGGTCAAAACCAGCACCTTAAACCTCACCCTGTACTCCACCGGGAGCCAGTGCAGTTGGTAAAACACTGGATGAATGTGATCCCGAGGCAAGGACCCCGTAAGGATCCTCGCCACGGCATTCTGCACCCGCTGGAGTTTCTGGGTCAGCTTCAAGGGCAGCCCCAAGTAGAGCGAGTTACAATAATCAAACAATTATTATACAATAATCCCTAAGAACCTAGGAAGAGCCTACTGGATCAGGCCAGGAACCCATCTAGTTTTCACAGGGGAATGCCTGTGGGAAACCAGCGAGTAGAAGGTGAGCACAAGAGCTACCCCCCCCCCAGGGTTTCCAGAAACAGGCGTTCAGAAGCGTTGCTGCCTCAGATTGTAGAGGACAGAGCATAGCCATTGTGGTAGGAGCCATTGAATGCTTTCTCCTCTATGAATTAGTCTTATCCCTCTTTTAAAGCTGCCGAGGTTGGTGGCCATTGCTGCCTCCTGTGGCAGGGAGTTCCACAGGGTTATAGGAAAAAAACTGCTCCCTTTCCCTTATGGGGTACTCCAGGGCCTGTATAGAGTCCTTAAGTGGGTTACCTTTTGGTAGGAGAAAATAACAGAGGCCAACCAGAGTATGTTGAGCAGCAAAGTTACTAGTAAACCTGATCTTTATTCAAGGAACTGTTGCAACAGGGTCCCCACTCACCCCCCCCCCAAATAAAACATACATACATCACAGAAGAAGGCAGTCTACCTGATAATGGTCACTGATTGCATTACCTGGGCGGTCTGGCTATTCTTTAAGTTCCTGAATCCAGGTCACAGGTTTACCCTATTCATCCACAAATACACCCTTAAGACAGGATTTGCAAGCAAAAAGACAATGGGAAGACTTTCCCCATTTGCCTCCGGTCCTGCAGACTCAGAGGAATATCTGATGTCATTGGGAGAGTCAAAATGGCTTCAGGATTGCTCTCCCATGCTATTTGAGACATGTGGTTCATATATTTAGATAGGTGTGCATTCATGAATATTTATTCTATATTTGAGACCTTAAAATTCTTATAACAGCAGTTTTAACTACGCGCTGCGTGAAGAAGGGCTTTCTTTCACCTCCCCTGAATCTCCCAACATCCAGCTTCATTAGTGTTATGAGAGAGGGGGGCAAACTTTTCTCTATCCGCTTTCTCCAGGACAGGCATAATTTTTAAAATTTCTGTTGCTTCGCCTCTGACTTGCCTTTTCTCCAAACTAAAAAGTCCCAAGCATTGCAACCTTCTTTCACAGGGGAGTCTCAAGTAAGTAGAGGGCTGGCATGGATTACTGTATTTTTCGCTCTATAGGACGTACTTTTTCCCCTCCAAAAATTAACTGGAAATGTGTGTGCGTCCTATGGAGCGAATGCAGGCTCCTTGGCTCCAGCGATAGAAACGGCAAGCCTCCGGAGGCTTCACGTTGCTTTTGCTAAAGCCACCTGAAGCCCCTGGAGCGCAGCGGGAACTCCTGCTGCACTCCGGAGGCTTCAGGCAGCTATCCGCAAGCCTTTGGAGCACAGCAGGAATTCTCGCTGCGCTCTTTTTTTTTTTTTTTTTTTAATTTATTTATTAAGGATTTTCTTGTTTTACAGAAGGGTAGTGCCTCGTATTTTTTTTCCTTCTTCTTCTTCCATGTAACGTTTTTACAAATCCGTTTCATTTGTTGAGGCATTAGGGGGAGAAGAAAACAGAAATAAAAAAGAAAGGGGGGGTGGGGAGAGGGGGGGATGGATGGGGGTGGGGTCGGGTGGCGGTGTTTCTATTATGTTTAATGTATGTAGAGTTTGGTGTCAGCGTTGCTTGTGTTGTTCACTTGTGTTCCTTTGGTGGTGAGAGAGGTTGGGGTTGGCTTAGGGTGTGATTGTTTGCTTGTGATTGGCTGTGGTGATCTTTGTTTTCGTGTGTGAGTGAGGTGGGTGGGTGTTTTGGATCAGGTTAGCCATATTGATTTGTATGCTGTTGGTGGATTATTGTCATTGTCCTGTTGGGCTGTGTATGTGATAAAGGGGAGCCATACCGGGGTGAAGGCGTCTTCTTCTGTTTGTCCCCGTGTCAGTTTCAGTTTATTAGTTAATTTTTCTAGTAGGGCTGTTTCCCATACTATTTGGTACCATTGGTCCATGCTTACTCCTGACAGGTCTCTCCAGTGTCTGGTTATGATGCTTCTGGCTGCTGAGAGCAGGTGGGTTATGAGTTCTTTGTGGTGTAAATGGGCATTGTTGTCTTGGAAGATGTTTAGTAGGGCCAATTCTGGGGTGATGTCTATTACTTGCTTAGTTATTTTACATATTTCTCGTATGGCTGTTGTCCAGAATAGTTGAATTTTGGGACACTCCCACCACATGTGGAGGTATGTGCCTGAGGAGGTGCACCCTCTCCAGCATTTTGGTGAGCTTCCTGGGTGTATTAGCGCTAGTTTCCTTGGTGTTAGGTACCACCTGTAGGTGAGTTTCAGTGTGAGTTCTTTTCTTTTTGTTGATATGGATTTAAAGGGGGGTTTAGACCACATTCTGGTCCATTGAGTGGGGTTAATCTCATAGCCTATGTCATTCTCCCATTGTTTTTTGATTGTGTCTAGGGGATTTGCGGGATTTTGGAGTAGTATTTTGTATATTGCGGATACCGTCCCTTTACCGTTTCCCTTTGTTGTTAGGAGGAGGTTTTCGAAGGCTGTCAGGGGCCTAGTTGCTGCTGATTTTACTGTTGGGTTGTTTAAGAAGGCATGTAGTTGGTGTTGTGTTAACCAGGTCATTTGGGTGTCTTCTAGTTTGTCTTGTATTTCTTGTGTTGACAAGGGTTTGTTATTTTTATAAAAGTCTATTAGGCGATATAAGCCTTTGGTTCGCCAGGTTTTTATCTGGAGGTTTTGTGCTGCATGGTGGAATAATGGGTGGTACGCCAGGGGGATTAGTGGGGATGGGGTTGGGGAGAGTTTGCCTATTTGTGTTTTCCATGCTTTGAGCATGGTCTGTGTGTACCTGTTAAGTGTTGTGGGAATTTTCTTTAGTTTGTTTGGGAGGAGTGGGTATGTTGTGGTGCAGGTGTTTTCAATTGTGTCCCTCTCTAGGTGTACCCATTGTTTTGTCTCATCTTCTAGTATATATGGGATTATATGGCGTATTTGGTTGGCATTGTAATATGCTTCTATATTGGGGATTCCCCATCCTCCTTCTGAGGTGGGGAGGTGCAGGTATTTGGGGCTTATTCTTGGTTTTTTATGTGAGAAGATGAAGGAGTGTAGTTTTCTCTGCCAACTGCGAAGTTGTGTTGAGGGGATCCAGATTGGGAGGGTTTGGAATAGGTAAGTTAGTTTTGGGAGTGTGATCATTTTGATCATGGCTATTTTGTCTGAGAGAGTGAAATTCGTGTTATTCCATCTCTTTAGGTCTTTGTTAATTTGTCGCCACAGGGGCTTGTAGTTGTGGAGGTACAGTTTATTGAGGTTTCTGGTTATTTGTACCCCTAGGTATCTGAACTTGGTGTGGCAAAGTTTTATTTTGGTGACCTTCGTGAGTTCTTTTTGGGTGTGAGGAGGGGTGTTGAAGCACATAGCTTCTGACTTTGTAAAATTTACCTGTAGGCCCGACACCATTGCAAATGTGTTGAGTTCTCTGATTAGGGAGGTTGCTGTGCTTATGGGGTCTGGTGTTGTGACCATTAGGTCATCTGCAAAGAGCCCTAATTTATAGGTTCTGCCTTTTATTTCCACTCCCTTGATGTCTGTGGCTGCTCGGATGCGGATTGCTAAGGGTTCCAGAGCCAGGATAAATAAGAAGGGAGACAGTGGGCATCCTTGTTTTGTGCCTCTTTGGATAGCTATAGTATTAGAATCCATATTGTTAGTTCTGCATTTTGCTGAGGCTTGGGAGTATATTTGTTTGAGGATTTGTAGGAAGTTGGGGCCAAATTTCATGTTAGTTAGTACTGCTAATATGTATTTCCACTCCAAGCAATCAAAGGCTTTGAGGATGTCTAGGGACATGATTGTCAATGGGAGTTTCGTTGCCTTGCTGTGTTCGATCAGGTTCAGTAGTTTCTTGATGGGGTCTGTTATATTGCGGCCAGGGACAAAACCAGTCTGGTCTGGGGCTATTAACTTGTGTAGGAAGATTTTTAGGCGGTTGGCCAAGATTGATGTGAATATCTTGTAGTCTTGGTTTATTAATGAGATTGGGCGGTATGATTCTACTTTGAGGCTGTCTTTTAGTGGTTTTGGGATGGAGACTATTTTGGAGTGGGTCCAGGTTTTGGGGATGGGGGCCCCTTTTATGATGTCGTTGAATAGGCGGGTCATGTAGGGCATCAAGGGTTCTTTGAATTTCCTATAGAATTCTGCTGTGAAGCCATCTGGGCCTGGGGCTTTGTGTGGTTTCAGGTTTTTGAGGACCGCATCTATTTCCTCTGGGGTGATAGGGCTGTCCATGAATTCCTGTTCCTCATCAGTTAGGGTAGGCATGGTCAGTCCTGCTAGAAATGTTCTGATTTCCTTCTCTGGTGGGTTATGGGAGGTGTATAGGTTGGCGTAGAATTCTGCAAATTCTGAGGTTATTTCTTCGGGGGAGAATGTTATGTTGCCGTCTTTTTTGGTGATGCAGTGTATTCTTGTTTTGAGTGCTTTTTTCCTACATCTATTTGCTAGTAATCTGGAGTTTTTCCCTCCATATTCGTAGAAACGTTGTTTAGAGTATAGAATGTTGATCATTGTTTTGTTAATTTCTAGGGAGTCTAGTTCTCTCCTTTTTTTTCCTATAAGTTTGAGGAGTTTTTTAGATCCTGTTTGTTTGTAGCGTGATGAGAGGGCTGTGATGTCTTGTTCTATTTTGCTAATTTTTGAGGAGGTTTGTTTTTTAAGGAATGTTTTCTCTTTTATGCAAGCTCCTCTGGTGACCGCTTTCATTGCGTCCCATAGGAGGGGGGTTGTTATATTGTTTACATCATTTTCCTTGAAGTAGTTTTGGAGGGTTTTTGTGAGACTCTCTCTAATTTGTTTGTTTGTAGTTAGGATGGGACTGAAGGACCATGATGGGGTGGTTTGTGTTCCTTCTCCTATTTTAACGATGACTTCTACTGGGGCGTGATCTGTGATTTTAATGTTACCTATGTTTGTTGATTCCACTGAGGGGATCAGACCCTGTGTGAGTAAAATGCTGTCCAGTCTGGACACTGTATCATGGCGTCCTGATTGGAATGTATGGCTGATGTCTCCCGGGTTTTGCTCACCCCAAATGTCGTAGAGACCCCTGTTTTTTAGCATTTTTAGTAACTTGTAAGAGTTCCTAGTTGTTGGGGGTTTCCTTCGGAGGAAGGTTGCCCATGGGGTTGTGGGGTGGATATCTTTCAGGGATAAACCTTTCAAATTTAGATTGAGGTCCCCTCCTAGGATTGCTTCCCCTTCAGAGAAGGAGAGGAATTTGTTTAGTGTCTTCTGGAAGAATTCTAATTGTTTGGTGTTTGGGGCATATATGGAGCCGATTGTCAGTTTGATTTTGCCATCTAGTGTCCCTTTAGCGAAAATGAATCTGCCTTTTTTGTCCTTGAGGACTGTTGTGGCAGTGAAGTTCAGGTCTCTACTGAGTATTATGGCTACACCACGAGCTTTCCCTGAGCCTTGTGCGACCCACTGTTGACTGAAGCGGGGGTCGCTCAGGAGTTTGCTGCCTTTGGGTGGGTTGTGTATTTCTTGTAGGAAGGTGATGTGTGGTTTCATGGTGTTTATGTATGAGGTGATGCGTTTTCTTTTGATGGGGTTTCCCAGCCCCCTCACATTTAATGTAATTGCTTTTAGGTTAGCCATCTTGCTTATCTTTTATGTGGGGCGATTCCCTGCCAACCCGTTCGGGTTGTCTTGTGTCTCTCTCTTCGTGTTGTTTAAACTCGCTGCGCTCTTAAGGCTTGTGGTTTTCCGCCTGAAGCCCCCAGAGCACAGCGCAAACTCCCCTGCACTCCAGGAGGCTTCAGGCAGCTATCCGCAAGCCTTTGGAGCACAGCAGGAATTCTCGCTGCGCTGTGAAGGCTTGCGGATAGCCGTCTGAAGCCTGGAGATCGAGAGGGGTCGGTGCACACCGATCCCTCTTGCTCTCCAGGCTTTGCTTCGCTGGAGAGGCGCTGCACAGTTTTCCCTCTCTGCGCAGCGCCCCTTCAGCGAAGCGGGAGGAGAAATGGAAGGGGCTCCGTTTCTCCTGCTCCTCCTCCTACTCCGTTTCTTCTGCTGCTTCGCTGAAGGGGCGCTGAGAAGAGAGGGGGAGAATTCCCCCCCCCCATTCTCCCCCTCCTATGGCCCGGTGCATCCTATAGAGCGAAAAATATGGTAATCTGTTCTCTCTCCCTCTCCCTCTCTCCTTTCCCCCCACCTCAACTTCCCAGATCCGCCGAGGCCTTGACCCACAGCAGTTTGGCTTGGAGGACCTGTTCTACAAATACGGTAGGTATTCTCCTCCTCCTTCCCTGCCCACACCTCCATTCTGGCTATCAGATCTGTTGAGATTATTATACATGAAACCAAAGCTAGCATAAATCAGCCCCGAAGAACTCCAACAGTGACACAGACCTCGGGCTTCTCACGGGAGACCTAATGGTCAGCCGTCCCTTTACCTTTACCTTACTTTCAAACATTTTTTCCAATTCATTATATATCATTTCCCAATATTCTTTTCCCGGTTTACAAGTCCACCACATATGATAAAACATACCCTCTACCTCATTATTAATCTGTATGATGTTGCATGTTGAAGAATTTAATAGTAAATACATAAATACAATGGAGCCGGCGACTTTGGGGAAGCAGAGGTTGGGGCATGGGCTTCTCTGTCAGTCTGGCACCAGCTGCTGTTCTCTGCCTTGGCAAAAGCTTCTTCTTCTCCTCCCTCCAGGGGTTGACCTGGAGCTGTGGGCCCACGAACACTCCTACGAGAGGCTGTGGCCGGTCTACGACTACAAGGTGATTCCAGGCTTGGCAAAGGGGCAGCGTCCTGTTCAGAAGCAGAGAAGGGCACCTGAAACCTGGGATAAGGGGGAGAGTCCTTACCCCACAGCAGAATCTTCGCGGTGGGAGATTCGGAGACCTTGCTGGGTTGGAATCTGTAGAATCTGGTTCTCTGCCATGCCGGCTTCAGTGGCTGGGAGCAGCGAGAATCATCCCAGAGCAGGCATCCCCAAACTTGGCCCTCCAGATGTTTTGGGACTACAACTCCCATCATCCCTAGCTAACGTGGATGATGGGAATTGTAGTCCCAAAGCGTCTGGAGGGCTGAGTTTGGGGATGCCTGTCTCAGAGTTTTGCCAGCAAATCCTGGGCCACGTGATCTCCTTTTGCAAAAGGGTCCCCTGCTCCGTGGAACTGCCCATCCTCAGGCAACTGGCCTTGAAGGGGCTGGTGCCATTCCACAGACTCGCCAGCAGGAATTTCACCACTGCTAAAAAAGTCCTGCTCTTCTTACTTGAACAAGCCCAATCTCTTCTGATCTGGGAAGCTAAGCAGGGTCAGACCTGGTTAGTACTTGGATGGGAGACAGTGTAGGAATATGGGCTGCTAGGACCTGGGAGACCAGAGTTACCTTGGCCCAGTCATGGCCTCTCAGCCTAACCTACCTCACAGGGTCGTTGTGGGGATTGAATGAGGAAGGGGGAAGGACCAGGCTCACCACTTTGAGCTCCTTGGAGAAAAAGGTGGGATATATAGGAAATACAGCAAATTTAAAGTACTGGAATGCTCTCCCTAGGGAAGTTTGCTTGGTGC
The DNA here is from genome assembly GCF_964252035.2 of Podarcis erhardii. Lineage (NCBI taxonomy): Eukaryota > Metazoa > Chordata > Lepidosauria > Squamata > Lacertidae > Podarcis > Podarcis erhardii. Next base: position 90,161,489 of record NC_138511.1, read on the forward strand.
CTTAATTACACACCTTTAGGCGTCAGGCAAAAGCATTGCTTTTTAACCAGGCCTTTGCTTGATCTGATCCTATACCTTGGATAGGCAAACTAAGGCCCAGGGACCGGATCTGGCCCAGTCGGCTTCTCAATCCGGCCCGTGGATGGTCCAGGAATTAGCATGTTTTTACAAGGAGTAGAATGTGTCCTTTTATTTAAAATGCATCTCTGGGTTATTTGTGGGGCATAGGAATTCATTCATTTCCCCCCATATAGTCCGGCCCCCCACAAGGTCTGAGGGACAGTGGACCGGCCCCCTGCTGAAAAAGTTTGCTGACCCCTGTCCTATACCCTTTTAAAATGTGGCTCTTTTCTGGAAGTGTGTTATTGTTTTTATTCTGATTATATATGTTGTGATCTTTTCTGTAAACTGCCGTGAGACCTCCGGGTATAGGGTGGTATATAAACAACAACAACAACAACAACAACAACAACAACAATAATACAGTAAATGAATAATCCTCCTCGTCTCTCTTTCTCCAGGTTTGCAATGGCAGCACCGAGGCCCCTTACACCAACCCTTGTGCCCCTGTTCATATTATCACTGGATCAGCTGTAAGTGTGAGGTGTTGGGTGGGCGGGCAGACTTAATTTTAAATGGTGGCTTATGAGCTAATTACACCGTCCTTCTGAATATATACAGAGTTCCTCACATATCAGACTGTTTTGCCCATCTAAGCCTAGTGTCAGGGTGCTGTCAGCGGCTCTCGGCTGGCTGCCCAGGAAAGTATAAGACAAGGAAGAATTTCTTACAGACCTATTTTATTTCAGTCTTTACAGAGAGGCTGTAGGACCCAGCCTCTTGGATAATGGCGTTGTCCAGTGGCGTAGCGTGGGGGGTGCAGGGGGGGGCCCAGCCGCACCGGGCGCAACATCTGGGGTGGGGGCGCGCTCGCCGCCTCCGGAGTCGCCGAAGAGCTTCGGGCGCAGGCTGTAGCAGAGCCCCATGTCTCGCGGAACCAACGAGCTGTGCGCGCGTCCGGGCTGAAGGCATCCGGCAGACAGCGGCTCTCAGTGCTCGCCGCGGTCCCCGCGCGTCAGAGCCGCGGAGGGCGCGCCAGGCAGCCCCTCCTCACAGCCCCCCCGCCGCTGCTGCAGCTGCTGGGCCATGTTGCATTTTCCTCGCCTCTCTGCCCTCCTCCTCCTACAGGCAAGCGGCGTCGTTTGGGCGGCAGCGCCAGCGGCAACTCGCCTCAGATCACCTGACACGGACCCGCCGCCGCCGCCATGGCTACCTTACCGTAAATACCCCAGTCCAGGCAGCAGCAAGAAGAAGCTGGCAGCGGCGGCACGTTAGGGGTTAGGGGCACAAATTACTTGCCTTGCCCCAGGTTAAAGGTAAAGGTAAAGGTACCCCTGCCCGTACGGGCCAGTCTTGACAGACTCTGGGGTTGTGCGCCCATCTCACTTAAGAGGCCAGGGGCCAGCGCTGTCCGGAGACACTTCCGGGTCACGTGGCCAGCGTGACATCGCTGCTCTGGCGAGCCAGAGCCGCACACGGAAACGCCATTTACCTTCCCGCTGGTAAGCGGTCCCTATTTATCTACTTGCACCCGGAGGTGCTTTCGAACTGCTAGGTTGGCAGGCGCTGGGACCGAACGACGGGAGCGCACCCCGCCGCAGGGATTCGAACCGCCGACCTTTCGATCGGCAAGTCCTAGGCGCTGAGGCTTTAACCCACAGCGCCACCTGCGTCCCTGCCCCAGGTTAGGGGGCACAAATTACTTGCCTTGCCCCGGGTGCTGACAACCCACGCTACGCTACGCATTGTCCCAAGTGACTCTACACCTCCACCCCATCTCTTCCCCATTTGTCATTCTCTTCGTCTCCTCTATAGGTGCTGCTATGTGCTCCCTGTCTTTGAGCTCTTTGTTCTCCTACTTTCAAGGCTCACCAGGTTCTGGGAGATGGAGGGCCTGGCATGCTTTCCGGTGATAAAGTGTCAGCCAGGTGTTGCTCTGGCTCTTCCACAATTCCCCAGCTTCCCCCCCTAATCTGCCTCTGAGCTTCGACCTCCCGCAAACCCCTCTTGTAAATCGATACTGTCTTCCTCTTCCTCCTCCCTGGAAGAGTCAGAATGGAGAAGCGGTACTCCAGCACTCCTCCTCTGCCTAATCCCTGACACCTAGGGCAAAACGTAATATGAGTCTGCTAATATGATCAGGCCATTGGTCCATCTTCTGCATCATCCCGGGACCAACAAGATGCTTCAATGGGAAATCAGTGAGCACAAAAGCATTCTCCCCTCCTGTGGTTCTCAGCCACTGGTATTCCGAAGCACTGCTGCCTCAGGTTGTGGAGACAGAGTATAGACATTGTAACTAGTAGCCCTCTGAATTTTTCCCATCCTCTTTTAAAGCCATCCCAGTTGGTGGCCATCACTGCCTCCTGTGGCAAGGAGTTCCGTAGTTTAGCAATGCATTGCATGAAGAAGTAATTCCTTTTATCCTTAATTCCTTAAGGCCCATAAATAGCAACACCCTAGAGGTCCCGGGCCCTAAGGAAGTCAGATTAGCCTCAACCAGAGCCAGGGCCTTTTCAGTGATGGCTCCGGCTGGTGGAACGCTCTGCCTCATGAGACCAGGGCCCTGCAGGTTGTTCCGCCTGGCCTTTGGCTTGGAATCAACTTGATCCCCTCCCCCTCTATCCTTTTTCCTTTCTCTTTCTGTGATGGAACTCCTATCTGGGGACTTCCCTGGCTATTTTCCGGCCCACGTAGGACCAGTCTGGATAGTTGGCCTTGGTGAAGACTTGACATTTTCATCCCCCAAAAAGTTTTTGAGTTTCTGCTGAAATGAGGCTGCATTTTAATGTCGTATTTTAATCTTGTTTTTAAGTTGTATTTTAATCAATTGTTTTTATACCTGGTGTTAGCTGCCCTGAGCCCAGTCTTAGCTGGGGAGGGCGGGGTATAAATTATTATTTATTATTATTATCTGTTTGTCCTGAAACATTTGGCTTCATGGGATGTCCATGAGTTCTAGTGTTATGAGGAAGAGTGTTGTTTCCTCCCGCCGGTCACTGGTCTCCAGGATTTGGGGCAGAGAACAGCTTTTGTCATCACCTTCCATCCATAGCTGTCAACCATCCCTTATTTGGCGGGAAACTCCCTTATCCCAGTGCCGTGTCCCGCTGATGTCCCTTATTGATGATGTCCCTTAAATTTCCCGGGTTTCAAAGGAAGCAGCTCCTCTCCCTCCCTCCCTCCCTCCCTGCCAGCCAGGGAGGAGGGAGGCTCCAGCTGTGTTGCTTGGCTGCGTTGCTCACCCAATAAGGAGTCTAAGAACGACTGGGGGCTGGAGCTTGCATGCCTTGTGCCGATCAAATCGGCCGCGTTGCCTGGGGACTCGCCTTTGCTCAGCGCTTCCCAGCGGAGAGGTGATGGTGGTTTTCCTTGCTGCTGTATCCCTTTGCTGGGTTTCTGCGCTGTGGGAACCACCGCTTGAGGCTTCGTTGGGCTGCTGGCTGGGCTTTCTGCCTTTGGCTTGGAGGGGCTCAGAAGTTGAACATACCTGTATTCGGAAAATCCCTTATTTTGGCTGCTGATCCCTTATTTTCGAGGCTGCTGGTCTCTTATTTTCAAATCTGTAAGTTGACAGCTATGCTTCCACCTGGTAGCCTTCCAACCGGATATGCCACCCAATTGAGCCTGGGACCTTCTGAATGCATTTCATGTGCTCCACCTTTGAACCACGGTCCCATTCCTAAGTACTGAATGGTTCCCTAGTTGTGATCACTATCACAACGCAAGTCGGGCTGCAGGTCACAGAGTGCCACCTTGCTGTCTCCCCCCATCTGAGCAGTTTCCAGAAACAAAGTGAGGGGAGGGAGAAGGGAAGCCTAGGCAACTGGAAGGTGTTAGGGCAGGATTTCCTAAAATCGGCATCCCTTGTGGGGAGAATCAGGGGAAACTGGAAGGGTAAATGATTGCCAGTCTTTGAAAAGTTTGTATCACTGGCTCAAGGTCATCAGATTTCTTCAGTTAATTAAACTAAATGGTTGTAATTGGATTTTTTAAATATATAATAATATTTATTATTTTCCATACATAAACATAACAGAAGAAAAAGCCAACAATAATAAAGGAAAAAGAATGAAACGGAAGAAGAAAAAAGAACACAAAACATAAAATACATCAAATCACCACATAAGCTTAATTAATTAATCAAAATCCATCTTCATAAACATATTACTTGACTTCCTCAAATCTCTTCCATCTGAGTTTCTTAGTAATTATATATAGCAGTCTCCAATATCATTATTTCATAAATCCATATCACAGCCATAATTATATTTCCCAACTTTTCTTATCGTATGTTTTCTTATTTATTTATATAATCCCAATTTAATCCTAGGCCTAATTGATTCTTTCAGGTGATTACATATCTTTAATGTTACAATATTTATTCAAATAGTCTTTAAATTTCTTCCAATCTTCTTGTTGTTCCTCTTCTTTCTGGTCGCGGATTCTCCCGGTGAGATCAGCCAGCTCCATAAACTCCATCATCCATCTGCCATTCGGTTTTAATTGGATTTTGAATAAATGCGCAAATAATAATTCCTGATTTGGATTGCATTGTGTTATTTATTATCTTCCTTAGTGGGGCATACAAACCGCTATTCTGAATAATGCATTTATAGGGTAGGAGGCACTGGGGATGAGTTTATGGAATCAGGGAGGCCCGAGAATGTTTGAGAACCCCTGGGTTCTCTGTTGTGCAGCTCGGCCAGCCCTCCCCAACCGGGTCCCCTTCAAATGTTTTGGACTGCAACTCCCATCTGGAGGGCACTAGGTTGGCAAAGCCTGAAAAAGCTGTGCACTGTGGAAAACTCTCAGCTGCCCGGCCTTTGAGCCTCTTCCTTCCTCACCCACCAGGGCTGCAGAGAGCGACTTGACGCCTTTGTCCCCGATCCACGAGAATGGAGCGCCGTGCGGATTGAGGATTATGGCTACACCCACATGCAGATCATGAACAGAACTCACGTTTGGCTGGAACAAGTGTCGGACGACCAGGTAGGCAGCATTTAAGTCCTGCGAAAGAGCAATGCAGAATAATAATAATAATAATAATAATAATTAATAATAATAATTTGTACCCTGCCCATCTGGATGGGTTTCCTCAACCACTCTGGGTGGCTTCCAACAAAGATTAAAAGTACATTAAAATGTCACACATTAAAAACTTCCCTAAACAGGGCTGCTTTCAGATGTCTTCTATACATCAGGTAGTTGTTCATCTCTTTGACATCTGGTGGGAGGGCGTTCCACAGGGCGGGCGCCACCACCGAAAAGGCCCTCTGCCTGGTTCCCTGTAACTTGGCTTCTCACAGTGAGGGAACCACCAGAAGGCCCTCAGCGCTGGACCTCAGTGTCTGGGCTGAATGATGGGCGTGGAGACACTCCTTCAGATATACTGGGCCTTTGAGGCCGTTTGGGGCTTTCAAGGTCAGCACCAACACTTTGAATTGTGGTCGGAAACGTACTGGGAGCCAATGTAGGTCTTTCAAGACTGGTGTTATGGGGTCTCGGCGGCCGCTCCCAGTCACCAGTCTAGCTGCCGCCTTCTGGATTAATTGCAGTTTCCGGGTCACCTTCAAAGGGAGCCCCACATAGAGCGCATTGCAGTAGTCCAAGCGTGAGATAACCAGAGCATGCACCACTCTGGCGAGACAGTCTGCAGGCAGGGAGGGCCTTATCCTGCGTACCAGATGGAGCTGATAAACAGCTGCCCTGGACACAGAATGGACCTGCGCCTCCATGGACAGCTGTGAGCCCAAAATGACTCCCAGGCTGCGCACCTGGTCCTTCAGGGGCACAGTTGCCCCATTCAGGACCAGGGAGTCCCCCACACCCACCCGCCCCGTCCCCCCAAAACAGTACTTTTGTCTTGTCAGGATTCAATCTCAATCTGTTGGCACATCTGGTTCAAATATAGGGCTTTGTAGAAACATTATTATTATTATTATTACTACTGCTGCTGCTGCTGCTACATTTATGTGCCACCTTTTCTTCCGATGAGCTGAAGGCAATGCACATGGTCCTCCTCCTCTCCATTTCATCCTCACAACCCTGTGAGGTAGGTTAGGTTAAGAGACAGTGACTGGCTCAAGGTCACCTCATGAGCTTTGTGGCTGAGTGGGGATTTGAACCCTGGTCTCCCAGGTCATAAAGGTAAAGGGACCGTTGACCATTAGGTCCAGTCGTGACAAACTCTGGGGTTGCGGCGCTCATCTCGCTTTGTTGACCGAGGGAGCCGGCGTGCAGCTTCCAGGTCATGTGGCCAGCATGACCAAGCCGCTTCTGGCGAACCAGAGCAGCGCACGGAAACACCGTTTACCTTCCCACCAGAGCGGTACCTATTTATCTACTTGCACTTTGACGTGCTTTTGAACTGCTAGGTTGGCAGGAGCAGGGACCGAGCAATGGGAGCTCACCCTGTCATGGGGATTCGAACCGCCGACCTTCTGATCAGCAAGTCCTAGGCTCTGTGGTTTAACCCACAGCGGCGCCCATGTCGTCCCAGGTCAAAGTCTATCCATCACTATAACCATTACGCCACCCTGGCTCTCAACACGATGCTGAAAACAATGCAGGGGCCAGACACATCTGGGGGTCCCAATTAGTAAACGTTAAATATATCTTGAACATTTTTTGTGTCTGGAGCAGGGGAATGGGATCAGGGGCCCCAAGGCTTCTTCTCATCGGGGATCCAGTGGGTATGAATGGTTCCTGTGCTCCGGCACGAGGCCATGGCAGGCCTGCTGCAACCCTGGCTGACATCGGAGTGCAGCTGAGCTGCACCATTGGAAACCACTGCATTCGCTTGGAGGGTGGATGGCGGCTAATGGATTGAGGTTGAATCCTGACAAGACAGAAGTACTGTTTTTGGGTGACAGGGGGCGGGTGGGTGTGAAGGACTCCCTGGTCCTGAATGGGGTAATTGTGCCCCTAAAGGACCAGGTGCGCAGGCGAAAAATACGGTAACTGCAGCCAGGTTGTACATCTTTTCCTGGAGGGACCCTAACCCAAAGACACACTCTCTCACTCTCTCTCTTTGCTTTTCAGAATGGGAAGGTCGTGGACGGGATTTGGCTGATCAAAGAACTGCACGGCCCAGAAGCCTGGCACTAGCAGGTCCTTGGTGGCCTCCCTGTTCCCTTCCTGGTCTAGACGGTGTCTGTGGCCTTTACCTTGTGACAACCAGCTTTCAACGCAGGAAGAAGAGGATGCCACCAGATCCATTTCCCCTACGAGTCCCAGAATCAGTAAGAACATCAGATGATCACGGCGAGGGGATAAGGCCAACGGCCCATCTATTCCAGCACCCTTTTCTTGCCCCCAGAGGGAATCCCGCAAGATTCCCTCCAAGCACAAGAGCACTTTCTCCCTTTCTGTGGCTTCCAGCAACTGGTATTCAGAAAAGTTGCTGCCTCCAGCTGGGAAGGCAGAGGACAGACATCATCGTCATCTATAGCCGTCATTTTCGTTGGCTCACCCCATTAGGTTCTCCTGTTATGAAAAGTAGCATTTTCTCTTTTGGATTTGAGCTCAGGAAGGTCACCAAGGCAGCCGTGGGTAGCAGGGCAGGCCATTATAAGGGGCGAAGCTTTAGTTTTGCAAATCTCTCCAGTGAGGGGTCTTAAAATTATGCTGTGGGGTGTGAGTGATTCAAATCTGCTATAATTTTTGTGACTGGGCAACATTCAGCCTGGTTAGTCTGCGTTGGATGAAGAAGCACATAAACTGCTTTAGGAAAAGCAAAGAATTTAAATTGTACCTTCTGAAAATAACCATAATAATAATAATAATAATAATAATAATAGAAAATTAATATATAGCGTAACTGCAAGTACTTGGAAATCATTTTTGATGGTTGCTATGCAATTCTGCACACAATCTGCTTACCAAGCAACTCTAAAAAAGGTAAAGGGGCCCCTGACCATTAGGTCCAGTCTTGACCGACTCTGGGGTTGTGCACTCATCTCGCTCTATAGGCTGAGGGAGCCAGCGTTTGTCCACAGACAGCTTCCGGGTCATTTGGCCAGCATGACTAAACCGCTTCTGGCGAACCAGAGCAGCGCATGGAAACGCCGTTAACCTTCCCTCCGGAGCGGTCCCTATTTATCTACTTGCACTTTGACGTGCTTTTGAACTGCTAGGTTGGCAGGAGTCCAAGCAACACTAAATAGTATTAATTAAACCAAAATACATTTGGAGTTCCCAAGCCTGTTCAGGGAGATGGGGGCATTTCGCAGGCCCCCAGCTGGCTCCAGCCACTGGCCGGCAGCCGGGCAAACTCCAGTTCTCAGAACAGTATCAATCAGCGACTCAAGCCTTGGAAACCTTTAGAGATTGAGTACACTCTAATCAGCAGAGTCAATAACTCTTCACAATGGAAGTGGCTGACAGAGGCATTATGTAAGCATATTTACAGGCATTTATTCAGCATCAGGACAAAAGAAAAACATGTCTGTTCCCAGCAAGCTGCGCTGGAATGTAAACAGACATGTGACATACAACAAATCCACACATCTGTTTAGGTGGAACGAAACATCATAATCCTAACAAAGCCACGTTACAACTTTTTAGCACTCCTCATTTTGGGAAGTTGAAAAATGCAATCCGCCCTACTGTGGGTAGAATCCTGCTTTGGTGTCTTTCCTGCCCTCTCTGCATTCTCCTCTTCAGCAACCACAACCTGGGATTTTTTCTCCCTTCATCAGTGCAGTCTTTTCCTTCGCTTGCTCCTCAGACCTGAGGCAGGTGTTTGATTCGCATCTCTACTCAGAACATGACCAAGCGGAAAGTGAAAGGAAATTAATATTATTAAATGGCCGGTTGGAAATGACATGCAGCCGCAAGCTTTTTGAAAGAGTTAAGAGCCATGGGAGTTGCTGTCATCTATGCAATAATCTGGTGTGAATTGTGTTTTCCTGTAGTGCAGGACAGAGACAATATTGTTTTCCCCCCACGAGAAAGAAATTACTTGAATAAAAGTTTGAAAAAAGGGAAGCCCAGAATACTACAGTTCTTTTTTAAATTCAGCAACTAGAAACAGTTGCTTGTATAGATGACCCTTGGGGTCCCTTCCAATTCTACAGTTCTTTGATTCTATAACTACCTGCTCAAGCCGAGATATACTGAAACCTAAGAAGACAGTATCTGAAGAAGTATCTGAAGAAGTGTGCATGCACACGAAAGCTCATACCAAGAACTAACTTAGTTGGTCTTTAAGGTGCTACCGGAAGGAATTTTTTTATTTTGTTTTGACTATGGCAGACCAACACGGCTACCTATCTGTAACTAAGAAGACAGGTTGGTCACATCTAAAAAGATGACACAAAGGATGTTCACAGAAGGCACAAACTAGCCTGTATTAGTGCATTTTACCATGGTTTTGACATCATCATCATCATAATTTATTATTTGTACCCCGCCCATCTGTCTGGGTTTCCCCAACCACTTTGGGTGGCTTCCAACAGAAGATTAAAAATACGTTAACATCAGTCATTAAAACCTTCCCTGAACAGGGCTGCCTTCAGATGTCTTCTAAACATCAGGTAGTTGTTTATCTCTTTGACATCTGATGGGAGGGCATTCCACAGGGTGGGTGCTACTACTGAGAAGGCCCTCTGCCTGGTTCCCTTTAACTTGGCTTCTCACAGGGAGGGAGCCACCAGAAGGCCCTCAGCGCTGGACCTCAGTGTCTGGGCTGAATGATGGGCGTGGAGACACTCCTTCAGATATACTGGGCCTTTGAGGCCGTTTAGGGCTTTCAGGGTCAGCACCAACACTTTGAATTGTGCTTGGAAACTTCCAGGGAGCCAATGACGGGTGTTATGTGGTCTCGGCGGCTGCTCCCAGTCACCAGTCTAGCTGCTGCATTCTGGATTAATTGTAGTTCCCAGGTCACCTTCAAAGGTAGCCCCACGTAGAGCGCATTGCAGTAGTCCAAGCGGGAGATAACCAGAACATGCACCACTCTGGCGAGACATTCCACAGGCAGGGAGGGTCTCATCCTGCGTACCAGATGGAGCTGGTAGACAGCTGCCCTTGACACAGAATGGACCTGTGCCTCCATGGACAGCTGTGAGTCCAAAATGACTCCCAGGCTGCGCACCTGGTTCTTCAGGGGCACAGTTGCCCCATTCAGGACCAGGGAGTCCTCCACACCTGCCCGCCTCCTGTCCCCCAAAAACAGTGCTTCAGTCTTGTCTGGATTCAACCTCAATCCGTTAGCCACCATATATCCTCCAACCGCCTCCGGACACTCACACAGGACCTTTTCAAAATTGTAGCGGTGAAAATCTGGATTTAGAAAGCATGGGTCTCAGAGGATTCCCCCTTGCTGCTCCTTCTTCAGCCTGCAGGTTAGCTCTAAATCGGAACAAACCCAGCTGCTCTTTGCTCCGATCATGGGCTGATTTTTCGCTGGGGGGGGGGGACAACACGCGTGAAGCAGTAGGACAAGTGGAAGTGTGGATCAGCCCTAAGACACACACACAATACAGTCTTGAAGGCATTCTAGATTTGCAGTGTTTGTAAAAAGCAAAGATTTTTTTTGGGGGGGGTCTTCCTGCCTTTAAATGGCCTCCCCCTGGATTTACTGCAGCCAGTGGGGCATGAGAAGGGGAGACGAAGAGGACAGGGTGGGGAGCAATGGCCTGGTCCCTTGGGGGGCTGGAGTATTTTTAGCCGGGTAGGTGACAGCATCTGTTTGACGCTTCCTCCAAGTGGCATCAGCAGCCTTGAATCTGTAGTTTTTCTTAATATTTAGATATTCCCCTGCTGGGATTCAGGCCGAGGAATAGGGAGAGACGTGGCTCAGATTTTAAATGCAGCTGCCTGCACCGCCAGGCCCCTGGCTTTCATTGCTGCTGCTACTATTGGCAATTGCGCTCCCTTCACCTGAGGGCAGGTTGCAACATTAAAATACCAAGATTAAAAACAGTTTAGGACACCTTGCAGAAGTAAGGCAGGTGCTCAAAGCGTATGCCTCAAGTGTCAAAAACTAGGGCAAAGAGGTTTGTCTTCAGCATTTGGTGGAAGCTGTATAATGAAGGGCCCAATGGGCACTTTGTGGGGAGGGAGGGCCACAGCTTAGGGGCCACGACGGAGAAAGACACCTCCTCATGGGCCACACAATAAGTTTCTGGGGGTGGAGGAACTACTAAGAGGGCCCCCTCGGCCCATCTCAGCACCCGAGAGGGTATTGGGGTATTGATGAAGCAGAACAATGCCCTGAGGTCCACCGGTAAGTGGTAGACCATCTAAGTACTATGCATGCAGAAGTTTCCAGGATCAAGACTAGGAACGATCATTTAATTCATTTATGAACTGCTTACTATGGGGCATTCCGAAGCGATTTACCAACTTTGTTGTTGTTGTTTAGTCGTGTCCACCTCTTTGTGACCCCATGGACCAGAGCACGCCAGGCACTCCTGTCTTCCACTGCCTCCCGCAGTTTGGTCAAACTCATGCTGGTGGCTTCGAGAACACTGTCCCACCATCTCGTCCTCTGTCGTCCCCTTCTCCTTGGGCCCTCCATCTTTCCCAACATCAGGGTCTTTTCCAGGGAGTCTTCTCTTCTCATGAGGTGGCCAAAGTCTTGGAGCCTCAGCTTCAGGATCTGTCCTTCCAGTGAGCACTCAGGGCTGATTTCCCTAAGAATGGAGAGGTTTGATCTTCTTGCAGTCCATGGGACTCTCAAGAGTCTCCTCCAGCACCAGAATTCAAAAGCATCCATTCTTCGGCCATCAGCCTTCTTTATGGTCCAGCTCTCGCTTCCATACATCACTACTGGGAAAACCAGAGCTTGAACTATACAGACCTTTGTCGGCAAGGTGATGTCTCTGCTTTTTAAGATGCTGTCTTATAAAGCAGTTACATATAATATTATTATTATTATTATTATTAATAATAATAATAATAATAAATTTTATACCCCACCCTTTCCGGTTCAAAAACCGGGCTCAGGGTGGCTAGCAATAAATTTAAAACACTTAATTGTAAAAACAGCATAAAATACAGTATAAAAAACATGAATAACAATAAAATTAAATATTCAGAAATCAATTTAGGGGAAATAAGCATTAGATAATCCCCAGGGCTAGCTGGCTGAATTGGTCCTACTTGGGCCAGAGAGGCGGCCAGGGGAGAATTAGCTGTGGGGTCTCAGAGCGGGTGATCTTCATAAAAGGTGAGGGGGAGGGAAGAGAAGGGAAATAAAAGATCAGGCTGAATTCAAATTAAAGGCCAGGCGGAATAGCTCTGTCTTACAGGCCCTGTGGAAGGAGGTTAAATCCTGAAGGGCCCTGGTCTCATGGGACAAAGCATTCCACCAGGTCGGCGCCAACACTGAAAAGGCCCTGGCCCTGGTGGAGGATAGTCTTGACTTCCTTGGGGCCCAGGACCTGTGGTTATTCATGGACCTTAAGGTCCTCTGCAGGGCATACAAGGAGAGGCGGTCCCGTAAATACGAGGGCCCTAAGTCACAAAGGGCTTTAAAGGTCAAGACCAGCACCTTGAACCTGACCCTATACTCCACTGGGAGCCAGTGCAACTGGTAAAGCACTGGGTGAATATGCTTCATATAAAACAATGGTGCGTATAAAAACAATTAAAAAGCCAATTATAAATATAAAACCAGCTTAGAACTACAGCACAAAAATAACGACCAATTCAGTTTCAAAACAAGATGCCAGCTGAGGTGATGATTTTAGAAGGCTGGAAGAGGAATGTCTTTCGCAGGTTCCAAAAACACAACAGAGAAGGTGTGTGTCTGACATGCGGTGGGAGGGAGTTCCAAAGGTGCCACCACACTAAAGGCCATGAACCCGAAATTATGCAGAAGGCAGCTGAGCAGATACGATCTGCAGAACACCCTCTCCAGCGTGATGCAGGGTAAGGCAATGTTTTAGGTATCCTGATCTCAATCTGCCTAGGGAATGCCCCCAACCCTGAAATTCAGCATAGCTGTCAACTGTCCCTTATTTGGCAGGAAACTCCCATATCCCCACGCCGTTTCCTGCTGCTGTCCCTTATTGATGATGTCCCTTAAATTTCCTGGAAATGACTGACAGAATCCGAGACCAAGGTGAAGAGTCGGTGAAAGAAGATTGGAAAAAATTTAAAGTTTATTTACAGAAACATTGTAAAATTAAGGAATGTTAGAAGGTTGCTGGAATGAAGTAATGTGGTCTTAGCAGAAATGATATAAGGATTAGGTTAAAATTGACTTTTTAATTTGTGAAAGACGTGAATAACAGTATATCAAGATAAATTATTAGGATAAAAACAAAGTTGGAAGGATTTGCTGAAACATCTAATTGAATTAGAATACAAAAAAGGGAGGTGTGAGGAGGTCAAGGAAATAAGCAGATGAAAAATAAGTTACGGGAAGGTTTGGTTTGTTTTTGTTTGTATTTTTCTGTGCTGTTTTTCTTTCTTTTTCTTTTCGATTTTTTTGTCTGTTTGTATTTAGTGTGAATTTAGTGTTTTCTTTTTGTAACCTTTAAAATTGGAATAAATATTATTTAAAAATAAATAAATAAAAGAACTGGCAGATGTGGAAAAATAATAATAATAAATTTCCTGGGTTTCATGCTCGCCCGGCTCGAGAGGGAAGCAGCGGCTCGGGGTCCTCTGATGCGAGAGAGAGAGAGAGAGAGAGAGAGCGCGCACGAGCTGCCGCGTCTCCATCTCTCCCTTTTCCCCCTCAGTGGCGCGTAGTGAGGAGACAGGTGGCAGCAGGCGGGCAGGTAGCCCCTCTCTTATGAGACTTCCGCCTCGCTGCCAGGGGAAGCTGGAGGCAGTGGCTGAGGAGGTGGCCTGAGGGAGGAGGAAGAGAAGGGGATGGGGAGGGAAGCAGAAGGGCGGCGCTTCAGGGCTGCCACGGTGCCACAACCGCCTCATGCCAGGCTCGCGGGCAGCGTGGGCGAGAGTCTCTCTTCCTCCCTCCCTCCCTCTCTCTCGGGCAGGGAAGGGCCGATGGAACTCCTTGCGCCAGGACGACGGCAGCCCCAATGTGCTGCTTAGCATCCCCTCCAACCAGTGCAGCATCTTAATGTAGTGATTTCCCCCTCTGCATACCTTTCCTAACTCTATTTTTATAAATTCTTTGTCCATCCACAGTTCAAATTTTTACTACAAGTTTTCTGTCAATCCTACCAATGTATGTAACTCTTGACAATAGCTTTTCAACTAAATTATAAACTTTCTCCATTCTTTATGAAAGAGGTCCTCTTCCTGGTTTCTAATTCTGCCTGTAAGCTTTGCCATTTCGACGTCGTTCATCAGTTTTGTCTGCCCCTCTTCTTTGGTGGGACTTGTAGACCCTTAGGATCATCTAGTCCAACCCCCTGCAAAACACAGTCAGTGGCAGCCAAAGCAGCATGGCTCCATGAGTGCCGGATGGATTCCTGTATAAACTAAGCCAAAATCCCTTATTTTGGCTGCTGATCCCTTATTTTCGAGGCTGCTGGTCCCTTATTTTCAAATCTGTAAGTTGACAGCTATGCCCTGAAAGCTTGGAGAGACACTGCCAGTCAGTGTAGACAACACTGAACTAGATGGAGCAGTTTCCTACATTCCTCTATTTGGCTTTTGCTGCAATGCCCACGAGGGGGAACCCTTGCTCTGCAACCGAGTCCCAAATTTAGGAGGACTGAACAGGACTTTAAATTTCCACGTTTTCTTACAAATTAACATGCCAGGCTCATTTCATCCTCCCACCCCAAAAACAGCTCTGCGTTCGTTTAATTGCAAAACAGGACTTATTTGCAGAAAGGTTTGGGCTAGGCCCTGGAGAGACAAGGGTTCGAATCCCCATGCAGCCAGGAGCCTTTCCGGAGCCTACCCTAAAGGGTTGTTGTTGTTGTTGTTGTGATGATAAATACAGGGAGCAAAGCAGCACCCCAGAGGAAAGCTTGCCTGCCCTAAACTATGAATTTAGAAAAACAAAAACAAAACGGTCATGGTGATTATGAAAATTAATACCATTAATCTTGAAAATCAGATTAATCATGTTAATGTGTTTTCAGTGATAATAACTTTTATACGATGGTTTTGATAAAGTCAATGCCATTGCTACTAGTAGTTCATGTTAATGTGTTTACAGTTATAATTATTTTATACTTACGATGATCAAAATTAAAACTATCAATATGCACGTTTAGGATAATTAATATATTTAGTTGCACTAATATATTTAGTTGCACTTGCACTAATATATTTAGTTATAATTATTTTATGCTTACAGTTATCAATGTTAATCCCGTCGATATGCGTGATTAGGTTAATTACATTAATGTATTCACGGGTATAATTATTATTATTTTTTATAGAATATTTATTAAAGTTTTCAAAAATAATACAATGTAAAAATAAAAAGAAAAAAATGACAAAAATAAAAACATTTAAAAACAAATACAATTTCCATTACTTATTTAGTATAATTATTTTATACTAATCATTACATAGATTAATAATTGGATGAATTACAAGGGTCATATTAATATATTCACAATTATTTCATATTACCGGATTTTAAATCAGTATTATCGATGTGAATAACAACAACAACAATAATAATGATAATATCAATACAAAATATTGATATTCTTCAGTATCTGAAGAAGTGTGCATGCACACGAAAGCTCATACCTAGAACTAACTCAGTTGGTCTTTAAGGTGCTACTGGAAGGAATTTTTTTATTTTGTTTTGACCATGGCAGACCAACACGGCTACCTATCTGTAACTGATAATATCAATGTTTGTACAGTTAGGGTGATTTTCCTCCCGCCCCTCCCTTCTCCTCTCCCCGTCAATCAATCCTTGAGGCAGCCAATAGGCGTGCGGGCTCCTCCCCTCCCCTCGCTATCCCCAGCGCTGCTGGGCGACGCCGCCCCCCCCTGAGGAGCGCCGCCAATCGGAAGCCTCCCCGGCTGTGCGGCGGGGAGGGGGGCGTGGCGGCTGTTGCCGTGGCGACGGCGGGAGAGCGGGCTTGTGCCCGGATGTTGCCTGCTTTCGGCCGGGCCGGCTCCCAAGATGGCGGCGGCGGCGGCGGCGGCGCGGCGGCGAGGGGGTCCCTGAGAGGAAGCGGGAGGCGGCGAGGAGAGCGAAGGCAGGCAGCGGGGACGGGGCGCGGAATTGGAAGCCGAGTGTTCTCGGGGTGGGGGCGGCCCACCTTGCGGGGTTGTTGTTGGCGGGGTCCATTTATCGATATTTCCCCTGTTCATATCCCGCCTTGGCCCCCTCCCTTCTCGCCCCCCCCACCGGGACGGGGTTCAAATCCTCCCCCCCCGTTTTTATCCTCGCCACAGCCCGCCCTGCGAGGTAGGCCAGTAAGTGAGTGAGTGAGGGAGGGGGCGCCAAGGCTGAAGTCGGGATTTGAACCCTGGTCTCTCCCCCCTCCGACCCCCAGGTCTTATCTACGCCATGCACCCTGTGTAGGTAAAGGACAGGTAAGCGGGCCCCCCCCCAGGTCAAAAACCCTGCCCCCCCCCGTGAGCTTCATGGCTGGGTCAGGATTTGAACCCTGGTCTCTCCCAGGTCTTATCTACGCTATGCACCCTGTGTAGGTAAACGACAGGTAAGCGGGCCCCCCCCCAACGTCAAAAACCCTGCCCCCCCCCCGTGAGCTTCATGGCTGGGCCAGGACTTGAACCCTGGTCTCTCCCAGGTCTTAGCTATGCCATGCACTCTGTGTAGGTAAACGACAGGTAAGCGAGCCCCCCCCCAGGTCAAAAACCCTGCCCCCCCCCTGAGCTTCATGGCTGGGTCAGGACTTGAACCCTGGTCTCTTCCCCCCCCCCCGCCGACCCCCAGGTCTTATCTACGCCATGCACCCTGTGTAGGTAAAGGACAGGTAAGCGGCCCCCCCCCCAGGTCAAAAACCCTGCCCCCCCCCGGTGAGCTTCATGGCTGGGTCAGGATTTGAACCCTGGTCTCTCCCCCCCCCCCACCTCCAGGTCTTAGCTACGCCATGCACCCTGTGTAGGTAAAGGACAGGTAAGCGGGGCCCCCCCAAGGTCAAATACCCTGCCCCCCCCCGTGAGCTTCATGGCTGGGTCAGGACTTGAACCCTGGTCTCTTCCCCCCCCCCCCCCCGCCGACCCCCAGGTCTTATCTACGCCATGCACCCTGTGTAGGTAAAGGACAGGTAAGCGGCCCCCCCCCCAGGTCAAAAACCCTGCCCCCCCCCGGTGAGCTTCATGGCTGGGTCAGGATTTGAACCCTGGTCTCTCCCCCCCCCCCACCTCCAGGTCTTAGCTACGCCATGCACCCTGTGTAGGTAAAGGACAGGTAAGCGGGCCCCCCCCCAGCTCAAAAACCCTGCCCCCCCCCCGGTGAGCTTCATGGCTGGGCCAGGACTTGAACCCTGGTCTCTTCCCCCCCCCCACCGACCCCCAGGTCTTATCTACGCTATGCACCCTGTGTAGCTAAAGGACAGGTAAGCGGGGCCCCCCCCAGGTCAAAAACCCTGCCCCCCCCCGTGAGCTTCATGGCTGGGTCAGGATTTGAACCCTGGTCTCTCCCAGGT
Source organism: Podarcis erhardii (assembly GCF_964252035.2). Taxonomy (NCBI): domain Eukaryota; kingdom Metazoa; phylum Chordata; class Lepidosauria; order Squamata; family Lacertidae; genus Podarcis; species Podarcis erhardii. Next base: position 90,179,071 of record NC_138511.1, read on the forward strand.
CTTATCTACGCCATGCACCCTGTGTAGGTAAACGACAGGTAAGCGGGCCCCCCCCCAGGTCAAAAACCCTGCCCCCCCCGTGAGCTTCATGGCTGGGCCAGGACTTGAACCCTGGTCTCTCCCAGGTCTTAGCTATGCCATGCACTCTGTGTAGGTAAACGACAGGTAAGCGAGCCCCCCCCCAGGTCAAAAACCCTGCCCCCCCCGAGCTTCATGGCTGGGTCAGGACTTGAACCCTGGTCTCTCCCCCCCCCCGACCCCCAGGTCTTATCTACGCCATGCACCCTGTGTAGGTAAAGGACAGGTAAGCGGGGCCCCCCCAAGGTCAAAAACCCTGCCCCCCCCCTGAGCTTCATGGCTGGGTCAGGATTTGAACCCTGGTCTCTTCCCCCCCCCACCGACCCCCAGGTCTTATCTACGCTATGCACCCTGTGTAGGTAAAGGACAGGTAAGCGGGGCCCCCCCAAGGTCAAAAACCCTGCCCCCCCCCGTGAGCTTCATGGCTGGGTCAGGATTTGAACCCTGGTCTCTCCCAGGTCTTAGCTACGCCATGCACTCTGTGTAGGTAAAGGACAGGTAAGCGGCCCCCCCCCAGCTCAAAAACCCTGCCCCCCCCGGTGAGCTTCATGGCTGGGTCGGGATTTGAACCCTGGTCTCTTCCCCCCCCCCACCCCCAGGTCTTATCTACGCCATGCACCCTGTGTAGGTAAAGGACAGGTAAGCGCCCCCCCCCAGGTCAAAAACCCTGCCCCCCCCGGTGAGCTTCATGGCTGGGTCAGGATTTGAACCCTGGTCTCTCCCAGGTCTTAGCTACGCCATGCACCCTGTGTAGGTAAAGGACAGGTAAGCAGGGCCCCCCCAGCTCAAAAACCCTGCCCCCCCCCAGTGAGCTTCATGGCTGGGTCGGGATTTGAACCCTGGTCTCTTCCCCCCCCCCACCGACCCCCAGGTCTTATCTACGCTATGCACCCTGTGTAGGTAAAGGACAGGTAAGCGGGCCCCCCCCAAGGTCAAAAACCCTGCCCCCCCCTGTGAGCTTCATGGCTGGGTCAGGATTTGAACCCTGTTCTCTCCCAGGTCTTAGCTACGCCATGCACTCTGTGTAGGTAAAAGACAGGTAAGCGCCCCCCCCAGGTCAAAAACCCTGCCCCCCCCGTGAGCTTCATGGCTGGGCCAGGACTTGAACCCTGGTCTCTTCCCCCCCCCCACCGACCCCCAGGTCTTATCTACGCCATGCACCCTGTGTAGGTAAAGGACAGGTAAGCGGGGCCCCCCCAAGGTCAAAAACCCTGCCCCCCCCCCCCGTGAGCTTCATGGCTGGGTCAGGATTTGAACCCTGTTCTCTCCCAGGTCTTAGCTACGCCATGCACTCTGTGTAGGTAAAAGACAGGTAAGCGCCCCCCCCAGGTCAAAAACCCTGCCCCCCCCGGTGAGCTTCATGGCTGGGCCAGGACTTGAACCCTGGTCTCTTCCCCCCCCCACCGACCCCCAGGTCTTATCTACGCCATGCACCCTGTGTAGGTAAAGGACAGGTAAGCGGGGCCCCCCCAAGGTCAAAAACCCTGCCCCCCCCCGGTGAGCTTCATGGCTGGGTCAGGATTTGAACCCTGGTCTCTCCCCCCCCACCTCCAGGTCTTAGCTACACCATGCACCCTGTGTAGGTAAAGGACAGGTAAGCGGGCCCCCCCCCAGGTCAAAAACCCTGCCCCCCCCGGTGAGCTTCATGGCTGGGTCAGGATTTGAACCCTGGTCTCTCCCCCCCCCACCTCCAGGTCTTAGCTACACCATGCACCCTGTGTAGGTAAAGGACAGGTAAGCGGGCCCCCCCCCCAGGTCAAAAACCCTGCCCCCCCCCGGTGAGCTTCATGGCTGGGTCAGGATTTGAACCCATGTCTCTCCCAGGTCTTATCTACGCCATGCACCCTGTGTAGGTAAAGGACAGGTAAGCGGGGCCCCCCCAAGGTCAAAAACCCTGCCCCCCCCGTGAGCTTCATGGCTGGGCCAGGACTTGAACCCTGGTCTCTTCCCCCCCCCACCGACCCCCAGGTCTTATCTACGCTATGCACCCTGTGTAGATAAAGGACAGGTAAGCGGCCCCCCCCCAAGGTCAAAAACCCTGCCCCCCCCCCCGTGAGCTTCATGGCTGGGTCAGGATTTGAACCCTGTTCTCTGCCAGGTCTTAGCTGAGCCATGCACCTGGTAAAGGACAGGTAAGGTAAAGGACAGGTAAGAAATGCATTCACAATAGTAGCAGCCATTTGCATCCCACCCTCTGGTCCAAGGAGCTCAAGTTGCCCCCCCCCCCATTTTATCCTCACAATAACCCTCCGAGGTAGGATGGGAGGAGGGTAAGCGGATGCCCCCCCCAAGGTCAACACCCCCCCCCCGTGAGCTTCATGGCTGGGCGGGGATTTGAACCCTGGTCTGTCCCAGGTCTTAGCTAAGCCATGCACCACCCAGTCTAGGTAAAGGGCTGGTAAGAAATGCAGTCATAATAGTAGCAGCCATTTGCATCCCACCCTCTGCTCCAGGTGGGATATGTATCTCTCTGCTCCCCCACCCCATATTTTATCCTCACAGTAACCCTCCGAGGTAGGATGGGAGGAGAATAGGCTGATGGGTCCCCCCAAGGTCAACCCCCCCCCCCGTGAGCTTCATGGCTGGGGGGCTGGGATTTGAACCCTGGTCTCTCCCAGGTCTGACGCTCTAACCACTAAACCAGCACTGGTTCTTTCTGGGGAGTGGAAGGGCAGCGGGGTTTGAGGGGTACTAAGGAGCTGGGGTGGGATTTGCGAGAAGCAGCAGAATGTGTTTGTTGGGGGGGTTGGAATTCAGTGGGGGGGTTGTCCTTGGCGGAGAAAGAGGGTGCAATGGGGGATCCTGGGGGATGGGGACGAGGGGAAGGTTCTACTGACTCGTTTGTGGCATTCGTTAGCTGCCTTTTCCAGCTGAAGCTGAATGTGAAGCCCATGTTCATAAAACGATAAAATGCAATGGGAAAGAGGGAACTGCAGTGAAGCCATTTCGTCATCAATATGTATTGGGGGGCGGGGGGAACACCACCACCTGGGAGGGGCAGGAGGCAAGGCCCCAAGGGCCATCCTAAAAAAGAAGAGGACGTTGTCTTGATGACAGGCCTGCAGTGAAGGGGCCACACCACACACCTGCAAGTGTGGAGAGGTGTTGTCCAGGCGCAGTGCTGCAGCTAAAAAGTCCTTGCCCCGTGCCAACCCAACCTCTGGCAATTTCGGCTGAGGACCTTAACACATGAGCTGCTCCCTATAGGGAAAGGGGTCTCTTTTTCTTTATTTAATTTCAATACCACCCTTCATCTGAGGGGTCGCAGGATGGTTTACAATACAAAAATACACAACGTAATGACAGACAAAACAATGCCCCCACAACCCAAACACAGAATATTGTAGGGATGGCTGCAATAGCTGCTAGAGGGGAGATGAAGCGGGGGCTGCTTGGGGTGGCCCAAGGGTGGACAAGTCACAATGACTGTCTTCTGTCTCCCCCCACCCCCCTCAGTTATGAAACTCTCTTATTATGGGTTGACTTGGGGTGAATTTTCTCCAAGGGGCTCTAAGTGGTGTACATTGTTCTCCCCCTCCCCCTTCAACCCCCACAACAACCCTGTGAGGTAGGTTAGGCTGAGAGGCAGTGACTGGCCTTCAAGACTGAGCTTCGTGGTTGAATGGGATATAAGAACCCTGGCCTCCCAGGTCCCAGACCGGCACTCTTGTCAACTAGACCACACTGCCTTTCTCTAGCTTCTTGCCATTAGACCTTTGTGACAGAACAGGCTATGCGTCTGAAGAAATAATGGGAGCAGGTTTATGAAGTCGTGTGGGCATGAAGGGTCAAGGGGGCAGGAGCAAGGAAGCATGGCATGTGGCTTATAAGAGTTTGGGATGTTCCAGATTCTCCCTCATTCTTTATTCCATAAACAGCATATGTTTTGCACTGACGGAAATGATCAGTCTGTATTTATTGAGCCTGAAATAATGTGCCAACAGTTTTCCGCCGCTGAAAATGGTAAAACACCCTTCTGCTACTTGGCAGGATTGGCCTTCTGCCGTTTCAGAGGCTGTCCTGCAACAGAAACCCTTGTCAACAGAGACAAATAACTACTGTCCAAAAAGCTGCCTGTGGTTATTATGAGCTGCGTATCCAAATTGAGTGAATGTATCAACTAGCCCGGGGGTCAGCAACTTTTTCAGCAGGGGGCCGGTCCGCTGTCCCTCAGACTTTGTGCGGGGCCAGACTATATTTTGAAGAAAAAACAACAACAAATTCCTGTGCCCCACAAATAACCCAGAGATGCATTTTAAATAAAAGCACACATTCTACTCATGTAAAAACACCAGGCAGGCCCCACAAATAACCCAGAGATGCATTTTAAATAAAAGCACACATTCTACTCATGTAAAAACACACTGATTCTTGGACCGTCCATGGGCCGGATTTAGAAGGTGATTGGGCCGGATCCTGCCCCTGGGCCTTAGCTTGCCTACCCATGAATTAGCCAGAGTGGTGTTTGGAGAGCCCATCATAGCCTGAAGGTTGGTCGGCGGGGGGGGCGGGCAAAGGAATGCCAGTTTGGGCTGTGGCATTGCAATATCCATAACACTTCTTCGCTCGTTTCATTGGATGGGGCGGAATCCCGGGGGTCACTTCCACCAGAGTGGCTGTAATCTCTTGGGATGGAGTTTGCATGAATTGACCCCTTTTTCCTATCGTCCATTGAGCAGATGTCTCCAACAGGCGATTTCTAAATCTCCTTCAATTAGCTAGAGTGGAAATGCCTCTTAATTGCTGGGAAGTGAAATGCAAGTGAAAATTTAAAAGTGAAGAGCAAGCCTTGGCCTCTGCCCACCCAGAGACATTTCTGTTTATGCAGGAGGGTGCCGACCCGTCCCCTTTGGTGGATGTGCTTGAAAAGTATCGCCTTTCTGTAAAAGCATATTGATTGGTGGACGTGCTTCCGGAGGCTTTTCTCTTGGCAGAGTTGCTTCTTCTGATTGATAGATCTTGTCCAAATGGACAGAGCGCTGGCTTGTAATTCACTTAGGAAGGGCAATTAATACATCTGGTGTGACGATCAAAGCTCTGCAGCAACACTCAGAGCGAGTGCGCTGTTGTGTTGTTTTAGTTACAGACATCAGCAATCAGGCTTCTCTTTGCCAAATGTGCAGCCTGGGGATGTTCTACAGTTGCAGGGCAGCCATTGTAAAATTTCCAGGCTGGGAGTGCAGCGAATCCAGGAGGTCCTTATCTAATCTTTTGGCTTGTGACAGAGCTAATTTGGTTTGGGATGGGGGTGTTCCTGTATCTTCTGCAAAAGCTTTTTCCCCCCCTTTGAAGTGGAGAGATTCCTCTTTTGGTTGTTTAGGATTTGCACTTCCTACAGCAGCCCACAAGCCACATTCATTTCTTCAAGTGTTTGTATGCGGTTCCTAGGCACCTGGAGAATCCATTACTGTAACATAATGCAATAATAGCAAACTCAGATCTCTGGGTGCTGGTCCTTGTGTGTCCAAAATGGCACCATCTATGCAAAAGAAGGAGGTACCAGAAGGCTTTGGAATACATGAAGGGCAGGGAGAGGAGGCAAAACAGCCAGTAAGATCTGAGCGTATTCAATGCCATGAGATGCTGGCTCACTGTTTAGAGGTGAGGGAATGGAGTATCCTGGAGCAGGGCATAGCTGGCTAGGGCCCTCAATAGGGACACTCCATACAGCAGCACAGTCATACCTCGGGTTGAATGTGCTTCAGGTTGAGTGCTTTCGGGTTGCGCTCCGCGGCAACCCGGAAGTAACGGAGCGCAGAAGCGGCAAAACGCGACATGCGCAGACGTGCTGTCATGTCTTACATTCCATTCAAGATGAGAACGGGGCTCCGGAACGGATCCCGTTTGCATCCCGAGGTACCACTGTATATTGTTTTAATTCTAGCTCTTATGGTTACAGAAATGTAACTTGAGAAACAGACTTGGGGAAATAGGATCCAGCCCAAGGGCCAAATCCTTATCTCCCCCATGGGCTAAGTGTCCGAAATGTAACTTGTCAGCAGTGTGCAATCAATATTTGTATCTTTGTTTTTCAGAACAGCTCAAAAGGGGTGTTTTAACCTGGCAGCAACAGTGTGACATAGATTAGCCAAGAGAGTGTCACTTGCCCAGGGCCACCCTCTCTGTCTGGCAGCTTAAGAGGAGTCTGATTTGGGGTTTTCCTGATCCAAGCTCTGTGCTAGCTACTACACTAACTGCCAATATCTATCACGGAATCTCTTGGACTTGGTGAGCTGAGCAAGTGATGGAAGAAATCTGCTCCCAATAAACCCTTGCTCAGAATAAAGAGGCGGCCTGTGTGTTCAGGTAGCTCCTTATCAGATGCATTTCTGCAGGTTTGTCACCCAGTCATGGATCAAATGCTATCTCCAGTTAACTGGGGGAACAGCTGCCTGCCTGCACCAGTAAGGCCTCCCAGGATGTCCCAGTCGTGTAGCTTGACTGAGTGCTGTGTATTGTAGCTCTTTCTTCACAAGGTCACTGGGTTTCTCTACGAAACTCTGATTTCTATCCACCAGTAGAACTGAGGCTGATACTGATTGTCCCATGATATATATGAGATGGATGACTCAAAATTGTGTTTGTCTAGGTCTGTAGTAAAACCGAGTCTAGTCTTGCCAGGAGTTGATTGTCTTCCAGCTCATTTTAACCTCTTTTACCCCTTGGACATGCCAACCAAAAGAGAGGTTTGTTGCAGGGGGTTGTGCCCCATGATAATAACTGATCATGGAAGAAATACAAAAGCACTCTCAAAATGTTTCACAGAATTGACAAACCCTCCGATGCAAAAAGCAGATCTGTAGCTCTTGGCCCCTTCTGGCAAGCTGACACTTGTATAATAACTAGCTTGGAACCACTTCAAAGGAGGAGAGGATCTCTCAGCAAGGAAGCAACCAAAGGAAAACCCAGGGAAACAGAAGACGAAACCATTTGTAAACCTGGCAATAGTCCCTCAGGCATGTGGCACAATTGCAAATTCTTCATGGGGGAGGGAGAATTATTTGGCTTTGAAATGTTTGCCGTTGGAGTTGCCTCTCTACAGATGGTGAGGGCTAGAAACTTGCTGCTTTAAACAAGATGAGAACTAGAATGCTCAGGGTCTAATGAACCCTGGGGCAAAAGAGCCCTGGGGGTGAGCTGTGATTCTTACTGGTATCTACAAATTGCCGTTTGCTGGAAACCCCCAGCTGCAAGGTTGGAGGGGGAAGAGATGTGATTGACTCTGGCAACGCGAAAGAATGCTTTCAATACGAAGCACCAAACAAGGCCTGAAAGCTAGCCAAGAAGCAGCTTTCTCTTGCCAGCGAAAACATTAACTAATCCCAGCAACATTTTAAAGAAAATGCTCAACTTCTGGTAACGGAACAAACCTGCTGGATGAATAAATATATTGTTCTTTGCCTCTTACAACTCTGGCTGGGGATAAAAAGACTTGTGGAAATAAGACTCCGGAAGCATCGTTGTTGAGTTCAGGAAGCGGACTGCTTGTAGGCAGTGGGAGGAGAGGGGCCTGGCTATGAACAAGGTGGTCCTGTCTAGTATTACCCCAAAGTTCTGGTCATTCAGACTCCCTCCTGTACTACGGTGGTACCTCAGGTTACATACGCTTCAGGTTACATACGCTTCAGGTTACAGACTCCGCTAACCCAGAAATAGTACCTCGGGTTAAGAACTTTGTTTCAGGATGAGAACAGAAATTGTGCTCCGGCGGCGCGGCGGCAGCAGGAGGCCCCATTAGCTAAAGTGGTGCTTCAGGTTAAGTACAGTTTCAGGTTAAGTACGGACCTCCGGAATGAATTAAGTACTTAACCTGAGGTACCACTGTACTGCATTTCCCCAAATCTCCCAATTTCCTCTCTTTAAAAGATACTGCTTGCATTGGCCACGAAGATTTGAATGAAAAATTCTGCTTGAGCTTCACTGCTTCTTCTTACGAGTGAATAACTTTACAACCAAACCCCTTGCCTATTTTTGATCAGAATATGGTTCGGTCTAGTCCACCTTTCCAGCTCCTAGCAGTGGCTGGCTAGAAACTTACAAGCAAGTGGTATATTGCCTCTGCATGAGGTGGGGCTCCTTTGTTGTCACAGGGGCTGGAGCCCCTCCCCTAGGAAATAAGGTGCCGATGTTGGGGGTCTTTTAGTTTGTGGGGAGGAAAAGTGATAAAGGACATGATAAAATAAAGCATGGCCTGGGGGGAAAGGAAGTTTTCATCTGTCTCATAGTACCAGAGCCCAGGTCCATCTGACGTGGAAGCTGAATGTTAAAAACATGGAATCTTCTGCCACAAGGTGTGGTGACAGCCAGAAAGTTGGATGGCTTTAAAAGGGGTTTAGACCAATTTCTGGAGGATAAGGCTATCGGCGGGTGTGAGCCGCAATGGCTTTGTTCTGCCCCCACCACCAGGAATAGGAGGATTCTGAATCCCATTTGATGGGAATCCCAAGTGGGAAGAGCTGAGGTTGCTCTCAGGCCTTACTTATCACAGGGATCTGGTTGGCCACTGTGGGTAACATGATGCTTGACTAGGTGTAGATGAGACCTCTGCTCCATGAATTTATCTTAATTTTTTAAAACCAGAAGCATTTGCTTCCCTCTTAATGAATTCTGTGTGTAAAATTGTACTTAATATTTTCAACTGTTATATGTATAGCTTATTGTTGTAGGGAGCCCAAGATGAAAGGTCACTGCCCTGAGATGCTTACAATCTAAAATTTGACCCCGGGGCATCGCTTACCTGGCACCTGTGATTATCAAGGGGGATATTGTTTGGTTTGTTGCTATGTATTTTTGTGGTTTTGTACTGTAAACCACCCTATGATCCTTCAGATGCCCTCTAAATGTCAGATAGTTGTTTATTTCTTTGACATCTGGTGGGAGGGCGTTCCACAGGGAGGGCGCCACCACCGAGAAGGCCCTCTGCCTGATTCCCTGTAACTTGGCTTCTCGCAGGGAGGGAACTGCCAGAAGGCCCTCGGAGCTGGACCTTAGTGTCCGGGCAGAACGATGGGGGTGGAGGCGCTCCTTCAGATATACTGGGCTGATGCTGTTTAGGGCTTTAAAGGTCAGCACCAACACTTTGAATTGTGTTCGGAAACGTACTGGGAGCCAATGTAGGTGTAACCAAGTGCAGCCTGTATGTAAAAAAAGGTCTGCTTTTTTAAAAAGTCTTCGTGTTGGAACCTTGCTACTTGATTTTTGTCTTCTTTCAAATGAAAAATTTCATGGTTTTGAGTGGAAAGGAAGAGGGGGAGGAGGAAGAGATATTTTTACATCTGAGTTGGAAGTCTCGTTATTTTGCAGAGCCTTATGCTCTAATTTTGAGTGCCTGAAGAACATATGGAAGACTGTCTCTTTGAACATCTATGCTCGAGGGGGGGGGAGTCTCCCATCTGTTCAGTGTACAGTTTGATGTGTTCATAGACTGGACAGGATGGAAGCCTCTTGCCTGTGCCCTTTGTGCTATTCACAATTTCATGGATGCATATTGATAATGTGGTGGTATGGACAGCCAGGCATCTCAAAATCTGCTACCTGGAAGCTTTAATTATTATTTTTTAAGGCTTGTGCTGCAAGGTGCCTAAGTTTAATTCTATCACCTTAAAAAGCCACTTCTGGTGTCTAGGAATAATTTTAGCTCATATATATATATATATATATATATGTATTTAGAGTGATGTTGAACTTGAATGGCATTACTTTGGTGACTTGCAGATGCAAATAGCCTGACATGAATTGGGCAGGGGAAGTAGACACAAGACAGATGGGGAGCCTGCAGGAGAAAAACGTAGCCTGGCTGCAATTTTAAGGCAGCGACCTCCGAATTGATTAAAAATGGAAGTACTCTGAGAATCCATTAGAGACTGTCTGTTGGTATCCCTGTACTTCCAACAATTTAAAGCTGCATTTTCTGCCAGAACGGCACTTGGAGTGGCATGCAACATGGCAACGAAATAAAGCAGTAATAAAAAATTCACAAAACACCAACATAATCCTAAAAGCCAAAGACAGATATATGAAGCAGCAGCAGCAGTTAAGAACAGGGCACAGTCAGCCAGAAGGAATTCTTGAAAAAGAAGAAGTGTTTTTGCCAGCTGTTGAACGGACAACAAGGAAAGATTTCCTGGGGAAGCAGGCTCTGCAGATGGAGTCGCACCACGACTGTATATGTTGAGCCCCTGCCTCTTCCAGCCACCCCAAATGTATCTCGTCAATCTGAGAGAACGGGGCGGGATGTACAGTGGTGCCTCGCAAGACGAAAAGAATCCGTTCCGCGAGTCTCTTCGTCTAGCGGTTTTTTCGTCTTGCGAAGCAAGCCCATTGACGGATTAGCGCTATTAGCGGCTTAGCGGATAAGCGGCTTAGCGGCTTAGAAAAAGGGGAAAAGGGGGGGGGGAACCTGCAGGAACTCGCAAGACATTTTCGTCTTGCGAAGCAAGCCCATAGGAAATTCGTTTTGCGAAGCACCTCCAAAACGGAAAACTCTTTCGTCTAGCGAGTTTTCCGTCTTGCGAGGCATTCGTCTTGCGGGGCACCACTGTATGGGAGCAGGTGCTTCCTAAGGTACTCAGGACCCCAACCATTTAGGACTTCAAAGCTCAAAACCTGCATATTAGATTACACCCTGGAGCAAATAGGCAGCCAGTGAAGCTTCCCTCTGAAAATCAGATAGTGTCCATACATGGCTTGTAAAACCTCAAGGCAGGTCTGAGGCCGACTGAGGCTGGACGTGCTTGTGCAAGCTCTGATCGCCAGACCAAGCCCCACCTCCACATAACTAATGGATCTGTGTTACAGGTGGGAGCCTAGTTATCCTTTGACACTCTTGAGTAATTTATCTTCCATGGGCTTTCAGGGTGGTGGTGGGGCTCTGCCCCCCTGCTCAGCGAACTTGTCCGCTGCCTCCAGTTTTGCCTGTTAGTGCGTCTCTGATCTTCTCTAGCCTGGTTTGTTGGGGTTCCTCTTCCAGGGCATTTCGGAGGTCTGTTCTGAGCATCCATTATGGCACTGAGTCAGTGCCGGGCTTTAGTAGCATGGCAGCCAGGTTTGAGCTCTGTGATCTGCTGGGATGCATTTTGAGAATTCTCTTCTAATGGTAAGCGGTAGGAAAGTATTATTAAGTTAACTAAATGAACTGTATAGATTACATACCCCTAGCCTCGTCTTCTAGATGCTGTAGGTCTTGAAGCCAATTGGGGATCAGGTGGTTTTGTGAATGGATCCCCCAAATCCAAGGTCTCATTGCTGACTCTCTCTCCCCACCCGCCCTGCAATGGTGTGGGCAGCACTGGAATGTTAATGGCTTGCCCATTTCTACCGTGAATGACTTTTTTGTTGCTGTTGTGCAAGAAATTTCCTGGCTACCCAACCTTGCCTCTTGCCCTCGAGTTCAACTGCACCTGCGTCTCTTAATAAAAGCAGATTTTCTCTGGCACGGAGGAATTTGCAAAGTGGAGTCAGGCAGTCTGCTTTTGAAAAGCAACTGCTATGCATCGTCCTTGTGCAGCCGATATCTCCCGGCAGTTCACCCAGCTTGCGCATGGCTTTGCTCAGGATTTGGGCCTTGCTTTTCTCCAAGGTTTCCATAATTGTTAAGATGGAAGTGTGCTGCTTTAACTGTGCTCTTCTTCCTCCATCCCCCCCCCCTCCTTTTCTCTCCAGGCTTAATGGGAACACACTCATTCAGGAAAGAAAAGAGAGGCAATTTCTGAACGCTTTGCTGATTTGGCTAATCCCAGATAGCTAATTCTCTTGTATGGGCCCAGTGAGGCAGGCTGCTGCGTAAGTCCCAAACACAGCTCAGCAGCAGCATTTGTGCACCCGCATTGGAAAAAAATATCTTTGTGCTGCTTTGCTCTCCTCCAAGGAAGAAAACCTCTGAATTTTGTGGCACCTGCTCCCTTTATGTGGCTTTAATGGGAGATTTCAGAACTAGGGCTGCTGCAGAGAGGATATTAGGGGGGCAGGAACCCCCAGCTTTCAGGGCCTTAGACTTCCGTAATCCCACCCTTCTCATACTCCTCACCTTGTTGTTCTTTAACCCTTTGAGTTGGCTCCTTGAAATAGCTGTGGTGTTCTGGTAATTGGTGAAGCGCAGGGCAGCCTCCGTTCCCTTAAGAAGATTCCAAAAAGGCAGACAGCTGGGTTGATCTATTATTTTGCTGACACCCACAGAGCAGGAGCACTGAGCAGAAGGCCCGGTTTATTAGAATCAGCACAGCTGCATTCCTGAGCGTGATTCCCTGGGAGGGAGCGCCACTGATCTCAGAGGTGTTGACTCCTGGCTGAATCGGGTCAACTTGTAAAACACCTTGAGCTTTAACAAAATATACGCAGCCAGCTGAATTTCAGTCTCTAGCTTTTAACTGCAATTGCAGACCATCTTCCGAATAATTATTACTGTTTGAAATGCTGGTGTGAAGTTAGGAGCTGCATCAGATAAAAGGAATGGATCCGACCTCTTTGTGATGGTTGTCTTCATTCTCAGGCTGCTTCTATGCTAATTTGTCTGTCGTGCAATTAAACTGGAAAGTTTCATTATCTCTTTATTTGCTTCCCAGTAACTGTAGTGCTTGTGCAGGTGAGTTCATTGCTCCTGCTATAATAATAATAATAATAATAATAATAATAATAATAATAATAATAATAATTTATTATTTATACCCCGCCCATCTGGCTGGGCCTCCCCAGCCACTCTGGGCGGCTTCCATAGAAACCAAAAATACAGTAAAATATCACACGTTAAAAACTTCCCTGAACAGGGCTGCCTTAAGATGTCTTCTGAATGTCAGGTAGTTGTTTATCGCTTTGACATCTGCTGAAAGGGCATTCCACAGGGCGGGCGCCACTACCGAAAAGGCCCTCTGCCTGGTTCCCTGTAGCTTCGCTTCTCGCAATGAGGGAACCGCCAGAAGGCCCTCGGAGCTGGACCTCAGCATCCGGGCAGAACGATGGGGGTGGAGACGCTCCTTCAGGTATACTGGACCGAGGCCGTTTAGGGCTTTAAAGGTCAGCACCAAAACTTTGAATTGTGCTCGGAAACGTACTGGGAGCCAATGTAGGTCTTTCAAGACCGGTGTTATATGGTCTCGGCGGCCGCCCCCAGTCACCAGTCTAGCCGCCGCATTCTGGATTAGTTGTAGTTTCCGAGTCACCTTCAAAGGTAGCCCCACGTAGAGTGCATTGCAGTAGTCCAAGCGGGAGATAACCAGAGCATGCACCACTCTGGCAAGACAGTCCACAGGCAGATAGGGTCTCAGCCTACGTACCAGATGGAGCTGGTAAACAGCTGCCCTGGACACAGATTTGACCTGTGCCTCCATGGACAGCTATGAGTCCAAAATGACTCCCAGGCTGCGCACCTGGTCCTTCAGGGGCACAATTACCCCATTCAGGACCAGGGAGTCCTCCACACCTGCCCGCCTCCTGTCCCCCCAAAACAGTACTTCTGTCTTGTCAGGATTCAGCCTCAATCCATTAGCCGCCATCCATCCTCCAACCGCCTCCAGACACTCACACAGGACCTTCACCGCTTTCACTGGTTCTGATTTAAAAGAGCGGTAGAGCTGGGTATCATCCGCATACTGATGAACACCCAGCCCAACCCCCCTGATGATGTCTCCCAGCGGCTGCATGTAAATGTTGAAAAGCATGGGGGAGAGGACAGAACCCTGAGGCACCCCACAAGTGAGAGCCCAGGGGTCTGAACCCTCATCCCCCCCCCACTTTCTGAACACGGCCCAGGAGGAAGGAGCGGAACCACTGTATGACAGTGCCCCCAGCTCCCAGCCCCTCAAGACGGTCCAGAAGGATGTTATGGTCGATGGTATCAAAGGCCGCTGAGAGATCCAGCAGAACTAGGAAACAGCTCTCACCTTTGTCCCTAGCCCGCCGGAGATCATCAACCAGTGCGACCAAGGCAGTTTCAGTCCCATGATGAGGCCTGAATCCCGACTGGAAGGGATCCAAATGGTCCGCTTCTTCCAGGCGTGCCTGGAGTTGTTCAGCAACCGCTGAAGATAAAAGCCCAGAAGGATCTGCACTTCTCTGCATTTCCCCTCCTCCACTTCACCAGTGGTTGAAGCACCATCTCTTGTGCAAGCTGCTCTTGGAAATAAAATGCTGCAGAGGGGGGACTCCTGCCCTTCGAGCCAATAGCATCTGAGAGATGCACACTTAAGCCCAGGAACTGCAGAGGAAAAGGAAGCTCAAACCTCCCTCTCGTGATTAAAGGTAAAGGTAAAGGGACCCATGACAGTTAAGTCTAGTCGTGAACGACTCTGGGGTTGTGGTGCTCATCTCGCTTTATTGGCCAAGGGAGCCGGCGTACAGCTTCCGGGTCATGTGGCCAGCATGATGAAGCCGCTTCTGGTGAACCAGAGCAGCGCACGGAAACGCCGTTTACCTTCCCGCCGTAGCGGTACCTATTTATCTACTTGCACTGTGTGCTTTTGAACTGCTAGGTTGGCAGGAGCAGGGACCAAACAACGGGAGCTCACCCCATTGCGGGGATTCGAACAGCCGACCTTTCAATCGGCAAACCCAAGCAGCACAGTGGTTTAACCCACAGCGCCCCTCTCATGTGATTAGTCTGCTGCATATATCTTCAGGTTCCTCGTTTATTTTACTGCACCAGTTGCCTCCCCTGCCCCCTTTCACGTTCCTGCCACAGAGGTCTGCGTGCCCATGGTGAACTTGCCAGCATTGCTACATCCTTGACCTTTTCTCCTTGGCTTTGCCCCAGAGAACCAAAGACAAGTGTTTGGGAAACTTTATTCTCCTATGTGGTGCTATCTGCATACAGGCACGGGGTGGAATGCAACGATTGTCTCATCTTGCTGATGGGTGCCCGACAGGGAGAGGTGTGTAATCTGTCAGCCTGTTAAATGGCATTTTCGAGTCTGGTGGAGAAAGAGAAGAGCAGAGGCCCAATCGCCGGAGCAAGGTACCTCTTCCAGGTGTGTGGCTTAATGGTTAGGCCCAGGGCAAGAGCCTCACACATGAGTGAGCTGCATATGCAAGTGAACCAGAGGGGCAGTGTGGTGCAGTGGTCAGAGTGTTGGACTAGACCATGGTTCAAATCCACCCCCCCATTCAGCCATGACACTCATTGGGTGTGACCTTAGGCCAGTCACTGCTTCTCAGCCTTACCTACCTCACAAGGTGGGGATTAAATGAGATGGGGCAGAATTGTGTACGCCACCTTGAGCTCATCAGAGGAGAAGATTGGGATATATGTTGTTGTTGTTGTTGTTTAGTTGTGTCCGCCTCTTCGTGGCCCCCTGGACCAGAGCACGCCAGGCACTCCTGTTTTCCACTGCCTCCCGCAGTTTGGTCAAACTCATGCTGGTAGCTTCAAGAACACTGCCCCACCATCTCGTCCTCTGTCGTCCCCTTCTCCTTGTGCCCTCCATCTTTCCCATCTTTTCCAGGGAGTCTTCTCTTCTCATGAGGTGGCCAAAGTCTTGGAGCCTCAGCTTCAGGATCTGTCCTTTCAGGGAGCACTCAGGGCTGATTTCCTTCAAAATGTTTGATCTTCTTGCAGTCCATGGGACTCTCAAGAGTCTCCTCCAGCACTAGAATTCAAAAGCATCAATTCTTCGGCGATCAGCCTTCTTGATGGTCCAGCTTTCACTTCCATACATCACTACTGGGAAAATCATAGCTTTTACTATATATACAATATAAGCTTGTGAATTGTGTGTGGTCCTAATAGTGCTGCTTGTTTGCACCTCTTGCTCTTAATCCAGATATCTAGGAAGTCTCTGGAAATTCCAGAAACTTCCTCGCTCTCAGCTTCATGCAAATCCACTGTTGGAGTGCACAGAGTTCCTAGGAATTTTCCTGTGCTTGAGATGGTTCAGTTGTTGCCTCGTTTCTGTGTTTCCCTTCCTTTGTTTACATTGTGCTTTGAAAAGTAATGAGGGTTTTGAATGTTGGGGACATGTTTGAATGAGCAAATTCTGGCAGACTCTCTCTGACATAGCCAGCCTTGCAGGAGGGAACTTGGAGTATTTAGAGTGAAAATGACAAGGCAATTGTCAGGAATTACTTTAATGGGTAGGAATTAGTTTTAAATTATTCTCATTATAAATAGCTGGTATCGTAGTTCCTGGCTCTGAAGCAAGCAAGATGGAATGATGTGTCACAGAAAGGAAAGGTTGTGATTAATAAAACGAATCTTAGTTAAACTAGCACAAAACACACACACACACAGAGAGAGAGAGAGAGAGAGAGAGAGAGAAGCTTGGTAAATCAATTAGATTCATCCATTTCCCTACAGATCTGCCTCTAAGTCATTCTACAGGAGTTGGCTGAGACTTGCAGAGCTTTGTGGGATGGGGGCGAGAGAAGATGCTCAAATATTAGGCTGCATCTTTTAAATATATATTGACACCTGCTTTACAGAGGGAAATAGGGGAGAGATGAGACTTCCTAGATTTTCTGTAGTGGGGAGGTGCCATTCTCTAGTGGAGAGGTTGTCCCAGCGCCATTGTGGTTGAGATGAGCAACAGGCGAGTTGTTTAGCAGCAGAACCTTCCCCTTAGACTCACTTAGATATTTTTTAAGTAATGGGTATGCTTCCCGCTAATGAAGATTAGTAGCAATTGCTGTGAGTTCCACCAAACTGTCCTTCCCTCCCATCCCACGTGTGTGTTTTTAGCAGGGAAAATATGCTGTAATTTTGGTAACGATGTAAAGAGGTAATTAAGGGTCTTGCTCAATCAACTAGCAGCTTAATTACCACCAAATAGTAATCGCTTGCGGAAGCGCTGCCGCTGCCGCCACAAGCCCTGTGACATTTATGGTTGTGCACCTGAGGGCGTTGTGCAAAATGGGGAAAGGACATATCCCCCCCCCCCATTTTAAAAGGCCCATCGCAACTGGGATTTCTGGAGGTGGTGGGAGGAATCTGCTGAGGATTGTAATTCCTTAAACATCCACATGTTCCCTTTCCTCTGGGGAGTGCACAGGGTGGCCTAGATGAGCCTCCTACAGGGAGGTCTGCTATTCAGACACCACTCAGACTGTCTTTGCCCCCACAAGGCGCCTTCTGACCACCTCTTTGGCCATTCAAAGCAAAACAGTAAACCCCTGTAAGGGGCGGGGGGAGAGTGACTTTTCCTTGCATATTTTCCTTGTCTTCAAATATTCCTCCCTGGGCCATTGCTCACTGGCAGGAGGTCCCGGCTTCCATCCTCAACATTTTCCAGCAGGGCTGGGTCAGGCTCCTCTCTGAAACCCTGGACTGCTGATGGCAGGTGCTGTGTAGACAATGAAGACTTAACTGGACCAGCGGCCTGACTGTGTACAATGCAACTTCCTGTCTGGCTTGTCTAACTTGATAGCACCACTGCCGTTTGTGTGTGGAGGGCTGGCACGGCATTTCCAAATGCCTCAACCTTGCCTCCCAGTTCCTGTGGTCCCAGGGAAGGCTTTGAGCCTGTGTTTCCACCAGAGGCATCCCTGCCACAAGGCAAGGTGAGATGGTCACCTCCAGTGGTAAATTTTGGGTGGCCGAGTGAGGGAGAGGGACTTGACCCAGGGCACAGGGTTGGGTTTTCATTTCCATGCTGCCTCAAAACAGCTGGATCGCATTCTGTGTTTTAAATGATGCGCTCTGTCCCACTCAAGCCCCCTAAAGAACTGCCTTCTGGCAGTTGCCTTGCTGCATGAAGCCAAGTTACAGGGAACCAGACAGAGGGCCTTCTCGGTAGAGTGGTAGAGTACCTCGGGTTAAGTACTTACAGTGGTGCCCCGCAAGACGAATGCCTCTCAAGACGAAAAACCTGCTAGACGAAAGGGTTTTCCGTTTTGGAGGCGCTTCGCAAAACGAATTTCCTATGGGCTTGCTTCGCAAGACAAAAATGTCTTGCGAGTTCCTGCGGGTTCCCCCCCCTTTTTCTAAGCTGCTTATCTGCTAAGCCGATAAGCCGTTAAAAGCCGCTAATAGCGCTAATCCGCTAATCCGTCAATGGGCTTGCTTCGCAAGACAAAAAAACCGCTAGACGAAGAGACTCGCGGAAAGGATTCTTTTCGTCTTGCGAGGCACCACTGTAATTCGTTCTGGAGGTCCGTTCTTAACCTGAAGCACCACTTTATCTAATGGGGTCTCCCGCTGCTGCCGCACCGCCGGAGCACGATTTCTGTTCTCATCCTGAAGCAAAGTTCTTAACCCGAGGTACTATTTCTGGGTTAGCAGAGTCTGTAACCTGAAGCGTCTGTAACCTGAAGCATCTGTAACCTGAGGTACCACTGTATTTTAATATTTTGTAGGAAGCCTCCCAGAATGGCTGGGGAAACCCAGCCAGATGGGTGGGGTATAAATTTATTGTTAATTAATTAATTAATTATTATAAAATGCCATAGACTGGTCCTGGAGGCCATGTGACTGCTGAAGCGCTGATCCTCAGAGTGCAGCGGCTGGCCTGCTCTTGAGGTGGGATAGCTGGAGAGGCCTGTGTCAGATCTCTCTGCATTCCTGGCATGCCTGCTGGTCCCCCTGCCTCCCTCCTATGCCCCTCTTTCCTTTGAAGGCTGCTCAGGCGCTGACTGCAATTGGCCGGAGCCTCCTGCATCTCTCAGAGCTGCAGTCCATGCAGAGGCGTGTGTGTGTGTGCGCGCGCGCGCTGAGAGATGATAGACCTCTTGTTGCCCTCCCTCCTTGTTTAACGCCTACACCTACCCATTTGCCTTTTGGGCATGCTAACCCCTAGAGGATGGGTAGGCCCATATCCGGCCCAATCACCTTCTAAATCTGGCCTGCGGACGGTCCCGGAATCAGCGTGTTTTTACATGAGCAGAATGTGTGCTTTTATTTAAAATTCATCTCTGAGTTATTTGTGGGGCATGCCCGGTGTTTTTACATGACAGAATGTGTGCTTTTATTTAAAATGCATCTCTGGGTTATTTGTGGGGCATAGGATTTCGTTCACCCCCCCCAAAAAAAATATATAGTCCAGCTCCCCATAAGGTCTGAGGGACAGTGGACCGGCCCCCTGCTGAAAATGTTTGCTGACCCCTGCCCTAGAGAGAGGAATGAAATCAGAAGGTGCCTGACTCTTTGAGAGGAAGGGAAGTGAGTGCATTTAGCTGGACCAGTGATGTCCAGAAGTCCAGTTTGGCACAGACCCATTCTGAGCTTGGCTTTTCCGAGGTCTCTCTTTGGTGTCCTGATGGCAAAAGCTCTGGGGCAGAATATTTCAGCGCCTCTTGAGCGAAGCTGGCAGCCAGACTCTGGCAGTGGCTGATAGTTCTCAGATATGACTAATAGAGAGTCACTCTCCTGGCAGCAGATGTGAGGGATTTCATAGGTCACTTTGCACACGCTTATCTGGTTACAGGGGAATGAGTTTCCGCTGGTAAGAGAGGAGGCCCCTTGGGAATGCTTCTGAGGCCAGTGGGCTTGAATGGGCAGAGCCTGCTGAACCTTGAAGCTCACAGGGAGCCGGGTGCAAATCACTATTTCAGTTTGAACTATATTTGAGGATATATCAGACATGTTCTGGCCTGTGGGAAGCAATAATTTCTTCTAGAGCTCTAATCTTACATCAGAAGATTCCACCTAAACATTAGGAAGAACTTCCTGACACTAAGAGCTGTTTGACAGTGGAATTTGCTGCCAAGGAGTGTGGTGGAGTCTCCTTCTTTGGAGGTCTTTAAGCAGAGGCTTGACAACCATATGTCAGGAGTGCTCTGATGGTGTTTCCTGCTTGGCAGGGGGTTGGACTCGGTGGCCCTTGTGGTCTCTTCCAACTCTATGAGTCTATGATTCTATGAGAAGAGCCGGCTGGATCAGACCAATATCCCATCTAGTCCATTATCCTGTTCTCACAGTGGCTGACAAAATGCTCATGGTAAGCCCAAAAGCAGAACATGAGCACAAGAGCTTTTTCCCTTCCTGTGGTTTCCAGCAATTGCTATTTGAAAGCTCGAACTGTGAAGGCAGAGCATAGTCACCATGGCAAATAGCTATCAATACCCCTCCTCATCATTTGTCTCAATCTTTTAGAGCCATCTAGGTTGGCGCCCATCACTGTCTCCTGTGCAAGCGAGTTCCATAGTTTAACAATCTTTAGCTGGTATGTTTGAACCCCCTACTGTAGCGGTTCTCAACCTGTGGGTCCCCAGATGTAGTTGGACTGCAACTCCCATCATGCTCTGGACTTGCTAGCTAGGGATGATGGGAGTTGTAGTCCAACAACATCTGGGGACCCACATGTTGAGAACCGCTGCCCTACTGGGTCAGGTGGGTTGCAACAGGAGCACCAGTACCAGTGTGGTGAGCCAGTGTGGTGTAGTGGTTCAGAGTGGTAGTCTCGTAATCTGGTGAACCGGGTTCGACTCCCTGATCCTCCACCTGCAGCTGCTGGGTGACCTTGGGCCAGTCATGCTTCTCTGAAGTCTCTCAGCCCCACTCACCTCACAGAGTGTTTGTTGTGGGGGAGGAAGAGAAAGGAGATTGTGAGCCGCTTTGAGACTCCTTCGGGTAGTGATAAAGCGGGATATCAAATCCAAACTCCTCCTCTTCTACCATTCAGAGGTTTGAAAAGGTTTGAAAAGGTTGAAGACAGCTGGTCTAGCGAGGTGGTAGAAAAGGTCTTGTAAGCAGGGATGGGAATGAGTAGTGAGGTGAGGTGAGAATATTCTCTGCTAGAAAATTCTCCAGAGAATATTCTCTGCAAACTGTAAATTCTAATGTAAGAACCAGTTTTACAACCCATCAGTGGCGTAGCGTGGGTTGTCAGCACCCGGGGCAAGGCAAGTAATTTGCGCCCCCTAACCCATGGATTTGCACCCCCTAACCCGTGGGTTTGCGCCCCCTAACCCCCAGATGTTACGCCCGGTGCGGCTGGCCCCCCCTGCACCCCCTCGCTACGCCACTGCAACCCATATTTTAAAAATCTAGTAAATAATAAGTCAAACTGTGATATTGCCAGTTTAAGTAATGAAAAATGATTTTTTTGATCCAGCTACATTACTGGGCATTGTGTCATTCACCATTGGCAGTTGGCAACATAATTAGAATTCAAAGTTGATGGTAAGTATATGGTTAGTGGCAGGCATAGTGATTAATGTTGAATTTTCAATTTCAAGTTTGGTGCAAAAAATCAAAAAATGTGAATTCACTGCATTGCCCCATTGAATAGAAGTATCTGCATAGTTTTTGGTCACCATCTGAACAAGTTTACCCACGAATAAGCATGAATATTAACTAATTATACCATTTTCAGTGCATTAAAGTTATATTTAAAATGAATATTCTCCTATTTTAAATGAAAATTCTCTAATATTCTCATTAATCGAGAATATTCTTGAGAATATTCTCCAAAAGATTATTCTCGAGAATTTAACATCACTGGTAACGAGGTCTCCCTTCTTTACATCTTGCAGATATGACTTAAACAAACCTAAGGGTAAGTGGACCAGCAAGGCATTGTGGATTCACTGGCATCTTTAGCTATCCCACCTCAAGAGCAGGCAGGCTAGTTGCCCAGGTTCGTAAGGCCCACAGTGGCAGAAATTGCAGCTCTGGACAGGAAGATGCATAAATTGAATTGCATCTCTGTTCAGGACTTGCTTTTGACCCCCTCTTCCACCCCCCCCAATAACATAGAATGACAAATACCAGGGGTGGCTCTCCAGGTGGTGTTGGACTCCCAGTAGCTCCCATCCACCACAGCCAGCGGCTCTGGCTAATCATAGAATCATAGAATCATAGAGTTGGAAGAGACCACAAGGGCCATCGAGTCCAACCCCCTGCCAAGCAGGAAACACCATCAGAGCACTCCTGACAGATGGTTGTCAAGCCTCTGCTTAAAGACCTCCAAAGAAGGAGACTCCACCACACTCCTTGGCAGCAAACTCCACTGTCGAACAGCTCTTACTGTCAGGAAGTTCTTCCTAATGTTTAGGTGGAATCTTCTTTCTTGTAGTTTGGAGCCATTGCTCCGTGTCCGCTTCTCTGGAGCAGCAGAAAACAACCTTTCTCCCTCCTCTATGTGACATCCTTTTATATATTTGAACATGGCTATCATATCACCCCTTAACCTCCTCTTCTCTTCTCCATGAGAATGGTAGTCCAACAGTCTCTGGAGAGCCACATTTTCGCTATTCCTGCCATATGCAAACAGTTGTGTGGGCGAGGGGAGCCAAGATAACGCCTTTAAACCCTTTTAATTTTTACTTTCCTGTCGGGGGTGGCTCTGACGGGTTGTGATGTTCTTTATTAATGAGCACTTTGGAATCCTTTGGTGTCAAGTATATCTTTGTAGAATTGGGTAGGAAGTCGCTTGAGGAATGTGAGGAAGCCCAGGCCTGTGAAGCTTCAGCCTCTGCTCGTTAATGTCACAGGGAAGCCTTTATCTCTGACTTCCCCCCCTGCACGATGTGCCGGCTTTCCCATCACAAATATTTCTGTTTGGCTGATTAAAAACAGATGTGCAATGTGTGGTGGACGTCTGGGAGAAGCGTAATGATACCATTCCGTGAAAAGATCAGTGAGAGGACTTCTGTCAAGGGGTCTTAGGGGAGGGACAAAGTATTTGGAAAGTTGTGGAGCAGCGTTGGCTGCAGCCCTTGGATGCCTTCAGAGGTTGAGTCGTAATTCCTCCTTCAGGCCTTGGATGCAGTCCGCCAAGCCCTGTCAAATGAGTGGCAGGTTTTCAGAAAAGGTGATATATGTTTTGAGTTTTGGGGTGGAGACAATGGTTCACACGAAGCTCTTGTGTGCATAGTAGGTAAAGGTAAAGGGACCCCTGACCATTAGGTCTAGTCGTGACCGACTCTGGGGTTGCGGTGCTCATCTCTCTTTACTGGCCGAGGGAGCCGCCGTACAGCTTCCGGGTCATGTGGCCAGCAGGACTAAGCTGCTTCTGGCGAACCAGAGCAGCGCACGGAAACGCCGTTTACCTTCCCGCCGGAGCAGTACCTATTTATCTACTTGCACTTTGAGGTGCTTTCGAACTGCTAGGTTGGCAGGAGCAGGGACTGAGCAACGGGAGCTCACCCCGTCGCGGGGATTTGAACCACCGACCTTCTGATCGGCAAGCCCTAGGCTCTGTGGTTTAACCCACAGCGTCACCTGCGTCCCACCCACCACCCCTGTGCATAATAATAATAATAATTCTGTACTTTGTTCCTGCCATAGTTTATTTCTGTGTTCACCATCTATGGTTGACTCGAAACAAGCTGCGTTGCAGAGAACCTGTGTGAAGGCCACATATATGGTGCTTCCCCTTCCCCCTTATCGTCTCCCCCCGCCTCCCCCCCCCGATCATCTCAAACCAGGGGTGTGTTTTGAAGCATCACTGCAAAGCTCCTCATGTGCCCTGAGATCTGGGCTGCAGCTAATCACTGCTTCCTCTCTCTTTCACATCTTGGCTTTTATGTGTGAATTCATTATGCAAGGTTTCTTTCTTTGTTTTTTAAGTCTGTGTTGATTTATTTCATAGGAAATCCTGAGATTTTTCAAAGGAGCAGGCTTGCAGATGGCTGGCGCTTTTCCATTTTTAAATGGTTAATTTCAAATCTCTTTCATTTTTATTAGAAATGCGCTGCTTTCCCCAGTCTTACCTGATCCGGCGCCGGATGCCTGTTTGCCATGTTTATGAAAGACACATTTAGTTTGGATATATTTCCTTCTCACCACAATGTTTCCCAGTTTGGGTCAGTGTTAGAAACTCAGATATATAAGTTGGAGCCAAATGGCTCTGTAAATCAAGGTTACAGTCGCTAAAATGGAATGTCTAGTTGCCATTTTGGGGCAAGACAGCTCTCAAGGCTTATTTTTCAAATGATGGACTGACTGTGATTAATTATCAGTAAAACATCTGTCTAGTTCAGATGACAACCTTGAGTTAGGTTAAGGCCTTTGAGAACTTAAAGAAGAAAAGTCCCTTGATCCAGGGACAGTGGTACCTCGGTTTAAGAACAGTCTGGTTTAAGAACGATTTGGTTTACAAACTCCGCAAAACCAGAAATAGTGTCTTGGTTTGAGAACTTTACCTCAGTCTAAGAACGGAATCCGAACGGTGGAAGGGCACCGGCGGCGGGAAGCCTCACTAGGGAAAGCGCACCTCGGTTTATGAACCGTTTTGGTTTAAGAACAGACTTCCGGAACGGATAAAGTTTGTAAACCGAGGTACCACTGTATTGACTTATTCTGACTTCTTTTTCTTAATGGTGACATGGACCATTCATAACACAAGTATATTATTCACAACTGTGAGCAGGGCAGTGGGGTGGGGTAAGGGAAGGCAAGGCAAGGCAAGCAATAACAATTAACTATAGCGTTGTTCACTGCTCCTGCTCAGGCTGCACAGAGAATGAATTTTTGGTTCCTGAAATTGATTCTGATTGTGCAGATAAAATATAACGGATAAATAATGCTGTGGTATTAGTGTGTGAAAACAGTCAAGATCCAAGGATCTCCAGGCAGGCACCTCCAGGTGGTGGAGATGTCAGGCTCCATCCTGTCATCCAGGCACCTTCACTCGGTCGCAAGTGACTGATAACCAGGTGCAAAATGCGCCCGGCACCTGGCTAATTTCGAACACTGGTTTGGGTTCAAGCAGGCCAGGCTGCTGCCGCGTCTGCCTGAATTGCTTTCAGGCAGGTGTTTCAATTTATCTGCTGAAGCAGCGAGAGGAGGCCAGCTAAATGGAGAGCTCTTGCACAGCAAAGCTGGTAGGGGAACAGCTGGAGAGACTAAATTAAGCTTAGGAGGCCTGCAAACAACCTGCAGGGGGAAAAGTCTGTTTTCTGAATGTTCTTCCCTCCATCCCTGCCAGTGATCTTTCTGTGTCCTGAAATGCTTTCGCTGCATGACCCAACTCGACAGGGTTGAATGGTTTCTGCTGTTTGTCGTTAACTGTTCCTGTTTTGTATTTAGCTTTTCCAAAATACCAGGTTGAGCTCAAAGTGGCTCGTAATAGCATGAAAAATGAGCAAACATCACTATCGCTAGGCCGAAGATGCAATAGCGTACAAATAAGGCAAAAGGAAACAAGCTCATGAGATAATACAAACTCAAAGAGATGCAGAAATGGCTGCTGGGCACCAGCCCTGCCCCAGTTAAAGGGGCTTCTATATCCACTACATGAGCACAATTGCAGGCAGTAGTCGCTGAAAATGCAAAAGTCGCCATTTCACGCCCATCCCGCGAGGAAGGTAGGACTTGGTTTCAATCTCATTTCTGCTGGTGGAGACCCTTAGGGACTTGGTATCACTCTGAGAACAGAATCTTTCTCGGGAGGCCGGGAGGGGGAAAGAAAGAACCCACAACCTCCGCGTTGTCCAGTGAAAGGATAGATTTCGCGCGCACCCCCAACACAATTAGTGCTTAGCGGTATGGTCTGCTGCCTGACTGCATTAAAATCATCATTACGGCAAATTCCTCTCGGAAGCCGTCGAGAGACTAAGATTGATTATACGTAAATGAAAAGGGACTTTGATTTCATTTGTGATTGCTTTATCGCTTAGAAAAATCTTACGTTGCCGTTAGGAGTTTTGTCCAGGTTGGCATGACCTTGTGGGAGGTGAATTGTCACTGTGTTTTGTTTTTTTCTGAAAAAACAACAACTTGGAAGCTGACCTTGACTTGTCCTTGAACAGAACCTGCTTCAGAGGCAAACTCCAGTTTCTTGTTGGCAAAAAGTGCTTTGGTTTTGAAGTCCTTTCTCTGTGCCTCTCTCAGAGGAATGGCTAACGCCGGCGCTTCGTGATACATGCCCCTCATTTGACTGGAGGAACACACTTGTGTGGCATGACGCATCTTTCGGCTACTTGCTTCTCTGACTGGTGCTAACAGCTCCTAATTGTTTTGGGTTTAATTAGAACCGTCTTCAGTGAGAACATTCTAATTAAGCCCAATGTATAAAGAGACCTAAGGGTGGAAGCCCTTTTAAAACACAAGAGGCCTTCCGGAATGACCTTCCTTGGTACTGTGTAAGCTTCCAAATGCCTGTGCAGTGAGCTCAAATGAGCCCAAAGCGAAATCCTTCCTTCTTGCCCTTTCTGCCATCGCTAAGGACCCCTGTGCCTTTTTCTGCGATTCTTTTTTTTTTTAATAAAATATTTATTAAAGTTTTCAAAGGTAATACATTGTGAAACAAAAAGGAAAGAATAAACAAAAACACAAAAATACAAAAATACAAAAATAAAAGCAAATTAAAAACACATAGAGTTTCCATTTACTTATTTTCTTTTGACTTATCTTCCAGACCTCCTCATACCTCCCTTTCTTATATTCCAATTCAATTTGTTTGTTTAGCAAATCCTCACCACTAATTCTTTTAATTATTTCAAAACCTTTTTTTTTCATATCTCTTATACATTACAGCTGAAAACCACTTAATTTCTGTCCAATATCATTCTAACATTCCTTAATTTTACAATATTTCTGCAAGTAATCTTTAAACTTCTTCCAATCTTCTTCCGTCGCCTCTTTTGCCTGGTCTCGGATTCTGCCGGTCATTTCTGCCAGTCCCATATAGTCGATCATCTATCTGCCATTCTTCCAGAGTGGGTAGATCTTGTGTCTTCCAATATTGTTGTCGCATACATAAAAAAATTTCTATCCTTCTTTAACACCAATTGGCCGACCATGCCCAGGAGAAAGGCCTCTGGCTTCTTCAGGAAAGTGTACTTAAACACTTTTTTCATTTCATTATAGATCATTTCCCAGAAAGCCTTAATCCTTGGGCACGTCCACCAAAGGTGAAAGAATGTATCTTCAGTCTCTTTACATTTCCGACATTTATTATCGGGCAGGTGATAAAATTTTGCAAGCTTGACTGGGGTCATGTACCACCTATAAATCATTTTCATAATATTCTCTCTCAAGGCATTACATGCCGTAAATTTCAGACCGGTGGTCCATAACTGTTCCCAGTCAGCAAACATAATGTTATGTCCAACATCCTGTGCCCATTTAATCATAACAGACTTCACCGTTTCATCCTGAGGGTTCCATTTCAGCAGCAAGTTATACATCTTTGACAAAATCTTGGTTTTGGGTTCTAACAATTCTGTTTCTAATTTAAATTTTTCCACCTGGAATCCAATTTTCTTGTCCAATTTATAAGCTTCCATTATCTGATAATAATGAAGCCAATCTCGCACTTTGTTTTTTAGTTTCTCAAAGCTCTGCAATTTCAATTTGTCTCCCTCTTGTTCCAAAATTTCCCAATATTTTGGCCATTTGGACTCCATATTGAGTCCTTTTGGCTTCTCCTCAGATCGTATAAATCTTTCGCCTTTTTCTGCGATTCTTGTGCAGTAGGGAATTAGCTACTGCACAACTTGGAACAGAGCTGGAGCAATCCTTGGGGTCAAATCGGTTGCTTCTTGATTCGTGGCAAGAACACGAAGCTCATTATCGTGCGCCATCCCAATCTCCGAGCAGTGCACAAGAGCTGGGGTCCCAGGCACTTACCCAGGGTTCATGTTTCCTTTTGGAAATGAGGTACAGCAGGGACTGTGGTGTCTTTACCTGGACCTGCAATGGAGGGGTTCAGAGCATTAACACACCAAGGGGGAGCCTTGCTTCTCCCATCTTGCAGCCTTGGATTCAAGCAGAAATCAAAGCTTGCTCTCAAACGTTGCTCTGACTCTCTGTCTAGCTTGCTGTTTTACTTCTAGATCGTGTCACTGCAAAACACTCTACTCCAAAGCTCTGGCTTGGTCGGTTAAGGGAGAAGCCTCTGCCCATTTGCCGTCTCACATCGAGCCCCTTAACCCCCCATCACCTCACCGGGAAGCCATCCTGGCTCTTTTCGGAATTAGAAGGCTTGATTAGCTTTCAGCACTTGGGGGATCCAGGGATTAGAGGGGGTCTGGCATGCAGCCTACTTCACCAAACTCCTAACATTAGGTTAAATTTGGATTTCGCCTCATTTGGAATTGTGTGTCATGTAAATGGCATTTTTTATTGGTCCTTTTGGAGAAGGAGTAGGGCTGTAGGAGTTTGCAGGAGAGTTTGGATCAGAGGATTTAGGGAAGGATCAGGAAGTGCTGTGCCAGTGGTTTTCAGCCAGTGTGCCGTGGCACCCTGGGGTGCCTTGAATGATGGTCAGGGGTGCTGTGGGCAACACTGGCAACTGTCCCTCTTTCCTTCGCTCCCTCACGTCTCTGCCTCCCAAAGGCTTGCACATCTGCTTATTGCAGCAGCGCTGGCTATAAGCTCCGCAGGCGAATGGTGCCTCTGGGAGACACCTCTCTTTGAGTGGGCGGGGGGGGGGGGGTGCAAGCTCAGAGACTCCCAAGGGGAGAGGGATGGAGGCTGAGGGAACACTCCGCATGGGAGGGCTTTTGAAAAAGGGTGAGAGACTGCCAGCTCTGTAGGCAAGGGGTGATGTAACTAGGCTCCGCAGAAAGAATGTACCGTATTTT
This sequence comes from Podarcis erhardii, assembly GCF_964252035.2. NCBI lineage: Eukaryota > Metazoa > Chordata > Lepidosauria > Squamata > Lacertidae > Podarcis > Podarcis erhardii. The sequence continues at coordinate 90,207,541 of NC_138511.1, forward strand.
TTGCTCTATAAGACTCACTTTTTCCCTCCCCAAAAGTACTGTATTTTTCGTCCTATAGGGCGCACCGGCCCATAGGACGCACCTCGGCTTTTTTTTTGGGGGGGGGAATGAATAAAAAAGAAAATCCCCCCCCCCCAGCCGCGGCTGCCGCCCCAAGCCTTGCACACACCTGCCCGAAGCATGGGGCGCCCTCCAGAGGGCTCCAGAGTTCCCGCGGGCTCACAAGGCTTGTGGACACCTGCCGGAAGCACGGGGAGCCCTCCGGAGGGCTCCCCATGCTTCGGGCTGCAGGCTGCTGCCCGCAAGCCTTGTGAGCCCGTGGGAACTCCTGCCGGGCTTGCAAGGCTTGCGGATAGCTTCCTGAAGCCTGGAGAGCGAGAGGGGTCGGTGTGCACCGATGCCTTTCGCTCTCCAGGCTTCAGCGAAAGCCTGCATTCGCCCCCTAGGACGCACACACATTTCCCCTTCATTTTTGGAGGCGAAAAAGTGCGTCCTAGAGGGTGAAAAATACGGTAAATGGAAATGTGTGTGCGTCTTATGGAGCGAATGCAGGCTGCGCTGCTATCCCAGAAGCCAGAACAGCAAGAGGGATTGCTGCTTTCACTGCACAGCGATCCCTTTTGCTGTTCTGGCTTCTGAGATTCAAAATTTTTTTTTTCTTGTTTTCCTCCTCCAAAAACTAGGTGCGTCTTCTGGTCTGGTGCATCTTATAGAGCGAAAAATGTGGTAGTTGGTTAAGGGAGCCGTGGACTCAAAAAGGTTGCAAACCTCTGTGCTATGCAGAAGCTAGTTGACTCAGCCCTGGTGAGTTGGCCGGTGAGCTGCCTGAGACTTGCACCTGTCAGGAAGAGGACCAGGAAACCTGCTGGTTTCAGCCCCTCGCAGTGTTGATGACTAGAAGTTGAGTCATCGTGTTGCTTGCAGTTTGGAGGCCTGAGTTGGAAGATCAGAATGCCGACCCAACGCCCCTTAAAGTTTCAGCTGACAAAGCACCTGTGTTTTGAGAGTGCAAAAGGTTAACGTACCTGTTTAGAGTTGGCCGTTTCAGCCTGCTTCGTAAGCCAGCCCTTGTGGCTGCCCACTCAGTGGAAATGGAGCAGGGTTAGTGGCTAAGAAAAGGGCCTTTGTCAGTCTCCACAGGTAAATTGCTCCACTCAGAATTGTCCCGATGAACGGGACGGAAGCCACTGAGCCAAATTAGGCTGGTTGCTTGGATACCAGTGACCGGATAGGGTTGAGCCAGTGTGATGTAGTGTTTAGCTTTGACAAGGAAGATCCTGGTTATGAAGATGATGGGTGTGTCCCTTAAGTCTCCCTTGCCGGTATACTTTCTATGGGGCAATTAAAAATTAGCTGGGGGAACTCCTTGCCCATGCCTGGATTCCAACAGCTGTTAATTGGCCACTTACCTGAATGGCTCGTCCTTGCAGATGCTTTTGAGGTTGTGCATTTCCTCTGCTGTGCAATGGCGCAAAACTGGAATCGCTTGGATATTCCTTGGCTCAGACTTGCTCTTTCCAGACAGAGACCTGTTGTACCCACTTCTTGATTCAGGTCAGAGCTGGAATACTGGTCAGACACACACTGCAGGGGATGCGGACTCCCTTTATGGGGTGGTTGTAATGCTTGCTGAGAAATTTTTTAAAAATTGCATTTATCTTGCAAAGCACCCTGAGAGCTATTGATGAAGGGTGGGGTAGGGTGGGTGGGTGGACACACACGCAGAGAGAGAATTTTAACATTGTGCATTCTGTGAACAAATCAAGGTGATGTTGTTCACCTTTAAAGCCCTAAACAGTTTCTGCCACTTTGTGCGGAATTAAGGGGAGTATAGAAGTATAAAGGAAGTTTTTAATGTGTGACATTTTAGTGTATTTTGGTCTTTGTTGGAAGCCGCCCAGAGTGGCTGGGGAACCCGAGCCAGATGGGCGGGGTACAAATAATAAATAATAATAATAATAATAATTATTATTATTATTATTATTATTATTATTATTATTATTATTATTAAGTCAAGGACCCAGACAACTCTGGCTAAAGGGCATAGCTGACCCAGAGACAAGGGCAGACGGACAGGACAGACGGACGGATGGACAGACACCCACACCCATCTATTATTATTATTATTATTATTATTATTATTATTATTATTATTTATTTATTATAGCCATCTGGAGATCTAAACCAGTGTTTTGAGCTTATGTTGCTATCTAAGCAGCTCGTGGACTCGCCTCCTGAATTGCACATGGAGGGGATGAGGCCTTGGTTCTGCAAGGAATAAATGGCATTCTTGAAGATAGGAAACACCTGAGTGCTATCTTCTTTTGATTTCACTCCTCTGTGGTGCAAGGATGTTCCTAGATGGGCATCTTAGGATTTACCACTATGTTGTCCTTTCCCCTGAAGCCCCCTCTTTCCCTTTTGATGTTGAACCACCAGATGCGGCACCTGATTGGCCGTCCTTGTTTCAAACGCTGCCGCCTCATTGGCTGCGGGCGGAAACCTCTGTGTGCTTTTCTCCCTCAAGTTCCTTCTGGCTCCAGTCCCTCTTTCAGTTAACCCCTTTCTCTCCTGCAAGATCATGGCATGCCAACAGGCTCGAACACAACCAGAATCTGGCAGATGGAAGAGCTGCCAGGAGAAACAATAACAAGGAAATCATAGGAGCCTGGAGTCATTACCGGGGGTGGTGGGGTGGAGGAAGCCGAGCAGGGAAATCCTTTGAAACCCTGATACATCTCAAGGCACAGGCTGGGGCTTAGGGGAATTTGTGCCTCTTAGGAAATCTGGATAAGTTGTTTGTACCATAAAACCTCATTTGTTCTGTGTGGTTAAAAAGTGCCTGTGCATTTCTAACACGGGCAGAAAGTTCTGGTGTTGGTTCCTCAGCAGGCCAAGAACTTGCCCTTTCTCCCCAGTAGGGGTATATAAGAGAGGACACCCCCCAGGGAAGAGCCGTCAGCCAGATGGTGAACAGATCGCAGTACACGTTTCGCGTTCCTTTGAGCCTAGAGACCGTGTTACTGTCCTCCGCAGGAGATATCTCAAACTCTTTAAAGGCACTGGCAAAGTAGTGCTAGAAAGAATGATTCCTTTGCTAAAGATGAATGTTTCTGCCTACAATGGTACCTCAGGTTACAGACGCTTCAGGTTACATATGCTTCAGGTTACAGAAATAGTACCCAGAAATAGTACCTCGGGTTAAGACCTTTGCTTCAGGATGAGAACAGAAATCGTGCTCTGGCGGTGCGGTGGCAGCAGGAGGCCCCATTAGCTAAAGTGGTGCTTCAGGTTAAGAACAGTTTCATGTTAAGAACGGACCTCCGGAACGAATTAAGTACTTAACCCAAGGTACCACTGTACTTAAAACCCATTGCCCTGGACATAGCCCAGGGGTTCCATTTTAAAAAATAAAATAAAAGCTCACTTACTCTACCTGGCTTCTGAATCTCAGGTTTCATATCTCTCAGTGATAATGCCAAATCTCCTTGCTATAGATAGAACCCATTCCGATTTTCTGTGGCTTGTGTTAATTGCTTCCTAAGTGGCCGGAAGCCAAAAAGTTGAGGTGGGTTCTTTAATATTGTATCTCTGAAAACAGTTACAAGCTTAAAATTGGAAACTTGTAACTTGAAATGTAGGATTTCCTATATATTTTCTCTCTCTCTCTCTCTCTCTCTCTCTCTCTCTCTCTCTCTGTGTGTGTGTGTGTGTGTGTGTGTGTACACTGACTGGCATATTTTCCCTTGGCTTTGGTTTCTTCGATTCCACGAAGTTCAGGCCGCTCCTTTCCTTGCCTCTGATAACTTTCAGTCCTAGTATTGGTAACCCAGCCAAGTGAAACTGTGAGAGGCTGGGAGGGTCCAAAGTCCCCGTTCTGTTGGATCTGTGTCCCAGAGCAGAGGTTACCAGCTTCCCAAGATGTGGGAGGTTGCTGTAGATCTGTGTCCATTTGAATTAATATAAGTAAAGGAGGAGGGAGATTATGTTTTAAGATGGTGGGGAGCAAAGAGTAGAAACAGGCAGGCGCTTTTGTGTCCTGGGGAAAGGTGCCAACTCGCCCCTGGAGATAACAGCAGGAGGAAAAAGGAAATGCCTCTTGATTGAAGCTCCACGTTCATAGAAAGGTGTACAAAGATCAAGTGACGGTATAGTTGGCAGGGTCCTGGATGTTCTGCCCCTGTAATCTAGGGATTATTGATGCGGCAATTAATAATAATAATAATAATAATAATAATTTATTAATTGTACCCCGCCCATCTGGCTGGGTTTCCCCAGCCACTCTGGGCGGCTTCCAACAGAGATAAAAAATACACTAAAATGTCACATATTAAAAACTTCCCTGTCCCTGGTGAGGACGGGTGATTTTCTAGATAGCTGTGTCTTTCCCACCTTGTTTGGTAACGGGCATTGAGTGCGAAATGTGTGCTCAGTCCAGTGAACGGCATTTTGACATTTCAAGCGCCATAGTAAGGGGTGAGATAGGGGAGAAAGACTGAGCCCGAGCGTGTCGTTTGGGAACAGCTCTGCCATTTGCACATCTGCATTTCCTGTTTGCACATCAGCACATCCCAGTCTCTCCCACAGATAATAATAATAATAATAATAATAATAATAATAATAATAATAATAATACTTTCATTTATACCCCGCCCTCCCCAGCCAAGACCGGGCTCAGGGCGGCTAACAACCAATAATAAAAACAAGTTGATTAATTTAAAAAATAAGATTAAAATACAACATTAAAACATTAAGATGCAGCCTCTTCACAGGAGAAAGGAAAAAAGAAAGAGGGGGAGGGAATCAAACTGATTCTAAGCCAAAGGCCAGGCGGAACAACTCTGTCTTGCAGGCCCTGCAGAAAGAAATCAGATCCCGCAGGGCACTGGTCTCATGAGACAGAGTGTTCCACCAGGCTGGAGCCAGTGTTGCCTCTGGTTGAGGCTAATCTAACTTCCTTAGGGCCCAGGACCTCCAGGGTGTTGCTATTTATGGACCTTGAGGCTCTCCGTGGGGCATACAAGGAGAGGCGGTCCCATAGGTACGAGGGTCCTAGGCTGTGAAGTATTCAAATCCCAGGGTGTGAGGGCACCCACCTTTCCCACTCTGCAACGGAGCCTAATCTGAGTCAAACCTCACTGGCGTTCCATCGTACTAGACCCAAATGTTGGGCTCGGGCTCTGGGCACATCATTTTTATTCATTAGTCTCTTTTCCCCCAGAAGGGTGAACTGAAAGCAACTTTACACCCTAAATCTTAAAGTTTGTACTTGTAGTATACCTGAAGGAACGTCTCTACGCCCATCATTCTGCCCGGATACTGAGGTCCAGCGCCGAGGGCCTTCTGGCGGTTCCCTCCCTGCAAGAAGCAAAGTTACAGGGAACCAGGCAGAGGGCCTTCTCGGTAGTGGCACCCGCCCTGTGGAACACCCTCCCATCAGATGTCAAAGAGAAGAACAACTACCAGACTTTTAGAAGACATCTGAAGGCAGCCCTCTTTAGGGAAGCTTTTAATGTTTAACAGACCACTGTATTTTAATGCTTTGTTGGAGGCCGCCCAGAATGGCTGGAGAGACACAGCCAGATGGGTGGGATATAAATAATGGATTATTATTACTGTATTATTATTATTATTATTATTATTATTATTACTTCTGAGCATGTACAGAATGTTTTCTCTTCATATTTCCCTTCCTGGGTCGCTACCCCACGCCCTTAAAAGCAAGAGGCTTTCAAAGCTCATTTTACAAATGATTCTGCTGTTAAGGGGGACCCTTCCCCACAAATAATCTTGGCCCCTTCCCTTTGAATTCATCCAGAGGCCCAAAACAGCACCAGGCTAGCCCCAAAGTTTCCTTCGCCTTTTCACATCTTCCTCCTCTTCCTCTTTGGGTGTCGCTGCCTCACTCCTCCAGTGAGGGCAGTGCTGCTGCTTTCCCCCTCCTTTCACCCAGTTCAGAGTGCTGGGAAGGGAGGGGTGGAGCTTCTGGCCTTGCAACGTCCGGAAACTTGTGTGTAGCAGCCTAGCCAGCGAAGAAGGAGTGTGCGCGTCTCTGCCTGGATCAAGTGTCTCCTAGTCAGGGAAGCCAACCAACTGACTCTCCTCTCCTGGGCAGAGAAGAAAAACCCAATCTCCTCTTCCGGAGGAGAATCGTTCTCTCCCCCACCCCCTGCCCGCCCACCCTCTCCTCTGCCGTGTGATTTATTCCTCTCCAGCACCCTGCGGCTGACTTTTCAGGAAGTACAGCGATGGTGGAGGTAAGTGAACTTGCTGGCCAGTTGCTCCCCCTCCCCCACGGGGCGCTTTCAGGAAGGGTGGGATCCCTGTCCATGCTGGGCGAGCGAGGGGGGCGCCAGGCAGGCTCTCCCCTCACCCCCCAAAAAAACAGTGTGTTCAAGCAGGGCATTGGCTTCTGGTGGAAGCTGCTCAATTCACACACCACGGCGAAAAGGGAGAGGCTCTATTTTCAGGGTGGGCTCTTTCTTTGTGCATTTAATTTCAGTTTTGTGTGGAATTTTCTCTTTTGCAAAAAAGCTTTGGGAGAAAACTTTTTAGAATGGAAATCTAGTGTTGCAGGTTTACTCCTCTCTCTCTCTCTCCCTCTGTCTCTCTCTCTCTCTCTCTCTCTCTGAAATGGCTTATTGCATGTTTAACAACAGAGTTGCCCACCCATTTCTGAAATGGTTGCCTAGAGGTTGAGGGCAGGAGCGGCAGTTGACAGTCAAAATGTAGCCTACCTTCACGGTCAAATAATCCTGAGTTGGACGTCTGCGCCGCCCAGTCGACTGCGGCCTGTAAGGCTGGGGAGGCGGGGAGGCTGTGGCCAAATGGGTGAGGCTCCGTGATAAGAGTTGGTGAACTGCTCCTGTACCTCTAAGCCTGTGGGCCTAGGAAAGGGCTGTGGGGATTAAAGGCCCCAAGAATAATAATGCAAACTTCAAAGTGCCTTTGGGTATAAACCTATCCCTTGGCCCAGTTTGCTCATGACCAGACTCAATTTATCAGCATTGCAAAACTCAAGTGTGGGGTTGCTCCAAGGAGTTTACAATTAAACGGAGAAAGGGGAGGGAAATGGAGTTGGGGCCAGAAGGGAGCGTGTACGTTTTTTTCAGTTCTGTGTAAGTTCTAGTTACTGTGGGGTATGGAGATGGAGGGGTTCTGCCAAGAGCTTTGTGCAAAAGGTGGGTATTGAGGAGGAATCAGGGAAGAAAGAGGGGAAGCAATGGGGAAGTATTCTGTGAGGGAGCTTGTGGCATGGGGGCAGCCAAAGGAAAAGCAGACCTTCAGGCGACTTGGAGTGGTGAGGCTGGACTCCTGAATGTCTTAGGTGAGAGGATGTAGCAAGAAGAGGGGTGGGAGAGAGAGAAATTGGGGACCACAGAGGGCTTTGGAACTACACACATGTTTGTAGTAGCAAGAACTCGCCCTTCAGCTTTGGCAGAGAGTTCCTAAGAAAGTGGGGATCCCTGGCTCCAGGTTGTTGGGTTCCCCACTAGGAGAGGCATTCCCAAGGCTCATAGCACAGTCCTGGCTTTGCAGACCTCAAGATGAGAATTGTTGCATGCAGCTATTTATATGCAATTTGCAGCTTTCATTCCCTGCCTACCAAGGGCTGAGCGTTCTCTTGCTTTCTCCCTTCCCCCCATGCTTTGCCTGCAGCAGTGTGGTGCATAAACGCTGCTGCTCTTGAATAGGCCTCTGCTAAGAATGAAAATTCCACTATTGAGCCCAGAAAAGGCGACTGGCTGAGCAGGGTGCTAATGGCAGGGTAGTGTTGCAAGCAGGCCCTTTCCGGTAGGCAGCTGCCTGCTGATGCTTGGTAGCTGTGGGTATTTCTGGGAAATTTTTATTGGAATTTTTTTTCCTGATGCCCATGTGTGATCTAATTTAGCATGTTTGTTTTACTTGTGTTTACTAAACAAATCTAAACATGTTGAAACATCCAAGCTTACCTAATACTGTATTTGCGTTTGGCACCTGTTCATTGTTACGTACCCAGTACATTTCCGAGCACAATTAAAAGTGTTGGTGCTGACCTTTAAAGCCCTAAACGGCCTCGGCCCAGTATACCTGAAGGTTGGCATCTCCACTCCCATCTTCATCCTGGACACTGAGGTCCAGCTCCAAGGGCCTTCTGGCAGTTCCCTCCCTGTGAGAAGTGAGGTTGCAGGGAACCAGGCAGAGGGCCTTCTTGGTGGTGGTGCCCACCTTGTGGAACGCCATCGCATCAGATGTCAAGGAGGAAACAACTATCTGACTTTTAGAAGACATCTGAAGGCAGCCCTGTATCAGGAAATTTTTAATGTCTGATGTTTTATGATTTTTTATGTGCTGTAAGCTGCCCCAGAGTGGCTGGGGAGATGGCTGGTGGCTCCTGCAGATTACCTTTGTGATTGAGCTGGGATATAAGGGTTCGGGTGCTCTCTGAGATACCCAGGAATAATAATAATAATAAATAATAATAAATTTTATTCATATCCCGCCCTCCCCAGCAGAAGCTGGGCTCAGGGCGGCTAACAACAATCAAAATAATCCAACGATTCTAAAAACATTTCATTATAAAAATTAATTAAAATCAAATTTATGGCTTGTATTAATAGCTTTGCAGATTAATACAAGAACCTTCAACCTGGCCTTGTAGTAGATGGGCAGACAGTTTCAGATGCTTTAATGACCACATGTTCTCGACCTGGTGTCCCCATCAGCAGTTTGGCCTCAGAGAACGAGAGATGGAGTTTCCAAACCAGACCCTAGGGCAGCCCCACATGGAGCACATTGCCGTAATCTAGCCTCGAGGTTACCCGTGCATCGACTACAGTGACTAGTATTCTTGTATTTGCTGTGCTTGAGCTGGAAATAGGTGTGGGGATTGGATAGCAGGAATGTGCTCAGAAGCTAGAGCCGAGCAACTTCTGCCTTGTACCATTTTGTCCGCTGTGTTGAACTGCCCTGAGAATTTTGCACGCTGCTGCCACTTTGGGGTGGCATAGCATCACAGCTGCACAAAGTCACTTCACTGTGGAAGAAGAGTCTTGTGCTGGAAGCGGAACAGCTAGTGAACTCCTCAGGCTGCAAGCGGAAGGCAGGTGCAAGTTGCTATCTGAGGGTTGTCTGGGATGTGGGGCAGAAAGGTTTCTGTGGGAGAATTTCCATTTCATAAAATAATTAGCAATGGTGGAATGCCAAATGGCAAGCCTAACAGTTTTTAAATTTGTAGCCTCTTTTTTAAAAAAAATATTACAAGGAGAATAAGCATGCTGAATTAGATAACTATCGGGCAGTGGTTCCCAGTTAGCTAAGTACTGTAGTCTCCTGTTTTTGAAAAGCCAAGCTATGGACCCCCTACTTTTGAAAATGTTGATACCTCTATTGTGGTATTTGTTGTGTGAATGGTGCCATGGACCCCCCTGGGTGGGTTACGCAGACCTCTAGGGTTCACAGACCACCAACTGGAAATCATTGCTCTAGGGCATTGGAAAATTACCCTATGCAGATTTGCCCAAGAAATCTTTCCATCAATTTTTCAATTTCAGATTTTTTTGGAAAACCCATTGTTGCCTTAGGCTTTCCTGTGGAAACCTGACCAACAGCAACCCAGTAACTGAAGCTTCCCCTTTCACTTCGCTGCAAACAGGATTTTGGGGGGCCCCACATACTGTATGTGGATTGGGCCCTCTGCTGTACTCGCTAAAGAAGACTTTATGTCATGTGCAATTTTGTACCCTCGTTTGCAGGTGGGGTGGAGTGCCCCAAAATAAACCTGGAGTCACACAACTCAACAGAATGTCAGCCAGTGACCACTTTCCCTATAATTGTTTCATACTAGAAAAGGCTTGCCCTGTTTAATTTCTGCCTGCCACATATCTGTTAAAGGCACTGAGCCCTTCTGTCCTCCAGTGCCACCTCTAAACCATTCAAAGAACTCAAGTTTCATGGATTGTAAACATCATATTTCATCAGCCGAACTTGGAGTGGCAATACTACATTCAGTGCAAGACCAGGCATGGCATTTCAGATGGAGGGGGGTCAAAAGTGAATTGAGATCTACTACAGTTCTTTTCAAACGGGACGCGGGTGGTGCTGTAGGTTAAACCACAGAGCCTAGGGCTTGCCGATCAGAAGGTCGGCAGTTCGAATCCCCGCAACAGGGTGAGCTCCCGTTGCTTGGTCCCTACTTCTGCCAACCTAGCAGTTCGGAAGCACGTCAAAGTGCAGGTAGATAAATAGGTACCGCTCTGGCAGGAAGGTAAACGGTGTTTCCATGCGCTGCTCTGGTTTCACCAGAAGCGGCTTAGTCATGCTGGCCACATGACCCGGAAGCTGTACGCCGGCTCCCTCGGCCAGTAAAGCGAGATGAGCGCCACAACCCCAGAGTCGGTCACGACTGGACCTAACGGTCAGGGGTCCCTTTACCTTTACAGTTCTTTTCAGATGCTCGTGCCTGAATCAATTCAAAGTGTAAATGGTTAAAAAGTAAGCACTCTATTCATTTCTTGTGTCTATTTATTAATATAACAACTGTGGCAATTTTTTTCTTGTGAAGATGGCAGCATCTCTGGATCTAGAAATGGATCTTGAATTTCATTTATGTTTACATAGTAGACACAGGAATTTGCATGCTGATGTTGTAGATTCTTGCATAAAAGTCTTTGGGCAACACGTTTTTTTCAATGAGTAAAACCTTGTTTACCAGGCAAAAATATTCCTCTTTAACCAGGCCTTTGGCTGATTGACATCCAGTGCCCTTTTTGTTTTTATCTTGATTTTGTCTTTTGTGTTTTTATATTGTGATTTTATCTTGCGAGCCACCCTGAAACCTGCGGATATAGGACAGTATACTACTACTACTACTAATAATAATAATAATAGCATTTCACTTATCCCAGAAGAGGGTTTTCACATCTCTAGGTGTAGACTATATGCTTTTTGGTCCCATAATCAGTCTCCATAGAACTGTGAAATATCCCACCTAATCCCTGGAAAGCCACTGCTGGTTCTTGTAGACAGGGACGCACAGATCCAAGGGGCCCCATGTTCCTCCTTGCTCTAAAGCAGTTCCCTAAGGTGTTGCGAGCAGGTTAATTTAAGGGGCCCACAAATGTTTCTAAAATATTATGGTTGCATGCCCAGTAGGGGTTTATCTCCGCAGATGGTCTTAGAATCTTTTTCGCACAATGCCTGTGTGTTGACGCTGTTGTTGTAACTCAGCCGTACAAATACGCAGCGTTCCAACTTCTTTTTAAAAAGCTGCACCACAGAACCAGTTTATATCTGATCCCGAAGAAACTAGTTTTGTCAGTCTCTTCTAGTTTCCCTCTCTCTGTCTGTCTGTTGTTGTTTTTTAAGGTGGTGGTTATATTTTCAGCCAGTGGCAAGATCTTAACTGCTGGGTGTGTTCTGGTGTGTGCTAGTGGATGTAGGCGTGCTTATCCAGGGCCGTGAAAAAGTGTTGGTTTATGGCTGACTAATTAAACAAGGCAGGGAGATAAAGGGAATTTGACCTAGGTTAAGGTTGGTGGATGTGGCTAGTGAGTGGGGGGGTAGGCCCTTGGAGAGTAATTTGACCTTTCTCCTTCAGCAAACATATAGGTCCCTTTGCAGAGGTGGCAAAAGTGAAAAAAGAGTTAGCTCTGAACTTAACGTCGCCCCCCCCCCAAATCTCTGGAAACTGGGTGGCAATTGGTCTTTAGTTGCTTAAATGTATTGGGACGGTTTTGTGCATCCCATTAAAAACTGCCCAGCCATGAAGATTGCTGCTGAAGTTATTCTGGGAGTTAAAGTTCTTCACTTCGGTACAGTTTGCATGGCTTCCTCTGTAGCAAGGGGGGGCGGGGGGTTGAATGGCTGCTGATACTTACGGATTTACATGCAACGGGGGGGTTGTACAGCGGTACCTCAGGTTACAGATGCTTCAGGTTACAGACGCTTCAGGTTACATACTCTGCTAACCCTGAAATAGTACCTCGGGTTAAGACCTTTGCTTCAGGATGAGAACAGAAATGGCGCGGTGCGGCAGCAGCGGGAGGCCCCATTAGCTAAAGTGGTACCTCAGGTTAAGAACAGTTTCAGGTTAAGAATGGACCTCCAGAACGAATTACCGTATTTTTCGCCCTATAGGACGCACCGGCCCATAGGACGCACCTAGTTTTTTGGGGGGTGGGGGGAAATAAAGAGAAAAAAATTATCCCTCCCCCTGCGCTCCGGGCAGCAGGCTGCTATCTGCAGCCTAGGGAGCCCTGTGGGAACTCCTGCAGGGCTCCCTAGGCTGCGGATATCTGCCCGAAGCGCGGGGCGCTCTGCTTCAGTGCGCCCCGCGCTCCGGGCAGCAGGCTGCCATCCGTAGCCTAGGGAGCCCTGCGGGAACTCCTGCGAGCTCCCCAGGCTTGCTGATAGCTTCCTGAAGCCTGGAGAGCTAGAGGGGTCGGTGCACACCGACCCCTCTCGCTCTCCAAGCTTCAGCGAAAGCCTGCATTCGCCCCATAGGACGCACACAGATTTCCCCTTCATTTTTGGAGGGGGAAAAGTGCATCCTATAGGGCGAAAAATACGGTAAGTTCTTAACCTGAGGTACCACTGTAATTGATCTGAGGCTGCAGATTGACCTCCCCAGTGAGGCCGGCCCTTTTCGAGAGGGTGCAAAACCTGGAAAGGGGAGGGGGTTTTTTGACCATTTAATGAAGTCTTTTTGTCCCTGCTGTGTAGTGTTAACATTTTGCTGGATTTCCTCAAAAGACAGTTGGAATGGCGCCTTGTACTCCTTCTTCCGGCAACTCCTGCAGCCAAACTGATGCCAGATCCACTGCTCTGCTTTCCTTTGGACCCCACGAGCGAGGCTGGGGGGGGGGGGTCTTGTCATCTGGGCAAACCAGGACCTCCAGACACACTGCCCAGGCTTGCACCCTGGGGAAGTCATTTCGGTGCTGCTAACGCAGCAGTTTGACTTCACCCCCAGAGGCGCACTCCGTTGTCTCTCAAGACAGATGGATGCCAACAACAACAATATGTTCTCATTGCACAGCAAGAAAATTGTTTTACAGTATGTCAAAAATATCTCTTTAAGTATTAGAATAATAAAATGCAACAAGTAAGATGAGTGAGGTGGTGTAAAAATATTCCAAATTAATTATTTTTACCTTATATTCTGGGAGGATCGTTATTGGCTAACCCATATTCACCAGGCACCAAGTAAAGTGGTAGCTCGGTTTAAGAGCAGTCCTGTTTACGAACGATTCGGTTTATGAACTCTGCAAAACTGGAAGCGGTGTCCCGGTTTGCGAACTTTACCTTGGTCTAAGAACGGAATCCGCACGGTGGAAGGGCACCGGCGGCCGGAGGCCTCATTAGGGAAAGCTTGCCTTGGTTTAAGAACGGTTTTGGTTTAAGAATGGACTTCCAGAGTGGATTAAATTCGTAAACCGAGGTACCACTGTAATGGCAGAAGTACCAGTACTTGAGCTCCAAGGAGAAAAAGGTGGGATAGAAATGCAACAACAACAGCTACCTTTTCAATAGGGGATCTTCTAGCTTCCTTTTTCTGACCAGACTTGCTTCTTCATTTGAATCAAAAATAGGAAGGACCTCATTGAGCATTACTTACAGTGGTACCTCGGGTTACATACGCTTCAGGTTACATACGCTTCAGGTTACAGACTCCGCTAACCCAGAAATAGTACCTCGGATTAAGAACTTTGCTTCAGGATGAGAACAGAAATTGTGCTCCAGTGGCGCGGTGACAGCAGTTTGAGGTTAAGAACATAAAATTTATACAGTGGTACCTTGGGTTAAGTACTTAATTCATTCCAGAGGTCCGTTCTTAACCTGAAACTGTTCTTAACCTGAAGCACCACTTTAGCTAATGGGGCCTCCTGCTGCTGCCACACCGCTGGAGCACGATTTCTGCTCTCATCCTGAAGCAAAGTTCTTAACCTGAAGCACTATTTCTGGGTTAGCGGAGTCTGTAACCTGAAGCGTCTGTAACCTGAAGCGTATGTAACCCGAGTTACCACTGTATATGGCTTGACTATAGACAAAAATGAAAATGGTATTCTAGCCCATGCTCTACCCATGGCAATCTTGTCTGTCTGAGCAAGAGATATACTACATCCCAGTTTCCAGAATCAACTTTTTCAGTGGTGGTTAGACTTTTCCTCCGTCTCCCATCACCCCCCATTAATGGTTTTAATTCCAGCCTACTTTTTCTGCAGTAGAAACTGTGTGTCTCCTTCTTTTGGTGGAAAACTTGGAGAATTTCTCCCCTTTTAATGAACGGAACATCAGAGTCAGTGCCGGGGTAAATCTCATCAGGATTGCAAAGCACGCTGAATGTGTCAAAGGAATTCAGTGATTGGGATATTTCCAGCATCACCTGGAGACCGAAAATATTATTCCATTTCTTTTGGTTAAGCTTTTTTTTTTTTTTTTTTTTTTAAAAAATCCATTTTATAATGCAGTTTATTGCATTTTCTGACCCATCAGCATCTGGAGTCAGGAGGAATTTTCCTTCACACTGGCCATTGCCTGGGTGTGTTAGTGTCCTCTTCCGACATGCTCTGGCAACCTACATTTTCATCAGCCTCCGGGCATTTCTGATACAATTCTCTCCTGCTCCTTTTGTGGAATTCCTGTGAGGGCTGGGCTCATCCGAAAGTGGAGAGTGGAGGGATCTGATTTTGCCTGGAGCTTTAATCTTAAATCACATAGGGAAACCTGGGCTACAGGATGGATCCTGATTTCCCCTAACCCCGACCCACTTTTGATGGGTGGGTGGGTCTGTCCACCTGCCAGTCACCTGACATCACCATGACACTGGGTGCCTCAACTTCAAAGGGAAGAATATGCTCAAGGTCAGGCACAGGCAAACTCGGCCCTCCAGCTGTTTTGGGACTGCAACTCCCATCATCCCTAGCTAACAGGACCCAGTGGTCAGGGATGATGGGAGTTGTAGTCCCAAAACATCTGGAGGGCTGTGTTTGCCTATGCCTGCTCAAGGTGGACTCAAGAGGAAAACAGTGCTCCCTTGCAATAGTGCCGTAAACAAGATCAGCTCTGGAATGATAGATTTGTAGAGTTGGAAGGGTACCCCAAGGGCCATCTAGTCCAACCCCCTACAGTGCAGGAATCACAGCTGTCCACAAGTTGCTGAACTCTGATTTCCATTGGCCCCAGCCAGCGTGGCCAGTGGTTGGGGATTATGGGAACTGCAGTCCAGCAAGATCCATCCGTGCTCCTAGTGCACAGGCAGGCGGAAAAGCCAGGGAAATGGCAACCAGCCCACTTTCCACAAAGGCAGCAAATAAATGCTATGTTTCTGAAACATGGGTGTGGATTGAGTGCTAGTTAGTTCTTCTCGTAAAGACCCAGACAAGCATGTTTCAAAGCAAGTCTTGTGATCTGTTGGGGTCAGCCAGCGGTGGGACTTGAGGGCAAACGTACCCAGAACTCTTCTGTGGAGCTCCAGCAGGCCAGATTCCCTCATGGATCCTCTGCCAATCAACTGGGATGGGCCGGAGGGACGGGAGAAGGGAGGATACCCATTTCCGATTCTGGATTGCTTTGTTACATTAGGTCACCCCTCCAGAATGATGCGCAGAAACATCGGGGAGCATGTGGCGGCAGAAGGGTTATAAGAGAGGTGGGCTGGGCATGCAAACAGATAATAGACTTGTCTTTGTCTTTCCCCCTCATGCTTCATATGTTGATCTTGTGGCAGGAGTGGCCGAAGGCTTCCTTTCACATCCAGATACAATTCTGTCTTTGTTTAGACAGCACATGTGGGGAACGCCATGCAAATGGTGTGAAATTGCTAATACACTCCTTAAGGGGTAGTGGTGTGGTTCCTTCCTGGCTTTTCCCACAGTACAAAGGGGCCCCCCCAAGCGATGTTTTCCCTTTGCCATTTGTCTGGGTCAACAGGGGGCCAGTAGAGCAAGTTTCATTGGGCCCAAATGGTGGTCACATGACCAGAGATTGGGGGTGTGTGTGAACGGGTTCAAGAGGAGTGCTGCAGGCATGGGCAGCACCAGGTAGGTCTCACTGAAGCCCCTGGGCAAGTAACATTGTGGGGGTTGCACACAGCTAGTATTTTTAGTTTGTGGCTAATCGTTATTTATTTATTCATTGCATTTATATCCCACTTCCTTCTCCCAAAAGCTCAAGAGTGGCGCACATGGCTCTTGCCCTCCTCCTTTAATCCCCACAACAACCCTGTGAGGTAGGTTAGGCTGAGAGGCAGTGTGAATGGCCCAGCATCACCCGGTGAGAGCTTCATGGCTGATGGGGTTTGAACCCTGGTCAACCATATCCCAAGGGATGCGAGTGGCGCTGTGGGTTAAACCACAGAGCCTAGGACTTGCCGATGAGAAGGTCGGCGGTTTGAATCCCCGCAACAGGGTGAGCTCCCGTTGCTCGGTCCCTGCTCCTGCCAACCTAGCAGTTCGAAAGCACGTCAAAAGTGCAAGTAGATAAATAGGTACCACTCCGGCGGGAAGGTAAATGGCGTTTCCGTGCGCTGCTCTGGTTCTCCAGAAGTGGCTTAGTCCTGCTGGCCACATGACCTGGAAGCTGTACGCCGGCTCCCTCGGCCAATAAAGCGAGATGAGCGCCACAACCCCAGAGTCGGCCACGACTGGACCTAATGGTCAGGGGTCCCTTTACCTTTACCACCAAGTCCCAGTTCAACACACGAACTGCTACACCACGCTGGCTGATTTCTCTTTGATCCTGGGTGCTCATGTCTCATTCATGTAAACAGGTTATTTTAATTGCAAGGTGCTGAGAGAGGTGTTGGCCAAGTTTGAAGGACAGGTAGAAAACGTTAGAAATGGTGATTTTGCTGAGCTGTGGTCAGCTTGTGTACTTGGTCTTTTGCTGCTTTGAGGCTTTCCATTTACCGTATTTTTTTGCACCATAACACTCACTTTTTTCCTCCTAAAAAGTAAGGGGAAATGTCTGTGCGTGTTATGGAGGGAATGCCTACGGGTGGCATGCCTACGGATTTTCCTCCTCTAAAAACTATGTGCGTGTTATGGTCAGGTGCGTGTTATAGAGCGAAAAATACGGTATTTAAAGCGATTGACAGACACAATAAATAATATTCCCTCCCTTGCCCAGCTCTGGGGGAAAGTGAAGTTACCTGCAGTTGTCTTCTGCACAAACCCCTCCCCAACTCTAGGCTGCTTAGAGTATTAGGAAAGCCTAAAAATGTTCCCTTGACTCCGCTTGCTAGACCCACATCCCAGTTCCAGTGCATGCAGAAGGCCCCATGTCTAATCCAGAGCATTCTCCAACCAGGTACGTGGTGAACAGAACGGGGAAGTTCTCCCTCGCTTTGGGATCATGGAGATCTGCTGCTCTTCAGAGCAGACAGTTCAGGCCTAGATAGATGTAGTGCTTTGCATTTGTGGACAGCAGTTTCATATAAGGTCCCCATTGCAAATATCGGCATATGTTTCCGTTTCTGTTCTGCCCAAGAGCCAAAGCTCCCTGGGCGGCTCACAGGACAGAGGTTTAAACCATAAAATGCAAGGACGTCTAATGTTAGATCTAAAATTAAAACGGGCACAGAAGTAAAAACCAACAATACTGTGAGGATATTTGCAGTTACCATCCTTGCTCTTTGAGTAACTGCATTTATCGGGCTCTACACTGCAGTAATCAGTAACCACTACCAAAGAAGAAGCTCCACTTAATCCTCCTGTAATGGTTCCCTTTTTGCACTCCATACTGGGAGCGGCTGCTATTCTCTGTCTGTCTGTCTGTCTGTCTGTCTGTCTCTCTCTCTCTCTCTGTGTGTGTGTGTGTGTGTGTGTGTGTGTGTGTGTGTGTTGGGGTGGGGGAATGCCTCTGGCCAGCAGGACAATAGTCGCTGTCAGCAGGAAACTTCTGCAGTAAGTCTTCCCCAACCTGGAGTCCTCCTGATGTTCTGCACTCTCGACTCCCATTGGTCCAGCCACCACACCTGTGCTGGCTGATGAAGATGGGAGCTGCAGTCCAAACCATCTGGAGGGCACCAAGTTGGGGAAGGCTGTTTTTAAAAAAAGTAGGAGCTGGTGCGGTATGTTGACAACAGGTAGGTGCCTTCGCTGTGCTCTTTTCCCTACGTGCCAGCAGTTCCCATTTCGGGGCCCTGCCTCCTTGGTTCCATAAACTCCTCCTCAGGGCCCCTTACTACCCTACTGTATTAAAAAAATATTATGCATGATCCACTAAGAAAGATAATGACACAAAAAAATTCAAAATGCAGACAATTAATTGCACATTTGTTAAAAATTCTATTAAAACTGCTTAGTTTAATTAATTCAACACAGTTGATCCAGTGATGCCAACTTTTCAAATTCTGATAATTACTTCAGTACCGCCCCCCCCCGCTTCTTAGCAAACCGCCCCCCCCCCGTAGTTTCACTGCCCCAAAGGGCACTGTGCTATGCCAGTGCTAGTAATTTTAAGAACAAGGGCAAAGGTGGTCGTGTTCTGTTGATTTGGGGTGGGATGCAGAATCGGACATGTGTTCAACCCAAACACATCAGGGCTGAGCGGAGCCTGGAAGCTAGTAAAAAGGTAAAGGGACCCCTGACCCTTAGGTCCAGTCGCGGCCGACTCTGGGGTTTTGGCACTCATCTCTCTTTATTGTCCGAGGGAGCCGGCGTACAGCTTCCAGGTCATGTGTCCAGGATGACTAAGCCGTTTCTGGTGAACCGGAGCAGCGCACAGAAACACCGTTTACCTTCCCGCCGGAGTGGTACCTATTTATCTACCTGCACTTTGACGTGCTTTTGTACTGCTAGGTTGGCAGGAGCAGGGACCGAGCAACGGGAGCTCACCCCATTACGGGGATTCGAATCGGCAAGTCCTAGGCTCTGTGGTTTAACCCACAGCACCAGCTGGCAGGGATGCATTATTTTTGCGAGGCACAAAACGGATCACGTAGCCCCTTGGTGTTGAAGGTTAGTTCTGGGCCTGGAAAACACTTTTAGGGTGTGTGCAAGAGGCTTCTGAGCTCTTTGGTGGTCTCTGGGCGTGGCCCTTGAGACAGCCTGCCAGGGTTTGTGCTTCCAAGCAGCAGATGTAAGGAAACTTCCATCCAGCCAATGGACTGAGGAGAAGGGAGGGGTCACCAGCCATTTAATTGAACAGAGGATGGGCCAAAAAGTCATAAAGAGGAGCTAAGTCTTGGTTACTCCCATTTTGACGCTGCAGCCTGTGGAGGAGCGCCGAGCAAACCAAGATGAAGTCTCACGAGGAGGAATGGGATTGTAAGTCTGGCTGCATCTTCACTGCTTTGTTCAGCACCAGTAACACTGAGAGCCTTTCTTCGCTGGGTTGGTCCAGATCTCTCGGTAGCGAAACTTCTCTGCAATCCTCTTTGTAGTTTCTTCTTCCTTAGCTGTGACTAAACGCGGCCATCCGCCTGGAAATTCTTGAGCTGTGCTCCCGTAGTCATTACCAGGGAAGGGAAGGAGGGTGTGCATCTTTCTCTGGTGGCTCAGATGTTGTATCTCTTAGAAGTTGCAACCGGCGTGGTCTGGAGTTTGTCAGCTCTTTTTGCCTGGTGAAGATCTGTGTTCGGCCGAAAGCTGGTATATTATTCCTCTTTGTGGTCTTGCTGTCGGCCCGCAGTTGGGCAGCTCTGGCACTTCTTAGAGCTTAAGGTTGCAATCCTAACTCCGCTTACCTGAGAGTAAGCCCCATTGAATTCAGTAGGACTTAGTTCTTAGTAGACATGGTGAAGATTGGTGCTGTTTGTTGAGTAGGCACTACTCTGTTGCGATTCAAAGATAGCCCTGTTTCTTGTTTTCTGGGACAATTTAAGGCATCAAATTCTTCACACCACAAGTTAAAGAGGAGAGTGGGGGTGAAGCTGGGAGTTGGCTTTGGCTGAGAGCTGCACAGTGGGCTGTCTTAGCTCTTGGGTTGCGCTGGATGGAAGGAGCGTTGGAGAGACGTGGCTTTGTAAGGGAAGCGCTTTATGATTCTGGTGGTTTTCAGGGTGTGGAAAAAGCAGAATGCCACAGAAGAAGCACAAGGGACCTGAGAAGTGCAAGCTCAGCCCTCAGAGATCGAGTTGGTGCTGTCTTCAAAGCAGCTTTTGCAAGCCTTCTGCTGTTTAGTGGCTGTTCCAGCTGTAATGTGTCATTGGAAACTGGACGGCGGCTGCACAGAAATAGGAGCAGGAAGTGCTTACTGACTCCACTTGGAAGGCTTTTATCCCATATGCGTTCTTTAATTTAGCAACCCAGGAAGCAAAATGGCTATAGTGCACAAAAAGACTCATCCGCTCCCCTGTTCTTTCAGATTTCTCTGTGAGAATATATGGTTGCCATCTAGCTGGCTGTTATAATTGTTGGGGAGGGCAACAAGTTTCAGGGGTCACTAATATGTCTGGGGATGATTCAGTAGCCAGAGGTGAGACTTTCCAGTTAAGAAATTGAGGCTTAGGATAAGTCTTCCCCACCCCAGTGGCTAGTAGAAGCCGAGGAAATTATGTCGGTTTAACTTAATTTGCTAATTGCACCTTAATTTGCACCTTTTCTTCGAGATGCACAGCTTGGCTGTTCTATTGGTGAAGATTTCTGAATTTTCATTCTCCGGCAGAGTGTTTAAAACAAAATAAAAAAAATCCTTCCAGTAGCACCTTAAAGACCAACTAAGTTAGTTCTAGGTATGAGCTTTCGTGTGCATGCACATTTCTTCAGATAGACTGAAACAGAAGTCACCAGACCCTTCTATATAGTGAGAAGGTGGGGAGGGGTATTACTCAGAAGGGTGGTGGGAATGGGTGATTGGCAGATAGCTGTGATGAGCCTGTTGACGACTCTTAACGACTGCAATAGGTCTTACAGGAAAAAGCAAGGGGTGTTTGTTCGCCCCCCTTTCTGCATCTGATTTTGCAGGAGATCCACTTGAGGTGGGAGAGAGATAACATTGAGCCAGGTCTCCCTCATCATCCTTTCAAAGTGGAGGGTGCCCTCTAGGCCGATTGCCACTGCCACCCCTTCGCAACAGGGAGTGTGAAACAACTGGTGCTATTCCAGGATCTGGATTTGGCTCTGGAATCAGCAGTTGCCAATCTGGAATGTTCAGGACATTTCTAGGGACCTGCCCCAAATGTCTGGCATTTGTTCCTGTACAAGACTGCTGACACCTTTGGTACTCGCATCAAAAGGTTGGGTGAGCCAGGGACATGGGCCTCTTCCAGACCTGTGGATGGGTGGTGCCCGTCTGGCAACCTGGACAGATTATGGGCAGGCCACAAACAAACATCCTCCTTATGAAATTGCTATTGTTTGTTAATATGGATTAAGTGCTCATATTCTTGCTCTGATTAGCAATATCCTCAAGACTGCCAATTACAGGATATTGGCAATTCAGGTATGCTGGTGTTTCCGCCTTCCGAGTTGCAAGGTGAAGTTGTTGGTTCTGCAGAGCAAGAGGCAAAAGTACATGAAATTATATCTTGTCTGGCCAGCTAATAAAGCATTGCAAGCTGTTGATTCCAAGGGGTGTTTCTTCAGCTATGCAGGAAGCTGGAAGAACCATCTCTTTGGGTTGGAAAGTTGGCCGGCTGCCTTGAACTTTGATGAAGATCTGTTCTTCACCCCAGCCCTGTATAATCAGGAGATAGGAAATCAGCATGATGCCCAGCGTGGTAACCTTTTGGTCTTGTTGCACTTCCTGCTGCTTCCTATTACAGTGGTGCCTCTACTTACATGCCCCTCTTGTTACTTATCCTTTGGGATACGCACAAGGCAAACCCGGAGGTATATTTCTGTGTTTCGCCATGCACGCATGCGCAGAAGCGCTCTATCGCACCGTGCGCAGAACAGGCACCTTGGGTTGTGGAAACCTTGGGATCCGACCAGAGCTCTGGAACAGATCCCGTCCACAACTGGAGGTACCACTGTAGGCTTAATTCTCCAATGCAGGAATTCACAGGCCTGTTCCTTTTACCCAAGTTCCAAGAAGGTACAGGAGGAGGAGGAGGAGGAGGACTACTCGTGTGCTCAGTTCCTGCTTGCAAGTTTCCCACAGGAATCTGGTCGGCCACTGTGAGAACAGGATACTGGACTAGATGGGCCATTGGCCTGATCCAGCAGGCTCTTCTGATGTACAGCTAGCCATATGCCCTCTATTTAACTTGTAACATGGGGTCAAAGAGAGGGCTATCTATTATTATTATTATTATTATTATTATTATTATTATTACAGTGGTGCCCCGCAAGACGAATGCCTCGCTAAATGAAAAACCCGCAAGACGAAAGGGTTTTTCGATTTTTTAGCGGCTTCGCAAGACGAATTTCCCTATGGGCTTGCTTCGCAAGATGAAAGCCCATAGGGAAATCTAGGGAAATCTCCGGGGACAGCGGGGAAGCGAAGCGCCGCCTTCTCCTCTGTTCCCGGACCTGTCCTGAAGGCTTGCGGTGGGAGGAAGGTTTTCCTCCCCACCGCCAACATTCAGAAGGCTGTTCTGAAGGCTGGCGGTGGAAAGAAAAGCCCTTCTCCCCCGCCAGCCTTCAGAAGAGTTCCCCGCAGGGCTCTCCAAATTGCGGATAGCAGCCTGCTGCCCCTATCCGCAGCTTGGAGAGCCCTGCGGGGAAGTCCTGCAGGGCTCCCCAAGCTGCGAATGTCTGCCCCGCGCGAGGGGTGCTCTGCTTAAGAGCGCCCCTCGTGCGGGGCAGCAGGCTGCTATCCGCAGCTTGGAGAGCCCTGCTGGGAAGTCCTGAAGGGCTCCCCAAGCTGCGAATGTCTGCCTCGCGCGAGGGGTGCTCTGCCTAAGAGCGCCCCTCGTGCGGGGCAGCAGGCTGCTATCCGCAGCTTGGAGAGCCCTGCGGGGAAGTCCTGAAGGGCTCCCCAAGCTGCGAATGTCTGCCTCGCGCGAGGGGTGCTCTGCCTAAGAGCGCCCCTCGTGCGGGGCAGCAGGCTGCTATCAGCAGCTTGGAGAGCCCTGTGGGGAAGTCCGGCAGGGCTCCCCAAGCTGCAGATGTCTGCCCCGCACGAGGGGCGCTCTGCTTCAGAGCGTCCCTCGCACCGGGCAGCAGGCTGCTATCCGCAGCCTAGGCAGCCCTGCAGGAACTCTTCTGAAGGCTGGCGGCGGGAGAAGGGCTTTTCTTCCCACCGCCAGCCTTCAGAAGGCTGTTCTGAAGGCTGGCGGTGGGGAGAAAAGTCCTTCTCCCCCCGCCAGCCTTCAGAAGAGGTCCGGGGACAGATTGTCCCCGGACCTGGTCTGAAGGCGGTCTCCCTAGGAACGCATTAATTGATTTTCAATGCATTCCTATGGGAAACCGTGCTTCGCAAGACGAAAAACTCGCAAGATGAAAAAACTTGCGGAACGAATTAATTTCGTCTTGCGAGGCACCACTGTATTATTATTATTTATGTATACCCCGCCCATCTGGCTGGGCCTCCCCAGCCACTCTGGGTGGCTTCCATAGAAACCAAAAATACAGTAAAATATCACACGTTAAAAACTTCCCTGAACAGGGCTGCCTTAAGATGTCTTCTGAATGTCAGGTAGTTGTTTATCGCTTTGACATCTGCTGGAAGGGCGTTCCACAGGGCGGGCGCCACTACCGAGAAGGCTTTGCTTCTCGCAATGAGGGAACCGCCAGAAGGCCCTTGGCGTTGGACCTCAGCGTCCGGGCAGAACGATGGGAGTGGAGACGCTCCTTCAGGTATACTGGGCTGAGGCTGTTTAGGGCTTTAAAGGTCAGCACCAGTCTAGCTGCCGCATTCTGGATTAGTTGTAGTTTCCGGGTCACCTTCAAAAGTAGCCCCACGTAGAGTGCATTGCAGTAGTCCAAGCGGGAGATAACCAGAGCATGCACCACTCTGGCGAGACAGTCCGCAGGCAGATAGGGTCTCAGCCTACGTACCAGATGGAGCTGGTAAACAAATCTGGATACAGATTTGACCTGTGCCTCCATGGACAGCTGTGAGTCCAAAATGACTCCCAGGCTGCGCACCTGGTCCTTCAGGGGCACAGTTGCCCCATTCAGGACCAGGGAATCCTCCACACCTGCCCGCCTCCTGTCCCCCCAAAACAGTACTTCTGTCTTGTCAGGATTCAGCCTCAATCCATTAGCCGCCATCCATCCTCCAACCGCCTCCAGACACTCACACAGGACCTTCACCGCCTTCACTGGTTCTGATTTAAAAGAGCGGTAGAGCTGGGTATCATCCGCATACTGATGAACACCCAGCCAAACCTCCTGATGATCTCTCCCAGCGGCTGCATGTAAATGTTGAAAAGCATGGGGGAGAGGACAGAACCCTGAGGCACCCCACAAGTGAGAGCCCAGGGGTCTGAACACTCATCCCCCCCCCCACTTTCTGAATACGGCCCAGGAGGAAGGAGCGGAACCACTGTATGACAGTGCCCCCAGCTCCCAGCCCCTCAAGACGGTCCAGAAGGATGTTATGGTTGATGGTATCAAACGCCGCTGAGAGATCCAGCAGAACTAGGAAACAGCTCTCACCTTTGTCCCTAGCCCGCCAGAGATCATCAACCAGTGCGACCAAGGCAGTTTCAGTCCCATGATGAGGCCTGAATCCCGACTGGAAGGGATCCAAATGGTCCGCTTCTTCCAGGCGTGCCTGGAGTTGTTCAGCAACCGCTGAATCCCGACTGGAAGGGATCCAAATGGTCCGCTTCTTCCAGGCGTGCCTGGAGTTGTTCAGCAACCGCTCGCTCAATCACCTTGCCCAAGAATGGAAGATTTGAGACTGGGCTATAGTTGGCCATCGTGGCCGCATCTAAAGATGTTTTTTTAAGAAGCGGTTTAATAACCGCCTCTTTCAGCGGGTCTGGGAAGGCTCCCTCACGGAGAGAAGCATTCACCACCCCACGAAGCCCATCGCCCAGTCCTTCCCGGCTAGCTTTTATAAGCCAGGAAGGACAAGGATCCAGGAGACAGGTGGTTGGTTTTACTTGTCCAAGCAGCCTGTCCACATCCTCGGAGGTAACAGATTAGAATTGATCCCACTCAACTTGACTAGACAAAACTCTAGCACTCTCCTGCCCCGGCCCTGCTCCCACGGTGGAGTCTACTTCTTCCCGAATCTGAGCGATTTTATCTGCAAAAAACTTTGCAAAATCATTGCAGGAGAACATGTGGCCCGTACTGGGCCCCGATGTTGCAGGTGGTTCCGCTAAATTGTGAACCACCTGAAAAAGTCTCCTGCTGCTGTTTTCTGCAGATGCAATAGAGGCGGTGAAGAAATTCTTCTTCGCCGTCGCTATCGCCACTTGGTAGGCTCGACGTTGAGCTCTAACCCGTGTCCGGTCAGATTCAGAATGAGTTATCCGCCACCGGCGCTCTAGCCGTCTCAATGATTGTTTCATTGCCCTCAGATCCGTGGAAAACCACGGGGCTGTCCGGGCTCCATGCAATCGGAGAGGGCGCTTCGGAGCCAAACAGTCAATAGCCCTGGTTAACTCCACATTCCAGCGGGCCACCAGGGAATCGGCTGAAAGGCCATCAACATGGGATAAAGCATCCCCTACCACTCTCTGGAAACCATTTGGATCCATTAAGTGGCGGGGGCGGACCATCCGAATCGGTCCCACCTCCCTGCAGAGGGGATGGGTCGCAGAGAAGTCCAGTTGCACCAGGAAGTGATCTGACCATGGCACTTCTTTCGTTTCGCTTTTACTTAGTGTCAGATCACCCACGTCACTAGAGGTGAACACCAGGTCCAAGGCATGTCTGCGGCTATGGGTTGGGCCAGACTTATTCAGGGACAGCCCCATGGAGGCCATGCTTTCCACAAAGTCCCGAGCTACCCAGAGGCTCACTTCAGACACAAGGGCAAGACATGGTTTGTCCTTAGGAAAACGAGCCACTTGCTTCCTTTGAGGGAAAGTTTTGCTGCAGACTTAAAATCGGAACCTTTGGGTGCCCTCCCCTTGTTTTGTCTGCCCTGAATCTTTCAGTATTCAGCTTCCTTGGATCACCCTGTTGGGTTTTAATATTATGTCCCCGCTCCAAATGTTGTGACCTTTCCTCAGGTGGGCGTTGCTTCGCCCCCTTGATCATTTTGGTTGCCCTTTTCTGAATCTTTTCCAGCTCCACAACATCCCTTTTGAGGTCTGGCAACCAGAACAAAACACATTACTCTGTGTGGTTGCACCAAAAATTTGTAGAACGCCATCATGCTATTGGCAGTTTCCGCCCCAAGCATTCTGCATATGAATTCTTTTAAGAGCTCTCAGGTAGACGTCATCTGGACCCATGATTAGTTCATTTCTAATTTGCCAGGCTGTGACTGAGAAACATGGTTTGCAGGTATGGCACAGGTACGTTACGTGGCGGCTGCGACGTACCTTAATTGGCTTAAGGGGTGACATCCTTGCAGCCAATTGGATCCAGCAGGGCATCTGGGGTCATGGCATATCTCCAGCCCCGCCAAGGAAGCCTGTGGTTTCTCTTGAAGGATCCGCTAAGGGGATCAAAGGCTTCTGCAAACTTTTTGTAGGTCACCAGTTCAGATCCAGAGCAGGTCCGCCAGATGGTTCCTGCGTGAATCGCAAAGTGGCTGGCTCAGAACTGTTCCCGCTGGCTAGATGCCAGTGTGTTGCCACTGGCAACCTGGGCATCAGAGTCACAGAGGTGGCAATTCCAGGTCACTCCTGATCCTTCTCAGCTTTGGGGTCAGGCACTCTGCCAAACTTGCCCTGCTCGTTTCAACCGCATTTCCACACTGACCCTGCAAAAGATCCCACCTTGACCTGTTCAGTGCAGCAAACCCTGGCTCTCCGTTTGAAAGAGGGTTTTCCTGTCTCAGGCCACTCAACCCAAAATGGAAGGAAGAGGGGAGAGGTTGTGTTTATCCTGCGTTACACTGGCTGGAGTCTCGTGCTTATGTACCCAAAACCACAATGCCCACATGTGAGAGAAGTGCCTGCGGACTTGTGTGTAACCCCAAGGTATAAAACAAAAATTCCTTCCAGTAGCACCTTAAAGACCAACTAAGTTAGTTCTAGGTATGAGCTTTTGTGTGCATGCACACTTCTTCAGATATCTGAAGAAGTGTGCATGCACACGAAAGCTCATACCTAGAACTAACTTAGTTGGTCTTCAAGGTGCTACTGGAAGGAATTTTTGTTTTGACTATGGCAGACCAACACGGCTACCTATCTGTCCCAAGGTATAAAGGTAAAGGTAAAGGGACTCCTGACCATTAGGTTCAGTTGCGGACGACTCTGGGGTTGCAGCGCTCCTCTCACTTTACTGGCCGAGGGAGCTGGCGTACAGCTTCTGGGTCATGTGGCCAGCAGGACTAAGCCACTTCTGGTGAACCAGAGCAGTGCACGGAAACACCGTTTACCTTCCCGCCAGAGGGGTACCTATTTATCTACTTGCACTTCATGCTTTCGAACTGCTAGGTTGGCAGGAGCAGGGACTGAGCAATGGGAGCTCACCCCGTCGCGGGGAGTCGAACCGCCGACCTTCTGATCAGCAAGCCCTAGGCTCTGTGGTTTAACCCCCCCCCACACCACCTGCGTACCTAACCCCAAGGTATACACAAGTACAAAAAGCCTACAGCGAAAAATTAATTTATAGGAATGGTACTCAAAATGACCCTCATAACTCAACTGGCACAGGATGTTGAGAGATTGATAAGGGAATGACCGGACAACTGCATGGTGGACAGCTGGGGGCTAAAATGCAGTGGTATAGATGGTGCATATGTTTTGTATGGATAGAAAGAGCCATTGGTTACTTCCTGGTTCACACTGAGAAGCTGTTTCTCAGCGTCCCCAGGGATAGAAGAGAGAGCTTCCCATAGACTTCACTGGAGAAATTAAAAGAATGCAATATATCTTGAATTGGACACAAGTGTGTTCCTCCCTAAATAAATAATGGAGGATAGACTGGAGTGGCTGGAGCCCTGAACAGAGGCATTCCATACTGCAATATTTTGTTGTAAGGTCCCAATGGTTTTAAAAATCATTTATATCCTGCCTTTTGACCTCAGAAATTAAAAACACTTCTCATTCTTAAAATTGCCTGGTCGTGCTGCTTCTATTTCAAGACGGCACCAGAAATTTCTTCCCGGAATTTTGGCTGCAGTTTTATCTGTTTTTGCCGCAGCACATGGTTTGAGGCGACTTTGATGAGAGCTGCCTGCAGGTCAAGCCCTCTGGCCTTTAAAATCTCGGTTGGGGTGAGAGAGGAGGGATCTTTGTACATGCAAGGGGCATGAACTCCAGATCCATGTTTTGTGGATTAGAGATTTGAATCTGCCTTGTACCCCTTCACAGTCAACTCGCGCACTAGCAGAACTTCAGTGAAATCCTTCGCAGCAATCTTGAGATGCCTTTGTGCTCGGTTTTGCCAAAGGATCAGACTTCCTTTTGCTTCCCCGCCCTCCTTTCTGATATGAAAATCTGACCCGCTTCTGCGCATTCGCTTTGTACTTGAAAGTGAAAATGTCAACCAGGGCAGATCATTCATGCTTTGGTTTTCGTTCTGCTCCATGTTTTTATTTTGGTCAAGCGGTGTTGTAAAAAGTGATCTGGGAAGGTCAGGAGTTAACACTTTCTGCACTGCAGAATTACACACACACACACACACACACCTGGCATCTGAGAAATCTGATAAGGGGGTTGCCTCAGTGCCCTCATAAACCAGAAATCAAAGTGCTTTTAAGAATCAAAGTGCCTGTTTAATAGACACAGAGAGAAGCCAGCCGTGTTTCACATTTACAGTGCATCTTAATAATGGGTCGGTCCAGGGTAGACAGATTGTTCAAGTAACAGGGTTCCCACTGCAAATCCCTCCGGAGCTTGGAGGGTTAGAATGCCAGTTTTCTATAAAGTTATTTTAGCCAGCATGTGCATTTATTCAGGAGAGATAAAAGGAGGTCCTTCTTCACAAAGCACATTGTTAATCTATGGAACTCACTCCGCCAGGAGGCAGTGATGGCTACCGACTTGGATGGCTTTAAAAGAGAATTGGGACATCTAGTGCAATGTTTCCGAACCTTGGGTCTCCAGCTGTTTTTGGACTACAACTCCCATCATCCCTAGCTAGCAAGACCAGTGGTCAGGGATGATGGGAACTGTAGTCCAAAAACAACTGGAGACCCAAGGTTGGGAAACACTGATCTAGTGGACTCGATGGGCCACTGGCCTTTGCTCAGCAGCCTCTTCTTATGTTCTTATTTATTTTGTTTGTTTATATTTTAAAAAATTATATGCTGCTGTGTCATTATATATGTGTGTGTGCGTGTGTGTGTGAGAGAGAGATTTACAGCAACAAAACATAAAACCATACAATAAGAACCATGAAAAGGTTAAGATCAGACATCAAATAACCATTATGGAAGGATACATTCTTAATTGCCTGCATAGGCCTGGGAGAATAGAAAAGTTTTCAGTAGGTGTTCAAAAGCTGGCACAGAAGGCTCCTGATGACTGTCTAGTGCAGCCTTTCTCAACCTGTGGGTCCCCAGATGTTGTTGAACTACAACTCCCATCACCCCTAGCTAGCAAGGCCAGAGCTCAGGATGATGGGAGTTGGATCTCCATTGAGGTTGATTTTCCTTCAAGTGCCTGGTTGAAGGGAAGGCAGTGGATGACCAGCAGGTGAGATACCAGGAATACGTAACCATTTTGACTGCTTCAGCCATCTTATTTGTACTGATTCCGAGTGCTCTTCAGTCTGCCTTGAGCACAAAATGTTTGCCTGTTCTCTTGTCCTGCCTTTGTCTTTCAAGGATGCTCCATCCTACGGATGTAAACAAGCCAGGCCTTTCCTTATTTACAGCAGCTCGGGAAGACCTGCTTAGATCTCCCCTGGTGCCAAAGCTTCCTTGCAGCCCAGAAAAATCCGAATTCCTCAGGTCTCTCTGCGGTGTCGCCCTCTGCTTTTGGGTCTAGCGCAGTACAGTCGCACTCTGCATGCATCTGTGTGATTTCAGCCGGGCGCGATTGAAGGCAGGCTGGTTGAAATGGCGTCAGTTAGATCCAAGCAAAAAAGCTCTTGTGTCAGGTCTGCTTGGGGTTACCTGGTGCAGAAGGAGCTGATGCACTCAGCGCAGGGGCTCTGGAATGCTGCTGTGAGGTCATTGTGTTTCCGTACAATCTCACATGAGGACCCCAGCCTCCTTGAACTGGCACACTGAGCAAGCTTTGCCCCCCCCCCCATAAGTCAGAGAGCATAAAATCTCTTTTCACACAGATTCCTCTTGGGTTACCTGTGCAAGCAGCTCTTTTAAGCTCTCCGCATTGTTTGCTGAGAAGCCCCACTCAGCGCATGGTCTCTGGGAGTGTGGAGATTTCTCTCTGCCCCTCTCCCACTAGCTGCAGGGCAACTCCAAGGATTTGGGTATACCCTAAGAACCCAACCCATGCATAAGGTGCGATCGTATTGTGCAGGAAAGGTTGTGACGCGATGCCCTCTTTATCATCGCTGATCAGAGTCTCTTGGAAGTGGTTTGGAACTCCTCCCTTGCCCTGGTTCAAGAGAGGGCCACTGTCATTGTGCAATAAGAACCGGATGTGTCTGTGTGTTTGCGATTAAGCCGCCAGCCGGGATTGACATAGATCTGATCCTACAAAGTGCTGAGCGCTTCTGACTGCAGTCAGTTTTAGGAATGCTTTCCGGGGTCATCGAGGGCTCGGGCACCTGTGGGACAGATGAGTCAAAACAAAACTGTTTCTCCGAGTAGGAGGAGGCTCTCCCCAAGGATGCTCTGAGGCAGGGGTGTGCAGGCAAAAGCAGGACAGAAGCTGGGAAAGGACCGGGCTGGCATGTGGAGCAAAGAAGAAAGATCCTGCCCCACTTTCAGAATATATTTGGCTTGCTGTGGGGAGTCTGGCAGTGGCCCGGCAGATGCCTCTGGAAGGGGCGGCTCTCAGAGTTCCTCAGGAGAACTATTATTATTATTATTAATTATTATTATTACTATTATTATCATTATTATCATCATTATTACTATTATTATCATTATTATTACTATTATTCTCATCATTATTACTATTATTATCATTATTATCATCATTATTATTACTATTATACGCCACCCAGCCACTCTGGGCGGCTTACAGCACATATAAAAACATAGTAAAACATCAAACATTTAAAACTTTCCAATACAAGACAAGAACGAGCCGTCTCAAGAACAGCTTCTTCTCCAGAGTGATCTCGGCCCTGAATGGGAAACCTGGACTTTGAAAGTCATCTAATCTTCCTTGCTGTATTGTATTGTTTTAATTAGTGTTTTTATAGTTGTTTTGATTTTGTGTGGAGTGCCCTACCTGGGTGGATGGAGCAGCCAAGTAAATTTCGTTGTCCCTGAGAGGGGGCAATGACAATAAAGATATTATTATTATTATTATTATTATTATTATTATTATTATTATTATTATTAATACAGGGCTGCTTCCAGGTGTCTTTTTAAAGTTGTGCATTTCTTTATCTCCTCGAGCCACATCCCCTCCCTATTCCTAGCATCTGGTGGCCAAGACATATTTTAAGAAGCATGGGAATGTCATCAGGAGTCCTGTGGGTTTTTTAAAGCACTCCCTGTACGCATTGCCTGCTCTGACTCGTATTAAAGAGAGCTTTACTTGTATCCACCTGATCCTTATCCTCGTGGCTAAAGTCTCATTTCAAAACACACTTAGTTTGTATGTCTCGTAAGTGGCTTTTGTATCTTCGAGTTCCCTCTGAGAATGTTTGATGTGCTGCTGTATTGATCTCCAAGGTTTCCCTCGGCGGAGGCTTTTTTTCCACCCTGTTTTATGTCAACAAAGGCAACCTGCAAATACTTTAAATAAAGGAGATAAATAAAAATACTTCTGTCATGCCATGTGCTGGGCTGTTCCTTTGCTGTCATGTAGTTGTGTGTACTTTTTTTGGTTGTCTCTGCTTCCTCCAGAAGAGTAGATTCTCCATATGTATTTGTAAGGCTTTTGGTTTCATCGCTGGAGGAAGGTTTACAGCCAGCCAGCTCTGTAGTCCTTTGTGGCCAGAATTCAAGGGTTCCCAGTGTTGTGACTGGGAATAAGTTTGCACTGATTACGCTGCTGGCATTGGAAGCAGTGATCCTGCAAGGTGTCGTGCCCCGAATCTTACTGACCTTGTGGCTCTATTCTTTCTCGTGTGGAGGGACTATAAATCAGTGCAGAGCACATGTTTTGTAGGCGATAGGTTTGAGGCTCAGTCCCTGGCAGAGCCTCCAGTTAAAAAGACCTGAGTAGCAGGTAGCGGGGAAAACCTCTCCCTCTCTCTGAGCGCAAGGCCCTGGAGAGCCATCGCCAGCTAGAGAAAGTACAGAGCTAGATGGACAAACAGGCCAAACTGATAACAGCCGATTGGTATTGCAGAACTTGAGCTTGGATGCCAATGGCTTGTCTTGCTTTTCTCTTAATATTTGTCGAGCGCCTTAATCGGTTTCTTCATTGTGCAGCGACTGCAGAAGAAGAGAGAGCACATAAGAGTGTCCTGGGTCACACCGATGGCCCATCTATTCCAGCATCCTGTTCTGGCAGTGGCCTAATTAATGCCTGTGCGGAAACCAGCAAGCAGGATCCGGGCACAAGAGCACCCCTCCTCTCCTGTGGTTTCTAGCAACCTATCAGTCTTGAGCAAAGGAAGGGAATGACTGGGATGTTTTTCCAGCTCCTGCAACAAGCCAGAGCTTCATTTGCTTGAAGGTTCTTGAGGCTCATCCTTTCCCCAGCCTGGTACCTTCCAGATGTTTGAGGCTACAGGCGCTGTACTGGCTGGGGCTGTTGGGAGTTGTAGTCCAACATTTCTGAAGCCTGGTCCTAGGAGAGCGTTTGAGTTCTGCTCCCTTTTAGTTTGCTATATGTCTGTGAATGCCTGACCCATACGTAGGACATCTCTGCAAAGCCGTTGCCCATTTTCGATTTCAAGCCAAAGCTTTATGCTGACCCTTATTTGCCTGTTTTCCTATGATTTCTTCTCGCTTTTTGTTTTTCTAAACCGCCTTCTGTGTTTCCTTTCAGGTCTGCTAGCCAACATCACCATGTTCAGCAAGAAGAAGAAGCGCATTGAGATCTCCGCCCCCTCCAACTTTGAGCACCGGGTCCACACGGGGTATGACCAGCAGGAGCAGAAGTTCATAGGGCTGCCGAGGCAATGGCAGGGCATCATCGAGGAGTCGGCCAAGCGGCCGAAGCCGTTGGTCGATCCAGTGTGCATTACGGCCGTCCAGTCTGGCTCTCAGAAGGTAGATGGCACTCGCTTTGCTCTCGTGTGGGACCTGAACTTCATGCATTTCTGTCGGAATGGGAATGTGCTTCTGAGCGGTGGCTTAGCGAGTAAGCCATAAAATGGCCAGCTGGTAGCTGCAGCTGCAGCCTGCTCTGATGTGGACAGGTGCTAGCTGTAGACCTTTTAATGCTGTGTAAGAAGGGGGTGGTGGCGGGGGGGGGGGGAGACACACATCCTGAACCTAGAGATTCAAACCTCTAGAGGAGACTCTCAAAGTAACCTAGGGGTCATTTCACCCAACCACTTTGTCGCCAGCCATAAGGTTGGAGTGGTTTTTGAGAACTCAGCGTCTCTCCCAAGACTGCAGTTTGCTGCCATCTGGCAAAACTCCTGGACATGTGAGTTGAGCCGGGTGACGGATTCCGGTTGCAGTGTAACCTTGAAGGCTTTGGGGTGCATTCACAAGACTAAACGTAACATCAGAACAGCTTCCTGAATTTTTTTCTGACGAAGTAATGAGCGGATTCTGTAGGACTTGAGTTCTGTCCGTGTCAGAAGTTTGCTACCCTCACCCACCGGGTATCCTGTCTGTCATTTGTGCTGTGCTTGGATATAGGAGTGACTGGAATTTTGGACCCCCGTCTCTGGGGTGTAGTGTGAGAGGCTCCCCTTGCCAAGCATGCAAAATGAGATGTCGTCTCTGAACGACTGCTTGGTTCAGGCATAGATCCTGAAATGGCCCCTTCCATTCGTGGAATGGGGCGATGTATGTGTCCTGCATATAATGAGTTTGCAGCTCAGCTAATTTTTTTTCCAGGGTGAGGTGGGTGGGGGAGAGAGCGGACCGCAAGCCTGACATATTTCGGAGCTGCGGGACACCCAGGCCTGAACGCCAGAGCCAAAATCTGGACGTTGGAGTGGAGTCCCAGCGCAGCAGGCAAGGGGTCAAATGCAGCGTATGTGAGGCAGCTCTGAGTTGGCCTCTGGGGGCAGAAGCGCCTGGCTCTTTCAGAAGCATCACGAGGTTCAGCTTGAGGCGGAGGAGCCGAAATGCCTTCTGCTGGAGGGCGCAGGGGGGGTTGGTACAGCGCTGCGTGTTAGCAGGCCAGGAACTTGATCCTGAAAACAACGTGGTTTGTGTCCTCAAGTCAACAGTGATTCACCCAGATCTGGAAACCGACAGGCTTTTAAAGGTTTGTGTCCGATGGGGGAAGGGGTTTGCTGGCTGGTTTTCCGGGAAGAGATTTGTCGCACTTCCTGTACTATGGGGTGCCGGTTTGGGG
The DNA here is from genome assembly GCF_964252035.2 of Podarcis erhardii. NCBI lineage: Eukaryota > Metazoa > Chordata > Lepidosauria > Squamata > Lacertidae > Podarcis > Podarcis erhardii. The sequence continues at coordinate 90,242,006 of NC_138511.1, forward strand.
CTCATCTTGATAGCCAGCCCACCCTCGACAGCTTACCAGTATGAACATCCTTAGCGGTAAGGAGAATGCCTGTGTTTGTCTATTTACTTAGCCGAGGAGGCAGCAAAGGGTGCCCTGCTTCAGCTTTTAGTTCTAGCCAGGAGGAGATAGTAACAGGCAACCCTGTCAGGGTTAGCTGATGGAGAAGGCGTCTATTTAGGCATGAGGATATCAGCGTCTGGCTTTCTATGGGCTAGTAGGATTCAAGGACAACAAAGTGTATTGGGAAGAGTTAAATAAATCATTGTACTGCCAGGTAGAGGGCAGGAAGAAGTGGTGGGCTCTCCTTCACAGGAGGTTTTTAAGCAGAGGTTGGAGGGCCACCTGTCAGCTGTGATTGGGGGTTGGACTAGATGACCCCTGGGGTTCCTTCCAACTCTACAGTTCTATGACGCTTAGTTAGGTTTGAATGCTTGCATGGCTTTGAATCTGGCCATGAGGCTTCAGCGTTCAAAATCAATTGGAATGGCTTTTTTGCGTGTCCAGCTGTTTTGTATGTGGTTTATCTCCTGGTCGCTCTGCTAACAACATTGCATTTTAAAATGGCATGTGCATGGGGTTTTTTTTGCATTTATTTTTGTAAGCCCAAAGTGGATGTTGTCCTTTTAAATAAGCCGGCTGGCTGGCACGTCCAGGCGCCACCTGCTTGCTGCCCCTGTCCCCAAGTACAAGGTAGGGGCGGAAGTCCTGTCGCGCCCCTGACCACAGAGGAAGTGGCATGGGACATTCAGGTCACAGCAAAGGCTGCTCCTCCGTGTAATTTCAGCAGAGGGTGACTCAGCCCATGTTGCCTTCCTGGAGAGAAGCGAGGGAAAGGCTTGGGTCTGAATAAAAGCCAAAGACCTGTTGTTCCAGTCCTGCCGCTGCGGCCTGGTGTGGGGCTTGATGAGACTGGTCTGCTTGGGTCGGGAGGCGCTGATGGCAGGGGAATTTGCCTCTTAGCCAGAGCCCCACCTTGTTGGAAGTGCTAGCGATTCACCAGAGATTTACAGAAGATTGGAAGAAGTATATGAATTATTTGAAGAGCAACTGTAATCAACAAATTACGCTAGTAGGACTACAAGAAGTTTTGTAAGGAGTAATATATGAAGCATTGCAAAGTAGAGAAAGAATAGAGATATTGATTATGAGATTGAAATGTAATAGGGAAAATAAGAAATGCATACTAAGAGATTAGATTGGAAAATTTTCAGACAGGACTGATGGAAGTCAAAAAAATTGAATAAGATGTAAAAGTATGTTTAATTACTGTTGAAAATGATATGTTAAAAAACATATATATACAGTGGTACCTCGGGTTAAGTACTTAATTCGTTCCGGAGGTCCATTCTTAACCTGAAACTGTTCTTAACCTGAAGCACCACTTTAGCTAATAGGGCCTCCCGCTGCTGCCGCAACGCCGGAGCACGATTTCTGTTCTCATCCTGAAGCAAAGTTCTTAACCTGAAGCACTATTTCTGGGTTAGCGGAGTCTGTAACCTGTATGTATGTAACCTGAAGTGTATGTAACCCGAGGTACCACTGTATAAAGGAAGTGCCAGCTCAAATCTCCCCCTGCCCCCTGCCCGAGCTGCAATATTCCAGTAGAGCCACCTTGCTGGCTGTTCCCTTTCTTGGCTGTTCTTCCAAGCCTCTTCCCTGCTTTCCCTTTGACCACTCACCCACACCTTTCCCTGCTTCTGGTGTCACCCTGCCCCATCTCCCCGGGGAGCCTAATTTGCCCAGAATTTGGGACGTGCCTTGTTTAGGGAACCAAACAACCCCTCCCTGCCTTCCTAATAAATGCCACGGCAGTTTTGCAGGGATTGCTTGTTTCCGTTGGAGGCGCAGCGCTGCATTTCTGGGGAGGGCGAGGCACCTTGTCCCAGGGGTGCTCTGGGAGCTGCAGTGGGGAGGGGCCCCTGTTGCCAGCCGGGCTCCCATTCCGCGTCCGGCAGCTGCAGGGTGGGATCTGCAGGCCTCTGCAAATTGCCTCTTGTTTACCCAGGAGGACACTTCAGAGACTCATTCAAGGCAACACGCTGTGCATTGCTGCTTCAGGCCGTTTCCTGGAACGCATTTGGAGCTAAGAAGCCCATCCCTCTCCCTCTTGCTCTTTGTGCTTAGGCACAGAACCTGCTGTGGAAGGTTCAGCTCTGAGAAACGCAGAACTGTAGAGCTGGAAGAGACCCCCAAGGGTCATCTAGTCCAGCCCCCTGCAATGCAGGAATTGCAGCTAAAGGATCTCTGGCAGATGGCCACCCGGCTTCTCTTTGAAAACCTCCAGCGAAGGAGAGTCCGTTCCACTGTCGAATAGCTCTTACCACCAGGAAGTTCTTCCTGATTGCTTAGTGTCGTCTGAGCGCATGATGTGTTCTTCCTGATGTGTCGTTTGAGCACATTGGTTTCGGGCCGTCCCCTCTGGAGCAGCAGAAAACAGGCTTGCTCCCCTCTTCCATGCGACTTTAGATACTAGATTCTCCCTTTTCCCTTTATCCAACAAAACACCTGCCATTGTAGAGAGAGCAGTCTCCATGCATGTGGGCGCAGTTAGCGCACGGCACTTGGGCATTTCTCTGACACCAGGCACAGCTCCTGCACGGCTTGTGTGAACTTCAGTGTGGTTTTGTCAGATGAAACTCCTGAGCAAGTCCAACCACACACACCATCTGCTTCTCTCGTGGGGAGCAAAGCTTGCATCGCTTAGTCTGTAGCCTGCACTTTTCCCGCGACCCCCTTTCACTCAGCCTTCCCCTACTCCCCGTTGCCTCATAGATCTCCTCCTGTCGCCACATGCCCACGCAGAAGAAACCTTCTGGTTCTGCCCCTTTGGGCGCCGCGTTGGACTAGAGCCAGTTTGCGCCAAGTGTGCTTGTGTAATGGCACGTTATAGGGGTTAGGAGTGTTCTTGGCCCGGAATCTGGACCTTGTTTGATCAGGTCGGGAAGCATTCCCCTTCCTTGGAGGTTTTTAAGCAGAGGTTGGATGGCCTTCTGTTGTGTCTGATTCAGTTGAGACCCCTGCATTGGAGGGGGTTAGACTAGATGGCCCCTGGGGCTCCTTTTCGACTCTGCAGTTCTGGGATTCTGTGTTGATCCTGCGGCTCAGATCTCTCTCTCTCTCTTCCATGAGCACGTTCCCTCTCTTCCCCCCACCCCATGCCCTCCGGCAAGCCTGCCTCTTGGGAATCTTTGCCTCTTGACGTTTCCAGCTGGCTAGATGAGCCTGAGCGCTCTCTGTTAAGGAAATCTTTATGCGCTCACACATCTCTCCAATGAAAGAGGTTCCACAGTTGGAGCTATGCATTGTGTAGGCTGGAGGCAAAAGGCAGCCGCTCTTGGCATACTAAACACATTCATTGAGGACGGCCCACATTGACCAAAAGGGCTTCAGCGGGGGAGAAGGGCGCGTGCATGGATTTTGTGCGCTGGTGCACTATAGATGTGGCCCTCCTCTCTTTCCCATCTCCGTCAGCCACTTCCCTTTCGTTGGGGGGGGGGGGTAAGACCCTGAATGGCTCCTAGTCATTCTGGCTCTGTGTCCTGCCCCCAGAATCAGAGACAGCATGCGCCTTAAATTCTGGCAACTGCAAGTGAGGAGAGTGGCGTTGCATTTGGACATCTGGTTGGCCATTGTGAGAACAGGATTCTGGGCTAGGTGGGGCCCCCTTGGCGCTCTTAGGGTCTTAGGTCCTCACCTCCAGTGATGCTGTGCGGCCCTTTTTTATACAGTCTGCAGTCTTATGGACTAAAATGGTGCTGTTTCGGGCTGCAGGGGCCCACTGAAGTTTTGCACATAGACAACATTGTTCCATATAGATGAGTAGCAGGTTGGGGAGGCTAGGCTGCAAGCTCTTCTCCCTGCCTTCCTAATAATCATAATTTTATTACTTATATGCCACCCATCTGACTGGGTTGAGCAGCTCCCAAGAAAATATTAAAAACACAATAAAGCGCCAACCATTAAAAACTTTCCTACGCAGGGCTGGCTTCAGATGTCTTCTAAAAGTCAAATAGTTGTTTTATTTCCTTGACATCTGATGGGAGGGCGTTCCACAAGGCGGTTGCCACTACTGAACCAAGCCTTCTGCCTGGTTCCCCGTAACTTTACTTCTCGCAGTGAGGGAACCGCCAGAAGACCCTTGGAGCTGGACCTCAGTGTCTGGGCAGAACGATGGGGGTGGAGACACTCCTTCAAATATACAGTGTCCATATTCCTAACTTCCTGTGTAGAGGCAATTATTTTCAGGGGGAAGCATTCACCTCTCTCTCTCCCCACCCCCCGCCACCATAGCCTGAAGTGGTCCAGTTCAGGAAAAAAGCCTGCTGATTGTGTAAACTGGGACAGAATCACTCTTTGCAGAAAGATCGGGGACCCTTGGGAGGGCTGCAAGCGCTGAGGTCAGGTTTTCATATCCAAGGGAGCAAGGAGCGAGAGTGCATTTCTGGAATATTTATTTATAAATGTATCCTCGCTGCCATCACCCCCTGTATAACTGTACAGTCACCGAGCCAATTACCCGAAAGCTGTACTTTTCTCTGTGGGCGTGGGTGCTTATTTGTGTTGCTGCTTTGGCCCACGTGTGCGGCTGTTGGCGGAGAGCGTTTTTTAAGCTCCTGATCTGAGGAATCTGCGCATTTCCTCCCAGGGTAGAGTGAAGATGGCTTGCTTTGGATTTGGGCTGGAGGAACATTCATGGCAGTAGTCGGGTGTCCCCATGCTAAGCGTCTGGCTTACGAGTCCTGTTTTGGCAGAGGCGGAATAACAGAAGTTTGTGTGCCCACTCGTCTAGTCTCCTCCTCTTCTTCACCAACCAGCCTCTTTGAGCTTAGGAGCCATTCTGAAGGCAGAGTGTGAGATTTCCTATCAGGCGCCTGGAGCCTTAGTGCTGCTTGTTCTGGGAATAAAGCGTTGCATGTAGGCCGCAAATAGAAGGAAGGTTCTTGGTTCTAGTAGGTCACAGATAACTGAATGTTGACTTGCGCCATTTGCATCTCTGTGAAACCAGTGTTAGAAACTCAGGTGTGAAAGCTGGGTGCCAAATGACTCCTTAAACCAGGGTTATAGTTGCCAATAGGGAATGCCTAGTTTGCCATTTGGGGGCCAGGCGGCTTGAAAGTTGCATGTTTCAATGTGACTTTTTGATCCTGAAATTTGTTCTGATTAGGCAGATAGAATATCACTGATAGAATTCTAAAGGGTGTGTTGTCAGCGTGCGGAAAACAGGCAAGATCCAAGGACCCCCAGGCATGCACCTCCAGACGGTGGAGACGTCAGGCACCGTCCTGGCGTCCGGGTATCTTCACATGGAAAGCAAGCGACTGATAGCCAGGCGCAAAATGCTCCCAGGAAATTTCAAATGCTGTGTGAACCAATAGTTGTTACGTTGGTGCTGGAAATTTTTCCTTAAATTCCTCCAGTGTAAAAGCAGCTCCACCAGGCCTCCTCTCCTGCAACTGTCACTTGGGGCAGCCATTCCACCAGATTGCATCAGTAGGAGAGATAGAAAGCAGGGCTCTCACTTGGTCAGCTTTACTGAAAGGCCAGCTCCATCAGGCACTTCCTGCCTCCGGAACTGTGCCTGCTGGTCAGTACAGAAACAGCTGTTTAGAAGTGGGTGCCTGAGTTTTGATTTTTCCTCTTCCCTCCTTGTTCCCTTCCCCTTGAGTGCCTTTTCTTTTAGATTGTAATCTGGGGGGCAGGGACTGTCCTGTTTGGATGGGATGTAAGCCACTCTTGTACCTGAAAATGCTCTAAATAAATCAACATGGCAGAAACGGGCCTTGTGATTGAAAGGAGCTATCCATGGACGCTCTCCTCCTAACACCCACAGATCTATACTGCAGGCCTTGCACAGGCCTTGCCTCCCAAATCCTTCAGCGCTCTTGCAGGAGTTTCTGGTGGTGATTGTGGTGTGGCTGGGGTTGGGTGTCTCGGTTCCAGACACTGCAATCTGTTTTCAGTCTGGCAGGGTGTCCTTCAGAGTGTTCTAGCAGATGTGTGGGTCTGGTTTTGAAAGGGAAAAAACAATCCTCTGCATGCCTGGCCTGGCCTGGCCTGGCTGTTGTGTCCTCTCGCTTGCTTGCAGCATGCAACTGATCTGTGTGTTGTGCAGAGCGAGATAAGAGCTATCGCAAAAGTATAGGATCAGGCCTTGAGGAGGGGAGGGGGGGGAGCAAAGCAACACATCTCTGCTTCGGAAGCCAGTGGAAAAGGTGGGGTGTGAAAGTTGCTTTGCATTTGAAGTGCTAAGCAGGTGTGCAGTGGGGAGGGGGGGGAAAGGTTCTTGCATTGACCCCCGAGGATGTGTGTATGATATGTGAGGGAGGAGTAAGCCTTTTCCTGGGCCACCAGCGGAAGGCCACATGAGTGTGGAGTCTTGCAAATCTTGCAAGAGACGGTGGCCATGCTGTGATAGGAAGGCTCTGAAATCAGAGCTTTGCAGACTGATGCAACATAAATGATGGCAATGCATTTTACGTAGGTTGCATCTTGGTTTGTGCCTTCAGATAACAAATCTAGAGACTTTACCATTTCCTTCAAACCATCGCTCTCTGAGTCAAGCGGCGTTATCGCCTGCATTTGTGGTTTTCAGGGAAGGTTCAATGCACGGATGGAACAGGTGTATATGGGGAAATTACTTTGGGGTTAAGAGCAGCTTCCTTAAAGGCCTTGCTTCTCCAGTGTGTGAGCAACAGCGCCCCCTCCCGACGCCCGCATGCTTCTGTACGCTTCATTTTGTGTGTGTGTGTGTGTGTGTGTGTGTGTGCCAAAACTGACCAGCTGTCAGGCATCCACCAGGCCCCTTAATTTCTTTTTTGTTTTTGTGTTGCTCACCTTATTTTCTTTTGTGTTTGTGTTTGTCTTTTTTCTCCCTCCCCTCCCCGCCGCTTCCGTTTTCCATGCCCCGCGCATAAAGACCATCGTGCGGGGGAACAAGGCGGCCAAGGACGGCTCCCTGGCCTGGCTGCTGGATGAGTTTGAGAACATGTCCGTGTCGCGCTCCAACTCCCTGCGCAGGGACAGCCCCCCCTTCCCGCCTCGGCACGACCAGTTCTATCAGGAGAACGGCCTGAGTGAGGCCCTGGCCAGGCCCTCCCGCCACCACCCCCACCACCACTACCATGCTGCCATCGCCGAGGAAGACTCCGGGGGCAGCAGGGGCAAAGAGCTGAAGGAGCGGAACCGCCATGGCTCCCGGAACGAGCTGGACCAGAGCCAGGAGAGGAGCCGGGAAGACAGGACAGCCGCACAGCACCCCCGGGGGCAGGAGCCCACGGGCAAACCTCACCACCGGCCGCCCCCTCCAGACTACCACAAGCCCTTCTCGGACCACAGGCACAGGCCGCACGAGCGAGACGGGAGGAGGGAGGCGCCCGCCGAGAAGGAGCCGCCGGAGCGCGTGGTCAGAAGGGAGCGTGCGGACGGCCCCGACAAAAGACCCAAATCGACCTACACCGGGGAGACCAGCCCGCAGTCCCCCCGGGAAAAGCGGCCCCTTTCGGGACCCAATATCCGGACCCCAAATATCCCCATCTCCGAGGGGGTCATGAAAACGGCACAGCAGACCGGGCGGCCTTTTAACACGTACCCGCGAGCGGACACAGATCCCGTCCGGGGTGCTCAGGTAACGATTCCCCATACCCCCCCCCGCCTTGTAGGTTGTGGCTCTCTAGCCCTGGCCGGCCAGGACCGACCCTCCGCAAGTGCCTTTTCCCCTGGAGCACAAGCTCATCAGCAAGTGAAGACGCCTCTTGCTTTTAAAAGGGATTTGCGTCTTACTGCCAGCATCCCTGAGTGGCTGATGGTGTGATGGGCAGTGGGCACCTTCTGAGCCGCGAAGCCAAGCTCTTCTGCAGAAGCCCCACCCTGTAGAGACCTCCAGAGGCTGGCTCTTTGCTCCCTGCCGTGTCGCTGTGTCTCCTCTTTCTCGGGCCTTCCTTCCTCCTCGGAGCAGCGCTCCCTCGCTTTGCAACCCGCTATCTTTCTGCAACGTCTGGGTTTCCGTCCTGCCTTTCCTCTCCTCTGCTGTCACAGCCCTTGCTCCCACTAACCTGAGCTACTCTGGTGCTGCCTGCTTTCTGAAGGAGACGCTCCTCTCTCTGCTCTTCTCCCTCCATGTGCCTTTCTCTAACGGCCCTCCGCAGCCCCACAGCCTCCTGCACAGTGACTCTTTCTCTCTCTCTGTAGAAGCGCTGCAGCAAAGCAGCCACATACTGCGCTGTGGGTGCCGCAAGCCTCCATCGCAAGGGAATCTACCGTACAACTGTCAGGTGTCTGGAACCCTTTTTTCTTCCACCTCTGCCACCTTTCTTCCTCCTCTTCCTCTTCCTCCAAGGGCACCGCCATCCTTCGCTTCAACTTTCTTTTGCGTCTAGCTAACCACTATCATCTCCGCCTCGGTTCCTGTCCTTTGTGCTAATCTAGCAGGGGGTCCTGCTGCTTTCCTGCTGTGTGCGTTTGTGTGTGTTTGTGTTCTGGGTATAACTCTGCCACGGGCAACAGGAGAGATGAGCTACAGAGGACAGATGCAGCTCCTGCTGCTTTCTGGGTCCTCCCCCTGCTCCCATTTGCAGGCTTCATCTCTGCCATCTCCAGTTAAAAGAGAACCTGGTTCGTGGGCTTTCCAGGGGGCATCTCTTTCGACACTGTGGGGAGGAGAATGCAGGGCTAGGTGTAACTAGTCTGAGCAAGCAGGCTGCTTTTACTTTCTTATGGCAGAGGTTAAAAGGGCTGGGGAAACACCACTGTGTGTCTGGGTCTCTTGAGGCGTTACTGAATTGCAGGGGGCTGGACTAGATGACTCTATGGGTCCCTTCCAACTCTATAATTCTATGATTCTGCTGTTGGGCAGAGGAGACGGCCCTGGGCCGAACGGAACGGCAGCCTGTTACTCCATATTAGGCTGCAAGAGCTACCCACAAGTCTCTCTCCATCAGTGCTCTTCAACTGTCGGGTGCCCAGGTGTTGTTGGACTACAAAACCTATCACCACCACCCCAGTTTAGCTAATGGTCAGGGATGATGGGAGTTGTAGTCCGGCAACATCTGGGGACCCAAGGTTAGAGGGCACTGCTTATCCGTGAAAAGGGAACATGCAGAATGACTGACACACACACACACACACACACACACACACACACACACCACACAGAGACACAGATTTCACCTAGGGAATCAGAGAACGTAATTTCTGGAGCAGGTGGGGGTTTCAGAACACATGACCTGCTTGTGGGCGAGATCCATACTTCACATATGATCGGAACCGGTGGTGGTGAATCTCAGGTCCTAAGGCACCAACATCACCCTATTGGTTTCTGACACCAACATCACCATATTGGTTTCTGGCACTCAGTGCTCTGGTTGAGGGTCCCTTGGCAACCGGACAGCTGGAGTGTGACCTTCTCTGACCCTTCCCTTTGTAGTGAGTAGTCTGAGGGGATCGTCAGCCCTTCCACACTTGCCTGAAAGTAGAAACTGCTGGGGTTTGGACTAGATCACCCTCCTGGTCTCTTCCAAGTTTAGAGTTCTATGATTCTCTGAACTTTTCTGTCCTTTCCAAGTTGCTGATGTAACCGTTTCACCCCACCCGCCCCTGCTTCTTTTAGGCAGAGCACAGGCCCGGGAAACCCCAAGAAACAGCCTCCAACGGCCCCATAAGTGGAAACAGCAGCTCCTCCAGGCCCCCACCATCGGGCCCAACGAGATCCCGGAACCCAGAGCCGCCCCACCCAGGACTCTCCCAGCACGCCTCAGACCCCCACTTGACGCACGTCCCGCCGCCCGCCCACCAGCCGCCGTACTCTCAGCAGCCCCCTCCCCAGCACCCGCCCCCGCAGCCCCCAGGGCCCCCTCCCCCGGCCCCTCAGCAGCCCCGCTCCCCGCAGCGCGAGCCCCAGCGGGTCTCCCACGAACAGTTCCGGGCCGCCTTGCAGATGGTGGTGGACCCGGGTGACCCCAGGACCTACCTGGACAACTTCATCAAGATCGGGGAGGGGTCCACCGGCATCGTCTGCATCGCCACCATCAAGAGCTCCGGGAAGCTGGTGGCCGTCAAGAAGATGGACCTGCGCAAGCAGCAGCGGCGGGAACTGCTCTTCAACGAGGTGAGGGGCTGGGAGGTGGGGTGGAGAAAGGGCCCCGCTCCGTAGCCTCGCTTCCTCTTCTTCTTCTTCCTCTGTCTGTGTTGAGAATGGTGTTCCTCTTCCCCAAAGGGTATAGTGTGGGGTGTCCTGGCAGCAGAGGCGGCTAGTATAAAAAGGGTAAAGGGACCCCTGACCATTAGGTCCAGTCATGACCAACTCTGGGGTTGTGGCGCTCATCTTGCTTTATTGGCCGAGGGAACCGGCGTACAGCTTCCGGGTCACATGGCCAGCATGACTAAGCCGCTTCTGGCGAACCAGAGCAGTGCACGGAAACACCGTTTACCTTCCCGCCGGAGCAGTACCTATTTATCTACTTGCCCTTTGACGTGCTTTCAAACTGCTAGGTTGGCAGGAGCTGGGACCGAGCAACGGGAGCTCACCCCGTCGCGGGGATTCGAACCGCCGACCTTCTGATCGGCGGGTCCTCTGTGGTTTAACCCACAGCACCACCGAAAGCCCTTAACACAGCCTTTCTCAAACTTGGGTCTCCGGCTGCTGTTGCACTGCAACTCCCATCATCCCTAGCTAGCAGGACCAGCAGGCAGGGATGATGGGAGTTGTAGTCCAGCAACAACCGGGCACTCAGGTCTTCACAACTTGGGACCAGTTCACCTGCGAGATCGCCTTGCCCCCTTCGACTGCTCTGCAGATCTGGCACTCTTCCAGATGCCACGCAGTGCTTTGTTCCTTAAAAAAAAATGTTTAGGGGGTACTCTCGTTTTCCTACTCATATTGAAATACTGCCCCTCAATGAAGCCATCCTAGATTCACAAAATGTTTAGAGGTATGCATACCCCTGCGTCCCCGCAGAAAAAAAATCACTGGTGCCATGTAACACCTGTTCCATATTTTGACATGGCAGCACCTACACTTTGGAACTCCCTGCCTCTTGAGATCAGACAGTTGCCTTCACTGTACTTTTTTGGGCACTTATTAAAAACATTTTTGCTTCAACAAGCCTGCCCAGACGTCTCAAAAGTTGATGCGAGTGTTAATCTGTTCCTAAAGGTAACGGTACCCCAACCATTAGGTTCAGTTGCGGACGACTCTGGGGTCGCAGTTCTCATCTCACTCTGTAGGCTGAGGGAGCCGGCGTTTGTCTGCAGACAGCTTCCATGTCATGTGGCCAGCATGGCTAAGCCACTTCTGGTGAACCAGAGCAGCGCACAGAGACGCCTTTTACCTTCCCGCCGGAGCGGTGCCTATTTATCTACTTGCACTTTGACGTGCTTTCGAACTGCTAGGTTGGCAGGAGCAGGGACAGAGCAATGGGAGCTCACCCCGTCATGGGGATTCGAACCGCTGACCTTCTGATCAGCAAGCCCTAGGCTCTGTGGTTTAACCCACAGCGCCACCCGCGTCCCTAAATCTGTTCTTAGTTTGCTGTTATTTTGACTTGCTACTTTAGCCGCAGGAGGGGAGAGTTGCTCTTGTGCTCAGATCCTACTTGTGGATTTCTCTTTGGGGCACATGGTTGGCCACTGCGAAAACTGGATGCTGAGCTAGATGGGCCACTGGCCTCATTCAGCAGGCACTTTTTGGGTCCTTATCCAGTGGCTCTTCCTCCCTCCCAGCTGCCACTGTCCATTTCTTCCCTTTCAGGTGGTGATCATGAGAGACTATCAGCACGAGAATGTGGTGGAGATGTACAACAGCTACCTGGTGGGCGATGAGCTATGGGTCGTCATGGAGTTCCTGGAAGGAGGCGCTTTGACGGACATTGTCACACACACAAGGTATGGGGAGCGGAAGTCTTGAGGCCCTTCTCTCCCGGGACTCTGCTGCTGTTTTACCCATTTTCCTTACAGGGTTTTCTTGAGTCCACCTGGACAGTAGGGCTGGGCAATGTATCTATATATCGTCCCAAACCGGTTTGAAGACCATATCATGATATTGGTTTCATAATTTTTGACCTGGCAGTGTATCGTGCAAATCACAGGGTGTGTCTGTGTGTTTGTGTGCACTATGCAAAAATCACAATGCGGGGAAAACCGTGAAGCCAGCCAATGTCTCTACATAGCGCAATTCTTATTTCAGACATTGTGATATATCGGTATATCGTGATGTTTAGCTGGTTATATATCACAATGTTGAAAACCAGATATTGCCCAGCCCCGCTGTACAGAGAGCCTTGTTCTCCCAACAGCGGCCGGCTGGACGTACACTGACTTTTGTGACCAGCTAAAAGAAGTCAGGAGTGTGCATGTGTTGATGTAAAGGCCTTTAGGGAAAAGAAGCATTTCCGAAGCTTTGCAGCGTGGGCAGGGAGAGAAGTATTTGTTTTTAAGTGCTCCACAATGGCCTGACCTTGCTCTTTCTTCACTTGAAAGGCAGTCCCATGTGGCTGAGTTGGAACTGGGACGCAGTTGAAAGCCCCTTTTCTACTCCAGCTTGGAGCAGAGCTTCAGAAGATGGTTCTCTCTCCGACCTCGGGGCTGGCTCCTGCCGGATGTCCAGAACTTGTGGACACGCAATGGAGCTGAATAGTGGAAGATTGAGGACACATAAAAGGAAGTCCTCATTCACTCAGCACACGCAGCTTTCTCCTAGTTAACTGTGTATAGAATTTCAGCCTGTACATAATGACTGTTAAAATACATAACTTTCCCCCCTAAGGATTATGTTTTTAAAGGAAAAATTATCTCGGTATGAAATGTCAAAAGGTATAATTGAAGCAGATTATCGAAAAGAGCAGCTATGCAAAGAGCAGCGTGTAGATTCAGATGTTGGCCAATTTTTGCCCAAAGATGAACCTTAGGAAAACAAAGGTAGAAACCAGATGAGTGGATATTTGAGAAAGTGCAACTTTAAAAGAGGATAAGACAGATTCATGGAGGATGTGGTTCTTGATGGCTGCTAGCCAGGATGGCTGTGTTCTGCCTCCACAGTCGGAGGCAGCAGTGCATCCGAACCCCAGTTGCTGGAAACCTCATGGGGGGAGAGGGCTCTTGTTGGTCGAATCCTGCCTGTCTCACAGAAAGGGATGTCTTGGAGAGACAGGAAGACGAACCAAAGTTTTTATTCCACATCACCAACTCCTCTTTAAAAGGAAAGCAATGGGAGGTTTTTTGCACTCTCTCCAAATGCCAGAACTTAGGTTTGGGACAGGCCACAGAGAGTCCCTCACACAGCACAGAATAGATTCGTGGAATTTTCTGCCACAGAATGTGATGAGGGCTGCTGGCGTAAAGGTAAAGGGACCCCTGACCATTCGGTCCAGTCGCGGACGACTCTGGGGTTGCGGCACTCATCTTGCTTTACTGGCCAAGGGAGCCGGCACACAGCTTCCAGGTCGTGTGGCCAGCATGACTAAGCCACTTCTGGTGAACCAGAGCAGCGCACGGAAACGCCGTTTACCTTCCCGCCGGAGTGGTACCTATTTATCTACTTGCACTTGACGTGCTTTCGAACTGCTAGGTTGGCAGGAGCAGGGACCGAGCAACGGGAGCTCACCCCGTCATTGCGGGGATTCGAACCACCGACCTTCTGATCGGCAAGCCCTAGGCTCTGTGGTTTAACCCACAGCGCCACCCGCGTCCCTGGCTTAGGTGACTTTAAAAGGCAGCTTCATAAATCCGTGAGGGAGCAGGAGGGAGAGGCCTGTCCCTGGCTATTTGCCATCTTAGCTAAATGGGACCCACTCTAGGTCCAGGAGGCACCTGACTCAGAATTTTTGCCGCTTGGGGAAACAAGAATGGGCGAAAGGTTGTCGCCTCGATGCCCTGATTGTGGGCTTCCCAGAAGGGGATCCAGTTGACCTCTAGAAGCTGTGGGCAAGGTAGACCCACGAGGTCTGAACCAGCAAGGCTGCTCTTTTAACGGGTGCTGTGTTCTTACTCCCTTTCCAGGATGAACGAGGAGCAGATTGCGGCCGTCTGTCTGTCTGTCCTCAAGGCGCTCTCCGTCCTCCACGCCCAGGGTGTCATCCACCGAGATATCAAGAGTGACTCCATTCTGCTCACACATGATGGCCGGGTAAGTTGCACATGGTCCCAGGTGCTGATTTTAAGCTTGTGGAAAAAGGAGGAGATGCCAACTAAACATCAGGCAGAACTTTCTGACAAAATTAAAAAAATTCCTTCCAGTAGCACCTTAGAGACTAACTAAGTTTGTTATTGATATGAGCATTTGTGTGCATGCACTCTTCTTCAGGTACACTGAAACAGAAGTCACCAGACCCTTATATATAGTGAGAGGGTGGGGAGGGGTGGTGGGGATGGGTGAATGGCTGGTAGTCGTTAACAGGTTTACCACACCTATCACTAACTTAGTTGGTCTCCAAGGTGCTACTGGAAGGATTTTTTTTATTTTGTTTCGTCTACGGCAGACCAGCACAGCTACCTACCTGTAACTAGAACTTTCTGACAGTAAGAGCTGCTCCACAGTGGAACGCTCTCACAGTGGAACACCTCTGAAGGTGGTGGACTCTCCAACCTTTCCCAGCAGGTCCCGGGGCAAATTGAAGCAATTTAAAATTCAGAATTCGAAACAGTTAAAACAAGTCACAGGAATTGGGTGGGTCATGAAAATACACATCTCCAGGGTAAAGAGGAGCACCTTCAACATTCGCTGAAATTTGTGTGCCATAGAATCATAGAATCCTAGAGTTGGAAGAGACCACAAGGGCCATTGAGTCCAAGCCCCTGCCAAGCAGGAAACACCATCAGAGCACTCCTGACAGATGGTTGTCAAGCCTCTGCTTAAAGACCTCCAAAGAAGGAGACTCCACCACACTCCTGGGCAGCAAATTCCACTGTCAAACAGCTCTTACTGTCAGGAAGTTCTTCCTAATGTTTAGGTGGAATCTTCTTTCTTGTAGTTTGGAACCATTGCTCCGTGTCCGCTTCTCTGGAGCAGCAGAAAACAACCTTTCTCCCTCCTCTATGTGACATCCTTTTATATATTTGAACATGGCTATCATATCACCCCTTAAGGTGCCAGTTGCGGTTCTGAGTTCCACAGCCCAAATATTTGCAGGCAGTTTGCTCCTATCACACCCGTTTACATCAGTTGCATTGGTTATCCCTTTGGTTCTGAGCTTAAACCGCTCATGAAGTTGCCTGGGCTCTGAGGTTGGCCTCTTTGGCGCTGTCACTAAGGACATTCGGATTGTTGGGGACCAGGAATCAGGACTCTTCAGTGGTGGCCCCACACCGGTGGAATTCCCTCCCCTGAGAAACACTGCCTGACCTTATGCAGTCACTAAAGACTTGTTATTTCTCCATGTTTTGATTGATTTTATTGCTGAACTCCTACATACGATTTCATCTAATGCTTTTTTTTTTTATTGCAAGCCGACTTGTAAGAGGTGGGAGTAGAAACAAATGAGTAAAACAGGGGCAGGCAACCTAAAGCCTGGGGGCCGGATGCGGCCCAATCGCCTTCTCAATCTGGCACACGGACGGTCCAGGAACCAGCGTGTTTTTACATGAGTAGAATGTATGCTTTTATTTAAAATGCATCTCTGGGTTATTTGTGGGGCATAGGAATTCGTTCATTATTTTTTTCAGAATATTCTCCGGGCCCCCACAAGGTCTGAGGGATGGTGGACCGGCCCACGGCTGAAAAAGGTTGCTGACCCCTGGAGTAAAATAATGTCCCTGCCCCTGTTCACCTCTTGCCGAAATTGCCTGGTCCTGCAGTGCCACCTGGAGGCGACTCTTCAGTGGTGTCAGGCAGCCCCAAGACCTCTGAGGAGAACTTAAAAACATAGAGTCATAGAGTTGGAGGGGACCCCAAGGGTCATCTAGCCCAACCTCAATGCACTGCAGGAATCTCAACTAAATCATATGCAACCTCCAATGAAAGAGAGTCCACCACTTTCTGAGGGAGTCCGTTCCACTGTCAGCCAGCTCTCACTGTCAAAAGGTTCTTCCTAATGTTTAGTTGAAATCCTAATAATAATAATAATTTATTTATTTATTTATTTATTTATACCCCGCCCATCTGGCTGAGTTTCCCCAGCCACTCTGGGCGGCTCCCAATCAAGTGTTAAAAACAATACAGCATTAAATATTAAAAACTTCCCTAAACAGGGCTGCCTTCAGATGTCTTTTAAAAATAGGATAGCTGCTTATTTCCTTGACATCTGACGGGAGGGCGTTCCACAGGGCGGGCGCCACCACCGAGAAGGCCCTCTGTCTGGTTCCCTGTAACCTCACTTCTCGCCATATTTAGACTTGTGAGAAGGCAGATTTTTTATAGCACCCTTTGGAATCTCAATTGCTTCCTCTGTCTTCTCTCCCCTGGAAGTCCCAATAATGGTTTGAAATTTCTGCCAATATTTTTTTAGAACCTAGTGGGGTTCTAAGAGGCAAGGGGTCAGCATGGGGGCACTGAAAATGTAAATGACTATCAGACTTTGAAAAGCTGGTATCCTAGGATCAACCAAGCTCATCCATTTCGTTGACTTAATTAAACAAAATAGATTTAATTTTGTTTTGAATAAATGCTCAATTGCTGTTTCGATTTTTACTGTGTTACTATCTTCCTTAGCGGGTCGTGCAAACTGCTCTTCTGAATAATGCTTTTTATAGGGTAAGGGAGGGTTGAGGTTGAGTTTATGGCTGGGGAAACGCAGCCAGATGGGTGGGGTATAAACAATAAAAAAATCATTATTATAACCAAGGTGGGAGCTGTGGACCCAAAAAGTTTGGGAACCACTGGCCTGGGGGTGGGGCATGTTAGGCCCTTGAACTGAGGTTTAGACTAAGTATGGAATTGAGCCTCACATTAATGGGGTGGGGGGAATCGCTCAATGGCAGAATGCAAACTTTGCACGCGGAATAAAACTCCTGCTTGTCAAAATAGAGAGAACTGGGCTAGACTGACCAGAGGGGTGATGCATCACGATAAGGCAAAGCCCTATATTTGTGGGAGTTTGTCCGCCTCTCGTCACTTCTTTTTAAAAAAGAAGACCTCGTGAGCAAACTCACCCTGAGCCTGCTCCAGCCACTGACCTGCTTCCTTCGCTTGTCTCTCCCTTCCAGGTCAAACTCTCCGACTTCGGGTTCTGTGCGCAGGTGAACAAGGAGGTTCCGCGGCGCAAGTCCCTGGTTGGGACCCCTTACTGGATGGCGCCAGAGCTCATCTCCCGGTTGCCCTATGGGCCGGAGGTAAGAGGGCTTCAACTTCCTAAACCTCCAGCTTTGCCTAAACAGAAATGTTTTCAGCAGATGCTGAAAGAATGCAGTGAAGGCGCTTGCCTGATATCAAGAGGCAAGGAGTTCCAGAGGGTATGTGCCGCCACGTTCCACTGATCAAAGCAGTCAAGTGGCCATTTACGTGGTTTTGATGAAGTTCTCATTTTCTCTAATCAGCAGATTATTATTTTTGCCTCCATCGTCCAGTCTGAGCTTTCAGGGAGAGGGAAGCTGTAAAATCCCAATGGAACAAAAAGCCTGCTGCTGGGCAGACTTGCTAGTCCAGTAGGGTCCCCATTTTGCAAACCTGTTACAAATCGGGGGGGGTGGGGCGGAAGCACCTTTTGCTCTTGTTACCCTTTCTCAATTCCCCTCTCCCCCCCCCCAATCCTTCTGTTTCAGGTGGACATCTGGTCCCTCGGCGTGATGGTGATAGAAATGGTGGATGGGGAGCCCCCTTACTTCAACGAGCCCCCTTTGAAGGCCATGAAGATGATCCGGGACAACCTGCCCCCCAAACTCAAAAACGTGCACAAGGTAAGAAACTCCTTTTCCTTCTCTCTTCCTTTTCCTCGCTTGACTTCCCCACCTTAGAAGGATCAGGTTCAGGACCGAAATTTGATTTCGGGCCTCTAAGGATGAGGTTCACTGGGTCTGGGTCAGGTCATACGACGAGAGGCAGTCCTGAGCCATTGGGGTTAGAGAGCCAGTGTGGTGGTTAATAATAATAATAATAATAATAATAATAATAATAATAATAGGTGGGGTTTTTTGTACCCCGCCCTCCCCGGCCAGAGCTGGGCTTAGGGCAGCTAACATCATAAAACTAACACAGTATACAATGAACATAAAAACATAAAACCAGGCAATCAGTTAATTAAAATACATCTTAAAATTAGTTAAGAGCAAATTAAAATCTGGATAGATGGCCGTCCACGGGTAAAATTGAGAGTGGTTAATATTCTTCAGGGCCAACTGTTACCACTAGTCTTATAAAGGACCTGTGAGTGGGCTAGAAGGCTTGTTCTTATACAGAAAGAAAAGAATCAGACTGAACCCCGACCAAAGAACTGGCGGAACAGCTCCGTCTTGCAGGCCCTGCGGAAAGATATCAAATCCCGCAGGGCCCTGTCTCTTGTGAGAGAGTGTTCCACCAGGCCAGGGCCACGGCCGAAAAGGCCCTGGCTCTAGTCAAGGCCAGTCTAATCTCTCTGGGGCCTGGGATTTTCAGGGTGTTATTATTTGCAGACCTTAAGGTCCTCCGTGGGGCATACCAGGAGAGGCGGTCCCATAAGTACGCGGGTCCTAGGCCGTATAGGGCTTTAAAGGTTAAAACCAGCACCTTAAACCTGATCCTGTACTCCACCGGGAGCCAGTGCAGCTAGTATAACACCGGATGAATGTGCTCCCGAGGTGAGAACCCCGTGAGGAGTCTCACTGCAGCATTCTGCACCTGCTGGAGTTTCTGGGTCAGTCTCAAGGGCAGCCCCACGTAGAGTTACAATAATCAAGCCTGGAGGTGACCGTTGCATGGGTCACAGTGGCGAGGTCATGGCGAGAGAGATAAGGAACCAACTGCTTAGCTCGGCAGAGATGAAAAAATGCTGCCTTCGTTGTAGCTGTAACCTACGCCTCCATAGAAAGGGAGGCGTCAAAGATTACACCCAAACTCTTGACGAAGGCGCTGGTACTAATTGCGCCCCCGCAAGGGATGGGAGTAGTTAGAGAGCTGGGCTAGGACCTGGGAGAGACCAGGGTTCAAATCCCCACTCGGCGAGGATGAAGCTCACTGGGTGAGTCACTTCGGCCAGTCACTGCCTCGTTCAGCCTAACCTACCTCACAGGGTTGTTGTGGGGATTAAATAAGGACCTGAAGGAGCGTCTCCACCCGCATCGTTCTGCCCAGGCACTGAGGTCCAGCGCCGAGGGCCTTCTGGCGGTTCCCTCACTGAGAGAAGCCAAGTGACAGGGAACCAGGCAGAGGGCCTTCTCGGTGGTGGCACCTGCCCTGTGGAACGCCCTCCCACCAGATGTCAAAGAGAAAAGTAACTACCAAACTTTTAGAAAACATCTGATGGCAGCCCTGTTTAGGGAAGCTTTTAATGTTTAATAGGTTATTGTATTTTAGTGTTCTGTTGGAAGCCGCCCAGAGCGGCTGGGGAAACCCAGCCAGATGGGTGGGGTATAAATAATTTATTTTATTATTATTATTATTATTATTATTATTATTATTATTATTAGGCTCGTATAGAGGCATCCCCCCCAGCTTAACTGGAAATAAGCCATATTCTTAGAGGAAAAGCAGGCCTCCATTGAAGCATATACTACAATTCCGACTGCAGGTGCTCCCCCTTCCTGTTTCTGCCCTGATTACTCTTCTGCCCCAAATGCAGCTCATGCCCCTCCTTTCCCCTCCTTCCCCCGCAGGTCTCTCCCTCCCTGAAGGGCTTCCTTGACCGTCTGCTGGTCAGGGACCCGGCCCAGCGAGCCACCGCCAACGAACTCTTGAAGCACCCCTTCCTGGGGAAAGCCGGCCCCCCTTCTTGCATCGTGCCCCTGATGAGGCAGAACCGGATGAGATGAAAGAGGCAACAGAAACTGGACCATCTTACCAAAGAGAGAGAGAGAGAGAGAAGACACCTCCGTCGTCCCTGGCTAACCCCCCACCCCACCCCAACGGCAGCTGGAACCTCTCCAGGGACAACGGGCACCCCGTGGCATCTCCCTGCTGAAAGAGAGGGCTTCTCTTTCTTCCTCCGGGCAGCGTGGCCAGGGAGACGGGTCACCTCTGCGTTCCACCCTCAGGCCGACCCTCCCTTGACGGACTCCTCTGCGTCTGCTACTGATGCCGGAGACACAAGTCCCACGAACAAGTCCCACCTCCGGCGGGGAGGATACCCTCTCTGCGCCTCACTTTCGTACTACTGAGCTCAGAGCAGGGTTTAGTGCCCTGGAGGGAGGGGGGGTTGTTGTTTTTTAACAAAATACTGTAACATTTCCGATTGCTGTTTAGCCGTTCATATCACACAAGTCTGGGGCAGCGGCGATTTGGGTGGGTAGGGGAAAGCTCGAAACGCAACCCCTCTCCACTCCGTGGTTTCCGAGTCCCCTCTCTCGTTCTTCTTGGTAGCACGTCTTTCCTCCCAGACAGCGAGAGGACAGAGGTGGTGGGGTCCATTGGCAAGGAGTGTCCCAGAGAGGGGGGACAGGGAAGCCCCAATCCCCACAGTCCGGTCAGATTTCCGGGGGCTTCCGTTGAGCCATGGTTGCCTCTCCCCCTCCCTGAAGAATCCTCTCCCTGCCCCCCAAGAGCCAAACCTACCCCGGATTTTTAAACCGGGGAGCAACACTGCTTCTCTTGGTATTGGAGAGGAAGGGAAGGAAGCGAGGTGGGTTTTCTCAGGGGCTCCCATCTCAGGCAAATGAGACTCTCAGCTCTGCAACGCAGTCCTTTTTTTTTTTTTTAGAAAAGGAAAACCTCCTTCCGTAATTTCCTCTGTGCTCTTAACTGCCAGTTGAAGAGTTTCAGGCCCTCTTCCCAAATCAAGACGGCCGCTTCCACCTACTCAGCCCAGTTCTCTCGTTTTTAAAATGGTCCTGCTTCACAGGGGTTGTGCCCTTCTTGAACTCCTTCCCCAACCCACGTCTCCGCTGCTCAGGCAGGAACTGCAGTCGTCACTGGGGATCCTGACCCGGGAAGGCTGCTTTTAATGGCAAGCCTCTCTCTTCGTCCCTGGTCTCTGCGCCTCTTGTCGCCGCTTATGGAGCTGCCCTGGCCCCCCTCTCCCCCCGCCTTGTCTTCTCTTTCCCCTTTGCTCTTTCTCCCCGCCTGACGTTGCCGCGCTGAGCTTGCTTCCTGCCGTCGATAGTGTCAGCCGTTGCCCCTCCGCTTGCTCTTGAGCTTTGTACTCCCCACCCCAGGCAGAACTGCGACTAGCAAGTTCCTTCGGCCTGGAGGGCAGGCTGGATTTTTGGAAGCCCCCCTTGTGGGCTTTGTTCTGCTCTTGGCCTAGGGTGTGGCAAGAATAGGCCTTGTTCTGGTTTTATTTTTTGTCCTGTCTCGCAGCGGGGAGGCTTCCCCCTGGACTTCTCCTTTGTGGCTTTTGACGCTCAGCTTGGAGGGTGACTTCGTCTGCCGCTCGCAATGTCAGAAGTGTGACGTGGGGCTCCTGGGGTCAGGCAGCTGCGCGCCATTTGGTGTTGCTCACCAGACCTGGAAACCTGCAAACCTTGAGCATAGCCTAGGAAGCAATGTTAGGAAGAATAGGGAGCAGGGTGCTCTGTTGCTTTGCTCCGCTCCGGCTGAACAAGCAGTGGGATACCAGCAACAGGGCCTCTCCTGTCATTGTCCCCCACCCCAGCTTATTGCTAGGCTGCGGGGGGGGGGGACACAAGGAGATAGGGAGATCACTGCTCCTACGTTCCTAGTCTTTAAAATAGAGGCCAGTACGAGCTTGCAAAGTGGCACTTCCCTAAGCTCTTGCATTGTTGGCTTTTGGGCGGGGGGGGGGGGGTCTGCCTTGCCAGTTGTTGGGAAGCAGCAGCAAAGGCCGTCTTGTGGCATGGGAAAGGCAGGAATGTGTGTGCCGTCTTGTGGCATGGGAAAGGCAGGAATGTCAGAGGCAGGACAGCAGCTTGAGAGATGAAGGCCGCCGGGTTTGCTAGCCCTGGGTTGGAGAGGGCTTGAGCCCCCCACATCCACCCCCCCCCGTGGCAGGAGAGTGGGGAAGGTGTGGCATTCGCAGGGCTTTCTGGAAAGAAGGCTTGCTTGGGGGCCCAGGAGACACCGGGAGTCCCCTGGTGTGAGGGGAGGGGAGCAGGCAGAGGTCCCTCCCCTTTGTAAAAGGAGGGGGGTCTCCACCCCTCTCCTTGCATGCTTGTACATACAGGATGGGCTTTTCTGCATGCAGGGTTACAGGGGAAGGGTTTTGCGGGGTTTTCTTCTTCAAGAGTTTGGGGGACTTTCTTGCTTCCTGGTTTTAGGTTCTTACGGGTATAGGTTATGCATCACATTTGCCCTGGAAATGTTTTTCGGGGGCAGGGAGGAAGCGTCCCGCTTTCTGATGCCTCTCCTGGGGCTCAAAGGGCAAATATTTCTCACGTGCCCCTCCACGAACCCAGGGTCCGCCTGTTGCTGCTGTTGCCGCTCTCCTGGCAAATTTGCTGTCAGTTGCAACCACTCTAAGGGGGGAAAACCCAGGTGTTTGGTTTTTAAAATCCTGTGGCTTCCACTCCTCATCTCCACTGGCATTAGCCAGGTGCAAACTGGCATATTTTAGGAGGGATTTGCAGGTGAGAAAGAGCCAGCCTTGGTCCACGCAGGGTCCTGGACTGAGCCCCTTCCCACTGATGCTGTTGGCCTGCAATGCAGCTATTCCACAGGACATCCCCTTGCCCTGTTTGCTTCCTGCTTCTGGTGCTTTCCTTCTCAAAACTGGACAGTGTTTCATCTCTCCCAATCTCTAGAGCAACCCTTGCTTGCTACCGAGCTCACCTGGACCTCCCTTCCTAGCGCACCTGGCTTTTGCCTGCAGGCAAAGGCTTCACCCAGCGCTGCATTTGTGGATCTGTTCTCTTCTGCAACAAAGCCCAGGGGCTTTCCTCGAAGGCTTTCTCGGCTTTGAACCCAGAACAGGCTAGTCTTCGAGGGCCTAGCAATCACTTGAGCTGCTTCCTGCAGCCAGGACCCAACTCCCCAGCCCTCGTGACTTGGCATCACCGCTCCAGCCCCTTTTCGAGAAGCTGGGTTCTCCCACCTCCGGGAACAATTCTTTTTGTAACTCTATATACTGCAGCTTTAAATCTGAGCCACCCCACGGACTGTTCATCTCCTGGTAGCTTGCTGACAAATGGACGGAGGTGGCAGCCCTAGAATCTCTGGCTCCTGAGTGCTCATTTCCCCTCTTCTCACAGCCATCTGCTGCCTCCGCTCTAGGAATTGGTTTTCCCTATGCACACAGGGGGAATAGAAACTATTTTTTTATGGCACTAACATAGATGCACAAACACTACACTTTCCCTGCAGGGGGAAATGCTTCAAATCTCCTCCTTTCAATAAACTCTCGGCCTCCTTTCAATAAACTCTCGGCCTTCTCAAATCCCACATAACACTATATCTTTCCCCCAGTTTCCTGAGATGCAGGACTGGAATTTTAACCACAGGCCCTGGCAGAGAAGCCTCGCCCTGTCCCACAGAACTGGCCCCAGAGCCACTCCCTCGTTCCTTTCCCCCCCATATCCTGCCTCCTTGTAGCTTGAAGATTTTTATATGACTGGAGGTTTAGGAATGGGGGTCTTGCTCCCCTCCCTGTGAGAATGACTACTGATTCATTTCTGTGGGTTTTTGTTACTTTTTTAAAAAGAGAAGTTATTTATATTGCATTTTTTAAAAAACACACAACAGTATTTTGCGTTGGGATGATTCCCCCCCCCATCCCCTTTGGATCTGTTGTTTCAGACAGACTGCTGTGACAAATTCTAGTAAGACGTTCTCGCCATGAGTTGTATTGTATAAAGAACCTGGATTCTTCTTCATGTGATGAGAGTTGGCTGTGGGTTTTCTTTGGTTTGGTTGTTGTTTTCCCCCCTCCCTCCCCCCTTTTCAAATGTGGTGTTTGAATTTTGGGTGAAAAGTTTTAAATAGTCAAAATTCTAGTTTTACAATTACAGAGGTGTGCTCCTTCCTTTGTTTTTAACTCTTCTCGGGTTTTTCTTGGGAGGTTCTGTCTTCTGGGTTGGCGGGGGTGCGCATTAAGAGCGGAGCCATCCGACGATCTGGACCACGAAACACACCTCTTCCTTACAGATGCAAGAGAACAGAATTGTAGAATCAGAAAGGAGCCCCTTCTCGAGGGTCAGCTAATTCAGCCCCCTGCATTGCAAGGATCCCAGCTAAGCAACTAGGTACTGAGAATGTGCTCTCGTCCTCCTGATCGAAATGCTCAGGGGGGGAGACCCTTATGAAGAAGAAGAATGAAGGAAGCATTACAAAAAGGAAATGTTGCAATCAGTGACTTCAGCTGCAGGCTGGCCGGCTATATATCTTCCAGCCATGATAAAGTGGTGAAATCTCTAGATACCCTGAATGACTGTACCCAAGTACAAGGAGCTGACCAGAGGGACGGTGGCCCTGGAGTCATGCGGCACCCATCTGGTGCGAGATGCTACTGAACTGCTTGGCAACAATGGCCATAGTTGTATTAAATTAAATGGCCAGTTGCCAAGAAGATCCTGTACGGGCAACCAGAATGATTGAGTGGGTGGAGAAACTCCCCCTATGAGCACCTGGGTTATTTTTACTTTAGGGGAAAGGTAAGCGCTGATCTGATTGGAGTGTACAGTGGTACCTCTGGTTGTGAACATGATCCGTTCTGGAGGCCATTCGCAACATGAAAAGCGTGCAGCCTGCAGCGGCGCATCTACGCACCCACGGGTGCGATGCGCCGCTTCTGCGCATGCGCATGACGCCATTTTGTGCGCATGCGCGAGCGGCAAAACCCAGATGTAACCCTTTCCGGTACTTCCAGGTCGCCACGGGACGTATCCTGAAAGAACGTAACGTGAAGCGGACGTAACGTGAGGTATGACTGTATAAAATGATGCATGGCATGGAAAAAGAGGATAGAGAAACCTTCCTTTCCCTCCTAACACTGGAACTCGTGGGCCTCCAAAGAAGCTGAATGTTGGGAGGATGCAGGGCAGATAAAGTCCTCTTCCACACAGCGCAGTTAACCTGCGGAACTCCCTCCCACAGGAGGCAGTGGTGAACACCAACTTGGAAGGCTTGAAAGAGGATTAGATGAATTCGTGGAGGATATTGCTATCAGTGGCTGCTTCTAGCCTTGATGGCTGTGTTCTGCCTCCACTGGGGGAAGCAGGATGTCTCTGAATACCGTTTTCTGGAAGCCCCGGGAGGAGAGAGGGATCTCATTCTCCAGTCCTGCTTGTGGGCTCCCCTTTTGGGAATCTGGCTGGCCACTGAGAACCGGATATTGGCTTGATCCGGCAGGCTTTTCCATCCTTGTAAAAGACACCATATTTTGGACCCTCTCATTGCCTTCATGTGGGGCAGTAAGCTGGTCTGAAATCCTCTATGATGTGCTACTTTCGATGTGAAAAGCTGTTTCCACGGTTTAGCATCCCAATGCATTTCCCTGGCCTCTGCGGCCAAATCGATGCAACCATGAGATGCTCCTACTTGTGCAGCCACAAAATGTTCCTGGTATTGGTGGGATTCATAGAATCATAGAATCCTAGAGTTGGAAGAGACCACAAGGGCCACCGAGTCCAACCCCCTGCCAAGCAGGAAACACCATCAGAGCACTCCTGACATATGGTTGTCAAGCCTCTGCTTAAAGACCTCCAAAGAAGGAGACTCCACCACACTTCCTTGGCAGCAAATTCCACTGTCAAACAGCTCTTACTGTCAGGAAGTTCTTCCTAATGTTTAGGTGGAATCTTCTTTCTTGTAGTTTGGAACCATTGCTCCGTGTCCGCTTCTCTGGAGCAGCAGAAAACAACCTTTCTCCCTCCTCTATGTGACATCCTTTTCTGTATTTGAACATGGCTATCATATCACCCCTTAACCTCCTCTTCTCCAGGCTAAACATGCCCAGCTCCCTTAGCCGTTCCTCATAAGGCATCGTTTCCAGGCCTTGGACCATTTTGGTTGCCCTCCTCTGGACACGTTCCAGTTTGTCAGTGTCCTTCTTGAACTGTGGTGCCCAGAACTGGACACAGTACTCCAGGTGAGGTCTGACCAGAGCAGAATACAGTGGCACTATTACTTCCCTTGATCTAGATGCTATACTCCTATTGATGCAGCCCAGAATTGCATTGGATTCAGAGCAACCATTTTGTCCTCCGTATGAGATCACTCTTGCGGGCACCAGGTGCTGTAAATACAGACCAGTAACTTCCCCGCTGGGAGCGGTTGCTTTCAGTATGGCTAAGAAGAGATCTCTCCTCTCTGGGGTATAAATTAATGAGTCGGATGAGCTAGCAGTGCACTCGCCTTCAGAGCACACACACACACTTCCCAGTTGGGTTTTGAAACAAAGAAAACAAGTTGCACCAAACGACTATAAAGCCCTTTTTCTGGCAACGCTTGGAATTTCCCCTCCTTCCCTCGAGCTGCTTTTAATAGCCTGCAGTCGTTGCATCAAGAAACCCCAAAGCGCGGCGAAAATATTCTAAATTAGTTTAAAGTGTCTGGGCAGGTGAATGGGAGAGTAGCACTATTAATACTAAGAATACACATTGGTGAATTTTACTTTATTTTTAAAGAGAGAGTCCATTGCTTGGAAGGGCACCTGCAATGATTCTTGCAAAGTTCTTGTCTGTACTTACAATGGTGAAACTGAGGCTCCAATACAGTGGTACCTTGGTTCCAGTTACAGATAGGTAGCCGTGTTGGTCTGCCATGGTCAAAACAAAATAAAAATATTCCTTCCAGTAGCACCTTAAAGACCAACTGAGTTAGTTCTAGGTATGAGCTTTCGTGTGCATGCACACTAGTGTGCATGCACACGAAAGCTCATACCTAGAACTAACTCAGTTGGTCTTTAAGGTGCTACTGGAAGGAATTTTTTTATTTTGTTTTGACAGTGGTACCTTGGGTTAAGTACTTAATTCGTTCCGGAGGTCCATACTTAACCTGAAACTGTTCTTAACCTGAAGCACCACTTTAGCTAATGGGGCCTCCTGCTGCTGCCGCCGCACCGCCGGAGCACGATTTCTGTTCTCAACCTGAAGTAAAGTTCTTAACCTGAAGCACTGTTTCTGGGTTAGCAGAGTATGTAACCTGAAGCGTATGTAACCTGAGGTACCACTGTACTTTGGCCACCTCATGAGAAGAGAAGACTCCCTGGAAAAGACCCTGATGTTGGGAAAGATGGAGGACACATTCAGAAAGGCAGGCCATATACTGAGAGCTGCTCCGGACATGCATCATTTGGGGAGAAAAACAGATATTTTAGGTTAAACGAACAAAGCTTTCTAGCAAACCAGTCGACTGCTTTAGTGTCGGCTATGAGACTTAAAACAGTTTGAGCAACTCGTTGGTAGCTGACCTATAAAAAGTGTAAATATCCACAGGTTTCAGAACATCACTCTTGACCTCCAGTCACTGCCATTTTTATCACATTTATATCCTACCTTCCTCCAAGAAACAGTTCTTCGTTCCCCATTTTATCCTGACAACAGGCTGTGAAGTAGGTCAGGCTGAGAGCCAGTGACTGGTCACCAAACGAGCTTCATGGCTGAGCACTCTACATGGGGCTACCTTTGAAGGTGACCCGGAAACTGCAATTAATCCAGAATGCGGCAGCTAGACTGGTGACTGGGAGTGGCCGCCGGGACCACATAACACCGGTCTTGAAAGACCTACATTGGCTCCCAGTACGTTTCTGAGCACAATTCAAAGTGTTGGTGCTGACCTTTAAAGCCCTAAACGGCCTCGGTCCTGTATACTTGAAGGAGCATCTCCACCCCTATCGTTCTGCCCGGACACTGAGATCCAGCTCTGAGGGCCTTCTGGTGGTTCCCTCATTGTGAGAAGTGAGGCTACAGGGAACCAGGCAGAGGGCCTTCTCGGTAGTGGTGCCCGCCCTGTGGAACACCCTCCCTTCATATGTGAAGGAAAGAAGCAGCTATCTTCTTTTTTAAAGACATCTGAAGGCAGCCCTGTTTAGGGAAGCTTTTAATATTTAATGCTGTATTGTTTTTAACATTCGATTGAGAGCCGCCCAGAGTGGCTGGGGAAACTCAGCCAGATGGGCGGGGTATAAATATTACTATTATTATTATTATTATTATTATTATTATTATTATTATTTATTAAACCCTGGTCTCCCAGGTCCTAGTTGTCCAATCCTCTTAACAACCAAACTGCACCACACAGTTCGCTGCCTGCTTTGGGTGCCCAGCAAGATCAAGGTCTACGACGTGCTGCAGCGTGGGCTTGTGGGAGAGACTCCTAAGAGTTTGCTCATGCTGTAAAAAAATTTCCTTCTGTGGCCTTTGTGCCCAACCACATCCATAGACACTGACTTACTTTCAGACACATAAACATCATAGGCTGCTAAGGCGGCTGCAGGAGTCTACGGAAATTTGAACCCACTGCCTTCTAAGGAACTGGCTGTCTGGTGGGTGGGTTGCCCCCATACCTCAGGACTAAAAAAACTTTGAGGCCAGATATGTGGGGAGGTTTTATTCTGGTTTTGCTGCCATTTAAAAGGGGAGCTTTTCTCCCTCCTCTGCACCCAGCCATCTCCAAGCGCTCCAGTCCTGCTGCAATGGCTGTGATGCTCTGTTTGCCACCCACCCAACAGGTAAGTTAAGGAATTCCAGGTGTTAAGTTGTGGGTGAACATATCAGACGACACAGCAGTTCTTCAAACGGCTCTTGTTTATTCACAGGCCAGAACAGAACTGAACTGAAGGGTTCAGCCAGCCTGCTTATATAGAGCTTCGCTACAACGCAACTGTAACCACTTTCTGTAACTATCCAATCACTGAACGTCACTTTCACTCCCCTATTTGCATATGTGGACCTGAGTGAAAACTATCTACAGTATCCCCCTGCTGGCCCAGGGTGAGAACTTCAGTACATAACAAGCTGGTATCAAGGTCCCACCCAAATCTACCTAAGCAACACCTAGGAGCAGCTGTAAAGCTGCTTTTGTCAGAATCCCAAGCAGTGTTAAGAAATGAGCCAGGCTCCGTGTGTGTTTCGCGACTGGCATAGGTCCAATTGCGACCACGTGGAAATACCTGGGTGCCCCTCCAACTTCCTTAAGCAGCTCAGCAGAAGAGCATATTTTTTGCTTGTATATCCCACCCTTTTCTCCAATAAGTACATGGTTCACCCCATCCTTCAATTAATCCCTACAACGACCCTGCGAGGTAGCTTAAGAGGGCTCCAAGGAGTCAGATGAGCTTCACGACTGAGTGGGGTTTTTGATCTTCGAGGTCCTAGTCCAACGCTCTAACCACTGCACCCCACTGCCTTCCTAGAGTCCTATGAGGCAGCTCTGTAAATTAGGTAGGCAAACAAATATGGGGAAAGCCAAATGTCACTTGGAGCAGGAGCTGAGATATTTTCCTTGGGAGCTTGGCTTATTCTGGATTGTTTTATTTGATCGTAGAATTGTAGAGTTGGAAGGGCCCCCACCGGTCATCTAGTCAACCCACCGCCATGCAGGAATGGTGTCTTAATGTGTTGCAAACCGCTTTGAAAATTTTTTTCTTTAAAATATAAAGCGGTATAGAAATGAAATTAATAATAAACTCCATTGCAGAAAAAGGTGCCAAAACATTCTTTTGTGGTCAAAACAAAAAAATTCCTTCCAGTAGCACCTTAAAGACCAACTAAGTCAGTTCTTGGTATGAGCTTTCGTGTGCATGCACACTTCTTCAGATACCTTCAGATACTTCTTCAGATATTCTTCAGATACTTCTTCAGATGCACACTTCTTCAAATACTATCTGAAGAAGTGTGCATGCACACGAAAGCTCATACCAAGAACTGACTTAGTTGGTCTTTAAGGTGCTACTGGAAGGAATTTTTTTGTTTTGACTATGGCAGACCAACACGGCTACCTATCTGTAACATTCTTTTGTGGTGACCATGACCCAGGTTTAAGGTGCCATTTGGTGATTAGCATATATCTGAGTTTCTAACACTGAATTGGGACGTGGGTGGCGCTCTGGGTTAAACCACTGAGCCTAGGACTTGCCGATGAGAAGGTTGGCGGTTCGAATCCCTGCGACGGGGTGAGCTCCCGTTGCTCTGTCCCAGCTCCTGCCAACCTAGCAGTTCGAAAGCACACCAGTGCAAGTAGATAAATAGGTACCGCTCCGGTGGGAAGGTAAACGGCGTTTCTGTGTACTGCTCTGGTTCGCCAGAAGCGGCTTAGTCATGCTGGCCACATAACCCAGAAGCTGTACGCCGGCTCCCTTGGCCAATAACGCGAGATGAGCGCCACAACCCCAGAGTCGGCCACGACTGGACCTAATAGGGTCCCTTTACCTTTACCTTAACACTGAATTCCCAGCAGAACTGTCTTCTTAGGTGCTTGGCTGACAACTGGCTCACCTGTGGCCTTTGACTCCCAATGTCCCTTCACCCCTGAGTACTTACTGGTCTTGCTTTGGGGGTGTGAGTTGTCATTCAGCAACACCTGGGGGCCTGCATGTTCCCTATCCCTGCCTTGGGGATATGCTTGCTCCCCACTCAAAACCCGGGGGTGTGTGGGTGCGTGTACAAAATGAAAGCAGGTTGGCACGAGCCAATAGCCGCAGAAAAGATCTTCCTTTGCACGGTGCAGAATTAACCGCCATGAACTGAGATGGTGCCCTTGGTTCATTTTATTATTGTTGTTGTTTAGTCGTGTCCGACTCTTCGTGACCCCCTGGACCAGAGCACGCCAGGCACTCCTGTCTTCCACTGCCTCCCGCAGTTTGGTCAAACTCATGTTTGTGGCTTCGAGAACACTGTCCCACCATCTCGTCCTCTGTTGTCCCCTTCTCCTTGTGCCCTCCATCTTTCCCAACATCAGGGTCTTTTCCAGGGAGTCTTCTCTTCTCCTGCGGTGGCCAAAGTCTTGGAGCCTCAGCTTCAGGATCTATCCTTCCAGTGAGCATTCAGGGCTGATTTCCTTCAGAATCTTTGATCTTCTTGCAGTCCTCAAGAGTCTCCTCCAGCAGCAGAATTCAAAAGCATCCATTCTTTGGCAATCAGCCTTCTTTATGGTCCAGCTCTCACCTCCATACATCACTACTGGGAAAGTTATTACTGGTTTCCTATCCCACCCTTTCTCCAAGGAGCTAAAAGCAGCGTTCCTGGTTCTCTCACCTCCCCATCTTCTTATCCTCACAACAGCCCTGTGAGATAGTGAGGCTGAGAGGCGGTGACTGTGACCCAGTGATCTTCATAGCTGAACAGGGATTTGAGCCGTCATCTCTTCCGGGTCCTAGCCCAACACTCTAACCACTACACTGCACTGCCTTACATGCCCATGTTGGCAGGGAGAGCTGATCTTGAACCCTTCCTGCTTCCCAGGAGCTCCTTTGTCTTAGCAGCCGTTTGGTCCGCTCAGGACGGCGGGGGGGGGGCGGGGTGTGGAATCTGCCCTCCCCGCCACCAACAAAAAACAGAATAATGGGAGATCAAGGCAAATTCCAGGAAAAGCAGCCGGAAGCTCAGTGAAGCATGCAGCGTGCTCCAGAGTTGCACAACCCCCAGGCGCGCTCCCGTGCGCTCTTATTTAAAAGAGGAGACGCCCCAGGTGCAGAAGGGCTGGGGGCTGATGGGAGTTGTAGTCCAACACATCTGGGTGGCACCACGTGGGCTGGGCCACTGTTCCTCCCTCGCCGGAGCAGCCTTGGGTCCCCAGGTGTTTGATGGACTACAACTCCCATCATCCTTAGCTTGCAGTTGCAGATAGGTAGCCGTGTTGGTCTGCCATAGTCAAAACAAAATAAAAAAATTCCTTCCAGTAGCACCTTAAAGACCAACTAAGTTAGTTCTAGGTATGAGCTTTCGTGTGCCTGCACATTCTTCTTCAGAACTTTGCTTCAGGATGAAAACAGAAATTGTGCAGCAGCAGCGGGAGGCCCCATTAGCTAAAGTGGTGCTTCAGGTTAAGAACAGTTTCAGGTTAAGAACGGACCTCCGGAACAAATTAAGTTCTTAACCCGAGGCACCACTGTATTGTTCTGTATTTGACACCTTAAAAAGATGATGAGATGATGATGAGGGATGATGGGAGTTGTAGTCCAACAACACATGGCGACCCAAAGTAGAGAAAGGCTGGAATGGGAGCTGGGAGAGACCAGGGTGCAAAAAGTTCACCCTGGATGTGACCCTGGGGGTGGCAGTCACTCTGCCCTACTCAGCCCTAACCTACCCCGCTGGGTTGTTGTTGAGATGCAGGGAGATTCGAACGATGTGCGCCAGCTTGGGAGTTGCGCTGATGGGAGTTGTAGTCCAACACATCTGGGCGGCGCCACCTGGGCTGGGCCCCGCTCCTCCCGCGCCAAAGCAGCCTTTCTCAGCCTCGGGTCCCCAGGTGTGGATGGACTACAACTCCCATCATCCTTAGCTAGCAGGACCACTTGACCGCTTGGGGGAAAGGGTGGGAAATTTCAATGCAACAAAGAAATAAATGACCTGGGACAGCTACGGAGCCTGTTCCTTTGCCCAACGACGCGCCCAAGGTCAAGAGAAGCTGGAGAGGGTTGCTAGCTCTTGCGGGGGGCATGTGGTTCGATCCCCGTATGGGCATCTGCATATTCCTGCATTGTAGGGGTTGGACTAGATAAATGGTTCCCAACTTTTTTTTTTTGCCATGCCCCCCAGCACCTCTAAAATCCTGATGCCCCCCCCCCCCTTTTGACATATAATTCTTATTATTCAAAAAGTGAGCTCCTATTCACCTGGAGGAAGCCACATTAACTGTTAATAACTCATTCTCGAATTGCCCCCCCCCTTAAAATCAAATTACCCCCCTGTGCCCCACGTTGCGAACCACGGGACTAGAGGATCCTCAAATCGGTCCTTTCCAAATCGAGGATTCTGCTAATCCGGATTACCTGCGCGAGAAACAAAGAAGGGGCGGGGCTTGGCTCCGGCCCCTCCCAGACAGGGAGGATCCCCTCCCTACTTAAATCCACCGCCCGCTCCCACGCGGCTTTTGGATACCTTCTTCGAAGAGATCCGCGCGCCGGCGCTGGAAGTGGGTTCGTCTTCTTGCCTTTCCCTTTCCCTGCCCCCCCCAGCTCCTGTCCCCCCCCCATACCCCCCACCTCCCGACTTCAGGGGAAGCCATAGAGCCGCTTTACGCGCACTTTACGCGGAGACTGGGGATGGGGCGCGCAGAAGCCGCGGGCGCCTCGCGGTCGGTGCGCAGCGCGCAGCGCGCAATCTTTGAAGCGCCCCGGGGCTTAAGGAGGGGTTTCCTCGTTTCTCCCTCTCTCTTGTTGCTTTAACTTTTTGTATGTCTTAAAATCATCTCCGATTGTTAGCATAGACTCGTCCAGTCGTCTTTCACAGAAGTCCTTGGGGGGGTCCCCAAACTCTGCCGCCTTTCACCGCCAAGATACCCCGTTCTTTGCCAGGACACCCAGCAAAGGACCTTGTGCCCTTTGCCCAAATGTGCTCCTCTTGCTGCAGCTTACTAAACCTGTTCCATTGTAAAGGCAAACTGGCACCTCCTTATATACATTAAGTGTATGCCAGTGTCTTCGCTGCATATGTTTAGGTGCCGGAAGAAAACATTTCTCTTCAACCGGGTATTTGGTTGATAAACTTCTGATGGCTTTGGAAACGTGTTTGTGGGAGGAGAGAAAGTGGTTTGGTTTTATGGCGTATTTTGTCTGCCCGTTTTGTATTTTTCTGTTGTGAAGCACCCTGGGATCATCAGATGAAGGGAGATACACTACTACTAGTAGTATTAGTACAGTGGTACCTCAGGTTACATATGCTTCAGGTTAAGAACTTTGCTTCAGGATGAGAACAGAAATCGGGGTCCGGCGGCGCAGCAGCAGCAGGAGGCCCCATTAGCTAAAGTGGTGCTTCAGGTTAAGAACAGTTTCAGGTGAAGAACGAATTAAGTTCTTAACCAGAGGTACCACTGTACTAGTATAAGATGAGCGCTGCAACCCCAGAGTTGGTTATGACTGGACTTAATGGTCAGGGATCCCTTTACCTTTTTACCTTGGGTTAAGAACTTAATTCGTTCTGGAGGTCCGTTTTTAACCTGAAACTGTTCTTAACCTGAAGCACCGCTTTAGCTAATGGGGCCTCCTGCTGCCGCCATGCGATTTCTGTTCTCATCCTGAAGCAAAGTTCTTAACCCGAGGTACTATTTCTGGGTTGGCGGAGTCTGTAACCTGAAGCGTATGTAACCCAAGCTACCACTGTACTATTATTAGTACTATTAGTACTACTATTAGTAGTATTACTAATACTACTACTAGTAGTAGTAGTAATACGAAGCATCCTTCTGCCTCTTCAGATTCCCCCCCCCCTTGGCATCTGGGTAGTAAGCAGTGAATTTACTCCCCAAGGTTTGATTTGGAGCCCAGGGAGAGAGCAAAGGTCACCGGGGAGCTTCACGGCTTAGTGGGGGATTTGAATCCGTGACTCTTCCCTGGTCAGAGTCCATTTCCCTCCTCCTCCATCTTTGAGCCACTGATTGGCTTAGCCTGGGGGCGTGTGCATTGTGTTTCTTGCGGCGCAGTGAGATTTGCACCTTGATTGCGGGCTGGAAAATGGGTTTAAAAGCGGCCCTTTTTCGGAGTCCAAGATGCTGCTGCTCCCTGTTGCCTTCTTGCTGACGCTTGAGTTTCCATCCCACACGGTTAGTCAGTGGGGCTGACTTCTGAGAACTGGAGGAAACGGGGAACTCCTCTGTGGCTAAAGCTTGCCCAAGAGGCAGGGCGGTCATGAGTTCAAGAACTTCTTCACTGGAAAATGTCAGGAGTCAGGAGAAAGCATGCATCATCTGGGCTGTTCAGTGGAGGCAGAAGAGCGTGGATCAGGCCAGTGGGCCATCTATGCCAGTATCCTGTTCTCACAGCAGCCACTCAGATGACCCAAAGGGCTGCCTGGGAGCAGGATCCGAACACAGGTTCACTTTCTGACAGTAAGAGCTGTCCGACAGTGGAGCAGCCTCCCTCACGAGGTAGTGGGCTCTTCTTCCTTGGAGATATTTAAGCAGAGGTTGGGTGCCCATCTGTGAGGGATGCTTTATCTGAGATTCCTGCATGGCAGGGGGTTGGACTGGATGACCGTTGGAGGTCCCTTCCAACCCTACACTTCAGTGATTCTCTCCTCCTGTGTTTTCCAGAAACTGGTGTTCAGGATGCTGTGGTGGACTGGAGGAGATCGGCTGGTTGCCTGTTCGGGGTGGGCTTGAGCTCCCTCTGAAAGGTTCAGAGTTGGGGGGGGGGGCTGGATCCATCTTGGCCTCTGGAGTAGTGTTGTTGTTGTTGTTGTTGTTTAGTCGTTCAGTCGTGTCTGCCTCTTTGTGACCCCCTGGACCAGAGCACGCCAGGCCCTCCTGTCTTCCACTGCCTCCCGCAGTTTGGTCAAACTCATCCTGATAGCTTCGAGAACACTGTCCCACCATCTCGTCCTCTGTCGTCCCCTTCTCCTTGTGCCCAACATCAGGGTCTTTTCCAGGGAGTCTTCTCTTCTCATGACGTGGCCAAAGTCTTGGAGCCTCAGCTTCAGGATCTGTCCTTCCAGTGAGCACTCAGGGCTGATTTCCTTCAGAAAGGAGAGGTTTGATCTTCTTGCAGTCCATGGGACTCTCAAGAGTCTCCTCCAGCACCATAATTAGTAGTAATTATTATTATTATTATTATTATTATTATTATTATTTATTTATTTATTTATACCCCGCCCATCTGGTTGGGTTTCCCCAGCCACTCTGGGCGGCTTCCAACAAAATATTAAAAATGCAATAAAACATTAAAAACTTCCCTAAACAGGGCTGCCTTCAGATGTCTTCTAAAAGTCATGTAGGTTTTTTTTAAATTTGTTTTTTCCCTTTAATTTTTTGGGGCCCCCCAAGAGAGTGGGGCCCTAAGCTATAGCTTGCTTAACTTATACATACATCCGGCACTGGCTCTAATGATTAATTGGATCAATGCGGTACCCCTGTCCAGAAACCCATCTCCCGGGGCCCAACACCCACCCACCTTCCTTCCTTCCTTCCTTCCTTCCAGCCTTTATATACCACCCTTATCTTCCAAGCATCTCAAGATGTTCATGGTTTGCCTCTTCCCCATTTCACCCTCCCAACAACGCTGTGAGGTAGGTCACCCAGGGTGTGGGGATTTGAACCCTGCTCTCTCAGGTCCAACACTCTTAAAACCCTTCATGCCACACTTGCTGTTTTCATTGGCCTCCTCAGCTGGGTGCCTTCTGCCTGTTTCGGACGTCCGGTCCCTTAGCTGGTGCAGGGTGGGGTAGCCTCGTCCTTGAATGCTGAGTCCGGGTGTTTTTCGGGCATGCAAATATTGATCCGTCCTTTCTCCTCCTCTGCCACAGGGTCCTTGGGTGACCTTTGTCCTTTCCCCTGCTTGCCAGAGCTGATGCTCAAAATGTCCTCTCACGAGAAGACCACGAGAAGCCTCTTCGTCTGCCTGGCTCTCGTGACACTGGGCGACACCCGTCTTTCCTTCCGGAGAAAAGGTAAGCACCCACCAGTCGATGGGTGAGCAACCTTGGCAGTTCCTACATAGTCTGTGTGGTTTTCATCCTCTGGCATCAAAGCCGATGGCTGTGATGGGATCTTTTTCTAGACTGAGCAAGGTTTCCCCAGCTTGGGTCCCCAGCTGGACTACAACTCCCATCATCCCTCGTTACCCAGTGGCCAGGGATGATGGGAGTTGTAGTCCCAAAACAGACAGACCCAAGGTTTGGGAAACACTGGGATTCCAGACTTTTTCAGATCCCCCATCCCCATTCCGTAAACTCATCCTCATAAACCTGCCTATAAAAAAAGCGTTGTTCTGAATAGCGGTTTGCCTAACCCACTAAGGAAGCAGATAACACGGTAAAATTCAAAGCAGTAGCAGTTAATTGCACATTGATTCAAGGGTTGCTGTACATCTGCGGTAGGTGAAGCTTTGTGCATTTCTGATAGGCAGTTATACATAAATATGTTATGCTACGAATTTCCTTCACCCTTATG
This sequence comes from Podarcis erhardii, assembly GCF_964252035.2. Lineage (NCBI taxonomy): Eukaryota > Metazoa > Chordata > Lepidosauria > Squamata > Lacertidae > Podarcis > Podarcis erhardii. The sequence continues at coordinate 90,279,015 of NC_138511.1, forward strand.
TTTTTGTCCATAAAAAATGTGCAGATATATATTTTTTCAGGCAATTTTCTCTGCTGTATGTTATGTTTTTAGCTACAATATTAGTGGTGGACATGCCAAAAGGCTAGAGCATTTAAGGAAAAGATATATAATGAACTGAAAAAAAGGTTTAAGATAACTTTTGTAAAAGTCAAACAAATCCAGAAGCCTTTTTAATAGACATTACAGCAGAAGAAATACCAAAAGACTGTTTATGTATGCAACGACAGCTGCAAGAATGCTTTTTGGCCAGAGATGGAAGGAAGAGGAAAAGCCAGCCAAGGAAGAGTGAAAATGATGGACTACGCAGAAATGGCAAAAATGACCAGGAAGATCAGACAGCAAGATGATAGTAAATTTAAAGAAGAATGGTATAAATTCACAGAGTACATTAAGGAACAATGTAAAGATTTAAAGACGTTAGCAGCGCTCATTGTTGCTAGCCATTGGGCATGCTGAGGAGGGCGACTGAGACGATCAAGGAAACTGAGTCTGATGAGAAATGGTTGAGAAAGCCGGGTCTGTTTCAGTCTGGAGAAGACTGAGAGGTGACCTGGGCATCCAATGAATGCTGGAAGATTTAGGGCAGATAAAGTACAGTATTTTTCGCTCCATAAGACACACCTAGTTTTTAGAGGATGAAAACAAGAAAAAAAATATTCTGAACGAAACAGTGGATGTATGACTTTTGTAGTTCATGCTGTGGCCACAGACATGTGATCTGATGGTGAATTTGGGGTGACCCAATGCGAAAATCCTGAGGATCCATGTGGATCCATGCTTTGTAACCACATTTTTGCACCATTGCGGCCCCAGGAAACAGTGGATGCGTGATTTTTTTTTTGGTGCAGGCTGTAGCCATGGACATGCTATTTGATCTGATGGTGAATTTGGGATGACCCAATGCGAAAATCCTGAGGGTCCATGGGCTTTTACCTCCCCCCTGCCAGGCAGCCTTCTTTATCAGGTCCCTTATCTCTCTCCCGATCCCACTGATCAGCTGTTTCCTTTCAACACGCCCTTCCCTCTTGTTTGCCCCAGTGTCTTTTCCTTGGCTGGAACAGTTTTTTGCTCCTCCTTTTCTTCTAATTTCTCTCCTCATTGCTTTAGTCTTCCTGTTTTCCCCCCTTTGCAAGTTTGCTGTCTTTACCTCCCAGCCTCCTTTATCTCTAGCGTCCCTTATCTCTCTCCCCGATCAGCGGCTTTGTTTCAACACCCACTTCCCTCTTTCAAAAAAAAAAGAAAAAAAAGAGAGAAGCATGGTCTGCGTTTTGCCCCTGAGCAATTCAGCTCCAGGGACCACGCATTCACTCCATAAGACGCACAGACATTTCCCCTTTCTTTTTAGGAAGAAAAAAGTGTGTCTTATGGAACGAAAAATACGGTACTTCTTCACATTGTTAAACTATGGAACTCTCACCCACAGGAGGCAGTGAAGATCACCAATCTAGCTTTTAAAAGAGGGTTAGGCCATTTAGGGCTTTCAAGGTCAGCACCAACACTTTGAATTGTGCTTGGAAACGTACTGGGAGCCAATGTAGGTCTTTCAAGACCGGTGTTATGTGGTCTCATCAGCCACTCCCAGTCTAGCTGCTGCATTCTGGATTAATTGGAGTATCTGGGTCACCTTCAAAGGTAGCCCCACGTAGAGCACATTGCAGTAGTCCAAGTGGGAGATAACTAGATAACATTGTTGCAGATGGCTTCCCTGGGGAAACCCCTGGCCCCCTCTCCCCTCTTGGGAACGGGACTCGGGTGGAAACTGAGGTCTTTCCTTGTTGCACATCTCGGAGCTCAAACCCTCATGCGGCCAGTCCTGGGGGTGAACGGAGCCGAGTTGCCACTCGGAAGCCGTCAACTGAGGCCGTTCGTCATCTGCATTCCCAGGACAACAGGGCCTTGCCTCATGCCAGCACATCAGCCTCCAGAAACGTTCGCAGAACGGGGTTGTTGCTAGTTTCTTGAAAAACAGGTGTGTTGCAAGCTGAGTCTGGAGACTGCTTTGGTCACAGGAGTTGGGTCGTAGACTTCCTGTGAGCAACAGCACTGAGGCTGAAGTGCAAAACCGGGAAGAGGTTCGGTGAAGGCAGCGCCTCCTTTTTTTATCCTGAATTCGTGGATTCCCTGTTTTGCAATGCGTCTGCCTGCGTGTTGCCACATCGAGCCGTTACACGGAATGAGGAAGAGCAGCAAGCTCTGACGTATCGTTGTGCTACGTAATTCTTTATGTTGTCACTCTGTGCTCGGCTTCCGAGACCTGCTGGGCATTGCTCACTCTCTCTGCCAATTGTCTTTCTCTCCGCCCCCGCCCCCCAGTAAAGGGTTTTTAAAAATTTTATTGTTAAAGGTAAAGGGACCCCTGACCATTAGGTCCAGTCATGGCTGACTCTGGGGTTGCGGCACTCATCTCGCTTTACTGGCCAAGGGAGCCTGCGTACAGCTTCCTGGTCATGTGGCCAGCATGACTGAGCCGCTTCTGGCGAACCAGAGGAGCGCAATGAAACGCCGTTTACCTTCCTGCCGGAGAGGTACCTATCTATCTACTTGCACTCTGAAGTGCTTTCGAACTGCTAGGTTGGCAGGAGCAGGGACCGAGCAACGGGAGCTCACCCTGTCGCGGGGATTTGAACCGCCGACCTTCTGATCGGCAAGTCCTAGGCTCTGTGGTTTAACCTGCAGCGCCACCTGCGTCCTCCCAGGTCATAGTCAGTCCATCACTATAACCATTACGCCACCCTGGCTCTCAATACGATACTGGAAACATTGCAGGGGTTCGACTTGTTTTACACACATTGTTAAATGTGTATAAAACAGGGAACAATTATAGGAGCAGAGGAAAACGGAAAGTTGAGAAACAAGAGTATAGAATGAGGCACGTAGAATGAGTAAAGCAGTTGCACATGGCATGGCTTAAATTAACACACACAAAAACTCCCATGTAAAAAATATCATCATTATCTGATTATCAAGTCTACTTCCATATTTGCCAGGCGTGTGACAAGGGAAGCTTTGAAAATGATGATTTTGTTGTATAGGAGGGGCTGCCAAGTCGTTTAAAAAGCGTCTGGAGGTTCTAGTCCCTGTTGAAATCTCAAATGATGGCTAATTTTCCTCCAGCGTGGCTACATTCCAGAATGAGTAGTACCCAAGCATCTGGTGCAAGATTTTGGGCTGCTTTCCACCAAGTAGCAACTACTATCTCTTGAGCTGCCAAGATCATATATAACGCTCTGCCAATTGTGATCTTTGCAATGATGAATGTTTGATATATTTTGGCTCGATCGGCAGAGCGTGAGATCATTTATCTCAGAGTTGTGGGTTTGAACCTCATGTTGGATGAAAGATTTCAGCATTGCAGGGGGTTGGAATGGATGACCCTCGGTGTCTCTTCCAACTCTACAATTCCACAGTGAATAATAATAATAATAATAATAATAATAATAATAATAATAATAAATTATTTGTATACGCCCTCCCCGGCCAAGAGTGGCTAACATCATAAAAACAGCACAATATGCATAAAAACAGACATCAATTAGTTAAAATACATCTTTAAATTAATTCAGACATGTAAAAATCTGGGCAGGTGGCAATTAATCAGGTTGGAGTTGAGAGTGGTTAATACTTGCCAGGACCAACTGCTTCCACTGAGCATAAAAGGACCTGTGAGCGAGTTGGGGGCCTCCTTCGGGCTTGTTTTATACAAAGGAAAGTAAGTCAAACTGCATCCTGCCCAAAGGCCTGGCGGAACAGCTGGACCATCAAGAAGGCTGATCGCCGAAGAATGTACAGTGGTGCCCCGCAAGACGAATGCCTCGCAAGACGGAAAACTTGCTAGAGAAGGGGACGACAGAGGATGAGATGGTGGGACAGTGTTCTCGAAGCGACCAGCATGAGTTTGACCAAACTGCGGGAGGCAGTGGAAGACAACAATGATATTCCCAGTAGCCTGGACCTAATCTATATGGGGCAGTGGCTCCCAAAGTGGGGGGGGGGGCAGTAGGATTACTTAGGGGGACATTGAGAGGTAAGGGGGCAGCAGGGTGGGGGTGGGGTACACAACTTCCAGACTTTGAAAAGCTGCTATCATTGGATCAAGTTCATCTCTTTTGTTGAATTTGTTAAACAAAGTCGTTTTAATTGACTTTTTGTATAAAATGGGCAGCTAATTGGTACTGTTTTGAATTTTATTGTGTGATTATATTCCTTAGCGAGTCTGAATAATGCTTTTTGTAGATTTAGGGTGAGGGGTGATAGGGATGAGTTTATGGAACCAAGGTGGGGGCAGTGGCCCCCAAAAGTTTGGGGACCGCTGGACAAGGGCTTTATAGGTCATAGCCAGCACTTTGAAATTGTCACAGAAGTTGCAGAATCATAGTGTTGAAAGGGGACCCCAACGGTCATCTAGCCCAACCCCCAGCATAGGACTCGAACCCACAACTGAGATTAAGAGCCTCATGCTCTACCGACTGAGTTATCCCACCTTGTCTGGATGATTCTCTCAGCTTCTTAGATGCCTTAAGCAAGCTATTTTTAATACCCTTTTAGGGCCTGTTGCAAGGTGTTTGTTTCTGATGGCTCAGGAACTGGGCCACCGCAACACACTCGGGGATTTTGGGGGCGTTGGGCTTTCGAAAAAAACAGGCTTTGGGTTTGCCCCTTTCCTTTGCATTTCTTTACATCCCTCCCCTCTGCTTTTCCCTCTGACCCCAGGGTGTAGACCACCAGACCCACCCGCTCACAGTGCCTACCGCTGCCAGGCCCCCCTATGCCAGGAGCCTCTTCCGGACTCGGACCTGTTCGGACCTGAAACAGTGCTGGAATTCTACTGCCTACCTGGATACGTCACGACCAGCCTGCCAGCCCTCACTATCTGCCGAGGAGGGCAGTGGAATATGTTGAGAGACCTCGCTTGCATGCCCCCAGGAAGTAAGTGCTGTGACCCCTCTCTCTCTCTCTGCCCCCCTACCCAGAATAAAAATGCAAAGGGAAGAATAATTTGTGTATCCGGTTTGCCAAATCAGAGATGACCCAACTGCATGAACAGCCTCTTGGGGCTTCGACTGACTCCCCTGCAAAGGAAGATTGTGGCATCTTGTGCTTTTAAAAAAAATGTTTAGTCCAGAGTTTCCTGAACCTTGGGCCTCCAGCTGTTTTTGGACTACAGTTCCCATCATCCTTGATCACTGGTTCTGTTAGCTAGGAATCATGGGAGTTGTAGTCCAAAAAAACAGCTGGAGACCCAAGGTTTGGGGAACCCTGGTTTAGAGAAAAGGCGAGGAAGAGGGGACAGGATGGGACTTTATAAAATGATGCATGGTGTTCGAGAAAGAGGGGAGGAGACAGCTTTTCTCCCTGTCATGTTACCGTAGAACTCGTAGGCACCCAGTGAAGTTGATCGTTGGAAAATTCGGGGCAGAAAATCAAGTCTTCCTTTGTCAAGCACATAGTTAAACTGTGGAACTCACTGCTGCAGGATTCGTGGAGGTTGTAGTCATTTAGTCGTGTCTGCCTCTTCGTGACCCCCTGGACCAGAGTACGCCAGGCACTCCTGTCTTCCACTGCCTCCCGCAGTTTGGTCAAACTCATCCTGATAGCTTCGAGAACACTGTCCCACCATCTTGTCCTCTGTCGTCCCCTTCTCCTTGTGCTCTCCATCTTTCCCAACATCAGGGTCTTTTCCAGGGAGTCTTCTCTTCTCATGACGTGGCCAAAGTCTTGGAGCCTCAGCTTCAGGATCTGTCCTTCCTCTGAGCACTCAGGGCTGATTTCCTTCAGAATGGAGAGGTTGGATCTTCTTGCAGTCCATGGGACTCTCAAGAGTCTCCTCCAGCACCAGAACTCAAAAGCATCAATTCTTTGGCCATCAGCCTTCTTTATGGTCCAGCTCTCACTTCCACCCATCACTACTGGGAAAACCATAGCTTTTACTATACGGACCTTTGTTGACAAGGTGATGTCTCTGCTTTTTAAGATGCTGGCTAGGTTTGTCATTGCTTTTCTCCCAAGAAGCATGTGTCTTTTAATTTCGTGACTGCTGTCACTAGCAGTGATCATGGAGCCCAAGAAAGTAAAATCTCTCACTGCCTGCATTTCTTCCCCTTCTATTTGCCAGGCGGTGATGGGACCAGTGGCCACGATCTTTGATTTTTTGATGCTGAGCTTCAGACCATATTTTGCGCTCTCCTCTTTCACCCTCATTAAAAGGTTCTTTAATTCCTCCTCGCTTTCTGCCATCAAGGTTGTGTCATCTGCATATCTGAGGTTGTTGATATTTCTTCCGGCAATCTTAATTCCGGCTTGGGATTCATCCAGTGAATTCATTCATCCTCTCCTTCGTGGAGGAGGAGAGAGGTATTGATGGCTCCTAGCCAGGATGGCTGTGCTTCTGCATCCCAATTGCTGGAAACTCCAGAAGAAGAGAAGAAGTGTTTGGATTTGATATCCCGCCTTTCACTCCCTTTAAGGAGTCTCAAAGCGGCTAACATTCTCCTTTCCCTTCCACCCCACAACACACACTCTGTGAGGTGAGTGGGGCTGAGAGACTTCAGAGAAGTGTGACTGGCCCAAGGTCACCCAGCAGTTGCATGTGGAGGAGCAGAGACTTGAACCCGGTTCCCCAGATTAGGAGTCCACCGCTCTTAACCACTACACCACACTGGCTCAGGAAGGAAGAGGGCTCTTGTACTGGACTCCTGCTCTTGTTTCCCACTGGGGCATCTCCTATTATTATTTTTAATGCTTTTTATTGGTGTTTCATTTAATACAAGCAAACAAAATACAGTAAAATTCAACAATCATTTACCTACATTCTTTCCCCCCACTCTGCTGAGCACTGACTTCCCTCCCTCCCTTCAACAGGTTTTCTTATGTCAGTTACTTTTCCACGGTTTCTTATTGTATCCAATCCTACCTACATCGTAAGATTTATTTCAGTCCTACCAGAGTTTTCAAATTTCTACAGTTATTATTTATGTACTCCATAAATTTTACTCCAATCTTTTTGGAATTTTGCTTCCTCCTGATTTTGGATTCTACAGGTCAGTTTTGCTAGTTCCGCATAATCAACCATCTCCATCTGCCTCTACTCCTCTATTGTTGGTAATTCTGGTACTTTCCAATTTTGGGCTAACAAAGTTCTGGCAGCAATCGTAGCATACAGAAATAACCTTTGATCTGCCTTTTCCTATTTCCTTTCCCAACAGACCTAGCAAGAAAGCTTCTGGCTTTTTCGGGAAATTGTATTTAAATATCTTTTTCACTTTGTTATAAATCTGTTCCCAAGACTGTTTCGTTTTCTCACATGTCCACCCCATTCGGCCATCTCCTTGGCCACTGCTAGAATAGGATGCTGGACTTGGTGGGCCACTGGCCTGATCCAGCCATAGCTGTCAACCATCCCTTATTTGGCGGGAAAGTCCCTCACCCCAGCGCCGTCTCCTCCTGCTGTCCCTTATTGATGATGTCCCTTAAATTTCCCGGGTTTCTAAGGAAGCAGCTCCTCTCCCTCCCTCCCTCCCTGCCGGCCAGGGAGGAGGGAGGCTCCAGCTGTGTTGCTTGGCTGCGTTGCTCACCCAATAAGGAGTCTCAGAACGACTGGGGGGTGGAGCTTGCATGCCTTGTGCCAATCAAATCGGCCGTGTTGCCTGGGGACTCGCCTTTGCTCAGCGCTTCCCAGCGGAGAGGTGACGGTGGTTTTCCTTGCTGCATCCCCTTTGCCGGGTTGCTGCGCTGTGGGAACCACCGCTTGAGGCTTCGTTTGGCTGCTGGCTGGGCCTTCTGTCTTTGGCTCGGAGGGGCTCAGAAGTCGAACATACCTGTGCTCTGAAAATCCCTTATTTTGGCTGCTGGTCCTTTATTTTTGAGGCTGCTGGTCCCTTATTTTCAAATCTGTAAGTTGACAGCTATGGATCCAGCAGGCTGTTCTCATGAAATATTTCAAGTGGTGCGCGAACCATGGTGCTGTGCGCACTCCTAGCGTTGCACCCCACACCCTCTGATGTTGCAAGGGGGGCTCTCCCTGTGTTGCACAGTTAGTATGTCGTGGCCCAGTCCCAAGTGCCATTCATGCAAGATGCAAAATTCGGATTCCCTGGGCTCAGAATTCAAGCCTCTCCACCAGTTTGGTTGCCACCTTGTGGAAAGAACCGCAACAGCAGTTCACTCTGTCACCCACAGTTTTGCAGGCGGTTGGTATTAGCTGCCAAGGAGAGGAATAATCTGACTTTGCAGATGATTGTTGGTGAAATATACTCAGAGTCAAGAGTGGATTTCATGCTATTTATTCAGCTCATAGTGGTGAAGAGGAATGGAAGTTCCCCCACAATAGCTGCTTTATATACATTATTTACACATTGGGCCGCACGTGATTGGCTAATTCTGGGATTCTCCTGTAGGCCAATCAGGTTGCGGATTCACTTCCACCTGGAGCTGGATTGGGTGGCTCCTGTGGACCAATCAGACTGCTGCATTCTGGATCCTATTGTTCTAGGACCAATCAGACTGCTGCATTTTGGATCCTATTCAACATAACATGGATCCTATACATAACAATTGGGCTCAGGGATGATGAGGTGACTTGCAGTCCAGCGACATTTGCAGTGTTCAAATTTTAATCCCAGGGATATGAATTCAGACTCATTCTGATTCGCATTTATTTGGTTCCAATTTATTTGAGAGGCTTGTCTGCTACGGAAAGTTGCTTAGGATTAGGTTGGGGCCCTTAGCGAGCGAACTTTCAAGTATGCAAGCTTTTGAGTCCAACAGAGTTCTTGGCCTATTGACAGTGGTGGGTGACGGTTGTGCTGCTATAGCGATGGTTGCTGTTTATGGTTGCTGCTGACCTTGTGTGTTATCATCCTGCCAGGGCAATCATAGAATCATAGAATCCTAGAGTTGGAAGAGACCACAAGGGCCATTGAGTCCAACCCCCTGCCAAGCAGGAAACACCATCAGAGCACTCCTGACATATGGTTGTCAAGCCTCTGCTTAAAGACCTCCAAAGAAGGAGACTCCACCACACTCCTTGGCAGCAAATTCCACTGTCAAACAGCTCTCACTGTCAGGAAGTTCTTCCTAATGTTTAGGTGGAATCTTTTTTCTTGTAGTTTGGAACCATTGCTCCATGTCCGCTTCTCTGGAGCAGCAGAAAACAACCTTTCTCCCTCCTCTATGTGACATCCTTTTATATATTTGAACATGGCTATCATATCACCCCTTAACCTCCTCTTCTCCAGGCTAAACATGCCCAGCTCCCTTAGCCGTTCCTCAATCAGGGTGGTCTAGGACAGGGGTCAGCAAACTTTTTCAGCTGGGGGTGGGTCCACTGTCCCTCAGACCTTGTGGGGGGCCATACTATATTTTGAAAAGAAATAGAATGAATTCCTATGCCCCACAAATAACCCAGAGGTGCATTTTAAATAAAAGGACACATTCTCTTTCAAATCGGAACCAGTGAAGGTGGTGAAGGTCCTGTGTGAGTGTCTGGAGGCGGTTGGAGGATGGATGGCGGCTAACAGATTGAGGTTAAATCCTGACAAGACAGAAGGACTGTTTTTGGGGGGACAGGAGGCGGGCAGGTGTGGAGTACTCCCTGGTCCTGAATGGGACAACTGTGCCCCTGAAGTACCAGGTGCGCAGCCTGGGAGTCATTTTGGACTCATAGCTGTCCATGGAGGCCCAGGTTAATTCTGTGTCCAGGGCAGCTGTCTACCACCTCCATCTGGTACGCAGGATGATACCCTATCTGCCCGCAGACTGTCTTGCCAGAGTGGTGCATGCTCTAGTTATCTCTCGCTTGGACTACTGCCATTCACTCTCTGTGAGGCTACCTTTGAAGGTGACCCGGAAACTACAACTAATCCAGAATGCGGCAGCTAGACTGGTGACTGGGAGCGGCCGTCGAGACCATATAACACCGGTCTTGAAAGACCTACAATGGTTCCCAGTAGGTTTCTGAGCACAATTCAAAGTGTTGGTGCTGACCTTTCAAGCCCTAAACGGCCTCTGCCCAGTATATCTGAAGGAGTGTCTCCACCCCCATTGTTCTTCCCAGACACTGAGGTCCAGCGCCGAGAGCCTTGTGGCGGTTCCCTCACTGCGAGAAGCCAAGTTACAGGGAACCAGGCAGAGGGCCTTCTCGGTGGTGGCGCCCTCCCTGTGGAACGCCCTCCCACCAGATGTCAAAGAGAAGAACAGCTGTCAGACTTTTAGAAGACATCTGAAGGCAGCCCTGTTTAGGGAAGCTTTTAATGCTTAATAGGTTATTCTTGGCCTATTGACAGTGGTGGGTGATGGTTGTGCTGCTATAGCGATGGTTGCTGTTTATTGTTGCTGCTGACCTTGTGTGTTATCATCCTGCCAGGGCACTCAGGGTGGTCTAAGATTTAAGATATTCCAGCAGCCAAATGAATCTCAGTCTTTGGGTGGCAGAATGCTTTCAGGCTTCTCAAAGACACCACCCCAGTTAGGATGAGCAGCTGGCCTGGATGGGCCAGTTTGGGTCATTCCTGCCACCACAGACATTTTTGACACCTCTTGCCCTAACCTTGCCCGACCAAGAAGCAGCTTGCCTTATTCTTCTATCTGTGTAAGTCTGCCCTCACTGTTTAGTTTTGGGCACTGATACCCATAGTCCTTAACCAACAATTTCCCACCTTCCTAAGGGTGTCCATTAAATCTCTCCTGCCTCCCCACCCAACCCTTGCAGCTCCACGTCCCGACACCTTCCTCTCCGCTGCCTCCGTCCCCATGGTGCTGGCTGCCGCTGTGATCTTTTCCGCCATCCTGGTGACGGTTGTGGCTTGCGTCCTCCTGAAGTCGAGACTCCACTTCTGCCGCTGCCTCAGGTGAGCCTGGGAAAACTCCAAGAGTGGATCCTGTTTGTAGTCTGGTACCTTCCACTGTTGAAGTGTATTTATTATACAGTATGTTTACTGTATTAGGGACGAGGGTGGCACTGTGGGTTAAACCACAAAACCTAGGACTTGCCGATCAGAAGGTCGGCAGTTCGAATCCCCGCGATGGGGTGAGCTCCCGTTGCTTGGTCCCAGCTCCTGCCAACTTAGCAGTTCGAAAGCACGTCAAAGTGCAAGTAGATAAATAGTTACCGCTCTGGTGGGAAGGTAAACGGCGTTTCCGTGTGCTGCTCTGGTTCGCCAGAAGCGGGTTAGTCATGCTTGCCACTTGACCCGGAAGCTGTATGCCGGCTCCTTTGGCCAGTAAAGCGAGATGAGCGCAGCAACCCCAGAGTTGGTCACGACTGGACCTAATGGTCAGGGGTCCCTTTACCTTTATGTTTACTGTATTATAAGAAAACAACAACCCTGCTCCCTTTCTCTTATGGGGTATCCAAGGCCCGTATAGAGTCCTCAAGTGGGTTCCCTATCGGTAGGAGAAAATAACAGAGGCCAGCCAGAGAATATTGAGAAGCAAAGCAGCTTGGAAGCCCAATCTTTATAAAACTGTTGCAACAGGGTTCCCACTCGCCACATGCAGGAGGGAGGGGAGGAACCCAGAACAATGGTGCACAAGCCCTTATAGAGACTCTTGAAATTGCCCACCCTGTAGCTCAAGACCACCGCCCAAAACATCATACATACATCCCAGAAGGGGGTGGTCTACAGCAGAAATCCTGCTTTGCCAGGATACCTGACAATGGTCACTGATTGCTTTACCTGGGCAGCCTTGCCATTCTTTTGTGATGGTAAATACTTTTAGTTCCTGAACTCAGATCACAGGCTCACCCTATTCATACACAAATACGCCCTTAAGGCAGGATTTGCAAGCAAAAAGACAATGGGAAGACTTACCCCATTTGCCTCCCTCCTTGCAAAGGAATATTTGAGGTCATTGGGAGAGTCAAAATGGCTTCAGGATTACTCTCCCCTATGATTTCAGACACATGGCTCATATATTTAGATATGTGTGCATTTATGAATACAGTGGTACCTCAGGTTACATACACTTCAGGTTACATACACTTCAGGTTACAAACTCCACTAACCCAGAAATAGTGCCTCAGGTTAAGAACTTTGTTACAGATAAGTAGCCGTGTTGGTCTGCCATAGTCAGAACAAAATAAAAAAAATCCTTCCAGTAGCACCTTAAAGACCAACTAAGTTAGTTCTTGGTATGAGCTTTCGTGTGCATGCACACTTCTTCAGAACTTTGCTTCAGGATGAAAACAGAAATTGTGCAGCAGCAGCGGGAGGCCCCATTAGCTAAAGTGGTGCTTCAGGTTAAGAACAGTTTCAGGTTAAGAACGGACCTCCGGAACAAATTAAGTTCTTAACCCGAGGCACCACTGTATTGTTCTGTATTTGACACCTTAAAAATCTTATAACATACTCTAGACTTTTTTTTTTTTAATGAATAGCTGTATAGAGATATTTTTTAAAAACGAATAGATTGGTCCTTCTTACACGCCCTTCCTCCCTTTTGCAAACTGCGGGGGTCACACTTTGCTCGGGCTTGTACAGAACTTTGGTGCAAAGACCCTCATGGTGCTGTTTCTCTCCCCCCCCCCCCGCCAGTTCCTACGAGCCCCTGGACGACCCGTTGGAGCAAGTGGAAGAGCTTGACGTGCCCGGACTGGACTGCAGCGGAGGCCCCCTCCCCTCGTACGAAGAGGCCGTCTATGGTCACACGGGGTGCCCCTCGCCGCCGGGGGTGCAGGGCCCGACCCCTCTGGTCCTTTCCCAGGAAGCCTGGGCCCCCCCAAATCTCTGCGGCCTCGGAGAGGAGCCCCCTTCCTACGAGGATTCCTTGGTGGCAGCTTCTGCCGAATCGGGACCTGCCCCAGGAAGAGAGTCACCCTCCCAGCTCCCCACATCCCTCTTGCCCCCGGGTGTTGGAAAGAAGGAGGGTCCTTAGTCAAGCTTGCAGCGCTTTTGTTGATCCGCCTTGGAGCCATGATTTCCTTCCTTCCTTTCCCCTCCACCCTTTTCCAAGTGGCTCCCTGTACAATCTAGGAGGGGGGCGGGAATTACGGGGGTGCCCTAAGGAAGCCCTGCCCCTCCCTGATCAAACGCTGCTATTGGAGGGCAGTGGTGGGTGGAGCGATGCATCTGCCAATGGAGAACTGACTTAATACTCCGACCAATGGCCCTGTGGCAGTGGAGCCATATTGCAGATTCAATGGGCTGGTTGGTTTTCCGTGTTGGGACACAAGTAGGAATTCTGTCCTGAGAAGTTTGGTTGTTGTTTTTCTTAATTTACCTTTTAATTATGTTTTAAAGCCTTTTTCTTAATTCATTTTATTTCCCAAAGCAAAACGTGAGTGTGTGGATATGGGGGAAACTCATAATTCCTTCTCTCCAAAGTCTGCTGAGCTCAGAAATCACGCAGCTTGGAGGCTGCACTGGGTGCCTCAAGGGGACCAGTTTGGACCTGCCCCCGACTGGTCCCTTGCCCCAGTAACGGATGGAAGTCTTGGCCCAAATGGCTCGGGGGAACTGTTCATATATTGACTCCCTCCGCTGAATTTGGTTCTGCAGGAACAGACTTGTGACTTTGCTGAAGAGGCCAGCCCGAAAGCAGTATTGACATTTGCGAGAACTCTGGGTTAATCTCCCCACGTTGTTTGAGTGTACACTCTCCAATATACTTTTGAATGCTGTTTCTCATGTTCAGAAATTTATTTTTTAAAAAACAATTAAAACTTTGTTCATTCTACACTTGTGGACTATTTTTTACATCTGCCTAGACTGTGTGGACTTTTGAAAAAAAAAATCTGCAAAGTGTTAAAGTCTGGACCGGGATGAGTTTTGGGGGTGTAGAAAGCCCCCCCCCCCAATGTACCGATTACAAATTGTTTCTGAACGGCCGGTTATCTAGATGCTGACCCTGTGTGCAGCAGCCGGGAAAAAGGCAAATTCCGTGCAAGGGATCATTAGGAAAGGAAGTCAAAATAAAACTGCTGGTGTCCTAATGCCATTGTACAAATCTAGGGCGCAGCCTGATTTGGAATACTGCATACAGTTCTGGGTGCCTCAACTCAAAAGGGATATAACAGTGTTGGAAAAGTTTTTGGGAAAAGGCAGCCAAAACGATCAAAAGGCTGGAGCGACTCCCCTGTGAATAAAAGTTTGCAGTGTTGGGGGCTTTCTTGTTTAGAGGCGATGTTTATAAAATTCTGTATTTCAAGGAGAAAGCGGAGAGAAGCTTTTCTCCCTCTCTCATAACACACACACACATAAAAAGTAACTTCTTCAGTTTTATTTTCCTTTCCTAATGATGGAATAGGGACGCGGGTGGCGCTGTGGGTTAAACCACAGAGCCTAGGACTTGCCGATCAGAAGGTTGGCGGTTCGAATCCCCTCGATGGGGTGAGCTCCCGTTGCTCGGTCCCTGCTCCTGCCAACCTAGCAGTTCAAAAGCACGTCAAAGTGCAAATAGATAAATAGGCACCACTCCGGCAGGAAGGTAAACGGCGTTTCCATGCGCTGGTCTGGTTCGCCAGGCGGCTTAGTCATGCTGGCCACATGACCCGGAAGCTGTACGCCGGCTCCCTCGGCCAATAAAGCGAGATGAGCGCCACAACCACGACTGGACCTAATGGTCAGGGGTCCCTTTACCTTTACTAATGATGGAATTTTCCTTTTTCACAGTGGCTGCACACAGAGTTGGCGACTTCACTGAGCTCTCCGCTATGACCCCCAGGTCTCGTTCCTGGGCCACCACTTTCAGTTCAGACTCCGTAAGGGTATATGTCAGATTAACATTATTGTATTTTTGCTCCAACGGGCATCACTTTGCCCTCGCTTACGTTGAATTGCCTTTGCCATTTTGCTGCCCGTTGGCTCGGTTTGGAGAGGTCCTTTTGGAGCTCTTCGCAATCTCGTTCCATTCCGATAATTTAGTGCCGTCAGCAAAGCTGGTCACCTCACACTGCTCCACCCCTAATCGTCTCTGAACAAGTTTCAAAGCACAGGCCCCAATACTGGTTCTTGGGGGAGGCTCAACCCCCTAACCCTAACTCAGCCATATGGAGGGGTATATATAAAATTATTATCATCAGGAAGAACTTTCTAGCAGTAAGAGCTGTTTGACAGCGGAATAGACTCCCTTGTGGACCCTCCTTACTTAGAGGTTTCTAAGCAGAGGTTGGATGATTTAGAGAAGATTGAGCTGAAATTCCTGTATTGCAGGGGGTTGGACTAGATGATCCTATAGCCTTCCAACTCCACAATTACATGAGCTAATTGGGCTCAATAATAAGAATAAAATATTTTTTTAAAATTTATATCCCACCTACCTTGCTGGGTTTCCCCAGCCACTCAGGGCAGCTTACAACATATATAAAAACACAACCAAGCATCAAACATTGAAAGAACAAAATATCCTATACGAGCAACAAACCAACCAACAAATCAATAGAAACCAACAACAACAATATTAATAATAAACAGTTTGCAGCTATACCCAAATTAAAATAACCGCCAACGCCAACTAAACATTTAACAAACACCAACCCGATGAAAGCAAAACAGAGGAACCAAAATTAGAACCATTTAAAACATTTTAGAAAGTAAGGTGGGGGATTTCTAGACCTGAATACCGAGTGACCTGACTTCTAGCTTTGTTGATGTTGCATCCTGATGGCACGTGCTTTGGTGATCCTCTGATACAGTGGTACCTTGGGTTACATACGCTTCAGGTTACAGACTTTGCTAACCCAGAAATAGTACCTCGGGTTAAGAACTGTGCTTCAGGATGAGAACAGAAATCGGGGTCCGGCAGCGCGGCAGCAGCAGCAGGCCCCATTAGCTAAAGTGGTGCTTCAGGTTAAGAACAGTTTCAGGTTAAGAACAGACCTCCAGAACAAATTAAGTACTGTACTTAACCCGAGGTACCACTGTACAACAACGCTTGCCTCTCGCACCAGGTCCTGGCCACCACTTAGGATCAATTCCAGGGTCGCCCCTTGCCCTCTGGTTGGTTCCAGCACCAACTGTTCTAGTGCACAGTCATTTTAGGGTGTCTAGAAATTGCACCACTTTGGTATGACTGGAACACAGATGTAGCCAGTCGAAGTCATCTTGTTAATTCAATGTTTCTCCTTTTAGATGTTCCCTTGAGTTCATTCCTCGTCTCAAGGTCTCCTTGAGCATCTTGATTGGGGGAAGATAGCATGTCCCCAGTACAAGTGGACACCTGGGTTAAGAACTTAATTTGTTCCGGAGGTCCGTTCTTAACCTGAAACTGTTCTTAACCTGAAGCGCCACTTTAGCTAATGGGGCTTCCAGCTGCCACCGCGCTGCTGGAGCACAATTTCTGTTCTCATCCTGAAGCAAAGTTCTTAACCCAAGGTACTATTTCTGGGTTAGCGGAGTCTGTAACCTGAAGCGTCTGTAACCCGAGGTACCACTGTACTAAGCTGCTCTTGGGCCCTTGAATCACCCCCCCCCCGCAATGATTCTGCAGAGACCAGGTCCGGATTTAAGTTTGATGAGGCCCTAAGCTACTGAAGGCTATGGGGCCCTTTCTATGTCCAGCTGTCCTTTGTCAACAACAAATTGTCACTGTTTTTTTTTTTGTGTTGAATACCGGTATATGCTATATGGTAATTTATGGACCTAATGGGTATCTAAAGCCATTTGCACATCACAAAAGATGTATTTTATCAAAGTAATTGTTGAACTGAAATATAATTAAGAAGAAGCATATCAATAGTGAAATACAATTAAGAAGAAGTATATTAATAGTGAAATAATTATTAAGCTCTAACTTAAAATGATTTTTTATTCATAACAAACTTAATAATGCAAACACATTGGCATTTGGCAATAAGAAAAGTTCCTTTAGAAACACAGTTTACAAGGACTCATAATCTAGTCTCTAGAAACTTGCTATAACATGAAATAATAATAATAGGTGTAAATATTTGATGCAAACTACTAATAATGATAAATAGCTTTATTAATACGAAAGTAAGTGCTATAACCTGTACAATGCAATTGTAGTTAATACAATGCATTTTTTAGTGTAATATCAGTATCACCAGAGTAGTCCACACTGTTCATTGGAACAGCAGACCTTTGTACCTTGTACTAAGTGTGAGTGTTATAGGTAAAGGGACCCCTGACCGCTAAGTCCAGTTGTGGCTGACTCTGGGGTTGCGGTGCTCATCTCGCTTCATTGGCCGAGGGAGCCGGCGTACAGCTTCCGGGTCATGTGGCCAGCAGGACTAAGCCGCTTCTGGCGAACCAGAGCAGCGCACGGAAATGCTGTTTACCTTCCCGCCGGATTGGTACCTATTTATCTACTTGCACTTTTGACATGCTTTTGAACTGCTACGTTGGTGGGAGCAGGGACCGAGCAACGGGAGCTCACCCCGTCGTGGGGATTTGAACCGCCGACCTTCTGATCAGCAAGCCCTAGGCTCTGTGGTTTAACCCACAGCGCCATCCGCGTCCCTTTAAGTGTGAGTGTAAAAGACGGTATTTCTTTCTTTCAGTATAAATTGGGGAGGGGGGAGAGTGGGGCCCTAAGCTACAGCTTGTTATGTAAATCCCGCACTGGCAGAGACATGTGCCCCTTTGCGGATTTCTCGCTTGCCGGACTGAGCCCTTCCTTTGACATACATGATGATACATGATGATACACCTGGCTTGAGAGCAGTACATGTGAAAAGGATCTAGGAGTCTTGGTTGACCACAAACTTGACATGAGCCAACAGTGTGACGCGGCAGCTAAAAAGCCAATGCAATTCTGGGCTGCATCAATAGGAGTATAGCATCTAGATCAAGGGAAGTAATAGTGCCACTGTATTCTGCTCTGGTCAGACCTCACCTGGAGTACTGTGTCCAGTTCTGGGCACCACAGTTCAAGAAGGACACTGACAAACTGGAACGGGTCCAGAGGAGGGCAACCAAAATGGTCCAAGGCCTGGAAACGATGCCTTATGAGGAACGGCTAAGGGAGCTGGGCATGTTTAGCCTGGAGAAGAGGAGGTTAAGGGGTGATATGATAGCCATGTTCAAATATATAAAAGGATGTCACATAGAGGAGGGAGAAAGGTTGTTTTCTGCTGCTCCAGAGAAGCGGACACGGAGCAATGGCTCCAAACTACAAGAAAGAAGATTCCACCTAAACATTAGGAAGAACTTCCTGACAGTGAGAGCTGTTTGACAGTGGAATTTGCTGCCAAGGAGTGTGGTGGAGTCTCCTTCTTTGGAGGTCTTTAAGCAGAGGCTTGACAACCATATGTCAGGAGTGCTCTGATGGTGTTTCCTGCTTGGCAGGGGGTTGGACTCGATGGCCCTTGTGGTCTCTTCCAACTCTATGACTCTATGATTCTATGATCTCTGCTGGCTCACTGCTGAGCTCTGCAAGACAAGACTGTCGTTCTAAAGCAATGCAAGGTGGGGTTCGCTCGCTGTGGGAGACTTGACAGTCTAAGCTCTCCCATTGATCAGGGAAGGTAAACACTGCTCTGGGTGCGCCCCTAGACAGATGCACCTGTATGGATCCACTTCCTTTTGGGCTGGGTGGTATCAGTTAACGGCTTGCTGAACCTGTTTCGTAGGCAGGTCTCCTTCATGCAGCTTTACCCTGGAATGCAAAAGACAGTGGCACGGAGGGTGCAGAGAGATCTTCTGTTGCAAGTGGTTCTTGTTATAGACCAACTGTCCGGGACATCCAGGCTTTCAGAGTGGGGGGGATTTTGGCAGGTGCAAATTCTATCAAGTCTGCTTCACACAAAGTCATCGGACGGCTGGTCCACCTAGTTGAGTGTTGCATACAGTGGTACCTCGGGTCTTAATTTGTTCTGGAGGTCCATTCTTAACCTGAAACTGTTCTTAACCTGAAGCCCCACTTTAGCTAATGGGGCCTCCTGCTACTGCCGCGCCGCCAGAGCACGACTTCTGTTCTCATCCTAAAGCAAAGTTCTTAACCCGAGGTACTATTTCTGGGTTAGTGGAGTCTGTAACCTGAGGTACCACTGTACACTGGTTTGCAAACTAATGCCAGTGTACCGGAAGAAGCAAAGATCACCCGTGTCGAAGCAATGATTCTTCAACATCAACTTCATTGGACTGGTCGTGTTGTGCAGATGCCTGATGATCGTCTTCCAAAGCAACTACTCTATTCCGGACTTAAAAATGGAAAGCGTAATGCTGGTGGTCAACAAAAGAGGCTTAAAGACTCTCTTCAAGGCAAATCTAAAAAAAATGAAGTATAAACACCAACAATTGGGGAACACTGGCCTGCGAGCGCTCCAGTTGGAGAACAGCCTTTGCCAAAGGTGTCATGGGCTTTGAAGACACTCAAACTCAGGACGCAAGGGAGAAACGTGCTAAGAGGAAGGCACGCTTGGCAAATCCACACCGGGATCAACTCCTGCCCGGAAACCAATGTCCCCACTGTGGAAGGACGTGTGGATCCAGAATCGGCCTCCACAGTCACTTACGGACTCAATGTTAAAACCGTGTTTATGGAAGACAATCTTACTTGGCTATGAGGGATCACAGAAGAAGACGGCAACACTGGTTTGCAGCAATGGGTATTTTAAGTCAGGGGTTCTCAAAGGAGAGAATGGCAATTGCAGCAAGAAGATTCAAGGACAAAGAAACACTTCAGTGTAGTATAACATCAAAATAATTCATATACACACATACACACACACAACACGCACACAAACAGAAGCAGTATCCACGCCTCTCCTCAAGAACATTGACTATTTCCCTCCTAAGTCTCAGTTTTCCCTCTCTATATAATGGGAAGGGAAAACCCACCTTCTGGGATTGTTGGGAAGATGAAATCCAGGGACGACGGGAAGACGCTGCCAATTTTCTTTGTCTTTTTCTAAACCTCAAACCATCTGGTGCCACAGCTGGAGTCGCCTGCTGTGCATGCGCAGAGTGCTTTTACCTCCCTGCAATTTTAGCCAGCCCTTCGTCTCCAGGGCATGCCGTGTGTATCTAGAGTTGGGGAGGAGGGCGCCCCAATATTTGATTTTGGAATGAGAGAGCCACTGTGGTGTGGTGCCTTAGTGTGTCGGACCTGGACCTGAGTTCAAATCCCGCCCCCACTGGACCACAATAAAGATCGCTGACTGTGGCCTTGGGGACGACTAGTCACCGCCTCTCAGCCTGACTTCCATCACAGGGTTATTGTCGCGAAATAAAACACAGGGGGAAGGAGACCCGTCATGCGCGCCACCTTGCGCTCCCTGGAGACAAAAGTCAAATATATAACAAACAGGATAGAAATAGACGGGTGGAGGTGAGGCAGGTTGCTGGGCGGGTCTCCTCGGCTGCAGAAGGCCGTTTTGCATCGCATTCCGCCCTCCCTCCGGGAGTTTCTGTGGCCGCCGGTCCGCCTCTCCCCTCCCTCCAGCTTCCAACGTAGGACAGCCTTGCGCAAGCCGCCCGCCGGCACTTGGCAAAACTTCCCCTCCGCCGCCGCCCGCTTTGCTGCCCTGCAGCTCCTGCCATTGTCCCGATGGCTTCGGAGGAGCAGCAGCTACAGAGGAAGCGAGCCTCGAAGCAGCCGCCTCCGGGGGTCTCCGTCGCCCCCGACCCCGCGCTGAAGCCCTTCGAGAGGAACCTGCTGCGGAACCCCAACCCCGAAGGTACCACGCGGCTCCCCCTGGCGCCCGCTTCTCCTTCAGCCCCTGCGAAGGGACCTTGGGGGGGGGGCGATGGGGGGATGGGTGCCTGCTTTGCAAAAGAGGGGGGTTGACCACCTCCACCCCCCAATGACCTTTCTAAGGGTCAACATTGCAAGAAGTGGTCCCCCAGCCCCGCAGCAAAGCGTTTTTGGCAAGACCCCTTTGGCACTGCTTAGCCATGATTGCTGCCTCGAACGGGGTTGGGCTGGATGACCTTTGGGGGTCCCGTACACCTCTATAAGCCTGTGGTTCTAGGAATCAATGAAATATCAAGGATATTTCTATTTCCCAAGCCTCTACATCAGGGGTCCCCAAACTAAGGCCCGGGGGCTGGATAAGGCCCAAGGGACTCGTATATCTGGCCCGCAGTGACCCCTGCTGTCCGCTGCCACCGCCTGCTCTTACTGGCGCTGCTCTGCGTGGCTGCCCACTTCCGGGTCGGAGGAGCACTGGAAATAGCTTGTGCGCATGCACATGCGTTATTTGCGCATGCGCAAGCGCTATTTGCACATGCACAAATGTTATGTGTGCATGCGCAAGCGTTATTTGTGGTGCACATCCGGGTTGGAGGGGGCCCGTGCACATGCGCACAAGCTATTTCCAGTGCTCCTCCGACCCAGAAGTGCGCCGGAAATAGTGTGTGCGCACGCCTATGGGCATGCACTCCCCCGCCCTCCGGCCCGTCACACGATCGACGCTGGAGACACCAGCTCAAGGCGTGGTAAGTTTGCTGACCCCTGCTCTACATGTTAAAAAGGTAAAGGTAAAGGGGCCCCTGACCATTAGGTCCAGTCGTGGCCGACTCTGGGGTTGCGGCGCTCATCTCGCTTTACTGGCCGAGGGAGCCGGTGTACTGCTTCTGTGTCATGTGGCCAGCATGACTAAGCCGCTTCTGGCGAACCAGAGCAGTGCACAGAAACACCGTTTACCTTCCCGCTGGAGCGGTACCTATTTATCTACTTGCACTTTGACGTGCTTTCGAACTGCTAGGTTGGCAGGAGCAGGGACGGAGCAACAGGAGCCCACCCCATCGCAGGGATTCGAACCGCCGACCTTCTGATCGGCAAGCCCTAGGCTCTGTGGTTTAACCCACAGCGCCACCCGCGTCCCCATGCTCTACATGTTACTGAAGCTATATTCCACCCTTCGTCCACCCAGCGTTCTCCTGATGTTGTCAAACTACAACTCCCATCAGCCTCAGGTTGGGGTGCTGATGGGAGTTGTGGTCTGGCAACACCTGGAAGAAGACAGGTGGGCGAAGGCTGCTCTGTTCCACTTTTCCTTCCTTTGCAATAGCATCCCTTGCTGTGCCTGAAGAGCCAAGCCAGCAGTTGCCTCTTAATCTTAAACTGACAGACTTGGAGAAACTAGCAAAACAAACAAACACCTTAAGAGCTCTGCAGAGGAGATGGAGCCAGACCGTGCTCTGTGTGGTGTCTTTCTGGCGCGCCTGTGTGTTTACACGGTGTGTGCTGGAGCCAAGATGCATCCCCTCGTAGATTTAGCTTCCCGAGACCCCGAGAAGAGAACTGAACTCTGAAGAATGACAATGCTGGCAAGAAAGGTGCGAGAGGAATTCTAATAAGGCATTCCTCCGCCAGACGGTGCTTTATCAGAGACTAGAAAGCAGGGACACGTTTGCTCATTAAAAGATACCTCTAACTGAAGTGGATTTTCTCCCAGCAGGGATCACTGTTCAATGGCTATTTGCTAGACTTGCCCTTGCAGGAGTCTGAGATAGGAAGACAGCTTGACTTGCCAGCCAGCCAGCTCCTCACTCAGAGCTACAGTATTGAGCAGCTGGCTTATCGGGTGACAGGCATGTACAGTTTTGCACTGATTAAATTTTGCGTTTTGCTACTAGGAGTTAGCATCTGAGCTAGCTTGTTTTCCTCCTCCCTCCCCTCCCCTTTTCCTCTTGTGCCATGCCTCTCATTTGCAAGCCTGGAGGCAAACAGGCTCTTCTTACTGATTTTGTAAGTTGCTCTGTGAGCCGTTATATTATTATTTTTACTGTGGCCTATGGGTGAAAATCTTTAGATGATTCAAAACGTAACTGGATGTGGAGGCCGAGGAAAAAAAAACGGGGATATGGCATGCAGGATTTAGGAGGGATGTTTGCAGGAATTAGGTGTGCTTGTCGCACTGAAGGTTGGGTAGATATTGCAAGAGCTGAGTGATGAGCAACTGAAAGGACTTAGCATTCTGCTGGGGTTGCGAGTCTACGATAACGTCCATATTTGAGTTAGAGCATCTGCCGGAACATAGAGGTAGCTCATCTTTTGCAGACAGAGAAGTCTCCACCTTCAGCTACATTAAAGGTATTTAGGTCCATTAGGTCCAGTCGTGACCAACTCTGGGGTTGCGGCGCTCATCTTGCTTTTTTGGCCGAGGGAGCCGGCATACAGCTTCTGGGTCATGTGGCCAGCATGACTAAGCCGCTTCTGGCAAACCAGAGCAGCGCACGGAAACGCCGTTTACCTTCCTGCCAGAGCGGTACCTATTTATCTCCTTGCACTTTGACGTGCTTTTGAACTGCTAGGTTGGCAGGAGCAGGGACCGAGCAACGGGAGCTCACCCCGTCACGGGAATTCGAACCGCCGACCTTCTGATCGGCAAGTCCTAGGCTCTGTGGTTTAACCCACAGCGCCACTCGCGTGCCACCACATTACCAGGCCACAAATACTTGAGCTTGTTCTAAGAGTCTTAGCTGAGTTTAGGAATCAGTTACCTGCCACTTACAGGCCTACCTGCAAATACCTCAGCCGATACCATTGGCAGAAACTGCTGTGATGTCACAGAACACTCTGGAATATTCTCTTCCTTCTACTCTCTTCTTTTCATCCTTCTCCGGATCAGCGCACCCCACCCCACCCCACTGCACACATATGAAGGAAGGGTACACACACACATACCCCAATTTACATTTCCAAGGGCTCAGGGTAAAAGTCAGATCCGGCAGAATCAATCTGAGACTGAAATAATAATAATAATTTATTATATATACACCCCACCCATCTGGCTGGGTTTCCCCAGCCACTCTGGACGGCTTCCAACAAAGATTAAAAGTACATTAAAATGTCACACATTAAAAACTTCCCTGAACAGGGCTGCCTTCAGGTGTCTTCTAAATGTCAGGTAGTTGTTTATCTCTTTGACATCTGGTGGGAGGGCGTTCCAGAGGGCGGGTGCCACTACCGAGAAGGCCCTCTGTCTGGTTCCCTGTAACTTGGCTTCTTGCACTGAGGGAACCACCAGAAGGCCCTCAGTGCTGGACCTCAGTGTCCGAGCAGAACGATGGAGGTGGAGACTCTCCTTCAGGTATACAGGATCGAGGCCGTTTAGGGCTTTAAATGTCAGCCCCGACACTTAATTGTGCTCGGAAATGTACTGGGAGCCAATGTAGGTCTTTCAGGACCAGTGTTATGTGGTCTTGGTGGCCGCTCCCAGTCACCAGTCTAGCTGCCGCATTCTGGATTAATTGCAGTTTCTGGGTCACCTTCAAAGGTAGCCCCACGCAGAGCGCATTGCAGTAGTTCAAGCGGGAGATAACCAGAGCATGCACCACTCTGGCGAGACAGTCCACAGGCAGGGAGGGTCTCATCCTGCGTACCAGATGGAGCTGATAAACAGCTGCCCTGGACACAGAATTGACCTGCGTCTCCATGGACAGCCGTGAGTCCAAAATGACTCCCAGGCTGTGCACCTGGTCCTTCAGGGGCACACTTGCCCCATTCAGGACCAGAGAGCACATAGATCTGAAAGAGGAGGTAATACTTTCACTCTTCCAACGTTCTCCTTTAGCCAAATGTCCTTTTCAAGAGAGGAACAGGGGGCTGCCCTCACCACCTGCTGGCCCAAGGAGCTGTGGGGCAGGTGGGTGAGCTCAGAGGCTTGTTATCGCCACGTTGGCAACCTCTATCCCAGCTGCTTAAATGCCTCATCTTGACCGTTCGCCTCTGAGAAGTTTGAATGTGCGTAGTCATTCTGTTACATCCCAGCCAGGAAGGTTGGTGATCAGCTGGCAGATCTGCACAGTATTTATGAATGGGCTGATATTCTCTCTGGGGCCACCTCTAGAATCCTTCCAGCCAACGGGCCGCAAGCATGCAAATGAACGTGGTGGGGAAGAGCAAGGAGGTCGCTTGCGAGATCCGACAGTGTCAGCCTTTAATGAAATGTCCTTTGCCTGTTTCCCTTCCAGAAAATAGCAAACGGCTTTTTCTGATGTTGAGCAAAGAAGAGTTTTTACTGTTCTGGCTAGTCAGGGTTCCTGGCCGCTGCAAGGCAGGGCGGATCCCTAAACATGTTAAAACTTGCTTGTGCAGGAGATTAACTCCCAGGGCTCTGAAACAGCTTGTCTTGGGCCTTGCTGGTGCTGCCTGCCTGGGGGTGCGGGAAGATTTCCGCAATTACCGTAATTAATTGGCAGTCATAATCCTTGCCCGCTTGCAAGGAGGCCTTGTAGCTTCCAGGCCTCCTCTCGTCACTCCCAATTAACACAGCCCTTTCTTAAGAACGCAGTAAGTGTCTGCTGGATAAAGCCCAAAAGGGGCCCATGTAGTCCAGCATCCTGATTTTACGGGGCAAACGAGATACCTATAAAGAACTGTTTAGTTAGAAGGGAACCACTCATCCCCTGCAATGCAGGAATCGCCTATGTATGTGAGAGAGGTTCAGGGCAGGGCAGTGGCGTAGCGAGGAATGCTGGCTCCCAGGGCAAGGAAAGTATTCTGCCCTGTAACCGGCACCTCCATACGGCGCTGCAGCTGCTGCCAGACAGAGCTTCAGAGCAGCAGCAAGACATGGGTGCGGATCGTCTGTTAAGGTGGCAGCTGCAGAGGTGCACCCGTAATTTATTTATTTTTTTTGCAGTTGCCCTGGGGTCCCCACGCCCATGCTATGCCACTGGCAGGGCTTGGTGCTAAAAGCAATCCTTACGGGGTCCTCGCTGCGGGATCACATTCACCCGGTGCTATACCAGCTGCACTGGCTCCCGGTGGAGTACAGGATCAGGTTTAAGGTGCTGGTTTTATAGCCCTATACGGCCTAGGACCCTCATACCTATGGGACCGCCTCTTCTGGTATGTCCCATGGAGGACCTTACGGTCTTCAAACAAAAACATCTTGGAGGTCCCAGGCCAAAGGGGGGGGGGTAAGGCTGGCCTCGACCAGTGGCAGGGCCTTTTCAGTACTGGCCCCGATCTGGTAGAACGCTCTGCCACAGGAGACTAGGGCCCTGTGGGACTTGACATCTTTCCACAGGGCCTGCAAGACGGAGCTGTTCCACCAGGCCTTTGGCCAAGGCACAGTTCTGACCCCCTCCTTTGGTAATTCTTTACAGAACTCTAGCCCAATGGTTGCCATCAATTTGAGTTGAACTGATTTTATAATGAATTGATTTTAGAATGTTGTATTATTTTGCTGTTGTTAGTCGCTCTGAGCCCGGCTTCGGCTGGGGAGGGTGGGATATAAATAAAATTCTTTTATTATTATTTATTATCAAGGTTCAGTGCATTTTCCTCTTCCCCCGTTTATTTTACAGGTGTGAATATTTCTGAGCCAGCACCCCCCCTGACGCTGCCCAGGGCAGCTTGGAATCCCCTGGACCCCAAAGGTGAGGTAATGCGCGACAGCGGGAGGCGATTGGGGTTGTGAGCCTCTCCTTGCAAGCCCAGAGCTGGCTGGCATGTGCAACTTGTTAATTTCCTCCTGAGTGGAAGTTATCGATAGAAGCCGAAAACTCGCTCCTTAGGAATAAAAACACACAGCGAGTGTAAAAATCAGTTTGATAATAAAACTCAAACCAGAAACCACAAAATAAT
This sequence comes from Podarcis erhardii, assembly GCF_964252035.2. Taxonomy (NCBI): domain Eukaryota; kingdom Metazoa; phylum Chordata; class Lepidosauria; order Squamata; family Lacertidae; genus Podarcis; species Podarcis erhardii. The sequence goes on from NC_138511.1 coordinate 90,305,475, forward strand.
ATTCTGGGAAGCTTTGGAACAGCAGTTCTCTGACCCAGGTCACTGACGGCCGTAATCCTTTAAGCGTGACAACAACATAGCAGGACCTGTCAGGGGGACGGATTATGGTTTCACAATGGGAGGAAGAGCATAAATCGAACCATCCATAGAGAAATGTTTGAACAAGCAATCAGATGACAGGCCAGAATGTCAAAAGGAAATGGAAATGAGGGGCCCAAGGTGGGAGACAAAGACTTACAAGATGACTTGAGGGGCAGGTGTCAAGTCACAGGTTCAGATTTCTGACTGATACCTGTGGTGTTTCTGTGTTGCACATCAATGTGGCGTTTTCAAGGAGGCGTTTCTGTGATGGGGGAAATGGAACTTTTAAAAGATGCTGTAAAGCAGGGTTCAGCAAACTTTTTCAGCAGGGGGCAGGTCCACTGTCCCTCAGACCTTGTGGGGGGCCAGACTATATTTTTTTGGCCTGTGGACGGTCTGGGAATCACCGTGTTTTTACATGAGTAGAATGTATCCTTTTATTTAAAATGCATCTCTGGGTTATTTGTGGGGCCTGCCTGGTGTTTTTACATGAGTAGAATGTCTGTGTTTATTTAAAATGCATCTCTGGATTATTTGTGGGGCATAGGAATTCGTTCTTTTTTTTCTTTTCAAAATATAGTCCGGCCCCCCAGAAGGTCTGAGGGACGGTGGACCGGCCCATGGCTGAAAAAGGTTGCTGACCCCTACATTAGTATATAAATCCCCTAAACAACTTGGGATCAGTTTACCTGTGAGATCGCCTGACTCCACACACGCCCACTTGACCGCTTCATTCGGCAGAACTGGCCCTGTTGCAGGTGCCTCAAAATCGCAATTCCGCATTTGTAATAACTTGATCTTTGGAACTCCCTGCCACTTGACTGTATTTTTGCCTTCACTGTACTTTTTTCTGTACATGTTAAAAGCATTCTTGTTCAGACAAGCCTTCCAAGATATTTATGAAGTTGATGCGAGTTTTTGTTTTTATTGCTGTTTTACCTTTTGAATGTTTTAAATAGATCTTTTTAACTGAAAGTTTATTGTTTTATTGTTTTGTAAGCCGCTTTGAGGCTTTCTTTTGCAACCAAGCGGCGTATAAATTTTATGAAATAAATACATATATTTTTATTCGGAAGCTGCACAAGCTCAGGGACACTGTGCTCTTGTGCTTATTTTTTTTTTGGGGGGGGACCCACGTGTTCCATCTAGAGGGGGGAAGCGTTCTGTGTATGCTCAGGGGCTCAAGATGCCAGAATGCAGGGACACAGGAAAATGGCAATCTACTAAAACCATTTCCCCCCCCTCTTGGGGGGTCTCCTTTCCATCTCTCCCCACAGGTATTTTCAAAGGCTGGCAAGTCAGCATCGAGCCCTTGGAGGCAGACAAGGCAGACGTCGCCCCAAAGGCTGTCTTGCCACGCTATAGGTGAGTGGGGGACTATATCTCTGGCAGGGCCGGATTTAGCTTTGATGAGGCCCTCAGCTCCTGAAGGTAATGGGGCCCTTTATATGTCCAGCTGTCCTTTGTCAACAACAAATGGCTGCTGTTTTTTGTGTTGAATATATGCTATATGATAATTGATGCACCTAATAGGTATCTCAAGCCATTTGCACATGTTGCCGTGCAACCAGTCCATGCAGAATGTCGGCACCCTATATATAAAAGGTAAAGTCCAGTCATGGCTGACTCTGGGGTTGCGGCGCTCATCTTGCTTTATTGGCCGAGGGAGCCGGCGTACAGCTTCCGGGTCATGTGGCCAGCATGACTAAGCCGCTTCTGGCGAGCCAGAGCAGCGCACGGAAACACCATTTACCTTCCCACCGGAGCGGTGCCTATTTATCTACTTGCACTTCATGCTTTCGAACTGCTAGGTTGGCAGGAGCAGGGACTGAGCAACGGGAGCTCACCCCGTTGAGCTCGCGGGGATCCGAACCGCCAACCTTCTGATCAGCAAGCCCTAGGCTCTGTGGTTTAACCCACAGCGCCACCCGTGTCCCTACGCTATATATTGAAAGGAGCAAACCAGTGATATTTTAGGGAGCAGGCTAGCAGGTGGGGTCCATGACTTACATCACAGGAGCCTACACAACACAAGACACTGTTGCTGTAAATAAGTTTTATTTTATTTGTTGTTTATCTTCTATTTTGGAAATGTGCATCCAGATTTTTTTGCTTTAAATTTTTTTGGGCCCCCCAAGAGAGTGGGGCCCTAAGCTACAGCTTGTTTAGCTTATACGTACATCCGGAACTGGAGTCCCTGTGAGCTGGTCTTGTCTCTTTGAGTCTCATTGGAACAGCTCACCTGCTTCCTTCTCTCCCTTTTTCCCTTTCTAGCTGGTGCATTAAGCAGCAACACATAGACCTGGTGGCCGAAGGATTTTGGGAAGAGCTATTGGATTCATACCAGCCAAACTTCACCGTCATGGACTGGTAAGTGTGTGTGGTTAGTTCCCCCTGCATTCCTGCATTGCAGAGGGTTGGACTGGATGACCCTGGGTGTCAGGAGCTCGTCTACACTCGAGTAGGACCCTGGCAGAGACACATTCCCAACTGGCATGTTCTCTCCCTCCTGGCCGATCGTTCGGGAGCTTCAAAAGCTTTCTTCTGCCCGAACATCACAGCGACCGATGCCAACAGACATCGGCACACTTAGGGATCCGCAGAGTTTGCGCAGCTTGCGTAACAGACCTCAGCAACTCAGCATTTTGGCTAATCTACTTTATTTACATATAAACACACATGGAGCACTGCAACATGGCTCCCTCTCTAGCATCAGACAGCAAAGAGAGAGAACAAAGGACAGTAGTCCCACTTTACGGAACACAGGAACACAAACATTCTGTCTCCGTCACTTCCCACTCAGTCAAAACATACACCGTCATGTGATAGACAACAATCCCATGACTGCAATCACGGAGCAGGAATTCTAACACCTTGAGGGTCCCTTGCAAGTCTACAGTTTTATGATTCTATGACCCGGTTCTTTCCTGGCCTTGTTTGGCACAATGGGCAAGAAGCACACTGAGAGCGTCACTGGCTCTCTAAAAATAAGTGCTGGGGCTTGATGCTACCTAGAAAGTTATGCTGTTTGAACTGGAAGCCTGTCCTTCAGCTCCAAAACAACTTGGGCTCTGCTTCGTAAAATAAGTGATTTGCACAAGGGCCGTGCAGATGGTCTGTGGCAGAACCCTTCCCATAGTTTAGGGAATTTTTAATGTCTGATGTTTTATTGTATTTTTAATATTTTGATGGTGGTGGTGGTGATCTTTTACCTCCCCTGTCCTGGTTTCAGACCTGATCCCTTACCCCTGGCTCTCTGTCAAAGATTCTCCCTGACACCACTGATGAGTAGCCTATTTTTAGGGGCAAGATCCCCAAGGCTGGCAGTTCCACAGGAGTGAGGGAAATAAACTTTGTACATGCTCAGATGCATTCACCCCTTGCTTATAATATATTCCAGGCATGTCCAACAGGTAGATTGCGATCTACTGGTAGATCGCGGGGTGTTCCTGGTAGATCCTGGTTGATCTCAGGCCCCTCAGCAATTTCCTTACAGAAAAGCAGAACGGGAAAAACCCCCAAATCTCCATAACTTTGGCTTCCTAAAATTACTGCCAGTTTTTTACATTGTGAGTAGATGGCAGTCTATTGGGAGTTAGAGATCCCTGATATATTCTGATAGCAAAATTCCAGGCTAAGTTGGAGAATCCTGGTTCAAATTGTTGTTGTTTAGTCGTTTAGTCATGTCCTCCTCTTCGTGACCCCCTGGACCAGAGCACGCCAGGCACTCCTGTCTTCCACTGCCTCCCACAGTTTTGTCAAACTCATGTTGGTCTCTTCGAGAACACTGTCCCACCATCTGTCGTCCCCTTCTCCTTGTGCCCTCCATCTTTCCCAACATCAGGGTCTTTTCCAGGGAGTCTTCTCTTCTCATCAGGTGGCCAAAGTCTTGGAGCCTCAGCTTCAGGATCTGTCCTTCCAGTGAGCACTCAGGGCTGATTTCCTTCAGAATGGAGAGGTTTGATCTTCTTGCAGTCCATGGGACTCTGAAGAGTCTCCTCCAGCACCAGAATTCAAAAGCATCCATTCTTTGGCGATCAGCTTTCTTTATGGTCCAGCTCTCACTTCCATACATCACTACAATGTGGGGGTTTTTTGAGTGGGGATGTGATGAATGGGAGGGGCACATCTCGCACAATTTCATTCAGCTTGCTTTCAGCCACATATGTTTGAAATTGCAGAGGTTAAATGCATGTAAGATGCAATTGCACCGTTACTAAATACCGTATTTTCACTCTATAAGACGCACCAGACCACAACATGCACCTAGTTTTTGGAGGAGGAAAACAAGAGAAAAAAAATTCTGAATCTCAGAAGCCAGAACAGGAAGAGGGATCGCTGCGCAGTGAAAGCAGCAATCCCTCTTGCTGTTCTAGCTTCTGGGATAGCTGCGCAGCCTGCATTCGCTCAAGTGAGTCTTATAGAGCAAAAAATACGATATATCTAGTAAATCAGGTGCAAAAGTGTCTTCACACATGCTTTATTTCGGACCACCAGAGGGCAGCAGTTCTGCAGTGATAAAGCCAGTTTTGCGGGGACAAAACCATCAGCCCCAACACGACTGCTTTCTCCCTACAGGTACGAAAACAGCAAACTGGCCGACTCTGTCTATGAACTCCACGTCCGGCTCCTGGGAGCAGACAGGGCCACAGTGATGGGTGAATTTCACTACGTGGCGCACGAGGGCGAGCAGGACGGGCAGGAAAACAAGAACTGGCATCACGTAAGAGCTGGGTTGGGTGGGCAATCAGGATTCGAACACAAGACACACTCCACTCCCACAGTTTCCAGCAGCTGGTGTTCAGGAGCATTGCTGCCTCTGAGTGTGGAGGGCAGAGCATAGCCATCAATAATCTTGTCCTGCCCCATTAATTTTTCTAACCCTCCTTTAAAGCCATCCCAGTTGGGGGCCATGGCTGCTTCTTGTGGCAGGGAGTTCCAAAGTTTAACCACACGCTGTTTAAAGAAGGACTTCATTTTCCCTTTCCTGAATCTTTCAGCGTTCAGTTTCTTGGATGCCCATAACTTCTAGCACTACGAGAGAGGGGAAATCTTTTCTCTATCGGCTAATAATAATAATAATAATAATAATAATAATAATAATAATTTATACCCCGCCCATCTGGCTGTGCTTCCCCAGCCACTCTGGGCGGCTTCCAACAAAAGATTAAAATACTGTAATGCATCAAACATTAAAAGCTTCCCTAAACAGGGTGGCCTTTAGATGTCTTCTAAAAGTCTGGTTCTTCTCTTTGACATCTGGTGGGAGGGCGTTCCACAGGGCGGGTGCCACCACCAAGAAGGCCCTCTGTCTGGTTCCCTGTAACTTGGCTTCTCCCAGTGAGGGAACCGCCAGAAGGCCCTCGGCACTGGATCTCAGCGTCCGGGCAGAACAATGTGGGTGGAGATGCTCCTTCAAGGTATACTGGACCAAGGCCATTTAGGGCTTTCAAGGTCAGCACTAACACTTTGAATTGTGCTCGGAAACGTACTGGGAGCCAATGTAGGTCTTTTAGGACTGGTGTTATGTGGTCTCGGCGGCCGCCCCCAGTCACCAGTCTAGCTGCCACATTCTGGATTAGTTGTAGTTTCCAGGTCACCTTCAAAGGTAGCCCCACGTAGAGCACATTGCAGTAGTCCAAGCAGGAGATAACTAGAGCATGCACCACTCTGGCCAGACAGTCCGCGGGCAGGGAGGGTCTCATCCTGTGTACCAGATGGAGCTGATAAACAGCTGCCCTGGACACAGAATTGACCTGTGCCTCCATGGACAGCCGTGAGTCTAAAATGACTCCCAGGCTGTGCACCTGGTCCTTCAGGGACACAGTTACCCCATTCAGGACCAGGGAGTCCTGCATGGCAGGGGGCTGAACTCTTTCATCCAGCACCCTGTTCTCATGGTGGCCAACCAGATGCCTGTGGGAAACTTGCAAGCAGGATTCGAACACAAGACACACTCCACTCCCACAGTTTCCAGCAGCTGGTGTTCAGGAGCATTGCTGCCTCTGAGTGTGGAGGGCAGAGCATAGCCATCAATAATCTTGTCCTGCCCCATTAATTTTTCTAACCCTCCTTTAAAGCCATCCCAGTTGGGAGCCATGTGGCAGGGAGTTCCACAGTTTAACCGTGCGCTGTTTAAAGAAGGACTTCATTTTACCAGAGAGGGGAAATCTTTTCTCTATCTGCTTCCTTTGTGCCCTTCGTAATATAAAGCACCGTGTCTCCTCAGTTGGCTAGAGCGCTGTGCTGATAAGGCCAAGGTTGCAGGTTCGATCCCCCCACGGGAAAGCTGCATATTCCTACATTGCAGGGGGTTGGACTTCCTCGCTTTTTCTCTACACTAAAATGCCCCAAACGCTGACTGATCTGGGTCTCACTGGGTTGGCTGAGCCGCACTGCCTGCTGTCATAAAACCCCCAAGGACTCAGTTTGCCTGTCTGAGAAATGGGTACATATGTGTGGGTTAAGCTGGAGGAACTGTGGGGTCTCCAGCCCAGCACCCCTGTGGTTGTTGCCTTGTGGACTGAGACTGTCCCCCCCTCCCTGATCTCTTTCAAGGTCTCCCACGTATTCCAGCGCTACGGAGCAGGACTGCGCCATGTCCACTTCCTCCACAAGGCCAAAGAGGTTGAGACGCCGGCTGGATTCCTCCGGACGAGAGTGACGGACAGCAGCGTCTCTGCCCAGCTGCGGGACTGATGGCGTTTGGGGGAGCGGTGGGGTGGTCAGGCATTGTGTGGGGCATCAAAGGGGAGGGTTCAGGGGGTTCCCTGAGCTGCCCAGATCCTGTAGGAAGACCCACCGACGAATGATATTTTCTTGCATATTGATTAAAAGCAGATGTGAAACTACAAACAGCATCTTTGTAGTATATAGAGGAAGACACTCTGCCCATGTTCAGAGGCACTGTTTTTCTTCCTGACACCATTTTATTCCAGGTCAGGGATATGGCTTGCTGGGGAAAGGTTTGGGGGCTAATCCCTGGTTCCTCGCTTTCTCAGATCAACCTTTCTCCATAGACTTGACTCCTAGCAGGTGAAGCCTACCCTTTGCACTCCTCATAACGCAGTCCTGCACAGGCTTACTCGGAAGCAAGTTGGCAAGGCTTCTTCCCTACTAAATGCAATTTAGAGCTGCAACCTCAATGCCCAGTTTTCCATCTGTGCTATGGCAGAAAATGGAGATTTTCAATTTCATCGTTCTGTATGGGACAATGACAGTAAAGATTATCGTATCGTAACGCTGGCCTACCTTGCAGGGGTGGTTGTTTGGGGAGAGAAGATGGGGTTCAGTGCTCCATAGCTTAGGTCCCAACTTTGACTGGCAGCATCTTCAGGTAGGGCTGGGAGACACCACTATCCTGATTAAATATATGGAAATTTTCTAGGCTTTGTTTTCAAGGAGATGCACAGCGGCCCTCCAGACTCCGAATATATTGGAGCTGGCTGGGGTTCCGTAGCAGAGAGGGAAGAACAGAAAGGGCCTGGAAACCGAGAAGAGAATCACAGAATTTTAGGAATGGGAACCCCAAAGGACATCTAGTCCAACCCGCTACAATGCAGGAATCTCAGTTGAAGCATCCATGACAGATACCCATCCAAGCTCTGCTTAGAAACCTCCAAGGAAGGAGAGTCCACAACCTCCCAAGGGAGACTGTTCCACTGTCAAGGGAGTTGGGAATATTTAGCCTGGAGAAGGTATGACAGAATATATATTTGGAGTCTGGCGTGCCACTGTGCATCTCCTTGAAGCCAAAAACATATAAATTTTCCGTATATCCCTGAAACAAGAGGTATTATCTTCTAGAATTAAACTAAATAACAAAAATCAAAAAGTTTAAGGAAAAAAATTAGAAAAACCTAGAACTGAACAAAGCCTTAAAAATTAGAAAAACCTAGAATTGAACAAAGCCTTGACGGGATGCCGGCTACAAACCTCGTTTCACAGGACTATTCAGTTTCCTCAGAAGGAAACAGAGGAATCATAAACCTTAAATGATTTTAAACAAACTCAAGAACAGGGCTGGAACGCTCCTCTGAGTTTACAAAAAAGGTTTGAAAACCTCAGTGGCAAGTTTTAGACATAGCCCTATTTAAAGAAAGCCAAGCAGTAAGAATAAGGAGTTGAGGACTCAGCTGTGTAAACTCTAGTACTGCCTTTGCAAAAAGGTTTTAAAAAACTTACAAAGGAATACGATATAAGCTGTTTTAGATTTTAAACAAACTCAAGAACGAGGTTGAAACGCTCCTTTGGTCTAGATGTAACTGCTGATGTTAAAGAAATTGAAAATCTACATTTACTGCCATGGCACAGATGGGAAACTGGGCGTTGAGGTTGCAGTGCTAAATGCATTTAGTAGGGAAGAGGTGATTGCATAGCCATCTTCCAATATACCTGAAGGACTCTCCCCTGGAAGACGAAGCCTGCATTTATTTTTTGCTGCTACGGAGGGCCGGACCAGAACCACCGGTTTCAAGTACCAACGAAAGGAGATTCCGACGAAAAATTCGGTCAACCTTTCTGAAGGTAAAGGCCATTCAACAGTGGACAGTGGTGGGTTCTCCTTCCTTGGACCTTTTTAAGCAGAGCTTGGGTGGCCACCTGCCAGCGATCCTTTATCTGTGATTCCTGCATAGCAGGGGGTTGGTCTGGATGCCCTTTGGGGGTCCCCCACACCTCGCTAGAATTCTATGATCCTTTGGTTCCAGGCGGGGACAAAAAGCTCAGGGCATGAAATAAGACCAGTGGAGGGTGTGGTCTCTGCTCCCCACCGCTGGATCAAGGCTAAGGCGGCTTTTTGGCCTGATTCTGTGACATTTTCATAGGATCATAGAGTTTGAAGGGACCCTTAGGATCATCTAGATCAACCCCCCTGCAATGTAGGAATCTTTTGTCCAATGTGGGGCTCGAACCCGCGACCTTGAGATTCAGAGTCTCAGCTATCCCATCTAAGTCGGGTGGGGGGATTTCATCGCTCAGAAATCCTGCAATTCCTGCATCGCGGTGCTTAGATTTGTTGACTTCGGGGACTCCTCCCAGCTATATACCATATTTTTCGCCCTACAGGGTGCACTGGCCCATAGGACGCACCTCATTTTTTTGGGGGGGGGGGGAATGAATAAAAAAAAATTATTCCCCCCCCCCAGCCGCGGGGCTGGGGCGGGGGAAGCCCGAGCTTCCCCCGACCCCAGCCCCCAGAACAGGCTGCTATCCGCAAACCTTGCGAGCCCGGGCGGAGTCCCCGGGCGCGCAAGGCTTGCAGACACCTGCGCGAAGCACGGGGCGTCCTCCGGAGGGCGCCACGTGCTTCGGGCTGCCGCCCGCAAGCCCTGTGAGCCTCCAGGAACTCTCCCCGGGCGTGCAAGGCTTGCGGATAGCTTCCTGAAGCCTGGAGAGCGAGAGGGGTCGGTGCGCACCGACCCCTCTCGCTCTACAGGCTTCAGCGAAAGCCTGCATTCGCCCCATAGGACGCACACACATTTCCCCTTCATTTTGGAGAGGGAAAGGTGCGTCCTAGAGGGCGAAAAATACGGTAGTTCTGTGGCACTCTGCTTGTGCTCAGAGGCACCCTCCCCCCCGCCCAAACTTCAAGCGTTGATCTCTCTGGCATTGAAATTGGCAAAGTGGCAAGCCCTGGATCAAACTCCAAACTCTGTCTCTGGCACCTCACCCTCCTTTAGCCGTGCCCAGTTTGGAGGTGCCTCGGAGGAAGGGAGTTAAATTGAAAACAATTTGGTGCGGATTATTGTATTCTGCTCTCGGCTCCCTGAAAGCTCTTTCCAATTAAATGTTTACAAGAGGCGAGAAAAGAGTAGAAGCTACCCATCATTTGCTGACCTTGAGCTACAAAAAAGAGAGAGAGGCGGAACGTGTTCCGAAAGCCGTGTTCTTTCGCTTTTAATTATGTTTATCGTGGTGACGCAGAGGAATAGTGGCCTAGACGAGGCAGAAGGAGCGTTTGCTGCAAAGCGGGTCTCTGGGGAAGCAGCTGGGGGGGGGGGGGAGAGAGAAAGAGAGACACAATGGCTTTGAAGATGGAGCGCCTGTCTTAAAAAGCCAAAAAAAGCCAAAACACTACACCCAGAACAAAGTGGGGAATGTGGGAAAGATCTTAAAAGCACCAGAAGCTACATATATTTTGAGCGAGGTGTCCAACTTGGAGATCGTCAAAGCTCGGGGAGGAACCCCCTTCTCTGCCGCGGTTGTGAAAAATAAATTCAGTTGCCGGTTTCTGCTTTTTCGTGGCGTCGTTCCTGCTCCCTGTAGGTGAATTGCTTGCTATCAGACGATGAATTCTTTTTTCAGGGGTTTGCATTTTGTTTGGGTGCAGAGCTTCCCCGGTCGGGCAGAGCTTTTGCCATGGCCCATGGCCAGAGAGGAGGATTCTGGGAGGGAGATCTTCCAGTTGACCAGAGAATTTGCCCTGGAGACGTGATGAGAGCGGAGGATTCTGGGAAAGACTTCTCCCAGTTGGCTAGAGATTTTCCCATGGGCAACGCAGAGGATTCTGGGAGGGAGATCTTCCAGTTGACCAGAGAATTTGCCCTGGAGACGTGACGAGAGCAGAGGATTCTGGGATAGACTTCTCCTAGAGATTTTGCCATGGGCAGTGCGGAGGATTCTGGAAAGAAGATCTTCCAGTTGGCAAGAGCGTTTGCCATGGCAAGAGCAGGGGATTCTGGGAGGGAGCTATCCCAGAATCCTTAGTGGCAACAGAGTGGGGCATAGCGGTGCAAGACCTGTGGGAACATTGCTTGGGGTGCTGCAGGGTCAGGCTGGCAAGAGCTGCTCGTGGCCACGGGGTCCTATCTCGCACGACTCTGGCGTGGGCTCCTCAATTGCACTTGCAATAGTAGGCGGAGATGTCATTGGCCCAGTCGCCGAAGATGCCCTTACGGATTTCCTGGAGACGCGGGAAGGCAGCGGCTTTGAACTTGCGGGTCTTGCCCCCTTTGCCCTTGCGGGACCAGACGGTCAGCTCACATCTCTGCCCTACCACCAGTGAGGTCACCTTGTCGTTGAAGGCAGATGGCATGTAAGGCTGGTCCTCGTCCGGCGGCACCACCAGGACGCTGCCAGCGCAGCACTGGTCATAGTAGGGGCTGTTCTTGGTGTAGAGCTGGGCGCAGATCTTGGTGCCATTGGCAGTTTTCAGATCGGCCGGCGCCGGGCACTGGGCCCAGGCCATGGCGAAGAGCAGCGGGACGAGGAGGAAAGTTGGCGAGGTCTTCATCGTTGCAGCGGTTGAGGGAGAAGGAAGGTTGCAGCCTGCGTCGAAGAGGCTCGCTTTTATAGAGCGCTGCCCAGGGCCGAGGCGGGCACAGAGATAGCAGGAGGGAGATATGGGTGGGAAGGTGGCAAGCTGGGCTGCCCTGTGCCAACCCAGGTGGCTGACAAATCAAGGTGCCCACCCACAGCCACTTGTTTCTGGGGGGTGGACATTCTGGGAGCTGGGCAGAAAAACACTGTTGTGTGCACAGAAGAAAATAAATATTAAGAGGAACTGGGGAACGTACAGCGATATATGCAGTTTTTCTGAAAGTGCTTGTAAAGTTAATAAACAAGAAGAGATCCAAGAATGGACTTCTGTTTTGTTTCAGCATCGTCAGGTAAATGATAGATAGATGATAAATAGATAGATGATAGATGATAGATAGATAGATAGATAGATAGATAGATAGATAGATAGATAGATGATAGATAATTTATTACAGTCAGAGACCAGCTTATAAAACACACTTTGGGGTACAGTCACAGAAGAAAAACCAAACAATTAAAACAATGTACAACAATAAATTTATAAACAATGTACAACAATAAACTACTGCAGGGAGTCAACCCAGAGTCACCCACGGAACCGAGTTTGGGGATTTTCATAATGAACTAGTTTGAGTTGGGAGATGCTCTGTACAGAAAGTGAGGAGGAATTAAAGAACCTTTTAATGAGGGTGAAAGAGGAGAGCGCAAAATATGGTCTGAAGCTCAACGTCAAAAAAAACAAAGATCGTGGCCACTGGTCCCATCACCTCCTGCAAATAGAAGGGGAAGAAATGGAGGCAGTGAGAGATTTTACTTTCTTCGGCTCCATGATCACTGCAGATGGTGACAGCAGCCACGAAATTAAAAGACGCCTGCTTCTTGGGAGGAAAGCGATGACAAACCTAGACAGCATCTTAAAAAGCAGAGACATCACCTTCCTGACAAAGGTCCGTATAGTTAAAGCTATGGTTTTCCCAGTAGTGATGTATGGAAGTGAGAGCTGGACCACAAAGAAGGTTGATCGCCGAAGAATGGATGCTTTTGAATTCTGGTGCTGGAGGAGACTCTTGAGAGTCCCATGGACTGCAAGAAGATCAAACCTCTCCATTCTGAAGGAAATCAGCCCTGAGTGCTCACTGGAAGGACAGATCGTGAAGCTGAGGCTCCAAGACTTTGGCCACCTCATGAAAAGAGAAGACTCCCTGGAAAAGACCCTGATGTTGGGAAAGATGGAGGGCACAAGGAGAAGGGGACAACAGAGGAAGAGATGGTGGGACAGTGTTCTTGAAGCTACCAGCATGAGTTCGACCCAACTGCGGGAGGCAGTGGAAGACAGGAGTGCCTGGCGTGCTCTGGTCCAGGGGGGTCACGAAGAGGCGGACACGACTAAATGACTAAACAACAACAACAACAACAACTGCACCTACAGATCTGTACACAGAATCTGGCGACCATCCAGGTCATCTTCTAATCTTTGCCTAACAGGAAAAGGTCAAATTTTTGCTTTTCCGGGAGTTCAGCGAGCCTCGCCAGCAGGGGATCAATGGTCTAACTCCGTGCCTCTTCATAAAAGGGACATCTAAGGAACAAGTGCTCTGGGCTTCCTATCTCCCCCAATGAACAGGCGCAAAGTCTCTGAGCATATGGGACTTTTTAAAAGGCTCCTTCCAGGACCGGCGAGGGCAGAGCTGAGCTTCTGGCGAGTGTAAAGGCCCTTCTAGCATTTTTGGATACGAGAAAGAAGAGATATGCTGCTGGTGCAGCTATATATCTCTTGATTTCTCCAATTTTATAGTCGGGGCACCTTGAGCAGTCCTGCTGACTCTCAGTGTCTCTGATTTTTGCCTGGCCCAACCCCAGACCTAGAAAGGCTTGAGGGGCAAAACCCAGTTTCTGGAGGGTGTTCAGAACTGCAGTCTGCCAGCCTGACTGGAACTGTTCGAAGAGGATCAGTGGGGCTATTCCTTGGTGGAGCAGATTCAATGTCAGCCATTTGTAGATTGATGTTAGGCAGAGAGAGAGAAAGAGAGACAACAACGGTCTGATTTTGAAAGTAAATTGCTAGATGGTAAAGTAAAACTGAAGGCTGCCCTGTTTAGGGAAGTTTTTAATGTTTGATGTTTTATATCGTGTTTTCAGTATTCTATTGGGAGCTGCCCAGAGTGGCTGGGGAAGCCCAGCCAGATGAGCGGGGTATAAATAAATAATTATTACGATTATTATTATTATTATTATTATTATTATTATTATTTATTATAAAACTGATCTCAAAAATATATATAATGTTATTGGAATGGGAAACGAAAGATTAATTGGTTAATTCAGCAATGATACACTGGACCCCTCATGGCGGAGGTACACAAGAAAGACCCTCACGGGGCCTAGGTATATAAGTGTTATTATTATCCAAAAACATATATGGTTATTTATAGCCTACTACATTCTGTCATAAATGGGTTCCAAATACCATTATGCTTCTCCACTCAAAGTCCACATCTGTAAGCAACCCATTCATAAGTTGTGAGTCTTGCTAAATCTTCATTGACTAAAGTGGGCCATAGGCTCATTTTCCCAATGCATCAATACCAAGTCTTTTTGCCATAGTAAAGGCATGGAAAATGCATTTACGTCGTCAAATTCCATCCAGTGGGTATGTAATTCAAAATAATAATAATATAATAATAAATGTTACTTATACCCTGCCCTTCCCAGCCACAGCCAGGCTCAGGGCGGCTAACACCAGTAAAATTACAGTAAAAACGTAATAGGGGGAAAAAAACACCAATTTAAAATGCAGGTTAAAATGCAATTTAAAATGCGGCCTCATTTTAATAATAGCCCGTAGATCAAAACCATAAGGGGAGGGAAACATAAGGATCAGACTGAGTCCAAACCAAAGGCCAGGCGGAACAGCTCTGTCTTGCAGGCACTGCGAAAAGATGTCAAGTCCCGCAGGGCCCTGGTCTCTTGTGACAGAGCGTTCCACCAAGTTGGGGCCAGGGCTGAAAAGGCCCTGGCCCTAGTTGAGACCAATCTAACCGCCTTGCGACTTGGGACCTCCAAAATGTTGTCATTTGTAGACCTTAAGGTCCTCCGCGGGGCAGACCAGGAGAGGTAGGAGATGTTTTCCTCTGAAAAGTTCAACATTTCCCACACAGTCACGTTGATACAATCCAAATGTTTTCTCCCCAAACTTTGGAAGTGCGGGATGTTGTAAAACCGTGAGGCTAATGGGACACGGGTGGCGCTCGCGACGGGATGAGCTCCCGTTGCTCGGTCCCTGCTCCTGCCAACCTAGCAGTTCGAAAGCACGTCAGTGCAAGTAGATAAATAGGTACCACTCCAGCGGGAAGGTATACGGCATTTCCGTGCACTGCTCTGGCTCGCCAGAAGCAGCTTAGTCATGCCGGCCACATGACCCAGAAGTTGTACGACGGCTCCCTCGGCCTGTAAAGCGAGATGAGCGCCACAACCCCAGAGTCGGCCATGACTAGACCTTATGGTCAGGGGTCCCTTTACCTTAATGGAGCTTAGACTAGATGACCCTGGTGAAGGGGGTCCCTCCCAGCTCTAACCAGACAGAGGGCCTTCTCAGTGGTGGCGCCCACCCTGTGGAACGCCCTCCCTTCAGATGTGAAGGAAATAAGCAGCTATCCTATCTTCAAAAGACATCAGAAGGCAGCCCTGTTCAGGGAAGTTTTTAATACTTAATGCTGTATTGTTTTTAACACTTGATTGGGAGCCTTCCAGAGTGGCTGGGGAAACTCAGCCAGGTGGGCGGGGTATTAATAAATTATTCTTATTATTCTTATTATAACCCTGACCAAATGGGGTTCCTAACCTGGCCACAATGTGGAGACATTTCTTTCCCCTTCCTTTCTCCCCTCTCCCCACCTTCCAGCAGGTAAACAGGAGGAACACTACCTTTCCCCAAAATAACACCTGCAGAACCTATCGTCTATCTAATCTTTCCACATTGGAACATTTCTATTTTCGTTTCCCTCCGCCCTCCACCTGCTGCCTCTCCCAAGGCCCAGGTGCAGACTTCTCCTGGGTGGGGGCACCCTGCCTCCCTTGTCTCAGCACCCACCCACCTGCGTCACCCTCAAGGTTGCCCTGATGGATGAGCTGCAGCTGCCCTGGTGCTGTTATTCCAGCTGCCTTTTCATCTTGATAGCAAGGTGGGGGTGGAGAGGTCAAGGCGCCTTCAGAGTCAGACCCTGCCTTCATTTCTCTCCATGTCGCCTACACTGACCGGCAAGATGAACAAGTTAAATCTGTGATGATAGATTGGGCAAGAGATGTAGGACATAAAATAATGTTTGAGGATTGGGAAAGATTGTGGAAGAAAGGGGTCAAGTTCACTGCATGTACTTTGCTAAATATAATGAAAATGATGTACGGATGGTATTTGACTCCTGTAAAATTAGCAAAGATATATCATAATTGCGACAATCTATGCTGGAAATGTAAAGAAAAGGAAGGAACCTTTTATCATATGGGGTGGACCTGCCCCAAGGTGAAAGACTTCTGGGAAAAGATTTATAATGAATTGAAAAAAATGTTGACATATACATTTATAAAGAAACCAGAGGCCTTTCTTCTTGGAATAACAGGTTTGGAATTGCCCAAGAAAGATGTTAAATTATTTTTGTATGCCACAACTGCTGCTCGTATTTTGTTAGCTAAAAAGTGGAAAACCCAAGAATTACCAACAATAGAAGAATGGCAGATGAAGATGATGGATTTTTCGGAGCTAGCCGACCTAACCGGAGGAGTCCATGACCAGAAGGAAGAGAAGTATCAGAAAGAGTGGAAGAAATTTAATGATTGTTTAGTTAAATTTGCTAAGTTAAACTAACTGGAAATAGCTTGCAGATACTTAATGGGCTTAGGACTTTATTTATGTTAAGTGATGAATTAATAAGTTTAATTCTATAAGGTGAAGATTTAAGGATGTTAATGTTTAAGTTAAATTTCATAAAAAATGGAATTTGGAAAACCGTTAAAAGGACATGCAATGAAATTCAACCAAGGGGAAGCGAAGAAGTCACTTAACAAAGTTAACAACTGTAATTTTTAATACGGCTATGATTTATGTTTGTTTTGTATGTTTGTCTTGTGTGTTTGATTGTTTGTTTATAATATTGTGAAAACCAATAAAAAAAATTTGGGGGGGGGGGAAATACACTGACTGGCAGCAGCTGTCTGGCGTTTTGAGCAGGAAGTCTTTTCTGCAGCGGAAGTTTTCCTCGGGATTTGAACCCAGCACCCTGAGCGAGGCACGGGCTCTGGTTGCCCCTGACCTGTGAGCCTGAAAATAAGGATTCCAGTCCTCATGACTTTCAACACAGATTTTAAATGGGAACGGGAGAAGTGGCCTTATATTGGTTCCTTGGTCCTTCTAGTTCAGTATTGTCTGCACTGACTGGCAGCATCTCTCTGGGGTTTCAGGCAGGGCACATTCCCAGTTCTACCTGGAGAGGCAACCAGAGACTGAGCCCAGGTCCTTCTACTCCTGAGCTGCCACCTTTCCCCAAATTATTATTATTTAATAAATTTGTATACCGCCCGTCCTCTGCAGCACTCAGGGCAGTTGGCAACATAGACATGACGAGATAAAAACACAAAATGCTTAATAGAAAGTAATGTTGTAAGAAAAACTGCTCCCTTTCCCTTATGGGGTATTCCGGAGCCTGTATAGAGTCCTTAAGTGGGTTCCTTATCGGTAGGAGAAAATAACAGAGGCCAGCCAGAGAATATTGAGAAGCAACGCAGCTAGTAAGCCTGATCTTTATTAAACTGTTGCAACAGGGTCCCCACTCCCCACACACAGGCGGGAGGAGAACCCAGAACCATGCTGCTGTTAACGGAAAAATCTGAGGGCTCCCTTGGACAAAAACAAAGACACCAACCAGGATTACTTGGAGCAAAACAGCAGCCTGTAGGCTTCGCCTTTATTGATCTGTTGCAACAGGGTGCTCCCCTCACCTGCAGGAGAGAGGAAAGACACAGAAAAAATGGTGTGCAAGGTCTTATAAAGACTTTTGAAATTGCCACCCTGTAGATCAAGACCACCCCCAGAAGGTCGGCGGCTTGAATCCCCGCGATGGGGTGAGCTCCCGTTGCTCAGTCCCTGCTCCTGCCAACCTATCAGTTCGAAAGCACGTCAAAGTTCTAGTAGAAAAAGGGAGGATAGAACTTTTTTTATGTATGCTACAACAGCAGCAAGAATACTCATCGCAAGGTATTGGAAGACACAAGAATTACCCACCCGAGAAGAATGGCAGACGAAAGTGATGGACTATATGGAATTGGCTGAGATGACTGGCAGAATCCGGGACCAAGGGGAAGAGTCGGTGGAAGAAGATTGGAAAAAATTTAAAGTACGGTATATCTTCAAAAATATTGTAAAATCAAGGAATGTTAGAAAGATAATGGAAAAAGAAAGTTAGGTGGTTTTGGTAGAGATGATATAATGGATGAAGTAAAAATGAGTTGATGAAATTGACGAAAGAGAGGACGTTAAAATTTAACATATTAAATTAAATTACTTAAATGAAAATTAGGTTGGAAGGATGTGCTGAAACAATGATTTGAACTAGAATACAAAATTGGGAGGTGTGAGGAGGTCAAGGAAAGAAGTAAAGGAAAAAAGTTATATAAAGGTTTAATATGGTTTTTTTTTCTTTCTTGTTTTTTCTTTTAAGAGAATGTATTTTTATTCTTTCTTGTTTATCTGTTGGTGTTGTTGTATTTTTTTTCTTTGTATTTGGTATTGTTCTTGTTTTCTTTTTGTAACTTTTAAAATTTGGAATAAATATTATTTTAAAAAAACAACAATAAAGTTCTAGTAGATAAATAGGTACCGCTCCAGTGGGAAGGTAAACGGCGTTTCCGTGCGCTGCTCTGGTTTGCCAGAAGCGGCTTAGTCATGCTGGCCACATGACCCGGAAGCTGTACGCCGGCTCCCTCAGCCAAGAAAGCGAGATGAGCGCTGCAACCCCAGAGTCGGCCATGACTGGACCTAATGGTCAGGGGTCCCTTTACCTTTATTTTGGCCTTTAACTCCCACCCAATTTACAGCTTGAGATTATTATTTTTTTTGGGGGGGGGGACATGTTTGCCCAGAGAGGAGCTCAGAGACATGGAATGGGGTGCTATGGTGTGGTGATGGGCAGAGAGGCAAGCCCCTCCCAAACAAGGAAATTTCTCCCATAACCCCCCCCCCCCAGGTCTGGAGTGAGACATAGCCTAATTGTACCTATAAGCAAAAGACATTAACTTTTTAAAAAATATTCTGATTACATGTTGACTGAAAGTGTTGAGGCCACTCATGCATCTCGAGACATATACACGAAATATTGGTGCAAAATGTTAAGTGCAGCTATTTCTCTGGATGGGCTGGTTAACAGCTTCTCAAAATATCTTCGGCAAATGGAGCAATACTTTTGTTCCCATTTTTTTTTTGAAAGGCAATGTGGCCTAGTGGTTAGATGGCATTGGACTTCGTCCAAGGAGATCCGAGGGCACATTGGGGTGACCCAGCCGCCAACTTTCCCTGCATAGTCTACCTTGTAGGAATGTTGTCCAGAAGTCTGAGCTCGCTGCAATGCAAGCTTATGACTGTTTTGTTCATTGACTGATCCCCGCCGCCACAATAATACCTCTTTGGAAGGCTAGATGTGGATTTCGTGACTGCGGCAAATTAAGACCTACTTGAGGAGCAGAATGGGTGATGAATCACTAAGTAACATTGCTGTTGGATTGGCAATTGAAAAGAAATGATCAAAAGCCCTCGACCTTGAAGCTGCTGTCAATCATTTTGCAGAAGTGCATGAGAATCGGTGTGTTCAGCTCCCCCCCCCCCCCCGATCTACATCCTCTTCCATTGCCTTTCAGTGATTGACAATCTAATCAGCCAGAATTGATGCAAAACTTTAGGTGTATCCAGATGTCTCAGTTGGCTCTTGCCGGGAGTCTGAATTGCTGGTTCTGCCTGCGCTGAAGAAGAACTCTTTCCTTACAGGGAGCCTGTTGTGTGTCTAATAATAATAATAATAATAATAATAATAATAATAATAATAATAATTTATTTATACTCCGCCCATCTGGCTGGGCTTCCCCAGCCACTCTGGGTGGCTTCCAAAAAAATATGAAAATACTGTAATACATCAAACATTAAAAGCTTCCCTAAAGAGGGCTGCCTTCAGATGTCTTCTAAAAGTCTGGTAGTTGTTTATCTCTTTGACATCTGGTGGGAGGGCGTTCCACAGGGCAGGTGTTAAGTTGTGGGGTGACATAGCAGATGACACAGTGATTTCTCCAAAGCAGCTCTTTATTTTGTAAGCTGGAACAGAACTAAGCTGAGGAGCTCAGTCAGCCTGCTTATATAGAGCTCCAGAAGAATGTAACTGTTGCCATTTTCTAAAACTATCCAATCACTGAACGTCACTTTTCGATCCTTCATTTGCATAACTATCTACAGTATCCCCCCTGCTGGCCCAGGGTGAGAACTTCAGTACATAACAGCGGGTGCCACTACCAAGAAGGCCCTCAGCCTGGTTCCCTGTAACTTGGCTTCTCGCAGTGAGGGAACCTCCAGAAGGCCCTCGGAGCTGGACCTCAGTGTCCAGGCAGAACAATGGGGGTGGAGACGCTCCTTCAGGTATACTGGACCGAGGCCATTTAGGGCTTTAAAGGTCAGCACCAACACTTTGAATTGCGCTCGGAAACGTATTGGGAGCCAATGTAGATCTTTCAAGATCGGTGTTATGGGGTCTCGGCGGCTGCTCCCAGTCACCAGTCTGGCTGCTGCGTTCTGGATTAGTTGTAGTTTCCAGGTCACCTTCAAAGGTAGCCCCACGTAGAGCGCATTGCAGTAGTCCAAGTGGGAGATAACCAGAGCATGCACCACTCTGGAGATACAGTCTGCGGGCAGGGAGGGTCTCATCCTGCGTACCAGATGGAGCTGGTAGACAGCTGCCCTGGACACAGAATGGACCTGCGCCACCATGGACAGCTGTGAGTCCAGAATGACTCCCAGGCTGTGCACCTGGTCCTTCAGGGGCACAGTTGCCCCATTCAGGACCAGGGAGTCCGCCACACCTGCCCGCCTCCTGTCCCCCCAAAACAGTACTTCTGTCTTGTCAGGATTCAACCTCAATCTGTTAGCTGCCATCCATCCTCCAACCGCCTCCAGACGCTCACACAGGACCTTCACCACCTTCACTGGTTCTGATTAGAAAGAGAGGTAGAGGTAGGCTAATTTGTACGTCGGTGAAACCCTGTGTGGTGTGATGGTTACGAGTTTTAGGACTAGGATCTGGGAGAGACCTGGGTTCGAATCCCCAGCCGTGGGTGCCAGTCAGCATCTCTCAGCCAAACCAACCTTCCAGGGCTGTTGTGAGAACCATGTATACCACCATGTACTTCTTACAAGTGTAAAAACTAAATAAATGCTTGTGGAGTAACTCTGCCTGTTTGAAAGCCCTGTTCTCTTTCTGCAATTTGAATTTGGTTAATGTATGCTATATGAAAAATATTATTATCTAAATTAATCAATGTATGATGTATTTTTTTTTGGGGGGGGGGAGAATGTTTAGAATGGAAGTTTTAGCATCAAATATCTGGTTATTTCTGTTTCTGGGGGACAGTCACACAACTGGAAATATACTTTGCCACTTCCAGGTAAAGGGACCCCTGACCGTTAGGTCCAGTCGCGGACAACTCTGGGGTTGCAATATCAAAAGGAACACGATGTCCGGAAACAATAACAATGTGAAAAACTTTATGGAATAATTCAAAACGTCAAAACTAACAAACTGAAGTCTCTGAAAGTCCTTAAATGAATCACAGTGCCAGACTTTACCTGGCAGAGAGTAAGCTGTGAAGCTTTGTATAATCAGCAAATTAGTTCAACACTTGTAAGTTGAAAGATATGTAATTTCTTCATTAACTGAGTATTTTTCATTATATCTATTCAAAAAAAGATTGGGTATGTAACTTTGTTATGTTACAGTTTATAATTTCTACGCTATTTGAAGTTGTTCTTATGCATGTGCAGGTCATCGTTTGAATATTTTATTTTCAGTCAATGAAGAAATTACATATCTTTCTACCTACAAGTGTTGAACTAATTGGCTGATGAAGAATTCAATGAAATAGTAGTGGTTATCCGGAAACACTGTTCAACAGAGTTCAGAGCTGGACGTCATAATTGGACGTTTGCTGATTATACAACGCTTCACAGCTTGCTTTCTGCAGGGTAAAGTCTTGCACCGTGATTCACTTAAGGACTTTCAGAGACTTTCAGAGACTTCAGTTTGTTAGTTTTGATGTTTTGAATTATTCCATAAGGTTTTTCACATTGTTATTGTTTCTGGCCATCGTGTTGCTTTCATGTGGCCAGCAGGACTAAGCCGCTTCTGGCAAACCAGAGCAGCGCACGGAAACGCCGTTTACCTTCCCGCCGGAGTGGTACCTATTTATCTACTTGCACTTTGACGTGCTTTCGAACTGCTAGGTTGGCAGGAGCTGGGAGGGAGCAATGGGAGCTCACCCCGTCGCGGGGATTCGAACCGCCGACCTTCTCATTGGCAAGTCCTAGGCTCAGTGGTTTAACCCACAGCGCCACCCGCGTCCCTTGCCACTTCCAAGCCCCCCCTGTTGTAAACAAAAATTGCCCTTTCCCCTTATGGGGTATCCAAGAGCCCATATAGAGTCCTTACATAGGTTCCCTATTGGTAGGAGAAAAATAACAGAGGCCAACCAGAGAATATTGAGAAGCAAAGCAGCTAGTAAGCCTGATATTTATTGAACTGTTGCAACAGGGTGCTCCCCTCACCCGCAGGAGAGGAGGAGGACCCAGAACAATGGCGCTCAAGGCCATATATAGACTTTTGAAATTGCCACCCTGTAGATCAAGACCACCCCCAGAAACATCATACATATGTCACAGAAAAGGTGGTCCAAACAGAAATTTGAATGTTGTTTTTCTCCTGTTCTTGTTTATCCCGTCTGGCAGGTTACTTGATTGGATTTCCTGGGGAGCCTGGCCAGTCTTTTGTAGTGATAAATACTTCGTTCCTGGGCCAGGTCACAGGCTCACACCCTATTCATATCTTAAATGTGCCCTTAAGACAGGGTTTGTGAGGAAAGAGACAATGGGGAGGCTTTTCTATTTTGACCTTGCAGAGAAAACATTTGCTCAGTTGAGGAATCAAAATGGTTCCAGGCTGGTCTTCTTGTGCTGATCTATGTACGTGCTTGGTTGGTACACTTACGAACATTTAACATATATCCAAGACCTCAAAATTCCTATCACACCCCCCTATTATTATTTTTCCTGGTGTTGCCACTGCATGCAAAAAGCCTGGCAGCATCTCAGCCTAGGCTTGGATCCATGCCTGTGAACCTGGACAGCTGCTGCCAGCCAGTGCAGGGAATACTGAACTAAATGCGCCAATGGCTCCAACTCGGTGCAAGGAGCTTCCTCAGTTCCGCTGCCGAGCGCTGCATCCGCTCTCGTTTGCAAAGTATTGCAACGGCTGCAAGAAATCTACGTTATTGCATCTTCCCCCCTTTTTTTATATAATATTTATTAAAGTTTCCAATTAATACAACAAAAATAAACATACACAAAAAAGAAATAATAAAAATACAAAAATACATCTTTCCTCCTTTTTAATCTCTTCCTAAGCAGCAAAAAAGAAGCAAGGTCTGTGACGCAATGGGGCGGAGCTCCTAAGTCCCCGCCCCTTCCCATGCTCTTTAATGATTGGCTGTCCTCTTACCCGCTCTCGCGCCTTTCATTCATTCATTCCTCCCTCCCTTTCCCGGGCGGGGGCGGGGACTCGATGACGCGTGTTGCTCATATACATACGGCGCCCAGCGTGCTTTGCGGCAGCCCGCCGGCGCTTCAAACCGGAGCAAAAGCGGCGGGAGTCTTTTCGAGAGGGATCCGGAGCGAAGGAGAGAACGGGGGGACACCATGGAGGGGCTTTAGGTTCTGGTTCAGCTCCGGAGAGCGGCCAGAATCGGCTCGCCCTCACCTGCCTAGCCCTCTGACAGCAGGGCTCCAGCGCCGGCCGCAAGGAACGGTAGCTTTGCGCAGTGGCAGTATCGTAGCCAATGAGGTTAATCCGAGGCGCGATTATTGCTAATTGAAAACTTTTCCCAATACCCCGCCATGACGACTTGAAATATAGTCGGCAATGGCAATTTTTGACAGTCTCTACGGAGACTGAATTTTCGCTTGTTCCCAAAAATAGATTTGATGTCTTAGTGAAAAAAATATCGTGGTCTGTGCAGGTTTCAACTTGGAATCCTAGAGTTGGAAGAGACCCCAAGGGCCATCGAGTCCAACCCCCTGCCAAGCAGGAAACACCATCAGAGCACTCCTGACATATGGTTGTCAAGCCTCTGCTTAAAGACCTCCAAAGAAGGAGACTCCACCACACTCCTTGGCAGCAAATTCCACTGTCCAACAGCTCTTACTGTCAGGAAGTTCTTCCTAATGTTTAGGTGGAATCTTCTTTCTTGTAGTTTGGAACCATTGCTCCGTGTCCGCTTCTCTGGAGCAGCAGAAAACAACCTTTCTCCCTCCTCTATGTGACATCCTTTGATATATTTGAACATGGCTATCATATCACCCCTTAACCTCCTCTTCTCCAGGCTAAACATGCCCAGCTCCCTTAGCCGTTCCTCATAAGGCATCGTTTCCAGGCCTTGGACCATTTTGGTTGCCCTCCTCTGGACACGTTCCAGTTTGTCAGTGTCCTTCTTGAACTGTGGTGCCCAGAACTGGACACAGTACTCCAGGTGAGGTCTGACCAGAGCAGAATACAGTGGCACTATTGTGATGCGTGTTTTGCATGGGAGGCTTATAATTGTTTCTGCAAAAGCTGATTATATTTTTTTGTAACGTCTCCCTGCCTAGATTCCTTCTTTTTCTTCTTTGGCGATCACTTGTAGCCGAGTAAGATTGTCTTCCACAAACACAGTTTGAAAATGAGTCCGTAAGTGACTGGAGGCCAATTCTGGACCCACACGTCCTTCCACAGTGGGGACATTGGTTTCCGGGTGGGAGTTGATCCCGGTGTGGATTTGCCAAGCGTGCCTTCCTCCTAGCACGTTTCTCCCTTGCGTCCTGAGTTCGAGTGTCTTCAAAGCCCAGGAAACCTTTGGTCAAGGCTGTTCTCCAACTGGAGCGCTCACAGGCCAGTGTTTCCCAATTGTTGGTGTTTATACTACATTTTTAAAGATTTGCCTTGAGACAGTCTTTAAGCCTCTTTTGTTGACCACCAGCATTACGCTTTCCATTTTTAGGTTTGCAGTAGAGTACAGTGGTGGGACGCGGGTGGCGCTGTGGGTTAAACCACAGAGCCTAGGACTTGACAATTAGAAGGTCAGCGGTTCAAATCCCCGTGACGGGTTGAGCTCCCGTTGCTCAGTCCCTGCTCCTGCCAACCTAGCAGTTCGAAAGCACATCAAAGTGCAAGTAGATAAATAGGTACCACTCCAGCGGGAAGGTAAACGGCGTTTCCGTGCGCTGCTCTGGTTTGCCAGAAGTGGCTTAGTCATTCTGGCCACATGACCCAGAAGCTGTACACCGGCTCCCTCAGCCAGTAAAGCGAGATGAGCGCCGCAACCCCAGAGTCGGTCACGACTGGACCTAACGGTCAGGGGTCCTTTTACCTTTATCTTAGAGTACAGTGGTACCCTGGGTTACAAACACTTTGGGTTACAGACTCCGCTAACCTGGAAGTGGTACCTCAGGTTACATATGCTTCAGGTTACAGACTCCATTAACCCAGAAATAGTACCTCGGGTTAAGAACTTTGCCCCAGGATGAGAACAGAAATCGTGCTCCAGCGGCAGCAGGAGGCCCCATTAGCTAAAGTGGTACTTCAGGTTAAGAACAGTTTCAGGTTAAGAACAGACCTCCAGAACGAATTAAGTTCATAACCTGAGGTACTACTGTAGTTGCTTTGGAAGACGATCATCAGGCTTCCGCACAACATGACCAGTCCAGCGAAGTTGATGTTGAAGAATCATTGCTTCGACACTGGAGATCTTTGCTTCTTCCAGTACACTGGTATTAGTTCACCTGTCTTCCCAAGTGATGTGTCACATTTTTCGGAGACCCCACTGATGGAATCTTTTGAGGAGCTGGAGATGGCATTTGTAAGTGGTCCATGTTTCACAAGCATGCAGTAAGGTTGGCAGTACAATAGCTTTGTAAACAAACACAGTCATACCTCATGTTAAGTTGGTTTAATGTTGCGTTTTTTTCAGGTTGCGTCCTGCGGCAACCCGGAAATACCGGAAAGGGTTACTTCCAGGTTTCGCCACTCGCGCATGCGCAGACATGCAAAATGACGTCATGCACATGCGCAGAAGCGGCGAGTCGCAACCCGCGTGTGCACCGCTGCGGGTTGCGTTCTTTTCATGTTGTGAATGGGCCTCCAGAATGGATCCCGTTCACAACCAGAGGTACTACTGCATTTTAGTTTCCCTGCCAATGTCCTGGTCTATGGCAGCCCTAGCAGGGGTGGTATCTCTACTGGGATTACGTGATGCTTCTTCTGAGGTAGTTTGTCCATCCTTGGTCCCTACCCTGAACCCAGCTCTCACCTGTGGCTCCTCGAAGCTGTGACAGTACCCACAATCTTGGAACGGCTTCAACTGGTTGGCTCAACCAGGTGAGGGGAGCCCCAGGTGAGGGGAGCTGATGGGTCTCAAACCCTCAGCGAGTTAGGGACCCCCTGCATGTGAATTGGATTGAGACCAAGTGTGGGTCCAAAGGTCAAGAAGGTGGTTTCTGCCCATGCTGTAGACGGAAGTGAGGGGCAGGTGGGGCTTGTCCACTCTGGAAGGGGGTCCATCGGGGAGAAGGAACACACCAATTCTAAACCTCCCTCCATGATCCAGTCGCCCAGTCCTGATCTCACTGACCTTGACAACCGGGAAGGTCAAGGGTGAGACAGGCAGGTCTTAAGCCTCACCAAGTAGTCGGTCCACAACCGGCAAAGCAAAATTGAAATTCCATTGTGGGAGTTGAGGGAGGGCTGTAACTTTTTAATATAGTTATGCGCCCAGATTGTCCGGAGCTTTGGGCTGGGTTGTCATCAATATGCTGATGACACCCAACTCTATCTGTTGATGGACGGCCATCCTGACTCGGCCCCAGACACACTGATCAGATGTTTGGAAGCTGTGGCTGGATGGCTGCGTGGGAGCCAGTTGAAGTTAAATCCGTCAAAGACAGAGGTCCTCTGGCTGGGTTGGGACAACATGGGGTTGGGGGGCCAACTCCTATCTATTGCGGGGGCTCAACTAGTGCCAGCGCCTTCTGTCAAGAGCTTGGGTGTAATCTTTGACACCTCCCTTTCCATGGAGTCACAGCAAAAGTGGCATTTTTCCATCTCCACCGTATCAAGCAGTTGGTCCCTTACCTTTCCTGCCCTGATCTGGCCACAGTGATCCACGCGACGGTCACCTCCAGGCTTGATTATTGTAACTCGCTCTATGTGGGGCTGCCCTTGAAGCTGACCCAGAAACTCCAGCGGGTGCAGAATGCTGCGGTGAGGCTCCTCACGGGGTCTCTGCCATGGGATCACGTTCATCCAGTGCTTTACCAACTGCACTGGCTCCCGGTGGAATACAGGGTCAGGTTCAAGGTGCTGGTTTTGACCTTTAAAGCCCTATGCGGCCTAGGGCCCTCGTACCTACAGGACCGCCTCTCCTGGTATGCCCCACGGAGGACCTTAAGGTCCACAAATGGCAACACCTTGGAGATCCCAAGTCGCAAGGTGGTTAGATTGGTCTCAACTAGGGCCAGGGCCTTTTCAGTACTGGCCCTGACTTGGTGGAACGTGAGACCAGGGCCCTGCGGGACTTGACATCTTTCTGCAGGGCCTGCAAGACGGAGCTGTTCCGCCTGGCCTTTGGTTTGGACTCAGTCTGACCCTTATGTTTCCTTCCCCTTATGGTCTTGATCTATGGGCTACTTTTAAAATGAGGCTGCATTTTAAATTGTATTTTAACCTGTATTTTAAATTGCTTTTCTTTCCTTTTATGTTTTTACTGTAATTGTACTGGTGTTAGCCGCCCTGAGCCCGGCTCTGGCCAGGGAGGGCGGGGTATAAATAAAATTCATTGTTATTATTATTATTATTATTATTGGATGGGGGAGGCTTCTTCCTGAAATCCTGGAGAGCTGCTGCCAGTCCGTGTCTGCAATACTGAACCAAAATGGACCTGTGGTGTAACATAATCTGCCTGACACTAAGGCAAGATTCCTGTGTTCCTCAACTGTGAAACTAATTCAATTTAACCAATTCATTTTATCCTGCACATGCCTTCTCAGAAGTAAGACCGGGTGTTTTAAATGCTGCCTACTCCCAGCTACAGGACTGCAACCTGAAGGTTACATTCTCTCCATCAAGTGGTGGCTGGTTTCCCTCTGGCATGAAAATACCTGCAAATTTGCCCGCACCTGCCCATTAGATCTGCATTTCTGCAGCGTCTGAAATGATGCTTTTAACAGAGGACACAGCAGAACGGTCCCCGTTGTCACTTGTAACGCGAACCATTAATGCACAGCCCTCTTTCTTCCTTCCCCCTCCCGAACCTCAATTAATTTCCATCCCTTTTATCCTCCCGCAGCTGCTGGCAGCGGGAGATGGTGGCGTGCCCGGCCCTGGCAGCGCCAATTACACTGGCCGTTTTCGCTCCTGTACCTTCGCCCTACCTCCAATCAGGCAACAGGCACCGACTCCATTCTGGAACCTGGTGAATGGGAAGCAAAAGCCGGTGCGCTTTTGCAAATTGGCGCAATTTAGAGGACGGTGTGAAAAAGGTGCTGTGTTCCTCCCTGGACCACTGGCTGCTCCATGTGACTGGCTACACGGCTCGCCTCGCGCCTGCGAATGGGGAGGCAGGCAATTTATACACCCATTTCACATTTCCTCACCTAATAGTTTTATGTCTCCGGACAAGCTCCAGTTGTTTCTTTGAGAGCCACTGCTAAGTAGTTTTCTGCCTTCTGCGGGTAAGGTTGAGTCGCAAATTAGCTTTAGTGCAGGGAGGGTGGGGGTGTGGGGAGAGGAAGCTCACACACACACACACACACACACACACACACCACAGGCTACAGAGATGGAAAAATTCAGAAGGAACATCAAGGCAAACCTCAGGGATGTGTGTATTTTAATGGATCCTTAATGGACAACTCTAATGATGTAAAAAGCAGAGACATCACCTTGCCAACAAAGGTCCGTATAGTAAAAGCTATGGTTTTCCCAGTAGTGATGTATGGAAGTGAGAGCTGGACCATAAAGAAGGCTGATCGCCGAAGAATGGATGCTTTTGAATTCTGGTGCTGGAGGAGACTCTTGAGAGTCCCATGGACTGCAAGAAGATCAAACCTCTCCATTCTGAAGGAAATCAGCCCTGAGTGCTCACTGGAAGGACAGATCCTGAAGCTGAGGCTCCAAGACTTTGGCCACCTCATGAGAAGAGAAGACTCCCTGGAAAAGACCCTGATGTTGGGAAAGATGGAGGGCACAAGGAGAAGGGGACGACAGAGGACGAGATGGTTGGACAGTGTTCTCAAAGCTACCAGCATGAGTTTGACCCAACTGCAGGAGGCAGTGGAAGACAGGAGTGCCTGGCGTGCTCTGGTCCAGGGGGTCACGAAGAGTCGGACACGACTAAACGACTAAACAACAACAACAATGATGTATTCGCATCTCGAAAGGGGCCTGTCCATAATAGAGGATGCTGAACTTTATCTTGGTGTGACTTTGATTCTGTCTGCCTCTCCCCTGCAGTAAGGATGGTTGGTGTCAGGAAGAAATACAGAGATACTGCAGGTGAATCGTGGGTGAAGACAGATGTATTGCAGGTGAAAAAGTGTTCTCTAAATAGCTTGGCCACTGCTTCTCTCTCTCTCATTGCAAATGCATCAGAGTGTGCTTTTTAGTCTAAAGGCTTTGCAAGCATAAAAACAAGAAATAGCGTCCGTTATTAAAAAATAATTGCGAAACAGCAGCACAAACAGAGAATCCTTCTTAATTTAAAAGAGCTTGAGCTGAAAGGATTGAGAAGGTGGAGAGGTTTGGAGAAACAGAAAACTCCTTTGCAGACACTGAAAAGACCCCACAGGGGGTCTTCCTGGAGAGAGAATTTCGGACCTGGTGGATATTTTTTCCTGGTGTCTACCAACCTCGATTTGGGTGTCTGGTGTGGATTGTGGGGTGAGGAGACCCAGATGAGGAAGAGGCCTCCTGGGATGATCTGTTCAATACCTGGGTGAATTCACGTGGACCCTTCAGGTGTCTGTTGGTTTATTTATTCCATTTCTACCCCACCTCCAGTAGTGATGTGCGGAAGTGAGAGTTGGACCATCAAGAAGGCTGATCGCTGAAGAATGGATGCTTTTGAATCATGGTGCTGGAGGAGACTCTTGAGAGTCCCATGGACTGCAAGAAGATCAAACCTCTCCATTCTGAAGGAAATCAGCCCTGAGTGCTCACTGGAAGGACAGATCCTGAAGCTGAGGCTCCAAGACTTTGGCCACCTCATGAGAAGAGAAGAGAAGACTCCCTGGAAAAGACCCTGGTGTTGGGAAAGATGGAGGGCGCAAGGAGAAGGGGACGACAGAGGACGAGATGGTGGAACAGTGTTCTCGAAGCTACCAGCATGAGTTTGACCAAACTGCGGGAGGCAGTGGAAGACAGGAGTGCCTGGCGTGCTCTGGTCCAGGGAGTCACGAAGAGTCGGACATGACTAAACGACTAAACAACAACAACACAACTCTAGGATTCTATGTACCTTGCTGTGACCAACTTTCCCATTCTGCCACCTTCGGGGTGATGTTCCTGGACCTTTGGGGCACACCAGCACCCCTTTCTCCTTGACGCTGCCTGTCTGGGAAGCCAAGATTTCCCTCCGCCTCACCCGCTGGGGAAGTATCATAAACCGTTTTCTTTTCAGCCCCCACCTGCCACTGATTCCGCCCGCACATCGACGAGAATGCGGAGAATTATTTCAACTTAATGTCAGCATTAATCACCCAGGAGCTAACGACGCATTGATGGGATTAGTAATTCCCCCCCCCCGACATGTAATTCAATTAAACACCTCCACTTGTTTCTTTTTTCCATTTAAATAAATTAAGTCTTCCCCATCTCCTGCCAAAACACCGATGTAAAGGTTAAGCCGAAGAGGGAGGGCGGAGCGGGTCGCAGACAGAGCAGCGCCGAATTTTGCTGTCCCGTTTTTCATCCCCGACAGAGCGAAGGGAACCGGTGCTCAGTGGCGTAGCGTGGGTTGTCAGCACCCGGGCAAGGCAAGTAATTTGCGCCCCCTAACCCGTGGATTTGCGCCCCCTAACCCTAACCCCCAGATGTTGCGCCCGGTGCGGCCGGCCCCCCTGCACCCCCCACGCTA
The DNA here is from genome assembly GCF_964252035.2 of Podarcis erhardii. Taxonomy (NCBI): domain Eukaryota; kingdom Metazoa; phylum Chordata; class Lepidosauria; order Squamata; family Lacertidae; genus Podarcis; species Podarcis erhardii. Next base: position 90,336,273 of record NC_138511.1, read on the forward strand.
CGCCACTGCCGGTGCTAACCGGAGATCAGCTGCAAATTTTGAGCTCAGACAGCAGATGGGTGGGTAGGAAACTCACCAGACTCTCGCAGCAAAAGCGAGGAGCCCTTTGTAGCCGGAGGGCCGCATCTGCCTCTGCGTGAACTTCCAGGGGCCAGATGTCAGGGATGGGCGTGGCCAGGGGCAAAAGTGGGCGGGGCAGCAGGCGAGAACTTCATCCCTGCAGAGTAGGCTGGTTTCTGCACTCACATCTGTATCCTGAATCCAACCTCAAAAGAGTCACGGTCAAAGATCGAGGACACATCCCAGCTGGCAAATTCACCCAAAGCAGGGTGGGTGAGCGGTGCCTATCTTGATGACCTTGGGAGACCAGGGTTCGAATCGCCACTCAGCCATGACAGTCAGTGGGTGACCTTGGGCCAGTCGAAGCCTCTCAAACTCAAATACTTTGCAGGGCTATTGCCAGGACACAATGGGGAGAGAGAGTACCTTGAGACCGAAGGATAGGTGGGGTTGTTGTTTAGTCGTTTAGTCGTGTCCGCCTCTTCGTGACTTGCACTTTGACATGCTTTTGAACTGCTAGGTTGGCAGGAGCAGGGACCGAGCAACGGGAGCTCACCCCGTCGTGGGGATTCGAACCACTGACCTTCTGATCGGCAAGTCCTAGGCTCTGTGGTTTAACCCACAGCGCCACCCACGTCCCAACATCAAAATCTATAAGACGTTAAAAACATAAAGTCAAACTATCAATTAAAATACAACTTAAAATCAGATTAAGATCAAAACAAAAGTAAATCGGATGGCAACCTACAAATTTTAACTATAGGGGGTGGGACATTGAGTGCTGACCAGGCCCAACAATTTGTGCTGCTCTTATATGTGCCAGTGGGAAGCGTTAGGGAGGCCACTTGCATGTAGGGTCTTATAAAAGGATCTTGTAAAAGGAAGGGGGGGGTCAGACTTTGCAGCGGGTTCAGCTGGATGACCTTTGGGGTCCCTTCCAACTCTTATGATTTTGTGATTCCAGCCTGGTAGAAATACTCAGAGTGTCAGATAGGGCCAGCCAGGAGTGTCTGGCCTGGGAAGGGGACCAGAGAGAGAGGACTTGGTTCCCCCTGAGGGAATGGGTTTCCCAAACCCAAAACTGACTGTGCAGGCAGTTTGAAATCCCTAGTTTTCCTTAGCTAAAATGCTTTAACTTGAGCTCTTGAGCCAAAAACCCAGCTGTATAAACAAGTGCTCAGAGCCCTCTCCTTTATCAGTTTGTGACGGCAAGGGTGGCCTTGACTGTACCAGTAGAACAGGGAAGACATGTCTGTGCCTTATCTCATATCCTGACCGCAAAGATGCACAGACCTAGTCTGGGAACAGCGCCAGAGGGTGTTCTTGGAGATGGTGACCTCTTGCTCCAAGATAAGAGTAGGAACAGAAAGATCCTTTTATGGTCAGAAGGGCAGGAAGGAATATCCTTTTATGGTTAAGAGTGCTGGAGCAGGAATATCTGTGATGTCAACCTGCGTGGATAGGCTGACATGGCTGGATTCCCGGGGAAGGAGGGAGAGGGTGCCTGGAGGATATATATACTGATGAAATTTCTCATTTATTTGGACTTGATGTGGACTGACCACACAGGTGCCTTTCTGCTGTTCTGGAGAGCAGAAATAAAGAACTCTTTCTCTGAACCAGCCCTTGGTGTCATTTGACTTCCTTCCTCCTGTCCGGGAGCAATGCAGACCCAATCGGCGAACTCCAATAAGGCTACACCCTCACCCTCCTGGGGGTCAGGGAGTAGATGGGGTCTTGACCCACTTGCCCCGTGTAATTTCCAGTCTTTTTTTTTTTTTACGTGTAGGTGGCAGAAAGGCAAGAGTTTCGGTTCCCATCTTTTTATTAAGATTCAGAGCCGTTGCAAAAGAAAAACAAGAAAGACAACGGTTTTGGTTGTAACGTACAGTATACATGTATATTTTTATATATAAAATAAATAGTAAGAAAATATATCTTTTAATAAAAATAACATCAAATCACCACTGGCCATGGAGGACGCGGGATAACAAAGAACAAATAAATTATTATTACTTTTATAATGAAGCTTATCACTACTTTAACGGTCTTCGAGACAATCAATTATTTGTCCTGACTTTTCTGCGGCCATGAGCCCACCTTGGAAGATTTTCCTGTGCAGTTTATTTCAGTGGGATTCAGGAAATGAGAAATATTATTCTTCGTGCCTTATGAGGTTCTCCCCATTTTATGCTCACAACAACCCTGCGAGGTAGCCAGGGTAGTCTTTCTGAACCCCCCTGCCATTTGCCAAATTGTCATTATTGGCCACAGTCTGCAGTTTGTTTTCTCTACAGCAGCTTCGACCAAGCTAAATCCAAAAGGTGCCTAGGTTGGGAGAAAGCTGCTCTAGAGTAATACTATTTTAAGTGGATTCCTCTGAAGTAAGAAGACGGTGGATTTGCTGCCAAAACAATTTAGCAAAATATCGCAGCCTTTGATTTTGCTCCAAAAACCAGGTTTGAATTCTGGATTTGCTGATGCAATTCCGATGGTGTGTGCAAAGCATAAGTCCTTCCAGCAGGGGGCAGCCTGGCTTGTCCGTTCCAAGAGAGAGAGAGAGAGTCCTCTTAAACCACTTTTGAAATAATAGCTATTCTGGGCAAACAGACGCAGATGCATGAATAAATAACATTTTTATGAACGCGCTGCACTTTAAATAATGATTCCCCTTTCCCCCTCCTCCCTCTTGAACTTGTTAATTCCAGGACCAAGGAAATTAAAATAAATGACATAGTTTATTTTCTGCAATAGAGTTCCGTCAGGATTTGCAAGCGCTCGTTGGGCAATATTGCTTTTCTCTTGCCGGAAGAGAATTGCATCTGGAATGCATCTTGGTCCGGGTGTGGAAGGCTGCTGGCAAATGCTTTGCAGGCAGGCGTTGAAACTTCGCAAATCCGAAAGGATGCAGGCATGCTTGTGCCAGGGGGTTTGTGGTCCAGGCTGGCTGCGAAGGATGGGATTTGTGGTCTAGAACGGCTGGAGGGCTGTTGAGTGGGGAAGTCAAACACTTGGTCCAAATCTGCAGGCGGAAGCATTGTGATGAATGAGGGCGGGTGGTCTTCCAGTTCCAGCTGGTCGTTTTGGGGAAATAGTGGGATAAAGAGGTCCTGGGTTGGCACAATTGGGTCGAGCTGGGTCTCAGTCAGAGGAGGGGGGTGGGTGCTGGTGGTGCTGGGCGATTTGCCTTATATCTCTGTTCAAGAAACTATATAGATGCAGGCCCATAGCTACTTCTAGACACTCTGGAGATTGCTGGGATGGAGAGAGAGAGAGAGAATATATGAGAACGAGAGCATCTGTATACCTATCACAACAATTGGCCTTGCCAGGCATGTCTTGGAAATTCCGTAATAAAATAATGCCAAACCATCTATTAAATTATGCCAACTTATGTCTATGCAAGGGACGCGGGTGGCGCTGTGGGTTAAATCACAGAGCCTACGGCTTGCTGATCAGAAGGTTGGCGGTTCAAATCCCTGCGACGGGGTGAGCTCCCGTTGTTCGGTCCCTGCTCCTGCCAACTAGCAGTTCAAAAGCACGTCAAAGTGCAAGTAGATAAATAGGTACTGCTCCGGCAGGAAGGTAAACGGCGTTTCCGTGCACTGGTCTGGTTCGCCAGAAGCGGCTTAGTCATGCTGGCCACATGACCCGGAAGCTGTACGCCGGCTCCCTCGGCCAATAAAGTGAGATGAGCGCCACAACCAGAGTCGTCCACGACTGGACCTAACTGTCAGGGGTCCCTTTACCTTTACCTTTTATGTCTATGGAATAAAAAGATGCCAAATCATATTAAAATTGTTTGGATGTTCTGGTCCTTGTTGAAATCTGAAATTATGAGCACAGTGGAACCTTGGTTCTTGAACTTGATCCGTTCCGGGAGTCCGTTTGACTCCTGAAACCGTTCGAGAACCAAGGCGTGCCTTCCAATTTGTTGCAGGAGCTTCCTGTACTCAAGCGAAAGCCGTGTCGATGCTTGGCTTCTGGAAAGTGTTTGAAAACTGGAACACTTTTGGCGTTTGGGAGTCGATTTGTTCATCAACTAAGCTGTTCGAGAACCAAGGTTCCACTGTAATTTTCTCCATTACAGTTATATTGCGCCCTGTGTGAGTCAACCATTGCAATGTTGTTCTGGGGTCAACTATTTGTTGTTTAAGTTACAGATAGGTAGCCGTGTTGGTCTGCCATGGTCAAAACAAAATAAAAAAAATTCCTTCCAGTAGCACCTTAAAGACCAACTGAGTTAGTTCTAGGTATGAGCTTTCGTGTGCATGCACATGCACACGAAAGCTCATACCTAGAACTAACTCAGTTGGTCTTTAAGGTGCTACTGGAAGGAATTTTTTTTATTTTATTTGTTGTTTAGTCATTTAGTTGTATCCGACTCTTCGTGACCCCCTGGACCAGAGCACACCAGGCCCTCCTGTCTTCCACTGCCTCCCACAGTTTGGTCAAACTCATGCTGGTAGCTTCGAGAACACTGTCCCACCGTTTTGTCCTCTGTCGCCCCCTTCTCCCTATGCCCTCAATCTTTCCCAACATCAGGGTCTTTTCCAGGGAGTCTTCTCTTCTCATGAGGTGGCCAAAATTCTGTTATTCTATTTGCAAGGCTCCCCACTCTATCCAACCCTCAAAGCTTTTCCCAGCCCCCCCCCTTTGCCGGTCCTGTCTCGCACCCTGATGAAATCCACCAGGATTAAATTGTTGGTAAAGTAATAAATATTTTTTTTTTTTTAAAAAATGAAATCCAACGGGCTCTCACCTGGACATTTGTGGTGTTAAACGTCTGAAGCTTTTCCTTAAATTCCTGCAGGTGACTGGAGGCTCTGTGATCCGAAGGCTTATGCTTTATCTGAATGAGAGAAGGGGATGTGGTTTAGAAATTCCCCTTCCTGGTGGAACTGGGGGCAGCATGGGTGAGTGGGACAATAAGGGGCTGAGAAACTACTTACGCAGTTTGCGAGTCTCCCTTGGAGGGGCATCAAGTACTCCTCCAACACGGGCTTGACGATTTTGGCAGACACAGTCTGGCTGTGGTTCCGCAGGACGGAGATAACCAAGTCGAGCTTCATCGCCAAGGCTTCTCGTTTATCCCATATCTGTCAAAAGAAGAGAGCTCAAGTGCTACCTTGTTGTTGTTTCTGCCTGGCGTGGCAGGGAGTTCCACAGTCTAACCGCATGCTGTTTAGTGGTTTCTTTCGTGTGAATCTCCCAGCAGGATGTCCACAAGTTCTCATGTTATGTGAGAGGTAGGAAAATTTCTTCCTCTCTCTCCACTTTGCCCGTGTCGTGTATAAATTCATAAACTGCTGTCTCGTCTGCCTCTCTTCTCCTCTGAAATGTCCCAAACGCTGCAACGTTCCCTCACTGAGGAGTCTCTTGGTGGCTTTGGTTGCCTGGGTTATGACTATTTGTGGCCAAAATAGGCTTCCCCAAATCTCTCTTGGGACACGGGTGGCGCTGTGGGTTAAACCACAGAGCCTAGGGCTTGCCGATCAGAAGGTTGGCAGTTCGAATCCCCACGACTGAATGAGCTCCTGTTGCTTGGTCCCTGCTCCTGCCAACCTAGCAGTTCAAAAGCACGTCAAAGTGCAAGTAGATAAATAGGTACCACTCCGGCGGGAAGGTAAACGGTGTTTCTGTGCGCTGCTCTGATTCGCCAGAAGCGGCTTAGTCCTGCTGGCCACATGACCCAGAAGCTGCACACCGGCTCCCTCGGCCAATAAAGCGAGATGAGTGCCGCAACCCCAGAGTCGGCCACGACTCTGGACCTAATGGTCAGGGGTCCCTTTACCTTTTACCTAAATCTCTCTTAGATACATTTCCCTGCATCTAAACGAGGACACCCCACCCGTCTCGGGTCCTGGCTCTCTCTGCCATGGCAGGCAGTGTGTGGGGCAGAATGGGGCTCATGCGCGTTGCTTCCCCACCCCCAAGGAAAAGAGGGGCTCACTCACGTTGTGCAGAGATGCTTTGGGCCACCTGAGATGCTCCCCAGAGCAGTTCATCCATGGCTGAGACTCTTTCCTCAAGTCCTCCTGGAATGACAAGGCACAGAAGCAAAGTTAGGGCCTCCTTGACGACATGCCGGGATCAAAACAGGTCACAGAATCCTGGGGTTGTAGAGATGGAAGGGACCCCAAAGGTCATCCAGTCCAACCCCCAGCAATGCAGGAATTATGCAGGTCGGTGGCACGATGCTGTCAGGAGAATAGGGCATATTTCGACATGCAGTGGTACCTTGGTTTACGAGCACATTCTGTACATCTGGAGGTCCGTTCGTAAACCAAAATAGGTCGTAACCCAAGGCACGCTTTTGCCAATGGGGCCTCCCCCAAAAATGTGTTCATAATCCAAAAAAAATTGTTCATAATCCAAAAAAAGTTCGCAAACTGGGACACACGCTTTCGGTTTTGACGTGTTCGTAATCTAAAACCTATGCAAACCAGACTGTTCGCAAACCAAGGTACCACTGTATTCTCCCAAACTGGTTTGAGTCCATATCCTGAGATCAGTTTTGTAATTTTTGACCTGGCAATATATCGCGAATCATGATGTGTGTGTCTGCGCTATGCAAAAATCGTGATGTGGGGAAAACCGTGAAGCTTCTGCATAGCTCCATCCTTATTTCGGACACTGTGATTAATCGATATCTTGCAATGTTTAGCTGGTGATCTATCGCAATGTTGAAAACCAGATATCGCCCAGCCCTGCAGGTGAATTCTCCTTCCTCAACCTGGGTGCTTTCAAAACCTTTGGGGTTACGGCAGCCTGCCTTGTAGGTTGTTTGGCATCATGCCTTCCTTAACACACATTTGTTTAAAAACCCTTTATGAAAACATAAGAACCTCTATTTAAATGACAAGCAGGTTTAAGGCGGGGATAAGCCACTAATTGGATTTTTCTTGGTGGCTGCACATAGGGTTATATTGCTACATTCTGGAAGGGCTTAAGAGGTGAGGAAATGGGAGCAAGAGAGGGTGGCATATCACCCTTACAGAAAAGAACAAAACGAAAACGGTGCGCAAATTGAGACTGGCAAGCGGATCAAAGCAGAAAGGCACCTTTGCAAGAGAATTTGGGAGCTTCTGCAATGCAGTCTCGAACCCACTACCCTGACGTTTAGGGTTTCATGCTCTGCCGACGTACCTATCCTAGGTGGGTTTATGCTAGCTTGTGAATCGCTTGATGATAAAAGGTTTTGTAGATGGGTACTGGGATAAGTTGAATGTGCTGTGGGTTAAACCACAGAGCGTCTTGGGCTTGCCGATCGGAAGGTCGGCGGTTCGAATCCGTGCGACGGGGTGAGCTCCCGTTGCTCGGTCCCTGCTCCTGCCCACCTAGCAGTTCGAAAGCACGTCAAAGTGCAAGTAGATAAATAGGTACCGCTCTGGCGGGAAGGTAAATGGCGTTTCCGTGCGCTGCTCTGGTTTGCCAGAAGTGGCTTAGTCCTGCTGGCCACATGACCCGGAAGCTGTACGCCGGCTCCCTCAGCCAGTAAAGCGAGATGAGCACCGCAACCCCAGAGTCGTTCGTGACTGGACCTAATGGTCAGGGGTCCCTTTACCTTTACCTTACTGGAAGAAGCTGAATGTGTGGGGATGTATGTTTTCATAATGTATTTTGGGGTTCTCCATGGGTGAGGCCAGTCATTCAATCTCAGCCTATCCTACCTCCCAGGGGATTAAACAAGGAGGTGCAGAAGAGCCACCTTGAGCTCTCTGGAGAAAACAGAGGGGTGCAAATCACATAAGAAACAAATAATTCATCCTACTTACGTATTTGTACGTAAGTTCTTTGAAGGCCTTCGTCGCTTTCGGGGGCGAGAAGTCGCCGAAGAAGCACCAGTTGATGGAAGCTCCATCCGCCCGATCGATTTCCAGAAACAAAATCACGGCTGCGGCTGCCAGCAGAATCCGCTTCACAGGAGCTGAATCGAGAGAAGTGGGAGATGAAGGTTGTCCCTCAAACCAGGAATGACATTGCAAAATTAAGGAATGTTAGAAGGTTGTTGGAATGAAGTAATGTGGTTTTAGCAGAAATGATATAAAAGATTAGGTTAAAATTCATTTTTTAATTGGTGAAAGACGTGAATTACAGTATATTACGATAAAGTATTAGGATAAAAACAAAGTTGGAAAGGATTTGCTGAAACATCTAATTGAACTAGAATACAAAAAAGGGAGGTGTGAGGAGGTCAAGGAAATAAGCAAAAGAAAGAAAGTTATGTAAAGGCTTGACTTGTTTTTCTTTTCTTGTTAATTGTTTGTGTTTTTTCTGTCTTTTTTATTTTTCTTTTTTTGTCTTTTTATTCTTTATCTATGTAATTTTCAAAATTTGAATAAATACTATTTTTTTTAAAAAAAGGAATGACATCGCCCACCCTCTTCCCACAGAATTCCCGATATCCCATTGTTCTAAAAGCTTTGTAAACAGACTCCCAGTTTACAGGACTGCTGCCTTTTTGCATAGCCAAAGCTCAGGGCTGGTGGGAATTGTAGTCCGGTAACAATTGGAGGGCACCAGCTCCCCCTCCTAATCCCGGGAACTGTAGTTTGATAAGGGCACTGAGAGATACTGGGAGATTCTGGGAGAGGAATGGGGGGGGGGTTGTCTCCTAACAACTCTCGGCACCCTTATCAAACTACAGTTCCCAGGATTTCCCCCCAGAGGTTGTGGACGGTCCTTCCTTGGAAGTTTCTGAGTAGAGGTTGTGTGGCTCTCTGTCAGGGATCCACCCCCCCAGCTGAGATTCCTGCATTGCAGCGGGTTAGACTAGATGACACTTGGGTGCCCCTTGCAATATATCTATGATTCTGTGATTCTCTGGCGGAAGAATCCATGCCTCTTTACACTGGTGTCACAGCATTTTAAGTGGAATAATAGTAATAATAATAATTTATTTATTATTAATGCCCCGCCCATCTGCCTGAGTTTCCCCAGCCACTCTGGGCGGCTCCCAATCAAATGTTAAAAACAGTACAGCATTAAATATTAAAAACTTCCCTAAACAGGGCTGCCTTCAGATGTATTTTAAAGATAAGATAGCTGCTTATTTCCGTCACATCTGAAGGGAGGGCGTTCCACAGGGCGGGAGCCACTACCGAGAAGGCCCTCTGCCTGGTTCCCTGTAGCTTTGCTTCTCGCAGTGAGGGAACTGCCAGAAGGCCCTCAAAGCTGGACCTCCGTGTCTGGGCAGAACGATGGGGGTGGAGACGCTCCTTCAGGTATACTGGGCCTTTGAGGCCGTTTACGGCTTTCAAGGTCAGCACCAACGCTTTGAATTGTGCTCGGAAACATACTGGGAGCCAATGCAGATCTCTCAGGACCGGTGTTATGTGGTCTCGGCGGCCGCTCCCAGTCCCCAGTCTAGCTGCCGCATTCTGGATTAATTGCAGCTTCTGGGTCACCTTCAAAGGTAGCCCCACGTAGAGCACATTGCAGTAGTCCAAGCGAGAGATAACTAGAGCATGCACCACTCTGGCTAGATAGTCTGTGGGCAGGGAGGGTCTCATCCTGCATACCAGATGGAGCTGGTAGACAGCTGCCCTGGACACAGAATTGACCTGTGCCTCCATGGACAGCTGTGAGTCCAAAATGACTCCCAGGCTGCACACCTGGTCCTTCAGGGGCACACTTGCCCCATTCAGGACCAGGGAGTCCTCCACACCACACCACCCTCTGTCCCTCAAGAATGGTCCTTCTGTCTTGTCAGGATTCAACCTCAATCTGTTAGCCGCCATCCATCTTCCAACCGCCTCAAGACACTCACACAGGACCTTCACCGGTTCCGATTTAAAAGAGAGGTAGAGCTGGGTGTCATCTGCATACTGATGAACACCCAGCCCAAACCCAGAACACCCAGTGGAAGGTGTGCGGATGCAACCCTAAGGCCTTTTGTTCTTGGGAGAAATCAGATGCCCTCTCTCTCAATCCTTCAGCCTCATCTGCAAAGCTTTTAAGAACCACCTGAATGGCCTCCCTCGGGACGTTGTGGACTCTGCTTCCTTGGCGGTTCTTGAGCAAAGGTTGGAGGGCCATCTATCATGGATGCTTCAGTTGAGATTCCTGCATCGCGGGGGGTTGGGCTGAATGACCCCAGGGGTCCCTTCCACTTCTATGATTTTATGATTCCCTGCCCTTTGGCGATGGCATTTGAAGGCAATCACTTTGTTTCCGCACCCGGAACCCGTTCCAAAGCAATTCCACGCTGAGCTGGGACCTGCTCAGTGCAGATTCATATGCTCCTTAATCACACAGCCGTTTGCAGCCAGATTCCTCTCTGCTTTGCATCCTTGGGTTTATAGTTCCTGAAAGGCCACTAATCTGTGTCATTATGGAATCACAAACAGCTCTGGTGTTGTGCCCTGAGCCAGGCGGCTTGGCTTTGTGTGAGATCTAAAGGAACGCCAGGGAAGGCCTGCCGTTAATGGCTCCCAGCGCAGACATGGGTTGACTTGGGACATTAATATCCCCCTTGCAGGCTGGTAATTAAAAATCCCACTTGGGTTTACCGGCATCTTAAACCGACACCGTATTTTCTCAAAGGAGGGTGTGTGTCTCGGGAGGCAGGGATGAGGTTTGGCTTGAGCCGGGGCAAAACCCAGTCCTCCAAAATGCGGCGAGGGCAGAATCCTGACCGCCACTAATTGACGCTAAACACAGCGGATGGCGTTGCTCACGAATGAAATTGGTAGGGAGTCTCACATTGTTGCCGCGTTTAATGGAGCCTGGCAGGCGTTTTGATAATCCGGGGGTGGGAGAAGAGAAGGAAGATGGCGAGGTGGGGAATAGCTGGAAGGTGAATTGTTTTCCCGAGGCAGCGAGGGAGTCGATTAAGCAACAGGGGCGCCAACTATAGCAGGCCCTCAGCACCCACATCACAGTGCCCCCCCCCATGTAACTTTTGGTGCCTTGCAAAGCCACCAGAAATCAGGCTCTAATACCTTATGAATAATAATAATATTATTATTTTTAGTTATACCCTGCCCTTCCCAGTTCAAAAACTGGGCTCAGGGCGGCTAACACCAAATTTAAAACACTTTAAAACACTTAATTATAAAGCGGCATAAAATACGGTATAAAAACCATGAATAACAATAAAATTCAAAAATAATCAATCAGATAATCCCCAGGGCTAGCTGGCTGAATTAGTCCTACTTGGGCCAGCGAGGAGACCAGGGGAGGATTAGCTGTGGGGTCTCAGAGCAGGGTCTTCATAAAAGGGGAGGGGGAGGGAAGAGAAGGGAAATAAAAGATCAGGCTGAATTCAAATTAAAGGCCAGGTGGAATAGCTCTGTCTTACAGGCCCGGCAGAAGGAGGTTAAATCCTGCAGGGCCCTGGTCTCCTGGGACAGAGCATTCCACCAGGTCGGAGCCATCACTGAGAAGGCCCTGGCCCTGGTGGAGGGTAGTCTGACTTCCGACTTCCTTAGGGCCTGGGACCTCGAAACTATGATTATTCATGGACCTTAAGGTCTTCTGCGGGGCAGACCAGGAGAGGTGGTCCCGTAGATATGAGACCTTGGACAGCATCTCTGAGGCCTTGTGAGACCAGAAGCAGAGGCACAGCAAGGTCTGCTGTTTTTCAGGAAGGTTGCCCAGAGTTCTTTAGCTTTTTTAGGATACCCCAAAGTTCCTGCGGATCGCACAAATCCAACCGACGGTCACATAAAACCATGTCAGCACTGCACGTCAGCGTTGTGAGCCAATCACACCAATCACGAAAATCCGCCCTCCGGGGTTGTGAGCACCACAATGCCAATCCGCTTGGGGGGATTTTGTCACACACACACCCCAGCCGTGACACCTGGGGCGGACCACCCCCCACCCCCTTTGCAACACCCCAGACCAGAAGTCAGGTTCCGAGGCTGCGGGGCCCGTGATGTCATGATGTCATGTCAAGACATCGCAGAATGCTGGGCTCCCATAACCTGGAGCCCAAGACGGCAGTGGAAGGGGTAAAAGGGGGTCATCACTGAGAGTGACCCTTTCAAATGCTTCTTTGGTTTCTTTTGCACAGTCCTCTTTTTAGCCACGATTCCTGCTTGACAGGGGGATGGGCTCGATGGCCTTTGGGTGTCCCTCCCTGCTGTGCCGTCCCGTGACGCTAATTCCCCTGTGGTTGGTTATAACCACAGGCCAAATCCCATACCCATTTCAAGGGCTGGTTTGCTCGCCTCCAGAGGATGATTTCCAGAAACTGGTTTTCCCTTCTGTGAAATGGGTGTAATAACAAAACTGGCGTTCAGAGGCATTTACTGGCTCCAGCTGTGGAGGCAGAGCCCAGCTGCTATGGCTAGTAGTGCCTGAGAACCTCCGTGAGATGGGGAGAAGCAGGGTTTTTTGGGGGGAGGATGACCTGCAAACTGTTACAGACTCTCCCTGGGATTGCAAAGCTGCAAATCAATGCACTGGAGGTCTTTAGTGTGAATGAGGGACTGTGGGGCAAGCCAGCCTGGAAATAGACCCCCGTTTCTGCAGACCTTAGGGCTTGAAGCAACCACTTTATCCTCCTCAATACTCCTGCCGATCCACCTTCCTCGCGGCAGAAAGCCCATTGCACCTTGCCCGGGTGAGCGTGGCTTTCAGCGACAAGGAAGAATAATAGCTTTCTGTTGCCTTCATGACAGCCTTTTAAAATCTGAAGAGCATCATTAAACGGGCTGGGCACATAATCGCCTTTCCCTTCCTAAGCCAAGCGTCGCCAGGGGCTCCAGCCTCCTCTGCTAAACCCCTGATCCTACTGGGTGCTCCCGTCTCCGACTTGCGGTTTTGGTCGCCTCCAACTTCCTTAAAACTCAGCGCGTGGAAAGGAGGGTGCCCACCAGCTGCGACGGCGCATGTGGGGCAGCAGAATTAATTGGTGCGCTTTGCATGGGCTGCTGCTGCTGTGGCTAATCCAGTTCTTCGAAGGCGAGCGGGCGCCTTTGGGAAAAAGCATTGCGTGGTGAGTCATAGACTCATAGACTGGGAGACCCCAACGGTCCTGCAATGCAGGAACCACAGCTAAAGAATCCCTGGCCTTTGTTAGAAAACCCAAAAAACTCCAAAGAAGCCTAGATAGTGCACTTGGTTCGAACATAAAAAGGTAAAGGACCCCTGGACAGTTAAATCCAGTCAAAGGCAACTATGGGGTTGCGGCGCTCATCTCGCTTTCAGGCCAAGGGAGCCGGCATTTGTCCACAGACAGCTTTCCGGGTCATGTGGCCAGCAGGACTAAACCACTTCTGGCGCAGCAGGACACCGTGACGGAAACCAGTGTGCACGGAAACACCGTTTTACCTTCCCACCGCAATGGTACCTATTTATCTACTTGCACTGGTGTGCTTTCAAACTGCTGGGTTGGCAGGAGCAGGGACCGAGCAACGGGAGCTCACCCCGTCGCGGGGATTCGAACCGCCGACTTTCTGGTCAGCAAGCCCAAGAGGCTCAGTGGTTTAGGCCACAGCGCCACCCGCATCCCTGGTTCGAACTTGGTGCAGATAACGCCAAGGTTGTAGGTTTGATCCTCATAAGGGACATTTTCACATTCCTGCATTGCAGAGGCCTGGACTAGATGATCCCTGGTCTCCCTTCCAAATCTACAATTCTATGATTCTATAATTCTATGAAGGAGAGCTGTACTTCTTCTGAAAGAAAGGAGGGCAGGAGCTTCCATGAAATTGCCTGCCCACTGCTAGATCCTGGACTAAACAGCTCACGGGGTCATGACTTGCTGTGGATTTCTCTTTACATTATTTTTGCAATTGAAACCTCTGCGTATAAACCGGCAGGTGCCAACAATGCTTTGCAATTTGCCCTCTTTTGCCCTCGTTTCTTTTTGGAGGAGGGTAACGTGCAACTGAAAGCAATGACAAACATCCCCTTGCCAGCAAAGGTCCGTATAATTCAAGCTCTGGTTTTCCCAGTAATGATGTATGGAAGTGAGAGCTGGACCATCAAGAAGGCTGATCGCCGAAGAATGGATGCTTTTGAATTCTGGTGCTGGAGGAGACTCTTGAGAGTCCCATGGACTGCAAGAAGATCAAACGCATCCATTCTGAAGGAAATCAGCCCTGAGTGCTCACTGGAAGGACAGATCCTGAAGCTGAGGCTCCAAGACTTTGGCCACCTCATGAGAACAGAAGACTCCCAGAAAAGACCCTGATGTTGGGAAAGATGGAGGGCCCAAGGAGAAGGGGATGACAGAGGACGAGATGGTGGGACAGTGTTCTCAAAGCTACCAGCATGAGTTTGACCCAACTGCGGGAGGCAGTGGAAGACAGGAGTGCCTGGCGTGCTCTGGTCCAGGGGGTCACGAAGAGGCGGACACAACTAAATGACTAAACAACAACAATATGCAACTGCTGCTCTAACCAAAATGGCGTCGCTCATGCTCTGTTTAGAAAGTTCAACCGCAATGTCCCTGAGTTTGATGAAGTGGAAGGGTAGCGTTCCCCATAACTGGTGTCCTTCAGAGGTTCTGGACTACAACTTTCACCACCAGCTGATGGGAATTGCAGTCCAAAACCTCTGTATTCCACCAGCAGGAGACTGACTGTGTTAGTAAGATCAGGCGCTCACCCTCACTTTGTTTTTTAAACCGGGATAAGCAATCCTATCCAGAAGAGTTTTCTCCATTCGCTAGACAACAAAATTCACTTTTAAATGACTGGAGATGATGAGCCCAGGGTGTGTGATCTGAAATTGCCAGGGATTTATGATTCCCATGGGTGGGGGCCATCTGATTATTCTTCGAGGGATTGTGTGTTTCTTATCTCTGAGCAGTGTCTTTCTTTCCCTCTGTTTAAGACACTTGAACAAATGGGGATTGTTATTATGCGATTAATATTTGAAGGGCTGTTACCTCTTGATCAACGGTGCGGAGATAGCAAAAAAACAAAACACCCCGGATCTGATGGTGTAAACAGGCTCTGATTAAAGAAGCGGGAAAGGCACGCCAATTTGGAGAACGAGCGTTTCCCCGACCCCTTTCAACGCCCGGCCAGGGGGATGCGATCACAGTTTGCCTTCGCGTTGATGCCAGGATGAAAGGGGGGGGGCGCTGAGTCACTGAAAGCCAGCGGGGACCACTTGCTTTCATCTCCTTTCAGAAGGACGCAGAACTCAAAGCGAGTTCAAGCTGATTAAACTGGGTGTTCTCTGCTGTTTTTCAAAAACCATGGCTCCAGCTGTGTTGCTTTCTGGTTGCTGTGGACTACACCACCCATCACTACTGGGAAAACCATAGCTTTTACTATACGGACCTTTATTGGCAAGGTGATGTCTCTGCTTTTTAAGATGCTGTCTAGGTTTGCCATCACCTTTCTCCCAAGGATCAGGCGTCTTTTAATTTTGTGGCTGCTGTCACCATCTGCAGTGATCATGGAGCCCAAGAAAGTAAAATCTTTCACTGCCTCCATTTCTTCCCCTTCTATTTGCCAGGAGGTGATGGGACCAGTGGCCATGATCTTCATTTTTTTGATGCTGAGCTTCAGACCATATTTTGCGCTCTCCTCTTTCACCCTTTTTCTTTCACCTCTTTCACTCTTTTCCCCAGTAGTGATGTATGGAAGTGAGAGCTGGACCACAAAGAAGGCTGATCGCTGAAGAATGGATGCTTTTGAATTCTGGTGCTGGAGGAGACTCTTGAGAGTCCCATGGGCTGCAAGAAGATCCAACCTCTCCATTCTGAAAGAAATCAGCCCTGAGTGCTCACTGGAAGGACAGATCCTGAAGCTGAGGCTCCAAGGCTTTGGCCACCTCATGAGAAGAGAAGACTCCCTGGAAAAGACCTTGTTGTTGGGAAAGATGGAGGGCAGAAGGAGAAGGGATGACAGAGGACGAGATGGTGGGACAGTGTCCCAGCATGACTCTGACCCAAGTGCGGGAGGCAGTGGAAGACAGGAGGGCCTGGCGTGCTCTGGTCCAGGGGGTCACGAAGAGGCGGACACGACTAAACGACTAAACAACAACAACACAACACCCATCATCCACAACTGTTGGTCATGCTGGGTTGGAGGGGGACTGTTGGGATTTGGAATTTCTCAAGGTCATTGGCTACCTGTGGCAAGGCCTAGTATGATGGAACAGTAGAGGTGGAAGGGACACCCAGAGTCATCTAGTCCACCCCCTGATTGTTGCACAGTGCGGGCTGGACTAGATGACCCCGGGGTTCCCTTCTAACTCTACAATTCCATGATTCTGTGATTCTACGAGTGTCATTAAGAGACGGATCCTGACTGGTCCAGCTCCCTTTCCTTGGGATTACATCTTGGGGGACCCCAACGTCTAGGCAGGTGGGTATTTTGGGGCGAAAGGCATGTGAATGAGATTCCGGGAGGAGATTTTGTTGACTAGGGAGGAGGAAGACTTTGGGGCCAAATGGATGCCCTCGTTCCCCGGCCGCCCCGCTGGGTATTCCTGGGAGACGGCTAATTGCACCATTACCACCACGGAGAGGAAAAACTCTGATAAATAAAATATTGGAAAGGAAAGATGGGTTTTGAGAAGCGCTGGGAGATAATTGCCTCGACGCTTCTCGTCCTCCGGAGCCAGAATCATTTGTCACTGTTTAGGGCTTCAATTATTTCTCTGTAGCTACATTTGCATGGGGAAGGTGAGTAATTGGGCAATTAGCATAAGGGATCTCGCCGCCGGGGTGTCCTGGCAAGGAACGGGGGTCTAGGGTATACATGTCTGTGTGGTGGGGGGAAGGCGGCAGGGTTTGGGGAGCTGACCCCCCCAGAGACCTTTGCAAAAGGTGACTGGCGGGTTCTTCAAAGAGCAGAGAAACTGGCAGGTGTGCCGAGACACCTGTCCTCCGTTTCTGACAGCGCACACCAGGCTTCTCCAACCTAGAGCTCTGCAGAGGCTCTGGATTACAGGTGCTAACCCACCAGCCCAGCTGTGGTCCAAGGCATCAGTATTATTATTATTATTATTATTATTATTATTATTATTATTATTTGGAGCAGTAATATTTTTTTGCATTTGGCTCTCTTCAATATCCATGCAGGGATCATGATTTCTAGAGTTCGAAGGGACCACATAAGTCATCTAGTCTTACCCCTTGCAATGCAGGAATCTTTTACCAGTGCAGGATTCGAACCCAAGTCCCTGAAATTAAGAGCCTTGCAGAATCCTAGAATTGTAGCGTTGGAAGGGATACCAGGGGTCAACTAGTCCAGGCCCCTGCAATGCCCCAACTGAGCTCATAGAATCACAGAATCATGGAATTAGTTAGAAGGGGACCCCAGGGTCATCTAGTCTAACCCCCCAATTCCTGCACAGTGGGGGCTGGACTAGACGATCCAGCTATTTATATTTATATTCCACCTGTTTCTCTAAAGAGCTCAAGGTAGCAGGCGTGGTTCTGCCCCCTCCTCACTTAATCCTGGGAGCCCAAATGCAACAGGCGCAGCTCTTCTTGTTACTCTCCCTCTTGAGTGAGGTGGATCCGAACCAGGTCCTCTCCCTGGTCCTAACCCACCACCCTAACCGCTACACCACCCCTGAAAAGCACCGGGTTGGAGAAGGCTGCTGTGCACTTATGCCACCCCACCTGCCCCACAGAGATGCCCTGCCTTTAAGAGCTGTCCGGCAGGTGGAAATCCAACAGGTGCAGCTCCCTTATCAAAAAGGTTGAATTTCTGCCCGTCTCCAGCTGCTAAAAGGCACGCAGACGCTGTTGGGAACGAGACTCTCCTCCTTCCTCCCTCTCCCGCTCCATTCCAGCTGATTACTTGTATAAGTTTTAGGCGGTTAACTGAGCCAATTAAAATCTGCATGCATTTGCATATGCATATGAGGGGAATCAAGAATTCTAGAGGAAACAGCATGCTGCCTTTGCTTCTGAAAGGATTCTCGCCTGTTTCTCCCACCAGGCCACCACACTCTAACTCTGTCTTTGTCAACCTGGTGCCCTCTAGCTAGTTTGGACTCAGCGATACACTGGGAGCCACTCAGATTTCACCCCTGTGTTTTACACCGACCCCCCAACTGAGTACAGTGGTACCTCTGTTATGGATTTAATTCATAGAATCATAGAATCCTAGAGTTGGAAGAGACCACAAGGGCCATCGAGTCCAACCCCCTGCCAAGCAGGAAACACCATCAGAGCACTCCTGACATATAGTTGTCAAGCCTCTGCTTAAAGACCTCCAAAGAAGGAGACTCCACCACACTCCTTGGCAGCAAATTCCACTGTCAAACAGCTCTTACTGTCAGGAAGTTCTTCCTAATGTTTAGGTGGAATCTTCTTTCTTGTAGTTTGGAACCATTGCTCCGTGTCCGCTTCTCTGGAGCAGCAGAAAACAACCTTTCTCCCTCCTCTATGTGACATCCTTTTATATATTTGAACATGGCTATCATATCACCCCTTAACCTCCTCTTCTCCAGGCTAAACCTGCCCAGCTCCCTTAGCCGTTCCTCATAAGGCATCGTTTCCAGGCCTTTGACCATTTGGGTTGCCCTCCTCTGGACCCGTTCCAGTTTGTCAGTGTCCTTCTTGAACTGTGGTGCCCAGAACTGGACACAGTACTCCAGGTGAGGTCTGACCAGAGCAAAATACAGTGACACTATTACTTCCCTTGATCTAGATGCTATACTCCTATTGATGCAGCCGTGCACACCCCAAAAAATGCGTAACTAGAGGCTCCGCTTCTGCACATGTGCGCAGCGCAATAGAGTGCTTCTGCACATGTGCAAGGCACACAGAGTGCTTCTGCGCATGTGCGAGTGTTGAAACCTGGAAGTATGTCATCCCTGAGGGGTGCGTGTGACAAAATCCACACCTGGCAGATCGCTGCTGGTCACTCTGCCCCTGGGTGCAAGACATGTGCGCCACTCCGGGTGCCCGAGCGACTAGCTCCGCTGATGCTCATGTAAAGGTAAAGGGACCCCTGACCATTAGGTCCAGTCGTAACCAACTCTGGGGTTGCGGCGCTCATCTTGCTTTATTGGCCGAGGGAGCCGGCATACAGCTTCCGGGTCATGTGGCCAGCATGACTAAGCCGCTTCTGGTTAACCAGAGCAGCGCACAGAAACGCCGTTTACCTTTCTGCCGGAGTGGTACCTATTTATCTACTTGCACTTTGACGTGCTTTCGAACTGCTAGGTTGGCAGGAGCAGGGACTGAGCAATGGGAGCTCACCCCGTCTCAGGGATTCGAACCGCCGACCTTCTGATCAGCAAGCCCTAGGTTCTGTGGTTTAACCCACAGTGCCACCTGCGTCATAGTTAACACCAAAAAGCTAACATTGTCCGATTCATTCCAAACAGGTGCCAAACATTTGCAAACTTGCATCGCAAAACCCATGGTTTGCCTCATCCTCCCTGTTCTATGCCAAGGTGAATGATTCCAGGGCGGTGAACCAGACGGCATGCCTATTTTTCCTCTTTCTGCCACGGCAGAATGCCTTTTGTGCTGCAAGCGTGACATCACCTCTAGGCACTGACTTGGCTAACAACACGTGGGAATTCCGCTGGCTCACAGCCAGCACCTGTCACCTATTTTCGCTTTGCTCTGCTTGCTTTCCAAACATTGTGGCGGGAGAGTTCGCCGGCTCACTGTGTCGAGTCTTGGAAACCGAAAGCTGTGCCATGGAGTACCCAGTAAACTCCGATCGGGTGCCAAACTTTTGCAGTAGTTTGGAGTGAAGAGGACAATGGTGAAGTTATTTCGGGGGAATATCTATGACCCCGTGGTTTGAGTGTCAGTTACTCAATTTGGGGGGCCACTGCAGAATGTGGGGTTCATGGTGCAAAACGATTACAAAAATTTGGCACCTGTTTGAAGTGAATTGGAGAATGTGGAGTTTTTTTGGGGGGGGGATAACTACGCCCCCCCCCCAGTTTGAGTATGTTACTCAGTTTGTGGGCTGGTGCAAAACACAGGGTTTGTGGTACAAAAGGGTCAGGACAAGTGCAAAAGTTTGGCACCAGTTTGGAGTGAATCAGACAATGTGGGGTTTTTTTGGGGGGGGGATACCTCGACCTTGGTTTGAGCCTCAATTACTCTGTTTGGGGGCTGCTACGAAATGGTGCAAAAGGGTGCAAAACTATTGCAAAAATTTGGCACCACTTTGGAATGAATTGGACAATATTGGGGTTTGGTGGGATACCAACTCCCCCTGGTTTGAGTGCCAGTTAATTGGTTGGGGGTCCGGTGCAAAACACGGGTTTCATGGTGCAAAAGGGTGCAGAATGAGTGCAAAAGTTTGGCACCAGTTTGGAGTGAATCAGACAATGTGGGGTTTTTTTGGGGGGGGGATACCTCGACCTTGGTTTGAGCCTCAATTACTCTGTTTGGGGGCTGCTACGAAATGGTGCAAAAGGGTGCAAAACTATTGCAAAAATTCGGCACCACTTTGGAATGAATTGGACAAAATTGTGGGTGTTTGGTGGGATACCAACTCCCCCTGTTTTGAGTGCCAGTTAATTGGTTGGGGGTCCGGTGCAAAACACGGGGTTCACGGTGCAAAAGGGTGCAGAATGAGTGCAAAAGTTTGGCACCAGTTTGTTTCAATTGGACAGCTTGGGGGTTTTTTGGGGGGATACCTCGGACCCCTGGTTTGAGCATCAGTTCATTGGTTTGGGGTCCGGTGCAAAACACGGGGTTCACGGTGCAAAAGGGTGCAGAATGAGTGCAAAAGTTTGGCACCAGTTTGTTTCAATTGGACAGCTTTGGGGTTTTTTGGGGGGGATACCTCGGACCCCTGGTTTGAGCATCAGTTCATTGGTTTGGGGTCCGGTACAAAACACGGGGTTCACAATGCAAAAGGGTGCAGACTTAATTAGCATCATAGACCTGCGGAGTTGCAATGTTTCCTTGGGGTCATCTAATCTAATCGCCTGCGGTGCAGGAATCACAGCTAAGGAATCCCCGACTGATCGCCGCCCAACCTCTGTTGGAACGTATCATCGAGTGGTACAGTTGGAAGGGATCCCAAGAGTAATCTAGTCCAACCTGCTGCAACAAAGCCATCACAACTTAATTGCGGTTGTTACGATCCGGAGGAGTCGATCCCCGACACACACCCGACTCTGCAACCTGAGCTGCAGGGTCGAAGCGAAGAATACGCCGTGTCCTTACCTGTTCCCATCGTAATTCTGTCGCGACGTCCTCTCCGTTCCCCGGAGCAGATCTGAGTGTTTTGGGTTCTCCATGGCGCAGGTATTTATACCTGTGCAGCTTTCTGTTTTCAGGACACAAAACAGCGAACTCGACCATTCGAATAAAGTGTTGGGGAACTATCACAACATGATGTTCCGAAAGCAGTCGAAGGAAAGTGAAAAAAGTTGACAGGTGATGGCTGTGAGCCAGAGAAATTCCCAGGTAATCTTGGCTGAGGGTCTAGAGGGGATGTCATGCTTGGGGCATGAAAGGCCTTCTACCCTGGCAGGAGGAGGAGAAATAGGTGTGCCCGACAGCAGGACAACACATGGGAGTTCTGCTGACTCACAGCCAGCACCTGTCACATATTTCCGCTTTGCTCTGCCTGCTTTCCAAACATCGTAGAGTACGACAACATCGTAGAGTTCGACAACACGTCGAGTCCTGAAAACAGAAAGCTGTGCCGACAGCATGACAACACATGGGAGTCCCGCTGGCTCACAGCCAGCACCTGTCACCTATTTCCGCTTTGCTCTGCCTGCTTTCCGAACATCGTAGAGTACGACAACATCGTAGAGTACGACAACATCGTAGAGTACGACAACATCGTAGAGTTCGACAACACGTCGAGTCCTGAAAACAGAAAGCTGTGCCGACAGCATGACAACACATGGGAGTCCCGCTGGCTCGCAGCCAGCACCTGTCACCTATTTCCGCTTTGCTCTGCCTGCTTTCCAAACATCGTAGAGTACGACAACATCGTAGAGTTCGACAACATCGTAGAGTACGACAACATCGTAGAGTTCGACAACACGTCGAGTCCTGAAAACAGAAAGCTGTGCCGACAGCATGACAACACATGGGAGTCCCGCTGGCTCACAGCCAGCACCTGTCACCTATTTCCGCTTTGCTCTGCCTGCTTTCCGAACATCGTAGAGTACGACAACATCGTAGAGTACGACAACATCGTAGAGTACGACAACATCGTAGAGTTCGACAACACGTCGAGTTCTGAAAACAGAAAGCTGTGCCGACAGCATGACAACACATGGGAGTCCCGCTGGCTCACAGCCAGCACCTGTCACCTATTTCCGCTTTGCTCTGCCTGCTTTCCAAACATCGTAGAGTACGACAACATCGTAGAGTACGACAACATCGTAGAGTACGACAACATCATAGAGTTCGACAACACGTCGAGTCCTGAAAACAGAAAGCTGTGCCGACAGCATGACAACACATGGGAGTCCCGCTGGCTAGCAGCCAGCACCTGTCACCTATTTCCGCTTTGCTCTGCCTGCTTTCCGAACATCGTAGAGTACGACAACATCGTAGAGTACGACAACATCGTAGAGTTCGACAACACGTTGAGTCCTGAAAACAGAAAGCTGTGCCGACAGCATGACAACACATGGGAGTCCCGCTGGCTCACAGCCAGCACCTGTCACCTATTTCCGCTTTGCTCTGCCTGCTTTCCGAACATCGTAGAGTACGACAACATCGTAGAGTACGACAACATCATAGAGTTCGACAACACATCGAGTCCTGAAAACAGAAAGCTGTGCCATGTAGTACCCAGCACACTCCAATCGGGTGCCAAACTTTTGCAGTAGTTTGGAGTGAAGAGGACAATGGTGAAGTTATTTTTTTTTTTGGGGGGGATATCTATGACCCCTGGTTTGAGTGTCAGTTACTCAATCTATGGGGCTGCTGCGGAATGTGGGGTCCGCAGTGCAAAAGCGATTACAAATGTTTGGCACTGGTTTGAAGTGAATTGGAGAATGTAGAGGTTTTTTTTGGGGGGGGATAATGATGCCCCCCAGTTTGAGTATGCTACTCAGTTTGTGGGCTGGTGCAAGACACAGGGTTTGTGGTACAAAAGAGTCAGAACAAGTGCAAAAGTTTGGCATCAGTTTGGAGTGAATCAGACAATGTGGGGAGTTTTTTTTGGGGGGGATACCTCGAACTTTGGTTTGAGCCTCAATTTGTTTGGGGGCTGCTGCGAAATGGTGCAAAAGGGGCACCACTTTGGAATGAATTGGACAATGTTGGGGTTTTGTGGGATACCAACTACCCCTGGTTTGAGTGCCAGTTAATTGGTTGGGGGTCATGGTGCAGAATGAGTGCAAATGTTTGGCACCAGTTTGTTTCAATTGGACAGCTTTGGGGTTTTTTGGGGGGATACCTCGGACCCCTGGTTTGAGCATCAGTTCATTGGTTTGGGGTCCGGTACAAAACACGGGGTTCACAATGCAAAAGGGTGCAGACTTAATTAGCATCATAGACCTGCGGAGTTGCAAGGTTTCCTTGGGGTCATCTAATCTAATCGCCTGCAGTGCAGGAATCACAGCTAAGGAATCCCCGACTGATCGCTGCCCAACCTCTGTTCGAAGACCTCCAACGTATCATCGAGTGGTAGAGCTGGAAGGGATCCCAAGAGTAATCTAGTCCAACCTGCTGCAACAAAGCCATCACAGCTTAATCGCAGTTGCTCCGATCCGGAGGAACCGATCGCTGACACCCCCCCAACTCTATAACCTGAGCCGCAGTGTCAAAGCAAAGAAGTCGTAGTGTCCTTACCTGTTCCCATCATAATTCTGTCGCGATGTCTCGGGGTTCAAGATGCAAGTCCTCTTCATTCCCCGGAGCAGATCTGTGTGTTTTGGGTTCTCCATGGCCCAGGTATTTATACCTATGCCGCTTTCTGTTTTCAGGACACAAAACAGCGAGCTGGGGAACTCGACCATTCGAATAAAGTGTTGGGGAACTATCACAACATGATGTTCCGAAAGCAGTCGAAGGAAAGTGAAAAAAGTCGACAGGTGCTGGCTGTGAGCCAGAGAAATTCCCAGGTAATCTTGGCTGAGTGTCTGGAGGTGATGTCATGCTTGGCACACAAGAGGCCTTCTACCCTGGCAGGAGGAGGAGAAATAGGCGTGCCCGACAGCCCTGGGATTTTGCAACTCAGCACAGAATGGGCAACCGGCGGCTGGCTTGGGCAGGTGTTTCTTTTCCGGTCCCGCTGGGGTGATTTGGAAATGGGTTGTGGGGCAGCACCCTCACTTATTTTGCTCTAGGGGGAAGAAAGCTCAGTGGAGCAGAGAGGTGTGTGGGTGTGAGAGGTTTGTGGCTGTGTGCCCTTGTGCTTTCATGCGACGTGATTGTGGAACTGCTGAGCTCGTGGGGGAGAGTTGGAAAAGGAAAGCCGTCTGAGAGCTTGGTTTGCGGGGAACTTCCTAGGGAATTGAGAGGCGAAGTGCCGGACTTTGAGCTCTGACCTTTGAAATGCTTTTGGTTTTTCCTTCCTGTTTTCTTTTTCCACTCCTGACTGGCGACTGAGCCAGGACTGCGTTTCTCATGTGATGTCTTGTGGCCTTCGAACATTATGAAGGTTTGCTTTGCGCCTGGCAGCCTGAAGGTACGTAACCTGACGCTTTATTCCACCTCGGTCAGACCTCCCCCCCAGTTCTGGGTACCCCAGTTTAAAAAGGATATCGACAAGCTGGAAGGTGTGCAGAGGAGAGCAGCCAGAATGATGACGGGGATGGAAGCCAAGCCTGATGAGGAACGGTTGAGGGAGTTGGGTTTGTTTATCCTGGAAAAGAAGAAACCATATGAGAGCCATCTTCAAAGGGCTGTTGATGATGCAAGCTTGATGCATCAGAGACGATGACCTAAAGCAAATGATTCAATGATGCATCAGAGGGGAGGACCTGAAGCAAATGATTCAAATGACAAGGAAGGAGATTCCGACTAAACATTCGGGAGAACTTTCTCTTTGACAGTGGAAGCTGGTGGAGTCTCCTTCATTGGAGGTTTTTAAGCAGAGGTTGAAAGTTGGGATTCTTCAGCTGTGCCTTGCAGGGGGTGAGACTAGATGGCCCTTGAGGTCCCTTACAACTCTACAAATTCACGTTTCTATTATTTTTATTTTTGTTATTAGTTACCCATCTTTCAGCCTGCAGCATTAGAACACAAAGCCAAGTGGATAAAATAAAATAAGAGAGCGAGAAATCTGGAATCTCTATGCAGTGTTTCTAGAAAGACAGTTGTTTTCTGGGTGTCCCTGGGACATAAATAGCTTCACAGCTTTCTGAAGCTGTCAAAAGCACAGCCAAGGATTTCTGGGGGGGTATTTTTTTATTTTTTTTGCTTGCACATGAGCAAGTATTCAAACCGCAAGCCCTGTTTTTTAATTCCTTGCAGAGGCAAGAACGGCTGTTTTGTCTCTCTGTTCCTTCCACTCTGTCTCCCCCGGTTTCATTGCAGAAGCATATTCTGGTTTATTAAAAACCAGGCAATTTCTCCAACAGCTCTCAAGGGAGGGAGGGAGGCAGGCAGGGAGGGAGTGGGAAGCATGAATCGGAGTGGTCCAGAGTCCACATCGGCGCTTGCAATTACGGAACCAGCCGTGGTAATTAGGCCGGCTTAATTAATATGGAGCGGGGCAGTGGAACCGGGAGAGCTTATATTTGCCTGGCTTATTTGTTTTATAAAGGACACTTTATGTATTTACGTATTTGTTTTTATTATTATTTACACACAGAGAGAGACACACACACATGTACAGAGTGACAAGTACAAAAACAGACGCCGTATAAATTCAAAGCAGAGAGGGATATCCGGAAGTTTAATCACAGGAGCAAATTTCCATGCCAAAATCAAACGTCATAAATCAATATCGCAAAGTTCTGAGTAACAGAAATGGCTTGACGTTATCCTGTCCCTTATTGCTCCAGTTACATTATAAAAAGGCTTTGTTTCTCGATAAAGACCTAATCTTGTTTTTCTGTTGTGCTCTGCTCCGCACCATACATAGAAGCTTCGCGCAATGTCCCAGATTTCAGCCATCTATTCTCTTATGCACAGAGCCTCTCATTTCAACCCCTCCAGTTCTGACAAATAATAATTCTGGCAGCAGTTAAGAGATGGCACATTAAAACCCTGTCCTCCATTAGCACAGTTTCTTTAGCCTAGCCAAAGAGTAAAATTAGAAGATCCATAATTATTTTCGTTTTGTTCTGTATTCCATGCACCCGCTTCCTCTAAGAGGCTCGGAGAACAACCACAGGAGACAGGTCAGGCAGGGTGAGAGTGAAAGCGATAAGCAAAAAGGAGAAGGAAGTCTCCTCAGACAGTGGAAACTGAACGCAGCAGATGAAGGATCTGATGCCTCAATGGAGCCATCTATTCTCTCCCCCCAAAAAATTAGCCTCCAATATTTTTTTTTGGGGGGGGGAGGGAGAAGCAGCAGAAGAAGAGTTTGGATTTGATATCCCGCCTTTCACTCCCCTTCCGGAGTCTCCAAGCGGCTCACAATCTCCTTTCCCTTCCTCCCCCACAACAAACACTCTGTGAGGTGAGTGGGGCTGAGAGACTTCAGAGAAGTGTGACTGGCCCAAGGTCACCCAGCAGCTGCAGGTGGAGGAGCGGAGACGCGAACCTGGTTCCCCAGATTACGAGACTACTGCTCTTAACCACTACACCACACTAGCTATTTGGGCTCCACTTTGCACAAACGGCATTGACGTGCGCTGCTCTGGTTCTCCAGAAGCGGCTTAGTCCTGCTGACCACATGACCCAGAAGCTGTACGGCTGCTGCCTTGGCCAGGAAAGCGAGATGAGCGCCACAACCCCAGAGTCGTCCGTGAGTGGACCTAATGGTCAGGGGTCCCTTTACCTTTACCTTTACCAGGCACAATGGAAACTCTCAGGCTCGACCTGAGAGTGATGTCATTGTTCAACTCAAAAGTCATGGAATTTCTACAAAAACAGTTTTGCGCCTGTCTATTGGGGGAGATAGGAAGCCCTGAACACATATTTTTTTATTTGTCCCTTTTACGATGAGAAAAAGGGACATGGGTGGCACTGTGGGTTAAACCACAGAGCCTAGGACTTGCTGGTGGTTCAAATCCCCACAACGGGGTGAGCTCCCATTTCTCGGTCCCAGCTCCTGCCAACCTAGCAGTTCGAAAGCACGCCAGTGCAAGTAGATAAATAGGTACCACTCCGGCGGGAAGGTAAAGGGTGAAAGTGTGTCGGAAATAGCTTGTGCGCACACGTATGGGCAAGCACTTCACAGCCCTCCAGCCCGCTGCATGATCGGCGCTGGAGACACCGGCCTGAGGCGCGGTAAGTGTGCTGACCCCTGGTGTAGGACTGATCTGTGAGGATCACCAAAGGAGGGGGTCAGACTGTGCCTTGGCCAAAGGCCTGGTGGAACAGCTCTGTCTTGCAGGCCCTGCAGAAAGATGTCAAGTCCCGCAGGGCCCTAGTCTCTTGTGACAAAGTGTTCCACCAGATTGGGGCCACAGCCGAAAAGGCCCTGGCTCTGGTTGAGGCCAGCCTAACCTCCCTGTGGCCCGGGACCTCCAAGATGTTTTTGTTTGAAGACTGTAAGGTGGGCAAACTACCCCAGAAGGAGCACGACGTGGCCCCCATCAGAGATACCACCCCTCATCTCACAGTCTGAACACCCCGTATATAATAAAGGAGATGATATTGGCAGGAGGGGAAAGAGGAGAGTGGCAGGGCGGCTGGCGGCTGTGGAGATCAGTGGTGAGAGAGCGCAGTTGCAGGGTTGGTAGAAAGAAGGCTGCAGTCCACAGACTCAAGTTGCAATTGCTGCTGGAAGGGCAAAAGGAGGACAGGGAAGTATCAAGAGGCAGGGAGTTCCAAAGGAGAGGTGCTGCGTAGATTTACTACGAACGCAGCATGTGCTTATACAGGAAGAGAGAGAAAGAATATTTTGCAGCCACCAGAAGAACAAGCACATGGATAGAGTTTAAACAGACACAGATGGGGTGGGGGGGGGTTGGAATGTCTTTCACACAAAATGCAATTCCTGGGAAGTACTGACCAGCCAGGTTGCACTTTCCTTATTAGACAAAGCTTATTGTTGTTTAGTTGTTTAGTCGTGTCTGACTCTTTGTGACCCCCTGGACCAGTGCACGCCACTGCCTCCCAAACAAAGCTTAAGGTAAAGGTAAAGGGACCCCTGACCATTAGGTCCAGTCGTGACTGACTCTGGGGTTGCAGCGCTCATCTTGCTTTACTGGCCGAGGGAGCCGGCGTACAGCTTCCGGTTCATGTGGCCAGCAGGACTAAGCTGCTTCTGGCGAACCAGAGCAGCGCACGGAAACGCCGTTTACCTTCCTGCCGGAGCGGTACCTATTTATCTACTTGCACTTTGATGTGCTTTCGAACTTCTAGGTTGCCAGGAGCAGGGACCGAGCAACAGGAGCTCACCCCATCACGGGGATTCGAACCGCCGACCTTCTGATCGGCAAGTCCTAGGCTCTGTGGTTTAACCCACAGTGCCACCTGTGTCCCCAAACAAAGCTTACTCAAGAGTAAATTTAACCATTGAAGCGCAGAAGTAAGAAAAAGCCTCAAAGAGATAGAAGCTAAAGGGGTAAAAGACCCATTTACCAAAAGAGGCCAGGGGTCCTGGCCAATCTTACAGAAACTGATATTATAAGCCTTCCCATAACTCCCTTAGCCAACCAAATCCAAGCTAAAACCCACACCCAGATACACAGTCACTGCCCATGGAAGTTCTACTTTTGAAAAACAAATTACTTCCCCCCCCCCAACTGGAATGGATGCTCATTTTTCCTTTGGTCATACATTCACAATACTTCTTAGGATTCCCTACAAGGCCTTTTACTTCATGAGGAGACCTGCTTAAGGCTAAAGGAACGTCCGACACTACATTTAACTTATAAGAGCCGTTTTGCTCAGCTAGACTATTTGCAGAGGAAATTTACGTATTGCAGGAGGCCACTTCGCAGCATATTGTAAAAGGAGACTAGAACATTGCTGTAGGTAAGCTCTTTCAGAAACTCCCAAGTTTCAACATATTTTTTTTTATTTAAAAAATCAAAGTTACAAATGTTCTTCCTCCCTTAAGCTGTAGAGGGAAGGGGGGGGCAGTTTCCCCTCTCAGACCACAGGCATACACATACAAATGATTTTTTTACTACTTGGAAAGACTCTCCCTTTCTAGACTCTCTCCCTTGCAGATACAATGCCTTTGCAGAGATGTTGCTGTAATAAGAAAAAAACTGTTCCTTTTCCCTTATGGATACCCAAGAGCCCTTATAGGGTCCTTATGTAGGTTCTTTATCAGAAGGAGAAAATAACAGAGGCCAGCCAGAGAATACTGAGAAGCAGCTAGTAAGCCTGATCTTATTAACTGTTGCAACAGGGTCCTAGACAGCATCTTAAAAAGTAGAGACATCACCTTACCAACAAAGGTCCGTATAGTTCAAGCTCTGGTTTTCCCAGTAGTGATGTATGGAAGTGAGAGCTGGACCATCAAGAAGGCTGATCGCTGAAGAATGGATACTTTTGAATTCTGGTGCTGGAGGAGACTTTTGAGAGTCCCATGGACTGCAAGAAGTTCAAACCAGATCAAGCCAGTGTGGTGTAGTGGTTAAGAGCGGTAGTCTCCGAATCTGGGGAACCGGGTTCGCGTCTCCGCTCCTCCACATGCAGCTGCTGGGTGACCTTGGGCCAGTCACACTTCTCTGAAGTCTCTCAGCCCCACTCACCTCACAGAGTGTTTGTTGTGGGGGAGGAAGGGAAAGGAGAATGTTAGCCGCTTTGAGACTCCTTAAAGGGAGTGAAATGCAGGATTTCAAATCCAAACTCTTCTTCTTCTTCTTCTTCTTCATTCTGAAGGAAATCAGCCCTGAGTGCTCACTGGAAGGTCAGATCCTGAAGCTGAGGCTCCAAGACTTTGGCCACCTCATGAGAAGAGAAGACTCCCTGGAAAAGACCCTGATGTTGGGAAAGATGGAGGGCAGAAGGAGAAAGGGACGATAGAGGACGAGATGGTGGGACAGTGTTCTCGAAGCTACCAGCATGAGTTTGACCAAACTGCGGGAGGCAGTGGAAGACAGGAGGGCCTGGCGTGCTCTGGTCCAGGGGGTCACGAAGAGTCGGACATGACTCAACGACTAAACAACAAGAACAAACCAGAGAATATTGAGAAGCAACTAGTAAGCCTGATCTTATTAACTGTTGCAACAGAGTCCTCACTCACCGCATGCAGGAGGGAGGAGGAACCAAGAACAAAGGTGTGCAAGCCCTTATACAGTGGTACCTCAGGTTACAGACACTTCAGGTTAGAGACGCTTCAGGTTACAGACTCCGCTAGTCCAGAAATACAGTAGTACCTCCAGTTAAGAACTTTGCTTCAGGATGAGAACAGAAATCGCGTGGTGGCAGTGGGAGGCCCCATTAGCTAAAGTGGTGCTTCAGGTTAAGAGCAGTTTCAGGTTAAGAATGGACCTCCAGAACGAATTAAGTTCTTAAGCCGAGGTACCACTGTATAGACTTTTGAAATTGCCCACCCTGTAGCTGAAGACCCCCCCCCCAAAAAAACCCATCATACATATATCCCAGAAGGGGGTGTTTTTCAGCATAAATCCTGTTTGCCAGGATATCTGTTAATGGTCACCTCGGCGGCCTGGCCATTCTTTTGTGATGGTAAATACTTTAGTTCCGAATCCAGATCACTTGTTGTTGTTGTTGTTGTTTAGTCCTGTCTGACTCTTCGTGGCCCCCTGGACCAGAGCACGCCAGGCACTCCTGTCTTCCACTGCCTCCCGCAGTTTGGTCAGACTCATGTTCGTAGCTTCCAGAACACTGTCCCACCATCTTGTCCTCTGTTGTCCCCTTCTCCTTGTGCCCTCCATCTTTCCCAACATCAGGGTCTTTTCCAGGGAGTCTTTTCTTCCCATGAGGTGGCCAAAGTCTTGGAGCCTCAGCTTCA
Source organism: Podarcis erhardii (assembly GCF_964252035.2). Classification (NCBI taxonomy): domain Eukaryota; kingdom Metazoa; phylum Chordata; class Lepidosauria; order Squamata; family Lacertidae; genus Podarcis; species Podarcis erhardii. The sequence continues at coordinate 90,367,208 of NC_138511.1, forward strand.
GGATCTGTCCTTCCAGTGAGCACTCAGGGGTGATTTCAGGGCTGAATCCAGGTCACAGGCTCACCCTATTCATACCCAAATGTGCCCTTAAGGCAGGATCTGTGAGCTCAGAGACAATGGGGAGCCGTTTCCCATTTTCATCCAAAGTGCAGAGGAATATTTGAGGTCACTGAAAGAGTCAAAATGGCTTCAGGATTGTTCTCCCGTGCTATTTCAGACACGTGGTTTATATATTTATGTATGTGTTTGCCTGGTGGGACGCGGTGGCGCTGTGGGTTAAACCACAGAGCTTAGGGCTTAGCAATCAGAAGGTCGGCGGTTCGAATCCCCGCAATGGGGTGAGCTCCCATTGCTTGGTCCCGGCTCCTGCCAACCTAGCAGTTCAAAAGCACGAAGTGCAAGTAGATAAATAGGTACTGCTCCAGTGGGAAGTAACAGCATTGATATGAGAATTATAAGGTCTAAGATATAAAATGAATGTTCATCAATGTACCAGGCAAAAGGTAAAGGAAAAGGTACCCCTGACCAGTAGGTCCAATTGTGAACCAACTCTGGGGTTGTGGCGCTCATCTCGCTTTATTGGCCGAGGGAGCCGGCGTACAGCTTCCGGATCATGCAGCCAGCATGACTAAGCCGCTTCTGGTGAACCAGAGCAGCTCACGGAAACGCCATTTACCTTCCTGCCGGAGCGGTACCTATTTATCATTAATTTCTCTTTATTAATTTTCATACACACATATACACACATATGTACAGAAAATAGATTCTTCACGGGAAAAAAACAATAATAAAAAACAACATAACTTAATTATAAGAAAACGAAAAAACAAAAATAAAACAGAGACCTATTTATCTACTTGCATTTTGACGTGCTTTTGAACTGCTAGGTTGGCAGGAGCAGGGACCGAGCAACGGGAGTTCACCCCGTCGCGGGGTTTCGAACTGCCGACCTTCCGATCGGCAAGCCCTAGGCTCTGTGGTTTAACCCAAATTATGCCCCAAATCCCTCTCCCAGTGTCTCATGACAGATTTAACCTGCGTTCATCCTTTGCGTGCCATTCCAGAAGCAATTTATACATTTCCGACAGGAGTTTTATATTATTTGTGAGTGAGTGGTTTGTTAATGTGCAGCGGAGACTCTTTGACTTTGCCTGCTGGTGTGGAGAGGCAAGACTTGTGGGGTGGGGTGTGTGTGTCTCTTACCCCACTTCCAATTTCCTGGCAACACCAGTAACAGAGCCAGTTCCATCGATCCAGTGGGCACATGTGGGGGAAGGGATACTTGTAGGCAAACTGCTCCCAGGTTAAGGACTTAATATATCAACAGCACTTTATTTTCAAATAACCTTGAACTTGGCCTGGCGGAAAACGGGCAACCCTTGTAAGTCTCTGAGCTCAGGGGTTTACGTGCTGACAAGGCCTTGCTCCCGTCAGCAATCGTGCTGCAGCATTTAATTGGCTATATCCAGCTTTCAATTGGTGATGGTTCTGCTTTTCCTGCTGGGAGGGAGAGAGGCGCTTGGGGGATTTTTCTCCAGGACCAAAATAACTTAACTGGCTTGGTCCATGCCTCGGTGTGGTGTTGTTGTCGGAGATTTGCTTCTCAGCCTGAAGCAGGGAAATACCTCGGGACGACTCTGTCTGCGTCACACGTTACCGGAGGCTGCTCTTTGCCTCTGTGCCGTTTTCCTTTATCCTGAAAGAGCCCTTTCCTCGGCTGATTTGAAAGCCAAGCGTGTCAAAATATGCACTGGGTGCAAATCCATCAATAAACTCTTTTTTTCTTCAAAGAAACCACCTCAGATTTTGCTGAAGTGTGCAAAACAGCAGGCTGTATGTAAACCATGGGTAGGCAAACTAAGGCTCGGGGGGCCGGATCCAGCCAATCGCCTTCTAAATCCGGCCCGCGGACGGTTCGGGAATCAGTGTGTTTTTACATGAGTAGAATGTGTGCTTTTATTTAAAATGCACCTCTGGGTTATTTGTGGGGCATAGGAATTCGTTCATTCCCCCACCCCTCAAAATATAGTCCGGCCTCCCACAAGGTCTGAGGGACAGTGGACCGGCCCCCTGCTGAAAAGGTTTGCTGACCCGTGGTGTAAACCTAAGTGCTCATGTGCGGGGTGCTTATCTGTGCGTGTGTGCTGGATGATGAATGCACCCATTTCCCTGCTTGGAGACTGAGGTTGAGAAGGTGCCAGGAAGGGCGACCAGAAAGATCAGGGGAAAGGTGTTAAGTTGTGGGTGAACATATCAGACGACACAGCGATTCTTCAAACAGCTCTTGTTTATTCACAGGCCAGAACAGAACTGAACTGAAGGGTTCAGCCAGCCTGCTTATATAGAGCTTCGCTACAACGCAACTGTAACCACTTTCTGTAACTATCCAACCACTGAACGTCACTTTCAATCCCTTATTTGCATATGTGGACCTGAGTGAAAACTATCTACAGTCTCCCCCTGCTGGCCCAGGGTGAGAACTTCAGTACATAACAGAAGGAAAGTCTGCAATCTTTAGATAAAAGAGGACTACAGTGGTACCCCCCAAGACGAACGCCTCGCAAGACGGAAAACCCGCTAGACGAAAGGGTTTTCCGTTTTGGAGGTGCTTTGCAAGACCAATTTCCCTATGGGCTTGCTTCGCAAGACGAGAATGTCTTGCGAGTTTTTCCGACTTTCCCCCCCTTCCCCCCCTTTTTCTAAGCCGCTAAGCCGCTAAGCCGCTAAGCCGCTTATCCGCTAAGCCGCTAAAAGCCGCTAAGCTGCTAATAGCGCTAATCCGCTAAGCCGCTAATGGGCTTGCTTTGCAACACGAAAAAACCGCTAGACGAAGAGACTCGCAGAACGGATTCTTTTCGTCTTGCGAGGCACCACTGTAAGCAGAGACAGGACAGAGTCGTATAAAGTTATGCATGGTGCTGGGAAAAGGGGATAGGAAGAGGTTTTTCTCTCCCAAACCATAGAATTGTCAAGTTGAAAGGGACTCCTGAGGGTCATCTATTGCAACGCCCTGCAAGAATCTCAACTAAAGTAAAGAAGATCATCCAACAGAAAGTTCTTCTGAATGTTTAGTCAGCATCTCCTTTCTTGTTATTTGAATCCATTGGATTGGGTTCTCCGGCGGAAAACAAGCTTATGCATATCTCCTCTCGGTCTTCTCTTCTCCAGGCTAAACATACCCAACTCCTTCAACCGTTCCTCATCAGGCTTGGCTTCCAGACCCTTGATCATCTCGCTCGCCTTCCATTTCCCAGCTTGTCAACAACCTTCTTAAATTGGGGTGCCCAGAACTGGGCGCAGTACAAATTCAGGGCCATCCAGTGAAGGCGAATGATGGAAGATTCAGGACAGGGGGAAAATAAATACTTCTCCACCCAGCGCATAGTTAAAATATGGAACTTGCTCCCTTTCTTTAGAGGCCCAAAAGCACCAGGCTGCCCTGCCGTGATTAAAAATATGAGACTTCCTCTTCAATGACTATCATTATTATTATTTATCAGATTTGTATATCATCCATCCGACAATCACAAGGCAGTTCACAATGCAAAAACAGAAAACGCAAATGCAAAATACATAATAAAACGGAAATGAAAACAAATCAATGCCTGGATAGCTCAGCTGGTTAGAGTGTGGTGCTGATAATGCCAGGGTTGCAGGTTTGATCCCCGTATGGGGCATCTGCATATTCCTGCCTTGTAGGGGGTTGGACTAGATGATCCTTAGGGTCCCTTCCAACTCTGCAATTCTATGATACCCATAATCCCCCTCCTACAAGCACATTTAAAAGGACGTAGATTTATTAATCAGCTAAAGGCCTGGTTAAAGAGTGATACGGAAGGGGGGGCATGTCTTCTTCACCTCCTTCTTCGCTACAATATATCCATTTATTTCCAATTGTCAATGTCAAAAGGGACTAAAATCTATAAAATTCATAGAAACTCAATGTGCCAATTTGCTCAGTTTCTCTAGGACTCCATGACACCTCCCCTGTCCTCCATAATCCCTCAAGCAAGGTGTCAAGACCCTAATCCTGTCAAATCACTCTGCCAAGCCTTTCCTCCGGGCAATGCCAGTACATGGACCATTGTCTTCTCATCACCGGTACTCAGGATGTGCTTATCTGCGCATATCTCCAGCTCTGCATATTCCCCCCTCCCTCCTCCATATGTTAATCCTGTGTAACCCAACCTCTTAATGTATTCATGTTGTAACTGGGATGTATTTTGCACTGTATTCTGGGACATGGAGGGAAGTTTTAAAAGTTCATGTCACCCCTTTCTCGCTGTTCAATCTCGCCTTGAACCTGTTGCGCAATAAACTTGGATCTTCTGCAGCTTGCTCCTGTCTCCGGCTGAGCTCATTTTCCTCCGCAGGGACCCGCGGACTTAGTCCGACGAGCTGGGTGGCAGAGCAGCCTCGCACCCAGATTTTACCGTAACAAGAGGAACGTAATGAAGGTGCCAGATTAACCTCCCTGGGGACAGCATTCCACAAACAGGGAGCCACCACAGAGAAGGCTCCGTTCTCATGTTCCCGTCCTCCAGATCTGTCATGGAGGAGACACACAAAGAAGGGCCTCAAATGGTGATCTCGGGATCCGGAGAGGTGATCCTTAAGGTACTGCAGTCCTGAGCCGTTTATGGCTTTTTAGGTCAAAGCCAGCATTTTGGCTGCCTTTCTGCACCAAGTGTGAAAGATCACAGCAGGGTGGGTTTGCACCAATGTGTGGGGACATCATGGAGGCTTTAACTCTGCCTGTCTTCCTCAGTGGGGCAGCCGTGTTGTGTTGGGGGACTCGGACAGCCTTTGCTATACGGTCCGAGCACGGAATGGAGCGGACTGCAGGGGCCGGCTGAGGCTCCCCCCCCCCCGCCAGACCTAGCAGCTCCCCTGTGGGCTGAGACGAGGGAAGCCGGCTTCGTAAGAGTCGCTGAGCTGGATCTGACGGGAGGCAGCCTGAGCACAGCCTCGTCTGGGTTTTCTGTCAGGAGCCAGACTGATGCACAGCGGGGAGCCCGGCTTGCAAGATGCATGAGAAGGGAGCTCCCTGCCATTGCCAGAACGCCCTGATGCCAATCTCCAGCACGGGCACGACCGGCCCACACTTGAGGCAAGCTGAGGGGACCACCGCTGGTGGCAGGATCTACAGGGGCAGCAGTCCCAGCCTCCAAGTAACGCGTTGCCCTGTAGTGATCAGGTGGGATTGTTATGCAGAATTATAACAAATATGGAGTAAGCAATTTGTGTCAGCAATGAAAGCATTGCATTGACTGGGTTTAAGCCATTTTGCACACCTCTGCATCTCTGTCCTATTTCTCTTGATTGACAAGTCACGTACACAGGCCAGTTGCTTCATCAGGCATCCTGAGGCCATAAAAGATAGTAGGCAGTTTCTTAGATGGTGTTTAGTCATTTAGTCGTGTCCAACTCTTTGTGTCCCTCTGGACTGGAGCACGCCAGGCCCTCCTGTCTTCCACTGCCTCCCACAGTTTGGTCAAACTCATGCTGGTAGCTTCGAGAACACTGTCCCACCATCTCGTCCTCTGTCCTCCCCTTCTCCTTGTGCCCTCCATCTTTCCCAACATCAGGCTCTTTTCCAGGGAGTCTTCTCTTCTCATGAGGTGGCCAAAGTCTTGGAGCCTCAGCTTCAGGATCTGTCCTTCCATTGAGCACTCAGGGCTGATTTCCTTCAGAATGGAAAGGTTTGATCTTTTTGCAGTCCATGGGACTCTCCTCTGCTCTTCCTCAGTAGCATGTTGGACGCCTTCCGACCTGAGGGACTCATCTTCCAGCGTCATAACTTTTATATGCCTGTTGTCTTTGTCCATGGAGTTTCCTTGGCAGGGATACTGGAGTGGCTTGTCGGTTCCTCCTCCAGGTGGAACACGTTTGGTCAAAACTCTCCACTATGACCTGTTTTCCCATAGTGGAAAACTCTCCACTATGACCTGTTCAGTTTCTTAGATGTACCCTTCCTTGATTTTGTTAATCTTAGGGCCTGGAAATAGTTTCACAGGAAGGTGATAAAGATACCTATCTCATTGTATTGCAGGAAAAAACCCCTCCCAATCATTCAGTTTGTACAAACATGACACACACACACTCACACACGACATACACAACAGTTCTGTTATAAATTCATAGAAAATTAGTTGTATATCGGATCTGTACCGTTCCACTTTTATTTTACACCATGAAGGAAGGACTATCAAAGGGGGGAGACTTGACAGAAGGCAGCCATAATCCCCCAAGCCCGCAGCGAGCCCTACCCAGTTGGCTTGCCAACCTTGATGGTCCTAGACAGAATATCATTACACTCACAAAGGACCTGCATACAGAAGTGGATTCAGTACGAACTGAAACAAAGGACAGTGACCAGCCCTTCCCCGTGGGGGCAGGAAACAGTGAACTCCTCTTTGTCCTCAGGAATGTAATCATGGGGAGGGGGAAAGGAGGAACCGGACAGGTGACAAGACACTCAGGTTACCACCACAACTCCTCCCTGAACCCCTCCACTTTGTGATGTGTCAATGATGTAGTTGTGATGTAGTCTTAGCGGTGTAGTAGCTAATAAAAGTTGGGGTCTTCTTTTGTTCAGAGCTTCCATCTTGTTCCACTTTGTGGCAGGTGGGAGTCCTGTCACAACAGTCTTCAATCAAGACCAAGCCTACTGGCTGCTGTTTTGCTCTGGTATTCCTGGCTGGTGTCCTTGTTTTTTGTCCAAGGGAGCCCTCAGATTTCTCCGTTAACAGTTTGGTGACCACAAAGGGAATCGAACCCTCAATCTTCTAAACTGTGCAGCTTCCGGGTCATGTGGCCAGCAGGACTAAGCCACTTCTGCTGAACCAGAGCAGCGCACGGAAACGCCGTTTACCTTCCTGCCAGAGTGGTACCTATTTATCTACCTGCACTTTGACGTGCTTTTGAACTGCTAGGTGGGCAGGAGCAGGGACCGAGCAACGGGAGCTCACCCCGTCGCACGGATTCGAACCGCCGACCTTCCGATCGGCAAGCCCAAGAGGCTCTGTGGTTTAACCCACAGCGCCACCCGCGTCCCAAGACCACCCCCCAAAACAACATACAAGCATCACAGAAGGGGCGGTCTACAGCAGAAATCCTGCCTGCCAGTATACCTGATAATGGTCACTGGTTGTATCACCTAGGCAGCCTGGCCATTCTTTTGTGATGGTTAATCCTTTAGTTCCTGAATCCAGGTCACAGGCTCACCCTATTCATCCACAAATACGCCTTTAAGACAGGATTTGCAAGCAAAAATGTGCCTCCCTCCTTGCAGAGAAATATATCGAGGTCAGTTTGAGAGAGTCAGAATGGCTCCAGGATTGCTTTCCCTTACTATTTCAGACACGTGGTTCATATCTTTAGATATGTGTGCATTTATGAATATTTGTTCTATATTTGAGACCTTAGAATTCTTATAACAGTTTTAACTTGGCACTGAGTGCGAAAGTCCTTTCTTCTCTCTGTCCTGAATAATGCAGCAGGAGAATCCCAGAATTAGCCAATCACATGGGGCCCATTGTTTAAACACAGTAGTACCTTGGGTTAAGTACTTAATTCGTTCCGGAGATCCATTCTTAACCTGATACTGTTGTTAACCTGAAGCACCACTTTAGCTAATGGGGCCTCCTCCTGCTGCCACGCCGCCGGAGCACGATTTCTGTTCTCATCCTGAAGCAAAGTTCTTAACCCAAGGTACTATTTCTGGGTTAGCTGAGTCTGTAACCTGAAGCGTATGTAACCTGAAGCGTCTGTAACCCGAGGTACCACTGTAATGTATAGAAAGCAGACATTTTGGGGGAACTTCCATTCCTCACTACTATGAGCTGAATAAAGAGTATGAAATCCACACTCAACTCCGAGTATATTTCAGTCACATAGCCAGGCTGTGGCGAGGAGGAACGTCAACAGGCCCTGACAAGTGCCCTGGGAAGGAAGCTTTGCACCGGAATCCAGACTGCGCCACCATTCGTCATGCGCAGCCCTTGGAGGAAAGAAGGAGAGGGAGGGAGGGAGGGAGAGAGACGCAAAAATGCTGACCCTGGTTTTTGCAACTCCCCTGGCGGCTAGGGAGTGAGAGAGCGAGAGAGAGAGCAGTCGCACAAATCCCATTACCACCATGCAAACCTTTCTCTGAAGACCAGAGCGGATTCCCAGCCTGGGTCAGCTGGGGGCAAAGCGCTGAGCATCTTTTGTTCTTTCCCACGCACCTGCAAGCCTTTGTCTGTGGGAAATGTCAAGGGCCCTGAAAGCCCAGCCGCTTCTCTCGCTCTTCAGTTAAGAGGCCTCGTCGTGGCCGCCCATGTTTCATGGAAGTTGGGGGGGGTGCAGGACAGGGCCATGAGAAGACCTTGATGGGCCAAGCTAAGGACCCCAATAGTCCAGTACGTTTCCGAGCACAATTCAAAGTGTTGGTGTTGACCTTTAAAGCCCTAAATGGCCTCGGGTCCAGTATACCTGAAGGAGCATCTCCACCTCCATCGCTCAGCCCAGACACTGAGGTCCAGCACCGAGGGCCTTCTGGCGGTTCCCTCCCTGCAAGAAGCCAAGTTACAGGGAACCAGGCAGAGGGCCTTCTCGGTGGTGGCGCCCTCCCTGTGGAGCGCCCTCCCATCAGATGTCAAGGAAATAAACAACTATTAGACTTTTAGAAGACATCTGAAGGCTGCCCTGTTTAGGGAAGTTTTTAATGTTTGATATTTTTTATTGCATGGGTAGGCAAACTAAGGCCCGGGGGCCGGATCCGGTCCACTTGCCTTTTAAAACCAGCCCACAGACGGTCCGGGAATCAGCGTGTTTTTACATGAGTAGAATGTGTGCTTTTATTTAAAATGCATCTCTGGGTTATTTGTGAGGCATAGGAATTCATTCATCCCCCCCCCAATATAGTCTGGCCCCCCACAAGGTCTGAGGTTCAGTGGACCAGCCCCATGCTGAAAATGTTTGCTGACCCCTGTTTTATTGTATTTTAAATATTCTGTTGGGAGCAAACAAGAGTGGCTGAGGAAACCCAGCCAGACTTTGGTTATTGTTGTTGTTAAAAACTTCCCTAAACAGGGTTGCCTTCAGATATCTTCTAAAAGTCAAATAATTGTTTATTGCCTTGACATCTGCTGGGAGGGCGTACCACAGGGCAGGTGCCACCACCGAGAAGGCCCTCTGCCTGGTTCCCTGTAACTTGGCTTCTCGCAGTGAGGGAACCGCCAGAAGGCCCTCGGAGCTGGACCTCAGTGTCCGGGCAGAACAATGGGGGTGGAGACGCTCCTTCAGGTATACTGGGCCGAGGCCGTTTAGGGCTTTCAAGGTCAGCACCAACACTTTGAATTGTGCTCGGAAACGTCCTGGGAGCCAATGCAGATCTCTCAAGACCGGTGTTATGTGGTCTCGGCGGCCACTCCCAGTCACCAGTCTAGCTGCCGCGTTCTGGATTAGTTGTAGTTTCCGGGTCACCTTCAAAGGTAGCCCCACGTAGAGGGCATTGCAGTAGAACTGTCTGTTCCTCGCACTGTTACACACTGCTGAATTGACTTGGCCGTAACTCCTCCGTTGCAGAGGGTTGGTCTAGATGACCCCTGGTGTTCCCTTCCGACTGTGCGGTTCTATGATTCCATGACTCTGCTCCACCTTCTGCGGACTCTATTCGCAACTGCCTGCCTTTCACCAATTGCCGAGCCAGGGGAGGGTTCATTCGGTTAAAGATCTCCCCGAGGGACACAATGGAGCCTGCTAACATGTTATTAACAGTTCAGAATAGACCTCGGGGGAGAGTTCAGTGTGTGAAAATGCAGGCTGGGCACTGTGGGTGGGTGTCGACAGAGGAGGGACTGAAATTATGGAGAGTAAATTTGAAATTTACTGATTGTATGCTAATAATAATAATAATAATAATAATAATAATAATAATAATTTATTATTTGTACCCCGCCCATCTGGCTGGGTTTCCCCAGCCACTCTGGGCAGCTTCCAACAAAGACCAAAAATACACTAAGATGTCACACATTAAAAACTTCCCTAAACAGGGCTGCCTTCAAATGCCTTCTAAAAGTCAGATAGTTGTTTCTTTCCTTGACATCTAACAGGAGGGCATTCCACAAGGCAGGTGCCACTACCGAGAAGGCCCTCTGCCTGGTTCCCTGTAGCTTTGCTTCTCACAATGAGGGAACCGCCAGAAGGCCCTCAGCACTGGACCTCAGTGTCTGGGTAGAACGATGGGGGTGGAGACGCTCCTTCAGATATACTGGGCCAAGGCTGTTTAGGGCTTTCAAGGTCAGCACCAACACTTTGAATTGTGCTCGGAAACGTACTGGAAGCCAATGTAGGTCTTTCAAGACCGGTGTTATGTGGTCTCGGCGGCCGCTCCCAGTCCCCAGTCTAGCTGCCGCATTCTGGATTAGTTGTAGTTTCCGGGTCACCTTCAAAGGTAGCCCCACGTAGAGTGCATTGCAGTAGTCCAAGCGGGAGATAACTAGAGCATGCACCACTCTGGCGAGACAGTCTGTGGGCAGGGAGGGTCTCATCCTGTGTACCAGATGGAGCTGGTAGACAGCAGCCCTGGACACAGAAATGACCTGCGCCTCCATGGACAGCTGCGAGTCCAAAATGACTCCCAGGCTGTGCACCTGGTCCTTCAGGGGCACAGTTGCCCCATTCAGGACCAGGGAGTCCTCCACACCTGCCCGCCCCCTGTCCCCCCAAAACAGTCCTTCTGTCTTGTCAGGATTCAGCCTCAATCCATTAGCCGCCATCCATCCTCCAAAATGATGTACCTTAGGTATTCCACGCCAATGAACATGGCCAAAATGTAGAGAGCCAGCTCCAATAAGTCTTGGAAGTATAAAAGAAGGACGGTACTTTTTATCATCTATGGTGGAATTGTAAAATAGTTAAAAACTATTGGGAAATGATATATAATGAAATGAAAAAAAAAAATGTTTAAGATAATTTTTCTTAAAACCGCAGAAACCTTTTCGTTAGGAATTTTAGGTCAATATCCGGAATCACTGTTCAGTGTTGGACATTATATTTCCTGAATATACAAAGCTTCACAGCTTATCTTTCATCGTACAAGTTTGGTACCTCTCTTCATTTAAAGACTTTCAGAGACTTTGAGGTCCTGGTCTCTCCCCTGTAATAAGAAGCGCATAATCTCCGTCTCTGGTTTCCATGTTGGAATACATAGATGGTCTAGAAATTGTTGGTGGAGATCATCATACATTTTACAGTTAAGTTTCCACCAGGTGGGCATTGCATGGGCAGATCCTATCTCCTTCCGCCAAACCCACAAACCTACCCCAAAGGAGGTTCGAAGGATTAGAATTGAACCTCGCCAGCGAAAAGGCCTAACAGAGCAGTTCAACAGCGGCAGAGACACCTTCAGAAGGTGGATTGGAATGATAAACAACTTGGGAGTTGCTGCGTCATTAAACTTCCAACGATAGACTTGGACAACAGCCCAGATTGGAAGGCTGGAATGGAGTCAGGGAAAGCCGAGCTGGCAAACAGACAGTTGAAAAAATATATATATACGCAGATAAAGCTGTACTCGATGGACGAAAGGATATATGATTTCTGACATGACTGAGAATCGTAGAGCCAGGGACGGAGAACTTTAAAGCGTTAAGATCGGGATGTGGAAAATATGCAAACAACAAGAAGAGGCAGGATCGAATATAATAATAATAATAATAATAATAATAATAATAATAATAATAATAATAATATATTTATATACCGCCCTCCCCAGCCGAAGCCGGGCTCAGAGTGGCTAACAACAGTAAATGTAACACATTTTACATAAAATCATAATCAATTAATTGAAATACATTCTAAAATCAATTCATTCTAAAATCATTTCAGATATTGGAGATACACTTCGAAGGTCCAGACTATGGGGAGCCCTGGGAAAAAAAATATAATTAATAATTTGGATGGTAATTTGGTTGTGTTTTTTTATATTAGTTTATTGTTTATAATTGGATTGTGATGGATATGTTAATTGGCTGTTTTTATTGGAAAATCAATGAAAATGGTTTTAAAAAAGAAGGTGGTTTCTAAGCAAAGGTTCGATGGCTGTCTGTCATGGATGCTTCAACTGAGATTCCTGCCTTGTAGGGGGTTGGAATAGATGACCCCCAGGGGTCCCTTCCGACTTTACGGTTCTACGACTCCTCTCTCCAAACGTAAACCCATCTTTGTAGGCAAACCATACTCAAGGCAACCCACGCAATGTGAGGAAGTTTACATAATCCAGTAATAAAATTTAAAGGGTCGTAAACAACAGGCTAATGAAAAGGCATCGTATTAATAAACATGCAATAAAATTATACAGCCCACAGAAAATTCATAACTGAAGTCTAGCGGTAAAGATACAGGAATATCATCCAGGTAGCAGCAAAAATAAGACACCTCCAAAATTAAACATTGACCCCCAACCCCCCGGCAGCAGCCCCTAACCAATAACCTACTCTAATAGTACTTAATTGGCATAATCGGACAAAAAATTAGAAGGTGAGGACAAATCCCAAAGGGAAAAATTTATGGTACAAACGGGAAAGACACAAGTGTCTCCTCACATATACAGTGGTACCTCGGGTTACACACACTGCAGGTTAAAGACACTTCAGGTTACAGACTCCGCTAACCCAGAAATAGTACCTCGGGTTAAGAACTTTGCTTCAGGATGAGAACAGAAATCGTGCTCCGGCAGCAACTGGAGGCCCCATTAGCTAAAGTGGTGCTTCAGGTTAAGAACAGTTTCAGGTTAAGAACAGACCTCCAGAACGAATTAAGTTCTGGGTACCAAGATACTACTGTAGATTCAAATATGTACAAGTGCAGTCAACTCTGGTCCAACTGAAATAGGATAAATAATGCTCATAGAATCAAAGAACTGTAATAATAATAATAATAATAATAATAATAATAATAATAATAATAATTTTTATTTATACCCCGCCCTCCCCAGCCAAGACCGGGCTTAGGGTGGCTAACACCAGGTATAAAAACAATTGATTAAAATACAACTTAAAAACAAGATTAAAATACAACATTAAAATGCAACCTCATTTCAGTAGAAACTCAAATCAAAAACTTTTGGGGGGATGAAAACGTCAAATCTTCACAAAGGGACCCCAAGGGTCATCTAGCCCAACCCCTGCAGTGCAGGAATCGCAGCTAAATAATACCTGGCAGGTGGCCATCCATTGAAAAACTCCCAAGTAAGGAGAGTCCACCCCCTTCTGAGGGAATCTGGTCTTCCGCCTTCAGCTCTGGCCTTCAGAAAGTTCTTCCTAGTGTTTAGCTGAGATCTCCTCTACTGCAATCTGAATATGGGAAAATGTGAGGCCCATGACCAATACCAAGATGAAGGTCAACCAGGCTTGTGTGCTGAGCAGCTGCTTTATGAAAGTCAGTCACGGGCAACTTGCAACTGTCAGGAGTCCAGGTTCCCAGCTTGATAACACGGTTGTTGTTGTTTAGTCGTTGAGTCGTGTCCGCCTCTTTGTGACCCCCTGGACCAGAGCACGCCAGGCACTCCTGTCTTCCACTGCCTCCTGCAGTTTGGTCAAACTCATGCTGGTAGCTTCGAGAACACTGTCCAACCATCTCGTCCTCTGTCGTTCCCTTCTCCTTGTGCCCTCCATCTTTCCCAACATCAGGGTCTTTTCCAGGGAGTCTTCTCTTCTCCTGAGGTGGCCAAAGTCTTGGAGCCTCAGCTTCAGGATCTGTCCTTCCAGTGAGCACTCAGGGCTGATTTCCTTCAGAATGGAGAGGTTTGATCTTCTTGCAGTCCATGGGACTCTCAAGAGTCTCCACCAGAACCATAATTCCAAAGCATCCATTCTTCGGCGATCAGACTTCTTCATGGTCCAGCTCTCACTTCCATACATCACTACTGGGAAAACCGTAGCTTTAACTAAACGGACCTTTGTCGGCAAGGTGATGTGTCTGCTTTTGAAGATGCTGTCTAGGTTTGTCATTGCTTTTCTCCCAAGAAGCAGGCGTCTTTTAATTTCGTGGCTGCTGTCACCATCTGCAGTGATCATGGAGCCCAAGAAAGTAAAATCTCTCACTGCCTCCATTTCTTCCCCTTCTATTTGCCAGGAGGTGATGGGCCCAGTGGCCATGATCTTCGTTTTTTTTGATGTTGAGCTTCAGACCATAATTTGCGCTCTCCTCTTTCATGAGGTTTTATTGCAAAAACAAACAGATAGCTCTGGGCAGCTGAAATAAAGCCTCCAGCATCATTACTCGAGATGACCCTTCTGAAGACTTCTTCCGGTGTCTACAGAATATATTGAACTTTCGCACCTTAAGGTCTCTTATTTTGCTTCCTGTCGAACAGCTCTCCGATTCGCCGACTCCGCGGACTTATTGGATCACCCCCACCTCTTCCTTTTCCAAAAGTCTCTCTCTGTGTCCTTTTGCTCCTGTTTGAGCTCCCTGAGAGCTTTGGCTGTGTTCCAACCCACTCTCAGCTATAGCCTTATCAGCTGGCCCATCAAGGTCAGGAAGAGTCGAAGTCTGCAGCTGCCCGCTCTCCCCTGCCTGGCTCACATCTAAGCCTCTCTGTTCCTGGCTGCTTTCTGCCGTTGGCTGCAAACCTTCGCTGGGAGCTGGCTCATTCCTGACAGCAACGCCTCCATGCCTTCCACATGCGCTGCATCAGGAGGAGTTTGGGCATCGCATGGCAGGACAGAGTCTCAAACCACGAAGTGCTCTCCCCAGACGATGTTCCCAACATGTGCGCACTCCTGACTCAGCGACGTCTACGCTGGCTTGGTCATGTCTGCAGAATGGAAGGTGGCAGGATCCCCAAGGATGTGCTCTGCGGGGAGCTGGCTTCAGACACCATTGGCAGAACTCTGCGCTACAAATGAAGGAATGGGTTTCTGTGCAGCAAGTTTAAAACTGACTCAACCCCCCCCCCTTTTCTTCTTTCTCCAAGAGAGCACTCTAAAATGCGTAAAACTTGAGCTGTTGAGCAAAAGCATAACAAGGACACAGGTGCATAAACAAGCTCTCTCCTTTATCAGTCACAGCAAGGGATGACCCTGGCTGTTCTTCTAGGGGAACAGATCCGTCACCACCTTATCTTATGTGCTGACCACAAAAGACGCACAGGCCAATGTCTGGGGAAAACACCAAAAGCGTGTTCCCGGAGATGATGACTTCTTCCCAGATAAGAGTAGGAAGAGGAAGATCCTTTTATGGTCAGAAGTAAAGGAATCATAGAATCATAGAATCATAGAATCATAGAGCTGGAAGAGACCACAAGGGCCATCGAGTCCAACCCCCTGCCAAGCAGGAAACACCATCAGAGCACTCCTGACATATGGTTGTCAAGCCTCTGCTTAAAGACCTCCAAAGAAGGAGACTCCACCACACTCCTTGGCAGCAAATTCCACTGTCAAACAGCTCTTACTGTCAGGAAGTTCTTCCTAATGTTTAGGTGGAATCTTTTTTCTTGTAGTTTGGAACCATTGCTCCGTGTCCGCTTCTCTGGAGCAGCAGAAAACAACCTTTCTCCCTCCTCTATGTGGCATCCTTTTATATATTTGAACATGGCTATCATATCACCCCTTAACCTCCTCTTCTCCAGGCTAAACATGCCCAGCTCCCTTAGCCGTTCCTCATAAGACATCGTTTCCAGGCCTTTGACCATTTGGGTTGCCCTCCTCTGGACACGTTCCAGTTTGTCAGTGTCCTTCTTGAAGGAAGGAAGGAAGGAAGGAAGATCCTTTTATGGTTGAGAGTACAGAGCAGGAACATATATGATGTCAACATGCATACATAGGCTGACGTGGTTGGGTTCCTAGGGGAGGAGGGAGAAGGTGCCTGGAGGATATATATTCTGCGTGAAGCTTGTCATTTCTTTGGACTTGCTGTGGACTTGATCACACAAGTGCCTTCTGCTATCCGGAGAGCAGAATAAACTCTTTCTTTGAATCAACCTCTTTGTCATTTGACTTCCTTCCTCCTGTCCCGGAGCAACGCAGACCCAGTCGGTGAACTCCAATAAGGCTACACAGAAATGTCTGCAAATGTAACCTGAAGGCTGCTCTGTGTGTGAGAATCCCCTGCAGACGACCGCAGTGCCTGGAGACAGACAGTCAGTTTGCACATCCACAGCAGTGACTAGAGGAGGAATGACTGCTGGGAGGAGGGCAGAGAGTGTGGGAATGTCGAGGGTGGCAGGAGCGGATATATTGAGAGCACATAACTTGTGCTAGCAAGTTTCTTCACTTAGCAGAGTGCATCCCCCTTCTTACGCAGCAGAAAACTGGTTGCAAACTCGTGTGAGTTCCTTAAAACAATGAACAATTCAATCTGGCTTGCTCTTTATTCCCCATGATGGACCTTCAAGTATTTGAAGATGGCTCTCATGTCATCTCTTGGTCTTCCCTTCCACAGGCTAAGCCTACCCAGCTCCCTCGACCATTCCTCATACGGCTCAGATGTCGCCATGTCACATAACATCATCATCATAATTTATTATTTATACCCCACCCATCTGGCTGGCTTTCCCCAGCCACTCTGGGCAGCTTCCAAGAGAATATTAAAATACAATAACGGGCCCGCGGTCAGAATGGGATGTCCTGATAGGAGTTCTAGTCCCAAATGCCTGCCTTGGCACCCTGCTTTTGGCTATCTATCTATTTGAGCTCCTTCAGACAACTTGCTTATGGAGCATTCATCCTGATTAAATTCTGCAAAGCTTCCATGGAGGTTAGAGGGTGTCTGGCCTTTATTGAGCATTCATTCTGATTTCCTTGCAGAGAGGTTAGATGACAACACGCATTTGTCCTGATTTGCTGGCGCAGTCTTTTAGTATCTTCCCATTCATCAATTGTTTATCCCACACATTTTAGGTGCATTTTCGCTGTACTTTCCTAACCACAGAAACAACTATTTTCTCTTAAAACCAAGAAAGGCTGATTTGTTGCGACATAGCGCCTTTTGTACACTTCCGTTGCAAAAGCTTGGGCCACATTCACACCATACGTTTAAAGTACTATCATACCGCTTTAAACAGTCAAAGCTTCTTCCCCTCAAATAATAATAATAATAATAATAATAATAATAATAATAATAATAATAAAATTTATTTATCATTTATACCCCGCCCATCTGGCTGAGTTTCCCCAGCCACTCTGGGCGGCTCCCAATTGAGTGTTAAAAACAATACAGCATTAAAACAAAATAAAAAAATTCCTTCCAGTAGCACCTTAAAGACCAACTGAGTTAGTTCTAGGTATGAGCTTTCGTGTGCATGCACACTTCTTCAGATACCTGAATACATCGTATCTGAAGAAGTGTGCATGCACACGAAAGCTCATACCTAGAACTAACTCAGTTGGTCTTTAAGGTGCTACTGGAAGGAATTTTTTTATTTTGTTTTGACCATGACAGACCAACACGGCTACCTATCTGTAACTAATACAGCATTAAATATTAAAAACTTCCCTAAACAGGGCTGCCTTCAGATGTCTTTTAAAGATAGGATAGCTGCTTATTTCCTTCACGTCAGAAGGGAGGGCGTTCCACAGGGTGGGTGCCACCACCGAGAAGGCCCTCTGCCTGGTTCCCTGTAACCTTACTTCTCGCAATGAAGGAACTGCCAGAAGGCCCTCGGCACTGGATATCAGTGTCCGGGCTGAACAATGGGGGTGGAGACGCTCCTTCAGGTATACTGGACCGAGGCCATTTAGGGCTTGAAGGGTCAGCACCAGCACACTGAATTGTGCTCAGAAATGCAGGTTTTTCAGGACCGGTGGTATATGGTCTTTGCAGCCACTCCCAGACCCCAGTCTAGCTGCCGCATTCTGGATTAGTTGTAGTTTCCGGGTCACCTTCAAAGGGAGCCCCACATAGAGAGCATTGCAGTAGTCCAAGCGGGAGATAACCAGAGCATGCACCACTCTGGGGAGACAGTCTGCGGGCAGGGAGGGTCTCATCCTGCATACCAGATGGAGCTGGGAGACAGCTGCCCTGGATACAGAATGGACCTGCGCCTCCATGGACAGCTGTGAGTCCAAAATGACTCCAAGGCTGCGCACCTGGTCCTTCAGGGGCACAGTTACCCCATTCAGGACCAGGGAATCTCCCACACCTGCCCGCCCCCTGTCCCCCCAAAACAGTACTTCTGTCTTATCAGGATTCAACCTCAAATACTGTGGGAACTGTAGTTTTTAAGTGTGGTGAGACTTGTTAGGGGAGATTCCAATTCTCCTTCCAGCACTACAATTCCCAGAGTGGTTCAACAATCAATCCAGAGGTGCTTTTAGGGTAGCACAATTGGTTCGGCCACTCTGGGCCGGCGCCACACTGCAAGGGGCGCCACAACAAAGGTGTAGAATGGAGCGTGAGAGATGGGGGACCGCTAAATTTTAGCGTTGCACAGGGTGCCACTGAAATTTGAGAGCCCAAAGTCCACCACTGCCTGCACCCAAGGAATTTGGGAGCTGTAGTTCTGGGAAGGGAACAGGGTTCTCCTAACAACTCTCAGGATCCTCCACAAACTACAGTTCCCAGGATTATTTGGGGGAGGGGAGCTATGAATGTTTAAAGTGGTACCATAGTGCTTTCAACGTATAGCGCAAATGTGGCAATAAACCGCTAAGGTGTTGAATGCATTACATTAAAATGTTGGCAGCCTGGAGGGGACATTTGTCACAGGGAACCACAGAATCGTAGAATCATAGAATCCTAGAGTTGGAAGAGACCACAAGGGCCATCGAGTCCAACCCCCTGCCAAGCAGGAAACACCATCAGAGCACTCCTGACATATGGTTGTCAAGCCTCTGCTTAAAGACCTCCAAAGAAGGAGACTCCACCACACTCCTTGGCAGCAAATTCCACTGTCGAACAGCTCTTACTGTCAGAAGGTTCTTCCTAATGTTTAGGTGGAATCTTTTTTCTTGTAGTTTGGAACCATTGCTCCGTGTCCGCTTCTCTGGAGCAGCAGAAAACAACCTTTCTCCCTCCTCTATGTGACATCCTTTTATATATTTGAACATGGCTATCATATCACCCCTTAACCTCCTCTTCTCCAGGCTAAACATGCCCAGCTCCCTTAGCCGTTCCTCATAAGGCATCGTTTCCAGGCCTTTGACCATTTTGGTTGCCCTCCTCTGGACACGTTCCCGTTTGTCAGTGTCCTTCTTGAACTGTGGTGCCCAGAACTGGACACAGTACTCCAGTCAAAACAAAATAAAAAAAATCCTTCCAGTAGCACCTTAAAGACCAACTAAGTTAGTTCTTGGTATGAGCTTTCGTTTGCATGCACACTTCTTCAGATACACAGACAACTGCAACAGAACTTGCCTCCCTCTTAACTTTCTTTGCCCCTTTTGCACCATCATCACAAATGGGATGGCACTGAAAAATGCCAACTCTGTCCCATTGTGGGTTGTCGTCAATACTCCTGGTCAGCCTTATGGTTTTCGTGTCTGTGATCAGGACACGATAAGACCCTTTCTCATATCCTAGGAAAACACTATGTTCTCCACGCTTACTCAGTTTGTCACCCAGCGAGGTGTGCACCCAAACCTCCGACCCAAAAATTTTAAAGTGCTTCACACATGGCTTCCTTCCGTGAAGCATCTCATATGGGGTGCAATTTACTGCGGACTGGTACCTCCTGTTATACACGTGACAGAAAAACGAAAGAGCTTCGGCCCAAAAAGGATTGGGCAGCCCCGAATCATGTAACAGTGTTCTGATTCCTTGCTGCAGGGTCTGGTTTATTCTCTCACATAAACCATTCTGCCAGGGTGATCTGGGCATGGCCGTCCTATGCTCAATGCCCTGTTCAGAAAGAAAAGCCTCAAACTCCTCTGAACAAAACTCTCCACCCCTGTCAGTGAAAATACAACGTACATTCTCATTATGTACATTCCTGAGCCATTTACAAAACTGACGAAACTTGGTAAAGGCTTCAGACTTTTTCTGCAGCATATAGACCCAAACATATTTCGAATAGGAGTCTATCAAAACCATGAAAAACCTTGAATTGCCTCTAGAGAGCGCTAGAGGCCCCACTAAGTCTGCATGAATGACTTCGTATGGTTTCTTGGCCTCTCTCCCAGACTCTGTACCTTTGGGAGCTTGCTTTGCCTTACTCTCAGCACAAGAAACACATTTCATGTGGTAGGGACATTCTTTCAGCTTCATACCCTGAACCATATCAGGCATTTTTGCCACAGCCTGGAAATTCAAATGACCATAAACACGGTGGTAATAATGAATACATTGGTCATGCATCTTCTCATTCTTATCAACAGACAAATTGCAACACTCTTTCTCAGTTGCTTCTGCAGTGCCTGTACCTGAAACAAAAGGCAATTGGTACAAACCATTAACACATTTGGCATACAGAATGAGCTTGCCATCTCTAAGAATTTCACAGCGAGATTTAGCAAACACCACCTTAAACCCTTGACGATCAAGCTGGGAAACACTCAACAAATTGTCCTGAATATCAGGCGCATACAGGACATTCTTAATTGTTGCATTCAGGCTCTTTAAAAACACAGTTCCCTGAGCCAAACTCATGAGAACTGTCCCATCTGCTTGATGAATTTCTTTCTCTTGCTTCTCAAGCTGAACAAAGAGATCCTTATCTTTGGCTACGTGGTTGGAACAGCCAGAGTCGATCACAAAGAAACTCCACCCATGTTGATTGGAGCAGTGAGAGATCAAGGCCTTTGAAGTAGCAGGTGCTTGGGGATTTCGTCCTCCTCCTCCTCTGCCTCTGAAGTTTCCCTTCTTCTTTGAAGATTTCTTGCAGCACTGAAAACTCAAATGGCCTTGTGCTCCACATGAAAAGCACCGCTTCAACTTTAGTGCTTTAACAGCAGCAGTTTCACTTTCACTTTCCCCTGCTGAAGACTCAGGCACATTTTCAAGCACATTTTTAACAGCACAGTCCCGGCTTTCTCTAACAGCCTGTCTGCGATCCCACTCATTCAAGAGCACGCTAGACACATAATCTTCTGTTAGCCGGTCAGCAGGCAGTGTAGAAATCTGGGCAGCTACTCCATCGTAAGAATCGTCTAGGCTATTTATCATCGGCATTGCAAACACAGCCTCTGAAATAGCCAGGTCTCGCTGAACAAGGTCCTGTCTGAGACACTTTAACTGAGATAGATGGCTAGGCAAATCACCACCTTTCTCCAACTGCAACCTGCACAGCTTCTTGAAGAAAATCACACTGGAACCAGCATTTTGTCTCAGATGCATATCTCTCAACTTATGCCAAACAGCTTGTGCAGTCTCTTGACCCTCTAAGTTCACCAGCAACTGGTCTGAAACACTCAAAACAATTGTCCCTCGGGCTTTCATATCTCCAGCATGCAGCCTCCGTTCCGCCGTCCAGCAATCAGCAACAGAAACCTCTGGCGACTGGGACGACTGGGATGACTGGAACAATGACTGGTCAGACGACTGGGCCCATAACCGATGTCAGCATCGCCCTTGAGCCAGTGCACCAACTGGACTCATGCACTTCAACCCCGACTGGGCTAGGCGAGCTGGGTAGCACTGCCAGAGACCTCCTTTCTCACAGGAACAGGTCACAGTGCTGTGGACTCACAGCTTAGAGCTGAGAGCACCGGATTCACTTGCACAATAATACAGTCGTTGCGCAGCAGCGTTTTGCAGAGGCTTGCAGAGTATAAACCCCTCGGAGAGCAGCTCTGTGGAGTATCTTCCTTTTATTCTATAACTACAGCTATAATACAAAACTATATACAGAGCTAAATATTCTAAAGCATAAATCAATGCTACTCTGTGTGCCTGCAGCTGCTCTTAGCAGCAACCTTATCTCTAAACACGATCTCTAGCACTCACTCTCTCTCCGATACACTGGCTGACTAATTGACTCACTCACTGACTGATTCACTCACTGACTGACTTATGTGGTGCTGGAGCTGAATAAGTAGAAAGCAGAACATTACTCCTCCTCTCTGTAGAATCAGCAGGCTCCTCAGGAGATTCTTGGATACGGGAGGGGTGGGCCCAAACTAGCAGGATGAATTTCAACTGAGGCAAATGTGAGGTTTAGCAGTTGGGCAGGAAGAACCAGCTGCACCAGTAAAAGATGGGGGACACATGGCTTGCCAGTAGTACATGTGAGAAGGATCTAGGGGGGTCTTAGTAGTGCACAAGCTTAACATGAGTCAATGGTGAGATACAGCAGCAAAAAAAGCAAATGCTCTTCTTGTGTTGAGGAAGGTAAAGGTAAAGGGACCCCTGACCATTAGGTCCAGTCATGGCCGACTCTGGGGTTGCGGCGCTCATCTCGCTTTACTGGCCGAGGGAGCCGGCGTACAGCTTCCGGGTCATGTGGCCAGCAGGACTAAGTCGCTTCTGGTGAAACCAGAGCAGCGCACAGAAACGCCATTCACCTTCCCGCCGGAGTGGTACCTATTTATCTTCTTGCACTTGGTGTGCTTTCGAACTGCTAGGTTGGCAGGAGCAGGGACCGAGCAACGGGAGCTCATCCCGTTGCGGGGATTCGAACCTCCGACCTTCTGATCGGCAAGTCCTAGGCTCTGTGGTTTAGACCACAGCGCCACCCGCGAGGAAGGTAGGAGAAGATATGTTGATTAAATATTATCCCTCCTCACTCATGCTAGTGAGCAAAGATCAGAGCACATTCTCTTGCATGTTGCTGGAAGCAAGTTGATCGATTCGTTAGAATCATTTAAGTTGTGCGATCCAGTCTGGATTGTTCCTGGTAAGTTTCCCCTTTTATTTCCCTCTTAAAATAATAATAACACGACAGTCTTCTTTAAAAGTGAGAAAGTTTACTTACATTCAGCTCACCGCAGTGCTATGAAGGCAGGCTTTGTCTTGTGGTTACAGTTACATTTGTAGAGAAAAGAAGTCTGAGTTAGGCCTCCGACTTTCTACCTTGTGGCTTCCAGCCTCTGTAAGGATGAGCCGTGTGCTGCTGGCTAAGAGCCAACAGAGAGGAAGAAGAAGAGTTTGGATTTGATATCCCGCTTTATCACTACCCGAAGGAGTCTCAAAGCGGCCAACATTCTCCTTTCCCTTCCTCCCCCACAACAAACACTCTGTGAGGTGAGTGGGGCTGAGAGACTTCACAGAAGTGTGACTAGCCCAAGGTTACTCAGCAGCTGCAGGTGGAGGAGCGGGGAATCGAACCCAGTTCCCCAGATTACGAGTCTACTGCTCTTAACCACTACACCACACTGGAAGATGGCAAGAGAACCAAAAAGTCAAAGAGCCAAAAGAAGAAGATGGCTATGTGACTGGCTCTTTATCGTGTTTTTAATATTCTATTGGGAGCCACCCAGAGTGGCTGGGGAAACCCAGCCAGATGGGTGGGGTATAAATAAATTATTATTATTATTATTATTATTATTATTATTAGAGTAAATCTGGATTAGATGGCCGGGAAAATATGGGCTGGCATTTTGACGACAAGGACATCATGTGGTTGTTGGGAAAATAAATAAATCTTGCATGCATGAGAAATATTGATCCCACAAGAAACAGCAGTCTGGAGTCTCCCTATTTTCATGCTTCAGATGGCTCTGCAAGCCCATCTCCTGCCACAGAGACACATTATCGGAGGCTTTCCCCTGCCTTGGTATTCTGCAAGAGTCGCCTTCTCTGCTGATTTAAAAAACAAGAGGCGATCATTCTTTCGGCGGAGGATATATGAGGAAAGACCACAATATTGAGGGCTTTTTGGTGCAGAGGGAACAAATAAACAAGGGGGAGCCATGAGAGAAGTGTATAAAAACTGCATGGTGTTGAGAAAAGACAAAGCGATGTTGGCAAGCTGGAAGGTGCGCAGAGGTGGGCGGCTAAGATGATCGAGGGACTGGAGACCAAGCCTGATGAGGAGCGGTTGAAGGAGCTGGGTATGTTTACCCTGGAGAAGAGGAGACTGAGAGGAGATAGGATGTTGTTGTTTAGTCGTTTAGTTGTGTCCAACTCTTTGTGACCCCCTGGACCAGAGCACGCCAGGCACTCCTGTCTTCCACTGCCTCCCGCAGTTTGGTCAAACCCATGCTGGTAGCTTCAAGAACACTGTCCCACCATCTCGTCCTCTGTCGTCCCCTTCTCCTTGTGCCCTCCATCTTTCCCAACATCAGGCTCTTTTCCAGGGAGTCTTCTCTTCTCATGAGGTGGCCAAAGTCTTGGAGCCTCAGCTTCATGATCTGTCCTTCCAGTGAGCACTCAGGGCTGATTTCCTTCAGAATGGAGAGGTTGGATCTTGCAGTCCATGGGACTCTCAAGAGTCTCCTCCAGCACCAGAATTCAAAAGCATCCATTCTTCGGCGATCAGCCTTCTTGATGGTCCAGCTCTCGCTTCCATACATCACTACTGGGAAAACCATAGCTTTTACTATACGGGCCTTTGTTGGCAAGGTGATGTCTCTGCTTTTTAAGATGCTGTCTAGTTTTGTCATCGCTTTTCTCCCAAGAAGCAGACGTGTTTTAATTTCGTGGCTGCTGTCACCATCTGCAGTGAGCCCAAGAAAGTAAAATCTCTCACTGCCTCCATTTCTTCCCCTTCTATTTGCCAGGAGGTGATGGGACCAGTGGCCATGATCTTTGTTTTTTTTTTTTTTATGTTGAGCTTCAGACCATATTTTGCACTCTCCTCTTTCACCCTCATTAAAAGGTTCTTTAATTCCTCCCCACTTTCTGCCATCAAGGTTGTGTCATCTGCATCTCTGAGGTTGTTGGATAGTCATCTTCAAATATCTCAAGGGCTGTCCCATGGAAAAAGGAGCATGCTTGTTTTCTCCTGGTCCGGACGGTGTGTCTCAAACTGATGGATTCAGATTGCAAGAAATGAGATTCCAGCTTAAACCTTAGGAAGAACTTTCCCACGGTAAGAGCTGTTTCTGGTGGAGTGGACTCCTTCGGAAAATGGTGTCCTCTCCTTCCTTGGAGGCTTCTGAACAGAGGTTGGCTGTCTGTCTGTCAAGGATGCTTTAGTGGAGATTCCTGCATTG
The DNA here is from genome assembly GCF_964252035.2 of Podarcis erhardii. Taxonomy (NCBI): domain Eukaryota; kingdom Metazoa; phylum Chordata; class Lepidosauria; order Squamata; family Lacertidae; genus Podarcis; species Podarcis erhardii. Next base: position 90,392,227 of record NC_138511.1, read on the forward strand.
AAGGGGGTTGGACTAGATCAGTGTTTCCAGCTGTTTTTGGACTACAACTCCCATCATCAACCTTTGGTCTCCAGCTGTTTTTGGACTACAACTCCCATCATCCCTAGCTAGCAAGACCAGTGGTCAGGGATGATGGGAATTGTAGTCCAAAAACAGCTGGAGACCTTGTTTGGAGGTTCTAGCAGGGGAGTGCAGCTATCGTATACCCTTGACCGAAGAATGGTACACTCCTTCTATCTGGGATGGTCGTCCTCTTCCACCGAGCGTGCAGCTTCGGGAGGGACGCACATGGAGCAGTGAGGGAGGAAGGGGACACCCGCCTGTGGTATTTTTACTTTTTCTTTTTGTAACCTTTAAAATTTTAATAAATATTATTTTTTTAAAAAACAAAAACAGCTGGAGACCAAAGGTTGGGAAACACTGGACTAGATGACCCTTGGGGGTACCCTTCAAACTCTATAATTCTGTGATTCTATTATAGGGAGATTCCCTCCCTGCCCTTTTCTCCATGCCATGTACAATACCAGAACATGGGGACACCCAAGAACAACCTTATCTGCTTCCTCTACACCTTTTTTTAATAATACTAGAAATTGTGGGCATGAAACGAAGCTGAATGTTGGAAGATTCAGGACAGATAAAAGAAAACGTTTCATCACGCATGTGGAACTCACTGCCACAGGAGGCAGAGAGGGCCACCAACTGAGGGGGCTTTAAAAAGGAGAAAGGAGAACACTATCAATGGCTACTAGGCACGATGGCTGTGCTCTGCCCTCTACTGTTGGGGGGCATTAATGTTCTTGGGGACCACGACTGAGTAAAATCTTCAATTGCTTACAAAGCTAGATGTCTGTGATTTATTCTAGCCTAGGTATTTTCATGGGGAACATTTGTTTAAAAGTGGTAATTCTAACCAAGTTTAATGTGCTTGGAGCAAATCACCATTGTGCTAACTCTGTGTGATGGCTTGGGATTCAGACTCGGAGGCTGAACCTGAAGAATCACAGCCTGCACAGGATTCCCCGCCTCCAGAACCAGCTGAGCCGGGGCTGGCTCCTGAGGTGATGGAGGACCCATTGCCTGCAGGTGCTCCACTCTCAACCCTCCAGCCTCTCCTGAGCTGCAGAGACTCAGGTCAGAGAGGCGGAGGGAACTTAGTTCCCACAGAAGGAGTGCTCGCCTCCAGGCCAGGAGAGGCAAGTCACCTGTGGACCGGGGCTGCCCTATGCCTCGGGGCAGATAAAAGCCGGCCAGCCCAGTCCCAGGTTGTGGGAGCAACATTGTTGGTAGCCTGTTCCTGCCTGAACCCTGTCTTGCTCTTCTGCCAGAGTTCCTGACCTCACCCAACTTCCTGCCTTGGACCCGGCTTCAGCTTTGCTGGACAGCCTCCATACCGCACCCTTGACCTCGGACTGGACTCGGACCTCGCCGCACGGTTAGCCCTCGGGTCTAGCACACTCTGCTATGAGAGACTAAGGAAACTCTTCCAAACCTCTCCTCTCCAACAAAGACAGCATACCTTTGAATACCCGGTTCTGGAAACCACAAGCGGGGAGAATGCTGTCGTGCTTGAGGGTTTCCCAAAACAGGCATCCAGTTGGCCACTGTGAGAACAGGACTCTGGACTGGGCGTTGGTCCTGATCCAGCAGGAACCTTCTGATGTTCTACGTGCTGCTCTTGGCTCCAGCAGAGTGCCCTGGAGCATGTGCAGAGCGCACTGCCCTCACAACCATGTCAGAACAGCCTGCTTTTGAGGCCCGCCATAGAAAGGGGCTTTGTGCACGGCCTGCTCTCCTTCTCGTCCCAATTCGTAGAATTGTAGAGATGGGAGGGAACCCCAGGGGTCATCCATTCCACCCCCCACCCCTGCGATGCAGGAATTGCAAGTGAAGAATCCCTGGCAGATGCCCATTCCAAAATCTGCTTGAGAACCTCATCCCTCTCTGGTACAAACTACCAAGCGAAGCTATTAAACCTCTTTGATTTTCCAGCATGCCAAACAGCCTCTGCGTTCCCTCTGCTGCCCAGCGCCTCTGATTTATTCCAGCAGCGGAGAAGGAACAGCAGTCGAGGGGAGATTTTCTTTTTTCTGCAAAAAGGAAAGAGAGGCGGGGGGAGCAGAGCAGAGTCGGCCGCCGCCGCCACTTCGCCTCCTCCATCCCGGCCTAAAATCCCGAGGAGCCAAATGCCCTGATTAATTCCGTTGATGAACTCTCTAACGATTTCAGATCATGTTTTCCAGCCGGCTGAAAGGGAAGGTTAAAAGCAAAGCGACTGGAGACAAGACAAGCCAGGGAGACAATCCCCCCCCTTTCCCCTTGTTGGAGGGGTGGCGGTGGAAATACGTTCCCATTTGCACCCCCCCCCCATTTCAGGGGGGAAAAAAAGAGATAACAAGATTTTGACAGATTAAAGGCTTGGTTTACAGAGGCTGTAAAGAGTGGGGGACGCAGCTGATTGGAGAGGCAACTTCTCCGGGCTCGGCTGAGGTTTGGCTAGGGAGTAGGGAACTTCAGAGCGGGAAGGGGACCCCCAAGGTCATCTAGTCCAACCCCACGGAATGCGGGGATCCCAGAACCCCAGAGAGGCGACCATCTAGTCTGGAGTGATGGAGAGTCCACCACCTTCCAAGGGAGTCAAATGTCTCTTGCCCTCAAGAAGTCCTCCCTAGTGTTTAGTCAGAATCTCTTTCCTCGCAATTTCAGCTGCCTTCATCTTCCCACAGAAGGGGCTGAGGGGCTGGGGGCCGGCTGGGTCTCTTGGCCGGCCCACCGAGGGCCACTTTGGCACACCGGCTCTGCCTGTGAGTGCTGCTAAATCCCTGGAATTCATATTATTATTATTATTATTATTATTATTATTATTATTATTTTATTTTTTGTATTTATATACAGTGGTACCTCAGGTTTCAGAACTTAATTCATGCTGGAGGTCTGTTCTTAACCTGAAACTGTTCTTAACCTGAAGCACCACTTTAGCTAATGGGGTCTCCTGCTGCCGCCGCGCCGCCAGAGCACGATTTTTGTTCTCATCCTGAAGCAAACTTCTTAACCTGGAGCACTATTTCTTGGTTAGTGGAGTCTGTAACCTGAAGTGTATGTAACCTGAAGCGTATGTAACCTGAGGTACCACTGTACTGCCCTATACCCAGGGGTCTCAGAGCAGTTCACAGAATAAAATCACTATATAAAACCACAAAATACATAATAAAAATAAAAGCAACAATCCAATACACCCGCCCCCACAAAAAAACACACTTTAAAAAGGGCATAGGATGTCAAACAGATCAACCAAAGGCCTGGTTAAAAAAGGAATGTTTTTGCCTGGCACCTAAAGGTGTATAATGAAGGCGCAAGGTGAACTTCCTTGGGGAGAGCATTCCACAGATGGGGAGCCACTGTAGAGAAGGCCCCGTTCTCGTGTATAATGAAACCATAGAATCATTGATCTGTGAAGGGACCACCAAAGGTCATCGAGTCCAACCCCCCCTGCAGTGCAGGAATTCCAGCTCAAGAATCTCTGACCGATGACCCTCCAAGCTCTGCCGAAAAACTTCCAAGGCATGCTCTTGCACTCGGGTCCTGCTTGCGGTTTTCTCTGTCTGGCCACCATGAGAACAGGTTGCCAGCCCAGGTGGGCCCTGCGTCTGATCCAGCAGCCTCTTCTGATATTCCTATGATGCTGTGAGTCGCCCCGGCTCAGTACAAGGGCAGCAGCTGCAGTCTTGCCATTCATTGTCTTCCTTTAGGGGCCACTTCCAATTAGGCCCCGTCTCTCCCTGGCTGCCACCCCTGCTCTCTCTGCTACTGGCCTTAATGGCTCTGATTGAGGCTGAATCCTGACAAGACAGAAGTACTGCTCTTGGGGGACAGGGGGCGGGCGGGTGTGGAGGACTCCCTGGTCCTGAATGGGGTAACTGTGCCCCTGAAGGACCAGGTGTGCAGCCTGGGAGTCATTCTGGACTCACAGCTGTCCATGGAGGCGCAGGTCAGTTCTGTGTCCAGGGCAGCTGTCTGCTAGCTCCATCTGGTACGCAGGATGAGACCCTCCCTGCCCGCAGACTGTCTCGCCAGAGTGGTGCATGCTCTAGTTATCTCCCGCTTGGACTACTGCAATGCGCTCTACGTGGGGCTACCTTTGAAGGTGACCTGGAAACTGCAATTAATCCAGAATGCGGCAGCTAGACTGGTGACTGGGAGCAGCCACCGGGGCCACATAACACCGGTCCTGAGAGATCTGCATTGGCTCCCAGTACATTTCAGGGCACAAGTGTTGGTGCTGACCTTTAAAGCCCTAAACGGTCTTGGTCCTGTATACCTGAAGGAGCGTCTCCACCCCCATCGTTCTGCCCGGACACTGAGATCCAGCGCTGAGGGCCTTCTGGCGGTTCCCTCATTGCGAGAAGTGAGGTTACAGGGAACCAGGCAGAGGGCCTTCTCGGTGGTGGCACCTGCCCTGTGGAACACCCTCCCACCAGATGTCAAGGAAATAAGCAGCTACCTTATCTTTAAAAGACATCTGAAGGCAGCCCTGTTTAGGGAAGTTTTTAATGTTTAATGCTATATTGTGGCTGGGGAAACTCAGAGTGGCTGGGGAAACTCAGCCAGATGGGCGGGGTATAAATAATCAATTATTATTATTATTATTATATCCCTTGACTCCCAGACTCAATTTGGGGCTCAGCGTGGTGCGTGCATCTTCAGGGGCGAGAGGCAAAGAGGCTGTGGTGCTTAGAGGCGGCGCGGCCAGTTTCCCAGACATTTCGTGACAGCCCCTCCCTCTTTTGCTCTGAGAACCGGCTCAGCAGGCAAAGCGGACAATCAAAATAATATAAGGAGAACAGGATAAATTGTTCATCATTCGCCGCCACCCCATCCAACGCCCCCCTGGAACTGCAAACCCAAGCAGGCCTGAATGTTGTCGGCGGCTTAAAGGTGACCCAGAATACGCTGAAGGATGCCACCAGAATACTGATGGAAAGATTACAAGTCTATTAGGGTTTTCATTAAAATTGTAAATAGAAGAAGGAGAAGCCGGCTGGTGTCAGGGCCTGGCACAGCGACTGGGGGGCACATTGGCGCCAGGAACCTTTGGGTAGCTGCCAGCGCTGCCACGCCCTCACCCTGCCCCTAGCCACTATTTTGGGTCTCCAGCTGTTTTTGGACTATGTCTGTGGTTTCCCGGACGTGTCTGGGATTTGTCCGTCGGAAATAGCATCCAAATTTAAAGAATATTTAGTAAGATATTGTAATATAAGATACTTAAAAAATCCTAGAAGTACAGTGGTACCACAGGTTACATACGCTTCAGGTTACATGCACTTCAGGTTACAGACTCCGCCAACCCAGAAATAGTGCTTCAGGTTAAGAACTTTGCTTCAGGATGAGAACAGAAATTGAGCAGCAGTGGCGTGGCGGCAGCAGGAGGCCCCCTTAGCTAAAGTGGTGCTTCAGGTTAAGAACAGTTTCAGGTTAAGAACGGACCTCTGGAACGAATTAAGTATTTAACCCGAGGTACCACTGTAACAGATTAGGCTAAGGGATAGAAAAAGATTAATTATAAAGATTATTATGGATTACAATTGGTAATAAGGTTAAGAAGTATGTAGTGAAAGAAGATACTGATATTATAAATATGAAATTGGGAACTGCTACATATGTGATATGATGAAATCCAGATTGGAGGGTGTCGAGGATGTATTTTAGCAATGCAACTACACCAGGGAATAAGAAGGAAAAATTCTTCTTTTATTTTGTGTGGTTTTATTGGTGTTAAGTTTTTACGTTGTTTCAAATGTAATGTTTTTCTTTTGCGTTTTTGTCTGTGTGTTATAAGAGAAAACCAATAATATTTTTTTTTTTTTGGGGGGGGGGAAGGAAATAGCATCCGGGCAGAATTTGTGAATATCGGCAAAAATGTCCTGGAAAACCGGCTGTGTGGCAACTCATGTCAGAAGTGCTGATTTTTTTTGGAGGAATTTCCTTAAAAATCGTTTTAAAACTTATTAAAGCAACCCACCCAACAGCTCATCAACTTTTGTGTCTGGTTTTTTTGCTCTTCGAAATGTGCCCCTGGTGTTCAAAGCCCCAAGCCATACCCTCCAACATTCCTCAGATGGAAACAGGGACATTTCTTACTCCCTCCACAACTGACCCTCCTCCTCAACCCAATATTTTTTGGTTTCTACCTCCTACAGAGACATCACCTTGCCAACAAAAGTCCGTATAGTTAAAGCTCTGGTTTTCCCAGTAGTGATGTATGGAAGTGAGAGCTGGACCATCAAGAAGGCTGATCACTGAAGAATTGATGCTTTTGAATTCTGGTGCTGGAGGAGACTCTTGAGAGTCCCATGGACTGCAAGAAGCTCAAACCTCTCCATTCTGAAGGAAACCAGCCCTGAGTGCTCACTGGAAGGACAGATCCTGAAGCTGAGGCTCCAAGACTTTGGCCACCTCAGGAGAAGAGAAGACTCCCTGGAAAAGACCCTGATGTTGGGAACAAGGAGAAGGGGGCGCACAAGGAGAAGGGGACGGCAGAGGACGAGATGGTGGGACAGTGTTCTCAAAGCTACCAGCATGAGTTTGACCAAACTGCGTGAGGCAGTGGAAGACAGGAGTGCCTGGTGTGCTCTGGTCCAGGGGGTCACCAAGAGGTGGACACGACTAAATGACTAAACAACAACAACAACCCCCTGCAGAGCATTTCCAATCAGAAGAAGTGCCGCCAGTGGCATAGCATTGCTTGGTGGTTCCTGGGGCACACATGCACCCTTGCACTGGGCAGTGGGGCTGCCAACCTAGGCTTCACTGCCAATGCCACTGGAGCGATCTTACCCTCGCTGGAGCAAAGTGGGGCCACACTGAGCCGCCTGCCCGCCTGCCCATGCCAGGACGAGCCCACCCGGCTGACACAGCCCTTGGTAGGCGGAGAGGGGCACCAGGTCAGGCCGGGCTGGTTTGCACCCCCTCAAAAATTGTGTGCCCGGGACCACAGCCCCCCTGGCATGCCCCACGCTACGCCCCTCAGTGCCAACACCACTACGTTAACAGAACAAAGCACACATGCCCTCCATTGCTGTGAGAAAAACCCTGAATCCCGATTTTATTTGATTCTTTGGTAGATTTACTGTTATGTACTGAGTTGAATAGGGACATGGGTGGCACTGTGGGTTAAACCACAGAGCCTAGGACTTGCCGATCAGAAGGTTGGCGGTTCGAATCCCCGTGACGGGGTGAGCTCCCGTTGCTCGGTCCCAGCTCCTGCCAACCTAGCAGTTCAAAAGCACATCAAAGTGCAAGTAGATAAATAGGTACCGCTCCAGCGGGAAGGTAAACAGCGTTTCCATGCGCTGCTCTGGTTCACCACATGACCCGGAAGCTGTACGCCGGCTCCCTTGGCCAATAAAGCGAGATGAGTGCCGCAACCCCAGAGTCCGTCACGACTGGACCTAATGGCCAGGGGTCCCTTTACCTTTACTGAGTTGAATGGGATCCAAAATGCAGCAGTCAGATTGGTCCTAGAGCAATAGAATTCAGAATGCAGCAGTCTGATTGGTCCGCAGGAGCCACCCAATCCAACTCCGGGTGGAAGTTAATCTGCAACCTGATTGGCCTACAGGAGAATCCCAGAATTAGCCAATCACGTGGGGCCCATTGTATAAATAATGTATATAAAGCAGACCTTTTTTCGGGAACTTCTATTCCTCCTCACCACTATGAGCTGAATAAAGAGCATGAAATCCACTCTCGACTCCGAGTATATTTCATTTACAAAAAGTCACACCAATAAATTTTAGAAAAGGGCAGGATGAGCTGCAAAATGCACAAAGCATTTTTTAAAGGCAGCAGCCTCTCCTCCTCATCGCCCGCTCTTTCACGCAGCGAGCCCCACATTGGGTGAAAGATTCCTACTTTGCTGAGGTTTCGACCTGTTGACTCTCGTTGTTGTTGTCGTTTAGTCGTTTAGTCGTGTCTGCCTCTTCGTGACCCCCTGGACCAGAGCACACCAGGCCCTCCTGTCTTCCACTGCCTCCCGCAGTTTGGTCAAACTCATGCTGGTAGCTTCGAGAACACTGTCCCACCATCTCGTCCTCTGTCGTCCCCTTCTCCTTGCGCCCTCCATCTTTCCCAACATCAGGGTCTTTTCCAGGGAGTCTTCTCTTCTCATGAGGTGGCCAAAGTCTTGGAGCCTCAGCTTCAGGATCTGTCCTTCCAGTGAGCACTCAGGGCTGATTTCCTTCAGAATGGAGAGGTTTAATCTTCTTGCAGTCCATGGGACTCTCAAGAGTCTCCCCCAGCACCATAATTCAAAAGCATCCATTCTTCGGCGATCAGCCTTCTTTATGGTCCAGCTCTCACTTCCATACATCACTACTGGGAAAACCAGAGCTTTAACTATACAGAGCTTTAACTATACAGAGCTTTAACTATACGGACCTTTGTCCGCAAGGTGATGTCTCTGCTTTTTAAAATGCTGTCTAGGTTTGTCATGGACTCTCATACTCCTCTCCAATGCTACAATTCTATGATTCTATATCTTGCCCAATGGCTTTGCAGCTGACTCGGCATTTGAATCCTGCTCTCCCAGGTCCTAGTCCCATGCTCTAACCGTTGTGCCACACTGCCTCTCCTAACTAGCTCTCTGCCGAAAGCAAAAGGCACACCATTTAACCTCCCTAGTCAAAACACCGCATCTGCCTCTCCTCTCTCCGCTGCGGCTCATGCAAATGGGCCAGGCCTTTTTGTGGCTTCCAGGGGCCGGGCAGACAGGCGTCAATCAAAGTCGACAAACGAGGGGGCTGGAGGGACTGTTTTATGCTCGGGTTTCATGGGCCATCAACCCTTCATCCTGACTGTCAGGGAGGGCCTGGCGAAGGGTGGCAATGGCAATAGATTATTAGCGGGCTTGACGTTTATCTTTTGGGAGAGGGATCATAGTTGCAAACGCTGTCGCTCTCCAGCACTTAGAGGATATTGGTGCGGACAGATCCTTCGCAATGCGCTGTGTTCTGCCCTTGAGGTTAACCCAGTGGTTATTACTGGGTGTGGCGCATGCCTCCCTGGTGTGGCCGGAGAGGATGGCAACTGTGGCAGGAAGATTCGAGGACAGCCAATATCATATTTTGGGAAGGATCTGTGTAGCTGCATTGCGTAATAATAATAATTTATACCCCGCCCATCTGGCTGGGTTTCCCCAGCCACTCTTTGCGGCTCCCAAGAGAATATTAAAAACACGATAAAACATCAAACATTAACAGCCGTCAACAGGTTTTCCATGCCCATTGAGTCAGTCACCCATCTCCTTCTACCCTTCTGAGAAAAACCCCACCCCACCCTCCCACTATATATAAGGGTCTGATGACTTCTGTTTCAGTGTATCTGAAGAAGTGTGCATGCACACGAAAGCTTATACCAAGAACAAACTTAGCTGGTCTCTAAGGTGCTACTGAACAATTTAAATTTTATTTATTTATTTCATCAAACATTAAAACCTTTCCTAAACAGGGCTGCCTTCAGATGTCTTCTATAAGTCAGGTAGTCGTTTATTTCCTTGACATCTGATGGGAGGGCGTTCCACAGAGAGGGCGCCACCACCGAGAAGGCCCTCTGCCTAGTTCCCTGTAGCTTTGCTTCTCGCAATGAGGGAACCGCCAGAAGGCCCTCAGCGCTGGACCTCAGCGTCCGAGCAGAATGATGGGGGTGGAGACGCTCCTTCAGGTATACTGGGCCGAGGCCGTTTAGGGCTTTAAAGGTCAACACCAACCCTTTGAATTGTGCTCGGAAACGTACTGGGAGCCAATGTAGGTCTTTCAAGACTGGTGTTATGTGGTCTCGGTGGCCGCTCCTAGTTACCAGTCTAGCTGCCGCATTCTGGATTAGTTGTAGTTTCCGGGTCACCTTCAAAGGTAGCCCCATGTAGAGCACATTGCAGTAGTCCAAGCGGGAGATAACCAGAGCATGCACCACTCTGGCGAGGCAGTCTGTGGGCAGGGAGGGTCTCATCCTGCGTACCAGATGGAGCTGGCAGACAGCTGCCCTGGATGCAGAATGGACTTGCGCCTCCATGGACAGCTTTCTGGATGTCCCACGATCACATTAGAAAGCAGCCGTGTTCTATGTCATAGAACCATAGAATCATAGAGTCATCTAGTCCAGCCCCCTTGCAATGCAGGAATCTCAGCTAAGGCATCCATGACAAAAATGATTAAAAAAATTATTGCTTGCTGCCCAAGATTAATGTTACTGAACTTTTTCAACGACACCATTTGTTATGTACTAACCTTGGATCCTAGATCAATAGGCAAGTAGGATCCTGGAATGCAACAACTGATTGGCCTGGAGGAAAAGACCAATCAGGCTCGAGGAGGAAAGCAGAATCAGCCAATCAAACAGGACTCATTGTGTAAATAATATATATAAAAGGTTTGGGGGGCAATTCAATCACTGTTTTACAAGCTGCAATAAAGAGCATGAAATCACTACAGGACTCTGAGTATATTTCACCATTGTAGATACAGTCATAGACATGCAGCTGCAGGTTGCGAATGCTGTGGAATGCGAACATGCAGCCCGCACGAATCACGTTCACACTGTATATCATCGAAAGAACTGGTCTTATATATGATACTGGCAGCTTGAATAGTTAAATCTGGTGTGGATTGAGCAAGCTTTTATTCGGAAAGCGTGGCCCAGAGAAAAACAGGTTGAGAACCACTGGGCTAGATCTTGAGCGGAGAGAGATTCCCACCCCCCGCCGCCTATGACCCAAATGGTGAAAACCCCCAGAGCTTCCCCTGTATAATGGATTCTGGGTGAGGAGAAAGCCAGACAGCCAGACAAGCCTCCTCTCCCAGACTGACAGATATGTCTCAAGCCGTTTTCAGTGCCTGGAGCTGGGAATCCACTTGATAAGTTGGTCGAGCTAAATAATTCAGCCGTTTCCCCTGCGTTTAAATGGCAGACAGGAGACAGGCTGTCTCCCTGCCCCTCCCTAATGGTAGGGCCGGGCCTGTCAGAGACCACTCACCCACACCGTACGAGGCTCGCCCGCTGCGACGAAAGGTTGCAGCGTTTGGGACTTTTCCGTTTAGCGGAAAGGCGGGTGAGAGGGGACACGATAGAAGATGCTCAAATTGCAAATGGCGTGGGAAAGTGGATGGAAAAGGGTTTCTCTCCCGCTCTTGTGGCATTAGAACTCGCAGACATCGCACGAGGAAAGAAAGGGCTTCTTTGTTTGGTTTTTATTAAAGATTTTCTTGATTTACAAAAGTGTGTGCAATCTCTCTCTCTCGTATACAGTGGTACCTCGGGTTACATACGCTTCGGGTTACATACGCTTCAGGTTACAGACTCCGCTAACCCAGAAATAGTGCTTCAGGTTAAGAACTTTGCTTCAGGATGAGAACAGAAATTGTGCTCCGGCGGCGCGGCAGCAGCAGCAGGAGGCCCCATTAGCTAAAGTGGTGCTTCAGGTTAAGAACAGTTTCAGGTTAAGAACGGACCTCCGGAACAAATTAAGCACTTAACCAGAGGTACCACTGTATATATTTTTTCCATGTAACATTTTTACAAATCAGTTTCATTTGTTGAGACATTGTGAAGAAAAGGGGGAAAGAGGGGGAGGTGGAAAGATGGGTGGGGTTGGGGTCAGGTGGCAATGTTTATATTTTACTTACTATATGTAGGGTTTGGTGTCAGCGTTGCTTGTGCAGGTTCTTTGCTGTTCGCTTGTGTTCCTTTGGTGGTGAGAGAGGTTGGGGTTGGCCAAGGGTGTGGTTGTTCATTTGTGGTTGGCTGTGGTGATCTTTGTTTTCACGTGTGAGTGGGGTGGGTGGGTGTTTTGGATCAGGTTAGCCATATTGATTTGTATGCCGTTGTTGGATTTTTGTCATTGTCTTGTTGGGCTGTGTATGTGATAAAGGGGAGCCATACCGGGGTGAAGGCTGTTAACGGAGAAATCTGAGGGCTCCCTTGGACACCAGCCAGGAATACCAGAGCAAAACAGCAGCCAGGAGGCTTGGTCTTGATTGAAGACTGTCGCAACAGGACTCCCACCTGCCACCAGGTGGAACAAGATGGAAGCCCCGAACAAAAGAGAACCCAAACTTTTATTAGCTGCTAATCCCCATGTTCCACCCCCCCTAAACTACACCACTCATACATCACGGTTACATCATGAAAGGGGAGGTCTGGTGGCAATAACCTGAGCATCCTGGACCCTGCCCCATGGTTCCCCTTGCCCTCCACCAAACACCCATCAAGTGTAACAAAAGAGATATTTACATTTCCCTGTTTCCCAGCCAAGTTAACCACACCCTTTTGTCTTCATCTGAGTTTGGTATTTCTGGACCGGCTACCTGTCTGGCACTCAGGTATCAGGATGCCAGGGATTATCACTCAGGCAGAGGGGCTGCTGAGGAGCTGAGCTCACATGTCTATATGAATTTCTGAAGTTTTCCCAGTGAGCCAGTACAGAGATCCATTGATCAGTGAATTATTACATTTGGTATCGTGCAGCAAAGGCCCTTTGAATAGACAGGAAGAAACTGGGATGGGGTGTTTTGTGGGGACAAATCACAAAAGTCACAAAAGCGATTGTACTGATTTTGGTAGTGGGCTGCATGTACATGTTATCTGCTGGAGGGGCAACCCCCCCCCCAACCTATACATAAATTCCTGCAACAAGGCTTATTCTTCTGTTTGTCCCCGTGTCAGTTGCAGTTTATTGGTTAATTTTTCTAGTAGGGCTGTTTCCCATACTACTTGGTACCACTGGTCCATGCTTCCTCCTGACAGGTCTCTCCAGTGTCTGGCTATGATGCTTCTGGCTGCTGAATGTAGGTGGGTTATGAGTTCTTTGTGGTGTAAGTGGGCATTATTGTCTTGGAAGATGTTTAGTAAGGCCAATTCTGGGGTGGTTTCTAATACTTATTTGGTTATTTTACTTATTTCTCGTACAGTGGTGCCCCGCAAGACGAATGCCTCGCAAGATGGAAAACTCGCTAGACGAAAGAGTTTTCCGTTTTGGAGGTGCTTCGCAAAACGAATTTCCCTATGGGCTTGCTTCGCAAGACGAAAATGTCTTGCGAGTGCCTGCGGGTTCCCCCCCCCCCTTTTTCTAAGCCGCTAAGCCGCTTATCTGCTTATCCGCTAAGCCGTCAATGGGCTTGCTTCGCAAGACGAAAAAACCGCTAGACGAAGAGAATCGCGGAACGGATTCTTTTTGTCTTGCGAGGCACCACTGTATGGTTGCTGTCCAGAATAGTTGGATTTTGGGACACTCCCACCACATGTGGAGGTATGTGCCTGTGGAGGTGCACCCTCTCCAGCATTTTGAAAGGGTTTCTTAGTGTGGCGCAGGTTTATCATAGAGTTGTCGAGTCGGAATGGGTCCCCACGGGTCATCTAGTCCAACCCGCTGCGATGCAGGGATCTCACCTAAAGCACCCATCAGGTCCCACTTGCAGCTGGGTGGCCACTGTGAGAACAGTATGCTGGACTAGGTGGACCTCCTTTGCCCTGATCCAGCCAGGCTCTTCTGCTGTTATGGAACCTCCAGCTGCAGGAGCAGACTATCTAGATCCCTGGATCCTTAGTGGCCTATTTGGCCAGTGTGAGAACAGTATGCTGGACTAGATGGGGCCCCTTTGGCCTGATCCAGCCAGGCTCTTCTGCTGTTATGGAACATCCAGCTGCAGGAGCAGTCTATTTAGACCCCTAGATCCTATGGGGCATTTGGCCACTGTGAGAGCAGGACGCTGGACTAGACGGGCCGTGGGCCTGAGGCTCCTCTGATAGGCGTATCCTCCAAATGAAATGCACGATGTGCTTCCCTTTAGCCTTCCACTTCCCTGGGGATGTTGTTGTGAGGGCGTGGTGGGTCTCTGCTCAATGCCAGCCCGTTTGGGATGCCCTCGTTGCTCCTCCTTTTGGCAGTAAAGGTAAAGGGACCCCTGACCGTTAGGGCCAGTCGTGGCCAACTCTGGGGTTGCGGTGCTCATCTCGCTTTACTGGCCAAGGGAGCCGGCATACAGCTTCTGGGTCATGTGGCCAGCATGACTAAGCCACTTCGAGCGAACCAGAGCAGCGCACGGAAACGCCGTTTACCTTCCCGCCTGAGCGGTACCTATTTATCTACTTGCACTTTGACGTGCTTTCAAACTGCTAGGTTGGCAGGAGCAGGGACCAAGCAACGGGAGCTCACCCCGTCGCGGTGATTCGAACCGCCGACCTTCTGATCGGCAAGCCCTAGGCTCTGTGGTTTAACCCACAGCGCCACCTACGTCCCTCAGTGCCAACCCATTTATCTGAAAAGGAAGAGAAAAAGAGGAACCTACCTGTCGTGCCCCCAGCCAGGTATACTGTACCTGCTCCCTACCTGACACTTCATGTTTGAGTCTAAATTATTCCGCTCCCAGGCATGCAGAGTGAGGGGGGTCATCTTTTAGGGCAGGTGGCAGACAGGTAAAGAGAAGCCGCAGGTGGAGGAGAGAGAGAGCTGGGATTTCTCTCCCCTGCTAACTAGGAGTGGGCCTGGAGGCTTGCAGAGCCCTGTTAGCGGAACAGCCGTGGAGCCCTGTGGCGTCTGAAGGATGACGTTTCACAAATGCGTCGTGGCAGGAGGCAGAAAGCCCACGCCACAGTGAATCTCTTCGTCTTTCCGGGTCACGTAATGTCTCAGCTAACCTGGAGCCCTGCAGATATTTATTTGAGACTACAACTCCCATCAGCCACAGCCAGGACAAATGGGAGTTGTAGTCCCAAAACAGCTGCAGGGCACCACTTGTTCTCTGCCCATGAACTGTCTCGCCAGGGTGGTGCATGCTCTGGTTATCTTCCGCTTGGACTACTGCAATGCACTCTACGTGGGGCTACCTTTGAAGGTGACCCAGAAACTGTAATTAATACAGGATGTGGCAGCTAGACTGGGGACTGAAGGCGGCCGCCGAGACTACATAACACTGGTCTTGAAAGACCTACATTGGCTCCCAGTACGTTTCTGAGCATAATTCAAAGTGTTGGTGCTGACCTTTAAAGCCCTAAACGGGTGCGCAGCCTGGGAGCTATTTTGGACTCACAGCTGTCCATGGAGGCACAGGTCAAATCTGTATCCAGGGCAGCTGTTTACCAGCTCCATCTGGTACGTAGGCTGAGACCCTCCCTGCCTGCAGACTGTCTCGCCAGAGTGGTGCATGCTCTGGTTATCTCCCGCTTGGACTACTGCAATGCGCTCTACGTGGGGCTACCTTTGAAGGTGACCCAGAAACTACAACTAATCCAGAATGCGGCAGCTAGACTGGTGACTGGGAGCGGCCGCCAAGACCATATAACACCGGTCTTGAAAGACCTACATTGGCTCCCAGTACGTTTCCGAGCACAATTCAAAGTGTTGGTGCCGACCTTGAAAGCCCTAAACGGCCTCGGCCCAGTATATCTGAAGGAGCGTCTCCACCCCCATCGTTCTGCCCGGACACTGAGGTCCAGCTCTGAGGGCCTTCTGGCGGTTCCCTCACTGCGAGAGGCCAAGTTACAGGGAACCAGGCAGAGGGCCTTCTCGGTGGTGGCACCCGCCTTGTGGAACGCCCGCCTGCCAGATGTCAAAGAGATAAACAACTACCTGACGTTTAGAAGACATCTGAAGGCTGTTCCGGGAAGTTTTTAATGTGTGGCATTTTAATGTATTTTTAATCTTTGTTGGAAGCCGCCCAGAGTGGCTGGGGACACCCAGCCAGATGGACAGGGTACAAATAATAAATTATTATATTATCATCTGCACCGTTGGAAGCCCTTAAGGGCATAAGGAGAGCTGGATGGATCAGGCTGATGGCCCATCTAGGCCAACATGCTCTTCTCACAGTGGCCCTACAAAGTTAGGTATCTGGATAGACTGCCTCTGGAGCTGGAGGTTCTATAAGAACACAAGAAGAGCCTGGCTGCTGGATGAGGCCAATGTGGCAGGGAGTTCCACAGTTTAACTATGGACTGCATGAAGGACTTTCTCTTATCCATCCTGAATCTCCCAGTGGAAAAAAGCACCACATCAGACACCACATCAGACTCGGGGCTAGACAGCCTATTGAAAACATATAGGATGTGCACTCAAGCTTCATTTCCGCATGTGTGGAACTCCTTGCCACTGGAAGTATGCCCCAACCCAAACCCAGCCCCCATAAACTGGTGCTCTCTAGATTTTTTGGATTACAACTCCCATCCCTTCCAGCATCTTATGGCCGAGGCTGATGGGAGTTGTAGTTGGTGGAGGTGCACAGCTAGGTATTGTGAGCGTAATCCTGTGCAGGCCTCAGTCCAACTGAATCGAATACAAAAGAACTCCTAAGCCGGTTTTACTCATAGGTGCTAGGGGTGCGGGGCACCCAGGCGCCGGGCTCTCGGGGGGTGGGGGGGCGCCGGGCAGATCTTTGCACCCCGGCACCACATATGCGTAAGACAGCCCTGAGAACTCCACTCCACTCCTTGAATTTGTCAAATTCTTTCTTTTTCTTTTTCTAAAAGAAAGAGAACAGCTGATGCTATGGTCATTGCAGAACATCCTGCTGCAATGAATCCCGAAGGTTAATTGTAGGTTAATTGCCTGGAGTGTGAATAAATTCCTCCTTCTGTTCTTTGCCCTGTTGCTAATTGGTTCTGCTGCATCACGGCGCAGGTTCCACTTGCCTGATAGACCAGGAGGCATTTTTTAAAAATTGGGTGGGAGGGCATTGCTGTATTTATTCTGTCCACACTGCCTCCTCCCAACCCATTCTCTTTTTCCTTTCTTTCCCGACATCAGAAGCCCCAAGTGCTTATTCGGCTTGTAAATCTCACTATAAATAATAAATAATTTTTTATTTGTACCTCGCCCTCCCCGCGCAGGGTCAGGCTCAGGGCGGCTAACACCAAAATGAATTACAATAAAACGTAATAGAAACAACAAACAAACAAACAAACAAACAAACAAACAAACAAACAGTTAATGAAAATACTACACCACAAATGCATGTATGGGTGGCATGCCATACATTTAGAGCACATTTACAAGCTGGGAATTATAGTTTACCCCAGTGGAGCTAGAATTCCCAGCACCCTTAGCAAACCACAGCTTCCAGGACTCTTGTGTTTCATATGTGCTAGAACCCGAGAAAGTTAGAAGCGACTGGAACAAATTCTTGCCTGTATCCTCTCCATAGCTTTCTGCCGAATGGGCGCCTCCCTGTCTCCCCATTTCAGGATCCAGCAATAGCCTAGTTTGTTCTTGGTTCTACATTTAGTTGTTCAGAACTCAAGAGGCAAAGCTTTTCATAACGTGGGGAGTAAACATTATATCACCCAATGAAGACATTGGTTGATTCAAGCACATTCGAAACACATCCCCTCCCCTCAATGAATTCTGGGAACTGTAGTACACCCCTCACAGAGAAGAAGAAGAAGAGAAGAAGAGTTTGGATTTGATATCCCGCTTTATCACTACCCGAAGGAGTCTCAAAGCGGCTAACATTCTCTTTTCCCTTCCTCCCCCACAACAAACACTCTGTAAACTGAGTGGGGCTGAGAGACTTCAGAGAAGTGTGACTGGCCCAAGGTCACCCAGCAGCTGCAGGTGGAGGAGCTGAGACTCGAACCCGGTTCCCCAGATTACGAGTCTATCGCTCTTAACCACTACACCACACTAGCTCTCCGTTCCCAGCAGCCCTTAGCAGTGGTGTAGCGTGGGTTGTCAGCACCCGGGGCAAGGCAAGTAATTTGCGCCCCCTAACCCTGGATTTGCGGCCCCTACCCCTACCCCTAACCCTAACCCCCAGATGTTGCGCCTGGTGCGGCCGGCCCCCCCTGCACCCCCCATGCTACGCCACTGGCCCTTAGGAAACTACAGTGCCCAGAATTCTTTGAAGGGAAAGAATACGCTTTGTTGACCCGGCGGTTTGGACGACAACTCTCATCTCCCCTACTGTAGTCCAAAACTCGGGAACTGTAGTCCAAAACATCCGGGCAGCACCAGGTTAGGGAATAATAATAATAATAATAATAATAATAATAATAATAATAATAATAATAATAATAATTTATTTATACCCCAGCCACTCTGGACAGCTTCCAACAAAATATTAAAAAAACAATAAAACACCTGCAGGCTGAAATACTGTTAAAGACGTGTGAGCAGAGCAGGTAAAAAACGTTGGCAGCTCTTGGGGCTTAATTAATAGCTTTGGTCCATTTTTGGATAGAATAATGGATAACTTAAGAACTTAATTCGTTCCGGAGGTCTGTTCTTAACCTGAAACTGTTCTTAACCTGAAGCACCACTTTAGCTAATGGGGCCTCCCGCTGCCGCTGCTGCGTGATTTCTGTTCTCATCCTGAAGCAAAGTTCTTAACCCGAGGTACTATTTCTGTGTTAGCGGAGTCTGTAACCTGAAGCGTCTGTAACCCAAGGTACCACTGTATGAATGAATTTCTATGCCACACAAAGAACCCAGAGATGCATTTTAAATAAAAGTACAGTGGTACCTCAGGTTAAGTACTTACCGTAATTCCTTCCGGAGGTCCGTACTTAACCTGAAACTGTTCTTAACCTGAAGCACCACTTTAGCTAATGGGGCCTCCTGCTGCTGCTGTGCCGCCGGAGCCCAGTTTCTGTTCTCATCCTGAAGCAAAGTTCTTAACCTGAAGCACTATTTCTGGGTTAGCGGAGTCTGTAACCTGAAGCGTATGTAACCTGAAGTGTATGTAACCCGAGGTACCACTGTACACATTCTACTCATGTAAAAACACCAGGCAGGCCCCACAAATAACCCAGAGGTGCATTTTAAATAAAAGGACACATTCTACTCATGTAAAAACACGCTGATTCCCAGAGCATCTGGGGGCCGGATTGAGAAGGCGATTGGGCTGGATCCGGCCCCCGGACCTTAGTTTGCCTACCCATGACCTGAACGCTTCCTTTGCAACCTTCTCCTGTCTCCGCCGCTTTCCTTCCAGGGGAGCCCTCAGTTCCCCCCCTTTCTTTACTCGAGCCTCCCCCCTGGCCACCCCCTACCCAAAATACCACCAGATTTATTCTGTCGCAAAGACCTTCTCCCACCGAGAGACCCTCAGAGAGCCGCAGGAGGGGTCAAGTAGGACCTGCCAGTGCGGCTGGCATCCTCCACGCGCCACAGCCGCGGAGAGCCGTTCCGCCGGAGACCTGATGAGACTTGACAGTGGGTCATCATCCGAGCCCACGCGCTCGGCTCAGGGCTGCTGGTGGTGGGGTCCCTGGGGAAATCACTTTGTGGGGGCTTGCACAGCAGCACAGCTCACGGGAGCCGAGAGAGCGCGCGGGTGGCTCTCCTGCACGAAAGAAAACACTCGCCGGCTGATGCTCTAATCTCATCGCTGCAACTTCATTCCTTTACAGGAGGAAAGAGAACCTGGGAAAACTGAGGGGGGAGGCAAGGTCATGGAACAGGGCTGCGGAAGATGGAAGTTTTTCTCTGGAACCAGAAAAAGGACACACAACAACAACAACAACAACAACAACAACAACAACAACAACAACGATAATAATAATTTATTATTTATACCCCGCCCATCTGGCTGGGTTTCCCCAGCCACTCTGGGCGGCTTCCAACCGAATACAGGGGTACCTCAGCTTACATACGCTTCAGGTTACAGACTCCGCTAACCCAGAAATAGTACCTCAGGTTAAGAACTTTGCTTCAGGATGAGAACAGAAATCATGCTCCGGCGGTGTGGCGGCAGCAGGAGGCCCCATTAGCTAAAGTGGTGCTTCAGGTTAAGAACAGTTTCAGGCACGGACCTCCAGAACGAATTAATTACTTAACCCGAGGTACCACTGTATTAAAAACAATACAGCATCAGACATTAAAAACTTCCCTAAACAGGGCCACCTTCAGTTGTCTTTTAAAAGTAAAATAGTTGTTTACAGTGGTACCTCGGGTTAAGTACTTAATTCGCAGTCTGGTTTCGTTTTCCCGCAGGTGGCTGCTTGCAACATGGAGTTGACGGAATAATAGTTCATTAGCGGTGGAATTATACTAGAACGTTCAAATATCATTCTTGTGTTGCCACATTATTGCCCTCTAGAGCGTCACACTTAAGGACCTAAGATAAGACTGTGGGATGTAACCCACTGGGAGCAGACAAATACAACATTCCTTGTTTTGCTAGAGTGGACATGCAAGGGAATGTTTGGTCTAGCCAGTCGAAACTGGCCTGGAGCATCCTTCCTTGCATGTGACTAGTGGGCGGGCGTGAACTTACCTGTCCAGGTAACAAAAGAACAAGGTATGCTGGCACTCTCCCTCTTTTCCATCTTCCTTTTGTCCTGAGAACTTCCTGGAATGAACTGCTGGCTGCCAGCCAAGCAATCCCTCAGGTCATCTACCTTATGGGGTGAAGCTGTTTTTATACTTTTGCAACTTTAAGCCTAAAGCCTGCCTTCGAGGATCACGCTGCGCTCTGCCTGATTGTGAGTAAACTTCCTTTTTATTGCTTTTGAATAAATCGCTCAGATTCGGGAAGAAGTAGACTCCACCGTGGGAGCAGGGCCGGGGCGGGAGAGTGCTAGAGTCCTGTCTGGTCAAGTTGTGTGGGATCAATTTCAATCTGTTACCTCCGAGGATGTGGACAGGCTGCTTGGACGAGTGAAGCCAACCACCTGTCTCCTGGATCCTTGCCCATCCTGGCTTATAAAAGCTAGCCGGGAAGGACTGGGCGATGGGCTTCGTGGGGTGGTGAATGCTTCCCTCCGTGAGGGAGCCTTCCCAGACCCGCTGAAAGAGGCGGTTATTAAACCGCTTCTTAAAAAACCATCTTTAGATGCGGCCACGATGGCCAACTATCGCCCAGTCTCAAATCTTCCATTCTTGGGCAAGGTGATTGAGTGAGCGGTTGCTGAACAACTCCAGGCACGCCTGGAAGAAGCGGACCATTTGGATCCCTTCCAGTCGGGATTCAGGCCTCATCATGGGACTGAAACTGCCTTGGTCGCACTGGTCGATGATCTCCGGTGGGCTAGGGACAAAGGTGAGAGCTGTTTCCTAGTTCTGCTGGATCTCTCAGTGGTGTTTGATACCATCGACCATAACATCCTTCTGGACCGTCTTGAGGGGCTGGGAGCTGGGGGCACTGTCATACAGTGGTTTCACTCCTTCCTCCTGGGCCGTGTTCAGAAAGTGGTGGTGGGGGATGAGTGTTCAGACCCCTGGGCTCTCACTTGTGGGGTGCCTCAGGGTTCTGTCCTCTCCCCCATGCTTCTCAACACTGGGAGAGATCATCAGGGGGTTTGGGCTGGGTGTTCATCAGTATGCGGATGATACCCAGCTCTACCTCTCTTTTAAATCAGAACCAGTGAAGGCGGTGAAGGTCCTGTGTGAGTGTCTGGAGGCGGTTGGTGGATGGATGGCGGCTAACAGATTGAGGCTGAATCCCGACAAGACAGAAGTACTGTTTTGGGGGGACAGAAGGCGGGCAGGTGTGGAGGATTCCCTGGTCCTGAATGGGGCAACTGTGCCCCTGAAGGACCAGGTGCGCAGCCTGGGAGCCATTTTGGACTCACAGCTGTCCATGGAGGCACAGGTCAAATCTGTATCCAGGGCAGCTGTTTACTAGCTCCATCTGGTACGTAGGCTGAGACCCAATCTGCCTGCAGACTGTCTCGCCAGAGTGGTGCATGCTCTGGTTATCTCCCGCTTGGACTACTGCAATGCGCTCTACGTGGGGCTACCTTTGAAGGTGACCCAGAAACTACAACTAATCCAGAATGCGGCAGCTAGACTGGTGACTGGGAGCGGCCGCCAAGACCATATAACACCGGTCTTGAAAGACCTACATTGGCTCCCAGTACGTTTCCGAGCACAATTCAAAGTGTTGGTGCCGACCTTGAAAGCCCTAAACGGCCTCGGTCTAGTATATCTGAAGGAGCGTCTCCACCCCCATCGTTCTGCCCGGACACTGAGGTCCAGCTCCGAGGGCCTTCTGGCGGTTCCCTCACTGCGAGAGGCCAAGTTACAGGGAACCAGGCAGAGGGCCTTCTCGGTGGTGGCGCCCGCCC
Source organism: Podarcis erhardii (assembly GCF_964252035.2). Classification (NCBI taxonomy): domain Eukaryota; kingdom Metazoa; phylum Chordata; class Lepidosauria; order Squamata; family Lacertidae; genus Podarcis; species Podarcis erhardii. Next base: position 90,414,277 of record NC_138511.1, read on the forward strand.
TGTGGAATGCCCTCCCATCAGATGTCAAAGTGATAAACAACTACCTGACATTCAGAAGACATCTGAAGGCAGCCCTGTTCAGGGAAGTTTTTAATATGTGACATTTTAGTGTATTTTTTATCTTTGTTGGAAGCCACCCAGAGTGGCTGGGGAAACCCAGCCAGATGGGCGGGGTACAAATAATAAATTATTATTATTATTATTATTATTATTATTATTATTATTATTATTATTACTCACCTGTGCAGGTAACGACAAAAGCACAGGGCAGGGCAGCCATCTCTCTCTCTTTGACTACATGCATTGAAGAAGCAACATCTGCTTAGCCAAAGATGCTCTCTTCCAGCCAAGAGAGGACAAAGGGACTGTCTCTTTACGAGATAGTTTCCAGGTGTATGTTACTTTTCTAAGCTAAGTCTGCCTTCTGGGATCCAGTTGTGAACAGAATATGAGTGAGTAAACTCTCTTTATACTTTTCTAGAAGACTGTGTCGTGTCTTATCTTTTATGAGGGAATAAGGGGGAAATGCCAGAACAGTTATTATAGAGGCTTTAGCGAGCCTGAGCAAACGCATCCGCTGTGAGTTTAAAAAGGGGGGTGTTACTCTGCTAAAATTGTGAACTTGTTAACACAAGTTGTAAAGGCTGTAATCTAGCAATATATCCTCTCCTGCATCCCTGAACATTCCCACACTTACCCTCTCCTCATCCTTGCAGGGAGGAATCACCCTGAAAATGAAGAGATCTGCAGTTGCTGGGCTTTATTCTAATCGTCTGGAGTTTGGTCTGGCGTGCACAGCGCTGATTTAATTGATATTGCACAAGGCTGACCTGCCTGATGGATCCGTCCGCTCGAGCTCTTTCCCTCCCTCCTCCTCCCCCTACCCACTTCCAAATCTGCACGTCTGCCAAGAACGCAGCTCCCTGGCTGATCTCTCCGTGAGCTCCCTGGATTTTCTAGGAAGATAACAAAGGCCTAAGACAAAGGACTGGTAGGGGAGGGAGCAGGTTGGGGGGGCACATCTGGCAGCTCTGCTGTTCATTGTGGGGCTCCCCAAGCAGGTGGCGATGAATTATCCATGAGCGTCTGAGACGCCAGGAGCGATTCGGCTTCCTAGAGGGGTGGGGGAGAGGCTGAAACGTCCCCCCTGTTCCTGGTTCTTCCTTTGGGGGTGCAGCAATTTCGTCCTGACCCCCTCTTCCCAAACATGTCCCCACGGAGCCTCAATTTAAAGGCCTTCCCCGCCTCCTATAGATCTCCCCACCCCCACCCCATTCTTACCAAGCCCCCTTTGGGCAGGATTAATTTATGCCACTGTCTCATTAACATCTAATTAATCATCCATTAGCCGCCCCCGTGGCTGCAGCGGCAGCAGCGGTAAATTAATCTTACAGGCTGTACGCCGGAGCCCTGATTAAACTGCGCAGGGTGCGGGAAGGTCACCCGATCAGCAAAACTGACATGCCAGACTGCCGGAGAGAGTCACAGAAATGCCGAACGGTGGAGGTGGAAGGGGACCCCGAGGGTCATCTAGTCCAACCCGCGGGAAGTGGGGAGGGATGGACATCTTGGAGACGAAGATCGAATCCGCACCGCACCAAAATGAAATCGCATTTAAAGCATACGGCTCCCCCAAAGAATCTTGGGAACTGTAGTTTTTCCCGACAGCGCTATAATTCCCAGCACCCGCAGCAAACGAGAGTTTCCATGAGTCTCTGAGTGAAGCCGTGTGCTTTGGATCTGATGTAAAGGTACTATGTGAACCAGCCCAAACAGTCCTGAGTGGCACGTAGGAACCTCAGTAGAAGGATCAGGGCCACGGGGAACCATTTACTCAAGCACATTAGCCTCTAGCAGTAGCCAAGGAGTTGTCTGTTCTGGAAAGCCGCCAAGCAAGACTTGAGTACAACAGCAGCTGTCTCTCCAGCAACTGAGATTGGCAGGTATCCTGCCTTCAAAACTGAATGGAGCATCTGAGCTCACAGCACTCTGTCCTGACGCTATTCCATTTGACTTGATACTGACGTAGGATTGGTGAGAGAGGGGTCAGTCTAGATGATATCCAGGTGTCCCTACCAAGCCTGTGATCTTGTATCTGAGGTTTAGAATCTAGTACATTCATACCTTGGATCCCAAACGCCTTGGAAACTTGGATCCCAAACGCCGCAAACCCAGAAGTGATTGTTCCGGTTTGCAAACATTCTTTTGGGACCTGAACATCTGACGGGGCTTCCACAGCTTCTGATTGGCTGCAGGAGCTTCCTGCAGCCAATCAGAAGCTGCAGTTTGGTTTTGGAAGTCGAACAGACTTCCGGACCAGATTCCGTTTGACTTCCAAGGTACGACTGTAGATGAGTTTCTTCGGAAGATAATGGCCTTAGTTGGCCAGCAAAGTACCTCCATTTACATGTCCAAAGAGTTTGCCCCTGTTGCCATAGTGACCCCCTCCCCTACCTTGCAAGGTGGAAGAACAATAGCCAGAGCTTTGTGTGTGTGTGAGTTTCAGCTGATGCTGAAAGCGGGAGATGCAGAGCCTGAACATAGATGTGCAGGACTGGAAGGGACCCCCCAAAGGCCATCTAGCTGAACCCCGTGCGATGCTGGCATTGCTCTGTGCTGGACCCAGAGCTGTGAGCTTGGGGCTTCGCTGAAAACCTTATGGGGAAGCAAGGCCTGTTGGGGTGTTAGTGTGGAAAGCCTCTCTGCCCCATAAGATTGTATAGACATGCAAAGAAAACCATCGTAAACCACCGTCTCCAGCAATCTTCATTCCAAGGAACACAAACCCTGAGCCACTGCATGCACCCCTGGAGTCTGTTTCCGCTTGGATATTGGGGTGCATGGAGCAGTATCATCACACGCCACCCCAATCCCTGAGCGGCGAGAGACTCCAGGGGTCCCAGGCGCTTATGCAAGGTTCTGTTTCCTTGGAAGGAAGGTCATAGGAGATTACAGTGTCTTTACATGGTTTTATTTGCATGCATATGCAACCTGAGGGACGCGGGTGGCGCTGTGGGTTAAACCACAGAGCCTAGGACTTGCCGATCAGAAGGTCGGCGGTTCAAATCCCCGCGACAGGGTGAGCTCCCGTTGCTCGGTCCCTGCTCCTGCCAACCTAGCAGTTCAAAAGCACGTCAAAAGTGCAAGTAGATAAATAGGTACCACTCCGGCAGGAAGGTAAACGGCGTTTCCGTGCGCTGCTCTGGTTCGCCAGAAGTGGCTTCGTCATGCTGGCCACATGACCCGGAAGCTGTACGCCGGCTCCTTCGGCCAATAAAGCGAGATGAGCGCCGCAACCCCAGAGTCGGCCACGACTGGACCTAATGGTCAGGGGTCCCTTTACCTTTACATTTATATGCAACCCGAGCCTAGGATGGAGGGGCTTGCAGCATTCACAGCCCAACAGATCTCGCTTCTCCGTTAATCACAGCTTTGGAGCCAGCCCCGAGCAAGCAGGTCTCTGTGTCCCCATCTTCCAGCTCATCTCACACCCCAAAACATTGGCTATTGTTCTCCTTCTTGGTGTCAGGAACGTGGCTCACCAGAACGCAGGAGAAAAGACTCAGACTCAGAAGTTAAGCTAAGTGAAGGAGGGACTGACTCTGCAGATGAGAGCTGGCAGACAGTCAAGAAAGGGCCGTTCGACCCCCCTTATCAAGGAAGACACTGTTAGCTCTCAAGAAGAGGAAGAGTTGGAAGGCAGTCAGAGGGTTGCTAGGCAATCAGCAGATAAGCAGAGGTCTGAGGTTGTGTCAAGTGAAAGTGGGGAGGGTGAAGACCAGCCTCTCAGGCCCTGTTCTAGGAGGCTGGATAAGATCAGAGGGCAAGAGGGGAAAGGTGAGAGTTTGGCGTCTTTCCTGCTGTTGGAGGGGCAAAGATTCAGACTGACCAACTACTGTCAATGCGAGGAGGCGAGAAGCCGTGCTCTGGATGTGCTTTGTTGAAAATAAACGTACATAAAACCGCCGGAGAGTCATTACTTCTTATCTGGGCTTGCTTGCCTGCCAGAGATCATTATATCTGGCAGCTGGTTGGGGGAAAGGCCCACCCATTTGTTCTATGGCACAGAGCAAATTATTTTGTCATGCTAAATTGTGGTACTTAACTAGCCAGCTGAAAGCATGACCTAGACTAGGCACCCCCAAACTCGACCCTCCAGATGTTTTTGGGACTACAAGTCCCATCATCCCTATCTAACAGGACCAGTGGTCAGGAATAATGGGAATTGTAGTCCCAAAACATCTGGAGGGCCGAGTTTGGGGATGGCTGACCTAGACAGCCTTGGCAAGCTTGCTCTCATATCTTCTAATCCCCCCCCCCCAATATACAGGATCCTGAGAACTGGAAGGGGATCAGGGCATCATCCAGACTGACCCCCCGCTTCGCCTAACTCACAAAAATACAGTGGTACCTCGGGTTACAGACGCTTCAGGTTACAGACTCCACTAACCAAGAAATAGTACCTCGGGTTAAGAACTTTGCTTCAGGATGAGAACAGAAATCCTGCGGCAGCAGCAGGAGGCCCCATTAGCTAAAGTGGTGCTTCAGGTTAAGAACTGTTTCAGGTTAAGAATGGACCTCCAGAACGAATTAAGTACGTAACCAGAGGTACCACTGTATGTTTGTCTGGTTCTTTTAACGAAGGTACCACAAACCCATTTTACAGGCGGGGTAAAGGGAAGCCAAGCCTTTGTTAAAAGCCCCCTTCAAGCGTTCCTATTTAGTGGGATGTTTCTGGTCCTTCTTCCGGGAAAGCCACCTTCCCTGTATTTGCCCTTTTGAAGATCCCTTATTAGAATTCCATCTGCATCCCGGCCTGGCCCTGTCAGCCTTCAGGGTCCAGCTCTCACACACAGTGATATCTCTGAGCAGGAAGCGGAACACATCCTGTCTTTGACGCACGTGTGTGTCAAGATGCACGCATGAGCACTGAGGCAGCGCCGCGCAATGCTCACAGCCTGTCTTTTCAGTGCCTGTCTCTCCTGAACTGCGGCTTTTTGTTGTTGTTATGTTTTTAGCCAAAAGGACTATGGCCCTTCCTGGCATTTGAGCCATCGATGGAGGAGAGGTGCTTTTGCCCCTGGTAATAGTGGAGGACTCACAAATCCATCCTTGGCGTGAGAAAAAGGACATATCCAGCATCTCCCTATTTTATTTTATTTATTACATTTGTGGGTTAAACCACTGAGCCTTGGGCTTGCCGATCGGAAGGTCGGCGGTTCGAATCCCCGCGACGGGGTGAGCTCCCGTTGCTCAGTTCCAGCTCCTGCCAACCTAGCAGTTCGAAAGCACGTCAAAGTGCAAGTAGATAAATAGGTACCGCTCCGGCGGGAAGGTAAACGGCGTTTCCGTGTGCTGCTCTGGTTCGCCAGAAGCGGCTTAGTCCTGCTGGCCACATGACCCGGAAGCTGTACGCCGGCTCCCTCGGCCAGTAAAGCGAGATGAGCGCCGCAACCCCAGAGTCGGCCACGACTGGACCTAATGGTTAGAGGTCCCTTTACCTTTATACTATTATACGAATAGTGGGTCCAGCAGTCAAGAAGGCAATTAGTGCATGTGCTGTAGAGGAAGGTGATGGGCAGATGGGGCTCATTCACCTGAGAAGGGAAGCCATCTAGGACAGGCATCCCCAAACTCATCCCTCCAGATGTTTTGGGACTACAAGTCCCACCATCCCTATCTAACAGGACCAGTGGTCAGGGATGATGGGAACTGTAGTCCCAAAACATCTGGAGGGCTGAGTTTGGGGATGTCTGATCTAGGAGAAGGAAAATTCTGGTCCCAAGTCTCTACTGCTTTGCAGGACATCTTTGTGGGAAGAAAAGGCTCACAGGCAAACCCAACACATATCTGGAACGGAGTCCCTACGGCAATTGGATGGCACCTTGAACACTGCCTTCTGGCAACCCCTGCAGCCAAAGATATGCCAACGTTTTGCTCTGTTTCTTTTGGACCACATCAGCCAGGCCAACGGGGGGGAGGGGGGGAGGGTCGTCCTCTGGGCAGCTCAGGACCTCCAGCCACAGTGCCCAGGCTTGCACCCAGGAGAGAAGGCACCCTCTGTTGTCTCTCGAGATTGTTGTTGTTTAGTCGTTTAGTTGTGTCCGAATCTTCGTGACCCCCTGGACCAGAGCACGCCAGGCACTCCTGTCTTCCACTGCCTCCCGCAGTTGGGTCAAACTCATGCTGGTAGCTTCGAAGACACTATCCAACCATCTTGTCCTCTGTCGTCCCCTTCTCCTTGGGCCCTCCATCTTTCCCAGCATCAGGGTCTTTTCCAGGGAGCCTTCTCTTCTCATGAGATGGCCAAAGTCTTGGAGCCTCAGCTTCAGGATCTGTCCTTCCAGGGAGCACTCAGGGCTGATTTCCTTCAGAATGGAGAGGTTTGATCTTCTTGCAGTCCATGGGACTCTCAAGAGTCTCCTCCAGCACCAAAATTCAAAAGCATCCATTCTTTGACTATCAGCCTTCTTTATGGTCCAGCTCTCACTTCCATACATCACTAATGGGAAAACCATGGCTTTAACTATACAGATCTTTGTTGGCAAGGTGATGTCTCTGCTTTTTAAGATGCTGTCTAGGTTTGTCATCGCTTTTCTCCCAAGAAGCAGGCGTCTCATAATTTCGTGGCTGCTGTCACCATCTGCAGTGATCATGGAGCCCAAGAAAGGAAAATCTCCCACTGCCTCCATTTCTTCCCCTTCTATTTGCCAGGAGGTGATGGGACCAGTGGTCATGATCCTCGTTTTTTTGATGTTGCATCTGTGTACCACGTTTTCCTCCAAGGCGTTTGAGGTGGTGCACGTGGTTCTGCTCCTCCCCACAACACCGCCGCGAGGTAGGGCTGAGAGACAGGGACTGGCTCCCAAGTTCACCCGGCGAGCTTCGTGGCTGAGTGGGAATTTGAACCCAAGCCTCTCCCGAGTCCTAGCCCTCATTTCATGCCCACAATAGCCCTGCGAGGGAGGCTAAGCTGAGAGACGGCGACTGGACCCCAGCACTTCTTTAGGGGGTAGTTTCCGCTACATGCCGCTTCAAGCATGCTGAGACCACCCACGAAACTCTGCCACCCTCCCATTGCTCTGTCTTGCCTCAGCCGCCTTGCAGTCTCTGCGGTTAATTAGAAGAACCCGACGTGTCAGTGGAAGGGTGCAGAGATCAGAAAAGCTGACATGCCTTGCGGGAAGCGTCAATGAGATCCCCAAAGATGTCGCTGACAAATTTCCAGATGTCACTCACGCTCTCTTCCGTCCTCACAGCCTGCCCGTGTCAACCTCACTTGCTTTCCTTCTTTCCATCATGCTGGGCTGCCCAGGGGGTGCTGGGAGTTGTAGTTCCAAAGATGTAGAGGGCACCAGGTTGGAGACCGCTGGCCGGAAACCTGGGATCTCACACAAGCCCCCCTGCCCACCCCCAGCAAAGCAGGCTACAGTGAAGGGGTAAAAAAGGCACTCTGCACATGCTCTGGGTTACTCTGTTGTGGCTATATATATATATATATATATATATATATATATATTTGCTTTCGTAGATTTTCACGGGTACAGGAATGCAGGTTTTGGTGTCCTCGGGTGTCTTCCCGTGTAAAAGTTGGGGTGTCTAGGCGACGTTTCGACGAGGTCTCACTCGTCATCTTCAGGCTGGTGCTTTCGGCTTCTTGTTACTGGAACAGAGCAGGATCTCAGTGTTTGAGTTCCTATAAATACTGTAGAGGGGGTGTGGTGTATAGCCTCCAATGTTCTGGGCAGAGAGGAAGTTCCCAGGCTAGTGTGCCTTTTCTTCTTTTGTTCCTTAATTACTTGAGAGATATCTTGAGTGATTTCTTGAGTGATATCCTGAGTACCACTTAGGTGGGTCATTAGGTGTGGATTAGTTGTTAAAGTCTTTGTGTCTTGACCTCTTGAACTTTGTGAAGAGTTTTCCTGAGAAGATGGCTGTACTGTACTTAGTTGTGCTCTGGCTTGGCTTCGTGTATAGGGGCGAGCTGTGGTTTTGTGGCTTGTGTCAGCCAGGTCTGTGTAGGGATTGCAGGGGGGTGCAGCATCCGGAGGTGCCACCATGGATTGGCTACTGGATGGTGTCTGTAATTCATCTGTGGAGAGGGTCTGGGTTTGGGTCTGGTGTGGTTGATTGGTGTTGGCGTTCTGTGTGCCTCTGGATCTGGTGTCAGTTTTTGTGGGGAGGGCTAATTTCCAGATGTCTGGCAAGCGGGATGTGTCGTCACGCTTGTTCATGTTGTGAGGGTGTTTCTCTATCTCGATGGCTTCCATGATTATTCTCTTGTGGTGATGTTCCGTGTTAAAGAGCAATTTGGAATCTGCAAAATTAATTTCGTGTCCTGTTTCTTTCATGTGTTGGAAAAGAGAGGAAGTTTTTTCTTCTTTTTTGACGGCATTCTTGTGTTCTGCGATACGTGCATTTATTCGTCTGTTTGTTTGTCCAATGTACGTGGCTGGGCAGACTTTGCAGGGTATTTCATAGATCCCTTGGTTTTTCACACAAGTGCCCATTAATGAAGCCTTGACAGCTATTCAAAACAAATACAATCCCCCCGAATACATCTTGGACCTGACCAACCACTGCCTAACCAACACGTACTTCATCCACAATGGACAAAGATACAAACAGATAGAAGGAGCACCTATGGGATCACCCCTCTCACCGGTCATCGCAAACCTGTACATGGAACACTTTGAAACCAATGCTTTAGACAAGTCAGAACACAAACCCAAACTTTGGCTCAGATATGTTGACGACACCTTTGTAATTTGGCCACACGGGAAGGAAAAACTGGATAGCTTCCTCACACATCTCAACAACTTACACCCCAAAATACAATTCACTATGGAAATAGAAGCCAACAACCAACTTCCCTTCCTTGACGTCCTAATCTACAAAAAACCTGATGGCTCCCTAGGACACACTATCTACCGGAAAAAAACACACACCAACCGCTACTTACATGCACAATCACACCACCACCCTGCACAAATAAACTCCGTAGCCAAGACTCTCATCTCCAGAACCAAACGCCTGGCTGACAAAGACCACTTGACAACTGAGTTACAGAATCTCTCAAACGTGTTAATTGCCAATGGATACCAGCAAAACAGGATTACGAAGCTAATCCAAAAGGAAACACCCCCCAAAAACCAAGACACAGAAGAAAACAATGGCATGGCCCTCCTTCCTTATATCAAGGGCACTACAGATAAAATTAGCAAAATCCTCCATAAACACAATATCAAAACAGCCTTTTGCACCAACCAAAAAATAGCCAATATCCTCAGAAACCCCAAGGATAAAATCCAGTTGGAAAACCAAGGGATCTATGAAATACCCTGCAAAGTCTGCCCAGCCACGTACATTGGACAAACAAACAGACGAATAAATGCACGTATCGCAGAACACAAGAATGCCGTCAAAAAAGAAGAAAAAACTTCCTCTCTTTTCCAACACATGAAAGAAACAGGACACGAAATTAATTTTGCAGATTCCAAATTGCTCTTTAACACGGAACATCACCACAAGAGAATAATCATGGAAGCCATCGAGATAGAGAAACACCCTCACAACATGAACAAGCGTGACGACACATCCCGCTTGCCAGACATCTGGAAATTAGCCCTCCCCACAAAAACTGACACCAGATCCAGAGGCACACAGAACGCCAACACCAATCAACCACACCAGACCCAAACCCAGACCCTCTCCACAGATGAATTACAGACACCATCCAGTAGCCAATCCATGGTGGCACCTCCGGATGCTGCACCCCCCTGCAATCCCTACACAGACCTGGCTGACACAAGCCACAAAACCACAGCTCGCCCCTATACACGAAGCCAAGCCAGAGCACAACTAAGTACAGTACAGCCATCTTCTCAGGAAAACTCTTCACAAAGTTCAAGAGGTCAAGACACAAAGACTTTAACAACTAATCCACACCTAATGACCCACCTAAGTGGTACTCAGGATATCACTCAAGAAATCACTCAAGATATCTCTCAAGTAATTAAGGAACAAAAGAAGAAAAGGCACACTAGCCTGGGAACTTCCTCTCTGCCCAGAACATTGGAGGCTATACACCACACCCCCTCTACAGTATTTATAGGAACTCAAACACTGAGATCCTGCTCTGTTCCAGTAACAAGAAGCCGAAAGCACCAGCCTGAAGATGACGAGTGAGACCTCGTCGAAACGTCGCCTAGACACCCCAACTTTTACACGGGAAGACACCCGAGGACACCAAAACCTGCATATATATATATATATATATATATTGCTCTGCAGCACCCCCTACTGTTGGGTGGGAAAGTTTATTTTATTTCATAAAATTTACATACCACTAGGTTGTAAAAAACAACAACCCTTCTACAGATCAAATGAGAAAATTACCGGTAAGAAAAGTGAACAACAATAAGTTAAGACAGACAGCTAAAATAACAATAGACTAAAAACAGATTAAAACTCACACCAACTTTTGAAGCATCTGGGTGCGCTTGTATAAACAAAGACCATTATTTTTTTGCAGGGGCTGAAAAGGGGACAGTGAAGGCTTGACATCAAGAGGCAGGGAGTTCCAAAGTGCAGCTGCCGCTGCCACACTAAGTGATGGAGTTCTTACAAATGGGATTGTGGGCGATCTAGGGGTAAGGCGATCTGGGAGGTCAACCATTCCCAAGTTCTTAAGGGGTTCATATACTAATGCGCTGTGGGTTAAACCACAGAGCCTAGAACTTGCTGATCAGAAAGTCGGTGGTTCAAATCCCCGCAATGGGGTGAGCTTCCGTTGCTCGGTCCCTGCTCCTGCCAACCTAGCCAGAAGCGGCTTAGTCATGCTGGCCACATGACCCGGAAAAACTAAACTGTGGACAAACGCTGGCTCCCTCAGCCAGTAAAGTGAGATGAGCGCCACAACCCCAGAGTTGGTCACGACTGTACCTAATGGTCAGGGTAAGTACTTAATTTGTTCCGGAGGTCCGTTCTTAACCTGAAACTGTTCTTAACCTGAAGCACCACTTGAGGTAATGGGGCCTTCTGCTGCCGCCGTGCCGCCGGAGCACGATTTCTGTTCTCATCCTGAAGCAAAGTTCCTAAGCTGAAGCACTATTTCTGGGTTAGCGGAGTCTGTAACCTGAAGCGTATGTAACCTGAAGCGTATCAATCAATCAATCAATTTCCTTTATTCGACCGATAGTCAGAAATGACCTGAAGCGTATGTAACCTGAGGTACCACTGTATATATATTTTGCAGCGGCTGAAAAGGGGACAGTGAAGCCTTGAGATCAAGAGGCAGGGAGTTCCAAAGTGCAGGTGCTGCCGCCACACTAAGTGATCAAGTTCTTACAAAAGCAGAAGGGGGATTGTGGGCGATCTCGGTGTAAGGCGATCTGGGAGGTCAACGATTCCCAGGTTCTTAAGTGTTCATATCCTAATAGTAATGCATTGATTGACCTTGTGTCTGGGTGACCTTGGACCAGCCGCCATCTCTCAGCCTGGCCTACCTCACAGGGATGTTGTGAGGATGAAATGGGGAGGAGCAGAACCACACACACACACCACCCAGAGAGCCTCGGAAGATAAAAACCTATTAATCCCAAACGGCTTCCGGAGGCAACGATGCTCTGTGGACCAAATCAGAGCTGCCTCCAGCCCCCCCTCCCCTTGCCTTCACCTCCAGCGCCGATTCTGCCGATTCTGACTCATACTTGACCTTCCGGCTAGCTCATTAAAGGGAAAACTAAACGAACCTGGCACCCTTCCAGGCTGCCAGCTGTTTGCGGCCGAGCACCAAGGTCTCCTCTTCCTGCTTCAGCCTGCTGGAACATCTGCAAATACACAGGGGCGGCAGACCCTTGGCATCAACAGCTACCCGCACCCCCACTGCCCATGCTACGAATCCTGCAGCCCGGAGGCAAGGGAAGCTGGCAGAAAGCCACGGTCGAGTTTGCTGCAACTGCTTGTCTCGCACTCGCTCCTCTTGACAGGTGTGAACTCTGCTTCCCACCCGCCCCCTTCTTCAATGCACCAACGTGGGTCGTGGAGCCAGCCAGCTGCACAGCGCGGCTGAGCCAGCTGGTAGCTCTTCCGACTCATGTCGTGCCTACATGCCCAGGGCGTAGCCCCAGAACCTCTTTGCGGCACTAGGGCGAGCGGAGGGAAACAGGAATGGGGAGAAGAGAGGGGGCGAGGCCGCTGGTGCATGGGAAAAAGGGCTGGTCCCTGCGCCATCAGATATAGGCCTCTGCAGGGCTGGGGTAAGGGGTTGGCACTGCTAAACGATGCCCAGGTAGGAGATCAGGCCCACTGCAAATTCATAGAATCATAGAATTGTAGAAAAACCACGCCAAGGATCATCTCAACCTGCAATGCAGGAATCTCAGCTAAAGCATCAATTCCTGGAGCCTTTTGCTAATGAAAGGCTATAAGGTCGGCGCTTCAAATCCCCGCGACGGGGTGAGCTCCCGTTGCTCGGTCCCTGCTTCTGCCAACCTAGCAGTTCTAAAGCACATCAAAGTGCAAGTAGATAAATAGGTACCACTCCGGCGGGAAGGTAAACGGCGTTTCCGTGCGCTGCTCTGGTTCGCCAGAAGCGGCTTAGTCATGACCCGGAAGCTGTATGCCGGCTACCTCAGCCATTAAAGTGAGATGAGCACCGCAACCCCAGAGTCGTCCACGACTGGACTTAACAGTCAGGGGTCCCTTTACCTTTACTACTACTACTAATTTACTATTTATACCCCGCCCATCTGGCTGGCTTTCCCCAGACACTCTGGGCAACTCCCAACAGAATATTAAAAACACAATAAACATCAAACATTACAAACTTCCCTAAACAGGGCTGCTTTCAGATGTTTTATAAAAGCCAAGTAGTTATTTACAGTGGTACCTTGGTTTACGAACTTAATCCGTTTCGGAAGTCTGTTCTTAAACCAAAATGGTTCGTAAACCGAGGCGCACTTTCCCTAATGAGGCCTCCTGCTGCTGGTGCCCTTCCACTGTTGGGCTTCCATTCTTAAACTGAGGTAAAGTTCTCAAATCCAGACACTACTTCCGGTTTTGCAGAGTTCGTAAACCGAATTGTTCGTAAACCGAATTGTTCATAAACAGGACTGTTCTTAACCCAAGGTACCACTGTGTTTCCTTGACATCTGATGGGAGGGCGTTCCACAGGGCTGAACGATGGGGGTGGAGATGCTCCTTCAGGTATACTGGGCTGAGGCTGTTTTGGGCTTTAAAGGTAAGCACCAACACTTTGAATTGTGCTTGGAAACATCCTGGGAGCCAATATAGTGGTACCTCGGGTTAAGAACTTAATTCGTTCTGGACCTGAAACTGTTCTTAAACAGTTTCTCAAAAGGAGAACTTTCCATACCGGTGGAAACCTTTCTTACCCACATGTAAGAAAAAGCGTTCAGCGACTCAGCCCCAAACTCTAGGGGCAAACCTGCACTTAGCAGTTGTGCTTTCATGTCTTGTTGCAACTCTGTGTTCACCTTGACGCACACACTCTTGTTCCATGAAGCTTCTGAGACAGCAACCTTGTGCTCAATCTCCTGTTCACCTAGGAAATGTTCAAACTCCTGTGAAACAAAAACCTGAAAAGACATTCAACATTAGCATCATGAACAAATTTCGCCTTATCACAAAATTCTCTGAACTTTGTTAAGGTTTGCTGCAGTCCCTGCAACATACAGTGTTGCCTCGCAAGACGAAATTAATCCGTGTGTATCTGAAGAAGTGTGCATGCACATGAAAGCTCATACCTAGAACTAACTTAGTTGGTCTTTAAGGTGCTACTGGAAGGAATTTTTTTATTTTGTTTTGACTATGGCAGACCAACACGGCTACCTATCTATAACTTAATCCGTTCCGCGAGTCTCTTCGTCTAGCGGTTTTTTCGTCTTGCGAAGCATGGCTATTAGCGGCTTAGCGGCTATTAGCGGCTTAGCGGCTTTAAGAAAAAGGAAAAAAACTCGCAAGAACTTGCAAGACGTTTCGTCTTGCGAAGCAAGCCCATAGGGAAATTCGTCTTGCGGAACGACTCAAAAGACGGAAAACTCTTTCGTCTAGCGAGTTTTTCGTCTTACGAGGCATTCGTCTTGCGGGGCACCACTGTATATACCCAAACATACTGAGAAAAACAATCAAGCATTATCAGGTAGTACTTTTTGGACCAGTGTTATATGGTCCCAGTGGCCAGTCACCAGTCCAGCTGCCGCATTCTGGATTATTTGCAGTTTCCGGGTCAACTTCAAAGCTATGGATTGCTATTAGCCAGCATGGTCTATTCTCTGCCTCCACGGTTGGAGACAGCAATTCTTCTGAATACCAGTTGCTCTCGCACTCAGGTCCTGCTTGTGGGTTTCCTGTGGGTTTCTGATTAGCCACTGTGAGAACAGAATGCTGGACAAAATGGGCCATTGGCCTGATCCAGCAGGCTCTTCTTATGTTCTTAATGAAACACTGGGGAAACCTCACAGAACAGCTAACAGAACCGAATGATGTCTGGACAACCGAGCATAAATCTGTGGGATGTGAAACACAAGAGCAGTCAAGTACAACCTTCCTAGAGGGAACATGTTTACACATGGGGAGGAATGTTTGTCCAGCCAGCAGGTAAACTTCCTGTTTCCTTCTGGGCTGGGATAGATTCCTCTGCATGGGGCTAGAGGTGGGCGTGGCCTCACCTGTGCAGGTAAGGACAAAAGCTCAGGGCAGGGCAGCCATCTCTCTCTCTTTGACTACATGCATCGAAGGAGCAACATCTGCTTAGCCAAAGATGCTCTCTTCCAGCCAAGAGAGGACAGAGGGACAGTCTCCTTAAGGGATAGTTTCCAGGTGTGTGTTACTTTTCTAAGCTAAGTCTGCCATCTGGGATCTTATTGTGAACAGAATGTGAGTAAACTCTTTTAATACTTTTATAGAAGACTGTGTCATGTCTTATCTTTTATGAGGGAATAAGGGGGAAATACCAGAACAGTTGTTATAGAGACTTTAGCGAGCCTGAGCAAACGCATCCGCTGTGAGTTTAAAAAAGGGGAATGTTACTCTGCTAAATTGTGAACTTGTTAACACAAGTTGGAAAGGCTATCAGACAGTATATCCTCTCCTGCATCCCTGAACATTCCCACTGAAAGGGACCCTGAGGATCATCTAGTCCAACCCCCCGCAATGCAGGAATTTGAAGCTCCCCCATACTGTGGGAATGTTGAGGATAGTAGGAGAGGCTATATTGATTAAATATTATCCTTCCTCACTCGCGCTAGTGAGCTGGTAGCAGAATACATTCCCCTGTATATTGCAGAAAGCTAGTTGATGGATTTGTTAGAACCATTTGAGCTAAGCAAATGTTACTCTGCTAAATTGTGAACTTGTTCAGTTGGAAAGACTATAATCAGACAATATATCCTCTCCTGCATCCCTGAACGTTCCCACAAAATCCACGACTAATTCAGTATTCTTTGTTCAATGACATGCTGCACTTTGCTCCCAAAAAGAAACTATGGAACTCACTGCCACAGGAGGCAGGAATGGCCGCAAAGCTATAACGGTTTTAAAAGAGGATTGCACCAATTCATGGAGGGGGAGACGACTACCAGCCATGATGGCTCTGCTTTCTGCCTCCACAATCTGGAAACCAGAGGAGGGGAGAGTTACTCTTGTGCTCGTATCCCGCTTGCCAGTTTCCTACAGGTATTTGGCTGTCCAGAGGCAACACTGCTTCTGAATCCCAGTTGCTGGAAACGGCGGGGGGGGGGGGGGGGGAGAGCTGATTTTAGGTTTCCCATGATGGGCACCCAGTTGGCCACTGCGAGAACAGGTTACTGGACTACATTGGGCATTGGCCTGACTCAGTAGGTTCTTCTTATGATCTCAAGCATTGCAGGACCAGGGGTGGAGGTGATCTGCTCCGGGTGTCATCACAGAGGGGGGTGACATTTGCCTGCCCACGACTGCTGCTTACCCCGAGCTGTCGAGGGAAACGGGTTAGTTTTGCCGCTTTGCCAGTGGCCTCCCCTGTGCCCCCGGGGTGCTGGGGGAAGCAGGCAGGAAGATGATGGGAAGGGGACTGGTGAGCAAGCAAGCCAGGGGTGCAGGGAAGGAGAGAAACAGAAACTCCCTCAAATCAGGACCCAAACCCTGCAACCCTCTCAAAAAGCTCAACAACCTACCGACGAAAGAAGAATGGCGGATGAAGTTGATGGACTACGCAGAATTGGATAAATTAACTGGAAGGGTTTGAAACCTGCGGGACCAGAGATTCTTAGAGAGAGGCTGGAGTAAATATATGAACTATTTGAAAAGTAATAGTAATGGACAGATTACGTTACTAGGACCGCAAGAAGTTTTGTAAGGGGAACTATATGAAATATTGCAAGGAAGACTACGAGGAGAATTATTAGTTGATAATAATTAAGAGTAATAGATGTATTAAGAAATGCAGAATAAGTGATAAAGTACAGAAAATCATCAGAGGTGTTGACAGAAGTCTAAAACAATGTGTAAGATAAGAAGTAATGCTATGTGATGGTTGGAAATTATATGTTAAACACACACACACACACACACACACACACACACAAAAGCTCAACAAATTTGGCCCACCCTACCCTAAAAAAACAACTCAACAGCTCAACAACTCCAGGCAATGACAATGGGTAGATCACAGCCAGTATAGTTAAAGCTCTGGTTTTCCCAGTAGTGATGTATGGAAGTGAGAGCTGGACCATCAAGAAGGCTGATTGCCGAAGAATGCATGGTTTTGAATTCTGGTGCTGGAGGAGACTCTTGAGAGTCCCATGGACTGCAAGAAGATCAAATCTCTCCATTCTAAAGGAAATCAGCCCTGAGTGCTCCCTAGAAGGACAGATCCTGAAGCTGGGGCTCCAAGACTTTGGCCACCTCATGAGAAGAGAAGACTCCCTGGAAAAGACCCTGATGCTGGGAAAGATGGAGGGCAGAAGGAGAAGGGAACGACAGAGGACAAGATGGTTGGACAGTGTTCTTGAAGCTACCAGCATGAGTTTGACCAAACTCCGGGAGGCAGTGGAAGACAGGAGTGCCTGGCGTGCTCTGGTCCAGGGGGTCACAAAGAGTAGTTTGCAGTCTCTTTGGAGTCCAACGAGATTTCCATGTGTGTGTGTGTGGGGATGACAAGAAATTTTCCCCACCGGGTTCCACCTGACCTTGCTACGCCACTGTGCAGAACAGCCCATAGAACAGTGTGATGTGTGAATGATCCATGCTGCAAGTTTATCCCTGGAAGAAAAACAACAGCTCTGAAGGGGCCTATAGAACTCTTGATCTAGAGTAACTCGGACGTAGATTTGTAGCTGTGCTTACAGCTCTGGCAACTCATTAGGTCATGGACTCCATTTCCCTGCCCACCTCCCCAGATTTGCACCTTGGTCTGATTAGTGGGGGCCCTGGGGTGTTTTTTTAAGGAGAAAGCGAAGTGTATCTTGCAAACCTGAAGTCTGCCCCCTCTACTTAGTAGAAGCAGTGGATCGACTTGCCAGTGGAGCTGATGGAGATTAATGACTTCTTCTCTGGTTTCCTTACTCCAATGCTGCTGCTTTGAAGACTTTGAATTAAATGGGGTTTAAAACGGAAACATATGAATATTGATGTTTCGGATGGGTTTTTTATTTATTTTCCGGCTATTGCTTGCTTAGTGATTTGGGGGTGAGTTTTATTGTATTTGTTTCCCACCATTCTATGCATTTTTGTGTTTTTATATTGCAAACCGTCTTGGGATCCTTGGAGGTATAGAAATTTAATTAATAATAATGATAACTGGATCAACTATGGAAAGGTTTGTTAGCCAACTGTGGATTTTATGTGCAGTGAAGGAATCTTTTCCTTTTGTTCAGGGGAATTCTAATGGCAACGTTTGCTAGAGGGCTGGCGTGGATTTCAAATACCTGCCTTACATTCGATATGTTTTGTTTTGTGCCCGTGTTATTTATTTTCTTACTTCGTAAAAAATTATACACCGCTTGATCACAGCAAATCAACAAGCACTCAGAGTAGTTTACGAAAAGGAGAAAGCGATGAAACCATCCATACGGAAAAATTGCAGCCACAATTTAAAGACTTTTGAAAAGTTAAAATAACAATGGGCAAAAAACAGACTAGAATTTGCACCAACTTTATAAACATTGGGGGGCAGGGCAGTAGTGTTTTTAGTAAAAGGTTAAGGGACCCCTGACCATTAGGTCCAGTCATGGCCGACTCTGGGGTTGCGGCGCTCATCTCGCTTTATGGACCGAGGGAGCCGGTGTACAGCTTTTGGGTCATGTGTCCAGCATGACTAAGCCGCTTCTGGCGAACCAGAGCAGCGCACGCAAACGCCGTTTACCTTCCTGCCGGAGCGGTACCTATTGATCTACTTGCACTTTGACTTGCTTTCAAACTGCTGGGTGGGCAGGAGCAGGGACCGAGCAACGGGAGCTCACCCCGTCGCAGGGATTCAAACCGCTGACCTTCTGATCAGCAAGCCCTAGGCTCTGTGGTTTAACCGACAGCACCACCCGTGGCCCGTAGTGTTTTTAGCAGGTGCCAAAACAGTATAGTGAAGGCCCTTGCCTGATATCAAGAGGCAGGGAGTCCCAAAGTTTAGGGACTGCCACACTCAACGATAGATTTCTCACAAATGCAGACAGGGATTATGTGGCACCTGTAAATTGATCCCAAGCTGTTAAGGGCTTTATATACTAATAGTGACACCTTGAACTTGTCCCTGTCCTTGATATATTTGCTGTGCTGCTTTGTGTTAGGTTTCTGTTATGCCACTGTGCAGTTCTTGGAGTCACAAGACTAAGCACGTCTGGAGTTTGCTACATGTACAACCAGGATCTATTTGGCCGTGCAAGAAGCAAACAACAGTAAGCTTAAGTTCTTGTGAAGCTGAACTGAATGCACTGTCTTATTCACTTGTGGATTGTGAATGGTTATTACAATTGTGTAAAGACATGAAAATTCCTGTTAAGTGTCCAATCCAGGTTTATCAGGACAACAAAGCATGTTTGGCTTTGCTGACTTCTGAAGGTTGTAAGCAAAGCACGAAGCACTTGCAACTGAAGCTGCAACATGCTAGAGAATGTGTTCAGAAAGGACTCGTAACCGTGTCCTACATGCCAGGTAATGAAATTCCTGCTGATTTATTGTCCAAGGTTGTTCCAGGGGATCAACACTGTACCTATGTACAGAAACTGGGTTTGTACTGACACACTGCCCAGTGGTGTTCACAGAAAGGGGGAGGATGTTAGCTTTCTGTTATGCCACTGTGCAGTTCTTGGAGTTACAAGACTCTGTTGACATTCCAGACTGTTGGAAGTCTCATGGCAGACGGATGTTGAAGTTATTGGTTTCCTGTTTCTGTGTCTTGTTGTTTTCTGTCTCTCACAGAGAGCAGACGCATATTATTTTCTGTCTTGTGGTGTTAGAAATAAAGTAGCAATGTAGCACATATTTCTGGCTCCTTCTGCTGCCGTCTGAGTACTCTGCACAATGGAGAGCGTGCCTGAAGTCTCATTCAAAGGCTTAGGTCGTTAATCACCATTGGAGGAGTAGCCATTACAGCTCGGTCGTACGGAGACTCTGACACTTTGAGCATAATTTGGGAGAGCTGCATAGAAATAAGCTTGAGGATGACGGGCAGCAGAGGGAATAATTTTTTGTTTTTGTTTTTAGGGGGCCAGGTCTGAAGACTGCTGTTGTCCGATGACTCCCCACTCGATGCCAGACTTTGAAGGGGTATGAGGAAACCCAAACTCTGGGGTAGAACTTTCTCTCCTCCAACACGACCTGTGCGCAGGTAGGGCAAAGTTCAGCGTCGCACCGTTACAAACCTTATGCCTGTGCAAGCTTTCCCACTTGGTCAGTGGAACAAGACCTCCTGCACCAGCGCTTTTGTTGTTGTTGTTGTTTAGTCGTGTCCGACTCTTCGTGACCCCCTGGACCAGAGCATGCTAGGCACTCCTGTCTTCCACTGCCTCCCGCAAGGGTCTCCTCCAGCACCAGAATTCAAAAGCATCAATTCTTCCGCGATCAGCCTTCTTTATGGTCCAGGTCTCACTTCCATACATCACTACTGGGAAAACCATAGCTTTTACTATACGGACCTTTGTTGGCAAGGTGATGTCTCTACTTTTTGCCAATTTCTTTTTTTGGGGGGTGCAAGGCATCTCCCGACAGCGTGCACCAGGCGAATCTTGCACGTGGATTTCGCACCCGGAGAGATAGGGCGAGAGGAAGCCTCTCTTATTAAGAAAGGGGCCGTTTCTCTCCCAAGCCCATTTTAATAATGGATGGAACTGTCAGTTCCGAAGTTGCTCTGCGTGGGATTGGCTGTCCTTTGAAATGCCTTTTGCTGTTTCCTCTCCTCAGATGCCCAGATGCGCGGGGACCCGGGTCGCCCCTCTCTAGAGCTGCACGTAGGCAGTGCCATTTAGAGAGACGTTCCAGAGGGGGGCACCTGTCAGATCATGTTCCCGGCCCCACACTGCGCTCACATGCAGACATATTTGCATTAATTGAGAGCGATGGCTCGTGCAATGTCACCAAGAACGCACAGAAGCAGTGCTCCTCGGACCACAGCCCCTCATGCTGGCAGCCCAGGCAGCTGAGGTGCCCCTGCTTTGGGCATTAAGGTGGGCACGCTGTCCCGTTCTATTTTTGTGCCTGGGGGGGGGGGATCCTTTGTTAAAAGAGCACGGCAGTTGTGGATGGATGATGCCCCGTGTCCTGTAGCCAACAAGAATCTTGGCTTAGAATCTAACAAGTCTCTTTGTAAGACAGTGACAGGGCCGGATCAAGACCCCAATCTTAAAACTTAAAAGATTTCAGTGCCTCCATATAGAAGACCTAATTCGAATTTTTAACAATGAGAAGCTGTAAAATAAAACTGTACTTTTCAGAATGAAACAAAAGCTACGGCAAAATGATGTTTATTTTGGTATGCTTCTACTTTACATTTGCAACGCTTTTCTCTTCCTTTTTCTGGTTGCAAAGCCTTTGATCAGATCCTCAAAAAACCAATCTTACGCCACACATCTGCTTCTATACTTAGTCCAGTTAAGGCATCCTGCCTGCCTTGTTGCATTTTTGTTCTGCTGGATTTTTAATAGACTTCAGCTGAGAAAAGGAACGCTCAGCTGAGCAATCTGTGACCATGAGTGTTAAAAATCTGACAATGGAAAATTTCTGTCTTTCCCCCTTTCCTTGGTGCGTGAGCTTATTTTGCTTAACAGTTAATCTAGCCCCGGACAATGACCTCAGCTGAGGACATCCCCTCAAAATGAGCTCCAGTTGAGGGGGGTCTTTGCATTTCTCATGCACAACATCTCTTAAAACGTCCCAGACGCCAGCTCCTTTCTCTGTACTGCTTGATAAAACCGGGTCCTTAAAATGGGAGAGGGCTTTGGCGCGCACACACAAGCCGCCTTCCTGCAGGCGAAAAACACGAATAAGCGCAAACTCTACATTGCTTCCCCTCCTCCGCAAAGGTTAGAACCCCAGAAGGCAGGGGAAAAGAGCACACCAAGGTATTATTATACTTTAAAACCTCATTATTATTTCAAAAGAGCCTCATGATTTTTTAACCAGACCCCCGTCTCCTGGCAGCCGAGTGCGTAACATTTGCGCATGGGGGAGAACATTGGCACGTGTGGGGAGGGAGGGGAGGTTGCTGTGGGGATAGGAAGGAAAAGAAGGAATCGGAGAGATCCCAGGTGTCAAGCAGTTTTTTAGGAGAGGATGGTAGCTCGGCGAAAGAGCATCTGCTTTGAATGTAGAAGGCCACAGGTTCAAATCCTGGTGTCTCCAGGCAGGGCTGACATACCCCGTCAATAATAATAATAATAATAATAATAATAATAATAATAATAATAATGATTTATTTATACTCCGTCCATCTGGCTGGTTCCCCCCAGCCACTCTGGGCGGCTTCCAAAAAACACTAAAATACAATGACCAATTAAACATTAAAAGCTTCCCTAAACAGGGCTGCCCTCAGATGTCTTCTAAAAGTTTGGTAGTTATTTTTCTCTTTGACATCTGGTGGGAGGGCGTTCCACAGGGTGGGCGCCACTACCAAGAAGGCCCTCTGCCTGGTTCCCTGTAACTTGGCTTCTCGCAGCGAGGAAACTGCCAGAAGGCCCTTGGAGCTGAACCTCAGTGTCCGGGCAGAACGATGGGGGTGGAGACGCTCCTTCAGGTATACTGGGCCTTTGAGGCCGTTTAGGACTTTCAAGGTCAGCACCAACACTTTGAATTGTGCTCAGAAATGCACTGGGAGCCAAGGTAGGTCTTTCAAGACCGGTGTTATATGGTCTTTGCAGCCGCTCCCAGTCACCAGTCTACCTGCCGCATTCTGGATTAATTGCAGTTTCCGTGTCACCTTCAAAGGTAGCCCCACGTAGAGCGCATTGCAGTAGTCCAAGCAAGAGATAACTAGAGCATGCACCATTCTGGTGAGACAGTCTGCGAGCAGGTAGGGTCTCATCCTGTGTACCAGATGGAGCTGGTAGACAGCTGCCCTGGACACAGAATGGACCTGCGCCTCCATGGACAGCTGTGAGTCCAGAATGACTCCCAGGCTGCGAACCATCTATAACCCTGGATAGACACTGCCGGCTGGTGCAGACAGCATTGAGGCAGATGGTGCAGTGGTCTGCATAAGTCAGCTTCCTTTTCTTCCCAGGCTAATATTTTTGGGGAAAGGGAGAAATCGCACCAAAAGCTGGGTTGCATGTCACTGCAAACACATGCATAAATAGGAAAGGGTGTTGCTGAGGACACCCAGGGATGGAAGGCCCAGGAAAACACGGTGGGTGCAGCTCATTTCGGAAGAGCCCCAGGTCTTCCGCAGAGACGCTAGACGTGAACGGAGGTGGCAGGTTGGAAAGAATTTCAAGGGTCAAGCTCAAGTGAGAGAGACTCCTGCAGTTCTCTCTGGTGGGGGCTGCAAGGAAACCCCTAAAGAGATTTTAAAAAACAAAGACAAAACTTTGGTAGGGCAAAGCAAAGTGCTCCCAGTCTCTCTGGGCTGCAGCATCGTGCGCTGGCTTCAGAGCTATACAGAGCTCTTCATCAGATGGGTTTGCAGAGTTCTGTGTAGCCCTCAAGCCAGCAGATTGTACTTCTGATTCCCATCCCCCTTATTTTGTATTATTTATTTACAGTGGTACCTCGGGTTACAGACGCTTCAGGTTACAGACTCCGCTAACCCAGAAATAATAATAATAATAACAATAATAATAATAATAATAATAATAATAATAATAATAATAATATGTTTTATTAATACCCTGCCCTCCCCGGCCAGAGCCGGGCTCAGGGTGGCTAACACCAGTAAAATTACAGTAAAAACATAATAGCAAAAAAACCCCAATTTAAAATACAGGTTAAAATGCAATTTTAAAATGCAGCCTCATTTTAAAAGTAGCCCATAGATCAAAACCATAAGGGGAGGGAAACATAAGGATCAGACTGAGTCCAAACCAAAGGCCAGGCGGAACAGCTCCGTCTTGCAGGCCCTGCGGAAAGATGTCAAGTCCCGCAGGGTCCTGGTCTCTTGTGACAGAGCGTTCCACCAAGTCGGGGCCACTACTGAAAAGGCCCTGGCCCTAGTTGAGACCAATCTAACCACCTTGCAAATTGGGACTTCCAAAATGTTGTCATTTATGGACCTGAAGGTCCTCCGTGGGGCATACCAGGAGAGGCGGTCCCGTAGGTACGTGGGTCCTAGTACCTCAGGTTAAGAACTTTGCTTCAGGATGAGAACAGAAATCGTGCGGCGGCAGCAGGAGACCCCATTAGCTAAAGTGGTGCTTCAGGTTAAGAACAGTTTCAGGTTAAGAACGGACCTCCGGAACGAATTAAGTACTTAACCCGAGGTACCACTGTACTGCATTTATATCCCCCTTTCCCCCCCCCTCAAGGAGCTCAAGGTGGCATATACATGGCTCGCCTCCATCTCGTTTAATCCCACAACAACCCTATGGGGTAGGTTATGCTAAGAGATGCCAAGTGACTGGACCAAGGTCACCCGGTGAGTTTAATGGCTTATCTGAATGCTGGTCTCCTGGGTCCTAGTCTGACCGATCAAACTGCTACACCACACTGGTTCTCTAAACATCATATTATGGAGGTTTGGTTTTTTTTTTAAAGAAAAATATGTTATTACAGATATTTGGATTTAGGTACATTTTTTAATGTAACTGACATGGACTTTGCCTAGCGGAATAAACTTGTGGAAGGCGGCTTTGCAAAACAGTCTTTCACCACAGCGATACCTGAGAGCTTCCTGCCTCCCAAAATGAGGGCAAAAATATTAAAATACCCAGGAAGCGTGAATTCCCTGGAAATGTGTGAGGGCACAGACTCTGAGTTTTGCAATGCAAGATTCTAGGTGAAGTCAGGAATTCAAAGCTTCTGCTGGATCAGGCCCCAAGGTTACAGAATCATAGAATTGTACAGTTGGGAAGGAACCCAAGGGGTCATCCAGTCCAACCCCCATCCAGTCTGGCCAACCAGATGCCTAGAACTCGGACCTGGGTGCAGCTGTCCATAGCTAGTAGCAATTGACTGCCTTGTCCTGCATTAACATCCCTTGCCCTCTTTAAAGCGTTACAAGCTGTTGGCCTTCACTGCCTCCTGTGGCAGGGAGTTCCACGGTTTAACTGTGCGCTGTGTGAAGAAGCAGCTCCTTTTAAATCCTCCTGTAGGGACGCAGGTGGCGCTGTGGTCTAAACCACAGAGCCTAGAACGTGCAGATCAGAAGGTCGGCAGTTCGAATCCCCACAACGGGGTGAGCTCCCGTTGCTCGGTCCCTGCTCCTGCCAACCTAGCAGTTCGAAAGCACGTCAAAGTGCAAGTAGATAAATAGGTACCGCTCCGGCGGGAAGGTAAACGGCGTTTCCGTGTGCTGCTCTGGTTCGCCAGAAGCGGCTTAGTCCTGCTGGCCACATGACCCGGAAACTGTACACCGGCTCCCTCGGCCAATAAAGCGAGATGAGCGCCGCAACCCCAGAGTCAGTCACGACTGGACCTAATGGTCAGGGGTCCCTTTACTTTTATACTGGACACTGGGTCAAAAACACCCTGGTGTTTCCTTAGGCTCCTTAACCTTTTGCTCCTCCAGAGATGCCTGTCGCTGTTTTAATTTACTGTTCGGTTGCATGCTGTATTTGTTTTACTCCGTCTGCCTGATAATCTGGTATTGAAAGGCAGGATAAAAAGGTTTTAAATAGATAAATAAATTTAAACGGCTGGCAGCCACAACAGCAGCCCAGGGGCTGGGGAGCGAAGCGGCTGCCTCTCTCATTTTGCCGTTCTGGGTGCATCCGTCTGGCACCTTCCAGACAAATTTAACCAGCAGTATCATAGGGATCTGGGGGGGGCTGCTTCTGTTTCACGGATCTTGCCCTTCCCGCAGCAAAACGGCTGCCCCCTTCCTTCTCCACCCTCACCACAACCCTGTGAGGGAGATCAGGCCGAGTGACGTAGAATCGTAGACTTATTGTGTTATGTGCCTTTGGAATGGAGACGGTCTTTGGAGAGATGCTTCCCTGTTGAACATCACCAACCTAATGGGATCATAGGATTGTAGAGTTTGAAGGGATTCCCAGCTCACCTCGTCCAACCCCCGCAATGCGGGGATCACAGCTAACCCCGATCCCTGCGGAGGTTCTGTTTGTGGGGGTTCCCCTAGTGAACATCTGGCTGGTTGGGCTTTGGTCTGATCCAGCAACAAGACTTTTCTTATGGAACCTCCAGCTCCAGAGGCAGTCTATCTAGATCCCTAGATCCCTAGGATGCTGGACAAGGTTGGCCCCTGGCCTGGTCCAGCAGCCTCTTCTTTTTCTCTTAGCAAAGAGACTGCTTTATCATTCCCATTGTTGTTGTTGTTTAGTTGTGTCCGACTCTTCGTGACCTCCTGGGCCAGAGCACGCCAGGCACTCCTATCTTCCATTGCCTCCCGCAGTTTGGTCAAACTCATGTTTGTAGCTTCGAGAACACTGTCCCACCATCTCGTCCTCTGTCATCCCCTTCTCCTTCTGCCCTCCATCTTTCCCAGCATCAGGGTCTTTTCCAGGGAGTCTTCACTTCTCATGAGGTGGCCAAAGTCTTGGTGCCTCAGCTTCAGGATGTGTCCTTCCAGTGAGCACTCAGGGCTGATTTCCTTCAGAATGGAGAGGTTGGATCTTCTTGCAGTCCATGGGACTCTCCAGAGTCTCCTCCAGCACCAGAATTCAAAAGCATCCATTCTTTGGCAATCAGCCTTCTTTATGGTTCAGCTCTCACTTCCATACATCACTACTGGGAAAACCAGAGCTTGAACTATACAGACCTTTCATGGAGCCGAAGAAAAATCTCTCACTGCCTCCATTTTTTACCCTTCTATTTACCAGGAGGTGATGGGACCAGTGGCCATGATCTTAGATTTTTTGATGCTGAGCTTCAGACCATATTTTGTGCTCTCCTCTTTCACCCTCATTAAAAGGTTCTTTAATTCCTCCTCACTTTCTGCCATCAAGATTGTGTCATCTGCATGTCTTAGGTACTTGATATTTCTTCCGGCAATCTTAATTCCGGCCTGGGATTCATCCAGCCCAGCCTTTTGTATGATGAATTCTGCATATACGTTAAATAAGCAGGGAGACAATATACAGCGCTGTCGTACTCCTTTCCCGATTTTGAACCAATTAGTTGTTCCATATCCAGTTCTAGCTGTTTATCATCCCCATATAGGGCTCTGAATCTTTGGGGAAGCCTCTGCAAGCACTGTGCTGGTAGACCAGGGGTCAGCAAACTTTTCCAGCAGGGAGCCAGTCCATTGTCCCTCGGACCTTGTGGGGGGGGGGGGGCGGACTATATATTTTTTTTGGGGGGGGATGAACGAATTCCTATGCTCCACAAATAAACCAGAGATGCATTTTAAATGAAAGCACACATTCTACTCATGTAAAAATACCAGGCAGGCCCCACACATAACCCAGAGATGCATTTTAAATAAAAGCACACATTCTACTCATGTAAAAACACACTGATTCCCGGACCATCCACAGGCCAGATTTAGGTTTAGGCGATAGGGCTGGATCTGGCCCCTGGGCCTTAGTTTGCCTACCCATGTGGTAGACTTTCACCCTCTGAAATATACTCAGAGTCGAGTGTGGATTTCATGCTCTTTATTCAGCTCATAGTCGTGAGGAATGAAAGTTCCCCCAAAATATCTGCTTTATATACATTATTTACACAATGGGCCACACGTGATTAGCTAATTCCGGGATTCTCCTGTAGGGCAATCAGGTTGCGGATTCACTTCCACCTGGAGCTGGATTGGATGGCTCCTGTGGACCAATCATACTGCTGCATTCTGGATCCTATTGTTCTAGGACCAATCAGACTGCTGCCTTTTGTATCCTATTCAACTCAGTACATATGGTAACACCCTCCAAATGCATTGAGGGCAGTCGGTCTGGGGAATGGGTACATGACTGGCTGGTTTGCCCTTCACCCTTCTGTCCTCCAGTTCTGTTCTTACTTATTTTGTTTTACTTTGAAATACTTTTACGCTTCTTCTCTGGGCAAAGCCAAATAAACCTCTGGAGCGCTTTGCCAGCTTCTGCAAAGAAATGGCCTCTTGCTATCACAGGCTGTTGTGCTGAGGTTTTGTGGCTGGTGAAGAACGCCCTCCCTGCGAAGCGGGTGGAAGACCTGTGGCCAGTAGCATCGCTGCTGAATTTCCAGGGAAGTGTGGCTCTTCCTGCTGGAGGGAAACATCTCTGGGATTTCAGAGAATGCAATTCCCCCCCCCCCCCAGAGCATAGCTGTCAAGTGTCCCTTATTTGAAGGGACAGTCCCTTATTCCAGCGCCATGTCCCGCTGCTGTCCCTTATTGATGGATGTCCCTTAAATGTCCCTTAAATGATGTCCCTTAAATTTCAAAGGAAGCAGCTCCTCTCCCTCACTCCCTGCCGGCCAGGGAGGAGGGAGGCTCCAACTGTGTTGCTTGGCTGTGTTGCTCACCCAATAAGGAGTCTAAGAACGACTGGGGGGTGGAGCTTGCATGCCTTGTGTGTGGCTAGTTAATGCAAGCTGAGGGGGGTTTTGAATGCTGGACGCCATTTTGTTGCACGTGCTGTTGCAAACTTTGCAGTGCAAGGCCAGGCCGGGGAGCCATCTTAAGTTGAGGCTGCATAGGCCTTGTGGTGCATGTGATAGAGATTCTATTCCGTTGAACCTCTGGTTACAAAGTTGGTTGGACAGTGTTCTCGGAGCTACCAGCATGAGTTTAACCAGACTGCAGGAGGACAGGAAGACTGGAGTGCCTGGAACAGGTGAGGCTGCAGGTCCCTTATTTTGGCTGCTGGTCCCTTACAGTGGTGCCCCACAAGACGAATGCCTCGCAAGACGGAAAACTCGCTAGACAAAAGAGTTTTCCGTTTTGGAGGTGCTTCGCAAAACGAATTTCCCACGGGCTTGCTTCGCAAGACGAAAATGTCTTGCAAGTTCCTGCGGGGTTTTTTCCCTCCCCCCCCTTTTCTAAGGCGTTTATGCGCTTATCCGCTAAGCCGCTAAAAGCCGCTAAACCGCTAATAGCGCTAATCCGCTAAGCCGTCAATGGGCTTGCTTCGCAAGACGAAGAAACCGCAAGACGAAGAGAATCGTGGAACAGATTCTTTTCGTCTTGCGAGGCACCACTGTATTTTCAAGGCTGCTGGTCCCTTATTTTCAAATCTGTAAGTTG
Source organism: Podarcis erhardii (assembly GCF_964252035.2). NCBI lineage: Eukaryota > Metazoa > Chordata > Lepidosauria > Squamata > Lacertidae > Podarcis > Podarcis erhardii. The sequence continues at coordinate 90,443,039 of NC_138511.1, forward strand.
ACAGCTATGACCCAGAGGCCTTCTAAGACCATAAGAAGCCTATCTCATCCAGCATCCTTCTGACAGTGGCCAACCAGGTGGGAAACCCGCAAGCAGGATCCGCACTCGAGCCCTCTCTCCCCTCCTGCAGTTTCCAGCAAGTGGAGTTGAGAAGCATGGCTGCCTCCAACTGCGAAGGCAGAGCCTGGCCAACATGGCTGGTAGCCAAGATTTCTTGGGGCCTCTCCTGGCTGCTCTTTGGCACGCAGACGGGCCCTGTAGCCTCTCACGCTGCTGCTGTTGTGTGCGTTGAGAAAATAACAAATAAGCGGGATGAGTAGTTTTAATTAATCTCGCATCCCTGTAGCTCTCGGCTCTAGTGAGCGATAATTGGCTGCGGCAGAATAATTTCTGGGCTGATTTAATTCTGGCCTGCCAACCGCACACGCTTCCAGCCAGGGCTGGCTCCAGGGTTGAACTGGCCGCCATTCGATGTAGCTGCCATCTTCGTTTTCCCAGAATTCAATGGTCCAGGAGTTCTGGGCATCCTGTAGCATTGTGGGTAGACCGCATGGAGGTTGCTTTGCCTTTCCGTCAGCCAACTTGTGTCATGTGGTTTGTTTCTGTTTACCCACAATGCAGCAGTTTCCACAGAATGCAGTGCTCCAGCAGTTCCTTCATCCCATGGCATTGTGGGTAGAAGATACAGTGCCTTTCTATTGGCCACCTTGTGTCACATGGCTTCTTTCTTTCTACCCACAATGCCTCGGGGCAGCAGTTTTCCCAGAATGCAATGGCCCAGCAGTTCCTTCATCCCATGGCATTGTGGGTAGAAGACACAGTGCCTGCTTTGCCTTTCTATTGGCCACCTTGTGTCACATGGCTTCTTTGTTTTTACCCACAATGCCTCGGGGCAGTTTTCCCAGAATGCAATGGCCCAGCAGTTCCTTCATCCCATGGCATTGTGGGTAGAAGACACACTGCATGATTTGCCCTTCTACTGGCCACCTTGTGTCACATGGCTTCTTTCTTTTTACCCACAATGCCTCAGGGCAGCAGATTTCCCAGAATGCAATGCGGTAAAATGTGGACTTGACTATGCTACCACTCAGTGGATTTGTAACTGGCTGACTGACCGAACCCAAAGGGTGCTCATCAATGGTTCCTCTTCATCCTGGAGAAGAGTGACTAGTGGGGTGCCACAAGGTTCTGTCTTGGGCCCGGTCTTATTCAACATCTTTATCAACGACTTGGATGATGGACTCAAGGGCATCCTGATCAAATTTGCAGATGACACCAAACTGGGAGGGGTGGCTAACACCCCAGAGGACAGGATCACACTTCAAAACGACCTTGACAGATTAGAGAACTGGGCCAAAAGAAACAAGATGAATTTTAACAGGGAGAAATGTAAAGTATTGCACTTGGGCAAAAAAAATGAGAGGCACAAATACAAGATGGGTGACACCTGGCTTGAGAGCAGTACATGTGAAAAGGATCTAGGAGTCTTGGTTGACCACAAACTTGACATGAGCCAACAGTGTGACGCGGCAGCTAAAAAAGCCAATGCAATTCTGGGCTGCATCAATAGGAGTATAGCATCTAGATCAAGGGAAGTAATAGTGCCACTGTATTCTGCTCTGGTCAGACCTCACCTGGGGTACTGTGTCCAGTTCTGGGCACCACAGTTCAAGAAGGACACTGACAAACTGGAACGTGTCCAGAGGAGGGCAACCAAAATGGTCCAAGGCCTGGAAACGATGCCTTATGAGGAACAACTAAGGGAGCTGTGCATGTTTAGCCTGGAGAAGAGGAGGTTAAGGGGTGATATGATAGCCATGTTCAAATATATAAAAGGATGTCATATAGAGGAGGGAGAAAGGTTGTTTTCTGCTGCTCCAGAGAAGCGGACACGGAGCAATGGCTCCAAACTACAAGAAAGAAGATTCCACCTAAACATTAGGAAGAACCTTCTGACAGTAAGAGCTGTTCGACAGTGGAATTTGCTGCCAAGGAGTGTGGTGGAGTCTCCTTCTTTGGAGGTCTTTAAGCAGAGGCTTGACAACCATATGTCAGGAGTGCTCTGATGGTGTTTCCTGCTTGGCAGGGGGTTGGACTCGATGGCCCTTGGGGTCTCTTCCAACTCTAGGATGCTATGATTCTATGATTCAATGGCCCAGCAGTTCCTTCATCCCATGGCATTGTGGGTAGGAGACACAGTGCCTGCTTTGCCTTTTGGTCAGCCATCATGCCTATGTGGTTTGTTTGTTTTCCCACAATGCCGCAGGGAACTTCCACGCCGGCTGGAGATGATGGGAGTTGTAGTCCAAAACATCTGCTTTAGATAATAAGCGCCTCAGGTTTTCTTTTGCCATCGCTGATGGCGTCCAAAAGCAGCTTCCAAAATGGAACTTGTGGAAATCCTATGAAGCTGAATATTGGAAGACTCAGAACAGACAAAAGGAAGCCTGAATGGTGCAAGATTCTAGGAATTCCAGGCACTTACCTATGTACCCTCCAACATTTCTCTCATGAGAATAGGGGCAACCTTATCAATAATAATAATTTTATTATTAATGCCCCAGCCACTCTGGGCAGCTTCCCAGCATATATAAAAATGTAATAAAACATCAGGCATTAGCAAACTTCCCTATACACGGCTGCCTTCAGATGTCTTCTAAAGGTTGCATAGTGACTTATTTCGTTGGCTCGCATAACTCCATACCCTCCAACATTTCTCGGATGAAAATAGGGACGTCTTAAGGGAAAGCGGGACATTCCAGAATCAAGTAAAAAACCGGGACGGCTTCTGTAAATCCCCCTTGAAATGGGGGGCAGTGGAGACTTTGGAGTCTTTATAATATAGGGTATATTTATGGGTTTTTGGGACACGGGTGGCGCTGGGGGTTAAACCACAGAGCCTAGGACTTGCCAACCAGAAGGTTGGCGGTTCGAATCCCTGTGACAGGGTGAGCTCCCGTTGCTCAGTCCCTGCTCCTGCCAACCTAGCAGTTCGAAAGCATGTCAAAGTGCAAGTAGATAAATAGGTACCACTCCGGCGGGAAGGTAAACGGCATTTCTGTGCGCTGCTCTGGTTCGCCAGAAGCGGCTTCGTCCTGCTGGCCACATGACCTGGAAGCTGTACACCGGCTCCCTCGGCCAATAAAGTAAGATGAGCGCCGCAACCCCAGAGTCGGCCACGACTGGACCTAATGGTCAGGGGTCCCTTTACCTTTACCTATGGGTTTTTAGGGGAGGAGTCGTACGTCTGTTGGAGGCCACACTGTGCTCCTTTTGAGGTAGTTTGTCCACCTTTGCCCCCCCCTTCACCCCTCACCTTTGCCCCCCACCCCTCCAGCCCCATGGGGCTGGAACATTTGAGGAAGGGGCCGAATTTTGCCAGACAGAAGAGCGAGGTGCAAGTGCAATAAATAAGCATCACCCCGTTTTTTTGGAGGGCAGCCGAGCCTAGCGGTTAGAGCACGGCCAAGCGTAATCCATTTTCTGTTCCGGTTGCCAGGCTCACATTGCCTTTCCATCCCCGTTCTCTCCAACCCCCCCGCCCTTTCGTCTCGTACACGTGTTCTGTCTCTTTACATTACAACCGATCCAATCAGCCCCAACCTCTGCTAATTTTTTATTTCTTTATTTTTTCCCCCCGCACACACATTTGCATATAGATTGAATTCTGCACCTCCCGCGAAGTCCAGCTCGCGACGGAGCCAGCCAGACTGGGGCTTGTCAAGTCGCAAAAGAACAGGCAGCCTCATTAACGGTGGCTTACCCCAAAGAGGGGGCTGCGGGGGGAGTCGCTGTGGGGAGACGAAACCAGGCTATGCAACAGAGTAAAAGAGTCTATTAATCACAGGGCAGAGTGAATCCCACGACTGGCTCCAGGGAGTCCCTGGGCCATCAAAGTCCTGCACTTTCGTGAGAATTTAAATAGAGCCTAGCCGCTGGATCAGGCCAAAGGCCTATCTAGTCCAACAACCTGTTCTCTCTCTTTTTTAAAAAAATAAATAAATAATTTTTTTAAACTTTATTTACAACACAGTCTACAACAACTCGTGCATACAAACAAACCCACCACCTTTGACAATTTAATTATCAAAATTAAACCCCTATCTGCTTACACAAAGAAAACATAACATAAAAATAAAAGACTTTCTTTATGCTGTAAATGGCCTCCTTATTTACTTCTTGTACAGTGGTACCTCTGGATGCGAACGGGATCCGTTCCGGAGCCTCATTTGCATCCAGAAGCAAACGCAACCCAAGTCCGCGGGTCACGATTTGCCGCTTCTGCGCATGCGCGCAATGTCATTTTGACCGTCTGCGCATGCGCAAGCAGTGAAACCCGGAAGTAATGCGCTCCAATACTTATCCCGAAGCTACTTCAACCCGAGGTAGGACTTTATACTGTTTCTTTTATATGTGATTATTACAATTTTTCCTAATTATGACTTTAAAAAAGTCTCCAGTAGAGACATCACCTTGCCAACACCTTGCTTTTCAACGAGTGGGGTAATAATAATAATAATAATAATAGAATATTTTCATTGGACAAATGCTAGAGGGCATCGAAGTCCTGCAGCATAGCTCGCTCCCGATGTCTCGCTCTGCTTTCCTTAGGACCACCTCAGCAAAGCCGGGGGGGGCGGGTCTTGTCATCTGGGCAGCCCTTGATCCCCAGACACGCTTCCCAGGCTTGCACCCCGCAAAGGAGTCACCCTCCACTGTTTCTCTGCTCCCCCCCTCTATCCTGACTCCCCCCTCCGCCTCCTGCCCCCAGCCCTGTTTTCCATTTTGCAGCACGCCTTCGCCTCCCCTGATTTATTTGCTTTTCAATATTGTCTGCTGCTTTCGGCATTTCTTTAAAGTGGAAACCCGGTATATAAATGAACAAACGAACAGATCTGATGCCTCGCTAGCTATTAAAGAAACTGGGCTCGCAAGATGAGGCCTGGTTTCTCTTGTCGCATTTCCGTAAAAAATATATGTAAACGCGGCACATCCAGTGAGTAACAGTAGATTATTCATTGTTTTAGTGAAACCGACAGCAGTAAACTTAATTCTGAGACAGCATTCCCTCGGGGGGGGGGGGGGGAGCTTGTTTTCCTACCCCCAAACTCTTGCCACCCACACAGACCACAATTTTTACCGATGTGTATATGATTTGTAGCTGGTGCTTCTTTTAAAAAATTTATTGCAAAGCGTCTCCGTTGAGGATGCACCAATGTCTTCCGTGGGCTACGGTATAAAGGTAGAAGCTGAGAAAAGATTCCCAAGCCGTTTAGCAAACACGCTAGCCTAGGACATGAGAACTCAGGGACCTCCAATGAAGTTGAATGCTGGAAGAGAAAAGGAGGTCCTTGACCAAGCAGTGCATTGTTAAACTATGGAACTCATTGCCACAGGAGGAAGTGATGGCCACCCTCTTGGATGGCTGTAAAAGGGGATTGGAGAAATTCATGGAGGAGGAGAGAGCTATCAATGGCTAGCAGTCGTGATGGCTATGCGCTGCCCTCCACAGTTGGAGACAGCAATGTTTCCGAATACCAGTTTCTGGAAATCGGGGGAAGGGGGAAAGAGCTCTTGTGCTCGAATCCTGATTGTGGGTTTCCCAGAGGCATCAGGTTGGCTGCTGCAAGAAGAGAATGCTGAACTAGTTGGGTCCCTTCTGCCCTAACCCTGCAAACACTGCTGATGTTTTTTTTTTAAAGACGTTTACTATTTCCCCATCAGCTTTATTAAAGACTATTAAAAATGTGGGAATGTTCAGGGATGCAGGAGAGGATATATTGTTTGATTATAGCCTTTCCAACTTGTGTTAACAAGTTCACAATTTTAGCAGAGTAACATTCCCCTTTTTAAACTTGCAGCGGATGCGTTTGCTCAGGCTCGCTAAAGCCTCTATAATAACTGTTCTGGTATTTCCCCCTTATTCCCTCATAAAAATTAAGACACGACACGGTCTTCTATAAAAGTATAAAAAGGTTTCCTCACACATCATTCTGTTCACAATTGGATCCCAGAAGGCAGACTTAGCTTAGAAAAGTAACATACACCTGGAAACTATCTCATAAGGAGACAGTCCCTTTGTCCTCTCTTGGCTGGAAGAGAGCATCTTTGGCTAAGCAGATGTTGCTCCTTCGATGCATATAGTCTAAGAGAGAGAGAGATGGCTGCCCTGCCCTGTGCTTTTGTTGTTACCTGCACAGGTGAGGCCACGCCCACCTCTAGTCACATGCAAAGGAAGTCTGTCCCAGCCCAGAAGGAAACAGGAAGTTTACCTGCTGGCTGGACAAACATTCCTCCCCATGTGTGAACACGTTCACTCTAGGAAGGTTGTTCTTGACTGCTCTTGGGTTTCACATCCCACAAAAAAACCAAACAAACTTCCAGAAGTATAGCGGCAAAACATCCCAATTCTATAAACACTGACAACTGGGAAACACTGGCTTGCGAGTTCTCCAGTTGGAGAACAGCCTTGACCTAAGGTGTCATGGACTCTGAAGACACTCGAACTCAGGACGCAAGGGAGAAACGTGCTAAGAGGAAGGCATGCTTGGCAAATCCACACCGGGATCAACTCCCACCCAGAAACCATTGTCCCCAATGTGGAAGGACGTGTGAATCCAGAACTGGCCTCCACTGTCACTTACGGACTCACTACTAAAACCGTGTTCATGGAAGACAATCCTACTCAGCTACGAGTGATCGCCAAAGTCAATTTGGGGAGTAAAGTTTCTGTAAAACTCTCTGCTCTTTGCAACACCCCCCTTCCCCTTCTTCGTATCTTTTAAGTCTTCCTGGCAACAGAGATGGAGACTCAGAAACTCCAAAGGGGTTTCAAATCTTCTTTCAAATTTGCTGAGGCGGTAATGAACCTTTCATCTCCTCTTCCCTCTCAGGCTGAGATCAAGGAGCAAAACCCTGTCATGGGGCGGATTCCACCTCGCCTCCCCTCCTTTTAGGAAACCCAGAGAGAGAGAGACGCTTCTTGCAGGTTTCTCGGGCAACTTGTGCTTGGGAAGAGACTCGGGGACTTGGCAGCTGTTGACAGCTGTCTCTTCCGCCTAACCTCCTTCTTGAGTGGCATGGAGCGGAAGTTTTTCTGATCTGCTCCCCTGCCAGGTATGCCTTCGAAACGCCTCGGGCTTCCTCAGGCATTTTCAGATCTGTCAGCAATACCAGCAGGAGAAGGTGTCTGCAAATCGCACACATTCCCAGATTTGTCTTGGCACTGCCAGGTTCAGCCATTCTTGCCGGGCGGGAGAAGAATAGGATTTGTGTCCAGATTCCTTCCTTCCTTCCTTCCTTCCTTCCTTCCTTCCTTCCTTCCTTCCTTGCATGCTTTATTTATTTATTTATTTATTTAGTTAGTTAGTTAGTATCCCACTACTGACACCATTAGGGACGCGGGTGGCGCTGTGGGTAAAACCTCAGAGCCTAGGACTTGCCGATCGCATGGTCGGCGGTTCGAATCCCCGCGGCGGGGTGAGCTCCCGTTGTTCAGTCCCAGCTCCTGCCCACCTAGCAGTTCGAAAGCACAATTAAGTGCAAGTAGATAAATAGGTACCGCTTTATAGCGGGAAGGTAAATGGCGTTTCCGTGTGCTGCTCTGGTGCCGGTTCGCCAGAGCAGCTTCGTCACGCTGGCCACGTGACCCGGAAGTGTCTCCGGACAGCGCTGGCTCCCGGCCTCTAGAGTGAGATGAGCGCACAACCCTAGAGTCTGTCAAGACTGGCCCGTATGGGCAGGGGTACCTTTACCTTTTATACCTATAGGTAAAGGTAAAGGGACCCCTGACCATTAGGTCCAGTCGTGATCGACTCTGGGGTTTTTTGCTGCATGAAGGGGAATATAACTCTGCTTAAAAAAGGAACTTTCTAGTGCAAGTTAGGAAGGATATTCATAAACAAGATATCCTCTCCTGCCACCCTGAACTTTCGCACATGCTCTGGTCCAGGGGGTCACAAAGAGTCGGACACGTCTAAATGACTAAACAACAACAACAATGGGTAGCGGAAAGTGGTGCCATTACTCAACAGAAGATGATGGGATGTTTCATTATTCGTTTTTAGAACTTGGAGTCCAGTCCAGCTGTCGCTTCCTTAATTTTGAATGTCTATAGGAGGCTGGCTATGTATCCCCATCGGGAAAGGGAAAAGCACTCTGCACATGCTCCATGGCCTGCTTTGTTCTTTCAGGTGCATTTTGCTACACGATATACATGCAACACATGAGTGTTGGATTTGTCCTGGAGCATCCACGCATCATTCTGCTTTGCTTCTGATGCTCCACCAATGTTTCTTTCTAGTGGAGATAATTGCGTTATGGCAGGCAGAAAAGTGAGACTTGGGCGGTATGCAAAGTAACAGGATTCTAGTAGAGAAAATCCTCCTGGAAGAAGAGCCATCCAGGTTTTAATTAGTGTCGAGGGCTTGGCAGCGGGAACGGCAGGGCTTGATTGCTTGAAAATGTAAAGCACTAAGAAATGAAAGGGCTTTTGAACAGCATGTGTGCTCGACTTCTTTCAGCATCGCAGGGGTTTGGACTAAATGACCTTTGGGGGTCCCTTCCAATTCTACAGTTCTATGATTCCATGGTTCCTTCTCATTCTATAGCTAGTGTCTCTGTGAGAGAGGGCCATAAGCTCACTTGTGGGTCAGTGCCGGATTTACGTACAGTGGTGCCCCGCAAGACGAATGCCTCGCAAGACGAAAAACTCGCTAGACGAAAGGGTCTTCCGTTTTCCGAGGTGCTTCGCAAGACGAATTTCCCTATGGGCTTGCTTCCTTTTTCTTAAAGCCGTTAATACCCGGGGAATCCGTGCTCCACAAGACGAAAAAATCGCAAGACGAAGCAACTCACGGAACGAATTAATTTCGTCTTGTGAGGCACCACTGTATAAGCTAAACAAGCTTTAGTTTAGAGCTCCACTTTCTTGAGGGCCCCCAAAAAATTTAAAGGGGGGAAAAAACCCCTGGATGTACATTTCCAAAATATAAGATAAAAAACAAATAAAATAAAAACCTACGTGCAGCAACAGTGTTTTGTGTTGTGTAGGCTCCTATTTTGTGATGTGCAAATGGCTTGAGATACCTATGAGGTCCATAAATGACCATCTAGCATATATTCAACACAAAAAAACAGGGACCATTTGTTGTTGACAAAGGACAGCTGGACATAGAAAGGGCCCCATTACCTTCAGTAGCTGAGGGCCTCATCATACAAAAACAACAACAACATATTATTTATACCCCGCCCATCTGGCTGGCTTTCCCCAGCCACTCTGGGCGGCTTCCAACAAAATATTAAAATACAGTGGTCTGTTAAACATTAAAAGCTTCCCTAAACAGGGCTGCCTTCAGATGTCTTCTAATAGTTGTTTATTTCCTTGACATCTGATGGGAGGGCGTTCTACAGGGTAGGCGCCACCACATAGAAGGCCCTCTGCCTGGTTCCATGTAACCTCGCTTCTCGCAATGAGGGAACTGCCAGAAGGCCCTCGGAGCTGGACCTCAGTGTCTGGGTAAAACGATGGGGGTGGAGACGCTCCTTCAGGTATACTGGACCGAGGCTGTTTAGGGCTTTAAAGGTCAGCACCAACACTTTGATTTGTGCTCAGAAACGTCCTGGGAGCCAATGTAGGTCTTTCAGGACTGGTGTTCTGTGGTCTCAGCGGCTGCTCCCAGTCACCAGTCTAGCTGCCGCATTCTGGCTTAGTTGTAGTTTCATCAAACCTCAATCTGGCCCTGCCCGTATGCCTAAAATCCTGGAGAGCCCCTGCTTAGCCAATATTAAGCTTAGCTGGAGTTCCTCTGCACATCTTGGATTAGGAAGTGAGGGGGTGTCTTCTGAAGCAGAAACCTTGACTTTCCCGGAGCGTTGAGCCCCGGCACCTCTTTGCTTGAGAAATCAAGCAGCGGAGATTGGCACATCCCACACCCTCCTCCTCAAATAATGAATTTGAGGCTCTGGGAGAGCCTCAGCGGGCTCGGGTGGAATGGAAATGACACTGTCATTTCTTTTCTCCTCATGCATTTGCAATGTGCCAGTCCTTGCGACTTCAACAGTTAAGCGGCTAACTTAGCCATTCTTGCACTCTGCCTCAACAGTGGCTGTGCTGTGGTGGAACCCCTGGCTGTGGAGATGACTGGCGCCCGATTCCCGGGGAACTACAAAGCTCCTGGATTTGAAAAACAGCGACTTGGACACCGTCACAATACACTTGGAACGTCTCTGCGTGCGCCTGTCGCTGTCTGTGCACAGAAAGATCCCCTTAAATCCTCTCCGTTTACAGGACGGCCCTGGTGTTAAATCTGCATCTTGAAGCCATCATTGAATTTATTTGTGTAATCTCCCGTTCACACATTTGCATGATGTGAGTGTACACATCTTTTAAAAATGCATTTAATTTATAACTCGATGGAAAGCGCCCGGGGTTGGGCGGCGCTTTTTTTTATTATAAAGCATAAGACAACGCGAAGGGGGAAGAATAACTCTCCATATTTTAATTTGTTATGTCGAGCAAAAACATGCGTATGCCTGCCAGCACCAAAACGTTATCCCGTATTAAGAGGGTTCGTCGTCTTCCTTGTCAGTTGGCCCCAGAGGCAGCGCTGCCGAGTCACGGTCTTCGAAATTCAAGGCTTCAAGAAACCCGCACTACAAGGATCCAGTCTGCTGGAGGGAGCCCCCGACTAGGTGCCCTGGGAAAATAGGATGTTGCAGAAGATGTTGAGCATATGAAGCGAGCTGCGTCATATTAGACCAGCGTCTGCCCCAGCATCTACTACCCTGAATGATGGTGACTCAGGAAGGTCACAGGCAGGGGTCATAGGGTACAAGGCTGGGAGCCCACCAGTAGATGGTGCCATAGTAAATGACGGTATCCACATACAGTCATACCTCTTGTTACGTTTGCTTCAGGTTAAATCTTTTCAGGTTGCGTCCTGCAGCGACCTGGAAGTATGGGAAAGGGTTACTTCTGGGTTTCGCCGCTCGCACATGCGCAGACGCTCAAAATAACGTCATGCACATGCGCAGAAGCGGGTTGCGTTCTGCTCATGTTGCGAATGGGGCTCCGGAACAGATCCTGTTTGCAACCAGAGGTACCACTGTATACCCAAGTACAGTGGACCCTTGGTTCTCAAATGCCTTGGCACTCAAACAACTTGGAACCCAAACACTGCAAATTCGGAAGTAAGTGTTCCGGTTTGTGAACGTTTTTTCGGAAGCCGAACGTGCTCTGTTTTGAGTGTTACACTTCGGACTTGAGTGCCACACTACTGTTTTAAACAAAATAAAAAAATTCCTTCCAGTAGCACCTTAAAGACCAACTGAGTTAGTTCTAGGTATGAGCTTTCGTGTGCATGCACACTTCTTCAGATACACAGTGTGATGTGTGTATCTGAAGAAGTGTGCATGCACACGAAAGCTCATACCTAGAACTAACTCAGTTGGTCTTTAAGGTGCTACTGGAAGGAATTTTTTTATTTTGTTTTGACCATGGCAGACCAACACGGCTACCTATCTGTAACTGACACTACTGTTTTGAGTGTTACTCTGAGGTCTCTATGTTTTTGCTATTTATTTTGCGTTTTTGTTTTTGTGGCTCTTTTTGTTTTGTGTTTGTGTGGAACCCAGTTCAGCTACTGATGGAATGATTGTGTGACTGCAGTACATTGTTTGTTGCTTTCATTTTATGGATCAATGGTCTCGTTAGATCGTAAAAAATCATGTTTAGTTGCTGTTTTAGGGGTTGTTTTTAAAAGTCTGGAACGGATTAATCCGTTTTGCATTACTTTCTTTGGGAAAGCGTGGCTTGGTTTTGGAATGCTTTGGTTTTGGAACGGACTTCTGGAATGGATTAAGTTTGAGAACCAAGGTACCACTGTAATGGCACCGCTCTGGCCAGACCCTATCTGGAGTCCTGTGGACACCACAGTTTAAGAAAGGCATTGACAAGCTGAAACGTGGGCAGAGGAGGGCAACCAAAGTGACCACGGGTCTGGAAGCCAAGATGCCAACAAAAGAAGAATGGCAAGAAAAACTGATGGAATATGGTGAAATGGCGAAGTTAACGGCAAAACTTAAGAGACAAGGATAATAGACATTTTTTTAAAAAAAAAAGACTGGGAACCATTTATGTTGCACCTACAGAAAAACCGTAAAGATGTGGACTCAGTAAACATTTACAATTAACAGCATAGAAATTAAAATGGGAAAATGGGAAAATAGGAAAGTACAAGAGGAAATATGAAAATAAGAAGGGTATAAAAATGCTAAGAATATAATAATACTTAAGTTAAAGACTGCATACTAAGAATAAAAGAAGGAGGGGAAGCAAATATTCAAAGAACCAGAAAATGAAGTTGAGGGAAGTCGTGGAGAGAGGAAAGAGGGTTGGGGATTTATATCCTGTTTTGTTTTTGAGATAATGTTGACTGTGTTTGATTAAATCATTTTTTATTGAGTTTTACAGATTTTAACAAAAACAAATAAAGCACAGATCTGGAAGCCAAGATGGGCTGGAATAGATACAATCCTGTGGTTCTATGAGTCCAGCATTCAACAGAGGCATCGCCCCAGAACCTGACTCCAGTGCAAAGGGATGAAATGCAGTAATGTTAACGGGAAAATCCGAGGGCTCCCTTGGACCAAAAAAAGACACCAACCAGGATCACTTGGAGCAAAACAGCAGCCTGTAGGCTTGGTCTTTACTGAATACTGTCGCGACAGGACTCCCACCCGCAACAAGATGAAGTAAAATGGAAGTCCAGAACAAAAGAAGACCCCAACTTTTATTACTTACTAATCCCCCAAACTACACCCCTAAGACTACATCACAACTACATCACAAAAAGGAGGGGCTGAGGGAGGAGTTGTGGTGGTAACCTGAGTGTCCTGTCACCTGGCTGGTTCCCCCTTTCCCCCTCCCCATGAGTACTTTCCAGGTGACAGAGGGGAGTTGGCAGTTTCCTGCCCCCAGAGGGAAGAGCTGATCATTGTCCTTTGTTCCAGTCCATGCTGAATCCACTCCCATATGCAAGTTCTTTGTGATCTTGATGGTCTTCTATCTAGGACCATCAGGGTTGGCATAGCAACTGGGCAGGGCTCCTGTGGATGTGCTGGGATGGTCAAGGGATTATGGCTGCCCTGTATCAAACCTTCCCCATTTTGTAGTCCTTCCTTCATGGAGTAAAATAAAAGTGGAACAGTGCAGATCCAATCAGTGGCGTAGCGTGGGGGGTGCAGGGGGGCCGGCCACAATGGGCGCAACATCTGGGGGGGCGCGCTCGCTGCCTCCAGAGTCGCCGAAGAGCCTCGGGCGCAGGCTGTAGCAGAGCCCCATGTCTCGCGGAACCAAGAGCTGTGCGCGCGTCCAGGCTGAAGGCGTCCGGCAGGCAGCGGCTCTCAGCACTCGCCGCGGTCCCCGTGCGTCAGGGCCATGGAGGGTGCGCCAGGCAGCCCCTCCTCACAGCCCCCCCGCCGCCGCTGCAGCTGCTGGGCCATGTTGCATTTTCCTCGCCTCTCTGCCCTCCTCCTCCTCCGGGCAAGCGGCGTCGTTTGGGCGGCAGCGCCAGCGGCAACTCGCCTCAGATCACCTGACACGGACCCGCCGCCACCGCCATGGCTACCTTACCGTAAATACCCCAGCCCAGGCAGCAGCAAGAAGAAGCTGGCAGCGGCGGCAGGTTAGGGGTTAGGGGCGCAAATTACTTGCCTTGCCCCGGGTGCTGACAACCCACGCTACGCCGCTGGATCCAATGTATGGTTGATTTTCTATGAATTTATAACAGAAGCGTAGCGTATGTAGTGTGTGTGTGGTTTGTACAAACTGAATGATTGGAGGGGTTTCCTGCAACAGTAACAAAGACGAAGGTGCATCTGAGCATGAACAAAGCGCATGAGCAGAATGGAGCGGAGGAGTTTGTGAGGCAGAAAGTGTGTCAGCCTGGGACGCTTGCAAAGTTAAACCTCTCAAATGCCCCAGGACTAACTAGCCAGAAACTTGCGCAGAACAGGCACATTTTCGCCCGCAGAGTACCTGTTTTATTAAGAGCAACTGACAGGCCTATTATTCCCATCTCCCCGAGCTTCCTAATCAGACATGCTTTATACAGGATTATTTGGGTCTCGTGGAGCCAGCCTCTGTTTCTCTCTCTCTCTCTCCCCCCACCCTTTGCCCCCAATGCACCACATTTCCCAGACAACCCATTTCATGCGCCTTGCTATGGACGCTGGGTTATTAATCCCACTCACGGCCTCTTCTCCCAGAGGCCAGCTTGGTGCAGCTGCTGATATTAAATTGGGAGGGATGGAGGGCAAGGGGAAAAGGAGGGAGATCTCTTTAGAATTTAGCAATAATTTCCCTGGCTAGGAAAAGGGAGGGGAGGAGGGAGAAGAGGAGGAGGCTGGGAGGCAGAAAGGAGGGTATGTGTGTGTCCCAGGGCTGATGGGAGTTGTATGTATTTATCTATTACATTTCTCTTTTTTTATTCATTTTATAACACAAATTTAAAATAAACAAACAGAAAAGACGAACAGTACAAACAAATTCTTGACATATCCTTATTTTTCTAAACATTAAGTGGGCTTCCCCAAGTCCCACCTATCTGATTTTCATTTTCATCTTTTAACAGTTTAAAAAAGGTAAAGGGACCCCTGACCATTAGAGGTCCAGTCGTGGCCGGCTTTGGGGTTGCGGCGCTCATCTCGCTTTATTGGCCGAGGGAGCCGGCGTACAGCTTGCGGGTCATGTGGCCAGCAGAACGAAGCCGCTTCCGGCGAACCAGAGCAGCGCATGGAAACACCGTTTAGCTTCCCGTTCTTAACCTGAAACTGTTCTTAACCTGAAGCACCACTTTAGCTAATGGGGCCTCCTGCTGCTGCTCCGCCGCTGGAGCACAATTTCTGTTCTCATCCTGCAGCAAAGTTCTTACCCTGAGGTAATATTTCTGGGTTAGCGGAGTCTGTAACCTGAAGTGTATGTAACCTGAAGCGTATGTAACTTGAACCGTATGTAACCCAAGCTACCACTGTATCATAATTTCTACCCATCTTTTTTTAATCACACTTACAATAACTTCACGTTTTATCACTTACAAATAATACTATTTTAAAATACCCTATCTTCTACTTCTAACCCTACGGCCTATATCCACTTCCAAAGCTATTCTCAGATTTTAATATTAACATATTTTTTTCAAATATTCCTTAAACTTTCAAATATTCCTTAAACAGTCTTCTTCCACCGTCTCTTCTCTCTGGTCTCGGAGTCTCCCGGTCAGTTTGGCAAGTTCCATGTAGTCTATCTATTACATTTCTCAAAGAGGAAGTCAAGGTGCTGGCACACAGTCCTCTCGCTGCCCATTTGAGCTTCGCAACATCCCTGTGAGGTAGGTTCGGCTTACTGGCCCAAGGTGAGCTTTACGGGTGAGTGGGGATTCGGAGTCTGCGGTCTCCTGGGTCTCCAGTCCAGCGCTCTAACCACTATGCCACACTGTCAGTAAATGGCAAAGGCTGCTTTTATCTGCCACTTTTTCTTCTCTGTAAAATTCCACACTCACCAGGGCGGCAGCTTTTGTTTTGAGTGGTGGAGGGTGTGTGTGTGTGTGTGAAAGAGCAATTTTCTGTTAAAGGATGGATGGCGGCTAACAGATTGAGGTTGAATCCTGACAAGACAGAAGTACTGTTTTGGGGGGACAGGGGGCAGGCGGGTGTAGAGGATTCCCTGGTCCTGAATGGGGCAATTGTGCCCCTGAAGGACCAGGTGCGCAGCCTGGGAGTCATTTTGGACTCACAGCCGTCCATGGAGGTACAGGTCAAATGCTTGTCCAGGGCAGCTGTCTACCAGCTCCATCTGGTATGCAGGATGAGACCCTCCCTACCCGCGGACTGTCTGGCCAGAGTGGTGCATGCTCTGATTATCTCTTGCTTGGACTACTGCAATGCGCTCTACGTGGGGCTCCCTTTGAAGGTGACCCGGAAACTACAACTAATCCAGAATGCGGCAGCTAGACTGGGGACTGGGAGCGGCCGCCAAGACCACATAACACCGGTCTTGAAAGACCTACACTGGCTCGCAGTACGTTTCCGAGCACAATTCAAAGTGTTGGTGCTGACCTTGAAAGCCCTAAACGGCCTCAAAGGCCCAGTATACCCAAAAAAGCGTCTCCACCCCCATCGTTCTGCCCGGACACTGAGGCCCAGCACCAAGGGCCTTCTGGCGGTTCCCTCCCTGCGAGAAGCCAAGTTACAGGGAACCAGGCAGAGGGCCTTCTCGGTAGTGGCACCCTCTCTGTAGAACACCCTCCCACCAGATGTCAAATAGAACAACAACTACCAGACTTTTAGAAGACATCTGAAGGCAGCCCTGCTTAGGGAAGCTTTTAATGTTTGATGTATTACAGTATTTTAATATTTTTTTGGAAGCTGCCCAGAGTGGCTTGGTATAAATAAATTATTATTATTATTATTATTATTATTATTATTATTATTATTATTATTAAATGACACACGTCAAAGCAGCGCTGGAGGTGTCCCCAAGTGGCAGCAGCTTCAGACCAAACACATTCACTACTGGCCCAATTGCCTTGCAGTTACCATCACTTTGCTGTGCAGAACGCTGTGCAATCTTTCCCCCCCCCCCAATGCAAAAATTAGACAAAACTTTATTTGCAGCTTTGAGTGGGAGTGTGTCCATATGCAAACTCTCTTCCACTTCCTGTTCCTTGAGATGGCAGGGAAAATTCATTAACACAGAGACAGTGGCGTAGCGTGGGTTGTCAGCACCCGGGGCAAGGCAAGTAATTTGCGCCCCCTAACCCGTGGATTTGCGCCCCCTAACCCTAACCCCCAGATGCTGGTATATGGTCCTCAGATCTGAATAGCAAGGTGGATAAGAACCTAAATCCACTTAGTCCAGCATCCGAGTCCATCACAGTCTCCTGTGGGAGGAAATCCCTCACTTTAGCTATCCACTGCGTGAAGAAATCCTATCGTTTATCTGTCCTGGATATACAGAATTTGGCTTCTTTACAATAAGAGAGCTTGATAAAAAAATAGATATATTTTTCTTTGTTTCCCAATATGCATGCAGAGTGTATTGGAAGCAAAGAAGCCTTCTTGCAGCAGATTTCCCAGGGAGCAATATACCGAAACACGCCCCCCCCCCCGCCCAGTTCCTGCTAACTTTCCTGCAAGAACTTCTCTGCTCAGCTTCTCCCATTCAGCTCAGATGCAAATTGCCTTCCTCTCATCTGGAGAAGCAATCTGCGCTGGGGATCTCATTTCAAGCAACAGAGAGGGGTCCTCAGCTATCAGGAGACCGGCTCTCCTGTCGTTAATTCCCAGTACTTCTTCACACAGAACATAGTTAAACTATGGAACTCACTGCCACAGTGCTGGTTGGCCATGAACTTGGATGACTTTCATGGAGGAGGAGAAAAAATCACGGAGGGGACGGCTGTCGATGGCTCCTAGCCAGGATGGCTCTCTTCTGCCTCCATGGTCAGAGGCAGCGATGCTTCTGAATTCTGGCTGCAGGAAATCACAGGAGAGAAGAGTTGGGCTCAAATCCTGCTTTCTGGTTCCCCGCAGCCACGGTGATAAGAGGATGCTAGATTAGGTGGGCCTTGGTCTAATCCAGGGGTCAGCAAACTTTTTCAGCAGGGGGCCAGTCCACTGTCCCTCACACCTTGTGGGGAGCCGGACTACATTTGTTTTGGGGGGGGAGAATGAATTCCTATGCCCCACAAATAACCCAGAGATGCATTTTAAATAAAAGGACACACTCGACTCTTGTAAAAACACGCTGATTCCCGGACCGTCTGCAGGCCGGATTGAGAAGGTGATTGGGCCGGATCTGGCCCCCGGGCCTTAGTTTGCCTACCCATGGTCTACTCCATCATGCTCTTTTTATTTTCTTATGAGCTCCCACTCCAGAGATCCTTTTTACGATTAAGGAATATTCCTGGGACTTTCTGCAAGCGAAGCCTGTTTCCCTGCTGAGCTAAGCTAAGCTGATCCCTGATTCCCATGTAGGGGGAGGCAGAAGACAGACCCCCCCCCATAGAGGTGCTTATGAGAGCACTCAAGATTTTGCAATATCTGCATCCCCACATGACGACGCCATTAGGACGTTGCAGGTTTCAATGCCCAAGTAAAATTGGATGTTTCAGATAAGACCCACTGTCTTTATGCTAGCAAGCTTCTGAGCTACACAGAACCACCACCCTCTTTCCCATTTCTGTGCCACATACAGGTTTCGGCCAGGAGCTCGGGGGGGGGGGAGGGAGGAGGGAGAGGAACTATTAATATCTTTGCTGAGCCAGCTGGCCAGGCTTAATCCTGGCATGAAGTGCTGCTCCCCCAAACCTACCCAAAAACTGGGTTACTGCCATGGCTGAGCTCCTTCACATCGGGAAGAAAAGCAGGAGGGCAGGCAGAAGAGGCCTCATCCTGCATTTCTGGAATGAGATGCTGGGGAAACTACGCTGCTTATAAATCTGTTGCCGTACAGCAGCGGGCAGGGAGAGGACACCTCAGATCTCAGGGCTGAAAGTTAGAATCATAGAATTGTAGATTTGGAAAGCTGTTGAGTTTTTTTCCCCTTTTATTTTAGGAAACCACCAAAATTTTGAGCTTTTTGGGGAGACCTCCACTGAAAATTGTGATTTTAAGCCATGGGTAGGCAAACTAAGGCCCGGGGGGCCGGATCCGGCCCAATTGCCTTCCAAATCCGGCCCGTGGACGGTCCGGGAATCAGCGTGTTTTTACATGAGTAGAATGTGTCCTTTTATTTAAAATGCATCTCTGGGTTATTTGTGGGGCATAGGAATTCGTTCTCCCCCCCCAAAAAAAGAAATATAATCCGGCCCCCCACAAGGTCTGAGGGACACTGGACCGGCCCCCTGCTGAAAATGTTTGGTGACCCCTGTTTTAAGCTGTTTCCGCTGCTTTTTCCATCGCATTGACATACATCCGGGTTTCCCCTGACATTTTGCCTATTTGGCAGAATTTTTTCCTGATGCCATTTTCACACCCGAAAACCAAGACATGTCAGGACTGGTAAGCCTAGCCTGGGTGAATTTTTGCATAGAAAGAGCCAGTGTAGTGTAGTGGTTCAAGTGTTGGACTAGGGCCTTGGAGAGGCCAGAGTTCAAATCCCGCCACTTGACCATGAAACTTGCTGGAGGTGACCTTGAGGGTTATAAGAGGGTCTAACCCTCTTGTGGGGTTTAAATGAGGAGAACCATGCACTTTACCTTGAGCTCCTGGGAGGAAAATATGGGCTATTTCAATGGCTGCAGGTTCTTGTGCTCATGTTCTGCTCAAAGGTTTCTCTGTCCGGTTGGCTGCTGTGAGACCAAGATGCTGATCCATCTACTTATATCATGTTCTTATGTAAGTTTAATTGTTCCTAATGGTCCTAATGCTAGCACATTTGCAAAGCTAAGCAGGGTCTGGTCTGGTTTCAAGCTGGATGGGAGACCATGCGTTGAGATTCTTGCAATGCAGGGGGTTGGACTAGATGACCCTAGAGATCCCTCCTATTCTATTATTCTAACATTGTGTTTCAATAACCCGCTCTGGGACCTTTGTTGTTGTTGTTTAGTCTTGTCTGACTCTTTGTGACCCCATGGACCAGAGCACGCCAGGCCCTCCTGTCCTCCACTGCCTCCCGCAGTTTGGTCAAACTCAGGCTGGTAGCTTCGAGAACACTGTCCCACCATCTTGTCCTCTGTCATCCCCTTCTTCTTGTGCCCTCCATCTTTCCCAACATCAGCGTCTTTTCCAGGGAGTCTTCTCTTCTCATGAGGTGGCCAAAGTACTGGAGCCTCAGCTTCCGGATCTGTCCTTCCAGGGAGCACTCAGGGCTTATTTCCTTCAGAATGGAGAGGTTGGATCTTCTTGCAGTCCATGGGACTCTCAAGAGTCTCCTCCAGCACCAGAATTCAAAAGCATCCATTCTTCAGCGATCAGCCTTCTTTGTGGTCCAGCTCTCACTTCCATACATCACTACTGGGAAAACCAGAGCTTTAACTATATGGACCTTATTGTCCATGGAATTTTCTTGGCAGGGATACTGGAGTGGCTTGCCGGTTCCTGCTCCAGGTGGATCACGTTTGGTCAAAACTCTCCACTATGACCTGTCCATCTTGGGTGGCCCTGCACAGCAGAGCTCATAGCTTCTCTGAGTTATCCAAGCCCCTTCGCCACGGCAAGGCAGTGATCCATGAAGGGGTATGCGACCTTAGGGAAAAGAAACGCGGCAACCAGTCTGTCCTGGGTGCCAGTGAGCGTGCGAGCGAGCCAGCCACCATCAGGGGCAGCAAGCCCCCTAACCTGGGTGGGGCTTCTGCTGCGCCTTTAAGAGCCGGCGGGGCGGGGCGCCCGGCGCCTGGTCCGGAGCCCAGAAGCCGCCCTGCTTGTTCGCCGGCGCAAGCCAGAAGGAGGCGCTCCCTGAAGGCGCGGCTTCTGGCGCCGGGCATCCTGGGCCAGGGAGCCCGCGCCGGGTCTTGCAGGCTGCCGACTCCGGCCCTCTCCATCTGCCCTCGGCGGGGCCATCCTGCCGGCGCGCTCCCTGCATCCCTCTCTCCATCCCCCGCATCTGGTACCCATCGCCTGGCAACCTGCATCCTCCATCCTCTGCGGATGCTCCGCTCTTGCCCCGCCGACCTCGAGCCCTAGAACCGCCGGGATTTTTTTCCTCTTCCCTGCTCGGGGGGCTTTCTTCACATGCAGCGCCCGGCGGAGAGGGGCTCGCCGCTGTATCCCCCCACCCCGCTCCAAGCTGCGATGCCCACGGTGGGCGTGGGCCGCCCATCCCCCGACGGAGCAGTCCCTTTGCCCGGCAGCGCCCAAGCCGCCCTCTTTGGCTTCTAGAGAGATCTGCAAGGGCGATAGAGGAGCGGCGCTGTGGGGAGGGGGGGCAGAGGACAGGAGAACCCCCCGGGGGACGCGCACCCCGTGCAACATTAACTCTTTGTCCGCCGCCGCCGCCGCGGAGGGATTGCAGACGGAAGAGATGGTGGTCGCCGCTGGTTGATTTTATTATCCATTAAACGTGCGCGTATATCTTCTCTGCTATCCGGGGCTGCTAACCTAACGAGAGAAAAAAGGTGTTTTCTGGGGGTCCCCTGGATGGCCGCTGCCTTTGCGAAGAGAAACCTCTGGGCAGTTTTGCAAGCTCCACGCCCTGGTGGGGAGAGAGAGATCGAGAGAAAGAGAGAGAGGTCCCTTCCCCCATCTCCATCTTCCTCATTGGAGACCAGCTGAAGGAAAGCAGAAGGATCCCCTCCGTCGGATGGCTCCCAGCGCTTGAGGATCGCTTCCGAAAGGTGAACCTAGGAAGATCTTGCAGGAAGGAGATGGGCTTTCCTCTTTGTTCTGGACAGCATCGTTTCAGGATGTGAAGCGGCGGCGAGAAGACCGCTGCCTGGGGACCTCCAGCCCATCTTTTGCACCGAGAGCCTGGCAGAAGGCAGCGAGGCTGGCGCGGTGGGTTTCGAACTCCCCTCTCCCCGCTCTGTAGCTCTACAGATCTTATTTCATCGCAGGGGATTTGGGCCAACCGGGGTGCTAATGGGCACGCTGCCTGGCGTCCCTGGCGGTGCAGTGCTCTCCTCCGAACGGGCACATCGGTTTCCCCGATGGGAGCCGGGCTCCCAGTTCTAGGGACTTGGAGGAACTGGGATGGATGGTGGAGCAGCTGCCCTAGGAACCGGCCGCCGTGGGGAGTGAACCCCAACGCCTATGGGTCCCTGGAGCTGGAGAGCAAGGTACGTTGCTGGGCTGTCGGGGCTTCTTGGCACCCAGAGACTCCTCCGGAGATTTGGGGCGGAAGGCGACCTGTCTGGGATCCCGAGGGAGCTGGGTGGAGTATTGGCTCTGGAGGCAATGTTGTAAAAAAAATAAATATATATATATATTTGTAGCATGCTCTGCCTTGTGGGTCTTACAAAACCTTGCCCAAATAGAAATCTATGTTGCTAAAGAGCTCTCAGTTGCATCTATCGGCTAGAAACATTTTTTTGGGGGGGTGGATTTGTGATAGATTTGGTTTTTTTGGTTTTTATTTTTTGAGGAGTTGGAGGAAGAACCAGGATTTTAACCAACTAAAGGTGGTTTTTCTGAGCATGTGCAGAGTGCATTTGCTTTGCCACTGAATTCCTGTGCCTACTGAGGCCTCGCCCGACTTTGGCCATTTTTTTAAAAAAATCTGGAATATGAGGAAGAAGAAGTAGAGCATGTGCAGAGTGCTTTTCCCTATCACGGCTCAGTTATCCTTGCAAGGGCCATGGGAAGTGATAGGGAAGTCTTATACCACCTCATCCCTTCCTGTCCCCTTGATTTTCTTTTCGCAGTCCATTCCCCGCCTTCCTGCCCTGTTCATTAAAAACAGAATTATTCTAATCTACTCTTTCACGATGGGTGTGTGTGTGTCACACACACTAAGGAGACGGATCAGTGGAGATTAAAATAAAAGAAAATTAGACACAAATAAGAACTCTCCAAATGGCCATCAAACCCTTGGCTCCCGAGGATGATATTGCTATCGATTACTATGGGATGTAATTTGCATGCCCAAGTGCTTTACAGCGACTGTCTTCTTAACAAAGAGGAGTGATTAAGATGCTTTAGAGATCATCCCCCCCGCGCCGTAAAATGGGGGGTTTTAATTATTGAACTCTTGGGTTTTGTTGTGAGATCATTCCTTCAAAGCCCTTTGAGCGAGGCGATGGGAGCGCACAGTGATTCATAATAATATGATCTCCCCTTTTTGTGGCTGCCTCGCCCAGCGTGCGCTCCCAGAGAGAAGTTGCTTTGCCCCCTTTTAAAACAAGCTAGAAGGAAAAACATCGCTTCCTCCGGACTGTGAAATTGCACTGCCCCCCCACTGCGTGGGGTGAACCCCCAAAACCCTTGCAGTGCGGGAGTGACGTGTGTATGTGTTTGCGCCTTGCCCTTCCTGGCACCCCGAAATTCGCTGCCCACTCTTGCCGGAGTTGCTAGGAGAGCTGAGCCAATGAAGCGAGATTAAGGAAATTGACGAGATTTCAGGAGCGTGCTGTCTCTATATCTGTGTGATATAAGGTGTGGCAAGTGACTGAAAGGGTTTCCGTCCCCTGTTCCTGAGCCCAGGTTTCCATCTGGCAGCTTCGTTTGGATGGCTCCAACTCTATTTCTCCCACAAACACTGATTTTTTTAAAAAAATTCAGCCATTTGGGACCTGGTGACTTTTGCATTATTATTATTATTATTATTATTATTATTATTATTATTATTAACCCACCCTTCATCTTAAAGTCTCAGGATGGGTTGCAACGATAAAACACAATATTTTAAAAAGTTTAAAACAGTGGGGTGTAGTGGTTAGCGTGTTGGAGTAGGAGCTGGGAGACCAGGGTTCAAATCTCCCACAAGACATGAGTCGCTGTGACCGTGTGTGTGTGTGTGTGTGTGTGTGTGTGCAATCACTGCCTCTCAGCTGACCCTCCGGCACAAGGTTGTTAAATAAAGAGGAGAACCATATATTACATCACCTTGAACTCATGGGAGAAAAAAGAATATGAATGCAACCAACAAATAAATAATAATAATAAACTTGCAATCACAAAAATCAGACGGGTCCTAAAAATATACACCCCAAGTGTCTAAAGCCAGGGCGAAGGGGCTTGCAATTTCCATCCCCAATCCCAAATTTCCTACAAGCAGAGGGCAAGAATCTTGGGCTGTAAGTATTTTGGGAATGTACGCTGTTGAGCAGCTAGTTTAAGGCAGGTTTTGCTAATCTGGTGCCATCCAGATGTTCTGTTTTAAAATAATAATAATAATATTTATTCAAATTTTAAAGATTACAAAAAGAAAATTAGAAAAAGCAAAAAAAGAAAGATAAATTTTTTTACAGAAAATACAATACAAAAATACAAACGGTTAAAAAAAAAGAAAAAACAGCTCAGACCTTTACATAACTTTCTTTCCTTTGCTTATTTCCTTGACCTCCTCACACCTCCCTTTTTTGTATTCTAGTTCAATTAGACATTTCAGCAAATCCTTTCCAGCTTTGTTTTTATCCTAATAATTTATCTTAATATACAGTAATTTTACATTCTCGTCTTTCACCAATTAAAAAAATCAATTTTTACTTAATCCTTTATATCCTTTCTGCTAAAACCACATAACTTCATTCCAACATCTGGTGCCATCCAGATGTTCTGGGCAACAACTCCTGTAAACTGCTGGGAGTTGTAGCGCACAACATCTGGAGGGTGCCAGGTTGGCAAACGATGGGTTAAGAGAAGAGGCTGCCTAGTTCTTTCCTCTGACAGGGACAAGAGGGTATAGGGCAGTGTTTCCCAAACTTGGTTTCTCTAGCTGTTTAGGGACTACAATTCCCATCATCCCTGACCACTGCTCTTGTAACTAGGGATGATGGGAGTTGTAGTCCAAAAAAAGCCAGAGAACCAAGTATGAGAAGCATTTGTATAGGGACACAATCCAGACATCTTGGTTCTGGGCTGCAGCACACCTCGAGTTGGGAATCTGGGGTATCCAGCGGCGATCCTCTCCAGATGTTGTGGGGGGCTCCCATCACCCTGACAATTAGCCACAGGCAGATGGGAATTGTAGTCCAGAATATCCAAAGGGTTGGCTACCCATGGAGTGGATAGGGAATAGCCATTTGTTTCTCTTTCATTTCCTTTCTCAAGTCTCTAGTCCTCAAGAAAGGCGGAAAGAAGTTTAGGGGTCCGCACTGAGCACGGACTTGGAACTTTTTTTGCAGAACATGTGAACTTTCCCCCAAAGTGTTTGTGTCATTGTCCCCCCCCCCACCAGAAATAGTCATTCTGCAAGAGGCAGGCAGAAACATTCAAGCAGTAAAGGGGTAGGGTGTTTTGAACCCTTCCCTGACCCTCTTTTTTTTGGGGGGGGGTGTTTGCTTCTCCTGCCCCCCCTTGTCCCATGCCCTTGTTTCACTTGCTAATGTGAGCTAAATAAATTCTGCAACAAACAAACAAACAAGCCCAAAGCCTTGCAATATTAATACGTCATGTAAATTAATGCTGTTTTGCATAAATTAGTTGGAGCGGAGCGAATCTGGACTTTCTCTGAGCAGAAATCCGAGTGTAGCGTATGCATTATGGATTCAGTAACCCGCAAGTTGTTTTCCTCAGCGGAGCTCTGAACAAGCTCTGTGTCTCATTTTGCACAACAGACCCAAAGAGTGATTCATTCTTTATTCCCCCCTGCCTTGCAGCTTGGCTTACTTGTTCAAGTTACCTCATCAACGAAAGACCAAAAATGCAGAGAGAATACAGAACTCTTTATTGCAGCAGAATAAAGCTCATATATTTATTCAAGCATCCTGTTAACAGATCTGATATAGGCCACATTTTACACAAGGTGTTTCAGCGTGAGCCAAACCAGCTTCCTTTTGCATGAGGTCTTCATCAGCTGCTTAATGCAACGTTAGGAAACACAGCAAACCTGTACAAATAAAATGAAAATAAATGAAGGGCATGTTAAGGTCAGCGCTTCTGAAGTTATCAGCCAACCGTACATCAAAAGTGGCAAACTAAATATTCACCAACAGGCCTTGACATCTGGCGCATAAAATTTTAAAGGAGGCAGGCAAAACGATTCGCTTTAAATCTACGTTCTCAACAGCTGCCCTGGGTAGATAAACTGACAATTGTCAGTAATAACCAATTAAATTCGCATCTACTCTCTGAAGCCCCCAAAGAGTTTTGGGGAGAGAGGGAGGTTGGATTAGATAGGGCGTGGTGAACTTTTGGCCCTCTGGGTGTTGCCAGACTACAACTCCCATGGCGACTGGCCGTGCATGCTGGGGCTGATGGGAATTGTAGTTTAGTAGCAGCTGGAGGGTGCCACCTAGATTCGACCTCGGAGCCCCAACCTTCAACTCAGTTATGCATTTGGTAACCCCTCTGCCCTGTGGAACTCCCTCCCATCAGATGTCAAGGAAATAAACAACTCTCTGACTTTTAGAAGAAATCTGAAGGCAGCCCTGTTTAGGGAAGTTTTTAATATTTGATGTTTTATTCTGTTTTTAATCTGTTGGGAGCCGCCCAGAGTGGCTGGGGAAATCTGCCCAGATGGGATGATGATGATGATGTTTATCCCGACTAAACATTAGGAGTTACTTTCTGAGAGCAAGAGCTGTTTGAGAGGGAAACAGATCCCTTAGGAAGTTGGTGTAATCTCTTTCATTGGAGGCTAGATAGCTGCTTGCCAGGGAGGCATTCGCTGTGATTCCTGCATTGCAGGGGGTTGGACTAGATGACCCCTGGGAGACCCTTTCCACCTCTTCAATTATATGATTAAATTAGAGAAAATGAATCAAGAAGGCTGGACGTGGTGCAAGGAAATCAGGACAAATTGTCAATAAACCGGCCATCTGGAGGAGCCCCTGCTCCAAATGCCCCAGCCAAACGCCCAATGCATTGCAGGGGGTTGTGCTAGATGACCTTTGGGTGTTTTTTCTGTTAATGGAGAAATCTGAGGGCTCTCTTGGCCAAAAAAAAAACAAACAAGGACACCAGCCAGGAATACCAGAGCAAAACAGCAGCCAGTAGGCTTGGTCTTTATTGAAGACTGTCGCGACAGGACTCCCACCTGCCACAAGGTGGAACAAGGTGGAAGCCCCAAACACAAGAGAACCCAAACTTTTATTAGCTGCTAATCCCCATGTTACACCCCGCCCCTAAACTACACCACTCATACATCACGGTTACATCATGAAAGGGGAGGTCTGGTGGCAGTAATCTGAGCATCCTGGACCCTGCCCCATGGTTCCCCTTGCCCTCCACCAAACACCCATCAAGTGGAACAAAAGAGATATTTACATTTCCCTGTTTCCCAGCCAAGTTAACCCCACCCTTTTGTCTTCAGCTGGGTTTGTTCTTTCTGGAATGGCTACCTGTCTGGCACTCAGGTATCAGGCTGCCAGGGATCATCACTCAGGCAGAGGGGCTGCTGAGGAGCTGAGCTCACATGTCTATATGAATTTCTGAAGTTTTCCCAGTGAGCCAGTACAGAGATACATTTATCAGTGAATTCTTACATTTGGTATTCTGCCCTTTGAATTAGATAGGAAGAAACTGTGATGAAGTGTTTTGTGGGGACATGTCACAAAAGTGATTGTGCTGGTTTTGGTAGTGGGCTGCATGTACATGATATCTGCTGGAGGGGCAACCCCACCCCCCAACCTATACATAAATTCTTGCAACATTTCCAAGTCTAGAATTCTATGATTGGTCAGATGGCCTTTAAATCCCTCAGAGCTCCCAAATAGGAGGAGGAGGAGGCCTAAAGTGAAAAAAAAAGTAAGGAGGGTTGTGCCCTAATTCTGAACCTAATTGTGTGTCATTTCCCCCCCCCCCCCAGCCTCCCCTCATCTCGCTTTTGCCCGCAAGGCTCGAGTCATCAGAACAGGCCGTCTGTAGCTGGAGGCATTGCTCATACTGATTGCTGTTGGCTCTGAAATTAATGACAGCAGGTGGGGGTGCGGGCGGGGGGAAAGGGCAGTCATCCAGCCTCCCAAACGAAGCGCTGGGATCCTGGCAAAAGCAACTTGCTACCAGGGGAGGAGGAGGAGGAGACCAGTGGGCCTTAATGCCAGTTGACTCAGCTCTCTCCCTCCACGATGAGCCCCAGCCTTGGCCTGGCTCAATGGGGTGCCGTCGACGTGGGTTGACGTTTGGTCCCAGATGCGCCAAAGCACCACGTTCATAGGGCTTGCCCCCTGCCTGCCCGCCCACCGAGCAGATGTTGTATCTGGCCATGGTGACGCATGCCTTAGTTAGCTCCCGGTTGGGCTACTACAACACGCTTGGAGGTGGGCTGTCTTTGAAAAGTGTTCAGGAGCTCCAGCTCCTCTGGAAAGCGGCAGCCAGACCTCTGAATGGGATCAGTTACGTGAAGAAGTGGAGGCAGTGAGAGATTTCACTTTCTTGGGTTCCATGATAACTGCAGATGGTGACAGCAGCCACGAAATTAAAAGACGTCTGCTTCTTGGGAGAAAAGTGATGACAAACCTAGACAGCATCTCATCCTCTGTCATCCCCTTCTCTTTGTGCCCTCCATCTTTCCCAATATCAGGGTCTTTTCCAGGGAGTCTTCTTTTCCGTATAGTTAAAGCTATGGTTTTTCCAGTAGTGATGTATGGAAGTGAGAGCTGGAGCATAAAGAAGGCTGATCGCCAAAGAATGGATGCTTTTGAATTCTGGTGCTGGAGGAGACTCTTGAGAGTCCCATGGACTGCAAGAAGATCAAACCTCTCCATTCTGAAGGAAATCAGCCCTGAGTGCTCACCGGAAGGACAGATCGTGAAGATGAGGCTCAAAGACTTTGGCCACCTCATGAGAAGAGAAGACTCCCTGGAAAAGACCCTGATGTTGGGAAAGATGGAGGGCACAAAGAGAAGGGGACGACAGAGGACGAGATGGTTGGATAGTGTTCTGGAAGCGACCAACATGAGTTTGACAAAACTGCGGGAGGCAGTGGAAGACAGGAGTGCCTGGCGTGGTCTGGTCCAGGGGGCCACGAAGAGTCGGACACAACTAAATGACAACAACAGGGGGCATGTTGAATAAAGACATAAGAAGAGCTTGCTTGATCAGGGAAGAAGGCCACCTAGTCCAGCATTGCATTCTCTCCTCTCTCCCCAGCTGTTTACAGCTGCTGAACTTAAGAAGTATTTCTGCCTCTGACAGTAGAGGCAGGGTGTAGTCATCATGGTTGGTAGCCATCAATAGTCCTCTCCTCCTCCCTGAATTTGTCTTATTCCCTTTTGAAGCCATCTAGGTTCAGCTGTGTGGAGGATTTCCCTTTATCGGGCTCAAATCTTCCAGCATTCAGCTTCCTTGGGTAGCTACGGGTTCCTGTCTTAAGAAAGACTTTCTCCATGCTATTGGTTACTACCAAGCTACTTTAAGTGAATTCAAATCACCAGGGTCTGATGAGATGCACCCATGGGTAATAAAGAAGCTTGCAGATATAATCTCGGAGCCTCTGTGTATAATATTTGAGAATTCTTGGGGAATACATGAGTTCCCTGCAGACTGGAGGCAGGTAAATGTTGTCCCCATCTTCAAAAGGAGGAAAAAAGGAGACCCAGATAACTACTGACTTGTCAGCTTGGTGTCGATAACAGAAAAGGTCCTTGTTGTTGTTTTGTTGTTTAGTGGTGTCCGACTCTTCGTGACCCCCTGGACCAGAGCACGCCAGGCACTCCTGTCTTCCACTGCCTCCCGCAGTTTGGTCAAACTCATGCTGGTCGCTTCAAGAACACTGTCCAACCACCTCGTCCTCTGTCATCCCCTTCTCCTTGGGCCCTCCATCTTTCCCAACATCAGGGTCTTTTCCAGGGAGCCTTCTCTTCTCATGAGATGGCCAAAGTCTTGGAGCCTCAGCTTCAGGATCTGTCCTTCCAGGGAGCACTCAGGGCTGATTTCCTTCAGAATGGAGAGGTTGGATCTTCTTGCAGTCCATGGGACTCTCAAGAGTCTCCTCCAGCACCATAAAAGGTCATAGAATGGATAATTAAACAGTGAGTCTTTGAACATTTCTGCATCAATAGGAGTATAGCATCTAGATCAAGGGAAGTAATAGTGCCACTGTATTCTGCTCTGGTCAGACCTCACCTGGAGTACTGTGTCCAGTTCTGGGCACCACAGTTCAAGAAGGACACTGACAAACTGGAACGTGTCCAGAGGAGGGCAACCAAAATGGTCAAAGGCCTGGAAACGATGCCTTATGAGGAACGGCTAAGGGAGCTGGGCATGTTTAGCCTGGAGAAGAGGAGGTTAAGGGGTGATATGATAGCCATGTTCAAATATATAAAAGGATGTCACATAGAGGAGGGAGAAAGGTTGTTTTCTGCTGCTCCAGAGAAGCAGACACGGAGCAATGGTTCCAAACTACAAGAAAGAAGATTCCACCTAAACATTAGGAAGAACTTCCTGACAGTAAGAGCTGTTTGACAGTGGAATTTGCTGCCAAGGAGTGTGGTGGAGTCTCCTTCTTTGGAGGTCTTTAAGCAGAGGCTTGACAACCATATGTCAGGAGTGCTCTGATGGTGTTTCCTGCTTGGCAGGGGGTTGGTTATGACCTATGAAGCCCTCTAAATGAATTGGGCCCAGAATACCTGAAATATCACCTCTCCCTCTATGAACCTGTCTGGGTGCTAACAACCTCAGGTGAGTCCCTGTAATAGTAAGAATAATAATAGAAATAGTAATAGTAAGAATAATAATGGTAGTCTTTTGCTGTGATCTCTGCATTGCAGGGGGTTGGTCTGGATGACATTTGGGGTTCCCTTCAAACTCTACAATTTTGTGGTTCTCTTCTATCTCAGGGCTGTCTCTTCCATCCCTTGCAGCTGCCTTGCACCATCTGGAACTTGTTCTTCGCTTGCGAAAGAGCCAGGGTGCGGCCGCTCCTCCCAGAGCACTGTGTGACTGTTGCCCCACACGACCCACTTTTTGCCATGGGGAGGGGAGTGACTGTGCTTCCAAACCCTCCCCCCAAAGTCCACTCTAGACACGACTCCTAATAATGGTTTGCATGCACGGATGCGGCAAATGGGTTTGCAAAATTGCTGCGCCTTGCAAAAACACGCTAGCAGCAAGCAGAACTTGCCACAGTTCTGTGTTAGGATAATAGAGTCTTGGAACTGTAAGGCTGGAAGGCACCCCAAAGGTGATCTAGTCCAACCCCCCTGCAATGCAGTGTTGCTGACGGTGAACTCATGTCCTACCTGGGTTTTTGTTCTGTGAAAAGGAGCTCCCCGCCCCCAGAAATCTAGTTCCTCCAGGTGATGCATCTTGGGACACAGGAGAAGGTGGGAAATAATTGGCCTGTTTTCAAAGCTTGTGTTACTGCATGAAAATACAAGCTGGTGTGCCACCCATAGTGTGGAACCTCAACCCCTTTATCTCAGGTTCGGGCTGTGCTGGGACAGAGGTAAAGGTAAAGGGACCCCTGACCATTAGGTCCAGTCGTGACCGACTTTGGGGTTGCGGTGCTCATCTCGCTTTACTGGTTGAGGGAGCCGGCATACAGCTTCCAGGTCATGTGGCCAACAGGACTAAGCCGCTTCTGGCGAACCAGAGCAGCGCACAGAAACGCCGTTTACCTTCCTGCCAGAGTGGTACCTATTTATCTACTTGCACTTTGACGTGATTTCGAACTGCTAGGTTGGCAGGAGCAGGGACTGAGCAATGGGAGCTCACCCCGTCGCGGGGATTCGAAGTGCCGACCTCCTGATCGGCAAGTCCTAGGCTCTGTGCTTTAACCCACAGCGCCATCCGCTTCCCCTGGGACAGAGAGCTCGAGGCAAAATCCAGCCTCTCTGCCTTTTCCTTCCACTTAAGTTCCTAGTCCTCATGAACTGTGACGAAAACACTCTCTCTTAACTCCTTAGCCTCTGCAAAATTTCATGCCAGATTTTGATGGGTGTGTGTGTGAGTGTGTGTGTGTGTGTGTGTGTCAGGGCCGGATTGAGGTTTGACGAGGCCCTAAGCTACTGAAGGTAATGGGGCACTTTATATGTCCAGCTGTCCTTTGTCAACAACAAATTGTCGCTGTTTTTTGTGTTGAACATATGCTATATGGTAATTGATGGACCCAATAAAGCCATTTGCGCATCACAAAATAGGAGCCTACACAACACAAAGCACGGTTGCTATATGTAGGTTTTATTTTATTTGTTTTTTATCTTATATTTTGGAAATGTGCATCCAGTTTTTTCCCCTTTAAATTTTTTTGGGCCCCCCCAAGAGAGTGGGGCCCTAAGCTATAGCTTGTTTAGCTTATATGTAAATCCGGCACTGGTGTTTGTTAGAGATAGAAAGACACACCGAGGGACCGTCTTTGTACAATAAAGGTCATTCACACAGCCACTCACAGACGTCCTTTTTTGGATATTGGCCAGAACCAAGAAGGTATACTTGAACCCTGGTTTAAGATCTCCTGATATTCTTCTTCCAGACTGCTTGGCGGTTTTCCCAGAGTTGAAATCACAACTTTTTTTTTAATGTGACCATAATTATCCTTTTCCCCAGTGGTCTTGAATTCCATCATTTTAGAAAACGTTTGCGTGTGTAGGCTGGAGCAAATCGACTTAACAAAGGGAGAAATCTGCCTCTTTGCTTGAACTTCTATTGAACTTTTTGATTCCCAGGCCGTCAGCGAAAGCAAAATAGCTCCTAATTATGCTCTTCATTTATTAATTAGCTGGTGATGGCTGGAGGTAGCTTGCCATCCACCCCCAGATTTAATTCCCTACCTCGTTGCTCTTAATTGTAACAAACTATGCGGAAGAGCAGCACCAATGTAATTTTCCCTTCTGGAAATATCTCTCTCTGCCTTGGACACTCAGATGGGAAGATCTATTAACCGCTGCATGTCTGGACCGGATGAGATTGTGGCTTTAACCTCTGCACTCTTAGTGCCCCTTATTTTAACAGAGTCAGCTTTGCAGAT
Organism: Podarcis erhardii; assembly: GCF_964252035.2. NCBI lineage: Eukaryota > Metazoa > Chordata > Lepidosauria > Squamata > Lacertidae > Podarcis > Podarcis erhardii. The sequence continues at coordinate 90,475,545 of NC_138511.1, forward strand.
TGCAGCAGGGAGTTCAACTGCAAAGAGCAGACTCAAGATGAGACAGGGACAGCTCAGAGGCGTTTCATCTCAATTGTCTTTCTCTTCCTGGTGTGTGTGGGGAACAACAACAACAACAACTACAACAACAACAACAACAACAACAATTTATTTATACTCCACCCATCTGGCTGGGCTTCCCCAGCCACTCTGGGCGACTTCCAATAAAATATTAAAATACCGTAATACATCAAACATTAAAAGCTTCCCTAAACAGGGCTGCCTTCACATGTCTTCTAAAAGTCTGGTAGTTGTTGTTCTATTTGACATCTGGTGGGAGGGCGTTCCACAGGGCAGATGTCACCACTGCGAAGGCCCTCTGCCTGGTTCCCTGTAACTTGGCTTCTCGCACTGAGGGAACCGCCAGAAGGCCCTCGGAGCTGGACCTCAGTGTCTGGGCAGAACGATGGGGGTGGAGACGCTCCTTCAGGTATACTGGACCAAGGCTGTTTAGGGCTTTAAAGGTCAGCACCAACACTTTGAATTGTGCTCGGAAATGTACTGGGAGCCAAAGTAGGTATTTCAAGACCGGTGTTATGTGGTCTCAGCAGCCGCTCCCAGTCCCCAGTCTAGCTGCCGCATTCTGGATTAGTTGTAGTTTCCGGGTCACCTTCAAAGGGAGCCCCACATAGAGCGCATTGTAGTAATCCAAGCGGGAGATAACCAGAGCATGCACCACTCTGGCCAGACAGTCTGTGGGCAGCTAGGGTCTCATCCTGCATACCAGATGGAGCTGATAGACAGCTGCCCTGGACACAGAATTGACCTTCGCCTCCATGGACAGCTGTGAGTTCAAAATGACTCCCAGGCTGCGCACCTGGTCTTTCAGGAGCACAGTTACCCCATTCAGGACCAGGGAGTCCTCCACACCTGCCCGCCCCCTGTCGCCCAAAAACAGTACTTCTCTCTTGTCAGGATCCAACCTCAATCCGTTAGCCGCCATCCATCCTCCAACCACCTCCAGAAACTCAGCCTTCAGCCAGGAGCCTAATCCAAGGCTAATTCCGACTCCCATAATTATCATTTCATTTCAGGCGAGAAGGAACTACAGGATCACAGAACCATAGAATTGTAAAGCTGGAAGTGTATTTGTGCATGGAGGTTACGGTCATTTTGCAAAAGCTCTTTGCACATGCTCAGAGGCTCCCACATGCTACAAAGCCAGGGCAGAGACCCTGGGTTTATATGCCTCCCCAGCCATTAAATCTTTCGGCAGCTTTAGGCAAGCAATTTTCTTTGCTTTCCTGCCCGCCCAAAGTGGACCTCTAGGCTGACCTACTCTGCAGGGTGGTTGTTATATGCTTGTTCATATAATATCTTTGCAAAGCGGCTTGAGCATGTGAGAGCACTGCTTATCGACATAACACATTGGGGAGCAGCCTCTAATTGACAGGCTGTCATTTCCAGCAAAGACAGATGTTAATTTGTGGGGCTTTAATTCCCTCCTAATTTTTTTCTCCATTACTCTAATGCGGTGTGCGGGGAGCGGCGGCTTTCGAGTGGGTGTTTTGTGGGGGATTGCTGGATCAGGCCAAGGACTTGGAAGGGACCCCCCAAAGGCCATCTAGTCCAACCCCCTTAAAATGCGGGAATTCTAGTGCTGCAGAAATCTGCATAGTTGGTGCAGGAATCATAGTCCAGCAACCTGTTCTTACAGTGACCACCCAGAGGCCCCAATGCGAAGTCTGAAAGCAGGATTCGAACACAGAGCCCTCTCTATTCCAGTGGTTTCCAGCAGCTCGCTTTCAGAAGCATTGCTGCCTTCAACTGTGGATCCTGGCTACTAGCCATTAATAGCCCTCCGTGAATTTGTCTAATCCTTTTCTACGGCTGTGCAAGTTGGTGTGCAAGCTGCACGAAAAAGGGCTTTATTTTCTCCGTCCTGAATCTTTCAGCGATCCTGGGCCCTCAGGATAGGCTTGCATCCCTCCTTAAATATATCTCGTGCGTGCAAGTTCCCCATGTCCTTGATATCAAAATTCTAGCCTGCATTCACCCTTTTTAAATCTAGGTTTGCCCCTTTCTGGGGGAAATCGAAATGCTGCTCTCTTTTTTCTCCCTTCCCCTGCTTCATTTGGAAGCCCCCGTGGAATAACGAAAGAGGCTATTTAAAAACAAAGTAGGTTTTTTGTTTCGGAAGGATATTGCTTTTTCCGTCAACACTTCACATTGGCTAGATTGAGCTCTGGTAATGCGCCAAAATATGAAATATTGGGCGATTGCGCGGAAGAATCTCGACATGAATCTGCTGGAAATTATTTAATCGGCTGACAGCCTTTATTGCTCTGGCGGCTTCATCCGTTCTGGGGTTCAGCCCTCTGTTTGAAACAGGTTCAGGGGCTAAGAAGCCCAGATGGATGCCACTTTTGGCTGCGTGATCGGCCTTGTGGGTGTAGGGTGCCAGCAGCCCCCAGGTGACATTTCCCCCATCTCCTCAGGCCATCTCCAGTGTTTCCTCAGCCCCTCTGGGGAGCTAGTCCTCATTAAATATGTCACGTCAGATAGCAGTGGCGCCAAAAGCAGATGCTTGTGTCATTGATATCTGCACGGATTTCAACGCACAGCCTCCCCCAAGCACTCAGGAGGGTTTGCTGAGCTTACGCCTGCCAGCGCTCTCACAATATGATCTATAAATCCTGTGCCTTGCTCCCAGATATTGCAGTTATTTTCTTGCGAGGTTCTCTGCATGTGCCCTTGCGCTATCGGTTGGCGAATTCAGAAACTGGAGAATCTCTTGTTCTACTTTGTTTTAAAAAGATCCAGCTGGATAGCTCAGTTGGTTAGAACGTGCTGCTGATAACACCAAGGTCACGGGTTCGATTCCCATAAAGAACAGCTGCATATTCCTGCTATTGCAGGAGGCTGGACTAGATCAGGAACGTCCAACAGGTAGATCGTGATCTACCGGTAGATCACTGGACGTCTGTGGTAGATCACTGGTACATCACTGGGCATCTCCAAGAAGCTCAACAAGTTTGGCTCCCCCCTGTTACGGAAAAATCTAGGTGCGAGGCTCCTCAGTTTGATCTTCTTGCAGTCCATGGGACTCTCAAGAGTCTCCTCCAGCTGCATAATTCAAAAGCATCAATTCTTCGGCGATCAGCCTTCTTTATGGTCCATCTCTCACTTCCATACATCACTACTGGGAAAACCATAGCTAACAATGAGCTCAGCAATTGTCACCTCTGGGAACTTCCTGGAGTCCTTTTTCAAGGGGAAAATAGCTTTGGAATGGAGGAAACTGGCAAAGGGGTTGATTTTATATTATTTTTAAAGCTAGGTAACTTCCCTGAGCTGTCATAATATTTGTAACATTTAACTTTAAAGATGTGCCCCTCCGTAATTTCCATAACACCCCCAAAAAGCTCAATATTTTTGCCCTGGACCCCTAAAAAATGTGGCTTTCGCCTCCCTAAAAAGAAGCTCAATGGCTTCAACCTGAACCACTCCCCATGGGCCTTCCTCCTTCCTAAAAAAAGCAAAAAAGCTCATCAACTTTGACCTGAACCCCCCCCCCAAAGGGGGTAGATCACTGCCAGTTTTTAACTCTGTGAGTAGATCTCTGTCTCTTGGACATTGGCCACCCCTGGACTAGACATAGCTGTCAATGTTTTCCTTTTTTTTAAGGGAAATTCCTTTATTCTGAATAGGATTCCTCGCGACAAAAGGGGAAAAGTTGACAGCTATGGGACTAGATGATCCACAGGGTCCCTTCCAGCTCTATAATTCTAATCCTTGTTGTTGTTTAGTCGTTTAGTCGTGTCCGCCTCTTTGTGACCCCCTGGACCAGAGAAGAAGAAGAAGAGTTTGGATTTGATATCCCGCCTTTCACTCCCTTTTAAGGAGTCTCAAAGCGGCTAACAAGCTCCTTTCCCTTCCTCCCCCACAACAAACACTCTGTGAGGTGAGTGGGGCTGAGAGACTTCAGAGAAGTGTGACTGGCCCAAGGTCACCCAGCAGCTGCATGTGGAGGAGCAGAGACTCGAACCCAGTTCCCCAGATTACAAGACTACAGCTCTTAACCACTACACCACACTGGCTCTCACCAGGCACTCCTGTCTTCCACTGCCTCCCACAGTTTGGTCAAACTCATGCTGGTAGCTTCAAGAACACTGTCCAACCATCTCATCCTCTGTCGTCCCCTTCTCCTTGTGCCCTCCGTCTTTCCCAACATCAGGGTCTTTTTCAGGGAGTCTTCTCTTCTCATGAGGTGGCCCAAGTCTTGGAGCCTCAGCTTCAGGATCTGTCCTTCCAGTGAGCACTCAGGGCCGATTTCCTTCAGAATGGAGAGGTTTGATCTTCTTGCAGTCCATGGGACTCTCAAGAGTCTCCTCCAGCACCAGAATTCAAAAGCATCCATTCTTCGGCGATCAGCCTTCTTTATGGTCCAACTCTCACTTCCATACATCACTACTGGGAAAACCATAGCTTTAACTATAGGGACCTTTGTTGGCAAGGTGATGATTGCCAAAATAAGCTTGGGACCGTTCTCAAAAAGCTGGCCGAGGGGACTAACAGGATTTCCAGTAGCTAGCGGTTTGCCCACCTTGAGACGAATAAATTGCACAAAAATAGGCAGGAGGATGTAAGTTCATTTAATCTGCATAAGAAGTGCTTGCTGGATCAGGCCAAAGGGGGCCTGTTTAGTCCAGCATCCTGTTTTCACAGTGGCCAACTAGATGCCTTTGGGGAAACCAGCAAGCAGGATTCAGAAGCATCAGTGAGAGCAGAGCATAACCTTTGATAGCTCTCCATAAATGTGTCAAATCCCCTTTTTAAGAGGTCCAAGCTTTTGGCCATCCCTGCCTCCAGTGGGAGGGTGTTCCACAGTTTAACTACGTGCTGCGTAAAGAATTCATTCCTCCCTTCTGTGGGATGTGAAACACAAGAGCAATCAAGTACAACATTCCTAGAGTGAACATGTTGAGACATGGGGAGGAATGTTTGTCCAGCCAGCAGGTAAACTTCCTGTTTCCTTCTGGGCTGGGACAAACTTCCTCTGCGTGTGACTAGAGGTGGGCGTGGCCTCACCTGTGCAGGTAACAAAAGCATAGGACTGGCCGCCATCTCTCTCTCTTTGACTACATGCATCGAAGAAGCAACATCTGCTTAGCCAAAGATGCTCTCTTGGCCTCCAGCCCAGAGAGGACAAAGGGACTGTCTCCTTAGGAAATAGTTTCCAGGTGCATGTTACTTTTCTAAGCTAAGTCTGCCTTCTGGGATCCGATTGTGAACAGAATGTGAGTGAGTAAACTCTTTTTATACTTATATAGAAGACTGTGCCGTGTCTTATCTTTTATGAGGGAATAAGGGGAAAATACCAGAACAGTTATTATAGAGGCTTTAGCGAGGATGAGCAAACGCATTCGCTGTGAGTTTAAAAAGGGGGATGTTACTCTGCTAAATTGTGAACTTGTTAACACAAGTTCATAGAATCCTAGAGTTGGAAGAGACCACCAGGGCCATCGAGTCCAACCCCCTGCCAAGCAGGTAACTCCATCAGAGCACTCCTGACATATGGTCGTCAAGCCTCTGCTTAAAGACCTCCAAAGAAGGAGACTCCACCACACTCCTTGGCAGCAAATTCCACTGTCAAACAGCTCTTACTGTCAGGAAGTTCTTCCTAATGTTTAGGTAGAATCTTCTTTCTTGTAGTTTGGATCCATCGCTCCGTGTCCGCTTCTCTGGAGCAGCAGAAAACAACCTTTTTGGAAAGTTGGAAAGGCTATCAGACAGTATATCCTCTCCTGCATCCCTGAACATTCCCAAACCTTCAGCTTCATTGCATCGTTGGATCCAGATTTTCTGGGGCTCGTGCAGAGCGCGGTTCACCTGCTGGGACCTCCTAGCCCAGGGTCTCGGTGCGGTTGTGCGATTGACGGCGGCCTTGGCATGCGAATGCCTGTGCCTTTTGTTCCAGATGCTCTTCTCACGTGGCCCCCTGCCCTCTTTTTCTTTCTTTTGCATCCTTGTGGTGCGTTGCATCGCCAGTGGCGACAGCGAAGGAGGGAGGCCAAGGCAGGAAGGGGGAGGCCTCTTCGCGAAGAGAGCTGGTGACTCAGCCCCCGCTGTGGCGGGGGGAGAGATGAGAGTGCCACTCACTGTTGGGCATCACCTGCCCACAGGCAGATTCAAGCCTTCCCCTCCTTTCTGCGAAAACCTTGGCCTATCGCCCTCCTTGCAGGTAACAAAAGCAAGATAGATACCTTCAGCAGCTTCTGTTGTCATTAATGCTTTCATGTTCTCCTCCTCAGTCTAAACCAGTCTCGCACCATCCATTCGGTATAATAATAATAATAATAATAATAATAATAATAATAATAATAATTTTTTATTTATACCCTGCCCATCTGGCTGAGTCTCCCCACTGAGAGCCAGTGTGGTGTAGTGGTTAAGAGCGGTGGACTCGTAATCTGGTGAACTGGGTTCGCTTCCCCGCTCTTCCACAGGCAGCTGCTGGGTGACCTTGGGCCAGTCACACTTCTCTGAAGTCTCTCAGCCCCACTCACCTCACAGAGTGTTTGTTGTGGAGGAGGAAGGGAAAGGAGATTGTGAGCCGCTTTGAGACTCCTTCGGGTAGTGATAAAGCGGGATATCAAATGCAAACTCCTCCTCTTCTTCTCTTCCCCAGCCACTCTGGGCGGCTCCCAATCGAGTGTTCAAAACAATACAGCATCAAACATTAAAAACTTCCCTAAACAGGGCTGCCTTCAGATGTCTTTTAAAAATAAGATAGCTGTTTATTTCCTTGACATTTGATGGGAGGGCATTCCACGAGGCGGGTGCCACCACCGAGAAGGCCCTCTCCCTGGTTCGGTACAACCTCACTTCTCGCAGGGAGGGAACCACCAGAAGGCCCTCGGCGCTGGACTCCGGTGTCCGGGCTGAACGATGGGGGTGGAGACACTCCTTCCAGTATAGTGGGCCTTTGAGGCCATTTAGGGCTTGAAAGGTCAGCAGCAACACTTTTGAATTGTGCTCGGAAACGTACTGGGCGCCATTGTAGGTCTTTCAAGATGTGGATTTTGGGGAGTGTGAATGGTTTGCCTTCACCGGGTGTCAAGTCAAGAGGGTGCTGCAGCGGCCTCCCAGACCCCTCAAATCTCCTGATTTATTCGGGACATCACCTGGCTTCTGTTCCCGATCCCAAACATCCTGATTTTGCTTCCCAATGCTGGTTGCGCCAGAGCGAGGGACCGAAAGATGGGAGGCGTCGCAGGTTAGGTGTTGCACGCTGCTGAAATTTGAAAGCCCCAAGTCTGCCACTGCCCAGATCCTCAGATTTCAAGGACCAAACCTGAGACCTAGGGGGGCAGCCCCTGGTGATGTCATAAGGACCCCCCAGTGGAGATGGAAATTATTTGGGAGAGGGTAGTAGAGAAAGGCAGAACCCAGAGAGTCTATTCTGTAATTTGCAGCTAGCTCCCACTGAGCTGAACTTGCAAGCTGTGTGGAATCAATCTTTCATGTATATATATATATTTGCTCATCCGGAAAGTCAAGCGCTCCGGATCAGGCCTGGAAGTTTGGCAACCCTATTGGTGCATTGAGTGTGCCTCCTTCCTTCTGTAGAAAATGCCTCCTGCGTTGGAGACCTGATCTCTAGAGTAGCCATAGTTGTTCGGAGATCTGGGAGTATGTTTGGAAACGGGCTGTGATGGCCTGGGTGTCTGATTCAGAAGCTGAACCTGAGGAGTCCCAGCCTGCACAGGAGTCCCCGCCTCCAGGGCCAGCTGAGTCCGGGCAGGGGCTTGAATCTGAAGGGCCTGAGCCTGTGCCGGATCCTCAGGAGCAGACACCAGATGTATCCACTCTGGCTCCTGAGGTGATGGAGGACCCATTGCCCTCAGGTCCTCCACTCTCAGCCCCGTCAGAGGAAGCTGAGGTTGCCTCTGGGTCCGGTCACCCTCCAGCCTCTCTGGAGCTGCAGAGGCTCAGGGCAGAGAGGCGGAGGGAACTAAGTTCCCGCAGGAGGAGTGCTCGCCTCCAGGCCAGGAGAGGCGAGTCACCAGAGGATTGGGGCTGCGCTGTGCCTTGGGGCAGATAAAAGCCAGCCAGCCCCAGTCCCAGGTTGCGGGAGCAACGTCGTTGGAATCCTGTTTCTGCCAGCACCCAGACCTGTTCTTCCAGAGTTCCCGACCTTGCCTGGCTCCTCGCTTTGGACCCCACATCGCCCTTGGTGGACAATCTCCAGACCCTCAACCCAGGACTGGACTCTGACCACGCCTCACGGTAACCTCCCCCCGGGGCCAGCACACAGGCATAATTTTTCATCGCAGGCCAGGCTACCAAAAAAAGCCGTCTCGAAGTGCTAATGGTACATGACACCGGAGAATCTCCACGTGATTCATATGAATTTAGACGATGGATGCCGGGGCTGCGAATGTGAATCAATCTTGCTCTTATCGACTCGTGCAAAGATGGCATCTGTGCATTGCGAGAGAACTAATATTGTCTGGGACCGTTGCCACCTGACTCTTGTTACGTAAAATATTGGAGAGAGCCTGGCAGGCATCGCTGTTGGGCCGGAATCAGAGCTGGGGAAAACCTGTCTCTCCCATTCACCTTAGTAAGCGTCTGGGAGGATGGGAATTGTAATCTGGGGTGGTGGCGAGGGCTGTAGAGCACTTGGCTTGCATGCAAAAGGTCCTGGGTTCAACCCCAGACAACTTCAGGTAGAGCTGGGAGAGATAATAATAATAATAATAATAATAATAATAATAATAATAATTTACCATTTATACCCCACCCATCTGGCTGGGCCTCCCCAGCCACTCTGGGCGGCTTCCATAGAAAGCAAAAATACAATAAAATATCACACGTTAAAAACTTCCCTGAACAGGGCTGCCTTAAGATGTCTTCTGAATGTCAGGTAGTTGTTTATCGCTTTGACATCTGCTGGAAGGGCGTTCCACAGGGCAGGCGCCACTACCGAGAAGGCCCTCTGCCTGGTTCCCTGTAGCTTTACTTCTCGCAATGAGGGAACCGCCAGAAGGCCCTCGGCGCTGGACCTCAGCGTCCGGGCAGAATGATGGGGGTGGAGACGCTCCTTCAGGTATACTGGACCGAGGCCATTTAGGGCTTTAAAGGTCAGCACCAATACTTTGAATTGTGCTTGGAAACGTACTGGGAGCCAATGTAGGTCTTTCAAGACCGGTGTTATATGGTCTCGGCGGCTGCCCCCAGTCACCAGTCTAGCTGCCACATTCTGGATTTGTTGTAGTTTCCGAGTCTGCGACCAGCTGCTGCTAGTCAGTGTATACAGTAAGTACCATAGCTGTCAACCGTCCCTTATTTGGCGGGAAAGTCTCTTATCCCAGCGCCGTGTCCCGCTGCTATCCCTTATTGATGATGTCCCTTAAATTTCCCGGGTTTCAAACGAAGCAGCTCCTCTCCCTCCCTCCCTCCCTCCCTGCCGGCCAGGGAGGAGGGAGGCTCCAGCTGTGTTGCTTGGCTGCCCGGCCGGCCCCCTCCAGCCTCCTCTCACCAGCCTCGGCCCCCAGGAGCCCCTTCCCGCCAGGAGCCTCAGGCCCTTCTACCACCATCTTCCTCGCGGTCGCCAAACTGAGCATCTCTGCCTGGGGCCTCAACTCTGCCTGCTGCCGCTGCCATTGCTCCCACTAGGCTGTACTGCGGCTGTGCCGCCGAAGGACCCGAATGAGATGGGCAGCCTGGCACGGCCTATGAATTGCTGTGGAGCCTTGAGAGGAGAGCGAGGGCAACCATAGAGAAAGCAGTTCAGAGGGAGGAGAAGGAGGAGGCGCAGGCAGGTGTTCCAAGGGCTACAAGGGAAGGACCGCAAGCGCTTCTCCCATAGATTTGTAGTGGTAGACTAGCATAGATGGTCTGATCTGCGGGTTTATTTCGGGTGCTATTTCCTCCCCCCTTCCTCCCGCCCCACCTGATGGAACTGAGAGCTGCAGATGGAGCACGAGAGAAAATATACAGAACTGCAACAGCATCTTTGTAACTCGGACTTCGTTTTGCAAGAAAAGTGGTTGCTGCTTGTAGTTATTTAATTGCAGTATTTCATCTGCTGGTGTCTTGAGCAGCAACCTCTGGAAACAAAGGGCTAAAAACCGGTGCTGCTCTCCCAAATTATCTGGTCCCTTTTAACTTCGTATTTCAGCTGGTTGACTAAAATCCCTTATTTTGGCTGCTGATCCCTTATTTTCGAGGCTGCTGGTCCCTTATTTTCAAATCTGTAAGTTGACAGCTATGGACAGTACTGAGCGAGATGAACCAGTGGTCTTCCTTGGTAATAAGCTACCGTATTTTTTGCTCTATAAGACTCACTTTTTCCCTCCTAAAAAGTAAGGGGAAATGTGTGTGCGTCTTATGGAGCGAATGCAGGCTGCGCAGCTATCCCAGAAACCAGAACAGCAAGAGGGATTGCTGCTTTCACTGCGCAGCGATCCCTCTTGCTGTTCTGGCTTCTGAGATTCAGAATTTTATTTTCTTGTTTTCCTCCTCCAAAAACTAGGTGCGTCTTGTGGTCTGGTGCGTCTTATAGAGCGAAAAATACGGTAGTTCCTGTCCAGGGGGCTGGTGGCTGCCCATCCTTGGAGAAGGCCATTCTGGCAAATCTGTACAGGCTGCATAAGAGGCTTGAAAGAAGGCATGATAAAGTAACAGAGAGAGAGAGAGAGAGTGGTGCAGTGGTTAGAGTGTTCCTGGGAGAGACTGGCTGGATGCAGAGGAGTGGTGGGAGAGCTGGGAGCCCCAGGGGAAGAAGGCTCAGAGCCAGGGGATTGGTGGTGGGGTGGCAATGAAGAGGGAGAAGAGGGAGGAGCAGGAGGTGTTGGAAGCCAAAGCGGCAGTAGGGTTCAGGGAGCAGGGAGAGGCTGAGGGGCCATCTGCTGGTCCTGAGGGCTAACCGTGCGGCGAGGTCCGAGTTCAGTCCAAGGTCGAGGAAGCGGTATAGAGGCCGTCCGTCAAAGCTGAAGCTGGGGCCAAGGCAGGGAGTCAGGTGGGGTCAGGAGCTCCGGCAGGACGGGGTTCAGGCAGGAACAGGCCACCAACAATGTTGCTCCCACAACCTGGGACTGGGGCTGGCCGGCTTTTATCTGCCCCGAGGCACAGGACGGCCCTGATCCTCAGATGACTCGCCTCTCCTGGCCTGGAGGCGAGCCCTCCTCCTGCGAGAACTTACTTCCCTCCGCCTCTCTGTCCTGAGCCTCTGCAGCTCAGGAGAGGCTGGAGGGTTACCAGACCCAGAGGCAACCTCAGCTTCCTCTGACGGGGCTGAGAGTGGAGCAGCTGCAGGCAATGGGTCCTCCATCACCTCAGGAGCCAGAGCAGATTCAGCTGGTGCCTGCACCTGAGGATCCAGCACAGGTGAGGACCCTTCAGGCTCATGCCCCAGCTGGTTCTGGAGGCGGGGAATCCTGTGCAGGCTGGGATTCCTCGGGTTCAGTATCCGAGTCCGAATCCCAGGCCAGGAGACAGATGAAGCATTTCTGCTGAAGAATCCAGGGTGTTTCCCCCTACTGCTGTGACCGGCTCCCATCCCCACTGGTCTCCCAGAACCAGAAGAGGTATGAAGAGAGTGGAGCAGAGGCAGATAAGGCAAAGAAGTCTCAGATTGGGAAGGACCCAGGGGAGGAGGAGTCTTAGAGAGCAGTGAGAAGGCAAGGACCTCCAGCCCCCCAACTGCCTCATTGAGGCAAAGGCCACTGGGAAGGGCTGCTGTGACCACTAGGACCGAGCTGTTCAGTTGCTTTGAATAAAGAGTTAACTTCATGGACATTGGGCTTTTTATTGTTCTGTTGCTGACCCACGCCTGACTCCACCTCCGGACACTAGGGTTCAAATTGCCCCACTCGGCCATGAAGTCACTGCCTCTCCGCCTAGCCTTCCTCACAGGGTCGTTGTGGGGATTAAATGAGGAGTGCGGAGAGGGAGGACCATGTCCCCTTGAGCTCCTTGGAGGTAGGATCTAAATGCAATAAATAAAAATAAATATGGTTAATTCTTGGCATACTAGAATGGCTTCTTCAAAAGACAGGGAGTGCAGAATACAGTGGTACCTCAGGCTAAGTACTTAATTCGTTCTGGAGGTCCGTACTTAACCTGAAACTGTTCTTAACCTGAAGCACCACTTTAGCTAATGGGGCCTCCTGCTGCTGCTGCGCTGCCAGAGCATGATTTCTGTTCTCATCCTGAAGCAAAGTTCTTAACCCGAGGTACTATTTCTAGGTTAGCGGAGTTTGTAACCTGAAGCGTATGTAACCTGAAGCGTATGTAACCTGAGGTACCACTGTACGTATTTATGAAAAGTGTGCGTAACCATACAGCTGATGATCTCGGATACAGGGGATGGGTAGGACTTCCAAAGGAACGAGGGGGCGGAAGAAACCTTTCTCTGTAATTGCATTTTTAAAGAAAATCAAAGCAGGCGTAAATAAATAAAACTTTGACTAGGAGGAGAATGCGGAGGGAAATGCAGAGCAAGTGTCACCAAGCCTGCAAATGCCGTTCTGTGTACTTAGACAACGTCGGGGAGCAGAGTTTGATCTTTAAAAATAAATAAATAAATATTTGATATTGGGTAATTTGAGATTAATTAAATCGATAATGGGTATTTGCTAGATTCTTTCTCTTCTGTTTGTTCTCTGCGTGTTTGGTCATGAAATAGTAATCTCGCTGGATGTTCGCTGGCTTGGTGTTTGTTGTTCCGCGATGGTGGATATTTTTAATGATGTTGTGGCTTGGGAGAGACTTTCAAGGCCTGCTTAGATGCTGGGAACTGGATCTGGAAACAACAACAACGAATATTTATTTATACCCCGCCCGTTCTGGGTGGCTCTCAACAGAATACAGTGGTACCTTGGTTCTCAAACTCAATCTGTTCCGGAAATCCGTTCCAAAACCATAGCGTTCCAAAACCAAGCTACGCTTTCCCATAGAAAGTAATGCAAAATGGATTAATCCATTCTAGACTTTTAAAAACAACCCCTAAAACAGCAATTTAAAATGAATTTTACTATCTAGCGAGACCATTGATCCATAAAGTGAAAGCAATAAAACTGGTTCCACACAATTATGTGTCTAGATTCCACCTTACTCAACCCAAGTTTTTTTTCCTGTATGTGCAGAACCCTTCTTGTACCTTATCAGTGTTAGGTAAAGGTAAAGGGAACCCTGACCATTAGGTCCAGTTGTGGCGGACTCTGGGGCTGTGGCGCTCATATCGCTTTACTGGCACAGGGAGCCGGCGTACAGCTTCCAGGTCATGTGGCCAGCATGATTAAGCCGCTTCTGGCGAACCAGAGCAGCACACGGAAACGCCGTTTATTTTCCCGCCGGAGTGGTACCTATTTATCTACTTGCACTTTGACATGCTTTCAAACTGCTAGGTTGGCAGGAGCAGGGACCAAGCAACGGGAGCTCACCCCGTCGCGGGGATTTGAACCGCCGACCTTCTGATTGGCAACCCCTAGGCTCTGTGGTTTAACCCACAGCGCCACCCGCGTCCCTTGCATTCAGCGTTAGGCTCCTGCTAAATCCGACTCTCACCAGTTTTGTGGCCAGGCAGGGTACCCTTCTGTACGTGAAATGTGGCCTCTGATAATGGATGTTTCAGAATTTCTACCTCACTTGCGGTGACGGCTATATTATTCCTCCACCGTCCGAAACTGTATGCCTCTGAAGGGCAGTTGCTGGGAATCGCAACTGAGAAGAGCTGCTTTCGCACTCGGGTCCTGCTTGCAGGTTTCCCATAATGGGCATCTGGGTTGGCCCCTGTGAAGACAGAATGCTCTCCTAGATGGGCCCCCTTGGGCCTGATCCAGCAGCCAGGCCCTTCCTATGTCCTTAACCACAACTATTCCAGCAACTGGGATAAAGACACTGTGAGCTTGGGTGTCCTTTAAATTTCCTTGGGGTTATTTATATACCTATTTGCGAAGTCGGAGCCGCTTTTGGATAATCTGTTTTTGTTATCATGGAAAGAGACAAATGGGTTATCCAATTAAGGTGCGGGAACGCGTAGATTTGCAGGGAAATTGCGCTTTGCCAATTTGCGAGCGAATCAGATAAAACTCGATAAGAAAAGAAATGAACTTGAGGTAGGTTCAGGCAAGCGGCCTCCTTAGAAATTTCTGGTTTGGCAGGACCCTGGGCTTTGATATCTACTTTCAGTGGCGCAGCGGCTCAGTGTGTCTGGCTAGTAACCAGGAGGTTGGTGGTTCGAGTCCACCCAGGGATGGCCATAGCTGTCAACTTACAGATTTGAAAATAAGGGACCTGCAGCCTCGAAAATAAGGGATCAGTAGCCAAAATAAGGGATTTTCAGAGCACAGGTATGTTCAACTTCTGAGCCCCTCTGAGCCAAAGGCAGAAAGCCCAGCCAGCAGCCAAACGAAGCCTCAAGCGGTGGTTCCCACAGCGCAGCAACCCCTGAGAGTGAGGGAGAGGAGCTGCTTCCTTTGAAACCCGGGAAATTTAAGGGACATCATCACCAGCAGGACACGGCGCTGGGATAAGGGAATTTCCCGCCAAATAAGGGACGGTTGACAGCTATGGGGATGGCTGTGGTCAGGAATTTGGCATTGCAGGGGTGGGTGGACTAAATGAGCCCTGGGAGTCCTTCATGACTCTACCATTCTATGATTCTAGTATGTTGAAACAGGTTTCCCTTCTGGGCTGACCACTGGCCATTCCCTTACCTTCTAGCCGCTGGATCTAGATGCTCGAGAGGGTGGGCTCCTCCTCTGGGCCTGCCTGGCCCTTTGCTCAGCAAGGCGCAGGACTCGAACGGGGTGCCAGAGGGGGAGGAGAGCCAGCAGGACTGGGCTTGCCATGCTGCTGTGTAGCAGGGCCGACTCCTCTCTGTCTGAGTCTACGCTCCCACTTGTCAGGAGCTCAGCCTACACTCGAGTAGGACCCTGACAGAGACACATGACCGACTGGCATGTTCTCTCCCTCCTGGTCGATCGTTCGGGAGCTTCAAAAGCTTTCTTCAGCCTGAACACCACAGCGACTGATGCCAACCAACACTTAGGGATCCGCAGAGTTTGTGCAGCTGGCGTAACAGACCTCAGCAACTCAGCATTTTGGCTAATCTACTTTATTTACATCTAAACACACACAGAACACTGCAACACGGCTCCCTCTCTCTCTAGCATCAGACAGCAAAGAGAAAAAGAACAAAGGACAATAGTCCCTGAAATATACTCGGATTCGAGAGTGGATTTCATGCTCTTTATTCAGCTCATAGTGGTGAGGAGGAATGGAAGTTCCCCCAGAATGTCTGCTTTATATACATTATTTACACAATGGGCCCCACGTGATTGGCTAATTCCGGGATTCATCTGTAGGCCAATCAGGTTGTGGATTCACTTCCACCTGGATTTGGATTGGGTGGCTCCTGTGGACCAATCCGACTGCTGCATTCTGAATCCTATTGTTCTAGTGTAGCACCCTGCTTGTGGTTAATGCTTAGCTGGAATGAAATATTCAACGCAGCAATAGAGAAATTAAAATAGTAATTTATTTGTCAGACAAATAAATAAGAGGCTCAGTGGTACGTGGTTACCAAGCTCTGGCCTGGCCTCCTGCCATTCTGGCCAGCACTTATATTCCCTTAATCCAGCCCCCTTTGCTCCTCCTGTGGCTGCCTCTGTCCAATCAGCCTGGTTGAAATTCCTATTGGCTGTTTGCTAGAACCAATCACAAAAGATACACCCACAAAAGATACACCCATTTCCTTGCCCTTATATGGGAGACAAAGAGCTATATATAAATGACAAATAAGTAATAATATATCTTACATGGAATCTTAATTACCAGCTCACCTCTTGCCCTTCTTGCCCTATTGCCTTCTAAAACAAATGGTTTAATCTTACATTTTATGTTCAACAGATGTCAAGGATCTTGAGTTTCACATAAACATTGAAAGATTTCCTTCATTTAATGTTTCTAAACAAAATGCCTGACAACTATATATCAAGACTGCCCGGATGGCGTCTTCTGTCTGGCAAGGGGGGGGGCTGGTGGCTGACTTAATTTCAGGATAAATACAACTCTTACAACCATATGAAATAAGAATCTAGCATTCCTTAAATCCTTTGCATAATTACATTTAAGCCAATATATTTAAGCTAATATATTTCATACATTTATCATAGGTAGCCTCTTAAAAGAATAAAGCTTCTCAAAGTGAAAAGGAAGGAACTCAATAAAACACAGCTTTTAAAAGAAGCCTCTTCAGTTTGCACCTCCCCCTTTCCCCCTCCTCTCCAGCCTCAAAATAAAATAGGAAGAAGCTGCTTCTTCTGCCAAGCCAGTTGCCTTTCCAACATTTAACACATTTTAACCTTTTTTAACTCTCTCAGTTTAAGAAACAGCTTTAGAAGAGACTTCCCCAAAAATGCTCTCTTTCTTTCTAGCTAAATGTTTTTCCTTCCATTTGCTCCTGGCCTTTCAACCTTAGAAAGAAGATCTGGCTCATTTTACTGGGAGGCACATTAGTATTATCTTTCCCCATTCCTAATGGTGTTTTGTCAGCCTTGGGGCAGCATATGTAATTCTCCCTTTTTATGACTTTGAGAATTGTTTTTCTACTATAAATCAATGGGGCCCTTCTTGTCTTAGGAGGAAAAACATCTTGCCAAGGTTCTTTTAGGCAGCTGGTCTTTTGCCTGGCATGAAACATTTGAAAATCCTTTTTTTAAGCTCATTTTTAAATACAAGCCTTGATTGAAATATATAGAAGCTTTGATAAACATGCAGGCTTATGATTAGATGCCTCATTCCCCCCTTTCAAGCTCAAGGACCTTCATCCCAAGTGTCCTTGATAGCTTGACCTTCATCATATTCCTGAGGTAAAGCTCTGTATAGGGCCATGATATGAGGTAGAGTTTCATTTGAAACCATCTTGCTAATTGTACTTCTAAAACATGAAATGATACATGGCATCATACATAAAACCAATACTACTACTGTCAAGAAAAACAAGCAAGACAATAGTATCCCTTTGAGTCCTGTGACATTAGGTAACCAATTGGTGAGCCATCCCATATCCCATCCTTCCCATGTTTGTACTGGGACATGTGCTATATTCTCCATCTTTGTGGCCAACACACGGATTGCCTCACCATTATCAGAAATGTTAAAGCAACAGGCATTCCCTGTCAAGTTCAAGACTCCACATAGGCCTCCCTGCCTGGCAAGTACATAATCCATTCCCATTTTCAGCTGCAAAATGGCAGCTCTACTTTCATCCAACTGTTGTGCAATAAGTCTCAAACTCTGGGCCGTTGCATTGGTTACAAGTTCCACTACTGCTTGCAATCGAATTATTCTGTTTAGATTATAAATAGGATCCCGTGCCCCTTGTATGAGCTCACCAGGATTCCAGGAGGCAGGATCATAATAGGCTATAATGCGCTCTGGCGGCCAATCATCAGTACCGCTCCAACTTTGGGTACTTCCTCCTGCTATATGAGAAATATCAGCATTCCTTCGTGTTCGCCTGGCCGAACTAGTGGGCATAATCCACATTGGTGGTAATACCCAACCCAAGAAACAAGTCCCACTCCATTTGGAAGGGAGTTTCTTGTATGCCCATTCTCCACATATCCACCACAACCATCGGGTCTGAGGTTTTTGGTACGGGGAATACAGAAGGCGAAATACCAAAAGGGGTAGAGAGTTCACAGTGCAGTATGTTAGATTGCCTTCTTCTGTCACAGTTATGTTCCACACCACTTTCCATGCATGAATAAAAGGAGGTGCACAGGGCAAGGCATTCCGAGTTCGATAGGTAGTACCGTGTGCCCAGGTATGACTATTCTTCTTATAATCCCAAGTATAGTGACAATGAGAAGAGCCTATCATGGGAGAATCAGCTGCATCTGATGATTTATGTACACAGAATTCCCCTTGTACAGGTATAACTCGTAATGGTTTAGTTGAGTTCCATCCGGGGAAATTCTGTATTTCAGTTTGGTGTGGCATTTCGCTTACCATACCAATAGCATCTAATGGTATCGGTAATAAGGGCATACCTCCCTCTGAATCATCTGGCCCAAGAGAGCAAACAAGGCAATTGGTCCTATTTGCAACATTAGCTACCATTTCAGCTAAACCTACCCACATATTGTGGTCATGGCTGAATCCATATTTAGCCAATTTGGTCAGATTCAAGGACCCTTCCCCTTCCCAAGGGATCAGGATTAATAAAATCATGTTGATGTCTAGTATATGCATTCCTTCCACAAAAGATTACCTTATTGTGATAGCAAATAATTATTAGCCCCAATATAATTCCCCCAGTGACAGAAATGGGGAACCACCAAGACCAAAACATATATCCCGAGGATCCCCAATGAGTAATATCTCTGATAATTGTTCCACAAGGGGGGGGCAGTCAATCAATTGTATTAGAGAATCTTTCCGTTCACAGTCGCTGGTTCAGACGCTCCTCAAGCTTCAGGCGTGCGCAGGTCAGCCAGCTTCCAGGTTGTGGCTGCAGCAGGCCGGTCGTCAAATGTTGCCCGTGACCTAGCCCGTTCCCGGTAGGGCTAGATACAGGGGTTTTTGGAGAGAGTTAGTTTTAAAGGATTAGAGGGGTCACCTTTGCACGTCCAACTGCCTTCAGACTTCTTCAAACGAGAGTGATGAATCCAGGGGGTCACCTCAGCTACCTTCACCGCTGTTGGAGTAGAGAGCAAGACGGTGTAAGGTCCACGCCACTTAGGTGCAAGTGGATCGCGTTTCCACTCTTTCACCCATACGCTATCGCCAGCCTGGAACTGATGAATCGGCTCGGCAATGCTGCACGGCGTGCGCTCGAGGGCCCACCTGTTAAGAGAAACAAAAACACGGGAGAGAGATTGCACTTGTTCCTGTGTCACATGGTCTCCTATTTGTTTAAGGTCAGCTGGAATATCCTGAACAAAGGAGGGCGGTCTCCCATACAGGAGCTCAAAAGGTGACAACTTAAGTCTTTTTGTGGGTGCACACCGAACACGAAACAGTGTTATGGGTAACACATCTACCCTTCTGAGACTTTAGACATATTAGTGGGCTTCTGGCATGCCCTGCGGATACCTTGCACAAGTGTCTGGCGGTAGGTGGTAAGTCTGGCCAGGTGTATTGCATTGTTTGGATCCCAATTAGGATCTTCCAAGGGAAAGTTATCTTGGAGATGACGGTCAATATTATAAATATTTCCCGCTCTGGCCTGCTCACGCAAATATATCTGTGCCTTTTCAATTATGTCTCTCCTTTCCTCAGTGGTGAACAGAGTATTTAGGAGCTGGCGACAATCTGTCCAAGTAGGGCTATGAGTATTTACTATTGAAGTCACCAAGTCCATCATAGCCTGAGGTTTTTCTGCAAAAGATGGGGTGTGTGTTTTCCAATTCATCAGATCTGTAGTTGTGAATGGAATATATTGCAGGGTCGAAGTTCGAGGTGGCCGTGGTCCGGGTTGCCCATTAACCAGCGCAGGCTCCTCAAGTGCATCAAATACTCTTCTAAGAGGGGCTACTACGTGATCTTTCTCTTCACTTTGCTCTAGGGGCCTCAAATCATAGGGGATGGTATCTGTCGCAAGGCGTTCTTTTAGCAGCTTTATACGCCTGGCTGTATTGCTTGCTGACCGAGCAAGGTCTCCCTGTAACTTCTGTAACATTTCTCTGGGACTTGGATGTACAGGGGTTTGGGGTGGGCAATCAGTTGTTCCACTAAAGGAGACTGTAGATGGAGGTCTATTAGGAGTCACAGGTGGAATAACCACTTCTGCTTGGGCTTTATTATAGGACTCCAATGCCTCCTGAAGATATTTATCATAATCTATCAAGGAATCAAGCTCTGTGACTCCACTCCCATTATTCATTCCAGTTTCTTGCCTTGGGGTTACAACTGGTGGAGTGTTTGGATTAAGCTCCCTTCGATGTGGAGCATAGGGTGGAGGTGGAAGCACCTCTTCCTCTGGCCCCTCAAAAATGGGTTTGAGTTTATTTGGCAAGATTCCTTTCCTAGCTTCGGCTTTTACAGCCAATAATTTGCATCGTTTGACTTTGCATTCCCTTATCCATGGAGGATTTTTATTTAATGTGCTCAGCCAGGAATCTATATATGGAAATTGTTCTGGGCACCCTCCAGTTTCTTTGGCGATATCAGTCCAAAGTTTGCTTACTAAATTTATATCAAAGGTTCCCTGGGATGGCCATCCAGTAATTTGTTTTGGCCATTCTAGTTCACATAACGTTCTCAAGCGCTCTGGCGTCATTTTGACTCCATATGCCCCTGAGAAGGCTTTCTTAAAATTATTTAACATACACTCAAGAGGTGTATTTTCCCCCTTTGAACCCCCAACTCCCATTGTATGGCCCTGTGAAGTATCCACTCAGTCACTCACAGACGCGCTTCGTGGGTTTCCTTGCCTAGTGAAGTCGCCTTACTAGGAACCGAAGTACTGCCCACTCCACACTCGGGTCAGCTACAGATTGCTCTGTACTTTCTCACACATACAATGCGCTGGATACTTCACCACACTCTACCTCCCAATCCTTCCCTTTCCCTACACCAGATCACCATCTGATGTACCCAACCACCTAGCGTACTCAGTTTCCCCTTACTGAGACGCAGAAGTTTGATCAAGACTTCTCTTCCTCCCAATTAATTGGAGGGCCAAAAATCCCTTTGTGCACTTACCCTTGGTTGGTTCCCTGTTTCCCCCGGTCCGTCGCCGCCAGTGAGCAGGGTATCAGACAGACGAGTCTTCTGCGTTCCCCCTGGAAAAAAATTACCAGTGCGCGCTTTGGGTAAGCAGTTGTCCTCTCTCTTGTACCCTGCCCAGTAGGGCGAAGGGGCTGCGTTCCAGCAGACCACTTATCCGAGTCACAGGGCACCATAAAATGTAGCACCCTGCTTGTGGTTAATGCTTAGCTGGAATGAAATATTCAACGCAGCAATAGAGAAATTAAAATAGTAATTTATTTGTCAGACAAATAAATAAGAGGCTCAGTGGTACGTGGTTACCAAGCTCTGGCCTGGCCTCCTGCCATTCTGGCCAGCACTTATATTCCCTTAATCCAGCCCCCTTTGCTCCTCCTGTGGCTGCCTCTGTCCAATCAGCCTGGTTGAAATTCCTATTGGCTGTTTGCTAGAACCAATCACAAAAGATACACCCACAAAAGATACACCCATTTCCTTGCCCTTATATGGGAGACAAAGAGCTATATATAAATGACAAATAAGTAATAATATATCTTACATGGAATCTTAATTACCAGCTCACCTCTTGCCCTTCTTGCCCTATTGCCTTCTAAAACAAATGGTTTAATCTTACATTTTATGTTCAACAGATGTCAAGGATCTTGAGTTTCACATAAACATTGAAAGATTTCCTTCATTTAATGTTTCTAAACAAAATGCCTGACAACTATATATCAAGACTGCCCGGATGGCGTCTTCTGTCTGGCAAGGGGGGGGGCTGGTGGCTGACTTAATTTCAGGATAAATACAACTCTTACAACCATATGAAATAAGAATCTAGCATTCCTTAAATCCTTTGCATAATTACATTTAAGCCAATATATTTAAGCTAATATATTTCATACATTTATCATAGGTAGCCTCTTAAAAGAATAAAGCTTCTCAAAGTGAAAAGGAAGGAACTCAATAAAACACAGCTTTTAAAAGAAGCCTCTTCAGTTTGCACCTCCCCCTTTCCCCCTCCTCTCCAGCCTCAAAATAAAATAGGAAGAAGCTGCTTCTTCTGCCAAGCCAGTTGCCTTTCCAACATTTAACACATTTTAACCTTTTTTAACTCTCTCAGTTTAAGAAACAGCTTTAGAAGAGACTTCCCCAAAAATGCTCTCTTTCTTTCTAGCTAAATGTTTTTCCTTCCATTTGCTCCTGGCCTTTCAACCTTAGAAAGAAGATCTGGCTCATTTTACTGGGAGGCACATTAGTATTATCTTTCCCCATTCCTAATGGTGTTTTGTCAGCCTTGGGGCAGCATATGTAATTCTCCCTTTTTATGACTTTGAGAATTGTTTTTCTACTATAAATCAATGGGGCCCTTCTTGTCTTAGGAGGAAAAACATCTTGCCAAGGTTCTTTTAGGCAGCTGGTCTTTTGCCTGGCATGAAACATTTGAAAATCCTTTTTTTAAGCTCATTTTTAAATACAAGCCTTGATTGAAATATATAGAAGCTTTGATAAACATGCAGGCTTATGATTAGATGCCTCACTAGGACCAATCAGGCTGCTGCATTTTGGATCCTATTCAACTCAGTACATAACAGTCCCACTTCACGGAACACAGGAACACAAACATCCTGTCTTCGTCACTTCCCACTCGGTGGAGTCAAAACATACAGCGTCATGTGATAGACAACAATCCCATGACTGCAATCACGGAGCAGGAATTCTAACACCACTGTGACTCTCAGCTTCTAGACCTGTTCTGGAAGACTCTCCTTCTCCTGAAACGCCCCCCTCCAGCCCCCATCGCTCAATCCCCTTGCTTCTAGCACCTCCCAGCTGTTTGGCAGTGGAATGGTCTCCCTTGGGAAGTTGGGGACTCGCCTTCCTTGGAGATTTTAAAGCAGAGATCGGATGGCCATCAGTCATGGATGCGTTAGCTGAGATTCCTGCATTGCAGGGGGTTGGACTAGATGACCCCAGGGGTCCCTTCTAACTCTACGATTTATGATCCTAGCTCATTCCTTCCCCAGACTGCTCCGCCGTGTCCCCACCACCACAACCCAGGATCTAAGTCATCATCTTCTGTGTCCTCCCTCCCCTCTTCATCATCCAGCCAGTCCCTGACATTAGGGGTATTTCGCCACCCGGAGAACAGGACCCTGGACTTGATGGTGTGCCCCGCGGAGGACCTTAAGGTCCACAAATGACAACATTTTGGAGGTCCCAAGTCGCAAGGTGGTTAGATTGGTCTCAACTAGGGCCAGGGCCTTTTCAGTACTGGCCCCGACTTGGTGGAACACTCTGTCACAGGAGACTAGGGCCCTGCGGGACTTGACATCTTTCCGCAGGGCCTGCAAGACAGAGCTGTTCGGCCTGGCCTTTGGTTTGGACTCAGTCTGACCCTTATGTTTCCCTCCCCTGAGGGTTTTGGTTTATGGTCTACTTTTAAAATGAGGCTGCATTTTAAATTGCATTTTAACCTGTATTTTAAATTGGTTTTTCACCCTATTATGTTTTTTACTGCAATTTTACTGATGTTAGCCGCCCTGAGCCGATCTCTGCCCAGGGAGGGTGGGGTATAAATGCAATTTATTATTATTATTTATTATGGAGCTCTAATGTTAATAATAATAATAATAATAATAATAATAATAATAATAATAATAATTTATTATTTATACCCCGCCCACCTGGCTGAGTTTCCCCAGCCACTCTGGCCGGCTTCCAATCAAGTTCTAAAACAATATAGCATTAAATATTAAAAACTTCCCTAAACAGGGCTGCCTTCAGATGTCTTTTAAAGATAAGATAGCTGCTCATTTCCTTCACATCTGAAGGGAGGGCGTTCCGCAGGGCGGGCGCCACCACCGAGAAGGCCCTCTGTCTGGTTCCCTGTAACCTCACTTCTCGCAATGAGGGAACTGCCAGAAGGCCCTCGGCGCTGGACCTCAGTGTCCGGGCTGAATGATGGGGCCCTTCCACTCATTGCCTCTGGCTCCCCCTGCTGTCGGCCTCCTGCCTCACACCCTCCCATGCCTAAGGAGCATCATCTCCTGTTGATTTGAGCTGTTTAGAAATTGGAGCACTTAACTGGGGAGCTTCACGAAGGAGGAGTTTATGGCGGGCAGGGAAGGCAGCCAAACAATTGCACTGGGTGTTGCGGGAGGGGTGTGTCGGGGAATCGATTGGCGAAGGTCACACCTGGCGATTGTTCTGTGCCTCTGTTTGCGCTCCGCTGTTTGCTGGTTTGAAAAGCGTTCCCAATGATGTCAAGGCCCTGCAGATGGGATGAGAGGAATGAGCGTTGCGGGATAAACAAACGTTTTGAATGGAGAGCCGTGTCAATAGGAGTGAATCTTGAAATCCAATTTAGCAATTCAGAAAAGCAGGCTAGAGGAAGCGTCAGGTTTGTGTGTGTGTGTGTGTGTGTGTGTGTGTAAAGATATAAAAAGCCAGAGATGAGAGCTTTGTCGAATTGTAAATGATGTGGAGTAGAAGGAATTTTCCTCTCTCCCTCTTTGATAATGCTAGACCTCCGGGTCACACGGCAGAACTGAAGCAATGGCGGGTTCAGGACAGGCATAAAGAAGAATTTCTCTACCCGACACGTAATTAAGTTACGGGATTCCATTATGACAAGATGTGTTGATGGCCTCTGGCTCCCATGGCTTTAGAAAAGGATTACGCAGATTCTTGGGAAAAAGAAATAGAGAGCTGCTAAATGGATGTCTGGGATGAAAGTGCAGGAACGCCTCCCCCGCCCCTTCTCTGCCTTTCTAAACAGTGGAACACTTGCTTGGCATGCAGAACGCTCCAGGGTGTGTCTGGGACAAAAGATGGCTGGGATAGGTAAAGGTAAAGGGACCCCTGACCATAGCTGTCAAGCGTCCCATATTTGGCGGGAAAGTCCCTTATCCCAGCGCTGTGTCCCGCTGCTGTCCCTTATTGATGATGTCCCTTAAATTTCCCGGGTTTCAAACGAAGCAGCTCCTCTCCCTCCCTCCCTCCCTCCCTGCCGGCCAGGGAGGAGGGAGGCTCCAACTGTGTTGCTTGGCTGCGTTGCTCACCCAATAAGGAGTCTCAGAACGACTGGGGGGTGGAGCTTGCATGCCTTGTGCCAATCAAATCAGCCGCCTTGCCTGGGGACTCGCCTTTGCTCAGCGCTTCCCAGCGGAGAGGTGACGGTGGTTTTCCTTGCTGCATCCCCTTTGCCGGGTTGCTGCGCTGTGGGAACCACCGCTTGAGGCTTCATTTGGCTGCTGGCTGGGCTTTCTGCCTTTGGCTCAGAGGGGCTCAGAAGTTGAACATACCTGTGCCTAGAAAATCCCTTATTTTGGCTGCTGGTCCCTTATTTTCAAAACTGTAAGTTGACAGCTATGCCCCTGGCCATTAGGTCCAGTCGTGGCCGACTCTGGGGTTGTGGCGCTCATCTTGCTTTATTGGCCGAGGGAGCCGCCGTACAGCTTCCGGGTCATGTGGCCAGCATGACTAAGCCGCTTCTGGCGAACCAGAGCAGCGCACGGAAACGCCGTTTACCTTCCCGCTGGAGCGGTACCTATTTATCTACTTGCACTTTGACGTGCTTTTGAACTGCTAGATTGGCAGGAGCAGGGACAGAGCAACGGAAGCTCACCCCATCGTGGGGATTCGAACCGCGACCTTCTGATCGGCAAGTCCTAGGCTCTGTGGTTTAACCCACAGCGCCACCCGCGTCCAGCTGTCTTCAAATATCTGAAGGGCTGCCACGTGGAAGGTGGAATAGAAAATGAGATTCCGACTGCAGCGGTACCTTGGTTCTCAAACTCAATCCATTCCAGAATTCTGTTCCGAAACCAAAGCATTCCAAAACCAAGGCACACTTTCCCATAGGAAGTAATGCAAAACGGATTAATCTGTTCCAGACTTTTAAAAACAACCCCTAAAACAGCAATTTAACATGAATTTTACTATCTAACAAGACCACTGATCCATAAAATGAAAGCAGTAAAACTGGGTTCCACACAATCACAAAAACAAAACAAAAAGAGCTATGAAAATAAAACTGCAAAATAAATAGCAAAGACAGACAGACCTCAGCGTAACACTCAAAACAGAAGCTTGGCACTCAAAACGGAGCACGTTCAGCTTCCGAAAGAAGTTAGCAAACTGGAACACTTACTTCCGGTTTGCAGTGTTTGGGTTCCAAGTTGTTTGAGTGCCAAGGCGTTTGAGAACCAAGGGACCGCTGTAAATATCAGAAAGAACTTTCCCTACTGCATGGATGGGAGGTCGCCTGCTCTTGATGGGGTTACACACTCCCTCTGAAAGAGCAGGTGCTTAGCTTGGGGGTCCTCCTTGACCAAGGCCTCCCAAACTAAGGGCCGTGGGCCGGATAAGGCCCGAGGGACTCATTTATCCGGCTCGCGGCCCGCTCTTACCGGCACTGCACTGCGCGGCTGCCCACTTCCGGGTTGGAGGAGCACCGGAAATAGCTTGTGCACATGCGCAAGGATTATTTGCGCATGCGCAAGCGTTATTTCCGGCGCACATCCGGGTTCGAGGAGGCCCTTGCACATGCACACAAGCTATTTCCGGTGCTCCTCCGACCCGGAAGTGCACTGGAAATAGCATATGTGCACGCATTTGGGCACGTGCTCCCCTACCATCCGGCCCGCCGCGCAATCGGCGCTGGAGACACCGGCCCGAGGTGCGGTAAGTTAGTTGACCTCTGTCCTGGACCCTTTGCTGTTGCTTGAGGCTCAGATGGCCTCAGTGGCCTTTCATCAGCTTTGGCTGGTGTCCCAGGTGAGCCCCTATCTGGACAGGGATAATTTACTGTATTTTTTGCTCTATAAGACTCACTTTTTCCCTCCTAAAACGTAAGGGGAAATGTGTGTGCGTCTTATGGAGCGAATGCAGGCTGCGCAGCTATCCCAGAAGCCAGAACAGCAAGAGGGATTGCCGCTTTCACTGCGCAGCGATCCCTCTTGCTGTTCTGGCTTCTGAGATTCAGAATATTTTTTTTCTTGTTTTCTTGTTTTCCTCCTCCAAAAACTAGGTGCGTCTTGTGGTCTGGTGCGTCTTATAGAGCGAAAAATACGGTAACTTCTGTTGTCCATGCTCTGCTTAGATTACGGCAATGTGTTATACGCGGGGCTGCCCCCGAAGACAGTTTGGAAACTTCAGCTGGTGCAGAATTCAGCGGCCAGGTTGCTCACCGGGTCAAGACGGTCTGAGCATATCGTACCAATCCTGACCTGGCCGCACTGGCTGCCGATTAGTTTTCGGGCCCAATTCAAAGTGCTATTTTTGAAACTGATTCTGTATTTTGTGTTTTTATCATGTATTTTTATGCTGCTGCAAAGGGCCCTGAGATCTGAGGGTGAAGGCTGGAATACAAATATAATAAATAGGGGAAAAAATAATAAATGAAAATGACCCTTTGAATCCCTTTCAACTCTATGAAGCAGCTGGGCTCTTCTCTCTTTTAAAACGTTTTTTGGTAAAGTTTTGAAGCTTCCTTTTGTAACGTGTATAAAACAGAGAGAATGGTTATAACAACAGATGAAAATTTTGAAAATGAAAAACAAAGCTGTCAAACAGGGATATAGGATGAGTACAGTTGCTCATGAGTTAAAATAACAAAGGCCAAGTGGGGAATATTTTTGCCAGGCTGTGATGATTGTTGGCTCAAAAATCAGGACCTCACTGTATATTCAATTGTATAAAAAGTGCATGCATTTTCAAGTCCCTGCTGAAACCTCAAATTATCCCTTATAGCTAAATTCCAGAGTGAGTGATAACAAGCGCCCGGTGTAAGATTTGGGGCTATTTTCCACTGAGAGGCTCCCAGTTTTTGGCCTGATTGTGATTAGTTGTGCTGCTTGCGTTGCAGTGGGTTGAATAGATTGCCTTTGGGTCCCTTTCAGCTGTGCAATTCTATGATTAGTTGTGAAGGACCAACCACATCTGCTATTGGGTCCCCGGAACACAGATTCACACAAAGCTGCAAAACGTCCTTGCAGGATTTTATTTGAAGTGCATATATGCAGAACAGAGGTACAGGGCGATAAGTTCGCAACCTGCACAGCCAGTCAGGGTGCGCCCCCTTTTTATAGATTTGCAGAATACAATACCACCTGATTTCTTGTGAACCACCTGATTTCTTGTAAACCGAAAGTTATGGCAACTTCCTATGTCCTTACATGGGCTTGCCCCCCCCCTTCCTTCCTGCACCAGCCTCTCCACGCTATGAACCTCGACACGTGTTCACATGTAAAACATGTGATTTATACTAATAGCAATAAGATGGGGCTTTGTCTCCTGCGTTACCCTCCTCCCTTTCAACTCGCCTCCTTGTCTTCAGTCTCCCCCTGTCCGGGGCCACAATTGTTACGAAAAAGGAGCTGCAGCTGGCTGTAAAGCCAAACAGGATGTTGATGTTTGTGGCTGTACCGTGGGAACGAAGGGACAGCCTATTCACTGTACTGAGCACCGGATGTTAGCTCAGAGTGTCATCTGATCTGTACTGGAAGTACAGGGGTGGAGTTTCTCTCTCTGCTGTTGGTGTTTGGAGAGTGCAGACATGTTTCTCTGTACTGCTGCATAGACAGAAATAAAGGCATGTAAATACATTTCTGTCTGTCTCTTTCTCCCTCCTGGGGAAGACAGGGAGGAGGGAAGAGCGGTGTGTTCTTCTCACGTTTGAGGAGAATCGCCGATAGAGACCTCGCCTGTCTCCTGCCGGGAGTTGCTGACAGGGAGGTCAACAAGGAACTGAAGCCGGGTGCCTGGACAGTGGCAAATTCCTCTGACAAGGCTCGAGATTCCAACAACAATAACACCCATTCAATCTTGCTCTGATCTTTTACCCGCCTTAGCCAGACATTCCAAAGAGAGGCCCATTTTACTGTAACATTTAAGCAACAGAAAAAACCCTGTCCCTCTGGCTGGTGTAGAAACCTCCCCCCTTTGGGATAATATAGAACAATTTGGAGGTTTTTAAGCAGAGCTTGGATGGATGCGATTCTTCGGCTTTGATTCCCACATTGCAAAGGGGTCCGAGTAGATGATGTTTGGGGTCCCTTCCAACCGTACAATTCTACATATCATTGGAGGCTGTTAAGCAGAGGTTGGATGCCATCTATAGCTGTGATTCATTGCAGGAGGTTGGAATAGATGATTCTTGGGGTAACCTTCCACCCCTAAAACTCTGGAATACTGAAGGAGCATCTCCACCCCCATCGTTAAGCCCGGAAACTGAGGTCCAGCGCCGAGGTCCAGTGAGGTTGCAGGGAACCAGTGTGGCAATCACACAGGGTCCCCGGACGTTTGACGGTCTATTGATCCCTGTGCTCGCATCCCACCGCTGCCACCAACCCATTACTCTTGGGTACACACTGAGTCCAGACAGTTGTTAAACCAAATAAACAAGTTTATTTTATAAGCATTAACAAGTTTATGGTTTCTCAGATAATTTTCTTGTCAGTTTCTTAACCTTAGTTTCTTTACCGGCCTATACCTTCCTAATACCTTCTGACTGATTATCTCAACTGTTTGACTGATTCCTCTTATCAGATTCTCTCTCTCTCTCTCTCTCTCTCTCTCTCTCTCTCTCTCTCGCATCAAACTAGCCCAACCCACAGACTTATCCTCCCTCTCTCTTCTCTAACTCCAGACTGACTTCTTAACAACTCTAACTCTAACTGCTCCCCTTGGGTTCCTATAGGTTAGCTATTTTACAATTAGTTAACCCTTTCCTTATGACCCCAGTATGACGTCACACACCTAGGTGGGCAAACGCCACAACCAGGCAGAGGGCCTTCTTGGTGGTGGTGCCCGCCTTGTGGAACGCCATCCCATCAGACGTCAAGGAAATAAACAACTGTCTGACTTTTAGAAGACATCTGAAGGCAGCCCTGTTTAGGGAAGCTTTTAATGTCTGATGTTTTATCGTTTTTAATATTCTGTTGGGAGCCGCTCAGAGTGGCTGGGGAAACACAGCCAAATGGGCAGGGTATAAATAATAAATAATAATAATAATAATAATAATAATTAATTATGTGACCCAGCTGAGCTCCCTTACTTCTAAAGTCCTGTGAGCTGCCATGGTGTCGACCCCTTCTAACTTCTCCCCTCCCCCCCTCTGTTTTCTCCGCAGTTCCTCCCTCTGACAGCAGCACCATGGAGCGGCTCCTGCTCTGCTTCCTGGTGGTGCTCAGCACCAGCCTGGGTCGTGCCCAGGTGTGCCCCAAGCGCTGCATGTGCCAGAACCTCTCTCCCTCCCTGGCCATCCTCTGCACCCGGACGGGCCTCCTCTTTGTGCCCACCGTCATCGACCGGCGGACGGTGGAGCTGCGCCTGACAGACAACTTCATCACCGTCGTCCGCCGCAAGGACTTCTCCAACATGACCAGCTTGGTCCACCTCACCCTCTCCCGCAACACTATTAGCCAGATCCTGCCCTACGCCTTCGCTGACCTCCGCAGCCTCCGCGCGCTACACCTGGATAACAACCGCCTGCTGTTGATCGGCGCCGAGCAGCTAAAGGGGCTGCCCAACCTGCGCCACCTCATCCTCAGCAACAACCAACTCCAGGACATCTCTCCCGGGGCCTTCGATGACTTTGCTGGCACCCTGGAAGACCTGGACCTCTCCTACAACAACCTGGTGCAAGTCCCTTGGGACACCATCCGCCGGCTCAACAACGTCAACTCCCTCAACTTGGACCACAACTTGATCGACTACGTCCCCGAGGGGGTGTTCACGAACCTTCTCAAGCTGGCCCGCTTGGACATGACGTCCAACAAGCTCAAGAAAATTCCCCCGGACCCACTTTTCCTCCGCATTCCTGTCTACGCCAAATCCAAGGGGTCTCCTCTGTCCTCGCTGGTCCTCAGCTTCGGCGGCAACCCTCTGCACTGCAACTGTGAGCTGCTGTGGCTGCGGAGGCTGACCCGCGAGGACGACTTGGAGACCTGCGCCTCTCCGCCGGACCTGCTGGGGAAATACTTCTGGACCATCCCGGAGGAGGAGTTCATCTGCGAGCCGCCGGTCATCACCCGATACACTGGCCGGCTGGTAGTGACGGAAGGCGAGGAGGCAGTTCTTCGGTGCCGCGGCGTGGGCGACCCCGAGCCCTCCATCCACTGGGTCTCGCCGGAAGGCAAAGTGGTGGCCAACACCTCTCGGACGACGTCCTACGAGAATGGCACGCTTGAGGTGCTCATCGCCACCGTCCAGGACACTGGGGCCTTCACCTGCATCGCCTCCAACGCCGCCGGGGAGGCCACCACGTCCATCGAGCTGGTGGTGAACCCTTTGCCACACCTCGCCAACGGCACAGCCCCCAAACTCCCCGAGGCGGCAGGGCCCTCAGATATCTTGACTCCGGCTAAGGGCGCCCTCCCCGCCGGTGCCAACGAAACGGGGGCCTCTCAGGACAAGGGGGTGGCGGCCTCGGAGGTGTCGGCCTCCTCGGTGCTGATCCGCTGGTACCCCCAGTGGCACGTGCCCGGTATTCGGATGTACCAGATCCAATACAACAGCTCCTCGGACGATACCTTAGTCTACAGGTGAGCATTGCGGGGTTCCCTAAAGTGGCAGTTCTTGTTGAGAGGCAGGCAAAATCTCTGGCAGTTAAATGAGGAGAGGCAGCATATAAGTGAGAGGATTTAGACATTAGGAGAGGAGATTATATATATAATCCCGTCGTTTGGTCCCAGCGCCTGCCAACCTAGCAGTTCGAAAGCACCCCCGGGTGCAAGTAGATAAATAGGGACCGCTTACCAGCGGGAAGGTAAACGGCGTTCCATGTGCTGCGCTGGCTTGCCAGATGCAGCGATGTCATGCTGGCCACGTGACCCGGAAGTGTCTGCGGACAGCGCTGGCTCCTGGCCTCTAGAGTGAGATGAGCGCACAACCCTAGAGTCTGGGAAGACTGGCCCGTACGGGCAGGGGTACCTTTACCTTTACCATATATATATATATATATATTTGTATGTGTGTGTATGCTTTTACCGAAAGATTTTCATGGATAACAAAGGTACCTATAGAGCATCTCTGTTTTTCATTCATAGAGTCGCATTTGATGTGATACGCTGTTCACATAGTCGAAATAATAATAATAATAAATTGTCTAGTAGCACCTTAGAGACCGACTACCTAAGGGATGTGGGTGGCGCTGTGGGTTAAACCAGTGTTTCCCAACCTTGGGCCTCCAGCTGTTTTTGAACTACAATTCCCGTCATCCCTGACTGCTGGTCTTGCTAGATAGGGATGATGGGAGTTGTAGGCCAAAAACATCTGGAGGCCCAAGGTTGGGAAACACTGGGTTAAACCACAGCGCCTAGGACTTGCCGATCAGAAGGTCAGCGGTTTGAATTGCTGCGAAAATTGTCTTGGCTTCTTTGCTCTTTGGGGCTGGGGTGGGGGGAACCCGGGCTTCCCCAGCAGCTCTGGGAGAAGCGGATTCCCCCCCCCCCCCGATTTCCCCATCTAAAAACTAGGTGTGCCCTGTGGTCTGGTGCGCCTTATGTAGCGAAAAATACGGTACATTTTTGGGCTGTGACCTTTGCACATCTTCCAGTCCCGAGATCGTGGGGTGGTACAAAGTTATTTTGGCACCTGTTTCCACCCCGTCACTTTCCCCTTGCACAGGGGAAAGGTCTCAGAGACAAGGGTCACAGACAGGACATGGCAGACTATTTAGACCGCAAAAGGTTAGACAGAGGGCAAGATGTTCAGACAGCTGTGGCCTTATCTGTGAGGGGCAGTGTGCGCCACACCCCAAGGTCACACGTGCAGACCATAGCTGTCAACTTACAGATTTGAAAATAAGGGACCTGCAGCCTTGAAAATAAGGGACCAGCAGCCAAAATAAGGGATTTTCAGGGCACAGGTATGTTCAACTTCTGAGCCCCTCCGAGCCAAAGGCAGAAAGCCCAGCCAGCAGCCAAACGAAGCCTCAAGCGGTGGTTCCCACAGCGCAGCAACCCGGCAAAGGGGATGCAGCAAGGAAAACCACCGTCCCCTCTCCGCTGGGAAGCGCTGAGCAAAGGCGAGTCCCCAGGCAACGCAGCCGATTTGATTGGCACAAGGCATGCAAGCTCCACCCCCCAGTCGTTCTGAGACTCCTTATTGGGTGAGCAACGCAGCCAAGCAACACAGTTGGAGCCTCCCTCCTCCCTGGCCAGTAGGCAAGGAGGGAGAGGAGCTGCTTCCTTTGAAACCCGGGAAATTTAAGGGACATCATCAATAAGGGACAGCAGCGGAACATGGCGCTGGGATAAGGGAGTTTCCCGCCAAATAAGGGACGGTTGACAGCTATGGTGCATACAGCTGAGGCTGCCCAAGGGCGGGAGTGTGCTCCGCAACCCAGTGATCATTCCGACACTGCTTCCTGTGGCAGTGAGTTCCACGGTTTAACTCTGTGCTGCATGAACAGGTTGCTTCTTTTACCTGTCCCGAATCTTATTCAAGGCGACACTTTTTGCAACCTAGAGGAAAGCCTTTGCCCCTTCTTGCCATCAGCAGAAGGTCAGGTTTTTCTTCTTAGAGGCACAGAAGCCGTTGCTGGCGAAAAAACTGTCACACAGTCAGAACCTGTGGGTGCCCCACGCTGGCTAAGTTTCCCCACCACCGAAATACGGCTTTCCCCTTTCCGCCTTGCGCGATTTCACCTTGGCTCCGCCGACCGCGGCAGCCTGCGAACGAGAGCAGTGAGTACCCGTCATGCTTTGGGTGCCCAGCTCCTGCCTTTTGAAGTCGGCCTCAGATAAAGTTGCTGTTTTACCTTCTGAAATCCTCCCCTCTGGAGGCTGAAGGAGAATAATTCATAAGCTGCCGGAGCAGGGGAACCACGCTGCGATCAGTGGAAATCCGGTAGCGGGGGAGCTCCGGGGGCCTTTTCATCTCAAAGACATCTCCGTGTTTGTGATGGTTTATCCTTGCCGGAGGGGAAGGGCAGGTTGTGCGGTCAGCGAGCTGGATTTTTGGCTTCGGTCAGCACTGAAAGGATCCAGGAAATGCCAAGAACTGTGGACAGGGCTATGCTGTGCGACACTTCTGAATGGCAGTTTCTGGAAACTGCAGGAGATGAGAGTGTTCCTGTGGTTGTATCCTGCTTCCCTTTGGGGCATCAATTTGGCCCCTGTGAGAACAGCCAGTGGCCTGATCTAGCAGCCAGGCTTTTAACAATTTCCTTACGGAACCTGCAGGTCTAGAGGCAGTCTGTCTAGATCCCCAGGTTCTTTGGGGTATTTGGCCACTGAAATAATCATATAGAATTATAGAATTAGAATAAGAAGAAGAAGAAGAAGAGGAGGAGGAGGAGGAGGAGGAGGAGGAGGAGGAGTTTGGATTTGATATCCCGCCTTTCACTCCCCTTCAGGAGTCTCAAAGCGGCTCACAATCTCCTTTTCCTTCCTCCCCCACAGCAAACACTCTGTGAGGTGAGTCGGGCTGAGAGACTTCAGAGAAGTGTGACTGGCCCAAGGTCACCCAGCAGCTGCAGGTGGAGGAGCGGGGAAGCGAACCCGGTTCCCCAGATTACGAGACTACCGCTCTTAACCACTACACCACACTGGCTCTCATAAAACTGCAGAGTTGGAAATGTGGGATGTGAAACACAAGAGTGGTCAAGTGCAACAGTCCTAGAGTGAATACATTTACACATGGGGAGGAATGTTTGTCCAGCCAGCAGGTAAACTTCCTGTTTCCTTCTGGACTGGGACAGACTTCCTCTGCATGGGACTAGAGGTGGGTGTGGCCTCACCTGTGCAGGTAACAAAAGCACAGGACTGGCCACCATCTCTTTCTCTATGACTATTTTCGTCGAAGAAACAACATCTGCTTAGCCAAAGATGCTGTCTTGGCTTCCAGCCCAGAGAGGACAAAGGGACTGTCTCCTTATGAGATAGTTTCCAGGTGTACAGTGGTACCTTGGTGTCAGGGAACTGCCATCGGAGCCAGGGGTGGTGCTGAGGCTCCCTAATGATGATGCTGGAGAGGGAACCAGCAAAGGGAGAGAGGATGCTTCCGCTGGGGAAGGAGATAGAGGTGACGCCAGGGAGAAAGGGGAGTCCGAGGGAGCTGCGGAGAGAAGGCTCCAGGACTCTTCCAGTGAAGCCAGCGGGGAGAGCACAGGACCTCCTCTGGGGACGCCCACTCTGCGCAGACAACTTTCACGCAGAGAAGGGAGGCGACGATTGGGTGTGAAAGAACTTCTATGTTGGAAGAAATTCAGGAAACGCCCACTGGCGGATTTTTCCAGTGATTGAGACAGTCATGGTGTACTGACTGTCCAGCCTGGGGGGAAAGTTTTGTCCAAACTACTCAGCTCGGAGCAGTTTGCGCTTTAGGCACAAGCAACCCCATACCCGATTACACTTGGGATGCGAACGGGATCTGTTCCAGACAGTGGCGTAGCGTGGGTTGTCAGCACCTGGGGCAAGGCAAGTAATTTGCACCCCCTAACCCGTGGATTTGCGCCCCCTAACCACGGATTTGCACCCCCTAACCCTAACACCCAGATGTTGCGCCCGGTGTGGCCGGCCCCCCTGCACCCCCCTCGCTACGCCACTGGTTCCAGAGCCCTGTTCACATCCTGAACAGAACGTAAGACGCAACTGTTCTTCCGCGCATGCCCGTGACATCATTTTGACCGTCTGCAAATGTGCGAGATGTGTGAGCAGTGAAACCCTGAAGTAATGTGCTCCATTACTTCCGGGTTGCTGCGGAGCGCAACCTGAAAATACTTATCCTGAAGCGTATTTATCCCTGACCCTGTACTCCACCGGGAGCCAGTGCAGCTGGTAAAGCACTGGATGAATGTGCTCCTGTGGCAAGGAACCCATGAGGTGTCTCGCCGCAGCATTTTGCACCCGCTGGAGTTTCTGGGTCAGTCTCAAAGGCAGCCCCACATAGAGCGAGTTACAATAATCAAGCCTGGAGGTGACCGTCGCGTGGATCACTGTGGCCAGGTCAGGGCGAGAGAGGTAAGAGCCAGCACACAGCAAAAGGCATCAAGAGGAGATGTAAGCTTTCAGAATATTTAGAATTAACCAAATTGACAGATATAATAAGACAAACACCCAAAAGTGAAGTGAATAAGGAATGGGAGTGCCTAAATGAATACCTTAAAAGCCAAGGTTCAAGGACAGAAATCTGGCTGAGTCTGGAATAACCTTGTGAAGTGAAAGGAGAAGAAAGAGGGATTTATATCTAGATGCTAAGATAGAGATGATCAGGAAAACAGGAAGACACAATGAGAGGTAAAGGAGGTGCTGTGGCATTGGTGGAAGTCAATATTTCTTTTTCTTTTTAGTGTTTATATTTCTAACTTATAAGATTTGGATTTGTGTTGTTTTTTTGCATGCTTGTTTTTGTGTTTTGTGTATTGTTATTTTCTGTTATTTTATAATAAAATTTATTATTCAAAAAACAAAAAACAACAAGAGATGGGCTCAAGAGAGAAAGATGGTTCCATGACTAGCTCCTTTATGGGGTCTCCCAGGTCACACCCATCTACTTGGTCACATAATAATAATAATAATAATAATAATAATAATAATAATTATTATTATTATTATTATTATTATTTTATTTATATCCTGCCCTCCCCAACTGAAGCTGGGCTCAGAGCGGCTAACAACAGTAAAATGATACAACATTCTAAAATCGTTCCATTATAAAATCAGTTCAAATCAGATTAATGGCGACCATTGGGCTAGAGTTGTGTGAGGATTGCCAAAGGAGCGGGTCAGACTATGCCCTGGCCAAAGGCCTGGTGGAACAGCTCCGTCTTGCAGGCCCTGTGGAAAGATGTCAAGTCTCGCAGGGCCCTAGTCTCTTGTGACAGAGCGTTCCACCAAGTCAGGGCCACGGCCGAAAAGGCCCTGGCTCTGGTCAAGGCCAGCCTAACCTCCCTGTGGCCCGGGACCTCCAAGGTGTTTTTGTTTGAAGACCGTAAGGTCCTCTGTGGGACATACCAGGAGAGGCGGTCCCGTAGGTACAAGGGTCCTAGGCCGTATAGGGTTATAAAGGTTAAAACCAGCACCTTAAACCTAACCCTGTACTCCACCAGGAGCCAGTGCAGCTGGTATAGCACCGGGTGAATGTGATCCCGCGGCAAGAACCCCATAAGGAGTCTTGCTGCAGCATTCTGCACCCGCTGGAGTTTCTGGGTCAGTCTTAAGGGCAGCCCCACGTAGAGCGAGTTACATGCAGAGGGAGGATACTCCCAACCAGGTGTGGCAGGAAGCCCTTCAGCAACATTCCCTGGTGTAGTGGTTAAGAGCGGTAGTCTCGTAATCTGGGGAACCGGGTTCGTGTCTCTGCTCCTCCACCTGCAGCTGCTGGGTGACCTTGGGCCAGTCCCACTTCTCTGAAGTCTCTCAGCCCGACTCACCTCACAGAGTGCTTGTTGTGGGGGAGGAAGGGAAAGGAGATTGTTAGCCGCTTTGAGACTCCTTCGGGTACTGATAAAGTGGGGTATCAAATCCAAACTCTTCTTCTTCTTCTTCCTGGGCAAACAGGAAATGTTGTATTTGACTGCTTCAGTGATATTACATCCCTCACATACAGGGAGTGAACCTGCAACCTTGGCGTTATGAGCACCATGCTCTAACCAACTCTGCCACTGGAAAAGGACGTTGGACTAGATGCGCCCTTGGCCTGAGCTAGCAATCAGACTCTTCTAGGTTCTTACACAGCCTCCAGGCAGTCTATCTGGATCTCTTGGTTCTTAGGGGTATTTGGCCACTGCGAGAGCAGAATGCTGGATGAGATGGGCCATTGGCTTGGTCCAGTATACAGGCTCTTGTTGTTGTTGTTGTTTTGTTGTTTAGTCGTGTCCGCCTCTTCGTGACCCCCTGGACCAGAGCACGCCAGGCACTCCTGTCTTCCACTGCCTCCCACAGTTTGGTCAAACTCATGCTGGTAGCTTCGAGAACAATGTCCCACTATCTCGTCCTCTGTCGTCCCCTTCTCATTGTGCCCTCCATCTTTCCCAACATCAGGGTCTTTTCCAGGGAGTCTTCTCTTCTCATGAGGTGGCCAAAGTCTTGGAGCCTCAGCTTCAGGATCTGTCCTTCCAGTGAGCACTCAGGGCTGATTTCCTTCAGAATGGAGAGGTTTGATCTTCTTGCAGTCCATGGGACTCTCAAGAGTCTCCTCCAGCACCAGAATTCAAAAGCATCAATTCTTCGGCGATCAGCCTTCTTTATGGTCCAGCTCTCAGTTCTGTACATCACTACTGGAAAAACTAGAGCTTTCACTATACGGACCATACAGGCTCTACCCATGTTCTTATGCTGTTGGCACATGCCAAGATTTGAGGGGCAACTGGAGCAGTTCGGTTTCCAAAGGATCTCTGCCCCTTTAAAAAAACAAGACAAAGCTTCTAGTCCCTAGGTTTGCAGAAGCAGGCTTTGAATCTCAGAAGCCCTGAGGAGGAGCTGTTTATGTAAGTTTCGTGGTTGGGGGTCAGGAGACTGCGGTTCTCCTTCTCCTAGCGCTTCAGAGGCAGAATGAATTATGCAAAGAAGCCGAGAAGAAAAGGAAGGATAATTCATGCAAAGGCAATCAGGGCCTTGATTTGCACGATTTTAATGCAGGTCACCGTATCAAGCTTCATCACGGTGCTGGATTTAGGCATGGAATTTGATCGCAGCTTCTGGGAAATTGCTGAACACACGCGCACAATCGCACACAGGGCACCAGTGGCTCAGTGGCAGAGAATCTGTCTTGCAAGAAGGACGGTTCCAAGTTCAATTCCTGCTGGAATCTCCAGGTAACAATGGCAGAGGCTCTGTGATGGCCTGGGATTCAGACTCGGAGGCTGAACCTGAGGAATCCCAGCCTGCACAGGATTCTCCGCCTCCAGAACCAGCTGAGCCGGGGCTGGGGCATGAGCCTGAAGGGTCCTCACCTGTGCTGGATCCTCAGGTGCAGGCACCAGCTGAGTCTGCTCTGGCTCAGGAGGTGATGGAGGACCCATTGCCTGCAGGTGCTCCACTCTCAGCCCTGTCAGAGGAAGCTGAGGTTGCCTCTGGGTCCATTAACCCTCCAGCCTCTCCTGAGCTGCAGAGGCTCAGGGCAGAGAGGCAGAGGGAACTAAGTTCCTGCAGGAGGAGGGCTCGCCTCCAGGCCAGGAGAGGCGAGTCACCTGAGGATTGGGGCCACCCTATGCCTCGGGGCAGATAAAAGCCAGCCAGCCCTAGTCCCAAGTTGCAGGAGCAACATTGTTGGTAGCCAGTTCCTGCCTGAACCCTGTCCTGCCGGAGCTCCTGACCTCGCCTGATTCCCTGTCTTGGACCCAGCTTGAGCTTTGACGGACGGCCTCAATATTGTACCCTCGGACTGGACTCAGACCACACCTCAAAACCACAGGACCAGCACAGGCTCCTTCCTGAAATCCTGGACAGCTTCTGCCAGCCCGTGTTGGCAGTATTGGGCTTTATGGACCAGTGTTCTGATTCAGCATGAAGGATCTCCCTAGCTTCCCACGTTGACTCTCCCAAAGGGGCTTTCCTCCTGGCTAAGTTGTGGAGCCTGCTCCCCTTACTTCTGACAGCGTGCAAAAAAGTCTTGAAGGTGACTTAGAGAGACAGCTGGGGGAAAACAATAGGACGCTAAACATTAGAAGAGGAATAAGCATAAATAAAACAGATGCCCCACAAAAATAAAAATACCAGATTTCAGCAGCCGAGAGAGAGGAGAGCGTATCAGAGACAAGCAGCTGCTGCGATCGGTCCTGATAATAGCCCGGCTCTTAAATAAACTAATTGGAACAGGGTCTACTTGCTCCTTCCAAGAGAAGGCAGCATTGATCGGGGCAGGCAGGGAGCACACAGCGGAGGCTTATTAAATTATGAAGGCAGCTCTGCAGGAACAGAGAAAACGAATAGTGGGAGCTTAAGATAAGATAAGAAGATAAGAAAAGCCCGTTGGATCACGCCAAGGACCCATCTGGTCCAGCCTAATACATCTAAGAATCTAGAAATGTTGATAGACTGACTCTGCACATGGAGGTTCCATAAGACGGCCCTGGGTACTGGGTCGGTCCAGCATCCTGTTCTCATGGGGGCCAAATACCCCAAACAACCAAGAAGCAAGATAGACTGCCTCTAGACCTGGAGGTTCCATAAGAAGAGCCTGGGTACTTGATTGAGTCAATGGCCCATCTAGTGGGAAACCCTTATAGTAGATTTGAGCACAAGAGCCCTCTCTGTAGGAAAGTTCAGGGATGCAGGAGAGGATATATTGTTTGATTATAGCCTTTCCCACTTGTGTTAACAAGTTCACAATTTAGCAGAGTAACATTCCCCCTTTTAAACTCACAGCGGATGTGAATCCATCCCTCATGTGAATCTAACGAATCCATCAACTAGCTTCCTGCAATATACAGGGGAATGTACTCTGCTACCAGCTCACTAGCGTGAGTGAGGAAGGATAATATTCAATCAATATAGCCTCTCCTCCTATCATCAACTTTCCCACAGTATGGGGCAGCTGCAAATTCCTGCATTGCGGGGGGTTGGACTAGATGATCCTCAGGCTCCCTTTCAGTGGGAATGTTCAGGGATGTAGGAGAGGATACAGTGGTGCCTCGCAAGACAAACTTAATCCGTTCCGTGAGGCTCTTCGTCTAGCGGTTTTTTCGTCTTGCAAAGCAAGCCCATTGACAGCTTAGCGGATTAGCGCTATTAGCGGTTTAGCGGCTTTTAGCGGATCAGCTGATAAGCGGCTTAGGGAAAGGGGGAAAAAGGGGGAAACACCCCGCAGGAACTCGCAAGACATTTCGTCTTGCGAAGCAAGCCCATAGGGAAATTTGTTTTGCGAAGAGCCTCCAAAACGGAAAACCCTTTCGTCTAGCGGGTTTTCCGTCTTGCGAGGCGTTCATCTTGCGGGGCACCACTGTATATTGTTTGATTATAGCCTTTCCAACTTGTGTAAACAAGTTCGCAATTTAGCAGAGTAACATTCCCCTTTTTAAACTCACAGCGGATGCGTTTGCTCAGGCTCGCTAAAGCCTCTACAATAACTGTTCTGGTATTTTCCCCTTATTCCCTCATAAAAGATAAGACATGACACAGTCTTCTATAAAAGTATTAAAAGAGTTTACTCACTCACATTCAGTACACAATCAGATCCCAGAAGGCAGGCTTTGCTTAGAAAAGTAACATATACCTGGAAATTATCACATAAGGAGACAGTCCCTTTGTCCTCTCTTGGCTGGAAGAGAGCATCTTTGGCTAAGCAGATGTTGCTTCTTCGATGCATGTAGTCAAAGAGAGAGAGATGGTTGCCCTGCCCTGTGCTTTTGTCCTTACCTGCACAGGTGAGGCCACGCCCACCTCTAGTCACACGCAGAGGAAGTCTGTCCCAGCCCAGAAGGAAACAGGAAGTTTACCTGCTGGCTGGACAAACATTCCTCCCCATGTGTGAACATGTTCACTCTAGGAAGGTTGTTCTTGACTGCTCTTGTGTTTCACATCCCACACTCCTCTTCGGTTTCCAGCAACTCGTGTTCAGAAGCATAGCTGCCTCCTCTATGAATATTTCTAATTCTCTTCTAAAGCTATCCAGGTCGGTGGCCATCACTGCCTCCTGTGGCAATGAGTTCCATAGTTCGTGCTCTGTGAAGATTTCCTTTGTACTACCTGTCCTGAATATTTCAGCATTCAGCTTCATTGCGCCTCCTCTAGAGGAGAGAGGGAGAAAAACGCCTCTCTTTCTCTGCTCCAGCCATGATTTAATAAACTTCCATCTTGTCGCCCCTTTCTCCTTTTATCTAAACTAAAAAGTCCCAAATACTACAACTGTTCTTCACAGAGGAATCCCTCCACTCCCTCCATCATTTTGGTCGCCCTTTTCTGAAACTTTCCCAACTCTAGAATATCCTTTCTGAGGGGAGGCGACCAGAATTATGTGCAAAGTTCTCCAAATGCAGTCGCACCGGAGGTTTGTATAATAATAATAATAATGATGATGATTTTTATTTATACCCTGCCCTTCTGGTTCAAAAACCGGGCTCAGAGCAGCTAACAACAAATTTATTGTAAAAGCAGCATAAAATACAGTATAAAAACACGAATAACAATAAAATTCAGAAATCAATTTAGGGGAAATCCATCTAATAAGCATTAGATAATCACCAGGGCTAGCTGGCTGAATTAGTCATTATGTTATTGGCTGTTTTATTTTCAATTTCTTTTCTAATGACCCCCAGCATGGAGTGATTTCAGGTAGCATTCCCTGAACTTCAGACGGCGGCGTTGGGATTGATCTACCCTGCGTCGAAATTATCGGTCCCTCGTCACCCTTAAAACCCGAAACTGGTTGCTTCTGATGTGTGTGAGGACGAAAACAACTTCTCCCCAGAGCGTCCCACCCCCTCTGTCTGTGTGAGTCACCTGTCTGGATGTGCCTCCTGACAGGAAGAGTGACTCAGTCAGAGACCCAACAGGTGGCTCATTCCGTCTCCTTTGAGAGCGATGGAGCGATTCTGTGACGCCGACAACTCAGTCGTTTCTCAGCTGGATATGCCTGGAATGGGAAAAAAGAGCCCCCTTTCTCCCTCTCTCGTGACACCAGAACAACTGGATTTTACATTGCAAGATTCAGGGCAGAGAAAAGGAAGGTTAATGTTTCGTTAACCTGTGGAACTCTCTGCCACAGGAGGCAGGGATGGCCAGCAAATATGGATGGCTTTTTAAGAGAGCTGGGCAAATTCGTGGAGGCAGAGGTGCCGGGTTGTCCCCCAAGATTGGAGGGCCAGCGCATGTTAAACGGATCAGGACCGTGATACCTCAAGGACCGCCTCTTTCCATATGAACCTACCCAGACCCTGAGACCATCATCCTTTTTTTTCCTTCCAAAAATTTTATTAATTTTCCAAATTTATAGCAAACATATCAACAAATATAAAAAGAAAACATCAAAAAACAAACAAACGAACATAGATCCTGACTGTAATAATTCCTCTTTTGTTAACATTGTTAGGTGACTTCCTCAAATCCCCCTGGCTGAGTTTCCATATACGGTATATCATTGTAGCAGTTTTCCAAAACTATTTTCACATAAAATTTACATAGTCAATTAACATCTTTCTTTCTTTTCATTTTAACTTTAAACACGTTATTCTATAACATCCCATATTTAATCCTAGGCCAATCTGATACTTGCAAGCAATTCTATTTAGATTATCTTAGCATATTTAGATAAATAGTCTTTAATTTTCTTCCATTCCTCCTGGTACTCCTCCTCCTTCTGGTCGCGGACTCTTCTGGTCAGGTTGGCTAGCTCCCAAAAGTCCATCATCTTCATTTGCCATTCCTCCACTGTTGGTATGTCTTGTAATTTCCAATTTTTGGCCAACAAAATTCTAGCTGCCGTTGTGGCATACAAAAACAGTCTGACATCTTTCTTGGGCAATTCCAAACCTGTTATTCCAAGTAGAAAGGCTTCTGGTTTCTTGATAAATGTATATTTCAACATTTTTTTCAATTCATTATAAATCTTTTCCCAGAAGTCTTTTACCTTCTTTTTCTTTGCATTTCCAAAATAGATTATCATTTTATGGTAGATCTTTGCTAGTTTTACAGAGGTTAAGTACCATCTATACATCATTTTCATAACATTTTCCTTTAACACCATACATGCAGTGAATTTGACCCCTCCTGGCCTTCTGATATCTGAGTGCCAGACAGGTAGCCATTCCAGAAATAACAATCCCAGATGAAGACAAAAGGATGTGATTCACTTGGCTGGGAAACAGGGAAATGTAAATATCTCTTTTGTTACACTTGATGGGTGTTTGGTGGAGGGCAAGGGGAACCATGGGGCAGGGTCCAGGATGCTCGGATTGCTGCTATCAGACATCCCCTTCCATGATGTAACCATGACGGATGAGTGATGTAGTTTGGGGGGTGGGTGTAGCATGGGGACTGGTAAAGGGTAAAGGGACCCCTGACCACTAGGTCCAGTCATAGCCGACTCTGGGGTTGCAGCGCTCATCTCGCTTTATTGGCCGAGGCAGCCGGCGTACAGCTTCTGGGTCATGTGGCCGGCATGACTAAGCCGCTTCTGGCGAACCAGAGCTGCGCACAGAAACACCGTTTACCTTCCTGCTGGAGTGGTACCTATTTATCTACTTGCACTTTGACATGTTTTTGAACTCCTAGGTTGGCAGGAGCAGGGACCGAGCAACGGGAGCTCACCCTGTCGAGAGTATTCGAACCGCCGACCTTCTGATCGGCAAGCCCTAGGCTCTGTGGTTTAACCCACAGCGCCACCCAGCTAATAAAAGTTTGGGTTCTCTTTTGTTCAGGGCTTCCA
The DNA here is from genome assembly GCF_964252035.2 of Podarcis erhardii. Taxonomy (NCBI): domain Eukaryota; kingdom Metazoa; phylum Chordata; class Lepidosauria; order Squamata; family Lacertidae; genus Podarcis; species Podarcis erhardii. The sequence goes on from NC_138511.1 coordinate 90,519,570, forward strand.
CCTTGTTCCACCTTGTGGCAGGTGAGAGTCCTGTCACGACAGTCTTCAATAAAGACCAAGCCTACTGACTGCTGTTTTGCTCCGGTATTCCTGGCTGGTGTCCTTGTTTTTTTGTCCAAGGGAGCCCTCAGATTTCTCCATTAACAGTTGAGAGGAACAGGGAGAATTGCCAAGGATTTCAGACCAGGAGCTAGAGGCTGCCAACGGGGTCTGGACCCGGGGCGTTCTAGATGCAAGGCAGGTGCGCTCTCCCACCCATCCCGCCTTTGCCCAGACTTTCGTGGAATATTCCACCTCGCCTCCCTGCACCCTCCTCCTCTTCTGTTTTTCCTTCTTCCTACACGCATCCCCCCCCCCCCCGCGAAGCTGCTGAGTTGCTCTTCCTATTTGCAAGGAGGCAGAGAGGCTGTCAGAACCTGTCCCCTGGGTCGCCATGCCTCCCCTTCCCCCCCTCTCCCCGCGCCCTGGCAGATGGCCCAGAACTAGCCTGTCTGCCTGCCTGGCCGGAAAGAAACGGCTAATGTTAAGTGACCTACTTATGATGCGGAACGCAGCCATGTTGCCTGCGCTCCTCTCCAAATCCCGGTTGCAGGCGTGGGAACGCAGAACTCCGGAGGCTGTGTTGATGCGATGCGGTGGGGAGGGAGGCAGGCCAGGAATGGGGGAGACCCGGTCGCCCGGCCTCAGAAAAGGGCATTGTGGAGTTGGGAAATGTCCAGGGAGAAGTCATTCCTCTCCTCTCTTGTGAAGTGAGACACCAATGCGGGCATCCAGGCAGCAGAGTGAAAAGGGAACTCTCCCTTTGAGCAGGGTACAATGGATTTGTGGAACTCTCTGCCACAAGATGGGACGCGGGTGGCACTGTGGGTTAAACCACAGAGCCTAGGGCTTGCCAATCAGAAGGTCGGCGGTTCGAATCCCTGCGACGGGGTGAGCTCCCGGTGCTCGGTCCCTGCTCCTGCCCACCTAGCAGTTCAAAAGCATGTCAAAGTGCAAGTAGATAAATAGGTACTGTTCCGGCAGGAAGGTAAACAGTGTTTCTGTGTGCTGCTCTGGTTCACCAGAGTCTTGGTTGACCACAAACTTGACATGAGCCAACAGTGTGACGTGGCAGCTAAAAAAGCCAATGCAGTTCTGGGCTGCATCAATAGCAATTCTGGGCTGCATCTAGATCAAGGGAAGTAATAGTGCCACTGTATTTCTGCTCTGGTCAGACCTCACCTGGAGTACTGTGTCCAGTTCTGGGCACCACAGTTCAAGAAGGACACTGACAAACTGGAACGTGTCCAGAGGAGGGCAACCAAAATGGTCAAAGGCCTGGAAACGATGCCTTATGAGGAATGGCTAAGGGAGCTGGGCATGTTTAGCCTGGAGAAGAGGAGGTTAAGGGGTGATATGATAGCCATGTTCAAATATATAAAAGGATGTCACATAGAGGAGGGAGAAAGGTTGTTTTCTGCTGCTCCAGAGAAGCGGACATGGAGCAATGGTTCCAAACTACAAGAAAGAAGATTCCACCTAAACATTAGGAAGAACTTCCTGACAGTAAGAGCTGTTTGACAGTGGAATTTGCTGCCAAGGAGTGTGGTGGAGTCTCCTTCTTTGGAGGTCTTTAAGCAGAGGCTTGACAACCATATGTCAGGAGTGCTCTGATGGTGTTTCCTGCTTGGCAGGGGGTTGGACTCCATGGCCCTTGTGGTCTCTTCCAACTCTAGGATTCTATGACCTAGAAGCTGTACGCCGGCTCCCTCGGCCAATAAAGCGAGATGAGCGCCGCAACCCCAGAGTCGGCCACGACTGGACCTAATGGTTAGGGGTCCCTTTACCTTTACCTGCCACAAGACGCATGAGGTTAATAATAATAATAATAATAATAATAATAATAATAATAATAATAAATTGTATTTATACCCTGCCCTCCCCAGCCAAGACGGGGCTCAGGGCCGCTAACAACCGATACAAAAACGAATTGATTGAAATACAACTTGAAAAACAAGATTAAAATACAACTTTAAAACATGAAAACTTAGAGAGATGTTGATGGCTCTAGCTTGTCTCACCCCCTGGTACAGGTTCATGAAAGGCTGACTAAATTGATCCAGGGTTATGGAGAGGCTCAGCAAGGAAGAAAGGCTGTAGCACTTAAGAGAAAGAGCGTCTTCTTCTTCTTCTTCTGAGCAAGATTGTCTTCCATAAACACGGTTTTAACCGTGTGTCTGTAAGTGGCTGTGGAGGCCAATTCTGGACCCACACGTCCTTCCACAGTGGGGGCATTGGTTTCCCGGCGGGAGTTGATCCTGGTGAGCGTTTGCCAAGCGTGCCTTCCTCTTAGGGCAGGAACGGCCCCAAACTTGGCCCTCCAAATATATAACAATATCATGAGATTTCTCTGGTCTCAGGACCTTCCCCCACCCCACCCCTGGAGTCCCATTTTAAACATTTAAAACCACATCTTTTTCCAAACTCTTAACTTTTATATCAATCTATATTATCCATGGTAATTGTTACACTGCAAGTGAAATCAAAATCCTGCCAATGTTTCCATCTGCTTACAGTGGTCTCTTAGATAAGTTATCAATATTTCCCATTCTTTTGTAAAGTTTTTGTCCTCTTGGTTCCTGAGTTTTCCAGTCAGCCGCTCTTGAACTCTCTTGGCAATCTATCTTTTGCTCCAATTCAGCGTTAAAGAGCAGGTTTTCCTGGGCAAAGTGATGGTGTAATAATAATAATAATAATAATAATAATAATTGTTACAAGATAAGAAAGGTTATTTTTGTATGCAACAGCCGCAGCTAGACTTGTACATGCAAATAATTGGAACACCATACCCACAAAAGAGGACTGGATTTGTAAATTATCTGATTTTATTGATATGGCGAGACTAACAGCAGCCATAAGGTACCAGACTAATCCATTCTGAGGGCAGAATGGAAATGCTATGAAGGGGACATGACTAAACACTGGTCTAAGGACAACATGTTGGTATGTATGGATTAAGCTTGTAAAGGAAAATAAGAAAAATGTAACTATATTAAGAACATTAAGGTTAAGATATATAAGATGCAATGTACACTAAGAACTCTTAAGTTTAAGAGACGATGAGCTGTGGGAGAGGGAATTCACAGGAGTGTATTATTTTCTTTTTTCCTCATTTGTGTTTAAGTATGTGAGATTGTCAAATGTCTGTTTGTTTCTGTATTTTTGAAAATAATAATTTAAATAATAATAATAATACAGTGGTACCTCTGCTTGTGAATAGGATCCATTCCGGAGGCCTGTTCGCAACATGAAAAGAGTGTAAGCTGAAGCGCCGTATCTGCACAGGTGCGCGGTGTGATTTGGCGCTTGTGCGCATGCAAGAGTGGTGAAACCCGGAAGTAGCCCTTTCTGGAACTTCTGGGTCGCCACGGGACATAACCTGAAAGAACGTAACATGAACCAAACGTAACATGAGGTATGACTGTAATAATAATAAAAACCAACGCTCAGACACAAACCAGGAAAGTGCGGACCTGTGCCTAGACAGCGTGGGGCAAAAGGTACCATATTTTTCACTCCATAAGACACACTTTTTTCTTCCTAAAAAGTAAGGGGAAATGTCTGTGCATCTTATGGAGCGAATGCGTGGTCCCTGGAGTTGAATTGCCCAGGGGCAAAAAGCTGATTGTGCTTTTTCTTTTTTAGAAAGAGGGAAGGGGGTGTTGAAACAAAGCCACTGAGCAGCTGATCAGCAAGCGATCGGGAGGGAGATAAGGGACTCTAGTGATAAAGGAGGCTGCCTGGGAACGGGGAGGTAAAAGCCCATGGATCCTCAGGATTTTTGCATTGGGTCACCCCAAAATTCACCATCAGATCACATAGCATGTCCATGGCTACAGCCTGCACCAAAAAAATCATGCACCCACTGTTGCGTGGGTGCAAAAACGTGGTTATAAAGCACGGATCCACATGGATCCTCATGGATTGGGCTACTCCAAACTCACCGTCAGATCATATGTGATCTGTGGCCATAGCATGAACCACAAAAACCATACATCCACTGTTTCATTCAGAATTTTTTTTCTTTCTTTTTTTTAAATGATATTTTATTAAGTTTTCACAATAAAGAAGTTATAAGACAATCAATGAAAAAACACACAAGAAAAAATACAAAAGCACAAAAATACAAAAATACAAACAATTGACATAGAAAAAAAAGAAAAAAAGAAAAACAAAGATCCCTCTTTTTTTTTTAATTTCTCCTCTTTAGTTAACTTATTTTCCTGACTTCCTCACGCCTCCCTTTTTTGTATTCCACTTAAAAATTGGTTCAGCAAATTCATATCCTATTGGTTTATCCTTAATTATTTTTCCTCACATATTTTAACTTCGAGCTTTCATCTAATATCAATCCACTCTTGCATAATCTTTTACCTTATTACTAGAACCCCTTCATTTCATTTCAATGTCATCAACATTCAAAAATTTTACAATGTTTCTGTAAGTAGATTTTGAATTTCCCCCAATCTTCTTCCACCAACTCTTCTCCCTGGTCTCGAATTCTGCCAGCCATTCAGAATATTTTTTTTCTTGTTTTCCTTCTCTAAAAACTAGGTGCGTCTTATGGAGCGAAAAATATGGTATGTTTGGATGAACCCTGTTAGCTCTCTCTTTCTCTCTCTCTCTCTCTCCCCCCCCCCATCTCAGAATGATCCCCTCGTCCAGCAAAGCCTTCCTGGTGAAGGATCTGGCCTCCGGACGGGACTACAACTTGTGCGTCCTGGCGGTCTACAACGACGGGGTGACGTCTCTGACGGCCACCCGCAGCCTGGGCTGTGTGCAGTTCAGTACCCCGCAGGACGCCCCCCAGTGCCACTCGCTGCACACCCAGTTCCTGGGGGGCACCATGATCATCATCATCGGGGGCATCATCGTGGCCTCCGTCCTGGTCTTCATCATCATCCTCATGATCCGGTACAAAGTCTACAGCGGGCAGGAGGAGCACAAGAAAGCCAAAGTCAGCAACGTCTACTCGCAGACCAACGGGAACCAGCCCCACGGAGCCGGCCTGCCCTGCTCGGCCTCCAGACCCGAGGGGTGGGGGGTCGCGGACGGCTCGGGGGCCGCCCGGGTGCGGAGGGACTGCAGCGTGGTGGCCTTGGGCAAGGACAGCGAGAAAAGCCACAGGAGCCACCCCTCGGAGACGGGGGCCGAGGAGGCGCCGTCTCCCCGGAGAAGGAGGTGGTCACGGACTAATGTGGACCTCCATAGCAACCCCTCTGGGCCTGGGGGAGAGGTGTCCAGAGCAGAAGAGCAAGGTAAGCGAGTTGGGAATGTTCACGGTGGCAGGAGAGGATATGTCGTTTATTAATATCCTTCCTAACTTGCGCTAGCAAATACCTTTACTTAGCAGAGTTTACATTCCCCTTTTTACACAAACAGCAGATAGCTGGTCGCAGGCTCGTGTGAGCCTCTCACTCTTACACAATTCAGCCTGTCTCAGACTGAATTGTACGTTCCTGGCAAGTTCCCTCGAATCCCTCTTAAAATAATAAAGACACTACAGTCTTATTCATAAGCAATAAAAATAAAGTTTACTCACAATCAGGCACAGCACAGTGTGATTCCTGAAGCCAGGCTTTAGTCTTAAAGTTCGTTGTTGTTTAGTTGTGTCCTACTCTTTGCGACCCCCTGGACCAGAGCACGCCAGGCCCTCCTGTCTTCCACTGCCTCCCGCAGTTTGGTCAGACTCATGCTGGTAGCTTCGAGAACACTGTCCCACCATCTCGTCCTCCGTCGTCCCCTTCTCCTTGCGCCCTCCATCTTTCCCAACATCAGTGTCTTTTCCAGGGAGTCCTCTCTTCTCCTGAGGTGGCCAAAGTCTTGGAGCCTCAGCTTCAGGATCTGTCCTTCCAGTGAACACTCTTTCTTTTCGTTTTTGTACGTTTTTGAAGCTCCCCTCCCCTCTTGTCTCCCAGAACCAGGAGAGGCATGAAAAGGTCGGAGGAGAGGTTGGTTGCATGCAGGCGCAGTCTCCGCTTGCTTGGGGGAAGCCCTGGAGAGGAGGGGACATAGACGTCTGTGAGGAGGCAGGGATTTTCAGTATCGGCAACTGATTTTCATGGAGGAATGAGCCGCTCTGCTCATTAGGCCTGACACTCAACCAAGTCTGTGGATATATATATTTTGCTAATAATGAGTTAACTCCATCTTTGAACTGTCTGCTTGCTGACTGGCACTCTCCTGTGACAGGAGAAAAGTCACACTGTCTCTCACACGATTCTTTCTTGGTTCAGGGGGTTTGCAACCAGCAGGCTCTGCCCCAAATTTGGCCCTCTCTGAATGGCTCTCTTCCCCTGGTCCCAAGGCAAGTGGTTTTGAACGGCTGGCTGCATTTGGAGATATGGAATATGGCCACTCCCTTTCCTTTTACACTTTCCTTCTCCTGCTTTCCATGTTCTTCAGACCTTCCAGCCACTGCTGTGGGAAAGTCATTCACTCAGTTTTTGATGGCTGCATTCGACCTGCAGTGATATTGGGTTTCATATTATTTTTAAATGACTGACATGCAACGGCACCCGGAATTTGAGCACCCGACCGCGTGCAAGTTTTTATATGTGAATCCTGCCCAAACTATTCACGAGAGGACTGCAAGGCTAAGCCTCTCAAACTTTTGCATTTGGGGGGAAATCAGGTTCAAAATTTGAACATTCTTGCTTTTTCGATGTGATTTTAAATACCTGCTGCTGCTCTGAGCATTTCACAGAACTGAATTTCTAGAAGCAATGCTGTTCTGCTTGTGGAGAGGGAAAGCCACACCAAAGGTAATAATAATAATAATAATAATAATAATAATAATAATAATAATAATTTTTTATTTATATCCCACCCTCCCCAGCCGAAGCTGGGCTCAGGGCGGCTAACAACAATAAAATAGTACAACATACCAAAATCATTCATTATAAAATTAACTCAAATCAAACTGATGGCAAGCACTGGACCAGAGCTCTGCGAAGATTGCCAAAGGAGAGAGTCAGACTGTGCCTTGGCCAAAGGCCTTGGTGGAACAGCTCCGTCTTGCAGGCCCTGCGGAAAGATGTCAAGTCCCCCAGGGCCCTAGTCTCTTGGGACAGAGCGTTCCACCAGATTGGAGCCACAGCCAAAAAAGCCCTGTCTCTGGTTGAGGCCAGCCCTGTGGCCCGGGACCTCCAAGATGTTTTTGTTTGAAGACCGTAAGGTCCTCCGTGGGACATACCAGGAGAGGCGGTCCTGTAGGTATGAGGGTCCTGGGCCGTATAGGGCTTTAAAGGTTAAAACCAGCACCTTGAACCCGATCCTGTACTCCACCGGGAGCCAGTGCAGCTGGTATAGCACCGGATGAATGTGATCTCTAAGCGAAGACCCCGTAAGGAGTCTCGCTGCGGCATTCTGCACCCGCTGGAGTTTCTGGGTCAGTCTCAAGGGCAGCCCCACGTAGAGCGAGTTACAATAATCCAGTCTGGAGGTGACCGTCGCGTGGATCACAGTGGCTAGGTCAGGGCGAGAGAGGTAAGGAGCCAACTGCTTAGTTTGGCGGAGATGAAAAAATGCCGCCTTTGTTATAGCTGCAATCTGCACCTCCATGGTGAGGGAGGTATCGAAGATTACACCCAAACTCTTAACGGATGGTGCTGGCACTAATTGCGCCCCCGCAAGAGATGGGAGTTGCCCCCCCAATCCCATATCGTCCCGTCCCAGCCAAGGCAGCTTAATGAAAATTGGAGCTGATTGCAGCTGATTGAAATTGTTGCAAAGTGTAGAATTGGGGTGGGGGCAGAGAGAAAATGGGATGTGATTCTTTGGCCGGGGATGGAAGAAGTGAGAAGGATAGACGAGGGGGAAGAGATCCCCGGGGCTTATGGACCAGAAACTTGATATTTGTGTGGCTTCCTGGCTTGAAGAGCTCTCTTGAATCTTTAACGGCTGTAAGGCAGGCAGAAGTTCATCAGGTGCTGTTTCTTTTACCGTGCGAAGGGGGAGAAGCTGCAAGTCCAGCATGCAGACTTGCCTGGAACCCATCAGAGGAGTGGGTGCACCCTTCAAAGGGGGGGGCACCCAAGGCTTCTCCTCTAACACGCCCCCCCCCGTTGTCTCTGTTCTCTGCAGATCCCCAGCTGATTCCACCTGCTGGCGAGAGGAAGAATGGCGGCGAATGGACGGACGTCAAGATCTGAGCTCTGTTTGGGGGCCCCCAGTGGGAACAAGGCATGGCCAGACCGGAGCCTGAGGTGGGAAGTTCTCTCTCTCTCTCCCCCCCCCCACATCCCATCCACCACTGCAGAGGAAAATTGCAGAGCGTAGTTGAACTGCGGAACTCCTTGCCACAGGAGACAGCAAAGGCCACCAACCTGGGCAGCTTAAAAAGAGGATCAAACAAATCCATGGAGGAAGAGAGGCTACTATCAAAGGCTAAGCAGGGTGGATTTGATTTAAATCAAATCAATTTAAATCACATTTTAAATCACGTTTTAAATCATTAGTCAGTAAGGCTTGATTTAAATCTCTCTTTTTTCCCAGACTCATTCTTGCTGCTATAATCTTAATATTTACAACCAGATGAAGGAACGATAAATTTTCAGAGTAGTTTTTACGGTTCTATCAAAAATTACTGATTTGGTTATACGATTAGAAGTACGTAGACCAGATAATTAGGAAATTATGGCGAGGTTTAATAAGTTAACTGTTTCTATTTGGACAACTTTTCTGCTGTACTTTATCGGAAGGAGAAAAACAACCATTTCCTTAATAGCAATTTAAACATTTAACTAAAGCAGTAACATTATAGTGCATGTATCCATGTTTGTTAACTGAGGTGGTTTTAAAAACACACACCTTAGACTGAGTTTTAAGCACACAAGGAAAACTTTTAAAAAATCCTGATTTCCTGATGAATAACCTTTGGACTACAAAGGAATTTAAATAGAAAACTATCTTTAGAAATATTTTTTCCTCTGAAAGCATTTTATTTAAAAAATCCATTCTTTTTTAAAAAAATCTGATTAAAATAAAAAAATCTGATTAATTTTTTTAAAAAATACAATTTCTTTATTATTATTATTAAAAAAAAACATTTATTTTTATCCACCCTGCATGCCAGGACGGCTGTTCTCTGCTTCCATGGTCAGAAGCAGCGATGCTTCTGCATCCCTGTTGCCAGAAGCCACAGGAGGGGAAGAGGGCCTTGTGTTCGAATCCTGTGGGTTTCCCATTGAGGCATTTGGTTGGCCACTGTGGGAACAGACGCCTGGACTAGGTGGACCTTTGGCCTGCGCTTGCAACCAGACTCTTCTTAGTTTCGTATGGAACCTCCAGGTCTCGACGCAGTCTATCTGGATCCCTCGGTTCTTAGGGGTATTTGGCCACTGTGAGAACAGGAGGCTGGACTAGGTGGGCCATTCAACTGATCCCATAGTGTAGACTCTTCCTCTATGTTCTAATGATGTTCCCCATGGCTGGGATGGTCTTTTTCTTCCATGGGCCCAAATCCTATTTCTGCTTCCTATGTCCATCCATTTTTGCAGTAGCCTGAGCCCATAGCTGTCAACCGTCCCTTATTTGGCGGGAAACTCCCTTATCCCAGCGCCGTGTCCTGCTGCTGTCCCTTATTGATGATGTCCCTTAAATTTCCCGGGTTTCAAAGGAAGCAGCTCCTCTCCCTCCCTCCCTCCCTCCCTCCCTCCCTCCCTGCCGGCCAGGGAGGAGGGAGGCTCCAGCTGTGTTGCTTGGCTGCGTTGCTCAGCCAATAAGGAGTCTAAGAACGACGGGGGGGTGGAGCTTGCATGCCTTGTGCCGATCAAATCGGCCGCGTTGCCTGGGGACTCGCCTTTGCTCAGCGCTTCCCAGCGGAGAGGGGACGGTGGTTTTTCTTGCCGCATCCCCTTTGCCGGGTTGCTGCGCTGTGGGAACCACCGCTTGAGGCTTCATTTGGTTGCTGGCTAGGCTTTCTGCCTTTGGCTCGGAGGGGCTCAGAAGTTGAACATACCTGTGCCCCTTGGAAAATCCCTTATTTTGGCTGCTGATCCCTTATTTTCGAGGCTGCAGGTCCCTTATTTTCAAATCTGTAAGTTGACAGCTGTGCCTGAGCCCCATAAATTTAGCAATTGAAGCTGTCCCTCCAAGCCTTATTCCGTCCATCTTCCAAATGCATTTATTAGGAACAGTCCCATGGTTTTTCCAGTAAATCTGTCTATTTTTAGTGATGCCATAGAATCACAGAATCGCATAGGCGCCGACTCCATGGGGCCTGAGGGGGCCCGAGCCCCCTCAAAAATTCGTTTGGGGGGGCTCAGCCCCCCCAATAATTTAAAAAAATTATTAGTTATATTATGCTTTGTAAAATCACAAAATTATGTTGGTATTTTTTATTTTCCTTGTTTGACGAATTAAAACAAAGCCACTCCCGATCTAGAGAGGGGGTGGGGTTGCGGGCTCTCGACCCATCAACAATCTTGCGGGGCTGGCGTCAGCCCCGCGAGAAGCGGGGATTCCCCCTAGCTCATTAATATTCACCGCCCGCGGCGGCAGCCAATCGGCTGCCGCAAAGGGCGGGCCCTCACAGGTTCACTTAAGGTCGGGGCAGCCCAGGGCTCTCCCCTTTCGTTCCCCCAGCAGCAGCGGTTTGGAGGTCTTGGGCCCCCCCAATATTTTTTATAAGTTGGTATGGGCCCCCGCCCCCCCAACATTTTTTATAAGTCGGCGCCCCTGCAGAATCGTAGAGTCGTTTTCTACAACCCCATTTGTTGGAGTGAGTTGCATTTGTCCTGCGGAAGGGGGTAAATTCTCTACAGATGAGTTTTTAAAATTTTTAGTGGGAAGGATGTTCCCCATGTGCGCAAGAGTTTTGCTATTCTGTGCAACAAAAAACCCGCCTGTGTGATGTAGTGGTCAGATCGTTGGACTAGGACGGGGGTCTGCAACGTGCGGCCCATGGGCCAGATATGGCCCACGAAGACCGTTTTACTGGCCCCCGAACCGAGTCGCCCGCTTGGTGAGTCCCCCACGCACTGTGCTAAACCGGCACAGCATGGTGTGGGGACTCGCCGAGCGGCTCCGGAAATCGCATCTGCGCATGTCCAGACGCCGAAAATCGCTTCTGTGCAGGCGCGATTTCCGGTGTCTGGGCATGCGCAGAAGCGATTTGCGGCATCATCAACATGCGCAGACACGATTTCCGGCACCATCAACATGAGCAGACGTGATTTCTGGCATTGCGCTGCGCTGGTCCGACCCACGGACGATCCAGTGGGAGTGATTCAGCCCATGGCCAGTAAACTTTGCCACCCCTGAACTAGGACATGGGTAGGGAAACTAAGGCCTGGGAGCCGGATGTGGCCCAATCGCCTTCTAAATCCGGCCCACAGACGGTTCAGGAATCAGCATGTTTTCACATGAGTAGAATGTGTCCTTTTATTTAAAATGCATCTCTGGGTTATTTGTGGGGCACAGGAATTCGTTCATCCCCCCAAAAAAATATAGTCCGGCCACCCACAAGGTCTGAGGGACAGTGGACTGGCCCCCTGCTGAAAAAGTTTGCTGACCCCTGGACCAGGACATTTGAGGCCAGGGTGCGAATCCCACCCCCCTCAGCCATGAAATTCACCGCCTTGGTCCAGCTGATGCCTCTCAGTCCAGTCTACCTCGCAGGGGTGTTGTGGGGATAAAATGAGGAGAGGGAGAACCACGTTAAACCACCTTGAGGTACTCGGAGAAAAAGTTGGGACAGAGATGCAATAAAACAATAATAACAGACAACACTGCTTCTTTCCCTCTCCACCAATTTAATCTGGATTTACCCATGGCTGGGGAAAATCCAATAAAGTTCTTTGGAACAACAGCATCCGCAACCCAAATCCTGTTGCCGACGTTTCCATTTGCAATATCTCAGCGCTTCTCTTAACAATGTCAAGTCCCCTGGAGCCTTCCGAAGTTGAATTTCAGAGTGGGGCATGTCTGTGCATGCAGACTAAAGGATTGTGCAGTGCGCAGCTGCTGCTGATAATGCATTTTGGAATCCTAGAACTGTTGAGTTGGGGGGGACCCCGAGGGTCATCTAGTCCAGCCCCCCTGTGACGCAGAAATTGGACCTAAATAATCCTTGGCAGTCGGACACAAAACCTCTTGTTTAAAAATCTCCAGTGAAGGAGAGTCTGCCGCTTTCCAAGGGTGTTTGACTGTTGAACGGCTGGCAGAAAGCCGTTCCTATAGCATAGTCAAAATCTCCTTTTTCATCATTTGAATCCATTAGTTCGGGTCTGTTTTCCATGTGACAGTCCTTCGGATATTTTGAGATAGAGGGACATGGGTGGCGCTGTGGTTTAAACCACTGAGCCTCTTGGGCTTGCTGATTAGAAGGTTGGCGGTTCGAATCCCAGCGGCGGGGTGAGCTCCCGTTGCTCTGTCCCAGCTCCTGCCAACCTAGCAGTTTGAAAGCACACCAGTGCAAGTAGATAAATAGGTACTGCTCCAGCGGGAAATGTAAACAGCGTTTCCATGCGCTCTGGTTTCTGTCACGGTGTCCCGTTGCACCAGAAGTGGTTTAGTCCTGCTGGCCACATGACCTGGAAAGCTGTTTGTGGACAAACGCCGGCTCCCTCGGCCTGAAAGCGAGATGAGCACCGCAACCCCATAGTCACTTTTGACTGGACTTCACTCTCAGGGGTCCTTTGGTTTTACCTTTTAAGATATCTGTAGATATTGATGTTCCTCTGGTAGCCAGATGTTGCAGGTTTGTGTGGCACATTCTAGTCTAGTGTAGGATTCCAGTACCATACCCTCCAACATTTCTCTGACCAAAATAGGGACATCCTAATGGAAAGCGGGGTATTCCAGGATCAAATCAGAAACCAGGACGGCTTCTGTAAATCTGGGACTGTCCCTGGAAAATAGGGACACTTGGCGGGTTTGGTACAATCTATTTGAGATTCCTGCATTGCCAGGGGTTGGTCTGGATGGCCTTTGGGGGTCCCTAAGAACTCTTCGAATCTGTGATTCTGTTGCTAGATGGGCCGCTGGCCTGATTCAACAGGCTTTGCTTAGGTGCCTATGATACTGCGGTTTACAGAGAACGTAAGACAATAAATTTATCAAAAAGAAAGATTAACAAGAATGACCTAAGACTTTTGAAAAGTTAAAATAACAATAAAAGCAGATTAAAACTCACATCAACTCTCTAAATATCTGGGTAGGTTTCTCGAATCATAAATGTTTTCAGCTGGCGGCATTTTTTAAAAAATGAACTTACTCCCAATCACTGGTTAAATTCCTTGAGATCAAGCTGGTGTTTTAAAGCAGAGAGACAGCCACATTCAAGCTATCATGAAAGGCAGAGGCGCAGAGGCCAATTCAAAAGTTGGCAACCCTATCTGGCATTGGCAAAAATGAAGCCCAGTGAAGATACAAATCTTGTTCTTCTTTTAATCTCTGAAATATTAACCAGATCTTTACATTGATATGCCACTGTTCCAGGAGCTCACGGCAGCATGCTTCATCTTAATTTAAACCAAGGGTCAGGAAACTCTTTTAGCAGGGGGCCGGTCCACCGTCCCTCAGACCATGTGGGGGCTGGACTATATTTTTTTGGGAGGGGGGACATGAAGAAATTCCTATGCCCGGGCCTTAGTTTGCCTACCCACGATAGAGACCAGGGGTCAGCAAATTTTTCAGCAGGGGGACGGTCTACTGTCCCTTGGACTTTGTTGGAGGCCGGACTATATTTTGGAAGGGAAAAAAAGAACAAATTCCTATGCCCCACAAATAACCCAGAGATGCATTTTAAATAAAAGGACACATTCTACTCATGTAAAAACACGCTGATTCCCGGACCGTCCGTGGGCGGTTTGAGAAGGTGATTTGGCCGGATCTGGCCCCGGGGCCTTAGTTTGCCTACCCATGGTAAACAGTGTTTCCATGCGCTCTGGTTTCCGTCATGGTATCCTGTTGCGCCAGAAGCGGTTTAGTCCTGCTGGCCACATGACCCGGAAAGCTGTCTGTGGACCAACGCCGACTCCCTCGGCCTGAAAGGGAGATGAGCGCTGCTACCCCATAGTCGCCTTTGACTGGACTTAACCGTCCAGGGGTCCTTTACCTTTACCGTTTATTTTAAGATATCTGTAGATATTGATGTTCCTCTGGCAGGCAGATGTTGCAGGTTTGTGTGGCACATTCTAGCGCAGGATTCCAGTACCATACCCTCCAACATTTCTCCGACGAAAATAGGGACATCCTAATGGAAAGCGGGGTATTCCAGGATCCAATCAGAAACCAGGACGGCTTCTGCAAATCTGGTACACAGAATTAACCTGCGCCTCCATGGACAGCTGTGAATCCAAAATGACTCCCAGGCTGCGCACCTGGTCCTTCAGGGACACAGTTGCCCCATTCAGGACCAGGGAGTCCCCCACGCCCGCCCGCCCCCTGTCCCCCCAAAACAGTACTTCTGTCTTATCAGGATTCAACCTCAATCCATCCATTGTACTTCTGCAAGCTTCAGAGTTTCTTTTCCCCTAGCAGGCTGATGCCGCTGCTGACACCCCCCCCCCCATTGTGGGTTGGTGACATCATTTTGTCCACAGAAAGATGAGTACGTGGAGAATTGCGCTCGCTGCTCATATATATATGAGTTTCAGTGCCCAGACCAACCCCGCTCTTGGCTTCTAAATCAATAGCGGACGGGTTATTGCAGGGTAATTGAATATAGCGGGCATGGAAAAGGCTTCAGCCATCTGTATTCGCAGAGGGATGGAAGACCAGGGCTGGTTTCAAGCCTGCCTCCAGGAAGCTCTTTTCCCGTTCCTGCCTTTGGGCCTTTAAAAGAAAAAGGGAAAAAGTATTTTTTATTAAATCTTACCCATATAACCCAAATAACAGAAGAGAGCGAGAGAAGAACGCATTAAAAGCTAAACCGAATTGAGCCTGGCATGGGATGGCCATGCTTTTAAAGCATATCATTTTTTCTGCCAAGAATCCTGGGAATTCTAGTTTTGTTAAGGGTGGGAACCATAGCACTGTGGGGGGGGGGTTAACTGCAGTTTGGGGAAAACAATTTTAAAAAAATATATTCATTGGTTTTTCAAAGATTTTGTTGATCAAACACATCAAACACATCAAACACATCGCAGAATGGTAGAATTCTATGAGTTGTCAGGAAATCTTGGATGGCAGGGGGTTGGTCTAGATGATTTTGGCGGGTCCCACCTGACTCTACATTTCTAAGACAACTCTGGGCATGTGCCAAGTGCCTTTCCCTAATTGAGGAGTAACAGACTGAGGTTGAATCCTGACAAGACAGAAGTACTGTTTTGGGGGGACAGGGTGTGGCCAGGTGTGGGGGGCTCCCTGGTCCTGAATGGGGTAACTGTGCCCCTGAAGGACCAGGTGCACAGCCTGGGGGTCATTTTGGACTCACAGCTGTCCATGGAGGCACAGGTCCATTCTGTGTCCAGGGCGGCTGTCTACCAGCTCCATCTTGTATGCAGGATGAGACCCTCCCTGCCCTCCCATGTCTCGCCAGAGTGGTGCATGCTCTGGTTATCTCCCGCTTTGACTACTCCAATGCGCTCTACATGGGGCTACCTTTGAGGGTGACCTGAAAACAACAACTAATCCAGAATGCGGCAGCTAGATTGGGGACTGGGAGCGGCTGCCGAGACCACATAACACCAATTTTGAAAGACCTACATTGGCTCCCAATTCGTTTCCGAGCACAATTCAAAGTGTTGGTGCTGACCTTGAAAACCCTAAACGGCCTCAAAGGCCCAGAATACCTGAAGGAGCATCTCCACCTCCATCGTTCTGCCCAGACACTGAGGTCCAGCTCCAAGGACCTTCTGGCGGTTCCCTCCCTGCGAGAAGCCAAGTTACAGGGAACCAGGCAGAGGGCCTTCTTGGTGGTGGTGCCCACCCTGTGGAACGCCCTCCCACCAGATGTCAAAGAGAAAAATAACTACCAACCGTTTAGAAGACATCTGAGGGCAGCCCTGTTTAGGGAGGCTTTTAATGTTTGATGTATTACTGTATTTTAATATTTGGTTGGAAGCCGCCCAGGGTGGCTGGGGAAGCACAGCCAGATGGGTGGGGTATAAATAATAAATTATTTATTATTATTATTATTATTATTATTATTATTATTATTATTATTATTATTCAGCCAGTTCTGGGCACATGGCTTTTGAGGAACGGTCTCCCAGGGGGACTTAAACCACCCCACTCTCAGATTTAAAACAAGCGCTCTCTCCTTTTCTTTCCTCAGATCGGACCTGGGACTTGCAGCTCACTCCTATTGCGCGTCCCTCCAACCTCCCGGCCTCTCGCCAGGCAGCGAATCAGCAGCAGGAGCAAAGTCCTGCCTTCGTGGACTGGATCGGGGGCTGAACTGGGGCTGCCAGGGGGGGCACGCAAAGAGGCTGGGAGGTGAGTTCGGGTCCCGTTTTCGAAATGCGACGCATCGGTTCGCCTGGGTGGTCTGCGATTCTGCCGCTGTGCCACACAGAAGGGCAATTTTGGTACCGAGTGCGAAGCCTGCCCCGAACACAGTGCCCCAGGAGTTCCATCACCCCATGGCATTGTGGGTAGAAAGCACGGGGGCCGCTTTGACCATTCTGTCAGCCATCTTGTGCTACGTGGCATGTTTCTTTTCCCACAATGCCTTGGGGCAAGTGCCAGCTGGGGCTGGTGGTAGCCCAAAATAATATGGAGGGCAATGTTCTGGTCGCCTCATCTCAAAAAGGATATTGTGGAGTTGGCAAAGGTTCAGAAAAGGGTGACCGAAACAAAAAGAGGGAGTGGAATGGCTCCCTTACGAAGAAACTTGTTTTTTTTTATCTTTTTAATGGTTTCATTGCATGGTTTTGTGGGATGTGAAACACAAGAGCAGTCAAGTACAACCTTCCTAGAGTGAACATGTTTACACATGGGGAGGAATGTTTGTCCAGCCAGCAGGTAAACTTCCTGTTTCCTTCTGGGCTGGGACAGACTTCCTCTGCATGGGACTAGAGGTGGGCGTGGCCTCACCTGTGCAGGTAACAACAAAAGCACAGGGCAGGGCAGCCATCTCTCTCTCTCTTAGACTATATGCATCGAAGGAGCAACATCTGCTTAGCCAAAGATCCTCTCTTGGCAAGAGAGGACAGAGGGATTGGCTCCTTATGAGATAGTTTCCAGGTGTATGTTACTTTTCTAAGCTAAGTCTGCCTTCTGAGATCTAGATTCAGAGCAACGAAAACCTAAAACCTGTGGGAATGTTCAGGAATGCAGGAGAGGATATATTGTTTGATTATAGCCCTTCCAACTTGTGTTAACAAGTTCACAATTTAGCAGAGTACCATCCCCCCTTTTAAACTCACAGCGGATACATTTGCTCAGGCTCACTAAAGCCTCTATAATAACTGTTCTGGTATTTCCCCCTTATTCCCTCATAGAAGATAAGACACGACCAGTCTTCTATAAAAGTATAAAGAGAGTTTACTCACTCACATTCTGTTCACAATCGGATCCCAGAAGGCAGACTTAGCTTAGAAAAGTAACATACACCTGGAAACTATCTCCTAAGGAGACAGTCCCTTTGTCTTCTCTGGGCTGGAGGCAAAGAGAGCATCTTTGGCTAAGCAGATGTTGCTTCTTCGATGCATATAGTCAAAAAGAGAGGCCACGCCGATGTCTAGTCACATGCAGAGGACAAACTGGCTGGACAAACATTCCTCCCCATGTGTAAACATGTTCCCTCTAGGAAGGTTGTACTTGACTGCTCTTGTGTTTCACATCCCACACTCTCCTCTTCGGTTTCCAGCAACTCATATTCAGAAGCATAGCTGCCTCCTCTATGAACATGTCTAATTTTCTTCTAAAGCTATCCAGGTCAGTGGCCGTCACTGCCTCATGTGGCAGTGAGTTCCATAGTTCGTCCTCCGTGAAGAATTCCGTTGTGCTACCTGTCCTGAATATTTCAGCATTCAGCTTCATTGCACCTCCTCTAGAGGAGAGAGGAAGAGCCCAGATTCTTATAGGGGAAGATTTTCACATTGTCTCCCAAAAATTGCTTTCTGTGACTTTTGCCCGCATTGTTCTGCCCGGACACTGTGGACCAGCACCGAGGGCCTTCTGGCGGTTCCCTCGCTACGAGAAGCCAAGTTACAGGGAACCAAGCAGAGGGCCTTCTCAGTGGTGACACCCTCCCTGTGGAACACCCTCCCACCAGGTGTCAAAGAGAAAAATAACTACCAAAGTTTTAGAAGACAACTGAAGGCAGCCCGGTTTAGGGAAGCTTTTAATGTTTAATAGGTCATTGTATTTTAGTGTTCTGTTGGAAGCCGCCCAGAGTGGCTGGGGAAACCCAGCCAGATGGGTGGGGTATAAATAATAAATTATTATTATTATTATTATTATTATTATTATTATTATTATTATTATTATTATTATTTCAGAGCATTGCGGGATCTAAAGGCCTTTTCCTATTTTCTCTCCCTCCCCAGGTTGAATATCCGGACTGCACATCACTCCTCCGCTCTCTCTCCCATCACAATGGTGCTGCCATCACAATTTGAGGGGTGGAGCCAGCAGCCCCTGCCCCGGACCCTCCTTCACGCCTCCCGTGGGGTGGGAGAGTTGGGCTCTGCGCCTGCCGAGGTCTCACCCATGTGCTGTTTCTACTGGATTCTCACTCGTGGACCCCCTGCTTTTCTTTTCTACGAAGCTCGCTCCCGTTTTTCTAAACCGTGTTCCGCAATTTTCTAATAAACAAAGTTGGAAACCAGCGATGGACGGGGTGGCACCGGGAAGCTCCCTAAAAAGGGGTGTCTGTCTGTGTCTGTGTGGCTTCTTTCCATAGCTGTCAACTGTCCCTTATTTGGCGGGAAACCCCCTTATCCCAGCGCCGTGTCCCACTGCTGTCCCTTATTGATGATGTCCCTTAAATTTCCCGGGTTTCAATGGACGCAGCTCCTCTCCCTCACTCTCTGCCGGTCAGGGAGGAGGGAGGCCCCAACTGTGTTGCTTGGCTGCGTTGCTCACCCAATAAGGAGTCTAAGAGCGACTGGGGGGTGGAGCTTGCATGCCTTGTGCCAATCAAATCGGCTACGTTGCCTGGGGACTCGCCTTTGCTCAGCGCTTCCCAGCGGAGAGGGGACGGTGGTTTCCCTGGCTGCGTCCCCTTTGCCGGGTTGCTGCGCTGTGGGAACCACCGCTTGAGGCTTCATTTGGCTGCTGGCTGGGCTTTCTGCCTTTGGCTCGGAGGGGCTCAGAAGTTGAACATACCTGTGCCCCTTGGAAAATCCCTTATTTTGGCTGCTGATCCCTTATTTTCGAGGCTGCTGGTCCCTTATTTTCAAATCTGTAAGTTGACAGCTATGCTTCTTTCCAGAACGAGTAAAGGATAACATGAACCAAGCCGTTTCTTAATAATGACCCCCCAAACTCCGTCGGCTCAAGCCTGGCAATAAAAGGAGAACCAAATCAGCAAAAAGTTTGCACTGTCCACAAAAATGACATCCTCTCTCTCTTCCTCCTAAGTTTCCCAAACACTGCAGCCCTGTGCATGTGACCAAAATGGGGGCGGGTTCATTGCAGTAGGCCACACCCCCGTTTGGCCATGTGACAAAGCCCGCTGTATATGTCTGTACAGTGGTACCTTGGTTCTCAAACTTAATCCGTTCTGCAAGTCCGTTCCAAAACCAAGGCGTGCTTTCCCCTAGAAAGTAACGCAAAACAGATTAATCCGTACCAGACTTTTAAAAACAACCCCCAAAACAGCAATTTAACATGAATTTTATTATCTAACGAGACCGTCGATCCATAAAACGAAAGCAATAATCAATGTACTGTACTATAAAATAAATAAGGTAGTATTGTAGATGATAAAAATTAAAAATGTGCTGATGATAGTCGTTGTTTTGATGGGGGGCTTTTTTATCCATTTCCACAGTCGCAGATTCAATCCATCAGTAGCTGAAACGGGTTCCGCACAGTCACAAAAATGAATGAACAGAAAAAGCGTCTAAAACAAAAATGCAAAATAGATAGCAAAAACAAAAGCGCCAATAATAATAATAATAATAATAATAATAATAATAATAATAATAATAATTTATTTATACCCCACCCATCTGGCTGGGTCTCCCCAGCCACTCTGGGCGGCTTCCAACCGAATATTAAAAACAATACAGCATCAGACATTAAAAACCTCCCTAAACAGGGCCGCCTTCTGTTGTCTTTTAAAAGTAAAATAGTTGTTTATTGCCTTGACATCTGATGGGAAGGCGTTCCACAGGGCAGGCGTCACCACCGAGAAGGCCCTCTGCCTGGTTCCCTGTAACCTCACTTCTTGCAGTGAGGGAACCGCCAGAAGGCCCTCGGAGCTGGACCTCAGTGTCCGGGCAGAACGATGGAGGTGGAAACGCTCCTTCAGGTATACTGGACCTTTGAGGCCGTTTAGGGCTTTAGAGATCAGCGCCAACACTTTGAATTGTACTTGGAAATGTACTGGAAGCCAATGTAGGTCTTTCAGGACTGGTGTTATGTGGTCTCAGCAGCCACTCCCAGTCACCAGTCTAGCTGCCGCATTCTGGATTAACTGCAGTTTCCGAGTCACCTTCAAAGGTAGCCCCACATAGAGCGCATTGCAGTAGTCCATGTGAGAGATAACTAGAGATAACTAGATAACTTCTGTTCTGGAAGTCCATTTGAAAGTTCAAAAGCCAAGGCATGGCTTCTGATTGGTGCAGGTGCCCCGGAAACAATAGCCATCAGCTGCATCAGATGTTCGGTTTCTGGAAAAGTTCGGAAAACCAGAACACTTACTTCTGGTTTTCCGGCGTTTGGGAACCAAGGTGTTTGAGAACCAAGGTATCACTGTCAACCTCATAAAGTGTCTCTTAACCCTTTAGTCACTCCCCTACAATGCTTTTCTCCACATTCCTCAGGTGACTTTAACAGAAGAATGGAAAAATTCATGGAGGAGAGCTACTAGCCACAATAGCTATGTTTTGCCTAGAAGGCAGCAGTGCTTCTCAGCTCTACAGAATCACAGATTTGTAGATTTGGAAAGGGGCCACGAGAATCATCTTTTCCCCAAAGTGAGACTCAAACCCAGGACCCTGAGATCGAGAGTCTCATGCTCTACCAACCGAATGCCAGTTGCTGGAAGCTGCAGGCGTGGAGTCTTGCGTTTGAATTCTGCTTGCTGGTTTCCCACAGGCCTCTGGTTGGCTGCTCTGCAAAGAGGATGCTGGATGAGATGGGCCCTTGGAATGAGCCCATCCTCTCCAACATTCCTCGGGTGAAAATAAGAGACACCCTATTTGCGGCCTCTCAGACATATCTCAGACAAAACATAGGGATGCCCCTCTGAAAGGGCAAGAGAGACAGTCTGGGGCCAAAGAAATAGCACAGAAACCGGGACGGCTTCTGTAATTCCGGGGACTGTCCCTGGGAAATCGGGACACTTGGGAGGGTCTGTGATCGTGAAGGACTCTTCTGATGACAACAGTATAGCGTTCCCAAAACAAGGAAGGATTGGCAGACCAACACGGCTACCTATCTGTAACAAGGAAGGATTGTTGTTGTTTAGTCGTTTAGTGGTGTCCGCCTCTTTATGACCCCCTGGACCAGAGCACGCCAGGCACTCCTGTCTTCCACTGCCTCCCGCAGTTTGGTCAAACTCGTGCTGGTAGCTTCGAGAACACTGTCCCACCATCTCGTCCTCTGTCGTCCCCTTCTCCTTGTGCCCTCCATCTTTCCCAACATCAGGGTCTTTTCCAGGGAGTCTTCTCTTCTCATGAGGTGGCCAAAGTCTTGGAGCCTCAGCTTCAGGATCTGTCCTTCCAGTGAGCACTCAGGGCTGATTTCCTTCAGAATGGAGAGGTTGGATCTTCTTGCAGTCCATGGGACTCTCAAGAGTCTCCTCCAGCACCAGAATTCAAAAGCATCCATTCTTTGGCGATCAGCCTTCTTGATGGTCCAGCTCTCACTTCCATACATCACTACTGGGAAAACCAGAGCTTGAACTATATGGACCTTTGTTGGCAAGGTGATGTCTCTGCTTTTTAAGATGCTGTCTAGGTTTGTCATTGCTTTTCTCCCAAGAAGCAGGCGTCTTTTGATTTCGTGACTGCTATCACCATCTGCAGTGATCATGGAGCCCAAGAAAGTAAAATCTCTCACTGCCTCCATTTCTTCCCCTTCTATTTGCCAGGAGGTGATGGGCCCAGTGGCCCTGATCTTCGTTTTTTTGATGTTGAGCTTCAGACCATATTTTGCGCTCTTCTCTTTCACACTCATTAAAAGGTTCTTTATTTCCTCCTCACTTTCTGCCATCAAGGTTGTGTCATCTGCATATCTGAGGTTGTTGATATTTCTTCCGGCGATCTTAATTCCGGCTTGGGATTCATCCAGCCCAGCCTTTCGCATAATGAATTCTGCATATAAGTTAAATAAGCAGGGAGACAATATACAGCCTTGCCGTACACCTTTCCCAATTTTGAACCAATCAGTTGTTCCATATCCAGTTCTAACTGTAGCTTCTTGTCCCACATAGAGATTTCTCAGGAGACAGATGAGGTGATCAGGCACTCCCATTTCTTTAAGAACTTGCCATAGTTTGCTGTGGTCGACACAGTCAAAGGCTTTTGCATAGTCAATGAAGCAGAAGTAGATGTCTTTCTGGAACTCTCTAGCTTTCTCCATAATCCAGTGCATGTTTGCAATAAATAAATGAGGTTGCTGTAAATACAGGATCCAGCTTCTCTTCCTCTCCCCGCCGCCGAGACTTCGCTTTCTTTCCTTCTGCACAGAATTTTGAACCCGGGGCTGAGTTTTCCTGGCACGGACCGCACGCCAAGTTGTCCACAGGCCCTCTTAGGCTCTAACTACCCTGTGATGCTTTGAAAGATAATTCCTGCTTTGGGCACTGAACTTGCATCCTCCCCCTGCGCTCATTCCGCTTCTGACTTTGTGATTCTAAGGCAACGGAGCAGCTATGGGGGCCAGAGCCCCACAGAAAGCTTTGCCGTGACAGGTGGAGAGCCCCAGGGGGTCTGTGGGGAGCGGGAGAGGGGGGTCCCCAGAGGTGGCAGCCCTCCTTCGACTTGGCTGGCTTTGAAACGCAAGCAGTCTGGATGAATTAGCTGGGCTGACAGGCGTGATGGTTCCAGCGTGGTGGAAAAGGCAAGGAAAAGTCTCTGGGTTTTCCGCTGCCCCCATTTCCCCCTCTGCCCCCTCCCCGGTGTCAGGAGTTAATGTGGCCCATCATTTATTTGGTTTCCTAGCCAGTCCCCAAAGGCAACGCGGCAACGGAGCGGTTGCATCAGAGCCAGCCTCTATAAAGCAAGCTTTAAACAAATAATAAATGTAATGGAGAGCTCTGACAAATAGTAAAAAAATCCCTTCTGTCTTGCCAGGTTTCAGCTCGGTTTCAGTGCCCAGGCTGGGAGAAACACACGATGGTTCGGAATGCGGGTTTCGTGGGTTGGATTATAAAAAATGTGCACAGGACCTTATGAGCTCAGTCAGTAGAACATGAGACTCTTAATCACAAGGTTGTGGGTTCGAGTCCCACGCTGGGCAAAAATATTCTTTTTTTCAAAAAAATAATCCATTAATTTTCCAAATTTATAACAAACATAACAATAAACAATTTATTTTTTTACAATATCAAAAAACAAACAAACAAAAATTATCCTAACTGTTATAATCCTACTTTTGTTATCATTGTTAGGTGATTTCTTGAAATCCCCCTTTCTGAGTTTCCATATATCTCATTGTAGCAGTTTTCCAACACTATTTTCATATAAGATTTACTTGTTCAATTAACATCTTTCTTTCTTTTCATTTTGACTTCTATCCATAGTATTATACAATTTCACATATTTAAATCCTAGGCCAATCTGTTACTCACGAGTAATTCTATTTAAGTTTTCTTAACTTATTTAACTAAATAATCTTTAAATTTCTTCCATTCCTCTTGATACTCCTCCTCCCTCTGGTTGCAGACTCTTCCGGTCAGGTCGGCTAGCTCCAAAAAGTCCATCATCTTCATCTGCCATTCCTCCACTGTTGGTACTTCTTGTAATTTCCAGTTTTTGGCCAGCAAAATTCTAGCTGCAGTTGTGGCATACAAAAACAATCTAACATCTTTCTTGGGCAATTCCAAACCTGTTATTCCAAGTAGAAAGGCTTCTGGTTTCTTAATAAATGTATATTTCAACATTGTTTTCAATTCATTATAAATCTTTCCCCAGAAGTCTTTCACCTTGGGACACGTCCTCCACATATGGTAAGAGGTATCTTCTTTTTCTTTACATTTCCAACATAAATTATCACTTTTGTGGTAGACCTTTGCTAGTTTTCCAGGGGTTAAGTACCATCTATACATCATTTTCATAACATTTTCCTTTAACACTGTACATGCCGTAAACTTAACCCCTTTCTTCCACAACCTTTCCCAATCTTCAAACATTATGTTGTGTCCAACATCTCTTGCCCAATCTATCATCGGGCAAAAATATTCTTGCATTTCAGGGGGTTGGGCTAGATGACCCATGGGGTCCTTCCAACTCTATGATTCAGTATGATGATGATGATAATATTTTTTTATTTATACCCTGCCCATCTGGCTGGTCCACACTGGGTGGCTTCCAGCAGAATATTAAAATACAATCATCCATCAGACATTAAAAACTTCCCTAAACATGGCTGCCTTCAGATGTCTTATAAAAGTCAGGTAGTTGTTTATTTCCTTGACATTTGATTCGAGGGTGTTCCACAGGGCGGGCGCCACCACTGAGAAGGCCCTCTGCCTGGCTCCCTGGTTCTGTGGTTGCACTGAGCAGAAGACAGTAAAGGAATAAAATGAATCAAAATTCAAGTAGCAGGTGGCATGATGGAACTTTACAAAATGATGCAAGTTGCAGAGAAAATGGGTTTGGAAAAAAGTTTCTCTCATGATGCTAGACATCTGAGGAAGCCCAGAGTTAGCAGATTCAGGGCAGATCAAAGAAAAGAGTTCTTCACGCAGTGCATAGGCAGACTTTGGAACTCCCTGCCACAGGAAGCAGTGATGACCACCAAGAAGGATGGCTTTAAAAGAGGATTGGACGAATTCATGGAGGAGGAGGAGAGGGCTACTGATGGCTACTGGTTAGCAGTGTTTCTTCTAGAAACCACAGTTGGGTCCTTGTGCTTTGATCCCATTTGTTGTTGTTGTTTAGTCGTTTAGTCGTGTCCGACTCTTTGTGACCCCCTGGACCAGAGCACGCCAGGCACTCCTGTCTTCCACTGCCTCCCGCAGTTTGGTCAATTTCATGCTGGTAGCTTCGAGAACAGTGTCCAGCCATCTCGCCCTCTGTCGTCCCCTTCTCCTTGTGCCCTCCATCTTTCCCGACATCAGGGTCTTTTCCAGGGAGGCTTCTCTTCTCCTGAGGTGGCCAAAGTATTGGAGCCTCAGCTTCAGGATCTGTCCTTCCAGTGAGCACTCAGGGCTGATTTCCTTCAGAATGGAGAGGTTTGATCTTCTTGCAGTCCATGGGACTCTCAAGAGTCTCCTCCAGCACCAGAATTCAAATGCATCCGTTCTTCGGCGATCAGCCTTCTTTATGGTCCAGCTCTCACTTCCATACATCACTACTGGGAAAACCAGAGCTTTAACTACATGGACCTTTGTTGGCAAGGTGATGTCTCTGCTTTTTAAGATGCTGCCTAGGTTTGTCATTGCTTTTCTCCCAAGAAGCAGGCGTCTCTTAATTTCGTGGCTGCTGTCACCATCTGCAGTGATCCTGGAGCCCAAGAAAGTAAAATCTCTCACTGCCTCCATTTTTCCCCCTTCTATTTGCCAGGAGGTGATGGGACCAGTGGCCAGGATCCTCGTTTTCTTTATGTTGAACTTCCCATTACGGGTATCTGATTGGCCACAGTGAGAAGAGGATGCTGGGCTGAATGGGCCTGATCCTGCAGAGTTATTCTCCTTATGATATTAAGCATTTAATCCTGCATCTTCATCCCTGCTCCTGCAGAGATATACGCAGCAGAACCCAAATCAATACGACTGGAGACTGAAGCAACTGAGAGCCCCTGGAGCCTTAAACAGCCGCAGATTTATTGTGGCAGAGATGTTTGGTGACTAAAACCTGCCTCTTTTGATGAAGTGCGACTGAGAAAAATGGCCTCGCTTCTGTCGCACGTAGCTGGAAAGGGGCCAGAAGACCTTTCATAGAATCATAGAGTTGGAAGAGACCACAAGGGCCACCGAGTCCAACCCCCTGCCAAGCAGGAAACACCATCAGAGCACTCCTGACATATGGTTGTCAAGCCTCTGCTTAAAGACCTCCAAAGAAGGAGACTCCACCACACTCCTTGGCAGCCAATTCCACTGTCGAACAGCTCTTACTGTCAGGAAGTTCTTCCTAATGTTTAGGTGGAATCTTCTTTCTTGTAGTTTGGATCCATTGCTCCGTGTCCGCTTCTCTGGAGCAGCAGAAAACAACCTTTCTCCCTCCTCTATGTGACATCCTTTTATATATTTGAACATGGCTATCATATCACCCCTTAACCTCCTCTTCTCCAGGCTAAACATGCCCAGCTCCCTTAGCCGTTCCTCATAAGGCATCGTTTCCAGGCCTTTGACCATTTTGGTTGCCCTCCTCTGGACACCTTTGCTTGCCTTTACCGCAATGGCATCGTCACAGTGTTGCTACCCTCTCTGGGTGACGCTGAAAAGAATCAGGATTGCATCCACCGTAGCGCTGTAAAAATGCATCCCATCAGCGCAAATATTTCTGCTTGTGCAATGGGGGTCGCCCCCCTTTCCTCACCTTTCAAACCCCAACCCCAAATGTGTTCTGGGGTTCCTCTGGATAGGGAAAAATCCCTGATGTGCAAGAAGAAATGCTTGCATTGGTCGGATCCTGCCCCAGGATTGGAATCCTAACCTTAAGACACCTGGCAGCAACTTCCATTCAACTCCACAGGGCAAACTCGTGAGTAAGGGCTCAGCCACACTGTTGCTTGCCTTGCTGCAAATTCACGGAGGCTGGATTCCACAGTCGGGGAAAGCAGTGCTTCTGAATCCCAGTTGCTGGAAACCATAGAAAGGGCTCTTGTGGTCGAATCCTGCTTGCTGGGTTGGCAAGCTGGTTGGCCACTGGAAGAAGGGGGTGCTGCATTGCAGGTGGGTTGGGCTAAATGACCTTTCAGCTCCAAAATTTCTGGGGAAGGCTGGCTGGCTACAAATGGACAGATTCCTTCTTCAAACCAAACTCCAGTTTCTAGAAAGTGTTAATGGAGAAATCTGAGGGCTCCCTTGGACAAATAACAAGGACACCAGCCAGGAATACAAGTAGGCTTGGTCTTGATTGAAGACTGTCACAACAGGACTCCCACCTGCCACAAGGTGGAACAAGATGGAAGCCCCGAACAAAAGAAAACTCAAACTTTTATTAGCTGCTAATCCCCATGTTTTAGGGACGCGGGTGGAGCTGTGGGTTAAACCACAGAGCCTAGGACTTGCTGATCAGAAGGTAGGTGGTTTGAATCCCCGCGACGGGGTGAGCTCCCATTGCTCGGTCCCTGCTCCTGCCAACCTAGCAGTTTGAAAGCACGTCAAAGTGCAAGTAGATAAATAGGTACCACTCTGGAGGGAAGGTAAACGGTGTTTCCGTGCGCTGCTCTGGTTCTCCAGAAGTGGCTTGGTCATGCTGGCCACATGACCCAGAAGCTGTATGCTGGCTCCCTTGGCCATTAAAGCATTAGGTCACGACTGGACCTAATGGTCAGTGGTCCCTTTACCTTTACTAATCCCCATGTTACCCCCCCCCCCAACTACATCACTCATACATCACGGTTACATCATGAAAGGGGAGGTCTGGTGGCAGTAATCTGAGCATCCCGGACCCTGCCCCATGGTTCTCCTGGCCCTCCACCAAACACCCATCAAGTGTAACAAAAGAGATCTTTACATTTCCCTGTTTCCCAGCCAAGTTCATCACACCCTTTTGTCTTCACCTGGGTTTGTTCTTTCTGGAATGGCTACCTGTCCGGCACTCAGGTATCAGGATGCCAGGGATTATCACTCGGGCAGAGGGGCTGCTGAGTAACTGAGCTCACATGTCTAGATGAATTTCTGAAGTTTTCCCAGTGAGCCAGTACACAGATGCATTTATCAGTGAATTCTTACATTTGGTATGGTGCAGCAGAGGCCCTTTGAATAGACAGAGGAGGAAACTGTGATGAAGTGTTTTGTGGGGACAAGTCCCAAAAGTGATTGTGCTGATTTTGGTAGTGGGCTGCATGTGGATGATATCTGCTGGAGGGGCAACCCCCCCCCCAACCTATACATAAATTCCTGCAACGAAAGAAAGAGGACAAACCCTGCCTCGATAGTCTCTCCAAAGTGCCTGGTCTGGTCTAGTTTCTCTTATCTCCTCCGCTACCCTCGGATCTTGCCATCTTCAGACTGAGCCCTCACTTTCCCCGACACCTGTCATTTAAATTCAGGTCACTGAGTGGCTTGTGGTGGCGATCTGCATCTGGCCGGCAATGTCCTGGCTGCCCTGCAAGCTTTTGACCTACTTTCAGGGGAGAAAAAGACCCCGGAGGCAGAGAATTCCCTCTACCCAAATGCATTTGTATAGAATCACAGAAGTGTAGAGTCAGAAGGGACCCCGAGGGTCATCTAGTCCAATCCCATGCAATGCAGGAATTACAGCTGAAAAACCATTGTATTTGGCAGCTGGAATATAAATCCGAAGGACCAAGGAAGACAATAAACTATGCTGGGCTTGCCAGCTCAGGCTGAAATTGGGAGTCCAGCGGCTTTGCTGAACCTGAGACCTTAGAGGCAGTGGCGTAGCGTGGGGGTGCAGGGGGGCCGGCCGCACCGGGCGCAACATCTGGGGGGGCGCGCTCGCTGCCTCCGGAGTCGCCGAAGAGCCTCGGGCGCAGGCTGTAGCAGAGCCCCATGTCTCGCGGAACCGACGAGCTGTGCGCGCGTCCGGGCTGAAGGCGTCCGACAGGCAGCGGCTCTCAGCGCTCGCCACAGTCCCCGCGCGTCAGGGCCGCGGAGGGCGCGCCAGGCAGCCCCTCCTCACAGCCCCGCCGCCGCCGCCGCTGCTGCAGCTGCTGGGCCATGTTGCATTTTCCTCGCCTCTCTGCCCTCCTCCTCCTCCGGGCAAGCTGCGTCGTTTGGGCGGCAGTGCCAGTGGCAACTCGCCTCAGATCACCTGACACGGACCCGCCGCCGTGGCTACCTTACCAAAAATACCCCAGCCCAGGCAGCAGCAAGAAGAAGCTGGCAGCGGCGGCAGGTTAGGGGTTAGGGGCGCAAATTACTTGCCTTGCCCCGGGTGCTGACAACCCATGCTACGCCGCTGCTTAGAGGAACTTAGATCTTCTGTTAACTCTTCCTCCCTCTGAGCACTTTTCTTTTTCAAGGGCTCTGAATGAAAGACTTCTTTCCAGATTCTGGCTCTGGGTGCAGTTTCTCAGTGTACAGGAGAAGCCCTTTGCACATGGTCAGAAGCATCCCTGAGTTCACACCCCAAAGCCTTCGCATTGCATAAAACATGCACAAACCATGCGAAGGTGGACTATTTCTTATGCTGGAGGTCTAAATCAAAATATTTGGATCGCTAACCTTTGCTGGGTTCACTGGGGCACGTTTGCAAACCGGAGATGCGATTCTGGGTGACGCCAACCTCTGGGTGGCCTTGAAGGCCCGTTGCTGCCTCTCAGCCCAATCTGCCTCACAGGGCTGTTTTGGGGGGTAAAAATGGGGAGGCGGTGGACCCTGTCTGCCCCTTTAAGCTATTTGCAGAAAAAGGTGAGCTATAAATTGGCACCGCCACATTTTCCAATGTCTGAGCCTCTGTTTCCTCTCAAGCTGAGAGCACAACCCCAGACAATTTGTGCGTATTTGGTTGGAGCCTTTGAGATGGAGAGGACCCGGCGGACAATTTATTCGCCACTTCGATTCCAGGTCCATTTCTCCTGCTGGACGAGGAATCATCAAACGCCTCCGCTTTGCAGTTTGCTACGACTCCTGTCTCCCTGCGGTTGCGCAGCCCAGCTCCCTCTCCACATCATGGATGCATCTTCTCGCTTTGCCCCCTCCCCCCCCCAAGGGACAGGTTCTCTGCAAATGGCCCTGCCATCCCAGATGAGCATCTGAGGAAAGAGTCCTTTCCGCAGAAATAGAGGGAAGGTCAGGTCATAAAGACCCCTATTCATCAAGCTGCCGAGAGAGCAGGAGGAATTATGCATTTGGAGTAGGAAAAGGGATTTTACTTTTCGGTGGGAGAGAGGGGGCAGGGGTTGCGTTGAAATGCGGCCAGCTTTGCTAATGCTAGAATCCTAGAATTGTAGGGTTGGAAAGGACCCGAGGGTCATCTAGTCCAGCCCCCTGCTGTTAAGTTGTGGGTGAACATATCAGACGACACAGCGATTCTTCGGACAGCTCTTGTTTATTCACAGGCCAGAACAGAACTGAACTGAAGGATTCAGCCAGCCTGCTTATATAGAGCTCCACTACAACGCAACAGTAACTGCTTTCTGTAACTATCCAATCACTGAACGTCACTTTCAATCCCTTATTTGCATATGTGGACCTGAGTGAAAACTATCTACAGTCTCCCCCTGCTGGCCCACGGTGAGAACTTCAGTACATAACACCTGCAATGCTGGAATCTCTGACAAGAGGTCATGCAAGCTCTCTTTAAATTTTTCCAGTAAAGGTGAGGCTGCTGCCTTCTGAGACAGCTTGCTTTGGAGAGGCCGGTGCTAAACGTGTTTGTTTGTGATTGGGAAGTTGGCAACAGATTTGTTCCATGGGTCAAAAGTCATACCTCATGTGATGTCCGCTTCATGTTACGTTCTTTCAGGTTACGTCCCGCGGCAACCCAGAAGTACTGGAAAGGGTTACTTCCGGGTTTCGCCGCTTGCACATGCGCAGAAGCACTAAATCGCACTTTGCGCATGCGCACAAGCACCAAATCGCACCATGCACCTGCACAGATACAGCTCTTCAGGTTCCGCTCTTTTCATTTTGCAAACGGGCCTCCGGAACACATCGCGTTCGCAACCAGAGGTACCACTGTATTTGAATTATATAGATATATCTATAGACAGATTAAATAGATAGATAGATATAGATATAGATATATAGATATTGTTGTTGTTGTTTGGTTGTGACCGACTCTTCACGACCCCATGGACCAGAGCATGCCAGGCACTCCTGCCTTCCACTGCATCCCGCCTGATGGGAGGGGGACCAATAATAATAATAATAATAATAATAATAATAATAATAATAATAATACCAAAGCTGCTTACAAACAATAGATAACCACAGGAGGGGAGAGTGGCTCTTGTGCTTGGGTCCTGCTTGCTGGTTTCCCATTTGTAGGGTTGCCGTATTCCAAAGCACAACCCCCCCCCCAATAAAAAATAACAACCCCCGGACATTTCATGTAAATTGCAAAAATCCACCCAGAGGGGAACGCTGCGCCCCCAAAAGAGAACATGTCCAGGAAATCCGAGACTTATGGCTACCCTACCATTGGGGCACCTGGTTGGCCGTTGTGAGAACAGGAGGGACCACTGCCCTAATCCAGCAGCCAGGTGCAAGCGGATCTAGGTGGCTCGAGCATAGCTGTCAAGCGTCCCTTATTTGGCGGGACAATCCCTTATCCCAGCTCCGTGTCCCGCTGCTGTTCCTTATTGATGATGTCCCTTAAATTTCCCGGGTTTCGAAGGAAGCAGCTCCTCTCCCTCCCTCCCTCCCTCCCTCCCTGCCAGCCAGGGAGGAGGGAGGCTCCAGCTGTGTTGCTTGGCTGCGTTGCTCACCCAATAAGGAGTCTAAGAATGACTGGGGGGTGGAGCTTGCATGTCTTGTGCCGATCAAATCGGCCGCGTTGCCTGGGGACTCGTCTTTGCTCAGCGCTTCCCAGCGGAGAGGGGACGGTGGTTTTCCTTGCCGCATCCCCTTTGCCGGGTTGCTGCGCTGTGGGAACCACCGCTTGAGGCTTCGTTTGGCTGCTGGCTGGGCTTTCTGCCTTTAGCTCGGAGGGGCTCAGAAGTTGAACATATCTCCGGCCAGAAAATCCCTTATTTTGGCTGCTGATCCCTTATTCTCGAGGCTGCTGGTCCCTTATTTTCAAATCTGTAAGTTGACAGCTACGGGCTCAAGTGAGTGAGCCATGCCGATGGGTGGGAACCCAAACCGAGCATGCTGGGAGCTTTGTCGCTGAGGACAGGGCCACAGAACAATCCCTTTTAAACCCAGCTTCCAAATGTCTGGATGAGCTCTAATCGACTCGGGCAGAATTTGAAGTGGGTAGAAATGTTGCTCGTGAGTGTATTCCAAGAATCGTAGAGTTGGAAAGGGACCTCCAAAGGTCATCCATTCCAACCCCCTTTCACAGAGGGCTGTCATCGCCCTTCTCCATTTCCTTCTTCTCCCTGTGGTACAGGCCCTATATACTCAGCATCCCCCCCCCCAATAAACAATGGGTCGCGAACCTACCTTGGTGCAGAGGCGGGCACCTGACCCCTCCTTTGTTCCTTTGAAAAGGAAAAATGATTGATCACCGCCCACCTTCTTTTTTTAAAAAAGCCCCTAGCAATCAAGCGTAATTGGGGGTTTGTGTGTGTGTGTGTGTGTGTGTGTTTTGCAGCAAATAATTATGAGTCTGCATTAACAGCCGCTCGGCTGCTTATTATTCAGCTGTCAATATGATTTACTGTCTGTGACAGGGGAAAAAAAGAGGTGAGCATCGATAGACTCCCGGACGGGCAGATTTACTGGCGCAGTTTATTTTTCCAGACCTGCAGGATTATTTACAACTGTTTTCTCTGTGTTGGAAGTTTGGCGTATATCCTGAAGGACGCGGTGAGCGAGAGAGAGATGCTTTCTTGTGGAAGGGGAAAGAGGTGGGCAATGTGGGGGCGGCGAGATCCCTATTTTCACGGGAGAAATGTTGGAGGGCATGGAGTTGTTATGCGAGCCCCGAGCCAAGGAGATAAGTCACTGTACAACCTTTAGAAGACACAGGGAAGCTTTTACTACGATTTTATATATATGTTGGAAGCTGCCCAGAGTGGCTGGGGCCACCTAGTCAGATGGACAGGGTGTTGTACTACTAATACTACTAATACTGCTATTATATAATAATATAATTATTATATTATTAGCAGATACATCACCTTTGCAATCACGCTTGCAATGACAAACCTAGACAGCATCTTAAAAAGCAGAGACATCACCTTGACAACAAAGGTCCGTGTAGTTAAAGCTCTGGTTTTCCCAGTAGTGATGTATGGAAGTGAGAGCTGGACCATAGAGAAGGCTGATGGCCGAAGAATGGATGCTTTTGAATTCTGGTGCTGGAGGAGACTCTTGAGAGTCCCATGGACTGCAAGAAGATCAAACCTCTCCATTCTGAAGGAAATCAGCCCTGAGTGCTCACTGGAAGGACAGATCCTGAAGCTGAGGCTCCAAGACTTTGGCCACCTCAGGAGAAGAGAAGACTCCCTGGAAAAGACCCTGATGTTGGGAAAGATGGAGGGCACAAGGAGAAGGGGACGACAGAGGACGAGATGGTGGGACAGTGTTCTTGAAGCCACCAGCATGAGTTTGACCAAACTGCGGGAGGCAGTGGAAGACAGGAGTGCCTGGTGTGCTCTGGTCCAGGGGGTCACGAAGAGTCGGACACCACTAAACAACAACATTATTATTATTAAATAGGATGCCCCTGTTTTCATCGGATAAGGGTTGTGTGTGGGGTAGCCCTAGATAGCCACCTGCATGAACTTGTCCAATCCTCTTTTAAATCCATCCAGGTTGGTGGCCTTGAAACCAGAGGTGGGAAGATTATTTCTGTTGTGCTCAGATCCTGATTTCGGTTTTCCTGTTGGGTATCTGCCTGACACTGATGCTGGACTGGGTGAGCCATTGGCCTGATCCAACAGTCTCTTCATAAAGCAACCAGTCTGACCGTGTTGTAAACATAATCTGCCCTTTTTCGCTTATGGGGTATCCAAGAGCCCATAAAGAGTCCTTACGTAGGTTCCCTATTGGTAGGAGAAAAGAATCATAGAATCATAGAGTTGGAAGAGACCACAAGGGCCATCGAGTCCAACCCCCTGCCAAGCAGGAAACACCATCAGAGCACTCCTGACATATGGTTGTCAAGCCTCTGCTTAAAGACCTCCAAAGAAGGAGACTCCACCACACTCCTGGGCAGCAAATTCCACTGTCAAACAGCTCTTACTGTCAGGAAGTTCTTCCTAATGTTTAGGTGGAATCTTCTTTCTTGTAGTTTGGAACCATTGCTCCGTGTCCGCTTCTCTGGAGCAGCAGAAAACAACCTTTCTCCCTCCTCTTGTGACATCCTTTTATATATTTGAACATGGCTATCATATGACCCCTTAACCTCCTCTTCTCCAGGCTAAACATGCCCAGCTCCCTTAGCCGTTCCTCATAAGGCATCGTTTCCAGGCCTTTGACCATTTGGGTTGCCCTCCTCTGGACCCGTTCCAGTTTGTCAGTGTCCTTCTTGAACTGTGGTGCCCAGAACTGGACACAGTACTCCAGGTGAGGTCTGACCAGAGCAGAATACAGTGGCACTATTACTTCCCTTGATCTAGATGCTATACTCCTATTGGTGCAGCCCAGAATTGCATTGGCTTTTTTAGCTGCTGCGTCACACAGAGGCCAACCAGAGAATATTGAGAAGCCTGATCTTTATTGATCTGTTACAACAGGCTGCTCCCCTCACACGCAGGAGGACGGAGGAGGACCCAGAACCCAGGTGTGCCTGCCCTTATATAGACATTTCCCCTGCCCTGGAGCTCAAGACCACCCCTCCATACATCATACATACATCACAGAAAGGGCGGTCTACAGCAGAAATCTGAGTGCTTTGTTTACCTCCTGTCTGGCAGGTTACCTGTTAATGCTCACTTGATTGGATACCCTGGGGAGCCTGGCCAGTCTTTTGTAATGATAAATACTTAGTTCCTGGGCCAGGTCACAGGCTCACCCTATTCATATATAGACATACCCTTCAGACAGGATTTGTGAAGGAAAAGACAATGGGGAGGCTTTTCCATTTTCCTTTGACCTTGCAGAGAAAACATTTGGTCAGTTTGGGAATCAAAATTGGTTTCAGGTCGGTCTTCCTGTGCTGATCTATGTACGCGCTTGGTCGGTACATTTATGAGCATTTATTATATATCTAAGACTTTAAAATTCTTATCACAACTGCTTCGCCAGGTTTCTTCTTGTAGATTCTAACCTCACCACCAACAGTGTTGCAGGTTGGGAAGGGACCCCAGGGGGGTCATCCAGACTGACCCCTCAATCCCAACACTTTTCTTACCACCTTGACCGACGCATCGAGGTGTGAGCTGCTCACACAACACACGGCCTGCTCCCTCCTCTACCGACTGCGTTCCTGTCCTTCTGCCCCTCCAACTTGTGTGTGCTGACAGTTTTTTCCTTCTTATTAAAAAAGCAACCTTCTTTCTGAGAAGTTGGGATGCTCATAAACATTCTGTAATCTGAGCCCAAAGACCAGGGAGGCCTTGTTAATCCGTTGACTGAAGCCTGTGCTCTACATCGGTGAGGTTTCAAAAGCCGCCGTCTGTGCACACTTGACCTCAGAATTTGCTTCTCACCTTCTGGGTCAAATAGACTAACTAAACTGTTGTTTCTCCAGCTCTCAAGCACCCGGTGGGGTCAGTTTTCGGCTTGGCGAAATAAGTGTATGGATTTCCGTTTAGCTGAACTCCGACGCGAGCCAGGATATACTGCTTTCAAGGATGGATTCATGCTGGAATAAATCAACACCTGGGCTTGGCAAACGGGAGGTGGGAGACGTCAGGGTGCAATAACAGGAGCACTTGAGCCTGTGTGAAGTGTCGAGATTTGGGCTGTCAGCGAGCCAGCCGCCTCCAAGCTGCCGGCAAGAGGCGTGCAATAGTTTCCCCGGCTGCTCCGGGCCTCGTCTGTCTCTCCCCATCAGGGGAAGCATTTTTCAGCAAAGGAAAGGCCGCTTAGCGAGCTCATGGGCGCCCTGATTCTGACGGCGCTATGGTTCTCCTCGGACACTCGGAAAGCCTGTGGAAGCAGCAGGGCGTAGGCAGGGCAGAGAATAAGCGTTCCCCCCACACCCTCGAGCTGCAATTACGGCTGGGTCAGGCCAGTGGAATCATAGAAGTGTAGAGTTGGAAGGGACCTCCAACGGTTATCTAGACCAACCCCCTGGAAAGTCACTGCCCACAAGTGATTACTTCCAATTATGCCGTCTATATACAGTCATACCTCGGGTTGACTGTGCTTCAGGTTGAGCGCTTTTGGGTTGCGCTCCTTGGCAACCTGGAAGTAACGGAGCGTGTTATTTCTGGGTTTCGCCGCTTGCGCATGCGCAGACACATGTGCAGAAGTGGCAAAACACAACCTGTGCACATGCCGTCGCGTCTTATGTTCCATTCAGGATGTGAACGGGGCTCCGGAACAGATCCTGTTTGCATCCTGAGGTACCACTCTATATGTGTGTGTGTGTGTGGAGAGAGAGACAAGCTGTGCCTGGAAGGGGATATCTGAGAACTTTTTTTGGGACTCCAGTTCCAACAACAACAACGACAATTACTTATATATACCCCACCCATCTGGCTGGGCCTCCCCAGCCACTCTGGGCGGCTCCCAACAGAATATTAAAAACACAATAAAACATCAAAGATTAAAAGCTTCCCTAAACAGGGCTGCCTTCAGATGTCTTCTAAAAGTCAGATAGTTGTTTATTTCCTTGACATCTGATGGGAGGGTGTTCCACAGGGTGGGTGCCACCACCTAGAAGGCCCTCTGCCTGGTTCCCTGTAACCTCACTTCTCGCAGCGAGGGAAC
This sequence comes from Podarcis erhardii, assembly GCF_964252035.2. Lineage (NCBI taxonomy): Eukaryota > Metazoa > Chordata > Lepidosauria > Squamata > Lacertidae > Podarcis > Podarcis erhardii. The sequence continues at coordinate 90,556,468 of NC_138511.1, forward strand.
CACCAGAAGGCCCTTGGAGCTGGACCTCAGTGTCCGGGCAGAAAGATGGGGGTGGAGACACTCCTTCAGGTCTACTGGGCAGAGGCTGTTTAGGGCTTTCAAGGTCAGCACCAACACTTTGAATTGTGCTTGGAAACATACTGGGAGCCAATGTAGGTCTTTCAAGACCGGTGTTATATGGTCCCGGCGGCCTCTCCCAGTTACCAGTCTAGCTGCCGCATTCTGGATTAGTTGTAGTTTCCGGGTCACCTTCAAAGGTAGCCCCACGTAGAGCGCATTGCAGTAGTCCAAGCGGGAGATAACCAGAGCATGCACCACTCTGTCAAGACAGTCTGTGGGCAGGGAGGGTCTCATCCTGCGTACCAGATGGAGCTGGTAGACAGCTGCCCTGGACACAGAACTGACCTGCCCCTCCATGGACAGCTGTGAGTCCAAAATGACTCCCAGGCTGCACACCTGGTCCTTCAGGGGCACAGTTACCCCATTCAGGACCAGGGAGTCCTCCAAACCTGCCCGCCCCCTGTCCCCCCAAAACAGTACTTCTGTCAGCTCCGGGTGGCATGGCTCCCCAAGGCCTGAAGGCAATAGGAAACTGCTGTGCCAATGCAAGTTGGACGGCCGCCTGTCATGGATTCTTGAGTGGCGATCCCTTCATTGCAGGGGGTTGGACTAGATGACCCCCAGGAGTCCCCCTACCGACTCTACAATTCCCTGATTCTGTGATTGGAGTCCCCATCCCCCAGACACTTCGTTCCCCCCCCCCATCCCCGCAATCCCTCTCCAAGGAAGCATGATCTCAAGAAACTGCAATGTCATGGAAGATGTGAGTGCTGCCGGTTGCCATGGAGACGCTGATGAAAATATCTGTTAAGGTGCTCAGAGGGAGAAGGAGACACAGCTGTCGAATTCAGACTCACAACGCAGCCCCTTGTCTGGTACATTTCGTCCCCTCATGCTCCCCCCCCCCCAATTCCTACTCTCAAGTAGGGGGAGCTATGGTGAGAGGATGTCCTGGAAGACCATGGAAGAAAAATGTTCCTGAATGCTATTAATTTCCAAAATGAAAGGTGATTTTTTTGTGGGGGGCGGCGCAGAGGTGTGAGGTCTTCCAGGAATCAGTGTATCTCTCTAACCCTGGCTGTCTTTGCTGTGGTGGGCTACTGTGGGAAGACACTCTGTGCATGCTCAGTAGCCCCAGCTCCAGGTCTGCCCTTCCAGGTCTGCTGGATGAGGGAATTTTAAGTCTGGACTCTTCAAGCTCCTAAGGTAAAGGACCCCTGATCGTTAGGTCCAGTCGCGGACGACTCTGGGGATGCGGCGCTCATCTCGCTTTACTGGCCGAGGGAGCCGGTGTACAGCTTCTGGGTCATGTGGCCAGCAGGACTAAACCGCTTCTGGGGAAGCAGAACAGTGCATGGAAACGCTGCTTACCTTCCCGCCGGAGCGTTACCTATTTATCTACTTGCACTTTGACGTGCTTTCGAACTGCTAGGTTGGCAGGAGCAGGGACCGAGCAACGGAGGCTCACCCTGTCACGGGGATTCGAACTGCTGACCTTCTGATCTGCAAGCCCTAGGCTCTGTGGTTTAACTCACAGCGCTACCCGCACCCCTACCTTACTAGGAATCAAATACCACCGGCACATCATTTTCATATAGTTTCCTTTCAGTGTACAACGTGCTGAGAATTTCAAACCAGATTTCCATAACCTTTCCCAATCTGAAAGTTGGATAAAGGTAAAGGTAAAGGGACCCCTGAGTGTTAGGTCCAGTGGTGGCCGACTCTGGGGTTGCGGCGCTCATCTTGCTTTACTGGCCAAGGGAGCCGGCGTACAGATTCCAGGTCATGTGGCCAGCATGACTAAGCCGCTTCTGGCCAACCAGAGCAGCACACAGACATGCCGTTTACCTTCCCGCTGGAGCGGTATCTATTTATCTACTTGCACTTTGATGTGCTTTTGAACTGCTAGATTGGCAGGAGCAGGGACCGTGCAATGGGAGCTCACCCCATTGTGGGGATTCAAACGGCCGACCTTCTGATCAGCAAACCCTAGGCTCTGTGGTTTAGCCCACAGCGCCACCCGCGTCCCTACTTCCAAGCTCATAGTCCTCATTTATTTCCCACAACAACCCTGCGAAGTATGTTAGGTTGAGAGGCAGCGACTGGTCCCAAAGTCACACCCGGTGATCTTCATGGTTCAGTGGGGGAATTTCAACCCAGGTCTCTCCCAGGTCCTCAGTGGAATCTACAAACATACATATAAAAAACGTTCTGAAAATGCTTTTTTTAAAAAGCGTTTTTAAAGGTATATTGAATTTCCCACAAGACTCACCATCGCCATCTACTGTCACATTGTATATTGCCCTAAAAAGACAAATAAAAACAAATAAAAAGACAAATAAAAACGTTTTGTTTGCAGCTGTGGAGCGGAGTCCCTAGTATGACATTCTAAATCACTACACCTCCACCGCCATGTAAAAGATAAACGTTAAATGCTAATTAAACTGCAGTAGAATTAAAGCAATATTAAAAAAACCTCCCAAATCCATTAAAATACAGATAAAGAAAACAACGCAGCCTTTCCTTAAAGAACTTTCCTCCTTGGCGCCCCTCCTGCCTTTCATAGAATCGTAGAGTTGGAAGGAATCTCCGCTAAATCATCCTTCATCCAACTTCTGAATTTATTTATTTTAAAAATATTTATTTAAGAAGGGACATACGCTCTAATAACGCACAAGAAGGAAAGAAGACACGACGAATGAAATAAAATTAAACACGCAAAATGCAAATACGGGTTGTTTTTATTTTATCCCCGACACAAGTGTTTGAGAGAGGCAGAAAATGATGCGTAGAATTATCCCGACTCACTTTTGCACGAGGATGGCAACTTCGAATCAGCAACTTTGGTACCCGCTTTGCAGTTGCGCAATATGATAAACTGACACCCCCCACCCCACCCTGGTGCCCAAGGTGGTCCCTACCTGGCTCCCTTTGCCCCACAACCTGGACCTACCGGGGCCTCCCTCGCCCCGCTCCCCCCTCTGGCGGCAGGAAGGATGCAGGAGCGCCCGGCGGTTTCCTAGCAACCGCGGGATGCGCTTTCCCCGGCCACTCCGCGCTGACCCACATTCGGCTGCCAGCTCTGAGCCTGGGGGTTGCTAGGCAACCCCGCCAGTTTTCCTCCCATCACGGGGACCGGGGCGGGGGGGAGAAACCCTACAACAATAGCAACGTCCCTGCGGAGACATTTGCAGCCGTTCTGGGGCTCAAGGGATAGGGTCTTGGGTTGGGTGGGGGGCTCGAAAGAGAGGAGGAGGAGGAGAAGAATCAGCCGAGCAGGCTGGCGAGGTGTGGGGTGCTTGCAGGGGGTTAGAAAGGGTGGGGTGGGAACCCAAGCTCCCCACTGCCACATCACTTTTTCTCCATTTCTCCGCGCTGCGAAAACCGAATCAGGCAGCTGACCTTTCGCCTTGTCAGAAAAGCGCAGAGTCCTTGTCAGGAAGGAGAGCGAGCAAGCAAGAAAACATGAGGGCCAAGGAGGGTTGACTGGATCAGGCCCATCTAGTCCAGCGTCCTGTTCTCGCAGGGCCAAATACCTCCTAAGAACCGAAGGATCCAGGTAGACTGCTTCTGGACATGTAGGTTTCATGAGGAGTCTTGGTTGACCACAAACTTGACATGAGCCAACAGTGTGACGCAGCAGCTAAAAAAGCCAATGCAATTCTGGGCTGCATCAATAGGAGTACAGCATCTAGATCAAGGGAAGTAATAGTGCCACTGTATTCTGCTCTGGTCAGACCTCACCTGGAGTACTGTGTCCAGTTCTGGGCACCACACTTCAAGAAGGACACTGACAAACTGGAACGTGTCCAGAGGAGGGCAACCAAAATGGTCAAAGGCCTGGAAACGATGCCTTATGAGGAATGGCTAAGGGAGCTGGGCATGTTTAGCTTGGAGAAGAGGAGGTTAAGGGGTGATATGATAGCCATGTTCAAATATATAAAAGGATGTCACATAGAGGAGGGAGAAAGGTTGTTTTCTGCTGCTCCAGAGAAGCGGACACGGAGCAATGGTTCCAAACTACAAGAAAGAAGATTCCACCTAAACATTAGGAAGAACTTCCTGACAGTAAGAGCTGTTTGACAGTGGAATTGGCTGCCAAGGAGTGTGGTGGAGTCTCCTTCTTTGGAGGTCTTGAAGCAGAGGCTTGACAACCATATGTCAGGAGTGCTCTGATGGTGTTTCCTGCTTGGCAGGGGGTTGGACTCGATGGCCCTTGTGGTCTCTTCCAACTCTAGGATTCTATGATTCTATGACATAGAAGAGTTTGGGTTTGATATCCCGCTTCACGACCCCAAGGAGTTTCAAGGGATGCGAGTGGCGCTGTGGGTTAAACCACAGAGCCTAGGACCTGCGGATCAGAAGGTCGGCAGACCGAATCCCCGCGACGGGGTGAGCTCCCGTTGCTCGGTCCCTGCTCCTGCCAACCTAGCAGTTCGAAAGCATGTCAAAGTGCAAGTAGATAAATAGGTACCGCTCCAGCGGGAAGGTAAACGGCGTTTCCGTGAGCTGTTCTGGTTCGCCAGAAGCGGCTTAGTCATGCTGGCCACATGTACGCCGGCTCCCTCGGCCAATAAAGCGAGATGAGCACCACAACCCCAGAGTCTTCCGCGACTGGACCTAACCGTCAGGGGTCCCTTTACCTAACGAGTCTCAAAGCGGCTCACATTCTTCTTTCCCTTCCTCCCCCACAACAAACACTCTGCGAGGTGGATGAGGCTGAGAGACTTCAGAGAAGTGTGACTGGCCCAAGGTCACCCAGCAGCTGCATGTGGAGGAGCAGGGAATCAAACCCGGTTCACCAGATTATAAGTCCACCGCTCTTAACCACTACACCACACTGGCTCTAACATAAGTTTGTTAAAGGTGCTGAGAGTTGTTCCAGGAGACCCTGTGAAATTCCACACCTGGAATTTTAGCACCAGGAGCGGAATACCTAGAACTGCCGGCGCCCTAAGCAAACTACAACTCCCAGAACCTATTTGGGGAAGCAGTGCCTGTTTAAAGTGGTATCGAATATATGGTGCAAGTGTGGCTTCAGAATGCTTGAGTCCCTCTTCAAAAGCATTTCTGGGAAGTGATGGGGAATAGGGGTCTCCTAACAGTTTTCCCATTAGTGATGTATGGAAGTGAGAGCTGGACCATAAAGAAGGCTGATCGCCGAAGAATGGATGCTTTTGAATTCTGGCGCTGGAGGAGACTCTTGAGAGTCCCATGGACTGCAAGAAGATCAAACCTCTCCATTCTGAAGGAAATCAGCCCTGAGTGCTCCCTGGAAGGACAGATCCTGAAGCTGAGGCTCCAAGACTTTGGCCACCTCATGAGAAGACCCTGATGTTGGGAAAGATGGAGGGCACAAAGAGAAGGGGACGACAGAGGACGAGATGGTTGGACAGTGTTCTCGAAGCAACCAGCATGAGTTTGACCAAACTGCGGGAGGCAGTGGAAGACAGGAGGGCCTGGCGTGCTCTGGTCCAGGGGGTCACGAAGAGGAGGACACGACATAGGCGCCGACTCCATGGGGCCTGAGGGGGCCCAAGCCCCCTCAAAAATTCGTTTGGGGGGGCTCAGCCCCCCCAATAATTTAAAAAAAAAATATTACCTTAAATTTCGCTCTATAACACGCAGATTTTTTCTCCTAAAAAGTAAGGGGAAATGTCTGTGCGTGTTATTGAGCGAATGTGTGGTCCCTGGAGCTGACTCGCCGGAGCGCAGGGGCAAAAATAGGCAAAAATCAGGCAAAAATAAGATCTGGCGGTCGGGCGGAGGGAAGGCGGAAGCTGCTGCTTTCCTGCATTCTGCCTCAGGGTCTTACTGCCCACCTGCTTCTGTTGCTGCGTTTGCTCAAACTCAACAAAGAGCAGGGAATCCCCTGCCCTCCTGGCAAGCAGAGGGTTAAGGAAAGGATCGAGTCCTTCCTTCTAATTCTTTCCTAGTCACACTGCGTGCCGGCTCCAGCCCACCACCTCCTCCTCTCCGTGCTCTAGGGACTCGCAGGTGGGAGAGAGAGAGAGAGGGCTGGCTTGGGGGGACCGGGACTTTTGCCTTCCTTTCCTCCCCCCCCCCCACCCCGTTAAACTCCTTCCCTGCATTCTTAGCCAGCTGCTTCTCCGCACACCCCTCTTGTGCTTCTTGTCCCTTCTGTGTTTTTCCTTCCCTCCCCATTTAAAACGTGGTGACAAAGCACGGATCCACATGGATCCTCAGGATTTTTGCATTGGGTCACCCCAAATTCACCATCAGATCACATTACATGTCCATGGCTACAGTCTGTACCAAAAAAATCACGCACCCACTGTTGCCTGGAGCTGCAATGGTGCAAAAACGTGGTTACAAAGCATGGATCCACAGGATCTTTGCACTGGGTCACCCCAAATTCACCATCAGATAACATAGCATGTCCATGGCTACAGCCTGCACCAAAAAAATCACGCACCCACTGTGGCCTGGGGCCACAATGGTGCAAAAACGTGGTTACAAAGCACGGATCCACATGGATCCTCAGGATTTTTGCATTGGGCTACTCCAAACTCACTGTCAGATATTAAAAATCTTTATAAAATAGAGAATTAAATACATACAGAATGTTAAATTTTCAGTTTCGAAATATTAGTACTAGTTTAGTACTGTATTTCTATATTACTATAGTACTGTAATTGTTATTTTCAAATACTTAAATATTTTTAGGGTGTAAGACCCAATTAAAGCCCGTTATTTACATACAGTATTACAGTATTTACATACAGTATTAGGCATACTGTATTAACTTTATTAACTGTATTAAAGCATTAACTTTGAGATATTATTTTTATTTAATGAACCCTCAGCCTTATTCAAAGTAAGCTTAAATTAGCTATTTCACTTATTAATCAAAGTGCTATTACTGTGCGACAGCAATATTTTATGTTTTATTCTTTTAATGATAGTTTAGGATTTATTTAAATATCATTTCAATCTTTTCAGAGCTATATATTCACTGCTCTGTAATAGTCTATAAGCATAATTGTTACTGTAAATTAAATTAGCTTTTTACGAAAATACCGTGCGTGTTTATGTTTTGTTTCTTTTTTCAAAGCCAAAAAGTGTTTCAGGCTTGTCGAGTTTCCCGGAGTGTGGAGTTATAGAGAGTCGAGTTTTCGGGGTTCTAATGTTGATCATATGACTCTAAAATACTTTTTAAAAACTTTAAAACTCACTAATTTTCATCTAAAATTTAGAAAACTTCCCGAGGCAGGACCCCGGTATGGGCCCCCCCCAATATTTTTTATAAGTCGGCGCCCCTGGGACACGACTAAACAACAACAACTACTACTCTCAGAACCCTGTGCAAACTACAGCTCCCAGAATTCTTTGGGGAAAGCCATGCCTGTTTAAAGCACTTTAAGGGGATGGTGCAGACATCTCCCTAGTCTCAGCCTTGTCCTTGAAGAACTTGCCAGGGAGGAGCCTGGAGGCAGGACTAGAATTATTTGGCTCCGCCTCCTATTGGCTCTGGTTCCTCCTCCTCCTCCTCCTCCTGGCTTCCTGCTCCGCCCCCACTGCTGAGCTATGTACATTTTTGCAAAATGGGTGTACATTCAGGACTCATGGGCTGATTTTATAAGAATGTTGTTGTTGTTTCACCAGCTTGATCTCAAGGAATTTAACCAGTGATTGGGAGTAAGCCTATTTTTAAAAAAATGCTGCCAGCTGAAAACATTTATGATTCGAGAAACCTACCCAGATATTTAGAGAGTTGATATGAGTTTTAATCTGCTTTTCTTGTTATTTTAACTTTTCAAAAGTCTTAGGTCATTCTTGTTAATCTTTCTTTTTGATAAATTTATTGTCTTACGTTCACTGTAAACCACTTTGAGGGTTTATTTTTTAAACAATCAAGCAGTGTATGAATTTTATGGAACAAATAATTTTTTTAAAAAAAATAATATTTATTCAAATTTTAAAAATTACAAAGAGAAAATTAGAAAATACAAAAAAAGGAAAATACAAAAATACAAAAATACAATACAAAAATACAGACAATTCAAAAAAAGAAAAAAAGAGGGGGAAAAACAGCTCAAACTTTTACATAACTTTCTTTCCTTTGCTTATTTCCTTGACATCCTCACGCCTCCCTTTTTTGTATTCTAGTTCAATTAGATATTTCAGCAAATCCTTTCTAGCTTTGTTTTTATCCTAATAATTTATCTTAATATACTGTAATTTTACATTCTCGTCTTTCTCCAATTAAAAAATCAATTTTTACCTAATCCTTTATATCATTTCTGCTAAGACCACATTACTTCATTCCAACATCCTTCCAACATTCCTTAATTTTGCAATATTTCTGTAAATAAACTTTTCCCAGTCTTCTTCCACCAACTCTTCTCCTTGGTCTCGGATTCTGTCAGTCATTTCCGCCAGTTCCATATAGTCCATCACTTTCATCTGCCATTCTTCCCGGGTGGGTAAATCTTGTGTCTTCCAATACTTTGCGATAAGTATTCTTGCTGCTGTTGTTGCATACATAAAAAAAGTTCTATCCGGAACAAATAAAAATAAATGTATCCAGCCAGGTTCTCCGGGCAGGTTTTACTGGCTGATTTTTCCGCAGGTCATATTCCTGAGAAAAGCTGCAGGAACTGGATGGGTTGTGGCAACAACTGAAGCAAGGGGTGGTATTAATTTATCATTCATTCGTTCATTGCATTTTTAGCCGACCTTTTTTCTCTAAGGTGTAGTCCATTGTTCTCCCCATGGAGGATGGATGGCGGTTAACAGATTGAGGTTGAATCCTGACAAGACAGAAGTACTGTTTTGGGGGGACAGGGAGCGGGTGGGTATGGGGGACTCCCTGGTCCTGAATGGGGTAACTGTGCCCCTGAAGGACCAGGTGTGCAGCCTGGGAGTTATTTTGGACTCGCAGCTGTCCATGGAGGCGCAGGTCAATTCTGTGTCCAGGGCTGCTGTCTACCAGCTCCATCTGGTTCACAGGATGAGACCCTTCCTGCCCGCGGACTGTCTCGCCAGAGTGGTGCATGCTCTGGTTATCTCCCACTTGGGCTACTGCAATGCGCTCTATGTGGGGCTACCTTTGAAGGTGACACGGAAAACTGCAACTAATCCAGAATGCGGCAGCTAGACTGGGGACTGGGAGCAGCCGCATAACACTGGTCTTGAAAGACCTACACTGGCTCCCATGACGTTTACAAACACAATTCAAAGTGTTGGTGCTGACCTTGAAAGCCCTAAACGGCCTCAAAGGCCCAGTATACCTGAAGGAGCGTCCCCACCCCCATCGTTCTGCCCGGACACTGAGATCCAGCGCCGAGGGCCTTCTGGCGGTTCCCTGCCTGCGAGAAGCAAAGTTACAGGGAACCAGGCAGAGGGCCTTCTCAGTGGTGGCACCCGCCCTGTGGAGCGCCCTCCCAACAGATGTCAAAGAGAGAAAAAACTACCTGACATTTGGAAGACATTTGAAGGCAGCCCTGTTTAGGGAAGTTTTTAATGTGTGACATTTTAATGTATTTTTAATCTTTGTTGGAAGCTGCCCAGAGTGGCTGGGGAGACCCAGCCAGATGGGCGGGGTACAAATAAATTATTATTATTATTATTATTATTATTATTATTATTATTATTATTATCCTCATTTATGTTTACAACAACCCTGTGAGGTAAGCCAGGTTGAGAGACAGTGCCAGGCACAAGGTCATCCAGGCAGCTTCATGGATGTGCGGGGATTCGAACCCTGGTCTCCCAGGTCCTAGTCCAACCCTCTAACTTACCGCAATGCAACATTGCTCGTGTTCCAAATACCACCACTAATACCAATTATTGAAGGCTCTTTATCACCTCCCGAACTCTGTGCTAATTTCCTCCATGGCTGCAGCTTTAAAAGCTCCCAATCTCAGTGGCGTAGCGTGGGGGGTGCAGGGGGGGCCGGCCGCACCGGGCGCAACATCTGGGGGTTAGGGTTAGGGGGCGCAAATCCACGGGTTAGGGGGCGCAAATCCATGGGTTAGGGGGCGCAAATTACTTGCCTTGCCCTGGGTGCTGACAACCCACGCTACGCCACTGCCCAATCTTTCTTCTGGTTTTTCCACCCCCACCCCCAATTTTTTTTAAAACAGCCCTAATGGTCTTACAGCTTGTTATCAACAGTTCAAAAAGCATCTCCGCAGCCACAGTGTGTGAAATTGCAAGGTTTGTGCCGCACAGCAGCATGAGAGCAGGGAACGAGAGAGGCATCCGTCTCGCCACTCTGAGATTTAACCTCATGAGAACCCAGAATCGTAGGGTTGGGGGAGACACCCGAGGTTCATGTAGACCAACCCCCTGCAATGCAGGAAATCACGGCTGAAAAATCACTGACAGATGGCGCTCTGACCTTAAAAATATCCAGTGCAAGACTCTTTGCAAGACTCTTTTTTTCATGCAGGGCAGGGATGCAACTATGGAACTCCCTGCCACAGGAGGCAGTGAGGGCAAGGCTTGTTGTCTCCAGGCCCCTTCTGATATTAGACTGCAAGCTTTTAGGGGCTGGCTGGGAAATTTGGACCAGGGCCTCCTCCATAGGAGCTTTCGTTCTGATTCGCTTGCACCATTTATTTTTTTAAAAAATGCACACTTGTTTTAATTGAAGCATGGAATCGTAGGTTTGGAAGGGACCCCTAAGAGAATTGTTATAAGAATTTTAAGGTCTTAGATATATAATAAATGTTCATAAATGTACAAGCAAACACATACATAAATAAATAAATATATAAACTACATGTCTGGAGCAGCACAGGCTCCCAAACTGACCAAATGTTTCTCTGCAAGGAGGGAGAGGGTGAGGGAAACTTCCCATTGTCTCAGGAATTAGGTGATTACCATCTCAAAGGAATGGCCAGACTACCAGGAAAAGCAATCAGATAACCGGGCAGACAGAAGATAAACAAAGCACTCAGATTTCTGTTGTAGAGCGCCTTTTCTATGATGTAGGTATGATGTTTCTGGGGGTGGTCTCCAGGGCAGGGAATTTCAAAATGTCTATATAAAGGGAGGAACACCTTTGTTCTGGGTCCTCCTCCGCTCTCCTGTGTGTGAGAGGAGCACCCTGTTGCAACAGATCAATAAAGATGAGGCTTACTAGCTGTTTTGCTTCTCTGGCTGGCCTTTGTTATTTTCTCCTTCCGATGGAGAACCTACAAAGGACTCTATAAGGGCTCTTGCATACCCCATAAGGAACAAGACCAGATTTTGTTTACAACAGATGGTGATGTGATGGCCTGGGATTCCGATTCAGAGGCTGAACCAGAGGAATCCCAGCCTGCACGGGAGTCCCCGCCTCCAGGGCCGGCTGAACTGGGGCAGGGCCTTGATTCTGAAGCGCCTGCACCTGTGCCGGATCCCCAGGAGCAGGCACCAGGTGATCCCACTCTGGCTCCAGAGGTGGTTGAGGACTCAGTGCCTGCAGGTGAGTCTCCCCCTGGGCCCAGTAACCCTTTAGCCTCTCCTGAACTGCAGAGGCTCAGGGCAGAGAGGCGAAGGGAACTGGCTTCTCCCAGGAGGAGTCCTCGCTTTAAGGCCAAGAGAGGCGGGTCTCCTGGGGGCCGGGACCGCCCCTGGCCTCAGAGAAGATAAAGGCCAGTCAGCCCGGTCCCAGGTTGCGGGAGCAACGTCGTTGTTGAGTACCTGTTCCTGCCCGGACCCAGACCTGACTCTCCAGTGCTCCTGTCCCCGCCTGGCTTCCTGCTTCGGACATCGCCCCGCTCCTTGTGGACTGATTCCAGGCTAGTGACCCAGGACCGGACTTTGACTACGCCAACGGTAACCTCCCCCCCGGGATCAGCACAGATGACCACGAAGACATCTAGTCCAACATCTCTGCTGCTCCAGATGCTGGGACCCAAACCAATGGATTCAAATGGCCAGAAAGGAGATGTCAACTAAACATTAGAAAGAATTTTCTGGCAGTAGGAGCCGTCGAGAGGCGATGGACTCGCCTGTTACCGGAATATATTTTTTTTATTAAGGTTGTGTTTCCAGTTAAAGGGGACACTACATCCCCAGACCCCCCCCCCCAAACCACCACCATTCAATTTTGTAAACCCACGGCAGTTTTGCTACATGGTATCTTGTTCAAGGTTACATAGCATTCACCTTCCCTTGTGCACCAAAACCTTCAAATAAGGTTGTATTTTGTCTCCCTGCTTATTTAGAGAGAGACAGCCATATTCAAGCTATCATGAAAGGCATAGGCGTAGAGGCCAATTCAAAAGTTGGCAGCCCTATCTGGCGGAGGCAAAAATGAAGCCCAGTGAAGATACGAATCTTGTTCTTCTTTTAATCTCTGAAAGATTAACTGGATCTTTACATTGGTGTGCCACTCTTCTAGGAGCTCATGGCAGCATGCTTCATCTTAATTCCAGGTGATTGGGTCGGATCTGGCCCCCGGGCCTTAGTTTGCCTACGCATGATTTAAAATGTACCACAGTCCTGCAAGGTAGGCTTGGGCAGTGAATGAACAACTGGCCCAAGCTCACGAGGGGGGAGATTTCATAGAATCATAGAATCATAGAGTTGGAAGAGAACACAAGGGCCATCGAGTCCAACCCCCTGCCAAGCAGGAAACACCATCAGAGCACTCCTGACATATGGTTGTCAAGCCTCTGCTTAAAGACCTCCAAAGAAGGAGACTCCACCACGCTCCTTGGCAGCAAATTCCACTGTCGAACAGCTCTTACGGTCAGGAAGTTCTTCCTAATGTTTAGGTGGAATCTTCTTTCTTGTAGTTTGGAACCATTGCTCCGTGTCCGCTTCACTGGAGCAGCAGAAAGCAACCTTTCTCCCTCCTCTATGTGACATCCTTTTATATATTTGAACATGGCTATCATATCACCCCTTAACCACCTCTTCTCCAGGCTAAACATGCCCAGCTCCCTTAGCCGTTCCTCATAAGGCATCGTTTCCAGGCCCTTGACCATTTTGGTTGCCCTCCTCTGGACACGTTCCAGTTTGAACCCATATCTCTTCCAGGACCTTGCTCGACGCTCTAACCCATGGGTAGGCAAACTAAGGCCGGTGGGCCGGATGCGGCCCAATCACCCTCTCAATCCGGTCCGCGGATGGTCTGGGAATCAGCGTGTTTTTACATGAGTAGTGTTGCAGGAACCCCCCCCCAATCATTCAGTTTGTACAAACACGACACTCACACACGACATACGCAACGTTTCTGTTATAAATTCACAGTAAATCAACCCTACATCGGATTTACACGGGTTCACTTTTATTTTACTCCATGAAGGAAGGACTATCAAAGGGGGATGGTTTGATATAGGATGGCCATAATCCCTTAACCGTACCAGCACATACACAGGAGCCCTACCCAGTTGGCTTGACAACCTTGATGGTCCCAGACAGAAGACCATCAAGGACACAACGGACCTGCATATGGGAGTGGATTCAACATGGACTGGAACAAAGGACAATGATCAGATCTTCCCTCTGGGGGCAGGAAACTGCCAAATCCCCTTTGTCCTCTGGAAATGACTCATGGGGAGGGGGAAAGGAGGAACCAGCCAGGTGACAAGATACTCAGAACAAAACAAATTCCTTCCAGTAGCACCTTAAAGACCAACTAAGTCAGTTCTTGGTATGAGCTTTCCTGTGCATGCACACTTCTTCAGATACCAAGATACTCAGGTTACCTCCACAACCCCTCCCTCAACCCCTCCTTTTTGTGATGTGTCAATCATGTAGTCATGATGTACGGTAGTTGTGATGTAGTTTTAGGGGTGTAGTTTGGGGGATTAGTAACTAATAAAAGTTTGGGTTCTCTTTTGTTCAGGGCTTCCACCTTGTTCCACCTTGTGGCAGGTGGGAGTCCTGTCGTGACAGTCTTCAATCAAGACCAAGCCTACTGGCTGCTGTTTTGCGCTGGTATTCCTGGCTGGTGTCCTTGTTTTTTTGTCCAAGGGAGCCCTCGGATATCTCCGTTAACAGTAGAATGTGTGCTTTTATTTAAAATGCATCTCTGGGTTATTTGTGGGGCATAGGAATTTGTTCATTTCCCCCCCCTCCAAAATACAGTCTGCCCCCCCCCAAGGTCTGAGGGACAGTGGACCGGCCCCCTGCTGAAAAAGTTTGCTGACCTCTGTTCTAACCCCTGTGTCTGAGTTCCCCAGAGCATGTACAGAAGTTCTTCCCTTTGGGCGTGGAAGCAAGACTCCCGGGACAGAGGCACGGGTTGCTAGAATGTGAAAGCACCTTTTTCTAGGAGATGGAGTGTGGTAGGAAATTGCAGGGTGGCAAGTCAAGGGTGGGAGAGAGACATGAGATTAGATGCACATCAGATGTCCCAGGCCTGGAGACCCCTCACTGCAAATTAATTCCTGATGGCCCAGAGCTGTTAACGAAGGGATCTGTGTCTGCGCACCAGGTGCTGGGCCCCGATGAAGATGGATAACGCGGTGTCTTAATTAGCGCGCCATCGATTGGACGGAGCGGCCTGCGACTCCGAAGATCTTGGTGCGGTGGTTCGAGTGATTGATTGGCAGCTGTCAGAAACTCAGCATCCCGGAGGGGCTTTTGGCCTGTCTCATTCGATTTGGATCCAGCGATGAGTGGCGTGCCAATGCAGGAATGGCAGCTTGCAGTGGAAGCCCAGCTCTCAACTGTTCCCTACCCACCCCCCAAAAAAAACCCCAGCACCCTTTGATGCCTTTTCCGGCTTTGGAAAGGACAGGTGAGCACTGAGGACTACTGACTTGAACGGGAACGTCAAACCATTCTGCAGGGCTGGCTCTGCTTCCAGGAAGGGCACAGCGGCCGGCTCAGTGGGTGAGTGTTTGTGTGTGTGTGTCAGATTTTGAAAGCTGGAGTGTGCAAGGTGAACTCCTGTTCAAATTGTGTGAGAGCACGGGAAGGGATTGAATACTATCTGAAATATACTCTGAGTCGAGTGTGAATTTCATGCTCTTTATTCAGCTCATAGGGACGCAGGTGGCACTGTGGGTTAAACCACAGAGCCTAGGGCTTGACGATCAGAAGGTTGGCGGTTCGAATCCCCATGACAGGGTGAGCTCCCGTTGCTCGGCCCCTGCTCCTGCCAACCTAGCAGTTCAAAAGCACGTCAAAGTGCAAGTAGATAAATAGGTACCACTCCGGCGAGAAGGTAAATGGCATTTCTGTGCGCTGCTCTGGTTCGCCAGAAGTGGCTTAGTCATACTGGCCACATGACCCGGAAGCTGTACGCCGGCTCCCTCGGCCAGTAAAGCGAGATGAGCGCCACAACCCCAGAGTTGGCCACGACTGGACCTAATGCCAGGGGTCCCTTTACCTTCACCTATTCAGTTCATAGTAGCAATGAATGAATTTTTTCCCCAAACGTCTAGCTATATACACATTATTTACACAATGGGCCTCACGTGATTGGCTAATTCCCGGCTGCTTCTATAGGCCAATCAGGTTGTGGATTCACCTCTTCCAGAAGCCTGATTGGCTGCTCCTGTAGGCCAATCAGGTCGCTGATTCACTTCTACCTGGAGCTGGATTGGGTGGCTGCTGTGGACCAATCAGACTGCTGCATTCTGGATCCTATTGTTGTAGGATTCAGCTCAGTACATAACACTCGCTGAGATCCCTTTTGCATTTAGACTGGCCTCCCTTGCTTCTGTTTCAGGAGGCGTGTGAGAAGTGATTGTGGACCCTTGAGTGTGTTTGCATGAGAACTCTGCACATGCCCCAGAGACACTCGCTCCCTCTTGCTTTGCGATGAGCAAATCAAGCCCATTTTGCTGCTTGGGTGTTTCGAACTCGCTTGTAAACCATCTAAGTCAGCCTTTGGCAACCGGGTGCCCCAAATACTGGGAGTTGTAGTCCAAAGCATCTCAATGGCACCCAGTTGCCAAACGCTTGCCTGGAGACCCCCCTGTATAAGATGACTAACAGGTTGAATTAATAATAAAACTGAGAAATAGCAGTAACATCTGCCTGCCATTTGTACAGATGCCAGTTTTTAAATCTCTTTTAACAAGGAATTTCACCTTTTAAAAGGAGGCAATGGAACCAAGGGAGTTTGAATATCTCTAACAGGTACCGAGTTCCGATTTAGCAGCCCAGCAAAGAGAAGCATTGCCCTCTAGTGCTTAGTAAGGGGAAATGCACCCTCATTTATATTTAGCCGGAGAGGACGAGGGTGTTTTTCTACATATCCCCTTTAATATATTTCCAAAGGCATTCACTTTCCTCTCCGAATGAGCTCATAAAACTCTCTGGTTTAAGAGAGGGCTTGTTAAAAGGCTTTAGACTAGGAGAATGAATTTGTTTAAATCAATTTTATGCCCGTATATGAGAGGGGTAGCTAATGCCGCAGAAGGTAATCGAGATTCAATATTGCCTTAACTGATTGGAGAATTGGGCCCAAACTAAGAAGCTGAATTTCAGCAGGGACAAATGCAAGGTTCTGCACTTAGGTAGGAAGAGCCAGCTGCACAAATTTAGGACGGGGGGGATATCTGGCTTGACAGTAGTACATGTGAAAAGGATCTAGGGGTCTTAGTGGACCACAAGCTGAATCAAGCATGTGATTCAGCAGCAAAAAGAGAGAAAAGGTTGCATCAACAGAAGTCTAGTGTCCAGATCACTGTTGTTGTTGTTGTTTAGTCGTTTAGTTGTGTCCGACTCTTTGTGACCCCCTGGACCAGAGCACGCCAGGCCCTCCTCTCCAGTGGTGTAGCGTGGGGGGTGCAGGGGGGGACCGACCGCACCGGGCGCAACATCTGGGGTTAGGGCAAATCCACGGGTTAGGGGGCGCAAATCCACGGGTTGGGGGCGCAAATCCATGGATTAGGGGGCGCAAATTACTTGCCTTGCCCCGGGTGCTGACAACCCACGCTACGCCACTGCTCCTCTCTTCCACTGCCTCCCGCAGTTTGGTCAGACTCATGCTGGTAGCTTCGAGAACACTGTCCCACCATCTCGTCCTCTGTCGTCCCCTTCTCCTTGCGCCCTCCATCTTTCCCAACATCAGGGTCTTTTCCAGGGAGTCTTCTCTTCTCCTGAGGTGGCCAAAGTCTTGGAGCCTCAGCTTCAGGATCTGTCCTTCCAGTGAGCACTCAGGGCTGATTTCCTTCAGAATGGAGAGGTTGGATCTTCTTGCAGTCCATGGGACTCTCAAGAGTCTCCTCCAGCACCAGAATTCAAAAGCATCCATTCTTCGGCGATCAGCCTTCTTTATGGTCCAGCTCTCACTTCCATACATCACTACTGCGAAAACCAGAGCTTTAACAGGGAAGTGCCGTAATAGTCCCACTCTATTCTGCCTTGGTCAGACCACACCTGGAATACTGTTTCCAGTTCTGGGCAACACAATTTAAGAAGGATATTGACAAGCTGGAACATGTGCAGAGGAGGGCAACCAAGATGATCAAAGGTCTGGAAATCTTGAGGGAGTTCACAGAATCATAGAATTCTAGAGCTGGAAGGGACCCAGAGTGTCATCTAGTTACCAGATTTTTTTCCCTGGTCTGATTTGTAAATCCGGCGACTGTCCCTGGGAAACGGGGAAGCCTAGTAACCTTAATCTAGCCCCACCCCCTTGCAAGGCATGAATCTCAGCTAAAGAGTCCATGACAGATGGCCATCCAACCTCTGCTGAAAAACCTCCAAGGAAGGAGAGGCCACCACCTCCTGAGGGAGTTTGATCCACTGTTGAACAGCTCTTGCTGTCAGAAAGTTTGAAGTTTAGTCAGAATCTCCGTTCCCCTAATTGGAATCCATTGCTTCGGGTCCTCCTTCCTGGTGTGATGAGAATTTTAAAGTCTTAGATATATAATAAATGTTCATAAATGTACCAACCAAACACGTACATAGATCAGCACAGTGTGTTTTAAAGAAGCTTTGTGAAAATATAAGGAATATTGTAAGAAAGTAAATGAGGATAGAAATATGGTATTTAAAGGCAATACTAAAATTAAGGAATGTGAAGATAAGAATTTAACTACGAATGATTGTCAGAGAAGTTGAGGGAGGTCCAATAAGTTAAAATATGTGATGTGGAAATTTGTATGATTGGAGTTTCTATGGAAAAACTTAATAAAATTTTTTTTCACAGATCAGCACAGGAAGACCGAATCTACAAGAAGAAACCTGGCGAAGCAGTTGTGATAAGAATTTTAAAGTCTTAGATATATAATAAATGCTCATAAATGTACCGACCAAGCGCGTACATAGATCAGCACAGGAAGACCGACCTGAAACCAATTTTGATTCCCAAACTGACCAAATGTTTTCTCTGCAAGGTCAAAGGAAAATGGAAAAGCCTCCCCATTGTCTTTTCCTTCACAAATCCTGTCTGAAGGGTATGTCTATATATGAATAGGGTGAGCCTGTGACCTGGCCCAGGAACTAAGTATTTATCATTACAAAAGACTGGCCAGGCTCCCCAGGGTATCCAATCAAGTGAGCATTAACAGGTGACCTGCCAGACAGGAGGTAAACAAAGCACTCAGATTTCTGCTGTAGACCGCCCTTTCTGTGATGTATGTATGATGTATGGAGGGGTGGTCTTGAGCTCCAGGGCAGGGGAAATGTCTATATAAGGGCAGGCACACCTGGGTTCTGGGTCCTCCTCCGTCCTCCTGCAGGTGAGGGGAGCACCCTGTTGCAACAGATCAATAAAGATCAGGCTCACTAGCTGCTTTGCTTCTCAATATTCTCTGGTTGGCCTCTGTTATTTTCTCCTACCAATAGGGAACCTAGGTAAGGACTCTATATGGGCTCTTGGATACCCCATAAGGGAACAAAGGGCAGATTTTTGTTTACAATACTGGAGAGGCAGAAAACAAGCTTACTTCATCAAGTAACATCCGCTCTCTCTCTCCCTCCCTCCCTTTTCTTTTTTTGCTGCAACTACTGCTGGATAATATTTTGGCTCATGTTCAGCCTGTGGTCCACCAAGACCCCTATATCCTTTTCACATGTACTACTGGCGCTGTGGGTTAAACCACAGAGCCTAGGACTTGCCGGTCAGAAGGTTGGCGGTTCGAAACCCCGTGACAGGGTGAGCTCCCGTTGCTCGGTCCTTGCTCCTGCCAACCTAGCAGTTCGAAAGCACGTCAAAATGCAAATAGATAAATAGGTACCACTCTGGCGGGAAGGTAAACGGTGTTTCCGTGCGCTGCTCTGGTTCACCAGAAGTGGCTTAGTCCTGCAGGCCACATGACCCGGAAGCTGTACGCCGGCTCCCTTGGCCAATATAGTGAGATGAGCGCCGCAACCCCAGAGTCGGCCATGACTGAACGTAATGGTCAGGGGTCCCTTTACCTTTTTTACTGGCAAGGCAGATATTCTCGGCCATCTTATATTTGTGCAGCTCGTTCTTTCTGCCTAAGCACAGACCCTGACATTTGTCCCTGTTGGAATTGCAACTCAGTGGAAAACAGCCCATAAAGTTACACTAGATGCTTGGGTATCGCTCTCTCTCTCTGGCTACGACTGGGAAAATTATGCATAATTTGAGATGTTGACTCCAGATATTTTTTATGTGACTTGGCATGCCTATATTACATGCACAGCGAAGCCATCATTTCCCAGGCAACCTTTGCCAAAAGCCAAGCAAATGTGGGGCTCAGCTTGATAACCGGACAATGCTGATATTCCTTACTTGGGCTTCTGTTATTTGAACCCATGTGCAACTGTACTCATTCCAGGTGCCTGTTTCATAGCTTTTTTTTCGTCTTTTCCTTTCCACCTGTTATAATTGTTCTCTCAGTTTTGTATACATGATGAAGCAAAAAATCTTTATGAAAATAGAAACGACAAGTACAATAGTTCTAATTCAGCAAGAGTCTGGCAATGCTTTGCAAATCTCACTGCAGTGGGGTCGGTTTAGTAAGTTGTTATATGCTAGGGCCCTATGCGGTCATTGATTCTGCCTGGTAACCCAGAACCCTGAGCGCCTTTACTTTTACCGCTGAAAACAACAACAACATGGCTTTAGAGGCCAAATAAATGAACTGAAATGAAATTTGTTCTGGACCAAACTTTGGGAATCAGACTCCTGGGGGCAGAGCAAAAAATGGTGCACAAATTTTAAATTTGGTGATTGCATCGGGGTTGGGCGTGGGTACTCTCTCAAAATCTGCAGTTTAATATATATTTTCTTAAATTTAATCTTTGAAACTCACCTGTTTTCTTCCCCGATTGCTTTTAAGGTTTTTGTTTTTTGTTTTTTTAAAATGGGCTGGATTGTGAAAGCATTGTTGCTCTCTGTTTTGAAGTTTAAAACATTCTTTTATAGGTCTGGACTGTGAATTGTTTACACTGCTGTTTCAGTCTAAAATGCTTAGATATTGGCTATAAAATATATGGGTTTTTTACGATGCGGACAGCGACCTTTCCTTCGAAAGGTGCCGTATGAATCCCGAAAACAAATAATTTTCGACAGGGTAATGTATGTGAAATCGTTTGAACATTTAGAAGCACCCTGCAGATTCCTCTACAAAGTCTGTTTGATGAATTGTTTTTTTAGCCAATGAAATATTTTTAAATGGATTGCAAAAAGGATAAATTGCATTTCCCCACTCAGTTCCTGAATCTACCTGAATCCGCATGTGAAAATTTTCCGAACACCCACCAACCCACACTCAATAAATCAATCTGGGCAAATCAATCTGAGCTAGGAAAGATTATACAAATCAGGGTTTTTTTGTACATCCCTGCCACTCTTAATTCCAAGTGAGATTCTAGCGCTGGAAACCAGAGGGCGCCCAGAGCCAAGGTATTATTTCGCTTACCTTTTTCTAAATCTAAGGGTGTGATTGTGAACTGACACTTTCCCCCCAAGATACAGGGAGCATAGAACAGCAAACTAGAAGTGGAGCATTTTGGAGCCAAGCTGCTAAAATTTCATTCCGCACCTCCCACAACTCCAGTGTGATGTGACGAACGCTGCCCTCGATTTGAAAGTGCACCTCATATATAATATACATCCCTGTCCCTTTTCCCATTTCACAAACAACACGTGCGTGGGCATGTGCAGAGTGCCTTTCGCTTGTTGCAGCATGCACCCGCGGTATTGGGGCGTCAGGGCTTCCTGGAAAGGGGTTGTTGTTGTTGTTTAGTGGTGTCCGACTCTTTGTGACCCCCTGGACCAGAGCACGCCAGGCACTCCTGTCTTCCACTGCCTCCCGCAGTTTGGTCAAACTCATGTTTGTATCTTCGAGAACACTGTCCAACCATCGCGTCCTCTGTCGTTGAAATATACTCGGAGTCGAGAGCGGATTTCATGCTCTTTGTTCAGCTCATAGTGGTGAGGAGGAATGGAAGTTCCCCCAGAATGTCTGCTTTATATACATTATTTACACAATGGGCTCCATGTGATTGGCTAATTCCGGGATTCTCCTGTAGGCCAATCAGGTTGCGGATTCACTTCCACCTGGAGCTAGATTGGGTGGCTCCTGTGGACCAATCAGACTGCTGCATTCTGAATCCTATTGTTCTAGGACCAATCAGACTGCTGCATTTTGGATCCTATTCAACTCAGTACATAGCACCATTCATCTTTAAGGTCACAGTTATCCTTGTCATGTAATTTATGTGTCAGTTTTGCCAATTCTGCGTAGTCCATCAGTTTCTCTTGCCACAGTTCTTTGGTCGGGAATTCTTCATTCTTCCATCATTGTGCTATTAAGACTCTTGCTACCGTTGTCGCATACATAAATATATTTTTCAGTTTCCTTGGCACGTCTTTTCCTACAATCCCTAACAGAAATGCTTCAGGTTTATTAGATGGAATATTTTCTTCAATTCATTATATATCATTTCCCATTTTTTAAAAATTTTGCTACCATCCCGCCACATGCGATAAAAAGTCCCTTCTTTTTCCTTACATTTCCAACACAAATTTGAACCGGTTTTATACATTCTTCCTAACTGCGCTGGTGCTATATGCCATCTAGACATCATTTTCACATAATTTTCTTTCAGCAGAGAACAGTCTGTGAATTTTAAATCAGTTTTCCGTAACCTTTCCCAAGCCTCTTGTCTTGCCTTTTCTTTGAATGAAAAAGTCCCAAACGCTGCAATCTTTAATAAAAATAATTTTATTATTTATAATCGGCCCATCCTAGAGGAGTCTCTCCCTTCCCCTGAATCATTTCGGTGGATCATTTCTGAACCTTCCCCAATGCTACATTATCCACTTTGAGACGAGGCGGCCAAAAATGGGTCCCCAAAGCAAATGTCTCTCAAACTCTTTCCCATCCCCTCCATAGCTGTCAACTTACAGATTTGAAAATAAGGGACCAGCAGCCTCGAAAATAAGGGATCACCAGCCAAAATAAGGGATTTTCCAAGAGGCACAGGTATGTTCAACTTCTGAGCCCCTCCGAGCCAAAGGCAGAAAGCCCAGCCAGCAGCCAAACGAAGCCTCAAGCGGTGGTTCCCACAGCGCAGCAACCCGGCAAAGGGGATGCAGCAAGGAAAACCACCGTCACCTCTCCGCTGGGAAGCGCTGAGCAAAGGCAAGTCCCCAGGCAAGGCGGCCGATTTGATTGGCACAAGGCATGCAAGCTCCACCCCCCAGTCGTTCTCAGACTCCTTATTGGGTGAGCAACGCAGCCAAGCAACATGGTTGGAGCCTCCCTCCTCCCTGGCCGGCAGGGAGGGAGGGAGGGAGGGAGAGGAGCTGCTTCCTTTGAAACCCGGGAAATTTAAGGGACATCATCAATAAGGGATAGCAGCGGGACACAGCGCTGGGATAAGGGACTTTCCCACCAAATAAGGGATGGTTGACAGCTATGATCCCCTCTAGCCCCAAACATCGCAACCTTCCCCTTGCAATGGTTTCTACTCTCTCCATCCAGGGCCTGGAAAGAATCCTCCTTTTCAAATCATATCCGGCCCCCAGATGGGTTTCTCCTTCCATTAATGTCATGAGTTAATTAAAAAACAAGATAAAACTGGGGGAAAACAAACTGCAAATTATGGCATTTAATTCCGAAGCGAGCTGCCCTCCTCTGTGGTCCAGGGCTGGGAGAGAAATAGGTTCGGGGATGGAAAGGCCAGAATCTTTCTAATAAGCTCTGGGGCTCCAGGGATATTCTGGGATAACAAAGCATTCTGCAGGGCCTAGGAGGAGAGGCAGGAGAAAATTGCGGCGGATATTATTTCTCAGTTCAAGCCGAGCAGGAATCGGCTTGTTTCCCGGAGGGGTTCTCTATTGCAGAACTCTCTGGGAAGCTGGAAGGAAAGGGGGCTCTGTCTTTGCGTCTGTGTATGATGATTCTGTGTATGATGTAGAGACATCACCTTGCCAACAAAGGTCCGTATAGTTCAAGCTGTGGTTTTCCCAGTAGTGATGTATGGAAGTGACAGCTGGACCAGGTGTGGTCTGACCAAGGCAGAATAGTGTGGGACTATTACTTCCCTGTTAAAGCTCTGGTTTTCCCAGTAGTGATGTACGGAAGTGAGAGCTGGACAATAAAGAAGGCTGATCGTCAAAGAATGGATGCTTTTGAATTCTGGTGCTGGAGGAGACTCTTGAGAGTCCCGTGGACTGCAAGAAGATCAAACCTCTCCATTCTGAAGGAAATCAGCCCTGAGTGCTCACTGGAAGGACAGATCCTGAAGCTGAGGGCTCCAAGACTTTGGCCACCTCATGAGAAGAGAAGACTCCCTGGAGAAGACCCTGGTGTTGGGAAAGATGGAGGGCACAAGGAGAAGGGGACGACAGAGGACGAGATGGTGGGACAGTGTTCTCGAAGCTACCAGCATGAGTCTGACCAAACTGTGGGAGGTAGTGGAAGACAGGAGTGCCTGGCGTGCTCTGGTCCAGGGGGTCACGAAGAGGCGGACACAACGACTGAACAACAACAACATGATGATTCTGGGCTCCTTCCCTCTTTGCCCAGGGGTGCATTTTGAAATGAAGGTTGTTTAGGAAAGGAATAGAGTTCACAGAATTGTAAAACAAGAAGGGACCCTCAATGGTCATCTACATCAACCCCCTGAAATGCAGGAATCACATACCAACCAACCAGGGCCGGATTTAGTTTTGATGAGGCCCTAAGCTACTGAAGGTAATGGGGCCCTTTCTATATCCAGCTGTCCTTTGTCAACAATAAATTGTCACTGTTTTTTTGTGTTGAATATATGCTATAAGTCCCCTCTTCTGGGCACTGTAAAAAAGTAATAAGTATTGATTAAAGGGAATAGGAGGAAAAGAGATAAACAATGTCAATACAAGTCTGATGAATGCGTAATGAAAGTGACGAATACGGATGATTTACGGGACAGCTGAGGGAAGTACAAAAGAGAAAGAAGTTATGAAAATGATGTGAAACTATTGTATATATATATATTTATATACATTATTTTTTGTTGTTGTTGTTGTTTTGTTTTGTTTTATGTTTAATAATAAAAATTATATGGGAAAAAAAAAAAGTCCCCTCTTCTGGGTACTTATTTATTTATATTTTATTTATTAAAGATATATGCTGCATCTTTGCACGCGAGCGCACACACACATATATGTCTGAGCGGTTTACAACTGTGCATAAAATCACAAAATAAAAACCATGGAAAAGTTAAAATCAGAAATCCACTAAGTATTATGGAAATTTGTACAGTGGTGCCTCGCAAGACGAAATTAATCCATTCCGCGATTCTCTTCGTCTAGCGGTTTTTTCGTCTTGCGAAGCAAGCCCATTGACGGCTTAGCGGATTAGCGCTATTAGCGGCTTAGGGGCTTTTAGCGATCAGCTGAGAAGCGGCTTATCAGCGGATCAGCTGTTAAGCGGCTTAGCGGCTTAGGAAAAGGGCGAAGAAAGCGGGGGGAAACCGCGGGAACTCGCAAGACATTTTTGTCGTGCGAAGCAACCCCATAGGGAAATTCGTTTTGCGAAGCCCCCCAAAACGGTAAAACCCTTTCGTCTAGCGGGTTTTCCGTCTTGTGAGGCGTTCGTCTTGTGGGGCACCACTGTAGTCTTAATTGCCTCCACGGGGTGGCAGAATAGGAAAGTTCCCAGCAGACGTTTCAAAGCCATTTACAGAAGGTGCCTGATTCTAGTGGCAGAGAGTTCCACAGGACTGGGGGGGATGTAAGTAAAGGCTCAGTTCCTTATGGTTGTCAAATGAGCCTCACCAGCTCAGGGAATGGCCAGCGATGCTCTTTCAGATGATCTCGGTGACTGAACAGGGATAGAAGGAGGTTCCCTGTGATATCCTGGATCCATGTTGTTCAGGGCTTTGTAAATTAATGCAAGAACTTTGAACTTGGTTTTGTGGGCAGCCAGTATGGGGCCAGATGGAGGTTTGATGAGGCCCTAAGCTCCTGAAGGTAACGGGGCCCTTTCTATGTCCAGCTGTCCTTTGACAACAACAAATTGCCACTGTTTTTTGTGTTGAATATATGCTATATGGTAATTTGTAGGACCTCATAGGTATCTCAAGCCATTTGCACGTGTTGCCCTGCAGAATGTCGGCACCCTATATATAGAAAGGAGCAAAGCAGGGATATTTGAGGGAGCGGGCTAGCAGGCGGGGCCCAGGACTTGTATCACAGGAGTCCACACAACACAAAACAAAACACGGTTGCTGTATGTAGGTTTTGTTTATTTGCTTTTTATCTTATTGTTATGTACTGAGTTGAATAGGATCCAAAATGCAGCAGTCTGATTGGTCCTAGAAATATAGGATTCAGAATGCAGCAGTCTGATTGGTCCTAGAACAATAGGATCCAGAATGCTGCAGTCTGATTGGTCCACAGGAGCCACCCAATCCAGCTCCAGATGGAAGCGAATCCGCAACCTGATTGGCTTACAGGAGAATCCCAGAATTAGCCAATCATGTGAAGCCCATTGTGTAAATAATGTATATAAAGCAGATATTGTGGGGGAACTTCCATTCCTCCTCACCACTATTGAGCTGAATAAAGAGCATTAAATCAACTCTCGACTCAGAGTATATTTCACTTATATTTTGGAAATGTACATCCAGTTGTTTTTTTCCCCTTTAAAATTTTTTGGGGCCCCCAAGAAAGTGGGGCCCTAAGCTAGAGCTTGTTTAGTTTATACGAAAATCCGGCACTCTACCGTGCCGGTGTCAACAGTCGTTGTTGTTGTCCTGGCCTTAGTCAGAGGCTGTGTAGGGGATTTGGGGTTTGGGGGGAGTCGTGTAACTGCCTCCCCCGTTCCAGGTTTTAACAGAGGAATTCCTGCCTTGCAGCGGGTTGGGCTGGATGACCTTGGGGGGACCCCTTTGCAACCCTGCAGCTTGTTTAGCTCATACGTAAATCCGGCACTGGCCGGGCGGGTAATTGAAACAGATGAGGACCAATAAAGCTTTTTAATGTGGCAAGCAAAACACACAGGCAGGCAGGCGGGTGGGAGCTGCGCTCCGTCCGTGATGCCGTCTGCTCCGTGCAGCAGAGCAGAGCTGGGCAGCAAAGGCTGCCAAAGCAAACAGCCGCTCCTCGGGGGACGTTGACGCCGCCGTCGCCAGCGACTGGAGGGCGGCTGGCAGCCCCGCTGAAATTTGCCTACCGGTTCTGCATCCAGAACCAGAGCCCTATAGGTTTCCCATTCGGCTGGCCACTGGGAGGACTGGATACTGGAGCAGCTGGGCTACTGGGAGGGGGCTCACCGGCTAAGAGACCCCTTGGGGTTCCTTCCCCATTGTTTGGTTGTGCAGAACAGAAGAACTGGAGGAGAGAGTTCTGGATCAGGCCCAAGGGGAGCCCCTGAGAACCGAGGAGTCTAGATAGACTGCCTCTGGAGCTGGAGGTTCCACGAGAACACAAGAAGAGCCCGGGTTGTGGGTCAGGCCAAAGGGGGCCCACGAGTCCAGCTTCTTTCCACGAGTCCAGAGTCTCAAATCTTCCATTCTTGGGCAAGGTGATTGAGCGAGTGGTTGCTGAATAACTCCAGGCACGCCTGGAAGAAGCGGACCATTTGGATCCCTTCCAGTCGGGATTCAGGCCTCATCATGGGACTGAAACTGCCTTGGTCGCGCTGGTTGATGATCTCCGGCGGGCTAGGGACAAAGGTGAGAGCTGTTTCCTAGTTCTGCTGGATCTCTCAGTGGTGTTTGATACCATCGACCATAACATCCTTCTGGACCGTCTTGAGGGGCTGGTAGCTGGGGGCACTGGGCCGTGTTCAGAAAGTGGTGTGTGTGTGTGGGGGGGTGAGTGTTCAGACCCCTTTGCTCTCACTTGTGGGGTGCCTCAGGGTTCTGTCCTCTCCCCCATGCTTTTCAACATTTACATGCAGCCGCTGGGAGAGATCATCAGCGGGTTTGGACTGGGTGTTCATCAGTATGCGGATGATACCCAGCTCTACCTCTTTTTCAAATCAGAACCAGTGAAGGCGGTGAAGGTCCTGTGTGAGTGCCTGGAGGCGGTTGGAGGATGGATGGTGGCTAATGGATTGAGGCTGAATCCTGACAAGACAGAAGTACTGTTTTTGGGGGACAGGGGGCGGGCAGGTGTGGAGGACTCCCTGGTCCTGAATGGGGTAACTGTGCCCCTGAAGGACCAGGTGCGCAGCCTGGGAGTCATTTTGGACTCACAGCTGTCCATGGAGACGCAGGTCAGTTCTGTGTCCAGGGCAGCTGTTTATCAGCTCCATCTGGTACGTAGGCTGAGACCCTATCTGCCTGTGGACTGTCTTGCCAGAGTGGTGCATGCTCTGGTTATCTCCCGCTTGGACTACTGCAATGCACTCTACATGGGGCTACTTTTGAAGGTGACCCGGAAACTACAACTAATCCAGAATGCGGCAGGTAGACTGGTTATTGGGAGCGGCCGCCGAGACCATATAACACCGGTCTTGAAAGACCTACATTGGCTCCCAGTACGTTTCCGAGCACAATTCAAAGTGTTGGTGCTGACCTCTAAAGCCCTAAATGGCCTCGGTCCAGTATATCTGAAGGAGCGTCTCCACCCCCATCGTTCTACCCAGACACTGAGGTCCAGCACCGAGGGCCTTCTGGCGGTTCCCTCACTGCGAGAGGCCAAGTTACAGGGAACCAGGCAGAGGGCCTTCTCGGTAGTGGCACCCGCCCTGTGGAACACCCTCCCACCAGATGTCAAAGAGAAAAACAACTACCAGACTTTTAGAAGACATCTGAAGGCAGCCCTGTTTAGTGAGGCTTTTAATGTTTGATGTATTACAGTACAGTGGTGCCCCGCAAGACGAACGCCTCGCAAGACGGAAAACCCGCTAGACGAAAGGGTTTTCCGTTTTGGAGGCGCTTCGCAAGACGAATTTCCCTATGGGCTTGCTTCGCAAGACGACAGCCCATAGGGAAATCTCCGGGACAGCGGGGAAGCGCAGCTCGTCTTCCCCGCTGTCCTCGGACCTCCTCCGAAGCCTGGCGGCGGGGCGGGGACACCTCCTCCCGCCGCCGGGCTTCGGAAGGATGCCCCGATGCCGGGCGGCGAGGCGGGAACCCCTCCCCCCGCCGCCCGGCATCGGAACAATGTCCCGAAGCCGGGCGGCGGGGCGGGAAAGTCTCCCCCCGCCGCCCGGCATCGGAACGATGCCCCGATGCCGGGCGGCGGGGCGGGAAAGTCTCCCCCCGCCGCCCGGCTTCGGAAGGATGCCCCGATGCCGGGCGGCGAGGCGGGATCGCCTCCCCCCGCCGCCCGGCATCGGAACGATGCCCCGAAGCCGGGCGGCGGGGCGGGAAAGTCTCCCCCCGCCGCCCGGCATCGGAACGATGCCCCGAAGCCGGGCGGCGGGGCGGGAACGCCTCCCCCCGCCGCCTGGCTTCGGGCGGGAAAGCCTCCCCCCGCCGCCTGGCTTCGGGGCGGGAAAGCCTCCCCCCGCCGCCCGGCTTCGGGGCATCGTCCCGATGCCGGGCGGCGGGGCGAGAAAGCCTCCCCGCGCCGCCTGGCATCGGAACGATGTCCCGAAGCCGGGCGGCGGGGCCGCGAAGCCTGGGCGCGCTGGCAACTCTCCGCAAGGAGCGCTCCCGCTGCTTGCGGAGAGGTCCGCGAAGCCTGTCCTGGACCTCTTCTGAAGGCAGGGGGGGGGCAAAAGTCTTTGTCCCCCCTGCTTGCCTTCCCAGGGGCTTTTAAATCGCCCGGACAGCGGAGAAGTCCTCCGCTGTCCCGGGCGATTTTAAAATGCCGCCCGCCAGAAGAGGTCGGGGGAAGGCGGTTTCCATAGGAACGCATTAATTGATTTTCAATGCATTCCTATGGAAAACCGTGCATCGCAAGACGAAAAACTCGCAAGACGAAGAAACTTGCGGAACGAATTAATTTCGTCTTGCGAAGCACCACTGTATTTTAATATTTTATTGGAAGCCGCCCAGAGTGGCTGGGGAAACCCAGCCAGATGGGCGGGGTATAAATAATAAATTATCATCATCATCATCATTATTATTATTATTCCTGCTCTCACAGCAGCCAAATACCTCTAAGAACCTAGGGACAGAGACAGAGTTCCTCCGGAGGTGGAGGTTCCATAAGGACATCAGACAAGCCCGGCTGCTGGATCAGGCCAGTTTCCTGTTCTCACGGTCTTAAGAAATGTCTTAAGAAATGTCTTAAGAAAAGGCTGCCTCTGGACCTGAACATAGAATAATAGAATTGTAGAGTTGGGAGGAATCCCAAGGGTCATTGTTGTAAACAAAATCTGCCTTTTTTCCCTTATGGGGTATTCCGGAGCCTGTATGGCGTCCTTAAGTGGGTTCTCCATCGGTCAGAGGAAATAACAGAGGCCAAACAGAGAAGATTGAGAAGCAAAGCAGCTCGTAAGCCTGATTTTTATTAAACTGTTGCAACAGGGTTCCCACTCACCACATGCAAGAGGAAGAACCCATAACATTGGTGTGCAAGCCCTTATATAGACTCTTGAATATACCCACCCTGTAGCCCTCAAAAACCCCACCCTCAAAAACATCATACATACATCACAGAAGGGGTGTAACCTAAGACCACCCCCCCAGATACATCATACATACATCACAGAAAAGGTGGTCTACAACAGAAATTTGAATGTTGTTGTTTTTCCTGTCTGCCAGATTATCTGATAATGCCTTATCTGATTGCCTTTCCTGGTAGTCTGGCCATTCCTTTGAAATGGTGATTACTAAATTCCTGTAACAAGGAAGGTTTTTTTTCACCTCCTCCCTCCTTGCAGAGAAACATTTGGTCAGCTTGGGAGTCAAAGTGATTTCAGGACTGACTTCCTGAGCTGCTTCAGACATGCGGTTTATATTTATGTAACTGTTTGCTTGGTACATTTATGAACATTTAATATATGTCTTAAGACCTTAAAATTCTTATAACATCATCTAGTCCAACCCCGTCTGATGCAGGAATCTCAGCTAAACCCTTCTCGGGGGCCATAGCTGGCGAACCAGCCGGAGCTGGAAAAAAAGGCATTTAAGCAAGAATCAGAGAGCTGGAAGGGATAACGTAAAGGTAAAGGGACCCCTGACATTAGGTCCAGTCGTGGCCGACTCTGGGGTTGCGGCGCTCATCTCGCTTTATTGGCCGAGGGAGCTGGCGTACAGCTTCCTGGTCATGTGGCCAGCAGGACTAAGCCGCTTCTGGCGAACCAGAGCAGCGCACAGAAACGCCGTTTACTTTCCCGCCGGAGCGGTACCTATTTATCTACTTGCACTTTGACGTGCTTTTGAACTGCTAGGTTGGCAGGAGCTGGGACCGAGCAACGGGAGCTCACCCCGCCGTGGAGATTCGAACCGCCAACCTTCTGATCGGCAAGTCCTGGGCTCTGTGGTTTAACCCACAGTGCCACCCGCGTCCCACGGGATTAGGAGGAAGGGATTAGGAGGGTCATTTCTAGCCCAACGTTCTGCAATGCAGGAATCTTTTGCCCCATGTGGGACTTGAACTCACATCCCTGAGATTAAGAGAGCCTCACTCTCTCCCAACTGAGCCGTCCCTCCTTAACTCATTAGTTCATCCCGGGCCCTGCCAGGCCCTCTTCTCCCTGTTTTCCTTTCGACTGAAACTACGCCTCCCGAGGAGTGTTTGCTTTCCTCGGAGCAGCGAGGGAAGCCACCCCTGTCCCAGAGGTACAGCAATTGAGCAGTTGCCTGTGTTCAAGAGGCAATTGTGCTTTCCACCCTGTGAGGAAGAGAGAGAGAGATAGCAAGTGCTCTCTCCAAATCCACCAGAGCCGGCCTGCCACAGTCAAACGCATTTAAATCCTGCTGCGCTCTCCGATTCCACCCCTCCTTATGCCCATTTCCTTGCTTTGACGCCTGCAAAGAAAAAAACCAAGCCACCCAAAAAACCCCGGAGCCAGCCTCTGCCTCCTCTGGCTCTAATTCCCTGTGCCCTGGGAATGTTTCCGGGTTCGACTTGTGTTGACAGTGGAGTAATTTTTAAATAGAGTGTTAAGAGACAACGGAGTGATTCAGCCGTCCCTGGAGCGCTGTGCTGCAAAGCTTGTTAGAATTAATGAGAGAGAGAGAGAGAAAGGAAAAAAAAATAATAATGGAGAGAGAGAGAGAGTCTGTGGGAGAGGTGTGGGAGGCAATGGTGGGAGACTCCCGCGAATTATGGGATTGCCAGAAATCACAGAATTTTAGAACCCTGGAGTCGCTGTTTTCTAAAAAGCATTTTTATTGGAAGTTTTCCCATACAGTGGTACCTCGGGTTACAGACGCTTCAGGTTACAGACTTTGCTAACCCGGAAATAGTACAGTCATACCTCATGTTACATTTGCTTCATGTTACGTTTTTTCAGGTTGCGTCCCATGGTGACCTGGAAGTACCGGAAAGGGTTACTTCTGGGTTTCACCAATCGCGCTTTGCACAAGCACCAAATCACACCACGCACCTGCACAGATATGGCACTTCAGGTTGCAGGCTTTTCATGTTGCAAACGGACCTCCGGAACAGATCCCGTTCACAACCAGAGGTACCACTGTACCTCGGGTTAAGAACTTTGCTTCAGGATGAGAACAGAAATCGAGTGGCGGTGGCAGCGGGAGGCCCCATTAGCTAAAGTGTTACCTCAGGTTTAAGAACAGTGTCAGGTTAAAAACAGACCTCCAGAACGAATTAAGTTCTTAACCTGAGGTACCACTGTACAGCCCAAATAACAAAACAGAACCCATATGCAGGATCTGAGCATGGTAGTGCCGCTTGCTGTGATTCAGTGGTGAAATGCAGGTTTTCACATTAAAAGAACAGGGACAACAACAAAAACCCTGCTTTGAAATGGACCTGGTAAACTTGGGTCTGTGCATATCTTCCAACATTTCTCCAATGAAAATAAGGATGTACCATTTTATTATTTGGGGTGGTGCTGTGGGTTAAAACGCTGAGCCTAGGACTTGCCGATCAGAAGGTCAGCAGTTTGAATCCCCGTGACGGGGTGAGCTCCCGTTGCTCGGTCCCTGCTCCTGTCAACCTAGCAGTTCGAAAGCACACCAAAAAGTGCAAGTAGATGAATAGGTACCGCTCCAGCGGGAACGTAAACGGCGTTTCCGTGCGCTGCTCTGGTTGGCCAGAAGCGGCATAGTTATGCTGACCACATGACCTGGAAGCTGTACGCCGGCTCCCTCGGCCAATAAAGCAAGATGAGCGCCGCAACCTGAGAGTCGGCCACGACTGGACCTAATGGTCAGGGGTCCCTTTACCTTTTTATTTTATTATTTATACCCCGCTGATCTGATTGGGTAGCCTCAGCCACTCTGGGAAGCTTCCAACATATATAAAAACATAATAAAACATTAGGCGTTAAGAAACTTCCTTCTACCGGGCTGCCTTCAGATATCTTCTAAAGGTTGTATAGTTACATATTTCCTTGCCTCGGGGGTCAAGGCATAACTCCACACCCTCCAACGAAAATCGGGACATCCTAAGGAAAATCAGGACATTCTGGGATCAGATCCGGGAGTGTGCCTGGAAAGTAAGGGCACCTGGAGGGTCTGCCTGTATCTAGAAAGCTTGGAGCAAAGGCAAGTGTCTCACAAAGAGATTATTATTATTATTATTATTATTATTATTATTATTATTATTATTAATGCCCCGCCTGCTTTTCATCTTTAAATTCCCCTCTGCTGTTATAACCATCCCCTCTGTTTTATATACATTGTGAAATGCAATGGAAAATATTCGTAGTCCCCCCCCCCAAGCCCACCCCCTTCTCAGTTTCCCCCTAGATTCTGGAGCGCCCCCTGGTGGAGAGGGCAGTAATTATCTGCGCAGTAAATAATCTCACGACTAAAGTGTGACCTTGTCTGACCTCCAAACGCCTGGCCGCTGCCCGAGAGTCACGGGAAATTACTTCTAAATGTGCAGACCCAGTTCGTATTCTAATTAATCGGAGACTGTGGCGGTTCAGGCTTCCTCCAGCCGGCGAAACAAATTTGGAGGAGCCCCCTCCTTTCTGGGCACAGCCCCTCTAACGCCCCCTCTGGTCCAATCACCGGGCCTAATTAATTATTGATTTGTTCCGGCTAAAATAGGCAGTCGATCGATTTGAGTAAGAAGCAGGGAAATTAAAGGATTTTTGTGTGTGTGTGTGTGTGTGTGTGTGTGTGTGTGTTTAACTTCCTTTTCCTCCCCAGAAGCGTTTCAAAAATAACAATGCAAAATCGCCATCCGTTTGCCTTTGCCCATCTCTGGCATCCGTCTAGCGCAGAATTGCACTGTCCCTTGGGCTCCCCCCAGATTTAATTCGGCAATCTCCCACCTCCTGGGACGGAGGTTTAAGAGCGCTAATTAATAACAGTATTTATAGAAGGCTTCCCCTCCCCGCTCCAGGTGAGTCACATACATTATCTCGGTAATCCTTACGGCAGCCCTGAGGTGCTGCGCTGTCCCTGAGCTTCTTAAAACTCATGGAATTGAAGAGTAGGAAGGGGACGCCCAGGGGTCATCTATTCCAACCCTCTGCATTGCAGGAAGAGGCAGCTCCTGTCCCACATGGGAATCGAACCTGCAACCTTGGCATCATCAGCACCACAGAAATGTTTTCAGGGATGATAAGTGGAATTATTTCGCTGTGATATTGTGATAGGAATTTTGAGGTCTTAGATATATGGCAATGTTCATAACCGCACGTACATAGACCAGCACAGGAAGACCGACCTGAAGCCATTTTGATTCCTAAACTGACCAAATGTTTTCTCTGCAAGGTCAAAGTGGAAAAGCCTCCCCAATGTCTTTCCCTTCACAAATCCTGTCTTAAGGGTATGTCTGTGTTTGAATAGGGTGTGAGCCTGTGACCTGGGCCAGGAACTAAGTATTTATCACTACAAAAGAATGGCCAGGCTCCCCAGGAAAACCAATCAAGTAACCTGTCAGACAAGAGAAAAACAACATTTAAATTTCTGCTTAGACCGCCTTTTTGTGTGATGTAGGTATGATGTTTGAGCGGGGTGGTCTTGGGTTACACCACTTCTGTGATGTACGTATGATGTTTCAGGGGGTGGTCTTGAGCTCCAGGGCAGGGAATTTAAAATGTCTATATAAGAGCGGGCACACTTTTGCTCTGGGTTCCTCCTCCTTTCCTGCGTGTGAGGGGAGCACCCTGTTGCAACAGATCAATAAAGATCAGGCTTACTAGCTGCTTTGCTTCTCAATATTCTCTACTTGGCCTCTGTTATTTTCTCCTACCAATAGGGAACCTATGTAAGGACTCTATATGGGCTCTTGGATACCCCATAAGGGAAAAGGGCAGATTATGTTTACAACAATATCCAGACCCTCCAATATCCAGACCCTTCCTGGATAGCTCAGCTGGTTAGAGCGTGGTGCTGAGAACTCATACCAAGGTTGCAGGTTCAATCCCCATGCGGGACAGCTGCATATTCCTGCATTGCAGGGGGTTGGACTAGATGATCCTCAGGGTACCCTTCCAACTCTACAATTCTATGATTCCAGAATGTCCCGCTTTTCCTTGGGTCTACAGGGCTCAGCAAACTTTTTCAGCAGGGGGCCAGTCCACTGTCCCTCAGACCTATTTTTTTGGGGGGGGGAACTATATTTTTGGGGGGGAATGAATGATTTCCTATGCCCCACAAATAACCCAGAGGTGCATTTAAAATAAAAGCACACATTCTACTCATGTAAAAACACACTGATTCCCGGACCGTCTACAGGCCGGATTTAGAAGGCGATTGGGCCGCATCCGGCCCCCAGGCCTTAGTTTGCCTACCCATGCCTTACAGTGATTCTCAACCTGGGGGCCCCAGATGTTGTTGGACTACAACTCCCATCATCCCTGAGCTCTGGCCTTGCTTGGTAGGGGTGATGGGAGTTGTAGTTCAGCAACATCTGGGAACCCACAGGCTGAAAAAGGCTGCAGGAGATCCCTATTTTCATCAGAGAAATGGTGGAGGGTATGGAGTTATGTGTTCCCTGAGCCAAGAAGATGAGCAACCTTTAGATGACATTTGAATATTTATTTATTTATCCATCCCCTGCCCATCTGGGCGGCTCCCAACAGAATTAAAAGCTCAATAAAACATCAAACTTTTGAAGGCAGCCCTGTAGCGAGAGGTATAATGTTTTATTATGTTTTTATATATGTTGGAGGCTGCCAAGGGTGGATGGGGCAACCCAGTCAGTTGGATGCTGTATAATAATAATAATATTGATGATGATGATGATGATGATGATGAAAATGAATAGGATGTCCCTAATGTCCCTATTTTATTGGAGAAATGTTGGTGTCAGTGCCGGATTTACGTGTAAAACAAGCTATAGCTTAGGGCCTCGCTCTCTTGGGGGCCCCCAAAAAAATTAAAGGAAAAAAAACACCTGGATGTACATTTCCAAAATATAAGATAAAAAACAAATAAAACAAAACCTACCTACAGCAACTGTGTTTTGTGTTGTGTAGGCTCCTCTGATGTAAGTCATGGGTCCCGCCTGCTCCCTAAAATATCCCTGGTTTGCTTCTTCCTATATATAGGGTGCCGACATTCTGCATGGACTGGTTGCAGGGCAAATTGTTTTATATACCTATTAGGTCCATAAATGACCATATAGCATATATTCAACACAAAAAACAGCGGCAATTTGTTGTTGACAAAGGACAGCTGGACATAGAAAGGGCCCCATTACCTTCAATAGCTCAGGGCCTCATCAAACCTCCATCTGGCCCCATACTGGCTGCCCACAAAACCAAGTTCAAAGTCCTTGTATTAATTTACAAGGCCCTGAACAACATGGATCAGGATATGGCAGGGAACCTCCTTCTATCCCAGTTCAGTCACCGAGATCATCTGAAGAAGCATCGCTGGCCATTCCCTGAGCTGGTGAGGCTCATTTGACAACCATAAGGAACTGAGCCTTTAGTGTCATCCACCCAGTCCTGTGGAACTCTCTGCCACTAGAATCAGGCACCTTCTGTAAATGCCTTTGAAACGTCTGCTGGAAACTTTCCTATTCTGCCACCCCTATGGAGTCAATGAAGACGTCAACTTTCCATAATACTTAGTGGATTTCTGATTTTAACTTTTCCATGGTTTTTATTTTGTGGTTTCATGTACAGTTGTAAACTGCTCAGATATATATGTGTGTGTGTGTGTGCGCGC
This sequence comes from Podarcis erhardii, assembly GCF_964252035.2. Lineage (NCBI taxonomy): Eukaryota > Metazoa > Chordata > Lepidosauria > Squamata > Lacertidae > Podarcis > Podarcis erhardii. Next base: position 90,593,029 of record NC_138511.1, read on the forward strand.
ACGCGCACGCGCACGCTAGCTTGCGTGCGTTCATGTGTGGAAAGAAGCAGCATATATCTTTAATAAATAAAATATAAATGAATAAGTACCCAGAAGAGGGCCATCTCCAACTCCTTGAAAGATTCCATCACTGGTGTCTCTGGAAAAAAATACACATCACTTGGGAAGACAGGCAAACTAATATCAGTGTATTGGAAGAAGCAAAGATCACCAGTGTCGGAGCAATGATTTTTTCAACACCAACTTCGCTGGACTGGTCATGTCATGCTGATGCCTGATGATCGTCTTCCAAAGCAACCACTCTACTCTGAACTTAAAAATGGAAAGCGTAATGCTGGTGGTCAACAAAAGAGGTTTAAAGACTCTACAAGGCAAATATAAAAAAATGTAGTATAAACACCGACAATTGGGAAACACTGGCCTGCGAGTGCTTCAGTTGGAGAACAGCCTTGACCAAAGGTGTCCTGGGCTTTGAAGACACTCGAACTCAGGACAAGAGGGAGAAACGTGCTAAGAGGAAGGCACGCTTGGCAAATCCACACCGTGATCAACTCCCACCGGGAAACCAATGTCCCCTCTGTGGAAGGACGTGTGGATCCAGAATCGGCCTCCACAGTCACTTACGGACTCACTGTTAAAACCATGTTTATGGAAGGCAATCTTACTTGGCTACAAGGGATCACAGAAGAAGAAGAAGAAGAAGAAGAAGAAGAAGAAGAAGAAGAGGAGGTAGGGCATGGGTAGGCAACCTAAGGCCCGGCGGCCGGATCCGGCCCAATCACCTTCTAAATTCAGCCCATGGACGGTCCGGAAATCAGCGTGTTTTTACATGAGTAGAATGTGTCCTTTTATTTAAAATGCATCTCTGGCTTATTTGGGGGGCATAGGAATTCGTTCTCCCCGCCCTCCAAAATATAGTCCGTCCCCCTATAAGGTCTGAGGGACAGGGAACCAGCCCCCTGCTGAAAAGGTTTGCTGGCCCCTGAGGTTGGGTCTGGAGAGCGTTTGCTTCAGAGGCGATTATATCCGCACCGAGAATTTGCACCAGTTCCGTTTCATTTCACAACAGTGGGGAGAAGTGATCATGCAAGTAGGTTTACCCCCCCCCCCCCGCCGCCTCCAAAGAAAAGTCCAAGAGGGAGGGGGGGGTGGATGGAAATGCTATTTGCAAATTTTTCATGCAGGGTCTATTTCTGACACAGCCGTGAAAATGAAGCAGTCGAGGTGGTGCGTGCAGAATTTTTCAACCAAAGGTGAGGATGAACCTGGAGGGCTGATTTATATCAGTTTAGCCCCTCTATGACTCTACCCCCTTGGGAATGCATTATTGCATTTCCTTTATGCAAAAAAGGGGGGGAGTGTTCTGCGTGCAGCAAATAAACACCCCAGGAAGAGGGCTGGGATAAAACCTTTGTGGCTAGCCTTCTACATGCGGGGGGTTGCTCTCTTGCGAGTGGAGATGAACGAACCAGCCAATTTCGTTTTCTCTCGGCTGCTCCTTTTCCCCAGTCTAAAATCCATTTCTCCTCATTTCTGCAGCAATCCGGGATTTTATTTTTCTTTGAAATGACATTTTTATGTTCCAAAATAAAACTTTTCACAACAATAACCAAGCACAAGTCTAGGTATATAATACAATTAACGCCACCCCCAAATACACGGTGTTTCTTGTGCCCTTTTCAAGCATATTCTTAAGATATTCGTGGTTAATAGAGTCTATCCACAGACAAATTGTTGTGAAAATTAATCAGGATTTTTGAAGGAATTTGTCCATGTCATGCATAATCATGTCAAATCATACCTTTTCTCTAAAGTAAAAAGTCCCAAAAATGCCATAATAATAATGGTTAAAACCGATTACAATAAAGAGCAAAGGGTAGGTTGAAAATGTACCCCTATGCTCTAGACTGGAATCTGTTGTAATGGCATTTAATCTGGGCAGTTTAAATATATATATTTCAGTCAGCAGCCCACGTAGTGGGTGCTTTTGGAAATTCAAGGCCTCCATCTTTAGCGATGCCCTCAAGGAACTCTGAGAAATTAGAAAGAGGAGAAACTTGAGTTTCTACCTTTTCCTGGCTCCATTCTAGACTTAATAACGCTTCCCACCAATTTGTCTGTGAGATTGCCATATTCGTCGTTTGCCTGCTTCCACTTGGATTATTATTATTATTTTGCTTCTATAAAAAGAACATAAGAGAAGAACATAAGAGAAGCCCAATCTGGATGAGAGCAAAGTAGTTTCAGCTAGCCCAGCGTCCTGTCTCTGACTGGGGTCAGCCAAAGACCTCTGAGAAGTCTGGAGGCCACGGGATGGTGATGGTTTCATGAAATCTATGCATTGCTTTGTTGTTGTTGTTTTTTAAAAAGGGGTGAGATTCAAAGGTAGACTGCCTCTGCAGAAGGAGTCTCCACAGCTACCAGCCATTGATAGCTTTTTCCTCCTCCTAATTGTTTTGAAAGCTGTTTCCCTCCACCCTCCTTGTTGTTGAGTCGTTGAGTCGTGTCCGCCTCTTCATGACCCCCTGGACGAGAGCACGCCAGGCACTCCTGTCTTCCACTGCCTCCCGCAGTTTGGTCAGACTCATGTTTGTAGCTTCGAGAACACCGCCCAACCATCTCGTCCTCCGTCGTCCCCTTCTCCTTGTGCCCTCCATCTTTCCCAACATCAGGATCTTTTCCAGGGAGTCTTCTCTTCTCATTAGGTGCCAAAGTCTTGGAGCCTCAGCTTCAGGATCTGTCCTTCCAGTGAGCACTCAGGGCTGATTTCCTTCAGAATGGAGAGGTTGGATCTTCTTGCAGTCCATGGGACTCTCAAGAGTCTCCTCCAGCACCAGAATTCAAAAGCATCCATTCTTTGGCGATCAGCCTTCTTTGTGGTCCAGCTCTCACTTCCATACATCACTACTGGGAAAACCAGAGCTTTGACTATACGGTCCTTTGTTGGCAAGGTGATGTCTCTGCTTTTTAAGATGCTGTCTAGGTTTGTCATTGCTTTCCTCCCAAGAAGCAGGCGCCTTTTAATTTCGTGACTGCTGTCACCATCTGCAGTGATCCTGGAGCCCAAGAAAGTAAAATCTCTCGCTGCCTCCATTTCTTCCCCTTCTGTTTGCCAGGAGGTGATGGGCCCAGTGGCCAGGATCTTCGTTTTTTTGATGTTGAGCTTCAGACCATATTTTGCGCTCTCCTCTTTCCCCCTCATCTGGCGAGGAGTTTTGTATTTTCCTTCTCAAGATCTCTCTCCCTTCCCCGCCAGAGTTCTCGAAGAGTCCTCCTTGTCTGATTGATTTCCTTTGACAGCTGCTAAAAGGTGGCCTCTCTTTAAAGGCCTGGATTTAAGTGGAGGGTTTTTAAATTCTATTTTTTTTAAGAGCATCTGATGTACTCTACGAATATTAATCAAATGGCATTAAGCAAATGGCCGGCACGCTCCATCGCTTTGATTTAAAGGACTGCGTCCCTCTCTTTCTCTCTCCACTCCTGAAGACAACTCCTTTCCCCACCTTCTCCTGGCGCCACAACGCTTTAGGGGTGCCCCTCTCGCCGCCTTGCCCCTCGCCCTGCTTTTGATCCTGATCCGATGGGATGTCTCCCTTCTCCAGCTCCATGCCAGGTGGCCTCGGTCCCGCTCTGCGAGGGGAGCCGGGGCACTGCCAAGCGAGGAGTGCCACGGCCTGGTCTGTGGTGGCGGCAATCCGATTAAATCACATTAACTGGAACCAGTTCCTTAAAGAGCCCCCGGTCCAAATTTGGGAGGCGAGGAGGGTCTCCTGGGCAAACGGGTGCCAAGTCGAATTAGACCGGAGCAGGCCTGGGCTCGTCCGAGTGTGTGATTGCTTCTGCTAGGGGCTTACTCCGAGGGTACTCTGGGACAGAAACTCTATCAAGAGCTGTTACTTATGATGATGTTAGTGGGGGAGAAGCAGGAGGAGTCCCAGACCTCAGAGACTCCTGGAGACTGCAAGGCAAGCTGGTAGATGCAGGAGATAAAGGCGTCTCTCTCTGTAAGGGCTGTAGCTCTGTGCAGGGGCATTGCAAGGGGGGTGCGGTCTGCCCTGGGTATCATTCCTACGGTGTTTGTGACAAAATCCCCCCGGGTGGATCGGAGTGGCGGTGCTCGCAGCCCCAGCAGGCTTATTTTCGCAATTGACGCAATTGCCATCGTGAAAATCCGCCCACTGATCGCATAAATACAACCAACAATCAGCTTGGCATCCTCCAGCCGGCACCATTCACACACCACCCCCAGAGGGCAGTTTTATGTGATCCTTGATCAGACTTGCGCAATCTGCGGACATATCTGTTTCGTGGCCAACCCTCCCTAAAAAAAGATAAGCACCTTTTGGGCACCCTAAAAAAGATCAACAACTCTGGGCAACGTTCCCAAAAATTGCAATGTGAGTGTGCGGGAGGTTTGACAAAAAAAAAATTCGCACCGGTGTGATGGCCTGGGACTCGGGCTTGGACTCGGAACCAGAGGAGTCCCAGTCTGCACCGGATCCTTTGCCTCAGGCATCATCTGAACCAAGTCTGGGGCCTGATCCTGACCGACATCTCCTGAGTTGCAAAGACTAAGGTGTGAGAGAAGGAGAGAGAGACCTGAGTACTCGCAGGAGGAGTGCTCGCCTTCGGGTGAAACAGGAAGGTGAGTCGCCGGGGGATCAGGACCAGCCGCTACCCCGACAAAGATAAAAGGCAGTTGGATCCTGCTCCAGGTTGTGGGAGCAACATTGCTGTATGCCAGATCCTGCCTGAGATCCTGTACCTGCCCTTGCCTTGTGTCCTGCCTTGGCCCTGTTGGACTGACTCCCAGCAGAACCTTCAGATGCTGGGAGTCTGGACCTGGACCACGTTTCATGGATTACCCCCAGGCCCAGCACACACCTGACCTTGCTACGTCTCTGGCTCTGTGGAAGAGCATCTGCCTTGGTGCCAAAGGCCGCAGGGTCAATTCTCAGCTGCATTGCCAGGTGGGGTTGGGATACACACAGATTTCACCGTTTCATCCTGAGTGTTCCATTTCAGCAGCAAGTTATACATCTTTGACAAAATCTTAGTTTTAGGTTCTAACAATTCTGTTTCTAATTTCGATTTTTCCACCTGGAATCCAATTTTTTTGTCCAATTTGTAAGCCTCCATTATCTGACAATAATGAAGCCAATCTCGCACTTTGTTTTTTAATTTCTCAAAGCTCTGCAATTTCAATTTGTCTCCCTCTTGTTCCAAAATTTCCCAATATTTTCGCCATTTGGACTCCATATTGAGTCTTTTAAGAGCTTTCGCTTCCATTGGTGACAACCACCTTGGAGTTTTGTTTTCCAATGAATCTTTGTATCTTATCCAAACATTAAACAGTGCTTTCCTGACAATATGATTTTTAAATGCTTTATGTACTTTGACCTTGTCGTACCACAAATATGCATGCCACCCGAAAACATTATTAAATCCTTCTAAGTCTAAAATGTCTGTATTCTCAAGAAGCAGCCATTCTTTCAACCAGCAAAATGCTGCTGATTCATAATAAAGTTTAAGGTCTGGCAGGGCAAATCCCCCTCTTTCTTTAGCGTCAGTTAAAATCTTAAATTTTATTCTGGGCTTCTTGCCAGGTGGGGTTGGGAGACACACTCCCCATCTAGAAAGCTGGTGGGAGCTGTTGCCACTCAGTGCAGACAGCACTGGCTGAGGCGGACCAAGTCTCTGGCCTCTTAGACAGCAGCTGCCTGCATACGCCAAAAACTAAAAATTAAAAAATGACTCTGCCCAAAGGTGTGTTTTGGGATCAATGTGTAATATGCAAACTGGTGGGGAGGGAGATGGCAGACACAAAATGAATTTCTGCTTTTGTGGTCCAGAGAGGAGGACCTGGACCAACGTATTCAAATGGCAATAAAGGAGATTCCGACTAAACGGATAAGGAAAAATCATGGGGTATGGATTTACTCCACTGTCCAGCTTGCCAGGGTGCCACTCCCTGTGAGCCCCTCCGGTCAGCAAAAGAAGGAGTCTCCAGCCAAGTTAAAGAGGCTAACAGCGGTCAGTAGACCTGATCTTTATTTGTTGCAACAAGGTTCAAACACACAAGGAGTAGGAACTCCGAGCATAGGGTTGCGTGGACTTTTCAGACCTCTCCCCATTTCACATAATACATTTTTCAACAGCATCATCGATACATCACAAGTATGTCACAAAGTCAGAGTGTTTGGCATGTAGAAGCATGAGCCCATCACCACCCCTGCCAATAACCCCAGTTTCCCACACCTTTTAATTTCCCTCTTCCCCAAGGAACAATAGAAGTACAGTTGCACATGCGCATGGGATCCGTTCCGGAGCTCCAGTCGGATCACTAGGAATTCGCAAGCGAAGGTGCCTGTTCTGCGCATGTGCAGCTTCCAACATATTTTAAAATATAATAAAGCACCAAACATTTAAAAAACTTCCCTATATAGTGCTGCCTTCATATGTCTTCTAAAGGTTGTACACCGTATTTTTCGCTCTATAAGACGCACCAGACCATAAGACGCACCTAGTTTTTGGAGGAGGAAAACAAGAATAAAAATATTCTGACTCTCAGAAGCCTGAACAGCAAGAGGGATCGCTGTGCAGTGAAAGCAGCAATCCCTCTTGCTGTTCTGGCTTCTGGGATAGCTGCGCAGCCTGAATTCGCTCCATAAGACGCACACACATTTCCCCTTACTTTTTAGGAGGGAAAAAGTGAGTCTTATAGAGCAAAAAATACGGTAATTACTTATCCCCATCCCCTCCAATGAAAATAGGGACATCCTACCACATGGGTAGGCAAACTAAGGCCCGGGGGCCGGATCCGGGAATCAGTCTTCTAAATCTGGCCTGCGGACGGTCTGGGAATCATTTTTTTTTTTACATGAGTAAAATGTGTCCTTTTATTTAACATGCATCTCTGAGTTATTTGTGGGGCATAGGAATTCATTCATTATTATTATTTTCCAAAATATAGTCCAGCCTCTCACAAGGTCTGAGGGACAGTGGACTGGCCCCCTGCTGAAAAAGTTTGATGACCCCATATCCTCCAACATTTCTCTGATGAAACTAGGGACGTCCTAAGGAAAAGTGTGACTTTCTGGGATCAAATCAGAAACAGAGACGGCTTCTGTAAATCTGAGACTGTCCCTGGAATATAGGGGTGCTTGGAGGGTCTGTAGCAATTGCCCCACATTGGCTCTTTGATTTAACGATGCCAAGAAATTGCAGCGTTTAACGTCTGAGCAGTTTGAAGGACAGGCCTTCCTTCCCTCCTTGTTCTGGTGATCTTGGGCTACAGGTCTCGAGTCTCATCTGCGTTCTTTCCGAACGAAACAGATTGGCTCCCAGCAGGGAGGGTGGGTTTAATGAGAATCGGGTACGTGCTGAAAAGCACTTTTTCAGGGGGCGGCAGGGTTCAGAGGTCGCAGAGGAAGAGGCGGCCACGAATGTGTGAGCCTGGCATGCTCTTCTCATTTTGAGACCCAATGCTCCCTGAGCCAGGCGAGGGAGATGAATTGTTTCAAGTGCACGGAAAGAAAAGGCAGAAGATGAGGTGTCTGGGGGGAATCACGCCGGCTGCTTGCTATTCTGGAAACGGTTTTGAGCCGTGGCAGCGTGCCAGAATTGCAGCCAGGCAAGAGGAGGGAAGGGTCTGCAGCAGATGGAAGGTATCGGAGGGAGCAAAGAGAGGACAGGATAAGAAGCCATGGAAGAAAATCTCCTCCATCACCATGAGAACATATTTGCCAAAGGAACAAAGATTCCTACAATGCAGGGGGTTGGACTAGATGACCGCCAAGGTCCCTTCCAACTTATATGAGAATAACAACAACAACAACAATTTATTATTTATACTCCGCCCATCTGGCTGGGTTTCCCCAGCCACTCTGGGCGGCTTCCAACAGAACACTAAAATCCAATAACCTATTAAACATTAAAAGCTTCCCTAAACAGGGCTGCCTTCAGATGTCTTCTAAAAGTTTGGTAGTTATTTTTCTCTTTGACATCTGATGGGAGGGTGTTCCACAGGGTGGGCGCCACCACCGAGAAGGCCCTCTGCCTAGTTCCCTGTAACTTGGCTTCTTGCAGGGAGGGAACCGCCAGAAGGCCCTCAGAGCTGGACCTCAGTGTCTGGGCAGAACGATGGGGGTGGAGACACGCCTTCAGGGATGCTGGGCCTTTGAGGCTGTTGAGGGCTTTAAAGGTCAGCACCAACACTTTGAATTGTGCTCGGAAACGTCCTGGGAGCCAGTGTAGGTCTTTGTTATATGGTCTCGGCGGCCACGCACAGTCACCAATCTAGCTGCCGCATTCTGGAATAGTTACAGATAGGTAGCCGTGTTGGTCTGCCATGGTCAAAACAAAATAAAAAAATTCCTTCCAGTAGCACCTTAAAGACCAACTGAGTTAGTTCTAGGTATGAGCTTTCGTGTGCATGCACACTTCTTCAGATACACTGAAACAGAAGTCACCGGACCTTTCTATATAGTGAGAAGGTGGGGAGGGGTATTACTCAGAAGGGTGGTGGGAATGGGTGATTGGCAGATAGCTGCGATGAGCCTGTTGACGACTCTTAACGACTGCAATAGGTCTAACAGGAAAAAGCAAGGGGTGAGAAGGTGAAAAATGGCTTTGTCATGTATAATGAGATAAGAATCCAATGTCTAATTCCAATGTCTAATTCCAGAATCCAATGTCTAATTCCAATGTCTAATTCCAGAATTCCGCATTCTGGAATAGTTGTAGTTTCTGGGTTACCTTCAAAGGTAGCCCCACATAGAACGCATTGCAGTAGTCCAAGTAGGATATGACCAGAGCATGCACCACTCTGGTGAGACAGTCTGGCAGGGAGGGCCCATCTAGTCTGGCATCTTGTTCTCACAGTGGCCAACTTTCTGAGGTTAGGTGTTGAGTAGGCCTAGTCTTGGTTTTCCCAGTAGTGATGTATGGAAGTGAGAGCTGGACCATAAAGAAGGCTGATTGCCGAAGAATGGATGCTTTTGAATTCTGGTGCTGGAGGAGACTCTTGAGAGTCCCATGGACTGCAAGAAGATCAAACCTCTCCATTCTTAGGGAAATCAGCCCTGAGTGCTCACTAGAAGGACAGATCATGAAGCTGAGGCTCCAAGACTTTGGCCACCTCATGCGAAGAGAAGACTCCCTGGAAAAGACCCTGATGTTGGGAAATATGGAGGGCGCAAGGAGAAGGGGACAACAGAAGACGAGATGGTGGGACAGTGTTCTCGAAGCGACCAGCATGAGTTTGACCAAACTGCGGGAGGCAGTGGAAGACAGGAGGGCCTGGCGTGCTCTGGTCCAGGGGGTCACGAAGAGGCGGACACGACTAAACAACTAAACAACAACAAGGTCTTGGTGGGAGGGGAGGTCACCAGTAACCAGTCTAGCTGCCGCATTCTGGATTAATTGTAGTTTCCAGGTCACCTTCAAAGGTAGAATGGACCTGCCTCCCTGTAACTTGGCTTCTTGCAGGGAGGGAACCGCCAGAAGGCCCTCAGAGCTGGACCTCAGTGTCTGGGCAGAACGATGGGGGTGGAGACACTCCTTCAGGGATACTGGGCCTTTGAGGCTGTTGAGGGCTTTCAGGGTCAGCACCAACACTTTGAATTGTGCAGGTCCACATAGAACTGATATTCTGGTCCTCCTGATTCTGAGCAAAGAGATGGAGAAAGCCTCTTCTGAAATATTCTGAGAAGAGGCCCTTGCCCACCTAAGATGGAAGGTGGTTCCCCCCTCATATTTTTCATTCCTAGCTGCTCCCATTTCAGACTGAACTTCAGGCATTTTGACCTTTCGGCTCAAGACTAGTTATTGGACGAACAACACAAGGAGAAACTTGGGTTCTGCCGCCGGAGACCAGCGGAGGAGTCGTCACACAGCACAGCCCCTAAACCGAAAAGAAGGTGTTGTCAACATGAGAGAACTCTGCATCCCTTTATGTAATTTCTAAGCGCTCAATTGTTTCAGGGCTTTGCCATATAGCAGTTATTTATTTGCTTTTGCTTGTCAAACAAAGAGGAACATTTGTTCTTTCTTTAATTTTAACGGTGCTGTGCCTTTTTTCCATATATATATATATGTCGTGGGGGAGCTGCATCCTGGACTCTTTCCAAAGGAATCGTTTCTTTCCTTCCCCATAGTAATTTAATGCTTAAGAACCGGCTTCTCCCCGTTTTAATGAAACGTTGAAGGAGATTTTCCTGGCAGGAGAGAATTCTCCTGGGACCCCAAAGTGTGGGCTGTAAAACAGTCGTGGCCCTTAATCCGCTCCTCAGAGATCTCTGCCTCACAGGCCTCGCTAATGAAGGGGCCAGAAGAGGCACTTTTGACATGCACAATTTCTCTTGGTTATTTGAAGGGTGCAGAGTGGAGAGTTTGTCTGCGGCAAAAGAGACTGTCAGTTGTTGCCCAGAATCAATAAATGTTGTTTATTGGTCTTATATACGATCTTGGATCCAAGGATGTGGACAGGATGAAACCATCCACCTGTCTCCTGGATCCTTGCCCATCCTGGCTTATAAAAGCTAGCTTTGAAGGGCTGGGCGATGGGCTTCGCAGGGTGGTGAATGCTTCCCTCCGTGAGGAGCCTTCCCAGACCCGCTGAAAGAGGCAGTTATCAAACCGCTCATAAAAAACCATCTTTAGATGCTGCCAATATGGCCAACTATCGCCCAGTCTCAAATCTTCCATTCTTGGGTAACGTGATTGAGCGAGTGGTTGCTGAACAACTCCAGGCACGCCTGGAAGAAGCGGACCATTTGGATCCCTTCCAGTCGGGATTCAGGCCTCATCATGGGACTGAAACTGCCTTGGTCGCACTGGTTGATGATCTCCGGTGGGCTAGGGACAAAGGTGAGAGCTGTTTCCTAGTTCTGCTGGATCTCTCAGCAGCTTGTGACACCATCAACCATAACATCCTTCTGGACCGTCTAGAGGAGCTGGGAGCTGGGGGCACTGTTATACGGTGGTTCTGCTCCTTCCTCCTGGGCCGTGTTCAGAAAGTGGTGGTGGGGGATGAGTGTTCAGACCCCTGGGCTCTCACTTGTGGGGTGCCTCAGGGTTCTGTCCTCTCCCCCAGGCTTTTCAACATCTACATGCAGCCGCTGGGAGAGATCATCAGGAGGTTTGGGCTGGGTGTTCATCAGTATGCGGGTGATACCCAGCTCTACCTCTCTTTTAAATCAGAACCAGTGAAGGCGGTAAAGGTCCTGTGTGAGTGTCTGGAAGTGGTTAGAGGATGGATGGCGGCTAACAGATTGAGGATGAATCCTGACAAGACAGGAGGACTGTTTTGGGGGGACAGGAGGCGGACAGGTGTGGAGGACTCCCTGGTCCTGAATGGGGTAACTGTGCCCCTGAAGGACCAGGTGCGCAGCCTGGGAGTCATTTTGGATTCACAGCTGTCCATGGAGGCGCAGGTCAATTCTGTGTCCAGCTCGAACACGAATCTTGGCGGCTCGAACAGGAATCACAGCTCAATGGAAAACAGCCCCAAATCTTAAGAACATAAGATATCCTGGACCAGGCTTCCTCAGCCTCGGCCCTCCCGATGTTTGGGGACTACAACTCCCATGATCCCTAGCTAGCAGGACCAGTGGTCAGGGATGATGGGAACTGTAGTCTCAAAACATCTGGAGGGCCAAGGCTGAGGAAGCCTGTCCTGGATGTATCAGGCTAGTCCCTCAGCCTGTTCTCACAGTGGCCAAGCAGATGCCGGTGCAAAACTTGCAACCAGGATTCGAACACAGAGCCCTCTCCCCTCCTGTAGCTTCCAGCCGCTGGCATTCAGAAGCATTGAGGCTTGTGACCGTGTAGAGCAGAACACAGCCGTTGTGGCTAGGAGCCATCCATAGCCCTCTCCTCCTCTGTGAATTTGCCTTGTCCTCTTTGAAAGCCAAAAGAAATGGGGTCGTAGCATAGGTAAACTACGGAACTCATTGCCACAGGTGGCAGTGATGGGCACAAACCTGGGTGGCTTTGAAAGAAGACTGGGCAGATCCATGGGGGGGGGAGAGGGTGATTGATGGCTACTAGCCACGATGGGAATCCTTTGCCTCCACAGCTGGAAGCAGCAGTACATCTGCATACTGTGGGATGTGAAACACAAGAGCAGTCAAGTACAACCTTTCTAGAGTGAACATGTTCACACATGGGGAGGAATGTTTGTCCAGCCAGCAGGTAAACTTCCTGTTTCCTTCTGGACTGGGACAGACTTCTTCTGCATGTGACTAGAGGTGGGCGTGGCCTCACCTGTGCAGGTAACAACAAAAGCACAGGGCAGGGCAGCCATCTCTCTCTCTTTGACTACATGCATCGAAGAAGCAACATCTGCTTAGCCAAAGATGCTCTCCAGCCAAGAGAGGACAAAGGGACTGTCTCCTTATGAGATAGCTTCCAGGTATATGTTATTTTTCTTAGTTAAGTCTGCCTTTCTGGGATCTGATTGTGAACAGAATGATGTGTGAGTAAACTCCTTTTATACTTTTATAGAAGACTGTGTCGTGTCTTATCTTTTATGAGGGAATAAGGGGGAAATACCAGAACAGTTATTCTAGCAGCTTTAGTGAGCCTGAGCAAACGCATCCGCTGCGAGTTTAAAAAGGGGAATGCTACTCTGCTAAATTGTGGAACTTGTTTACACAAGTTGGAAAGGCTATAATCTAACAATGTATCCTCTCCTGCATCCCTGAACATTCCCACACATACCAGTTGCTGGAAACCAGAGGAAGGGAGAGGGCTCAGGTGAGGTCCTGCAGATGGGGTTTCCCATTGAGGCATCTATGTGAACAGGAAGCTGAACTAGATGGGTCATTGGGCTGATTTAGCAGGTCCTTCTGATGCTCTGATGGAACCTCCAGGTCCAGGCGCAGTCTATCTGGATTCCTAAGTTCTTAGGTGTCCACATTGAGAACTAAATGAGCCATTGGCCTGATCTAGCAGGCTCTTCTCATGTTCTGGTGGAACCTCCAGGTCCAGGCTCAGTCTATCTGGATTCCTAGGGTTCTTAGGTGTCTACATTGAGAACTAGATGGGCCCTTGGCCTGATACAGCAGGCTCTTCTTAGCTCCCTACACAGTCCCCTCTGATGGCAAACAAAGCTGACTTATGCCAGGATCAGGGCCGGTAGATCTCAATGGGAACCAGGATAGCTTGTATGCCTGCTCCCAGACACGCCTCAAGATTCCTGTGCAGCAAAGTGACTTTTTTATTTTGAAAAAAAAAACACGCTAGCTAAAGATCTGACTGCGCTGGAAATCAATGTGTGCAAGCCACAAACATCTCGCCCCCGGCTTCCCTGAGGGCGTCTTTGCCCCCTTCCCAGGCTGGCAGGCGGGCGCCGGCGTGGCGTAACTCTTCCTCGCTCCGTGTCCCAGAGAGCCGGATCCATCCCATTTCGCTCCTAGCGATAGTGGCTTGTCTCAACCCCCAGGGGTCCCTCCCTGAACGCTTCTCTTTCCATTTCTCCGCTTAGATTGTTTCCTTCAAGGTATTTACACACTGACTTCGCCTCTCCCTGGAGACGCCGCTGCTGAGACTTTGCCTGCCTGCCTGCCTCCAATTGCAGCCTCCATTTAGCTTGAACATCCTGGGAACCAGAAGCATCTTCTGTTTCCCGCCCCTCCTCTCCGGTGTGAGTGCAATCGCAGGTAACGCTGAGCCCTTTTAAAGGCCAGCACTGAGCAGGAACGCCAGGCAACCGGCGCATGGCTGAGATGTGCGCCTGGGGGAGATGAGAAGCTGCTTCCTGCTCAGATGTTTGTTTCTGGTGCGAAGGCTGCGTTCGGAAGATCCAGGAATCGTAGAATTGTAGAGTTGGAAGGGACCCTGGCGGTCATCCAGTCCAACCCCCTGCAAGGCAGGAATCTCAAGTAACGTTAAATAAGTTGGAGTTCTTGTTACCTCGGCTTACATACGCTTCAGGTTACAGACTCTGCTAACCCAGAAATAGTACCTCGGTTTAAGAACTTTGCTTCAGGATGAGAAAAGAAATCGTGCTCCGGCGGTGCGGCGGCAGCAGGAGGCCCCATTAGCTAAAGTGGTGCTTCAGGTTAAGAACAGTTTCAGGTTAAGTACGGACCTCCGGAACGAATTAAGTACCGGTACTTAACCTGAGGTACCACTGTACGCGGGTGGCGCTGTGGGTTAAACCACAGAGCCTAGGACTTGCCGATCAGAAGGTCGGCGGTTCGAATCCCCGCGACGGGGTGAGCTCCCGTTGCTCGGTCCCTGCTCCTGCCAACTTAGCAGTTCGAAAGCACATCAAAGTGCAAGTAGATAAATAGGCACCACTCCAGCGGGAAGGTAAACGGCGTTTCCGTGCTCTGCTCTGGTTTGCCAGAAGCGGCTTAGTCATGCTGGCCACATGACCCGGAAGCTGTACGCCGGCTCCCTCGGTCAATAAAGCGAGATGAGCGCTGCAACCCCAGAGTCGGCCACGACTGGACCTAATGGTCAGGGGCCCCTTTACCTTTACCTTTTACCACTGTATTAAATATACCAAGAAAAAAGCACACCAAGAACTCAGGCCGATGTAAGTTTCAATAGTGGAAGTAGTCCCTCCACGCAAATCAATAGTCAATTGTAACAAAAATAAATCCATTCAAAAGTATGTACAGTCATACCTCGGAATAAATATGCCTCAGGATAAGTATTTTCGGGTTGCGCTCCGCGGTGACCCGGAAGTAACGGAGCGCGTTACTTCCGGGTTTCGCCGCTCGCGCATGCGCAGACTGTCAAAATGACATCACGCTCATGCGCGGAAGCGGCAAAATTTGTCTGGCAGGGGAAAAGGCCAAGGATAAAAATGAAGATATTAGTAGATAAGAAAGAGAGAGGAGGCTTTGATTTACCAGACTTGACTTTATATTATGAAGCTTCGTGCTTGGTATGGTTAAAAGATTGGCTGACTTTAGAAAACATTGACCTATTAGATCTAGAGGGCCACGACAATAGATACGGTTGGCATTCGTACCTATGGTATAACAAAGTAAAGGTACATAAAGGTTTTCTAAACCATGTGATTAGGAAATCTTTATATGAAGTATGGGATCGGAATAAAAACCTCCTGGAAAGAAAGACACCGTGGTGGATATCACCAATTGAGGTGCTGACAACAAAAAAAGTAAACATGGAAGGGGAAAGAGTAACATATGAGGATATTACTAGGAAAACAGACCAAGGGATAAAGCTCAAACCATATGACCAAACTGAAAAGATGTTAACAGGGTGGCTGCAATACCACCAGATCAGTGACTTATTAAAGGAAGATAAAAAGAGAAATGGGTTCGAAGATAAAAAATCGAAATTCCAAATCGCGTTAATAGACTGTAAAGATAAAATTTTATCAAGAATGTATAGTTTATTGCTAGAATGGTATACAAAAGACAAAGAAGTAAAGGAATCAATGATAAAATGGGCAATTGATATTGGGCATAACATTGAATTGGATGCGTGGAAAAGATTATGGAAGGAGGGTTTGAGATTTACAGGATGCATGGCTTTAAAGGAAAACTTGCTAAAAATGATGGATAGATGGCATTTGACGCCAGTAAAATTAGCTAAAATGTATAGGAAGAAAGAAAGAAAATGTTGGAAATGTAAAAAGGCAGATGGCGACTATTTCCATATGTGGTGGACCTGCGATAAGGTAAAAAATTTTGGGGAATCAATTTATAATGAACTCAAAAAAAATATTTAGATATACTTTCCCCAAAAGACCGGAAGCGTGTCTATTAGGCTTAATAGGAACAGAAATGGTCCTGAAAGATCTTCATTGGCTCCCAGTACGTTTCTGAGCACAATTCAAAGTGTTGGTGGTGACCTCTAAAGCCCCAAACAGCTTTGGCCCAGTATACCCGAAGAAGCATCTCCACCCCCATCGTTCAGCCTGGACACTGAGGTCCAGCTCCGAGGGCCTTCTGGCGGTTCCCTCCCTGCGAGAAACAAAGTTACAGGGAACCAGGCAAAGGGCCTTCTCAGTGGTGGCGGCCGCCCTGTGGAACGCCCTCCCACCAGATGTCAAAGAGATAAACAACTACCAGACTTTTAGAAGACATCTGAAGGCAGCCCTGTTTAGGGAGGCTTTTAATGTTTGATGTATTACAGTATTTTAATATTTTATTGGAAGTCGGCCAGAGTGGCTGGGGAAACCCAGCCAGATGGGCATGGTATAAATAATAAATTATTATTATCATCATCATTATTATTATTCCTGCTCTCACAGCAGCCAAATACCTCTAAGAACCTAGGGACAGTACCCTAGGGACAGTACAGTAGTACCCTGTAAAGACCTAGGGACAGTACAGCAGTACCCTGTAAAGACACCAAAACCTGGCACCCCCTCACCACCTCTTGCTGTGATGGCCTGGGATTCAGACTCGGAGGCTGAACCTGAGGAATCCCAGCCTGCATAGGATTCTCTGCCTCCAGAACCAGCTGAGCCGGGGCTGGGGCCTGAGCCTGAAGGGTCCTCACCTGTGCTGGATCCTCAGGTGCAGCCACCAGCTGAGTCTGCTCTGGCTCCTGAGGTGATGGAGGACCCATTGCCTGCAGGTGCTCCACTCTCAGCCCCGTCAGAGGAAGCTGAGGATGCCTCTGGGTCCGGTCACCCTCCAGCCTCTCCTGAGCTGCAGAGGCTCAGGGCAGAGAGGCGGAGGGAACTAAGTTCCCGCAGGAGGAGTGCTCGCCTCCAGGCCAGGAGAGGCGAGTCACCTGAGGACTGGGGCCGCCCTATGCCTTGGGGCAGATAAAAGCCTGCCAGCCCCAGCCCCAGGTTGTGGGAGCAACAATGTTGGTTGCTAGTTCCTGCCTGAACCCTGTCCTGCGTTCCTGCCTGAGCTCCTGACCTGCCCTGGCTCTCTGCTTGCAAGCCTGTTCCTGACTTCACCCGGCTCCTTGCCCTGCACCCTGATTCAGCTTCTATGGACTGCCTCCTCATTGCACCTTTGACCATGGACCGGACTTGGACCTCGCCTCTCGGGTAACCCACAGGACCAGCACACCTGCCTTCCTTTGGACTTCATGCTTGCGGAGCCTGCTGTGGAACCCCAGAATTTCTGTTCCCAGTGTGACTGACCTGGTTGTGTTCCCCTGTTGTTGTTGTTTAGTCGTTTAGTTGTGTCTGCCTCTTTGTGACCCCCTGGACCAGAGCACGCCAGGCCCTCCTGTCTTCCACTGCCTCCCGCAGTTTGGTCAGACTCATGTTGGTAGCTTTGAGAACACTGTCCCACCATCTTGTCCTCTGCCGTCCCCTTCTCCTTGCGCCCTCCATCTTTCCCAGCATCAGGGTCTTTTCCAGGGAGTCTTCTCTTCTCATGAGGTGGCCAAAGTCTTGGAGCCTCAGCTTCAGGATCTGTCCTTCCAGTGAGCACTCAGGGCTGATTTCCTTCAGAATGGAGAGGTCGGATCTTCTTGCAGTCCATGGGACTCTCAAGAGTTTCCTCCAGCACCAGAATTCAAAAGCATCCATTCTTTGGCAATCAGCCTTCTTTATGGTCCAACTCTCACTTCCATACATCGCTACTGGGAAAACCATAGCTTTAACTATACAGTGGTACATACGCTTCAGCTTACATACGCTTCAGGTTACATATGCTTCAGGTTAAAGACTCCGCTAACCCAGAAATAGTACCTCGGGTTAAGAACTTTACTTCAGGTTGAGAACAGAAATCGTGCTCCGGCGGTGCGGCGGCAGCAGCAGGAGGCCCCATTAGCTATAGTGGTGCTTCAGGTTAAGAACAGTTTCAGGTTAAGTACGGACTTTCGGAACAAATTAAGTACTTAACCCAAGGTACCACTGTATGGACCTTTGTTGGCAAGGTGGTGTCTCTGCTTTTTAAGATGCTGTCTAGGTTTGTCATTGCTTTCCTCCCTGCCTTTGTTTATGTGCAAAAGAAAAAAGATGCTTTATAGGAAATACTAAGCCTTTTCATTGGGGGGGGGTGGGGGGGTTGGAGGTTTCTGTGGAGCGCTGGACCGCAGGACTGGTCTTCTCCAGACAACCTGTTCATCCATCCTTTTGCTGCCTTCTGTGACCACTGTGGGGCAGGTTGGGGTGTGTGTGTGTGTATGTGTGTGTCCTTCTCCCCAATGCCTACTTTTCC
This sequence comes from Podarcis erhardii, assembly GCF_964252035.2. Taxonomy (NCBI): domain Eukaryota; kingdom Metazoa; phylum Chordata; class Lepidosauria; order Squamata; family Lacertidae; genus Podarcis; species Podarcis erhardii. The sequence continues at coordinate 90,611,148 of NC_138511.1, forward strand.
AAGTGTCCTTGAGTGGCGCCAAGGCCCCATCGTTCTCCCGGTCCAAGGTTACCATAGCAATCATATCATATTTGAAGAGAAAGAAGATGCTGCAGTTTTCCCCTCCTGGCGAACCTGGGCTTATTACGTCTGGTTTTTTATTTTTTATTTTTTTGCAGTTTGAATAATCAGGGAAATCAGGGAAAAGAGAAGCAGGCTAACCCCGAGTTGATCAGCGCTGAAGTCTAGGCAGGTTGTGGGTGTTGGGGAAGAGTGAAAAAATCTCATTTTCATCCGACCTGGCTAATAACTGTGTTTAAGAGAGGGAGAGAGGGAGAGACGGAACCAGAGACAAGCACAGAGGCTCATCGAGACAGGAAAATGAGCTGTAATAATTTCTAAATTACAGGGTTTCGGGGTCCATTGCTGAAAAAGCCTCTTTGGGTTTTCCTCCCCCCCTCCCCCACCTTTTTAAATATCTCCTTACAAAAAATATCATGACTCTGCACACCTGTCAACGATTTCATAGGGCAGGTGGGCGGATCGTCTGCAGAATCATCCTCGAAAGAAGAAAATGCTATTTAAGAGAGAGATAAATGCACTGGAGCCTCATTATTGGAATGGCTGGGGAAGGATTTTGGAAAGGGGGGGAATCCCAAACATGAGGAGGGGGGCTGTCAAGATCAGGGCTGACAACAGTGGGTTGGGGGGGGGGCTCTGGTGGAATGGCCCCCATCCCCAGCAGTGACTGATCGTCTAAAATGCTTACACAGGATATAAAATAAACCTGCACTCTTTTTTATTACCAATGAATAGGATAAAAATCTGTACCTGTTGAGAATATTAAGATCCTAATGGCCAATGTTGATAATGTAAGCATCCTCACAACCCTAACCACATGCTTTAAACGTTAAACCTGTCTGCGCAACACAACGCGGTGTGTCTCGCACAACAACTTTTGCTGCATTCTCACGGGGTTTTGGCTTACGAAAACCTACTAGTGCGGCAGCCCATAATAAGACGCCATGCCATCGAAGTGCAGAAGCGAATGTTGGTAGAGAGTCGGAGATCATAGAATCGTAGAGCTGGAAGAGACCACAAGGGCCATCGAGTCCAACCCCCACAAGGGCCATCGAGACCAACCCCCACAAGGGCCATCGAGACCAACCCCGATGCTCAGTTCACGGCAAAAGTGCGCAAGGCGTTCTTTAGAATTGCGTACGCGTTGAACATGAAATACATATTTTGCCAAGAGTTGCTTAAAACATGCAGGATAACTGGTCCCAGGGGAATCTTCTGGACCCCAGTAATTTGTACTGGCTCCCCACTTCCCACGCCATAAACCTTGCCAGGAATGAGCAGGCAGTAAATCACACCAAGTTGGACCTGCCCTCCCTACCTGCCCCAGATCTACAAATATTATTGAAAACCATTGAATGTATTCAATTATCTGAGGTTCTGCTCCCCACCCCTCCAGCAGAAGCCTACCCCCCACAATGTCCTGCATGGATCATTTTTACCCATGATTTCCCAAGAAAATCTCAACTTTGATTTCCTAAAAGAAAGCTCAACAACGACTACGCCCATGGTTGGAGTTAATTTTACTGTATTAGCAAGAACACAATCTGCACAGACTTGGCTGAGCATCAGGCCTAATGGGCGCAGCAGCTCATCCCATGAATCCGTTGCCGAAACTGAAACTCCCTACCTCTCCCACAGCCCTCTAAGTCCCCTCCTCTCCGGGGCTTTCCCCAAGCAATCTGAGACTGCGCCAGTGTGAAACCAACCTCTCCTCTGCTCTTTTCACGCCTCTTCTGGCTCTGGGATACAAGAGGGGAGGGGAACTTGTTGCAGCAGGAGGGGGGGACACCTGTCACTCTTCACCAGCCTGTCAGGATTACAGATGTCCCCCTCACACCAAGAACGCAGCAAGATGGGGGTTTAATTGCGCTTAGATTTTTTTAGTATTAACAAAGTAGTTTCAGTCCGAGCTCACAGCTCAATCGTCTGCCGAAGACGATGTTGAGCTCACTAAAGGGCGGCTCCTCCTCCAACAGGATATACTCCATTGGACACCCCTCCTCCTGTTGGACTGATGCCAAGCCTGGACCCTACTCCTTCGCCGTGGGGACTCAGGGGCAGTTTGTCCATCCCTCCCCCTTGGAGCGATGTCTAAAGGCTGCAGTTTCTCTGAACCTGTCTCTGTCTGCCCTTTGCTATCTTGGGAATTCACAGCCTGCATCCCAGGATGGGAGGGGCTTGCATCACTCTCAGTATGGGAAGGAAGCAAGACTCTGTTTTCCCCAGTCTGCCCCCCCCCCCTTCGGAGTCCTCGCTGTCCCTCTGGGAAGGGACATTCCTGACACAGCCAGACTCATCTCTGCCTCTTGGCCGGCCTCCCTCCTCTCCTGCCTCTGATTCTGGACTGCTCTCTGACACAGACTCTCCCTGCTCACTAAGGCCTGTTGCTTCTTCAGCATCCGACAGCCCTTCTTCCCAGTCTTCTCCCTCTTCTCCCTCTGTGTCACGGTCCGGTTCACGGGCGATTGAAGTCCTGGCAGGGGACGTCAGGACCGGGGGCAAGATGGTGGGGTGGGAGGAGGAAGAGGGGTCCAGAAGCCAGGAGTCAGGAAGCCAAGGGTCCAAGGGTCAGAGAGCCGGGAGTCACGAAGTCAAGGGTCTGAGAATCAAGAAGCAGGGAGTCACGAAGTCAAGGGTCTGAGAATCAAGAAGCAGGGAGTCACGAAGTCAAGGGTCTGAGAATCAAGAAGCAGGGAGTCACGAAGTCAAGGGTCTGAGAATCAAGAAGCAGGGAGTCACGAAGTCAGGGGTCCGAGGATCAAGAAGCAGGGAGTCAAGAAGTCAGGGGTCCGAGGATCAAGAAGCAGGGAGTCAAGAAGTCAGGGGTCCGAGGATCTAGAAGCAAGGAGTCACGAAGTTGAGGGTCCGAGAGTCGAGAAGCAAGGGGTCAAGAAGCCGAGGGTCGAGAATCAAGGGGTCAAGAAGCCGAGGTCCAAGGATCAGGAGGCAAGAAGCCAAACACAGCAAGACAGGAAACGTGTTGCTGTGGCAAAGAGCCGAAGGGAAATGCTGACCTTATATCCCTTCCCGGCTCTTGCCACCAGGTGCAGCGAGTTACCAAGCGGCCTCACCTGTGTGGCCATGCCTTGCCTCTCCAGAACAAACTTAGGAAGGCCCAGTCCTGCGAAGCCCTACTGGTCCCAGGGCCTGGCTCCTGCGTGCACTCCTGACACTCTGACCACTCATCCCACCACCATATCCAGCTCCCTCGACCGTTCCTCATCAGGCTCGGTTTCCAGACCCTGGGTCACCTTGGTTGAATCGAGGGAGGGGATTTGCCCCTCCGCACTACAGCTGAGCCCACCCCAGTCCTCCGCCCCACAGATTTCTCTCAGCTGCATGGGAAGAGAAGACGGAATCAAGCTCACGACCTCCCAGATCTGTTGGGAAAGTGCCACTATAGGATGGCGTTCCGTGTTGGTCACCGTATCCTGAGCCCCTCCAGACAAGGGGAGCTTGCTGAGACGTCGGTCCCTCTTCCCATGCATAAAGAGGCCACCTCTGACTCCTGTATCAGAGCGAGGCAGTGTGGTGCAGTGGTTAGAGGCAGGACCTGGGAGAGACCAGGGTTCGAATCCTGCCACTCGCCCCATGAAGCCTACTGGATGTGACGCTGACTGTAGCCACTGACTCTCTTAGCCTAACCTGCCTCACAGGGTTGTGGTGGGGTTTCAGTGGGGAGACGGGAGGGACTAGATGACCCATGGAACCCCTTCTGTGGTTCTATGAGTCCAGTTTGCTCTTGAGGGCTTCGTTTGAGGGCTAATGATGGTTGTCTCCCCCCCCCCTCTTCTTTTAAAATGTAAAAGAGGGGTGCTTCCTATTATTTTTCTCCCCATTTTGATTTAAACAACTGTCTCCTCCTCCCAGCCCACCCCTGGCTTGGCTTCCTGCTCCGCTCTGAAAAGCCATTTCCAAAAAACGCCCTCAGAGTTGATTAAAGGAGCCGAATAAATTAATCTCACACAAAAAGATCCTTTCGTTCGGATTCAGAAGGCCAAAGCTTTCATAAGGCTTCCTTGCCTCTGCCACCCCAGGTCCCACCCCCCAATAAAAGATCTTTATTGACTATGAGTGCAGGGTGGGTGACCTATGGAACTCACCGCCACAGGAGGCGATCGTGGTTGCGAACTTGGATGGTTTCTGAAGCGGATTAGGTGAATTCATGGGGGAGAGGGCAGTTGTAGCCTCCAAAGTTGCTTCTGTATATCCCAGGTGTGGGAAACTGCAGGAGAGGAGAGAAGAGGGCTCTTGAGTTCGAATCCTGCGGGTTTCCACCAGGCGTCTGGTCGGCCACTGTGAGAACAGGATGCTGGACTAGATGGGCCATTGGCCGGATCCAGCAGGCTCTTAGTAATTATTATTATTATTATTATTATTATTATTATTATTATTATTTATACCCCACTCTCCCTGGCCAGAGCCGGGCTCAGGGCGGCTAACACCAATAAAATCACAGTAAAAACGGTGGGGAAATAATAGCGGAAAATAGGGGAATAGGGAAAAAAGAGGAATGGGGGGAAAGAGAGGGGAGGGAAACCAATTAAAAATACAGGTTAAAAAGCAATTTAAAATGCAGCCTCATTTTAAAGTAGCTGATAAATCAAGACCATAAGGGGAAGGAAACATAAGGGTCAGACTGAGTCCAAACCAAAGGCCAGGCGGAACAGCTCTGTCTTCCAGGCCCTGTGGTAAGATGTCAAGTCCCGCAGGGCCCTGGTCTCTTGTGAGAGAGCGTTCCACCAAGTCGGGGCCAGTACTGAAAAGGCCCTGGCCCTAGTTGAGACCAATCTAACCACCTTGCGACCTGGGACCTCCAAAATGTTGTCATTTGTGGACCTTAAGGTCCTCCGCGGGGCATACCAGGAGAGGCGGTGCTGTAGGTACGAGGGTCCTGGGCTGTATTGGGCTTCCGATGCAGACCAGGTCTGGGGACAGCGGGAAGACGCGCTGCACCTCCCAGCTGTCCCCGGAGCTTGCGTTTTTTTTGGGGGGGGGAAATGAATTTTAAAAATTTATTCCCCCCCCCAGCCGCGGCTGCCACCCCAAGCCTTGCGCACCTGCCCGAAGCACGGGGAGCCCTCCGGAGGGCTCCGTGTGCTTCGGGTGGCAAGCTGCCGCCCCAAGCCTCGCGCGCTCGGCAGTACCTCCCGCCGGGCGCACAAGGCTTGTGGACACTCACCGGGGCTGCAGGCTGCTGCCCGCAAGCTTGTGAGCCCGTGGGAACTCCCGCCGGGCTTGCAAGGCTTGCGGAGAGCTTCCTGAAGCCTGGAGAGCGAGAGGGGTTGGTGCGCACCGATGCCTTTCGCTCTCCAGGCTTCAGCGAAAGCCTGCATTCGCCCCATAGGACGCACACACATTTCCCCTACATTTTTGGAGGGGGAAAAGTGCGCCCTATGGGGCGAAAAATACGGTATATACTGCCCTATACCTGGGGGTCTCAGGGTGGTTCACAGAATAAAATACATTTTTCCACAACCTCATCGGTACGTCACAAATAGGTCACAAAGTAAGAGTGTTTGGCATGTAGAAACATGAGCCCATCATCCACTGCTGTCAATAACCCCAGTTCCCGACACCTTTTGACTACCCTCTACCCCAAAAAACAATAATAGTACAGTGGTACCTCGGGTTAAGTACTGAATTCGTTCTGGAGGTCTGTTCTTAACCTGAAACTGTTCTTAACCTGAAGCACCACTTTATCTAATGGGGCCTCCTGCTGCCGCTGGAGCACGATTTCTGTTCTCATCCTGGGGCAAAGTTCTTAACCCAAGGTAATATTTCTGGGTTAGCGGAGTCTGTAACCTGGAGCGTATGTAACCCGAGGTACCACTGTAATGACACCTCCCCCTGGCTGCAAGGATTTTCTGGTCTTCTCCTTTGAAAGTATCAGGATTCAATCCACCATACCAATGGATTTCTGTCTGGGGTATGTGCTGCCCTCCGCCTCCTGCCTCCTATTGCGGGGAGGAAGAACAGCGAAAGAGGCTTGGACAATGGGGTCAGCTTCTTTTCTTTGGCCTTAGATCCACCCCGCGGCCGGCTGTCCATTGTCCTTCCTGGCCAAGTGTGGGTCAAAGGCCAGCTCAAGCAGGTGGGTGGCACCTGCCCAGGTGAGCCCTGCTCAGTGCTGCAAACCCCGCCCACCTTTGGGAAAGGGATGGCGGAAAATGTGTGGCTAAGTTCCCACCTTGTGGAGGGGGAAGGAGTGTGTGATCTTATGCTTGAGGGATTATGGAGTAGGGGGAGCCCTTGGTTCCAACGGCTAATGGCTTCCAGAGGAGCCATTAGCCGTTGGAACCAAGGAAATCTGCCAAACCATTGAATTTTGGCGATTATTTGATTCTATATTGGATAGTCAGAGGTACGATGCATGGCGGCCGCTTATTGCTACAATTTTATGGTCTGCTTTTCTGAGCCTCTTTCCTGCTGTCAGGGCCGGATTTAGGTTTGATGAGGCCCTAAGCTACTTAAGGTGAAGCGGGGGGCGGGGCTTTATATGTCCACCTGTCCTTTGTCAACAACAAATTGTCTCTGTTTTTGTGTTAAAATGCCGTGTTTTTCACTCCATAAGACACACTTTTTTCTTCCTAAAAAGTAAGTGGAAATGTCTGTGCGTCTTATGGAGTGAATGTGTGGTCCCTGGAGCCGAATTGCCCAGGGGCAAAAAGCAGATCGTGCTTTTTTTTTTTTTTTGAAAGAGGGAAGGGGGTGTTGAAACAAAGCCGCTGAGCAGCTGATCAGCAAGCGATCGGGAGGGAGATAAGGGACTCTAGAGATAAAGGAGGCTGTCTGGGAACGGGGAGGTAAAGACAGCGAACTTGCAAGGAGAGGAGACAGGAAGACTAAAGCAATAAGGAGAGAAATTAGAAGAAAAGGAGGAGCAAAAAACCGCTCCAGCTAAGAAAAAGACACTAAGGCAAACAAGAGGGAAGGGAGTGTTGAAAGGAAACAGCTGATCGGCAAGTGATCGGGAGGGAGATAAGGGATGCTAGCAATAAAGGAGGGTGCCTGGGAGAGGCGAGGTAAAAGCCCATGGATCCTCAGGATTTTTACATTGGGTCACCCCAAATTCACCATCAGATCACATAGCATGTCCATGGCTACAGCCTGCACCAAAAAAATCACGCACCCACTGTTGCCTGGGGCTGCAATGGTGCAAAAACGTGGTTACAAAGCACAGATCTACATGGTAACTTATGGACCTGGTAGGTATCTAAAGCCATTTGCACGTAACAAAATACGTATTTTATCCAAGTAATTGTTGAACTGAAATACAATTAAGAAGATGTTTGTCTTATATTTTGGAAATGTACATCCAGGTTGTTTTTTTCCTTTAATTTTTTTCAGGCCCCCCACGATAGTGGGGCCCTAAGCTATAGCCTGTTTCGCTTATACCTAAATCCGGCACTGGCTGTTGTGTATGTGTGATGCCTGCGTCAACGTTCATTGTCCTGGCCTTAGTCAGAGAGGCTGTGGTGGGGACTTGGGGTTGGGGGGGGGAGTCATTTAACTGCCCCCCATTCCAGGTTTTAACAGAGAAATTACCGCCTTGCAGCGGGTTGGGCTGGATGACCTCGGGGGGACCCCTTTGCAACCCTGCAGCTCTGTGATTCCGAGAGAGAGCGGAGGAGCTGAAGGTTTGCCAGCTTCTTCCTGGCAGCGCAGCAATTAGACCGGATTTGTGCCTCCTGCTCGATGAGCCTCCGGAAAAAAAATGATAGCCCCCTCCCGCCTGGACTTGACACATGCCTCGCGCGTATTCGGAGGACTGGCTTCAGATGTATTGACTTTGTTCCCCCATAAGTGCCATTCCGCCCTCCCCTCTCCTCCCCACTTTCTTGTTTTCCTTCGTCTTCCCCGACACCATCGGCTGAGTCAAAATTGAAATCTGTTCAAGCCTGGGATAATTTGCAATAAATCCTCCTGCGAGGTTTTCCAGAGGGGGGGGGGGCCTCCAGTATTTTGCATTTTAATTGAGTGTCGGCCCAGGCGATGCTTCCCCAGGGCCTGATCGAGACATTTTAGGTGCCCAAGAAAATCCAAATGGCAAAGGCTGCCCCACATACCTCACTTGTTAATATGGGGGGGGGGGGGCGCGGCACAATCTGGAGTGGGGCTCTCCTGCGTGGGTCTGTGGGGAGGGGAGAATGGTCTGCTTCGGGTACCTTCAAAACGGTGTGTGTCATCTTAGCTAAGTCAGTAGAAGGTGGGACTCTTCATCTCAGGGTTCTGGGTTCGAGTCTCATGTTGGCCTCATCCGGCAGCCAGGCTCCAATGGAACCTCCAGGGCCAGGGGCAGTCTATCCAGATTACTAGGATTTACAGGTGAAACTCAGAAAATTAGAATATCGTGGAAAAGTTCATTTATTTCAGTACTTCACCTTAAAAGGTGAAACTAATATATGGGATAGACTCGTGACATGCAAAGCGAGATATGTCAAGCCTTGATTTGTTATAATTGCGATGACCATGGCTTACAGCTGATGAAAACCCCAAATTAACAATCTCAGAAAATTTGAATATGAAATGAAATCCGCAAAGCAAGGACTGCAAATAGAGCAATACTGGACCTCTGAGAAGCATGCATATGTACTCAGTACTTGGTTTGAGCCCCTTTTGCATCAATTACTGCCTCAATGCGGCGTGGCATGGATGCTATCAGCCTGTGGCACTGCTGAGGTGTTATGGAAGACCAGGATGCTTCAATAGCAGCGTTCAGCTCTTCTGCATTGCTCGGTCTCATGTCTCTCATCTTTCTCTTGGCAATGCCCCATAGATTCTCTATGGTCAGGTGAGTTTGCTGGCCAATCAAGCACAGTAATCCCATGGGCATTGAACCAGGATTTGGTACTTTGGGCAGTGTGGGCAGGTGCCAAAGTCCTGCTGGAAAATGAAGTCAGCATCCCCAAAAAGCTCATCTGCGGAAGGAAGCATGAAGTGCTCCAAAATCTCCTGGTAGACGGCTGCGTTGACCCTGGACTCAATGAAGCGCAGTGGACCAACACCAGCTGATGAAGAAGAAGAAGAGGAGGAGTTTGGATTTGATATCCCGCTTTATCACTACCCTAAGGAGTCTCAAAGCGGCTAACATTCTCCTTTCCCTTCCTCCCCCACAACAAACACTCTGTGAGGTGAGTGGGGCTGAGAGACTTCAGAGAAGGGTGACTGGCCCAAGGTCCCCCAGCAGCTGCAGGTGGAGGAGCGGAGATGCGAACCCGGTTCCCCAGATTACGAGACTACCGCTCTTAACCACTACACCACACTGGCTCCCCAAATCAACACAGACTGTGGAAACTTCACACTGGACTTCAAGCATCTGGCATTGTGTGCCTCCCCATTCTTCCTCCAGACTCTGGGTCCTTGGTTTCCAAATGAGATGCAAAAGCTGCTCTCATCAGAAAAGAGATTTGGGGAGCCGAAATAAATGAACTTTTCCATGATATTCTTATTTTCTGAGTTTCACCTGTGTGGTGTATTTGGCCGCTGTGAGAACAGGATACTGGACTGGAGGTGCAGCTCCCAGGCTCTTATGGAACCTCCAGGTCTAGGGGCAGTCTATCGGCACTTCTGTGTTTTTAGGGCTGTTTGCCCCAAGGGCCTAAGAAGAGGCTGTTGGATCAGGCCAAAGAAGGACCATCTATTCTCGCCGGAGGTGTAAATGACTACCAGACTTTGAGAAGCTGCTGTTACGGGATCAAGTTTGTCAGTTTTGTTGAATTAGCTAATTAAACAGTTTTAATTGGATTTTGAATAAATGTGCAATGGTTTTTCTCACTGTTTTTTTTAGTTTGATTGTGTTACTATATTCCTTCGTGGGTTGTGCAAACCACTATTCTGAACAGTGCTTTTTATAGGGTGGGGAAGCAGGCACTGGGTTTGAGTTTGCAGATTCCAGAAAAGCTTGGGAACTACTGATTTAGGTGATTTCCCAGTCCCAGAAGATGAGGCACCCTTATTTTTAATTATGCATTTATTGAGTGCGGCAGCTAGACTGGTGACTGGGAGTGGCCCATAATACCGGTCTTAAAAGACCTACATTGGCTCCCAGTACGTTTCCGAGCACAATTCAAAGTGTTGGTGCTGACCTTTAAAGCCCTAAACGGTCTTGGTCCTGTATACCTGAAGGAGCGTCTCCACCCCCATCGTTCTGCCCGGACACTGAGGTCCAGCGCTGAGGGCCTTCTGGCGGTTCCCTCACTGCGAGAAGTGAGGTTACAGGGAACCAGGCAGAGGGCCTTCTCAGTAGTGGCACCCGCCCTGTGGAATGCCCTTCCACCAGATGTCAAGGAAATAAGCAGCTATCTTCTCTTTAAAAGACATCTGAAGGCAGCCCTGGTTAGGGAAGTTTTTAATGTCTGATGCTGTATTGTTTTGAACACTCGATTGGAGGCCGCCCAGAGTGGCTGGGGAAACTCAGCCAGATGGGTGGGGTATAAATAATAAATTATTATTAATTATTATTAATAATAATAGCTCACCATTTTCCTCCATGGAGATGGTTCTCCCCTTTCCTATTTAATCCCCACAACAACAGTCCTGCGAGGTAGACTAGGCAGAGACAGGCAGTGGCTGGTCCGCAACGTCACACCCAGTGAACTTCATAGCCTAGTTGGGGTGGGATTTGAACCCTGGTCTTCCCGGGTCCTAGTCCTAGACCCTCGCACTGCACAGCAACCGACCCTGGCTCCCTTAAGCAAAGGAGGGTGCCTTCTGAGCATGTGCAGAGTGCTCCTGCCTACCAAGCATGCCAGCATCTCAAGTCTATCTGTGCTGCCGGCAGAGAAACAGGAGTCAGGAAGGCGCAGGGACTTTTTGAGGTCTTATCCAAAAACGGCGCTGGTTTTTGAGGTTGCCGGGGTGGACTGAGGACTGTGCCGGCCCCAGGTGGCCAATTGCCTGAGTGCCTGCGTTCTTTCTTGGCAGGTTTGCTCAAATATTAATGGGCCACAAGATGTTAGAAGTTACTTGAAAGTATACCAAACAGGCCTAGGACTAGAATAAGAATGAACTGTAAAAGATGATGGACTAGATTATCAAGAAAAGAGAAGAGGATAGCAAATTGAAGGAGTTAATTTTATGAGAAATATGATTTTGGAGAGCTGATGCAAAGTGATTCAATGAAATTCGGTTGGGGGGGATTTGAGGAAGTCAGTTAACAATGAAAGCTAAATTGGGTTTTAGAAGTAATAAGTTTATTATTTTCGTTTTATTTTTCTTTAGCATTGTAATTTTCTTTAGCATTGTAGCATTTCTTTAGCATTTTCTTTAGCATTTTCTTTAGCATTGTAGCATAGCAATTTTTCTTTAGCATTCTTTAGCATTTCTTTAGCATTGTAGCATTGTTTTCTTTAGCATTCTTTAGCATTTTTCTTTAGCATTGTAACTTTCCCCCCTCCAAAAATGAAGGGGAAATGTGTGTGCGTCCTATGGGGCGAATGCAGGCTTTCGCTGAAGCCTGGAGAGCGAAGGGGGTTGGTGCGGACCAACCCCTCTCGCTCTCCAGGCTTCAGGAAGCTATCCGTGGGAGATGCAGCTCTCCCACGGCTAGCGGAGAGCTTGACTGCACCCAGAAGCTTGGGGCGCGCTGAGCTCAGCACGCCCCAAGCTTTGGGCTTTGCGCAGCCTGTTCTGGGGGCTGGGGGGAAAATAAAAACTAGGTGCGTCCTATGGGCCGGTGCGTCCTATGGGGCGAAAAATACAGTATGTTTCTTTTTGTGTGTTATATATGTTATGTTTGTGACAAATGTTGAAAATTAATTTTAAAAATTGCGAAAAAACAACAACAAATCCCCCCCGCTGTGGCCTTTGAGAGAGAGAGAGAGAGAGAGAGAGAGAGAGAGGAGGGATAAATGGAAAAGCCACCGTTGTCTAGGAAACGACTTTCAGGTGCCCCCCATCCTACTCCCCCCCTCCAAAAATGGAGCATTTTATTGAAGAACAGAAAGAGGCAATGGGGGTGGCACTGTGGGTGTTGGAGTGGATTTGGAGCACCCCTGCCTCACCCCCCCCCATTCTGACAAGGTGGGGGGACAGGAGAGGGGACCCCTGTCGGGCAGACCTGTGTGTGAAGAATGAGGGTTCCCCTCACAGAGCTATCATTCCCAGTGTTTCTGGGACGTTTAGTTTGAGGGAGCTTAGAGTTGCTAGAAGTCCCCTTTTCACCTCATGGCGCTACAGTTCCCAGAGTGATTTAACAATCAGTTACTGTTCTCGGGAAACTCTGGGAATTGTAGCTCTGGGGCAGGGAAGAGGGGTTGCCTATAACAACTCCCAACACCATTAAAAAAACTCAAGTTCTCAGAACTCATTTGGCAGAAGCCATGACTGTTTAAAGGACGCGGTTGGGGCTGTGGGTTAAACCACAGAGCCTAGACTTGGCGATCAGAAGGTCGGCGGTTCGAATCCCCACGACGGGGTGAGCTCCCGTTGCTCGGTCCCTGCTCCTGCCAACCTAGCAGTTCAAAAGCACATCAGTGCAAGTAGATAAATAGTTACCACTCCGGCGGGAAGGTAAACGGCATTTCCGTGCGCTGCTCTGGTTCGCCAGAAGTGGCTTAGTCATGCTGGCCACATGACCCGGAAGCTGTACGCCGGCTCCCTCGGCCAATAAAGCGAGATGAGCGCCGCAACCCCAGAGTCGGCTACGACTGGACCTAATGGTCAGGGGTCTCTTTACCTTTTACTATGACTGTTTAAAGTGGTATCACAGGGTTTAAATGTCTGGTGTGCAGGACAGAAAATAGATGAAGATGGAAAGAAATTGCTGAAACAGTTAATTGAAGTGGAATACAAAAAGGGAGGCGTGAGGAAGTCAATGAAACAAGTGAATGAAAGTTAAGATTGAAAATATTGGAAGTGTTTTTAATTGTTTTTGTTTTGTTTTGTTAATGTTTTATGTAGTGTTTTTGTTTCTGTTTTTGTATTTTATTATATTGATTTGTTTAATTTTTTTCTTTCTTTTTGTAATTTTTAAACTCTTAATAAATATTATTTTTTTTAAAAAAATAAATGTCTGGTGTGGCCTCAGTAAAGAAGGTTTTCACAATCTTGGGACCTGTTAAAAGCCTAGGAGCTTCTCCTGGAATATAAAGGTGGCTATTCTATTTTGTCCGTATAGTTCAAGCTCTGGTTTTCCCAGTAGTGATGTATGGAAGTGAGAGCTGGACCATGAAGAAGGCTGATCGCCAAAGAATGGATACCTGTACTTTTGAATTATGGTGCTGGAGGAGACTCTTGAGAGTCCCATGGACTGCAAGAAGATCCAACCTCTCCATTCTGAAGGAAATCAGCCCTGAGTGCTCACTGGAAGGACAGATCCTGAAGCTGAGGCTCCAAGACTTTGGCCACCTCATGAGAAGAGAAGACTCCCTGGAAAAGACCCTGATGTTGGGAAAGATGGAGGGCACAAGGAGAAGGGGATGGCAGAGGACGAGATGGTGGGACAGTGTTCTCGAAGCTACCAGCATGAGTCTGACCAAACTGCGGGAGGCAGTGGAAGACAGGAGTGCCTGGTGTGCTCTGGTCCAGGGGGTCACAAAGAGTCGGACACGACTAAATGACAAAATTCTAATTTGTAGACTCCTAAAAGTTTAGGCTTGGATGGGACTCCAACCCACAGGAAATGCAATGAAAGAATCCTTGGGCCCGACCCTCTGTTCCACCTTCCATGTGACAACCCTTGAGATACTTGAAGACGGCTCTCATATCTCTTTTCCAGGCTAAATATCCCCAACTCCTTCAACCGTTCCTCATATGGCTTGGTTCCCCGACCCTTGATCATTCTGGTCGCCCTCCTCTGCGCACCTTCCAGCTTGTCAATATCCTTCTTGAACTCAGAAGCCCAAAACGTGACACAATATTTCACGTGTGGTCTGACCAAGGCAGAACAGAGTGGTCCTATTCCTTTCCTTGATCTGGACACTAGACTTCTGTTTATGCAGCCTGGAATAGTGTTTGTTTCTTTTGCTGCTGCATCACACTGTTGGCTCATGTTCAGCTTGTGGTCCTCCAAGATCCCTCAATCCTTTTCACGTGTATTACTGGCAAGCCAGGTGTCCCCCATCTTATATTGATGCAGCTGGTTCTTCCTGCCTAGTGCAGAACTTTACATTTGTCGCTGTTGGAATTCATTTTGTTAGTTTTGGCCCAGAGAGATAAAAAGAGGTTTGGGGGCTTAAATTATAATAATATTATTCCAACAGAATATTAAAATACAACAACCTATTAAGCATTAAAAGCTTCCCTAAACAGGGCTGCCTTCAGATGTCTTCTAAAAGTCTGGTAGTTGTTTTTCTCTTTGACATCTGGTGGGAGGGCGTTCCACAGGGCGGGCGCCACTACCGAGAAGGCCCTCTGCCTGGTTCCTTGCAACCTCACTTTTCGTAGCTAATGAATCGCCAGAAGGCCCTCAGCGGGAAGGTAAACGGCGTTTCCATGCGCTGCTCTGGTTCGCCAGAAGCGGCTTAGTCATGCTGGCCACATGACCCGGAAGCTGTACACCGGCTCCCTCGGTCAGTAAAGCGAGATGAGCGTCGCAACCCCAGAGTCGTTCGTGACTGGAACTAATGGTCAGGGGTCCCTTTACCTTTAATCCCAAGTGTGTAAACCTGAGTTGTAGTTACTTAGACATGACACTCCAAAATTATTCTGGGGTTCAGATATCAATCACGTTCCTCTATTCCTTTGCTGCAGCTGACTCTCCTGATGGATTTTTGAGATTCCCAAATGTGGTACAAAAAGAGAGTCTGGCGCAATAAAGTAATAATAATACTACTAATACCAGTCATAATAGTTATAATAAAAAGCTTGTTAGCATAATGAGTTAATTACCGTGTTGCCTCATTAGCATAATAACGAGCCTCTTGCCACAACAAGCTAATTGCCATGACAAGGGGCTCATTTTGCCTGCTCATTAGCATAACAATGAGGAAATTGCCACTACAATGAGCTCATTATGAGGCCTCATTAGCATACCAATTAGCTCATTTGCATGCCAAAGTGCAAGTTGATCCTTACTGTCTTTTCACCGGAATATTTTTCTAAAAGTTTTCTTGACAAGGAGTCTGTGTCTCCTTCTTTGAGAAAGCAGATCAACTACAGCAGTCTTGAAAGTGACTCGAAAATTCCTGGTGAAAATTGGTTTTCTGAAGGCATGTTCCTTCTCCTTGGCATTTCCTAATGTTTTTTTCGTCTGGGCACGAGAGAGTGTTGTGCCAAGGAGAATGAACCCCAAAGTTCTGAGCGGTTGGACAGAACCATTCTGAAATTATGAAATTATCTCCCCAAAACGAAAAGTCCCATCCCATCCATTTCAGGACCCTGCTTGCAAAAAGGGTTCAGATCCTGCCCTGGGGTACCGGTATATTTACTGCAAAAGGAAGCAGGGGGAAATGGGAAGCCAGGGGCTGAGATGAGCTGGAATCCAGCACAGTTTGTCTTCTCATTCTCTGGCGATCCCTCGTAGCTGAGTAACAGTGAGTCCATAAGTGACTGCTTTTGAAGCTCCCGAACAAAACAATTTTGGTTGACCACAAACTTGACATGAGCCAACAGTGTGACGCGGCAGCTAAAAAAGCCAATGCAATTCTGGGCTGCATCAATAGGAGTATTGCATATAGGTCAAGGGAAGTAATAGTGCCACTGTATTCTGCTCTGGTCAGACCTCACCTGGAGTACTGTGTCCAGTTCTGGGCACCGCAGTTCAAGAAGGACACTGACAAACTGGAACGTGTCCAGAGGAGGGCAACCAAAATGGTCCAAGGCCTGGAAACGATGCCTTATGAGGAACGGCTAAGGGAGCTGGGCATGTTTAGCCTGGAGAAGAGGAGGTTAAGGGGTGATATGATAGCCATGTTCAAATATATAAAGAGCTGGACCATAAAGAAGGCTGATCGCCAAAGAATGGATGCTTTTGAATTCTGGTGCTGGAGGAAACTCTTGAGAGTCCCATGGACTGCAAGAAGATCCAACCTCTCCATTCTGAAGGAAATCAGCCCTGAGTGCTCACTGGAAGGACAGATCCTGAAGCTGAGGCTCCAAGACTTTGGCCACCTCATGAGAAGAGAAGACTCCCTGGAAAAGACCCTGAGGTTGGGAAAGATGGAGGGTAGAAGGAGAAGGGGACAGCAGAGGACGAGATGGTGGGACAGTGTTCTCGAAGATACAAACATGAGTCTGACCAAACTGCGGGAGGCAGTGGAAGACAGGAGTGCCTGGCGTGCTCTGGTCCAGGGGGTCACGAAGAGTTGGATACGACTATACGACTAAACAACAAGTCTTCATTCAAAGCTGACCACAACCTGGTGAGGGAGGTTCAGCTCCTTGCGAGGTTCAAAATGTGAACCTGAGAGGCAGTGACTGGCCCAGGGAGTTTTGCGGATGAGAGGGGTTTCAAACCCTGGTCTCTCCCAGGCCCTAGTCCTGCGCTCTCACCACCATGCCGTACTGCCTCTCACTGGAGTGCGTGTTATGGCTGTAAATGAGGAGGCTTAGACCTTCCCCAGCTGTGCGAGTTCCCTTTCAGGCAGCAACGCCAAAAGCCTCTGTATTCCAATCATGTCCTCCCTGGCACTGAGCTATGGCTTCTAATTCTCCAGGAAAAGGATCAGCGGCGATAAGGTGAAATTTGCAAATGGCATGTCATTATCCGACCCGGCAGAACCCAAAACAGGACTGATGTATGTGTGTGAGCGTTGGCTGAGCGTGCGAGCGTGCGAGCCTCGTGCGGAACCAAGCGACAGGAGACTCGGATGACAGGTGACAGCGGCAAAAAATGTTTGGCGGCGCCAAGGGTGGGGAGGGCAGACCCAGGAGGAGGGGAACAAAATATTAACCCTTGTTTTTTTCATGGTTTCTTAGCCAGGTGGCGAGGCTCGGGCAGAGCTCAGCCTGGTGGTCCAGAGGTCAGATCAGATGCGGCGAGGGTCAGAGTGGGCCAAGAGAGAGCAGGGAGCAATTATGAAGGGGATTGAGAACAATAATAGCATTTGACAGTTTCGCCGCCAGAGCTTTGGCTCCGTGGCCTTTTCGAAGCAGGGAGGCAAGATTTCAAGGCCGCCTCGCTTCAGATGGGCCTCGTAGGGCTACCTCTGTCCGCAACAAAGGCTGCAGACTCGCTGTGCATTTAGAAAAGGGCATTTCACAGAACTGTAGGGTCCGAAGGGGCACCCCAAAGGTCATCTATTCCAGCCCCCGGGAATCACAGGTGAAGAGTCCCTCACAGGTGGCCAACTGCCCTCTGTGGATGGTGGAGAGTCCAAGGTCATTCGTCCCACTGTTGAACAACTCTTACCATCATAAAGTCCTTTCTTTTCGCCAGAATCTCCTTTTGTGTTTCTGGAATCCCTTTGGTTTCAAGTATTGCCCTCAGAGGGAGCAGAAAACAAGCTCCTTCCTTCTTCCTCTTGACCGTTAGATATTCGAAGATGGCTATCAGATCGTCTCTTGGTCTCCTCTTCTCCAGGTTATGCATTTAAAATGCACAGCTTCTCCCAAAGAATCCTGGGAATTGTAGTTTGGGAATTGTAGTTTGTTAAGGGTGCCCAGAATCGTCGCGCTGGAAGGGCAAAGAACGGGTCCAAGGCTGCTTTGCAGGATGCCATGTGCTTTACATGCACGCAGCCTGTTTTATTTATTTTTAAAATTGCATTTATCTCTCTCTTCTGACCCTTAGGCAGCACTTCCCCCCCGTCGCTGTGCCTCTGACACCCTTCCCTCCTTACATTTATATCCCACCTTTTCCCGGTGTGGTGTACATGATCTATTCCTCCCCATTTCACCCTCTGAGAGAGGCCCTGAGAGAGGGTGACTGGCCCCCAAGCGAGCTTCATGGCAGAGCACAAATTCGAACCCGTCACCCAGATCTTAGTCCGACACTCTGAACCAGGGGTCAGCAAACTTTTTCAGCAGGGGGCCTGTCCACTGTTCCTCAGGCCTTGTGGGAGGCTGGACTATATTTTTGGGGGGGAGGGGGAATGAACAAATTTCTATGCCCCATAAATAACCAAGAGATGCATTTTAAATAAAAGGACACATTCTACTCATGTAAAAACACGCTGATTCCCAGGCCGTCCGTGGGCCGGATTTAGAAGGCAATTGGGCTGCATCCGGCCCCCGGGCTTTAGGTTGCCTACCCATGCTCTGAACCACCACTAGACCTTAAGGACCCCATAGCCAATCCATTTCCAAGTCATTTCATTGCTTCCAGTACACCGATTCCTGCATTGCAGGGGGTTGGACTAGATGACCGCTGGGGGTCCCTTCCAACTTTCCAATTCTATGATTCTATAAGACTGTGGAGCCTGTGACCCTCTGGATGTTGCTGAACTACAGCTGCCGTCATATGCACATCTTCCAGCGTTGCCCATTAATCCAGATTTTCTGGACTGCAACCTGTAATTTTATCAGTTAAATGACAGGGATACTCACGACCACAGAACCCCCAGAAACTATTATTAAGGTATTTGAAAAAATAATCACACAGTATTGGAGGTGGATTGTGTGTTAAATTTACTATCTGTGGCAAAAAAGAAGTGAGGATTGCTAAAGCTTGGAAGAAGAGCACAACTTCCTCACTTTGTAAAATTGTTTTTTTACTGAGACCTGAAACGGACGTCTTATGGACTTGTTACAGAAGTGCACTGTAAACTGCGGCTTGCTGTAACGGACACTGTTACAGGAGCTGCATAATACCTGGTTTGTACAAAACTGATTGTTTAGTTTAGCCGCATCTGCACTGTGGACATTGGGCAGGTGCCTTCACTGTAAGGGACGTGGGTGGCACTGTGGGTTAAACCACAGAGCCTAGGACTTGCCGATCAGTAGGTCGGTGGTTCGAATCCCCGCGACGGGGTGAGCTCCTGTTGCTCGGTCCCTGCTCACTCAACCTAGCAGTTCGAAAGCACGTCAAAGTGCAAGTAGATAAATAGGTACTGCTCCGGAGGGAAGGTAAACAGCGTTTCCATGCGCTGCTCTGGTTCGCCAGAAGCGGCTTAGTCATGCTGGCCACATGACCCGGAAGCTGTACGCCAGCTCCCTCGGCCAATAAAGCGAGATGAGCGCCGCAACCCCAGAGTCAGCCACGACTGGACCTCTAATGGTCAGGGGTCCCTTTACCCTTTACCTAGATGCCTTCACTATATTCTTTTCGGTGCCGGCTAAAAACATTTTTGTTTAGACGAGCGCATAAAGCCAATGCATATTATCGATGTGTGTTGTAATCTGGTCTCGGGTTTCTTGCCGATATTATTTCTCGAATGTTTCAGAGGATTGCTTTTGCTGATAATTTCATTGTTGCTTTCCTGTTTATAAAACGCTTCTAAGTGTTGTTTTTTTTTTTAATAGTAAAAAAACCAAGTGGTGCATAGGTTTTAGGAAATGAGTAGGTAAATAAACAAAGCCCCTGCAAACCAATCGAGACCGCAAGAGATACTGTTGTGTTGCTGTGTTTGTGCAGCCGTCCTAAACCAGCAGAAAGTGCGGCGCCCGAGAGACTTGTGTTGAGTGGCAACCCCCTGTATGCACACCTGCGCCACTGTGTTGCACACACACAGGCGCACACAGCCTTTGATTTTAGGCCTGAAACGCGCAGCAGGAAGCTGAGCTTGGAGGCATCTGTTGATGGTTTCAGCAGGCGACACAGTTTGGCTCCTCTCTCCGCACCACGACTTGGGTTTCCAGCTGTTGGCCCTGCCTGAGGCTGCAAATACACCATGCATTTAAAGCACATTGAAAGCGCATCTCCTCCCTGCAGGGGACACGGGAACCACAGTTTACCCCTTGCGGATAATGGGCTTTAAATGTATGTTGTGGACGCAGCCCAGGTCTCTTTGCAATGGGAGCTCAAGGATTGCAAGGTTGCACAAACACCATTCGTTTAAAGCCTGTTTAAAGTCCATTGCATAAAGTCCGTTTAAAGCAGAGACATCACCTTGCCAACAAAGGTCCGTATAGTTCAAGCCATGGTTTTCCCAGTAGTGATGTATGGAAGTGAGAGCTGGACCACAAAGAAGACTGATCGCCGAAGAATGGATGCTTTTGAATTCTGGTGCTGGAGGAAACTCTTGAGACTCCCATGGACTGCAAGAAGATCCAACCTCTCCATTCTGAAGGAAATCAGCCCTGAGTGCTCCCTGGAAGGACAGATCCTGAAGCTGAGGCTCCAAGACTTTGGCCACCTCATGAGAAGAGAAGACTCCCTGGAAAAGACCCTGATGTTGGGAAAGATGGAGGGCACAAGGAGAAGGGGACGACAGAGGACGAGATGGTGGGACAGTGTTCTGGAAGCTACCAGCATGAGTTTGACCAAACTGCAGGAGGCAGTGGAAGACAGGAGTGCCTGGTGTGCTCTGGTCCAGGGGCTCACGAAGAGTCGGACATGACTAAATGACTAAACAACAAACAAAACTCCATTGCAAGGACAGTTTCCAGGATTCGGGGCTTGTGTGTGTGTGTGTGTATGTGTTTATATGCACTATGTGCAACACAGCCCAGGCTGTAATGGAAGGTCATGGAATCTCAGTTCTTTCTTTGATAGACTCCTTAGCACGGTGGATCAGGGGAATGTGGCCGTAATGTATCTTGATTTCAGTAAGGCTTTTGGAAATGTTAGGAGGAGTGTTTCTGGGCATGTGCAGAGAGGCTCGGCTACACATATATACACCCTGAGCTTAGTTTCCCCTCGGTTTTCTTCTGCAACACTTTATCTCAAATATCCTCTGAATGCTCTTACTCCCGGTACTTGATATCTGGGTTTGACCTTGGTTGCTCGATTTCTGCATTTGATATCCACAATGTGATAAGTAACGTTCAAAGGTATCTCATCTTTGGCAGCCGGTAGCTTAGGAGATTTTTATTCCTGATGCACGACAGAAGCAATCAGGAGATAGCCAGTGAGATTAAAAGTACAATTCCAGGTTAAAAAGCACGCGCACACGTGGATTTGAAGTTCAAATCCCACATTGTGCATTCGAAATTGGAATGGAGAAGTAAATATTTCGGAATATAAGATAAGAACATAAGAAGAAACTGCTGGATCAGGCCAGGAATGCAGCTAGTCCACCATTTAGGGTTGCCATATTTGAAAAAGTACCCCCAAAGTTGCTGAGCTATTTTATTTTACAAAGTCAACCCCCGAAACACAATGACTTGACTTGCCTAAGATCCACCTTTCGGGGGAAAACCCCAATTTCACCTTGGAAAGCCCATTGATGTCCGGGAAAATGTAGGGCAGCTCTAAGCATCTTCTTCTCTCAGTTGCCAACCAGATGTCCTTTGTGGGGAACCTGCAATCAGGATTTGAACACAAGAGCCCTTTCCCCTCCTGCATTTCCAGGAACTTGTATTCAGACGCATTTCTGCCTCCAGCTGTTGGAGGGCAGATCATAGCCATTGTGCTGGTCCGGGGGGGGGGGGGTACCGTGCGGTGTGGTCTGAGTCTGGTCCTGGGTCGAGGGTCTGGAGGCTGTCCGTCAAGGGCAAGGTGGGGTCCAAGGCAAGGTGCTGGGCATGGTCAGGAACTCCAGAAGAGCAGGTCAGGGTGCCGGCAGGGACAGGTTTCCAGCAATGTTGCTTTGTCAACTTGGGACTGGGCTGGCCGGCTTTTATCTGCCCCGAGGCATAGGGTGGCCCCGATCCTCTGGTGACTCGCCTCTCCTGGCCTGGAGGCGAGCCCTCCTCCTGCGGGAACTTTTTTTTTTTTAAAAAAATAATATTTATTAAAATTTCAATAAGAAAAAGATTACAGAAATGATAAAAAGAAAAACAAAAAACACAAATTACAGAAAAAAATAAAAACAGTTAAAAATAAGTTCCTCTTTCTATATCTTACAATTCATTTACTTATTTTCATGACTTCCTCACACCTCCCTTTTTTGTATTCCAGTTCAGATACAGTAGTTAATTCAGCAAATCCTTACCCTCTTTGTTTTGTCTTATTTCTTAATCCATTTTTACATATTCCTATTTAACCTTATTACTAAAACCACTTCGTTTCATTCCAACCTCATTTTAACATTCAATAATTTTACAGTGTTTCTGTAAATAATCTTTAAATTTCTTCCAATCTTCTTCCACCGACTCTTCTCCCTGGTCTCCTGCGGGAACTTAGTTCCCTCCGCCTCTCTGCCCTGAGCCTCGGCAGCTCAGGAGAGGCCGGAGGGTTACCGGACCCAGAGGCAACCTCAGCTTCCCCTGACGGGACTGAGAGTGGAGGACCTGCAGGCAATGGGTTCTCAATCACCCCCGGAGCCAGAGTGGAATCACCTGGTGTCTGCTCCTGAGGATCCGGCACAGGTGCGGGCCCTTCAGATTCAAGGCCCTGCCCCAGCTCAACCGGCCCTGGAGGCAGGGACTCCTGTGCAGGCTGGGATTCCTCCGGTTCAGCCTCTGAATCAGATTCCCAGGCCATCACAGCCATCCTGGCTGGTAGCCATCAATAGCCCTCTCCTCCTCTATTAATTTATGTAATTCTCTTGCAAAGCCATCCAGATTGCTGGTCCTCACTGTTTCCTGTGGCAGGGAGTTCCATAGTCTAACTCGGTGCTGGCTGAAGTAGGACTTTCTTTTCTCCATCCCCAGTCTTCCAACATTCACCTTCATGGGATGACCACTGATTTGCAGTGCTCCTATGGCAATCACAAGAGGGGGGGGATGGTCTTAGGTTCGAATCCTGCTTGGCTTTGGGGCCACCGTGAGAATAGCATGCTGGACTAGATAGGCAAATGACTTGATCCAGCAGGCTTTCCTTACGTTCTTCTGAAGTTCAAACCCAGCATGTTGCATTTGAAATTTGGGGAATTTGAGCGCTTATGAATATTTTGGGCTATTTATCTCAATCTTCACATGCGTGTGTTGCAGATGCAAAACACGACTTGCCTAATTGGCTGACACACTCCCCATTCATTCATTCATTCATTCATTCATTCATTTCTCTCTCTCTCTCTCTCTCTCTCTCTCTCTCTCTCTCTCTCACACACACACACACACACACACTGCTGAAACCTCATTGCAATGCTTGAGATTGCTCTTCTCTCTCTCTCTCTCTCTCTCTCTCTCTCTCTCTCTCTCTCTCCAAATATCTATTGCATGCACAGCCTGTTCCATTGCAGGCACTGTTTGGAATGTTACACGGTCCTGTCAAGCCCAGACCCGCTTTTGCAAACAGATCTTGAGGCTGCCTTTCCATCTGTTGCTGCCCAGCCTGAGGGAGACCCTCTGACCCGGCAGCTAAAAAAGCCAATGCAATTCTGGGCTGCATCAATAGGAGTATAGCATCTAGATCAAGGGAAGTAATAGTGCCACTGTATTCTGCTCTGGTCAGACCTCACCTGGAGTACTGTGTCCAGTTCTGGGCACCACAGTTCAAGAAGGACACTGACCAACTGGAACGTGTCCAGAGGAGGGCAACCAAAATGGTCCAAGGCCTGGAAACGATGCCTTATGAGGAACGGCTAAGGGAGCTGGGCATGTTTAGCCTGGAGAAGAGGAGGTTAAGGGGTGATATGATAGCCTTGTTCAAATATATAAAAGGATGTCACATAGAGGAGGGAGAAAGGTTGTTTTCTGCTGCTCCAGAGAAGCGGACACGGAGCAATGGTTCCAAACTACAAGAAAGAAGATTCCACCTAAACCTTAGGAAGAACTTCCTGACAGTAAGAGCTGTTTGACAGTGGAATTTGCTGCCAAGGAGTGTGGTGGAGTCTCCTTCTTTGGAGGTCTTTAAGCAGAGGCTTGACAACCATATGTCAGGAGTGCTCTGATGGTGTTTCCTGCTTGGCAGGGGGTTGGGCTCGATGGCCCTTGTGGTCTCTTCCAACTCTAGGATTCTATGATTCTAGGATTCTATGACCCCTTCCTTAACAACGGAGTTTTTATTCTGCTCGTGGAAAATCCACCTGCCGGCCTTTGGTCGGCTGTTGAGAGCACGGTGGCGTCAGAACCACAGGGCTTCCCCGGAGCACGCTCAGAGTGCCTTTCACTTTGCGCTGAGTAATTTCAGTCCCCTCCCTAGGTCTAGCACTGCTAGGCACTCAGAGGCCAATCTGTCGCGGGTGTCGGGGTGACCTGCCTCCATCCTGCCCCCATTCCTGTTAAGCAGGAGCAGCAGCGGTGGTTGGTGCCCACTGAAACTGGTAGGGCAGAATGCGGGGAGCCCACCAGCAGGTGGCGCCAGAGCCAATGACGGGCAGAGGCAGACTTCCGGGTTGACGCGATCGGTGTAATGGCGGATTCCCTCCGAGCTCCGGAGGGAATCGGCTCCTCTGAGGACGGGTCTTGCCGCGCCGGCGACGCGGGGACCCTTAGAAACCACAGGTGCGGATACCTGTGGACCTGGTGACTCGGTGGGCACCTTAAGCGCCCCCCCTGACAGTCGAAGAGCCTTTTTAAAGGCTGCGGAGAAGGTACGGGGGGTGGCGTGGTGCTGAGAGTAAAACCGCTACCTCAGTGGAGTGAAGCCGCAAGCCATTCACCGGAGAGCGTCAACTTTCTACCTGAAAATTCGATTGGATACAAACACCCCGTGAGTAGAAGAAAATTTGGACTTTAAAAAAATCGTTATTTTTAAATCGGGCAAACGGGGGGATGTGCTAAAGGGAAGTCCGCACCCCCCTTTCATACAGACAATTGGAAGCAAGGAGCGAAAATCTAAGATCAGAAAAAAGATTTTATGTCTACGGAAACTACGGATTTTATGTCTACGGTAAGAGACTTTAATAACTTTTAAGAACAAGTTTTATTTTGTCAAGTTGTGCTGGAGGGAAGAGACGAACTTTGGAAACTTTTGTGACCCCCCCCCCCTTGGACCTGGGAGCGTCCTGCACCAATCTAGCCTTAAGGAATCGGAGTTTGACAGCTGTCAACTGAGCTGTCAAACAGCTGAACAAAGGACAAAACTGTATTACTATATATCTCTTTGGTTTAAAGGTGTTACATATAAACAGACGTGATTTGAAACAAAGTAATAAACAATAGGGTAAAGGATTGCTGGCGTAGAACTTTGAACAATGGCAATCCCCCTAGGGGAAACCAGTGACACTACAATGGCTGCAGAAGGAAAATTACTAGCACAAATTGAGAGAGCCTCTTTTCTCGTGGGAATCTTACAAGAACAATACATGACCTTGATTTTTAAAACAAACAACCTTGCTGATGGAACTAGAGACTTGTTCTTGAGAGACTCTGTAGCTCAACCAAATATGACATCTTTGGAGGGGGTGAAGGAGGAAGTCGGAGAAGAGAAAGTGTGGAAACCTATGTTGCCAGAGAACAAAGAAACCTTTTGGATTACAAAGTATGAAGACATGAGACTGAGGAGAAAAGTGAAGGAGGAAGCCCTTGGAAACTGTGGAATTATGAAAATTAAAGGAGTAAAGAAATATAACTGGGACTTCCTCCTCTTTTCTGGCCTTTATTATCTGCAACCTGGAGGACTTTTGGTAGAACCCTGGCAACAAGTTTTCTCAATTAGGTTTGAACTGGGAGAAGAGGAAGTAACTGTAACAGACACCCTTCGAGACCTGGAAACCAGCAAAAAGGAATATCAACAGAAAAACCGGAGAGAGACTGAAATAGACTTGAGGGCTGGAGATGTGAGGAATCCTGGCTAGGAATTTTATGGGAGGATAACTACCTGGGAAGGGACAGATACCCGGGCAGGGAGGGAGGGGGGAAAACAGATTTTTGAAAAACTTTATGATTTTTGGATATTGTAAATTTGATTTATACTTTAATATAAAAAAGGGGAGATTGGTATATAAATTTTGATTGATCTTAGAAAAAAGGATTTATTGCATATAAGAAGATAGGGTAATAATATGGGGTTTAATAAGATGAACTAAGTTGGAGAATAATGAGATTAAGTTTAGAGAGAGGAATAAGAACTTGCTGAATTAAATGGGGGAAGTGGGATGTATGTGGGGGGGTGGGGGGAAGTCATATGTGTTGTTTGTTGTTAAAAAATTTGAAAACCCAATAAAAATTTATAAAAAAAAAAAAAAAATGACGGGCAGAGGCAGCTCATTCTCGCTCCATCCCCATTCCCTTGAACACTGAGACTAAGGGGTGGGGAGCTGACGGCCAGCTGGACCAGATGAAAGTAAGGAGGCAGCGGGGGGAGCTTGGAGGAATCGAGGTTGTTGGGGCAGCGCCCCCGTTTCCCCTAATGGACCGACCTGAAACAATATTGGAAGCCTCCATGGTGTTGGCTCCCATTGACCCATATATCCTGATATATCTCAGACATCACTTTCCACCTTTGTCTCTCCAGCTCCACCACTGGTCACCTGAAGGTCTCCTGCAGTCTCAAATGACTTTGTCTTTTTTTCTCCTCTTGCCTTGAACGGCCTCCCAGGAAATCTTCATGATCCCCTTGCTCTGAATGGGTGGGGTGCTTTCCAGAGATCTTCTCCTTGCCCTTGCTCTGAACGGTTTGGTAGAATCATAGAATCATAGAATCCTAGAGTTGGAAGAGACCACAAGGGCCATCGAGTCCAACCCCCTGCCAAGCAGGAAACACCATCAGAGCACTCCTGACATATGGTTGTCAAGCCTCTGCTTAAAGACCTCCAAAGAAGGAGACTCCACCACACTCCTGGGCAGCAAATTCCACTGTCCAACAGCTCTTACTGTCAGGAAGTTCTTCCTAATGTTTAGGTGGAATCTTCTTTCTTGTAGTTTGGATCCATTGCTCCGTGTCCGCTTCTCTGGAGCAGCAGAAAACAACCTTTCTCCCTCCTCTATGTGACATCCTTTTATATATTTGAACATGGCTATCATATCACCCCTTAACCTCCTCTTCTCCAGGCTAAACATGCCACAGCATGTTTCCAAAGGTCTTCTCCTTGCCCTTGCTCTGAATGGGCTGAATGGTTTCCAAAGATCTACTCTTTGCCCTTGCTCTGAATGGGCTGAACAGTTTCCAAACATCTTCTCCTTGCCCTTGCTCTGAACGGGCTGAATGGTTTCCAAAGGTCTTCTCTTTGCCCTTGCTCTGAATGGGCTGAACGGTTTCCAAATATCTCCTTGCCCTTGCTCTGAATGGGCTGAACGGTTTCCAAAGGTCTTCTCCTTGCCCTTGCTCTGAATGGGCTGAACGGTTTCCAAAGGTCTTCTCCTTGCCCTTGCTCTGAACGGGCTGAACGGTTTCCAAAGGTCTTCTCCTTGCCCTTGCCCCGAACGGTTTCCAAATGTCTTCTCCTTGCCCTTGCTCTGAACGGTTTCCAAATGTCTTCTCCTTGCCCTTGCTCTGAATGGGCTGAACCATTTCCAAAGGTCTTCTCCTTGCCCTTGCTATGAACGGTTTCCAAAGGTCTTCTCTTTGCCCTTGCTCTGAACGGGCTGAACGGTTTCCAAAGGTCTTCTCCTTGCCCTTGCTCTGAATGGGCTGAACGGTTTCCAAAGGTCTTCTCCTTGCCCTTGCTCTGAATGGGCTGAACAGTTTCCAAAGGTCTTCTCCTTGCCCTTGCTCTGAATGGGCTGAACGGTTTCCAAAGGTCTTCTCCTTGCCCTTGCTCTGAACGGGCTGAACGGTTTCCAAAGGTCTTCTCCTTGCCCTTGCTCTGAATGGGCTGAACAGTTTCCAAAGGTCTTCTCCTTACCCTTGCTCTGAACAGTTTCCAAATGTCTTCTCCTTGCCCTTGCTCTGAACGGGCTGAACCATTTCCAAAGGTCTTCTCCTTGCCCTTGCTATGAATGGTTTCCAGAGGTCTTCTCCTTGCCCTTGCTCTGAACGGGCTGAACGGTTTCCTGAGTACTCCACAGGTCTTTCTTCTCCTTGCCCTTGCTCTGAACGGGCTTACAGAGTGCTGCCGCCTCCTCCTTCCTTCGGATCCCTCCTCAAAACCTACTCCTTCGGTGATGCCTTTGGACTACTGCAGCTGGCTCAAATACATGCAAAAGAAATGATGGTGGATTTTATTCCCCCCCCCCACCACAGCCCCGTCTTCATCCCCCTCTCCTGCCTCCTGCACCCCAGGCAGACCACGTCTGTGATACTGAGCTTGCAAAAATCCCTCTCACTGTCCAGCACCCAAAGGCGCAAGAGGAAACTCATTTGTGCAGCTCACCATCTGCGATTGATGGAGTAAAGACGGTCTGGCAACCAGTTCAAGGCTGTTCCTTCACCAGGGAGGAAAAAAATGAATCCCTGGAACAGAAAACAAAACAAAAAAGGACTTCTCTTCCCACTCGGCTGCCCGCCCTTGTTCATCAGCTCCAAAGCAAGCAGGCAGCCATCCTCATTTCAAAGAATGGATGAGCTCTGCAGGGCTATCACACCTGGTCCCTCTGATAATGGAAAAGCGTATTTGGATGAAGCTGCAGAGGTCAACACATGGAAATGGCATTTGCAAGCAAGTAATTAGCAGCTAACAGCTACATGCCAGCAATGCAGGGAGACCAGAAGCTACTGGGTGGGAAGGAAGGGGGCTCTGTATGAAGGAGTCAAGAAAAGGTTTCTTGAATCAGTCTATGTTCAGGGGAAGTGGGGAATCCAGCCGCCTTGGGAGGTAAAGGTAAAGGGACCCCTGACCATTAGGTCCAGTTGTGACCAACTCTGGGCTTGCGGCGCTCATCTCACTTTATTGGCCGAGGGAGCTGGCTTCTGATGAACCAGAGCAACGCACAGAAACGCCATTTACCTTCCCGCTGGAGCGGTACCTATTTATCTACTTGCACTTTGAGGTGCTTTTGAACTGCTAGGTGGGCAGGAGCAGGGACCGAGCAACGGGAGCTCACCCCATCACGGGGATTCGAACTGCCGACCGTCTGATCGGCAAAGTCCTAGGCTCTGTGGTTTAACCCACAGTGCCACCCACGTCCCGCCTTGGGAGAGGTGCCTTCAATTCATCGTGCTGGGTTTTCAAAGAACTTTACAGGTCTTGCCCTTGTTGGCTCCCATGATCCCTTATATCCTGATACATCAGCCATCGCTTTCCACCTTTGTCCACCCAGCTCCACCACCGGCAAGCTCTCCTGCACTCTCAGTAACACCTCCCAGGAGATCTTCATGTTGCCCTTGCTCTGAATGGGCTTAATGGTTCCCAGAGATCTTGCCCTTGCTCCGAAAGGGCTTAATGGTTTCCGGAGATCTTGCCCTTGCTCAGAATGGGCTTAATGGGTTTCAAAGCACTTCCAAGGTCTTCTCCTTGCGCTTGCTCAGAATGGGCCTAGGGGGCAGGGCCCACACTCACCCTGAACAGCTAAAAGAGGCTCCTGGGAGATTGCTGGAACAACTCTTGGGTTGGGGCAACTGGCTAAAATGTTTTACAATGTTTTAAATGGTTCGAATTTTGGTTCCTCTGTTTTGTTTGGATTGGTGTTGGTTAAATGTTTAGTTGGGGTTGGCAGTTATTTTATTATTGTTGCTATTATTATTATTAGTTTCTATTGATTTACTGGTTTGTTTGTTTGTTGCTTGTTTAGGATATTCTGTTTTTTAATGTTTGGTGTTTTGGTGTGTTTTTACTGGGGGAAACCCAGCCAGATGGGTGGGATATAAATTAAAAAATGGTTGTTGTTGTTGTTGTTAGATGATGATTATGGAGAGCTGGACTTCCACTCTATTCTCAGAAGTGGCTTTTACATCTTGCAAAAGCACAAACAGAATACGGAAATTAATGAAGGTACATTCTTCCACCTTTGGTGGACGTGCCCAAGGATTAAGGCTTTCTGGGAGATGATCTATAATGAATTGGAAAAGGTATTTAAGTATACCTTCTTGAAGAAACCAGAGGCCTTTCTCCTGGGCATGGTCGGCCAATTGGTGTCAGAGAAGGACAGAACTTTCTTTATGTACGCCACAACAGCAGCAAGAATACTTATTGCAAAGTATTGGAAGACACAAGATCTACCCACCTTGGAAGAATGGCAGATGAAAGTAATGGACTATATGGAATTGGCGGAAATGACTGGCAGAATCCGAGACCAGGGAGAAGAGTTGGTGGAAGAAGATTGGAAGAAATTTAAAGACTATTTGCAGAAACATTGTAAAATTAAGGAATGTTAAAATGATGTTGGATTGAAATGAAACGGTTTTAGCAATAAGGTTAAAAAGAGTATGTAAAAAATGGATTGATAATTAGATGAAAATATGAAGCTATAATATGTTAAGATATAGAATTAAGATAAAAACAAAGAGGGAAAGGATTTGCTGAACCAATCATGTGAACTGGAATACGAAAAAGGGAGGTGTGAGGAGGTCAGGAAACATGTAAACAAAATATAAGATATGAAAAGATTGATTTTTTTTCTTCTTCTCTAATTATTTTTTATTTTTCACTTTTCAGGTATTTTGTATTTTTCTTCTGCATTTTTGTATTTGTAACTTTTTCTTTTTTATTCTGTAATTACTTTCTTTTTTCTATTGGTAAAACCTTAATAAATATCTTTTAAAAAAAACAAAAACAGAATACAGAAATTAAGAGATAGGGAGACACCAGGGGAAACGGAATAAACTGCTGAATGAATGCAGCCAAAGGTCACGATTGCACCCTGCTATGAGACCACTTTAAGCAGTTGTGGCTCCCCCCCTCCCCAAAATCCTGGGAGCTATAGTTCGTGAAGGGTACTGAGAGTTGTTAGAAGACCCCTCTTCCCTTCCCAGAGGTACAATTCCCAGAGCGGTTTAACAATCGACCTTGTAGCTCTAGGAGGAGAAGAGGGGATCTCCTACCAAGTCCCAGCACCCTCAAAAACTACAACTTCCAGGAATCTCTGGGGGAAGCCAAAACTGTTCTCATACCGCTGTCAATGCATGGTATGAATGTGACCTAATGGTGTTCCCTTTGTGTTGAATTCAGCAGGATGGAGGAAGGAGAGGAAACTAAAATCCGTTGGCTCTTCCAGTCAGGGCCTCTGGCGCCCCCTACTGTTAGGCTCCCAGCCTTTTGCCCTACCGGTCACAACAGCTGCTGCTGCTGATGTGAATGGGTCAGAACGGTGGTGAGATGGCTGCCGTGGGGGTCACACTGACTCAAGGGTTGAATTGGCATCTGGGTGCCCACCAGAGCCGCCATCTAACTGGGTACGCATCAGCGACGCTGGCGTTGGGAGAGCAGCTCGGTGGCTTTGCCCCACAACCACACACAGGGGGCGCTACTGCATTCCGTAGAGGCCTAACTGTAAGCTCCTTTGAGGCAGGGACCCTATGACTTCTCCCAATCACTTCTCCAAGCCAAGGAACCAGGCAGAGGGCCTTCTCGGTGGTGGCACCCACCCTGTGGAACGCCCTCCCACCAGATCTCAAAGACAAAAACAACTACCAGACTTTTAGAAGACATCTGAAGGCAGCCCTATTTAGGGAAGCTTTTAATGTTAAATGGATTACTGTATTTTAATATTTTGCTGGAAGCTGCCCAGAGCAGCTGGGGAAACCCAGCCAGAAGGGCAGGGTATAAATAAATTATTCTTATTATTATTAATATTAAGCAGGTAGAGAAAACTTACTCTCCCTCTCTCAAAACACTTGAACTCACGGGCATCCAATGAAACTGCGTGTTGGAAGTTTCAGGACGGGTAAAAGAAAGTCCTTCATACAGCACTTGGTTAACCTGTGGAACTCGCTGCCACAAGAGGAAGTGAAGGCCACCAATCTGAATGGTTTAAAACAGGCTTCCTCAACTTCAGCCCTCCAGATGTTTTGGGACTACAACTCCCATCAACAGTAGCTAGCCGGACCAGTGGTCAGGGATGATGGGAACTGTAGTCTCAAAACATCTGGAGGGCCGAGGTTGAGGAAGCCTGGTTGAAAAAGAGGATTCGACAAAGTCATGGACGAGAGGGCTATTGATGGCTACTATGAACGGCTCGGCTCTGCCTCTTCTGTTGGAGGCCCCAAAACTTCTGAATACCAGTCGCTGGAAACAGCAGGAGGGGAGAAGGGTCATGTGTTCGAATCCTTATTGCAGGTTTCCCATTGGAGTAACTGTTTGGCCATTGTGAGAACAGGGTGTTGGACTAGGTGGGACCCTGGCCCCTTATACTGCAGGCTCTTCCTATAGGGATTTATGTATAGGTTGGGGGGGGGTTGCCCCTCCAGCAGATATCATGCACATGCAGCCCACTACCAAAACCAGCATCGCTTTTGTGACTTGTCCCCACAAAACACTTCATCCCAGTTTCTTCCTATCTATTCAAAGGGCCTTTGCTGCATGATACCAAATGTAAGAATTCACTGATAAATGTATCTATGTACTGGCTCACTGGGAAAACTTCAGAAATTCATATAGACATGTGAGCTCAGCTCCTCAGCAGCCCCTCTGCCTGAGTGATAATCCCTGGCATCCTGATACCTGAGTGCCAGGCAGGTAGCCATTCCAGAAAGAACAAACCCAGGTGAAGACAAAAGGGTGTGGTTAACTTGGCTGGGAAACAGGGAAATGTAAATATCTCTTTTGTTACACTTGATGGGTGTTTGGTGGAGGGCAAGGGGAACCATGGGGCAGGGTCCAGGATGCTCAGATTACTGCCACCAGACCTCCCCTTTCATGATGTATGAGTGATGTAGTTTGGGGGGAGTGTAACATGGGGATTAGCAGCTAATAAAAGTTTGGGTTCTCTTTTGTTTGGGGCTTCCATCTTGTTCCACCTAGTGGCAGGTGGGAGTCCTGTTGCAACGGTCTTCAATAAAGACCAAGCCTACTGGCTGCTGTTTTGCTCTGGTATTCCTGGCTGGTGTCCTTGTTTTTTGTCCAAGGGAGCCCTCAGATTTCTCCGTTAACAATACTGTGTACAGCAGCTTTCTCCAACCTCCAGATATTTTGCACTAAAACTCCTCTATCAGCCCCGCAGCTAAGTCACAGCAAAAATGCCACACGACTGATTACGACATTTTGCAAACGATTCACGCGCAGCGCTTGCGGCCTCCTTTCTGCAATGAATTAAAATACCGGTTTGCTTCAATAATAGGTTAGGCTTCGATTTTCATTAGCTGGGCTGCAACTTGAAAGGGATCTTTGGCTCTGATGCACTATTCCTAAGAGGGAATGAAATAAATATATATCCCTGGTTGGCCTAAGAATGATGGGAGCTTCTTTCAGACAAAATTACATGTAGCTTCCTTTAGAAAGCCTGCTCTATTGAGGGCTGGCAACGTGCAGATTGATTCCAGTCGACGAATCAGTTAAAAGGAAGGTGATTAATCTTCTGGCATCACATAAGATAAGACTGCATTTGACAATAATAGGCAAATTTGTGGCATTTAAATTTTTTTGGGGGTGTGGTAGGTTTCCTCTGCACATCCAACAGTACAGGTTGAATCCTGACAAGACAGAAGTACTGTTTTTGGGGGGCAGGAGGCGGGCAGGTGTGGAGGATTCCCTGGTCCTGAATGGGGTAACTGTGCCCCTGAAGGACCAGGCAGCCTGGGAGTCATTTTGGACTCACAGCCATCCATGGAGGTACAGGTCAAATGCTTGTCCAGGGCAGCTGTTTACCAGCTCCATCTGGTATGCAGGCTGAGACCCTCCCTGCCTACAGACTGTCTTGCTAGAGTGGTGCATACTCTGGTTATCTCTTGCTTGGACTACTGCAATGCGCTCTATGTGGGGCTCCCTTTGAAGGTGACCCGGAAACTACAACTAATCCAGAACGCGGCAGCCAGACTGGTGACTGGGAGCGGCCGCTGAGACCATATAACACCAGTCTTGAAAGACCTACATTGGCTCCCAGTACGTTTCCGAGCACAATTCAAAAGGTTGGTGCTGACCTTGAAAGCCCTAAATGGCCTCGGTCCTGTATACCTGAAGGAGCATCTCCACCCCCATCGTTCAGCCCGGACACTGACGTCCAGCGCCGAGGGCCTTCTGTCAGTTCCCTCATTGCGAGAAGTGAGGTTACAGGGAACCAGGCAGAGGACCTTCTCGTTAGTGGCACCCGCCCTGTGGAACACCCTCCCTTCAGATATGAAGGAAATAAGCAGCTATCCTATCTTTAAAAGACATCTGAAGGCAGCCCTGTTCAGGGACGTTTTTAATATTTAACGCTGTACTGTTTTTGATTGGGAGCCGCCCAGAGTGGATGGGGAAACACAGCCAGATGGGCGGGGTATAAATAATAAATTATTATTATTATTATTACATTGCATGTGACTCTATAAGCCCAGAATATGTACACTGTGAACTGGGCACATCATCTGGGCACTGCAGTCAAAGAAGGATACTGCCAGGCTGGAAGGTGTGCAGAGGAGAGTCTGGAAGCCAAGCCTGATGAGGAACAGTTGAGGGAGCTGGGTCTGTTTAGCCTGGAGAAGAGGAGACCAACAGGAGATATGAGAGCCGTCTTTAAATGGCTGAACCAGTGGATTCAGTCTGCTAGAACAGAGATGGCAACTGATACAGTGGTACCTTGGTTGTCAAACGGCTTGGCTCCCAAACAAATCGGCTCCCGCACACCGCAAGTGTTCCGGTTTGCAAACGGTTTTTGGAAGCCGAACGTCCGACGCGGCTTCCAATTGAGTGCAGGAAGCTCCTGCAGCCAATTGGAAGCCACGCTTTGTTGTCGCTTAGTCATGTCCGACTCTTCGTGACCCCCTGGACCAGAGCACGCCAGGCCCTCCTGTCTTCCACTGCCTCCCGCAGTTTGATCAAACTCATGCTGGTATCTTCAAGAACACTGTCCCACCATCTCATCCTCTGTCGTCCCCTTCTCCTTGTGCCCTCCATCTTTCCCAGCTTCAGGGTCTTTTCCAGGGAGTCTTCTCTTCTCATGAGGTGGCCAAAGTCTTGGAGCCTCAGCTTCAGGATCTGTCCTTCCAGTGAGCACTCAGGGCTGATTTCCTTAAGAATGGATCGGTTTGATCTATCCCCTTCATGGATCACCTGCCTTGCCGTGGCGAAGGGGCTTGAATAACTCAAAGAAGCTATGAGCTCTGCTGTGCAGGGCCACCCAAGATGGACAGGTCATAGTGGAGAGTTTTGACCAAATGTGGTCCACCTGGAGGAGGAACCGGCAAGCCACTCCAGTATCCCTGCCAAGAAAACTCCATGGACAAAGACAACAGGAAGCCACGCTATGATAGGAATTTTGAGATCTTAGATATATGGTAATGTTCACAAGTGTACCAACCAAGCACGTACATGGATCAGCCCAGGAAGACCGACCTGAAACCATTTTGATTCCCAAACTGACCAAATGTTTTCCGTGCAAGGAGGGAGGGGGTCAGGGAGCCTTCCCATTGTCTCAGGAATTGAGTAATCAGCATTTTAATGGGTGACACACTATCAGGAAATGCAATCGGATAACCTGGCAAACAGGAAAAAACAATATTCAAATTTCTGTTGTAGACCGCCTTTTCTGTGATGTAGATCTGGGGGGTGGTCTTGGGTTACACCCCTTCTGTGATGTATGTATGATGTTTCCAGGGGTGGTCTTGATCTACAGAGTGGCAATTTCAAAAGTCTATATAAGGGCGGACACACCTTTGTTCTGGGTTCCTCCTCCTTTCCTGTGTGTGAAGGGAGCACCCTGTTGCAACAGATCAATAAAGATCAGGCTTATGAGCTGCTTTGTTTTTCAATATTCTCTGGTTGGCCTCTGTTATTTTCTCCTACCGATGGAGAACCTACAAAGGACTCTATAAGGGCTCTTGTGTCCCCCATGAGGGAAAAGGGCAATTTTTGTTTACAACAATGCCTTGGTTTTCGAACGGCTCTGGGAGTCAAACGAACTCCCGGAACGGATTAAGTTCAACAACCAAGGTACCACCGTATCACGAAAAAGTTTCCAACAATGAGAGCTATTTGACAGTGGAACAGAAGACCTGGGGAAGTTATGGAGGCTTTGAAACAAGAGGTTGGGTGCCAGGGATTCTTGGGCTGAGATTCCTGCATTGCAGGGGGTTGAACTAGATCAGTGTTCCCCAACCTTGGGCCTCCAGCTGTTTTTGGACTACAACTCCCATCATCCTTGACCACTGGTCTTGCTAGCGAGGGATGATGGGAGTTGTAGTCCAAAAACAGCTGGAGGCCCAAGGTTGGGGAACACTGGACTAGATGACTGGGGTCTCGTTCATCTCTACAGTTCTACGATTCTGGCAAAATGCATTACATTGAAATCGAACGCAGCCTTTCCCTGGGCGTCCTTGGACCTGTTTGCCACCACTTCCAAACCACCACCCCCAGAGTCCATATGCCGCCCCCCCCACCCCAGGAATAACATAAACCAGACTGGGCTGCAGTTCACACACAAAAGATTTAATCACCTCCGAAAAAGCAGCCACACCCTGTGATGGAGGAAGAGGAGCTGGATGGCACTGGGAGAACTGGGAGGGCGGGGAATGGATGATGGCGGGGCGGGGGGGGGGGACAAAGAGGTCAGGGCGATGGCCGGGTGTGGCAGGCACAGGTTTTTAATGTAAAAACTTGTGTTCATCAACACTCAAACGTTTTTTGGGGGGTTTGACCTTGAAAAGAAATAAGAGAGTCATGGTTTGGGTAGGAGTTAGAAGAGGGCATTTTGGGGGGGGAGTTGCAGGGGAGAAGGGAGTCTTGCATGACTTTAAATGGGGGTGGGAACAGGGTCAATTTCAAAGGTTTTAAGGAAAAAGGAAAGGGGGGGGTCTGGATGTCATCAATGTTGGAAGTGGGGCAGCTGAGATGGAGGACCATAGATTTTGGGCGAGGGGGGAGGGAGGCGTGGGCTGGCGGAAATGGCGGCGAAGGCAGGGAAATCGGGGGGGGGGGTGTCGGTCGACGAGTTCAAATGACTTTTCCGATGAATGAACACACCAAACACAGAATTTCTTTTTATCTAGACCAGCCAGATACAATAAATATAGTAACCGAATATTGTCTCCGTGGGTCCTGGGGGTGGGGTGGGGTGTGCAGCAAATGGGAAGGGGGACCCCCACCCCTCCCTTCCCTTAAGTCGGACCACCACCCCAGTAGAAGTTTTTCTGTGGTCTTATGCTCAGTTCTCTCCTGAAATAATTCCCCCCAATTCTCTCCTTTTTTTTTATTGGAACAGTTATTAATGCATAAAGAGAAGGAAAGGGGAAAAAAAGAAAGAAAAGGATCTTTGTTTAGTTTTTCGTGTCATCTGTGCATATGTGTCTTTCCTTGGCCTCCCGCCACCCCCAACCCCCCTCCCCCTTTCCCAACGCTCTTGAGCACTGGCACCCCTAAAACCATCCACAGCCCCCCCCATCTCTCTCTCTCTCTCTCCCAACACCCTCTTTCCGGGAAACTGAACTTTCTCCCAATTTCAGCAAAAAAATCATGGTTCAGTTCCCCTTCTCAATCTCTCTCTCTCTCTCTCTCTCTTTTTGTGGCTCGGTTAAGGCACCGCCGCAGAAGATTCTGGAAACGAGCGGTCGATTGCGGAAGAGGTTGGGGGGCAAAGGGGGGGCGGGCCGGATCCGCCCCATGCCCCCCGTGAATATTTCGGCCTGCTTCTCTCTCTCCCCACGGTCACCTTCCCTGCCTCCCTTCCTTGGTTGCTCTGCCCCCAACGAGTTGTGCGTCCGGCAAGTCCGTCCGTCCGTCCGTCCCCCCTCCCTGCCCCCGCCACCCCGCTTTTCAGACTGTGCTTTCGAGCATCCATTCTGTGCTGCTAAAAGTGACCCTCCTGTGGCTCAGGGGGTCCTCGTCCGAGTTCAATTGGGAGGTGGACATGTGACGCTTTGTCCGTGCCCGGCGCGGGTAGCTGTGGCTCTGGAACAGCGAGTAGTCCCCATCGAAGGAGTGCCGGTGATGGTGAGTCCTGGACAACTCGCGCGTGGGGAATCCCACCAAGCCGCCACCAACGCCCATCTTGGCCCGCAACGGCGGCCCCGACCCGGCGTCCTTGACCAAGCACAAGGAAACCGTCGAGCCCCTCAGGGCACCTTCTGCCTGCCCTTCGTCAGAAGACAAGATGGCCACCGTCTGGAGGCTGGAGCCCATCTTGGAGCCTCCTCGGCTGTCCAGCTCCGTCAAGGCAATGTCTTGGCGGCTGGGCGCCTCTCCTGCAGCGTCCCCCCTCGGAGGAGGCTCCTTGGAAGCCACTTCTTGGAGAGTCTCGTATTTGTCCTTGGAGGCCGAGCGGGGAAGGGCGTGGGCGTGAGGCTGGTTCCCGTTGGTCTGTGAGTAGACGTTGCTGACTTTGGCTTTCTTGTGCTCCTCCTGCCCGCTGTAGACTTTGTACCGGATCATGAGGATGATGATGAAGACCAGGACGGAGGCCACGATGATGCCCCCGATGATGATGATCATTGTGCCCCCCAGGAATTGGGTGTGAAGCGAGTGGCACTGGGTGGCCTCGCCCTCCGTGGTGAACTGGACACAGCCCACCACCCGGGTGGCCGTCAGGGACGTCACCCCATCGTCGTAGACGGCCAGGACGCACAGGTCGTAGTCCCGTCCGGCTGCCAAGTCATTCACCAGGAAGGTCTTGCTGGACGAGGGGATCATCCTGGGGGGGCGAGGAGAGAAGGAGACATTGGGATCAAACAAATTGAGGGTTAGAAACAGCACCCAGCCACCCCTTCCTCTCTCACGGGCCTCATTCTTGCATGGCTTAGGGCCCTCGTATCTACGGGACCGCCTCTCCTGGTCTGCCCCGTAGAGGACATTAAGGTCCATGAATAACCACAGTTTAGAGGTCCCGGACCCTAAAGAAGTCAGACTATCCTCCACCAGGGCCAGGGCCTTCTCAGTGGTGGCTCCCACCTGGTGGAATGCTCTGTCCCAGGAGACCAGGGCCCTGCAGAATTTAACCTCCTTCCGCTGGGCCTGTAAGACAAAGCTATTCCGCCTGGCCTTTAATTTGAATTCAGCCTGATCTTTTATTTCCCTTCTCTTCCCTCCCCCTCCCCTTTTATGAAGATCACCCGCTCTGAGACCCCACAGCTAATTCTCCCCTGGTCTCCTCGCTGGCCCAAGTAGGACCAATTCAGCCAGCTAGCCCTGGGGATTATCGAATTGATTTTTGAATTTTATTGTCATTCATGTTTTCACATTGTATTATATGATGTCTTTATAATTAAGTGTTTTAAAGAGTTTTAAAATTGTTGTTAGCCGCCCTGAGCCCAGTTTTTGAACCGGAAAGGGTGGGGTGTAAATAAAAATTTATTATTATTATTATTATTATTATTATTATTATTATTATTATTATTATTATGTAACTTTCACAAAATCATAGAATTGTAGAGTTGGAAGGGACCCAGGGGTCATCTAGTCCAACCCGCTGCAATGCAGGAATCTCAACTCAAGCATCCATGGTAGATGGCCATCCAACCTCTGCTTAAAAATCTGCAAGGAAGGAGAGTCCACCACATCCCAAGGGATGTGTTGTTCAGCTGTTGAACAGCTCTTACTGTCAGAAAGTAATGTTTAGTCGGCATCTCCTTTCTTGTAACTTGATGCCGTGGGTTCGAGTCCTGCCCTCCAGAGGAGGAGAAAACCAGCTTGTTCCATCTTTCAGGTGACAGCCCTTTTTATACTGGAAGGTGGCAGAGGAGGGTGAGCAAGATGATCGAGGGTCTGGAAACCAAGCCATATGAGGAACGGTCGAGGGAGTTGGGCATGTTTAGCCTGGAAAAGAGACTGAGAGGAGATAGGATAGCCATCCTCGAATATCTGAAGTCACATGAAAGATGGAACAGTTTTGTTTCTGCTTTTCTTGATAATAATAATAATAATAATAATAATAATAATAATAATAATAATAATATTATTTTTCTTTGGCGATCACTCATGTTTGAGTAAGATTGTCTTCCAGAAACACAGTCTTAACAGTGAGTCCATAAGTGACTGTGGAGGCCAATTCTGGACCCACACGTCCTTCCACAGTGGGGACATAGGTTTCCAGGCAGGAGTTGATCCCGGTGAGGGTTTGCCAAGCATGCCTTCCTCTTGGCACATTTCTTCCTTGCGTCCTGAGTTCGAGTGTCTTCAAAACCCATGACACCTTTCGTCAAGGCTGTTCTCCAACTGGAGCGCTCGCAGGCCAGTGTTTCCCAATTGTTGGTGCTTATACTATATTTTTAAAGATTTGCACTGAGATGGTCTTTAAACCTCTTTTGTTGACCACCAGTATTACACTTTCCATTTTTAAGTTGGGAATAGAGGAGTTGCTTTGGAAGACGATCATAGAATCATAGAATCATAGAGCTGGAAGAGACCACAAGGGCCATCGAGCCCAACCCCCTGCCAAGCAGGAAACACCATCAGAGCACTCCTGACATATGGTTGTCAAGCCTCTGCTTAAAGACCTCCAAAGAAGGAGACTCCACCACACTCCTTGGCAGCAAATTCCACTGTCCAACAGCTCTTACTGTCAGGAAGTTCTTCCTAATGTTTAGGTGGAATCTTCTTTCTTGTAGTTTGGATCCATTGCTCCGTGTCCGCTTCTCTGGAGCAGCAGAAAACAACCTTTCTCCCTCCTCTATGTGACATCCTTTTATATATTTGAACATGGCTATCATATCACCCCTTAACCTCCTCTTCTCCAGGCTAAACATGCCCAGCCCCCTTAGCCGTTCCTCATAAGGCCTCGTTTCCAGGCCTTTGACCATTTTGGTTGCCCTCCTCTGGACCCGTTCCAGTTTGTCAGTGTCCTTCTTGAACTGTGGTGCCCAGAACTGGACACAGTACTCCAGGTGAGGTCTGACCAGAGCAGAATACAGCGGCACTATTACTTCCCTTGATCTAGATGCTATACTCCTAGATGCTATACTCCCATCAGGCATCCACACAACATGAGCAGTCCAATGAAGCTGATGTTGAAGAATCATTGCTCCCACCTGACTGGCTTGCTCCAGTCACTCTGAGCCCAGAGGACCCAAACCAATGGCTTCACATTGCACCCAAGGAGATTCCGACTAAACGTCAGGAAGAGCTTTCCGAAAAGGTTTTAATGCAGAGGTTTTAATGCAGAGGTTGGATGGTCACCTGCCATGGATGTTGATGAGATTCCTGCATTGCAGTGGGTTGGACTAAATGTCCTTCAGGGGTCCCTTCGAACTCGACAATTCCATGATTCTAACCCTACCTGGCATCTTTCCTTAAAACAGAGTTGGGAAATGATATATAATGAATTGAAAAAATATGTTTAAAATAACTTTCTCTTAACCCCCCCCCCCCGAAGCCTTTCTTTTAGGAATTTTAGGTGCCGAAATCCCAAGGGAGCGGAAAAGTTTATTTATGTATGCAACCATGTTTACATGAATATTATAGGCCCAGAGATGGAAAGAAGATAAAGTCCCGACCAGAGAGGAACGGCTGATGAAGATGATGGATTATGCCAAAATGGCAAAAATGACTGGAAGAATCAGAAATTTAAATAAAGAAAGGGGAAATTATCTGTAAAACCATTGTAAACAGTTAAAATTGTTAGTAGGATTGGAATAACACTTGTAGTTTAATGTTGAATTGTGGAAATAATGGAGATGTAAAAGATTTGGATTATTATAAAAGATGCAGGAGGAAATGACTAATAATAGACCACAAAGGGGAGGGGGGAAGTCCAGGAGATTCCTTTAATCTTGTTTTTATGTTCTTCGTGTGCCTCCTCTGCAAGAGGTCCGGAGGGCGTCAAAATGAGAACAGGGCCTTCTCTGCCGTGGCTCCCGGTCTGTGGAATGCTCTCCCCAGGGAAGTTTGCCTGGCACCTTCACTAGACACCTTTAGGCACCAGGCAAAAATGTTCCTTTTCAGACAGGCCTTTGCCTGATTCGATCTACATCCTATACCCTTTTTAAAAATGCTGGGTCTTTTGGGTTTTGATTATTATTGGGTTCTTGGTTTTGTTTTGATTTTATGTACAGCGGACGCTCGGGTTGCGAATGTGATCTGTGCGGGATGCACATTTGCAACCTGCAGCGTTCGCAACCCGCATCTGCAATTCGGTGCTTCTGCGCATGTGCAAAGAGCGAATGCCGAAACCTGGATGTAACCCGTTCCGGTACTTCCGGGTTTCGGTGGTCCGTAATGTGAAAACACACAACCTTAAGCGGCTGTAACACGAGGTATGACTGTATTTGATATTTTATGTGAACCGCCCTGAGACCTTCGGGTATAGGGCAGTATAGAAATAATAATAATAATAATAATAATAATAATAATAATAATAATGATGATGATGATGATGGTGATGATATTGTATGTTGGATAAGGTAAAGGTAAAGGGACCCCTGACCATTAGGTCCAGTCGTGACCAACTCTGGGATTGCGGTGCTCATCTTGCTTTACTGGCCGAGGGAGCCGACGTACAGCTTCCGGGTCACGTGGCCAGCAGGAGTAAGCCGCTTCTGGCGAACCAGAGCAGCGCACAGAAACGCCGTTTGCCTTCCTGACGGAGTGGTACCTATTTATCTACTTGCACTTTGACGTGCTTTCGAACTGCTAGGTGGGCAGGAGCAGGGACCGAGCAACGGGAGCTCACCCTGTCACGGGGATTCGAACCGCCAACCTTCTGATCGGCAAGCCCTAGGCTCTGTGTTTTAACCCACAGCGCCACCCGCGTCCCACCAGTATGTTGGATATGTGATTGTAAAGCTGTAATTTGAAAAAAAATAATCCCCAAATAAATAAAAAATAAAGTGAAATAAAACAGAGGTGGGGCAGGAGAAAACAGATGCTCAGCACCTTACTGTGCGCCCTGGCAGGCGAGGGATGCAGAGGATCCAG
The DNA here is from genome assembly GCF_964252035.2 of Podarcis erhardii. Taxonomy (NCBI): domain Eukaryota; kingdom Metazoa; phylum Chordata; class Lepidosauria; order Squamata; family Lacertidae; genus Podarcis; species Podarcis erhardii. Next base: position 90,653,810 of record NC_138511.1, read on the forward strand.
GCGGGAGAGGCGGGGAGGGGGCTTGCAAAGTGGTCCACAGACTGCTGAAGTGCCGCACTTCTGCAGAGCACTCGATTAGTTCCCATTTATTAGCAGGAGCGAGTGATGGAGAGGCCTGAGGAGCAGCAGGCAATTAGCCAAGAATTATAGAACCGTGTCGCCAACAGCTGCAATTTTCTGGGGGTGGGAAAGACAGGATGGAGGGGGAGAAGATATGTCGGGGGTGGGGGGTGACACACAGATCGCACATGGCCCAGGCGACCTGGCGGGAAGATGGATTGATCCGGCCAGGGAGGGGAGAGAGCAGGATCCATCATTCTGCCAGCGGAAAGGATTAGCCGGCGTCAGCCTTCAAAGAAACAAGGTATCTGAGCCTCCACACCAGGGTCTCGCTGGGTCTCCACATCTGTCTCCCACTGCCGGAACATGGCGCCTCTGGAACGGGTGAATTAATCATCGGGAGAGAAGGGGCAAGCTTCTCCCCATGTCCTTCGGAAACTGCCTCCGAGAGGATTGGACAAATTCTGGGAGGAGAAGGCTACCTGTGGCTTCTGTCGGTGGTGCACGTCCGTTCTGTGTCCAGGGCAGCTGTCTACCAGCTCCATCTGGTACACAGGATGACACCCTATCTGCCCGCAGACTGTCTTGCCAGAGTGGTGCATACTGGGCCGAGGCCATTTAGGGCTTTCAAGATCAACACCAACACTTTGAATTGTGCTTGGAAACGTACTGGGAGCCAATGCAGATCTCTCAGGACCGGTGTTATGTGGTCTTGGCGACCGCCCCCAGTCACCAGTCCAGCTGCCACATTCTGGATTAATTGCAGTTTCCAGGTCACCTTCAAAGGTAGCCCCATGTAGAGTGCATTGCAGTAGTCCAAGCGGGAGATAACTAGAGCATGCACCACTCTGGCGAGACAGTCCGCGGGCAGGGAGGGTCTTATCCTGCGTACCAGATGGAGCTGGGAAACAGCTGCCATGGATACAGAATTGACCAGCACCTCCATGGATAGCTGTGAGTCCAAAATGACTCCCAGGCTGCGCACCTGGTCCTTCAGGGGCACAGTTACCCCATTCAGGACCAGGGAGTCCTCCACACCAGCCCGCCCCCTGTCCCCCAAGAATTGTACTTCTGTCTTGTCAGGATTCAACCTCAATCCATTAGCCGCCATCCATCCTCCAACCGCCTCCAGACACTCACACAGGACCTTCACTGGTTCTAATTTGAAAGAGAGGTAGAGCTTGGTATCATCTGCATACTGATGAACACCCAGCCCAAACCCTCTGATGATCTCTCCCAGCAGCTTCATGTAGATGTTAAAAAGCATGGGGGAGAGGATGGAACCCTGAGGCACCCCACAAGTGAGAGCCCAGGGGTCTGAACACTCGTCCCCCACCACCAATTTCTGGACATGGCCCAGGAGGAAGGAGCGGAACCACTGTATAACAGTGCCCCCAGCTCCCAGCTCCTCTAGACAGTCCAGAAGGATGTTATGGTTGATGGTATCAAAGGTGGCTGATAAACCACGGTTGCAGCTGACTGGGCATTATGCCCCAAGTTGGCGAAGACTGGTCTGCTGTGACATCAGACACAGCCAACACCTCAGCTGCACATAAAATCCAGGCAGGATGCTGTTTCTGGCAGGTGCCCCCCAATGTCTCTGAGATGCCTACAAGCCGCTCCTGAAGGCCACAGCCCTTTCCTGAAGTTTGTCGCCATCTGGCACTCTGAGATGCATTGCGCCTATCCAAGGAGGTTCTACTTAGCCACCGCAGCTACCTTTCCAACAGAACAGCTGGCGGACAGCCAGAAATGACACCTGGGACAGCTGGCTTGCAAGGCAGGTGCTCTGAGCTACGATACTCCCCCTAAAAATGCACTAAAATCTCAATTCTGAATAGAAGGATGATTTACTGTGAACCTAGGAGGTGACCTTATAGCATAGCTGCCAACTTACAGATTTGAAAATAAGGGACCAGCAGCCTCGAAAATAAGGGATCAGCAGCCAAAATAAGGGATTTTGGCTTAGCTTATACAGAAATCCGGCACTGATAGAGCCATGCTGCTTTTGCTGCGACTGACTGTGTTTTGCAGGGGGTTGGACTAGATGATCCTAAGGGTCTACAACTCCCACCAAAGAAGAGGGGCAGACAAAACTGATGAACAACATCGAGATGGCAAAGCTTACAGGCAGAATTAGAAACCAGGAAGAGGACCTCTTTAATAAAGAATGGGGAAAGTTTATAATTTAGTTGAAAAGCTATTGTAAAGAGTTACATACATTGGTAGGATTGACAGAAAAAAATGAACTATGGATGGACAAATGATTTATAAAAATAGAGTTAGGAAAGGGATGCAGAGGGGGAAATCACTACATTAAGATGCTGCACTGGTTGGAGGGGATGCTAAGCGGCACGTCGGGGCTGCCGTCGTCCTGGCGCGAGGAGTTCCATCGGCCCTTCCCTGCCCGAGAGAGAGGGAGGGAGGGAGGAAGAGGGACTCTCGCCCACGCCACCCGCGAGCCCGGCATGAGGCGCTTGCGGTGCCGCCGCGGCCGTGGCTGCTGAAGCACTGCCCTTCTGTGTCCCTCCCCATCCCCTCCTCTTCCTCCTCCCTCAGGCCACCTCCTCAGCCGCTGCCACCTCTGCCGCCTCCGGCTTCCCCTGGCAGCGCAGCAGAAGTCTCGCAAGAGAGGGGCTGCCTGCCCACCCGTCGCCACCCGTCTCCTCAGGACGTGCCCCTGAGGGGGGAGAGGGAGAGACGGAGACGCGGCAGCTCGTGAACGTGCTCTCTCTGGTGGCGGAGGACCCTGAGCCGCTGCTTCCCTCCCGAGCCGGGCAAGCATGAAACCCGGGAAATTGAAGGGACATCATCAATAAGGGACAGCAGCGGGACATGGCGCTGGGATAAGGGAGTTTCCCGCCAAATAAGGGACGGTTGACAGCTATGCCTTATAGCAAAGTCGGTCCATCAGTACTGTCTACATGGACCAACGGAGTCTCTATGGGATTTCAAGCAGGGCTCTCTACCTGGCTTACCTGGAGTAGCGACTTCTGCATCGCTACTTCAGGTGCTTCTATGAGTCTGTGCTGCTGGGGACTGATCCTGGGACTTTGGGTGAGCAAGGCAGGGGCTCTAACCACTGAGCCACAGCCCTCCCCCGGTTCTAGACAACTGGATAGCTCAGTTGGCTAATCGTGCCAAGGTTGCAGGTTCGATTCCCCTACATCCAACTCAATCCAACTCAATGGTGCAACGTTGGAAAATGTTGATCACTTCTCCTACCTGGGCAGTTATCTTTCCACAAGGGCTGACATTGATGCCGAAATTCAGCATCGCCTGAGCTCTGCAAGTTTGGATTTCTCCCGACTGAAGTGCAGAGTGTTTGAGGACCGGGACATTCGCAGGGAAACCAAAATGCTTGTTTACAAAGCTATTGTACTACCAACCTTACTGTATGCTTGTGAAACATAAACCACTTATAAATGCAATCTCCAACTCCTGGAAAGATTCCACAAACGGTGTCTCCGGAAACTTTTACACATCACTTGGGAAGACAGGCGAACTAATACCAGTGTACTGGAAGAAGCAAAGATCACTTGTGTTGAAGCAATGATTCTTCAACATCAACTTTGTTGGACTGGTCATGTTGTGCAGATGCTTGATGATCGTCTTCCACGGCAACTACTCTATTCCCAACTTAAAAATGGAAAGTGTAATGCTGGTGGTCAACAAAAGAGTTTTAAAGACTGTCTCAAGGCAAATCTAAAAAAATGTAGTATAAACACCAACAATTGGGAAACACTGGCCTGCGAGCGCTTCAGCTGGAGAACAGCCTTGACCAAAGGTGTCATGGGCTTTGAGGACACTCAAACTCAGGACGCAAGGGAGAAACGTGCTAAGAGGAAGGCATGCTTGGCAAATCCACACCATGATCAACTCCCGCCGGGAAACCAATGTCCCCACTGCGGAAGGACGTGTGGGTCCAGAATTGGCCTCCACATCCTCCCACTCTGGAAGAATGGCAGATGAAGGTGATGGACTATATGGGACTGGCAGAAATGACCGGCAGAATCCGAGACCAGGGAAAAGAGTCGGCGGAAGAAGACTGGAAGAAATTTAAAGACTATCTACAGAAATATTGTAAGATTAAGGAATGTTAGAATGATGTTGGACAGAAATTAAGTGGTTTCCAACTGGAATGCTTAAGAGAATATGAAAAAAAAGGTTTAGAAATAAGCAAAAACTAATGGTGAGGATTTGCTGAACTAACAATTTGAATTGGAATACAAAAAAGGGAGGTATGAGGAGGTCTGGAAAATAAGTCAAAAGAAAATAAGTAATGGAAATTCTATGTGTTTTTAATTGTTTTTATTTTTGTATTTTTGTTATTTTTTCTTTTTATTTTACATTGTAATATTTTTTGAAAACTTTAATAAATATTCTATAAAGAAACCCCCAGAATTGGCCTCCACAGTCACTGTTAAGGCCGTGTTTATGGAAGACAATCTTAGTTGGCTATGAGGGATCGCCAAAGAAGAAGAAAAATCTAAAGGTTATGGGTTTAATCCCCGCATTGGGCGAAAGATTCCTGCCTTGCAGGGGGTTGGAATAGATGATCCTCAGTTCTCTGATTCTAGTGCTGCCATGCTGAGCACAGAAGGAGAAAGTCTTTGAGGCTTCTTTCATGGCTACTTTCTTGCCTCTGCGCCTGAACTCTGCTTTAATCTTATTGCTGGCTTTGTGACAATTCCTGGCAGGGAATCCCAGTATGAGCAGCTGTTCCACCTCTCCTGCTCTCCCCTTCCCGAGAGATGGCTGCAAGGTGGCAGGAGTGGAGGAGATAAGATGTGCAGGATCGTCGGATCTCTGGAAGGGGAGGGTGTCAAAGCGGGGAATCTCCTCGGGGAGGCTAATGGAGGGGAACGTGCTGGTGGGTCAGTGGTGGAGCACCTGCTCTGCATGCAAAATCGTAGAATCATGGAGCTGTAGAGTTGGAAGGGAACCCGAGGGTCATCTAGACCAACCCCGGGCAATGCAGGAATGTGCATGTGTCTTTGAATGAACAGAACAAATGAGATTAAGATTGTGAGTCAAAGGAGTGGGGAGTGTGTGAATCCAGCGCTGCTTAGCTTATTTTTGGGTTGCTATTTCGTTAGTTCATAATTTATGAATATTGTTGTACTCTGCGAATCCTACAAGAGGACTTTTGTTGTTCTTGGCCTGTTTAGCTTATCTTTTTAGTTGTTTGGTTTAACGTGGTTCATAGATTCTAATTGTTTGACTGGTAATTTGTAATTGCTTAATTTCTTAACTATTCTACAGGATTTTACGTGATTTATGTTGCATTGTTGCATTATGTTGCATTCTGTTCTGTTGTCGTTATTTATTGTTTGTAAGCTGTTTCGCAATTTAATGAAATAATAAATTCAAAGAAAATGGCAAGGCTTTTATTAGCCAAAAATTGGAAATCGCAAGAAATACCAACAATAGAAGAATGGCAGATGAAGATGTTGGATTTTTTTGGAGCTGGCCGACCTGACTGGAAGAATCCGTGACCAGAAGGAAGAGGAGACACAAGAGGATTGGAAGAAATTTAAAGAATATTTATCTAAATATTGTGATATAACATAATTAGAAAATTCTTGGAAGTAAAAAATAGGCTTAGGGGCAGGATACGAATAGGTGGTAGTAAATATTAAGGATTAGAATATTAATAACAGAGATGAGGACAGTAAATGAAAGGAGTGAATATTATTAGAAATATGAATTTGGAGAACTGCTATACAGGGGTTAAAATGAAATTCAGTTAGAGGAGATTTGAGGAAGTCAGTTATCAATGTAAAGAGAATTAGAGATTTGAAGTAAGAATTTTGTTTTGTGTTTTCCTTTTTTTTTTTCTTTTTCCTTTTCCTGTTGTGTGTTTTGTAATGTTTTCTTTTTCCTCCTCTATGTGATAAATGTGGAAACCAATAAAAAAATTTGAAAACAAAAAAAAAGAAAGAATAAATTCAAAGAAAGGAAAGGAAAGGAATATACAGCTGTCCCTTACAGGGATCGAACCTGCAACCTTGGGCGTTATCAGCAGCACTCTCACCAACCTCACTCTCTGTTCCAGGAATCCCCAACCTGCGGCCCTCCAGATGTTTTGTCCTACAAATCCCATGATCCCTAGCTAACAGGACCAGTGGTCAGGGATGATGGGAATTGTAGTCCAAAACATCTGGAGGGCCGAAGGTTGGGGATGCCTGCTCTGTTCCCTCTCCCCTCTGTTCACCCAGCTCCTGCAAACACCTTCCCACTTTCAAATCATTTCCCCAGCAAAAACATTTCCTGAGATCCTTCCCCTGCCTTATTTATTCATTTATATTAATCCTTTTCTATGCTACCCTTCCTTTGTTGCCAGCGCTGAAGGCAGCCCATTACGAAAACAATAATAACTATTAAAAAAACACCCACCAAAAATTAGCATCCCACATAACGATAATTAAGTCAAATTACTCGTAAGATTGTAAATATATATGATTATCCCTAATGCCATAACACGGCGAGAAATTTAACAATAGCTGTGTGCTGTTCAAAACCTGCATGGATTTGGGCTGCGAGCCTGCACATGCTTACTTGGGAGTAAGCCCAATGGGACTCTGTTGGACTTACTTTGGAGTAGAAGTGCACAAGTTGGGGCTCTGCTGGCAGGCTGCAGGAACAGCTACAAAGTCTGTCCCACTCAAGTCGGTGGGGTTTACTTCTGAGTAAAAGCTCAGACAACTGTATGGAATAATGCATGGCAGGAAACTATAGCTCAGGCATTCAGAAGAACAAAAAATAATTACCGGTAAATCACAGGGCTGATCTCACTCAGGTGGACTTGGGTGAGAGGTTGCTCAGTCCCTACATTCAATGGCCTGTCTCTCAGAAAACTAAGAGATGCCATGATAAAAAAGGTAAAGGACCTCTGACAGTTAAGTCCAGTCGTGGACGACTCTGGGGTTGCGAGCTCGTCTCGCTTTACTGGCCGAGGGTGCCAATGTTTGTCCACAGACAGTTTTTCCGGGTTATGTGGCTAGCATGACTAAGCTGCTTCTGGTGAACCAGAGCAGTGCACGGAAACGCCGTTTACTTTCCCGTCGACCTTCTGTTCGGAAAGCCCAAGGCTCTGTGGTTTAACCCACAGCGCCACCCTCATTTATTACATGCCGTGATAAAAAGGTAAATGTACCCCGGATCATTAGGTCCAGTCGTGGCCGACTCTGGGGTTGTGGCGCTCGTCTCGCTTTACTGGCCAAGGGAGCCGGCGTACAACTTCCGGGTCATGTGGCCAGCAGGACTAAGCCGCTTCTGGCGAACCAGAGCAGCGCACGGAAACACTGTTTACTTTCCCGCCGGAGTGGTACCTATTTATCTACTTGCACTGGTGTGCTTTCGAACTGCTAGGTTGGCAGGAGCAGGGACCGAGCAACGGGAGCTCACCCCGTCGCGGGGATTTGAACCGCCAACCTTTTGATCGGCAAGCCCTAGGCTCTGTGGTTTAACCCACAGCACCACCCGCATTTATAACTGCCCATGATAGATGACTTCAAATACCTGAAGGGCTGTCCCGTGGGAGATGGAGCAAGCTTGTTTTCTGCTGCTCTGGAGGGAACGACCTGAACCAACAGATTCCAATGACAAGAAGGAGATCCCAACTCAATGTTAGGAAGAACTTCCTGGTGGAACGGACTCCCCTGTCAGCTGGTGGACTCTCCTTCCTTGGAGGTTTATAAGCAGAGGTTGGATGGCCATCTGTCAGGGATTATTTTGCTGTGACACCTGCGGGTGGCGCTGTGGGTTAAACCACAGAGCCTAGGACTTGCTGATCAGAAGGTCGGTGGTTCAAATCCCCGCGACGGGGTGAGCTCCCGTTGCTCGGTCCCTGCTCCTGCCAACCTAGCAGTTCGAAAGCACACCAGTGCAAGTAGATCAATAGGTACCGCTCCGGCGGGAAGGGAAACAGCGTTTCCGTGTGCTGCTCTGGTTCACCAGAAGCGGCTTAGTCCTGCTGGCCACATGACCCGGAAAAACTGTCTGCGGACAAACGCCGGCTCCCTCGGCCAATAAAGTGAGATGAGCGCCGTAACCCCAGAGTCAGCCACAACTGGACCTAATGGTCAGGGGTCCCTTTACCTTTAACTGCGGGGCAGGGGGTTGGGCTGGATGACCCCTGGGGGTCCCTTCCAACTTCACAACAGTATGATTCCATACTTCAGGAGAGGCAGAGCAATTTCAAGAACTCAATACATTTCAACTCCCTAGTGAGCAGTCCTGTTGGAAACTCACATGATAGATCACTGATAGATCATGATAGATCACTGATAGATCATGATAGATCACTGCAGCGTCAACATCTCCGTAACTCTGTTCCTATACGAAGATAAATTCTAGCAGTACATTGTTTTCCCTCTCTCTCTGGTGACTGGGAGTGGCTGCTGAGACGATATAATACTGGTCCTGAAAGACTGGTCCTGAAAGCTCCATCTGGTACGCAGGATGAGACCCTCCCTGCCCACAGACTGTCTGGCCAGAGTGGCGCATGCTCTGGTTATCTCCTGCTTGGACTACTGCAATGCGCTCTATGTGGGGCTACTTTTGAAGGTGACCCGGAAACTACAACTAATCCAGATTGCGGCAGCTAGACTGGTGACTGGGAGTGGCCACCAAGACCACATAATACCCGTCTTGAAAGACCTATACTGGCTCCCAGTACGTTTCTGAGCACAATTCAAAGTGTTGGTGCTGACCTTGAAAGCCCTAAATGGCCTCAGTCCAGTATACCTGAAGGAGCGTCTCCACCCCCATCGTTCAGCCCAGACACTGAGGTCCAGCTCCGAGGGCCTTCTGGCAGTTCCCTCCCTGCGAGAAGTGAGGGCCTTCTCCGAGGGCCTTCTCAGTAGAGGCACCATCCCTGTGGAACACCGGAACGCCCTCCCGTCAGATGTCAAGGAAATAAAAAAACTACTTGACTTTTAGAAGACATCTGAAGGCAGCCCTGTTTAGGAAAGTTTTTAATGTTTGAGGTTTTATCGTGTTTTTAATATTCTGTTGGGAGCCGCCCAGAGTGGCTGGGGAAACCCAGCCAGGTGGGCGGGGTATAAATAATAAATTATTATTATTATCTCCACACCCACCCTCACCCACACCCACCCTCACCCACCCATCCTGACTCGGCCCCCGATACACTGGCGAGATGTCTGGAAGCTGTGGCTGGATGGTTACGTGGGAGCCGGTTGAAGTTAAATCCTTCGAAGACAGAGGTCCTCTGGCTGGGGCGGGATGATATGGGATTGAGGGGGCAACTCCCATCTCTTGCGGGGGTGCAATTAGTGCCAGCACCGTCCGTTAAGAGTTTGGGTGTAATCCTCGATACCTCCCTCTCTATGGAGGCGCAGATTACAGCTATAACAAAGGCGGCATTTTTTCATCTCCGCCAAGCTAAGCAGTTGGCTCCTTACCTCTCTCGCCCTGACCTAGCCACTGTGATCCATGCGACGGTCACCTCCAGACTGGATTATTGTAACTCGCTCTATGTGGGGCTGCCCTTGAGACTGACCCAGAAACTCCAGCGGGTGCAGAATGCCGCGGCGAGACTCCTTATGGGGTCTTCGCTGCGAGATCACATTCATCCGGTACTATACCAGCTGCACTGGCTCCCGGTGGAGTACAGGATCAGGTTTAAGGTGCTGGTTTTAACCTTTAAAGCCCTATACGGCCTAGGACCCTCGTACCTACGGGACCGCCTCTCCTGGTATGCCCCACAGAGAAACCTACGGTCTGCAAATAATAACATCCTCAAGGTCCCAGGCCTCAGAGAGGTTAGGCTGGCCTCAACTAGAGCCAGGGCCTTCTCGGCTGCGGCTCCAATCTGGTGGAACGCTCTGTCACAAGAGACTAGGGCCCTGCGGGACCTGACATCCTTCCGCAGGGCCTGCAAGACAGAGTTGTTCCACCAGGCCTTTGGTCAGGGCGCAGCCTGACTCCCTCCTCTGGCAACCTGCTTAGAATCTTGCTTAATTAGTTGCCATTAATTTGATTTTAATTAATTTTTATAATGTAATATTTTTAGAATGTGTGAATATCTGATGGTTTGATTGTTGATTGTTGTTAGCCGCCCTGAGCCCGGCTTCGGCTGGGGAGGGCGGGATATAAATAAAATTTTTTATTATTATTATTATTATTATTATTATTATTATTATTATTACCCCATGGCAATACAAGCCCCAGCCCATAAGTCCATCCACGTGGCAGCCATGGACACCGCCCCGCCCACGGCGCAGCGACTCGAACGGTGCAACGGGCCCCGACCCATGTCACTCGCCTGTAAACCAGAGAGTCATCCAGGGAGCTGTTGTACTGGATCTGGTACATACGGATGCCAGGGATGTGCCGTTCAGACGGCCAGTGGATGACCACCGAGGTGGACGTCAGGTCAGCCGCCACGATTCTCTTGTCCAGGTGGTTCTTGGTGTCGTTGGCACCCGATTTGGCAGAGGTGGTGATGTCCGACGAGCCGGGATCGGGCTCCTTCATGTGACCCGTGTTGTTGACCAGCAAGGGGAGCGGGACAATGCAGATCTCGACGGGAGCCGTGGCCTCGCCGGCAGCGTTGGAGGCGATGCAGTTGAAGACCCCGTTGTCCTTCAAGGTGGTGATGAGAACTTCCAGGGTCCCGTTCTCGAAGACCGTCGTGCGGGTGGTGTTGTGGATCAGCTTGCCGTCGGGGGCGATCCAGTGGATGGAGGGCTCTGGGTCACCTACCGCCTTGCATTTGAGGCTGACGCCTTGCCCTTCCATGATGAACGCTTTGGAGGAGTATTGCCGGGTGATGAGCGGGGGCTCGCAGATGAACTCCTCCTCGGGGATGGACCAGAAATACTTGTCCATCAAGTGTTCCGGCGAAGCGCAGGTCTCCAGGTCATCCTCTCGGGTCAACCTACGGAGCCACAGGAGCTCGCAGTTGCAATGGAGCGGGTTGCCTCCAAAGCTGATGGTCAAGGTGGACGGGTGAGTCCCACGCACGTTGGCCAACACTTGGGCTCTCAAGAAGAGGTTGTCCGGGGGCAGCTTCTGCAGCCGGTTGGAGGTCATGTCCAACCGGACCAGCTTCTGCAGCTGGGAGAAGGTTCCCTCGGCGATGTGGTCAATGAGGTTGTGGTCCAACGTCAAGGTGTTGAGGGTCACCATCTGCCCGATGGCCTCCCAGGGCAGCGTCTCCAGGTTGTTGTAGGAGAGGTCCAGGTCCTCCACGGTGGAGAGGAACTCGTCAAAGGCGGAAGGCTCAATGTGGCTGATCTGGTTGTTGCCCAGGATGAGGTGGCGCAGGTTGCCCAGCCCGCGGAAGTGTTCGTTCTTCAGGGCGGCCAGGCGGTTGCTGTTCATGTGCAAGGCCCTTAAGGCACGCAGGTCAGAGAAGGCGTAGGGCAGGATCTGGCTGATGGTGTTGCGCGAGAGAGTGAGGTGCACCAGGCTGGTCATGTTGGAGAAGTCCTTGCGGCGGATGACAGTGATGAAGTTATCCGTCAGGCGCAGCTCCACCGTCCGCCGGTCGATGGTGGGCGGGACAAAGAGGAGGCCCGTCTTGGCGCACAACATGGTCAGCGTCGGGGAGATGTTCTGGCAGATGCATCGGCCGGGGCAGTGCTGAGCTTTCGCCATGGTGCCAAGCATCAGAAGAGGCAGGAAAAACTTTTCCATCGTACCGGCACACGCCGTACCTGCGGAGGGAAGGGAGAGAGGCATCAGTCGGGGACACAAGCGTGTCGGCAATGAATCACACGGAAGAAGTGACGTTAACTTTATCAGAACAAACAAGGTCTGCTCAGGAGTGCCAGGCCTCATGAGCGTAGCAACACTTCTTGGTGGGTCTTGCCACTGTGAGGGAGTTGTGAAGACTAAAGGCAGGGTTGCCAAATGTCCACTTTTTCCAGGACATGTCCTCTTTTTCTGGTTAGATTAGATTAGATTAGATTAGATAAATTTATTGTCATTGTCCGTATATACACAGTATACATAACAACGAAAATCAAACACCCAAGACCGGATTCACATACACATTTGCACGTATCTCCAACACTCTCATCCTATTCAGACATAATCTATTAAAACATACATAATCCAGAATATAACACAACCTATTAGAAGCATAGCATAACCTAAAACCTATCTCATTCCTTACTACTCACTGCTTGCTATTTCTTACAACTGGCCCTGAGATCATTATTTAGTGCAATCAGAGCTCTTGGATAGAAACTATTCAGAAGGCGTGTGGTTCGTGTTTTCATTGTCCTGTATCTTCTGCCCGAAGGCAACAGTTCAAAGAGGTTGTGAGCAGGATGGGTGGGATCTCTCAGGATATTGTGTGACTTCTTCAAGCTGCGAGACGTGAAGATCTCATCCAGGGTTGGTAGTTGGAGCCCAATAACATTCTGGGCAATTTTAATTATTCTCTGTAAAGCTTTTTTATCCATTCCAGAGCTGCTCCCATACCACGATAATATACTATAGGTTAAGACACTCTCAATGGTACTATGATAATAGGACAGAAGTAGGTGCTGAGATAGATTCAATCCTCTGAGCATTCTCAGGAAATACAACCTCCCCTGCACCTTCCTCACAACCATATTAATATTTGCAGTCCATGAGAGGTTCTCAGAGATGTAAGTGCCCAGGTATTTAAAACTACCAACCCTCTCCACCTCCTCGCCATTTATGTGCAATGGTAAAAATACACTTTTCTTTCTCCTAAAATCAATTATGAGTTCTTTGGGTTTTTTGGTGTTAAGCATAAGATTATTTTCTTTACACCATTGAATTAACCCCTGTACTTCTTTCCTATAAGCAGCCTCATCATTCTCACTAATGAGCCCCACCACTGTTGTATCATCCGCAAATTTGATGATTGTGTTGGACTTATACAGTGGGGTGCAGTCAAATGTGTACAGGGAATAGAGAAAGGGGCTTAACACACACCCCTGAGGGGCGCCTGTGCTTAATACTAGAGTAGAAGAATAGTAAGGTCCCATTCTCACTGTCTGCGGCCTATCGGTCAGGAAATTCCTTACCCACAAACAGATCTTCTGATGTATACCCAAATTGGTCATTTTAAGGAATAACCTGTCTGGTAGAATTGTATTAAAGGCAGAACTGTAGTCCACAAACAACAGCCTTGCGTAGGTTCCCTGTCGTTCTAGATGACTCAGTACAGTATGGACAGCGATGGAAATAGCATCATCAGTAGATCTATTTCTTCTGTATGCAAACTGGAACGGGTCTAGAGTGGATGGAAGACCAGCCTTAATATAATCTAGCACCAATCTCTCAAAGCATTTCATAATGACAGATGTTAGGGCTATTGGTCTGTAGTCATTGAGAGATACCACCACTGACTGTTTAGGGACTGGCACTATAATCGATGCCTTCAGGCAGGTAGGGACAGAACCCTGCAACAGGGATAGATTAAAAATGTCCGTAAATACACCAGCTAATTCTGCAGCACAGTCCCTAATAACTCGTCCCATAATTCCATCCGGTCCAGCTGCCTTCCTAATATTAATGCTCCAAAAAGCACGTTGTACGTCGGAGGTTTGTAATAAAAGTGGTTGTTTATCAGTAATAGTTTCTGATGATGTGCTGGTGGCCAATGCTGTAGTGACGGTGGTTCCAGTTCCCACCTCAAAACGACTGAAGAATTGATTCAGCTGATCAGCCAGGTGCGCACTGCTGTTAGCCAGTTCGTTTTTAATATTTTGCCCTGTAATTTGTCGCAGGCCTTGCCATACACGACGAGGGTCGGAGCTCTCAAAATGCTTTTCGATCCTCCGGCAGTACATAGCTTTGGCATCCCTAATGCCCCTTTTCAGTTTGGCTCTAGCTTCTCTATACTGTTGCGCATCGCCAGAGTGAAAAGCAGCATTCCTTGCCTTTAACAGAAGATACACATCCCTGTTTAGCCAGGGCTTGTTGTTAGGAAACACCCGTATTTGTTTGGTGGTAGTAACGACATCAATGCAGCTTTTGACATAGAACAGTACTATTGAAGCGTATGTGTCCACATTATTATCCACAAAAAGTGACCATTCAGTGTTCCGAAAGCAATCTTGAAGTTGCTCGGGTGCACCTGCTGGCCACACTCGTATCTCTCTAGTTGATGGTCTAATTCTGCGTACGAGAGGTCTATATGATGGTATCATAAGTAAGGTCTGGTTGCCATAGGTCCATTAGACTCAGATCTAAGGCACCTGGCTAAGCTAGTCTGCAGCAGAGAATGGCAACAGAGCAGTATCTTAAACTAGCTAAAGGTAAAGGGCTAAAGGGACCCCTGACCATTAGGTCCAGTCGTGGCCGACTCTGGGGTTGTGGCGCTCATCTCACTTTGTTGGCCGAGGGAGCTGGCGTACAGCTTCCGGGTCATGTGGCCAGCATGACTAAGCCGCTTCTGGCGAACCAGAGCAGCACACGGAAACGCCGTTTACCTTCCTATTGATCTACCTATTGATCTACTTGCACTTTGAGGTGCTTTCGAACTGCTAGGTTGGCAGGAGCTGAGACGGAAGAATGGGAGCTCACCCCGTCACGGGGATTCGAACCGCCGACCTTCTGATCGGCAAGTCCTAGGCTCTGTGGTTTAACGCACAGCACCACCCGCGTCCCCTTAAACTAGCTATATACTGTATAAATCCCTTCTCTTGTGGCTGAACTAAAAGGATGCGGGTTCAACTACAAGATCTTGGAGAAGGCGTTAGCGAGGGCAAGAGTTAACACCCCCCTGCCCTCAAGGAGAGTCCATATGCACATGTTAAACAGTTCAATGAATTGTTCTGGGCACACTGATGGTGTGAACACGAGCCCAAATACTTTCATGTGGCAAGTGAGGGAGGAACAGGTATTATTATTATTATTATTATTTTGCTGCTGAAAGTTAAGAACAGGCATGCCCAAACTCGGCCCTCCAGATGTTTTGGGACTGCAATTCCCATCATCCCTGACCACTGGTCCTGTTAGCTAGGGATGATGTGCAAGCTGTTATTCAGAATTGTGCGCGCTAACCACAGCAAAATAGTGTATTGCACAAAAAGCTGAAAATAAAGACCCCACCCATTATAACTGATTGGTTAAGGAAAACCTGGCAAAGTAGCTTAATGATAAAACGCAATATATAAAACTCAAGAAAGCAAATTTATTGAGAGGTGGGCTCTGCTTTTACATTGTGGAATGACAATGCAAAGCACAATATTTAACTCACTTTACTTTAAAGGTCTCTCCTGCCCCCCCCCTTGCTGTTTGATGTACACGAAGTTCCCGCTATGCAAACACTCGTACGAATATTCATTTATCTGAACACAAAGAATTAGTACCCAAACTTTGCTATACACACTGCAGGTTCAGATATCCAAACATCTGGGCTTGCATATCGTACTGTAAACAGATAATCGGTGCTTTTTTTCTTTTAAAAAAATGTTTAGGGGTATTCTCATTTTCCTACTCATATTGAAATACTGCCCCTTGATGAGGCCAAACTTAGATTCACAAAATGTCAAGGGGTATGCGTCCCCCCAGGAAAAAAGCACTGATCAGCCTTAAACAAACCTCACTTTTTTGTGTTTTTCTGGTCTGCAGAAGCTGTTTCGATGGAAACCATGGAGGGATCAGAAAAATAAGGGAGTATTTGCCCCTTCCTTGTTTTACTTCTGCACAGTTTCAGACGGTTTCCCTGGGTTTTCCTTTTCTCATTTTGGGGTCCACATTCATGGTTGGGAACGCATTAGCAATTCCTGCATAGGAATCAATCGGAATCGCTGACTTGTTACACGAACGCCCGCCTAACAAACAATTTCCTGCAAATGCATTGCGTTTTATAGCGGGACCTGCATGTATCATGGTCTTGGCTAGAAAGTGCAATAATATAGTAATAATGAAATAATTTTTAAAGGGGGGGGGAAAGAATGGTGTATGCATCAAACATGAAATACAGCTGCAATCGAAATTATTCACCCCCTCCCATTGCAAATCAGGTTCATTATCAAAATGTACAGATTTTCAGCTGTTTGCAATGAGCAAAGCAAACAGAAGCAATTGAAATGGCTCAATTCGACAGAGGCTTTGAGTGGTTTCTCCTAAATTCAGCTGAAAATGCAACTCACTACAGTGGACAATCTGGTTGTGAACACGATCCATGCGGGATGCACGTTCGCAACCCGCAGCGGCGTGTCTGCGCACGCGTAGGTTGCGATTTGGCACGTCTGCGCATGCGCAAAGCGCAATTTAGCAGTACTTCCGGGTTTCGGCAGTCTGTAGCCCCAAAAAACGCAACCTGAAGCAAGGTATGACTGTATTTGCTCATTGCAAACAGCTGAAAGTCTACACATGTTGATAATGAACCTGATTTGCAATGGTGAATAATTTTGATTGCAACTGTATATATACATATATAGATATATCTATATTGTCAGAATTATGTCCTGATAATCTGTGCTGGGCAATGACAAACCTAGACAGCATCTTAAAAAGCAGAGACATCACCTTGCCAACAAAGGCCCGTATAATTCAAGCTCTGGTTTTCCCAGTAGTGATGTATGGAAGTGAGAGCTGGACCATAAAGAAGGCCGATTGCCAAAGAATTGATGCATTTGAATTCTAGTGCTGGAGGAGACTCTTGAGAGTCCCATAGACTGCAAGAAGATCAAACCTCTCCATTCTGAAGGAAACCAGCCCTGAGTGCTCCCTGGAAGGACAGATCCTGAAGCTGAGGCTCCAAGGCTTTGGCCACCTCATGAGAAGAGAAGACTCCCTGGAAAAGACCCTGATGTTGGGAAAGATGGAGGGCACAAGGAGAAGGGGACGGCAGAGGACGAGATGGTGAGACAGTGTTCTCGAAGCTACCAGCATGAGTTTGACCAAACTGGGGGAGGCAGTGGAAGACAGGAGGGCCTGGCGTGCTCTGGTCCAGGGGGCACGAAGAGTCAGACACGATTCAACGACTAAACAACAACAACATATTGCCAGAATTATGTCCTGATAATATGTGCTGGCCTCCCCACCAGCATGTCCTCGTCGTCCCTCCTTCTTGGCTCTCAGGAGTCACGACACAACCCCGTCGTGAACGTTTCTCTCTGCCCCCGGGCAGACGGTCCGTTTTGTCTGCCCGCTTCTCGAGACGACGTGGTGAAGGGGCAGCGGCATTGTGCTGGAAGAGGCGTCGGAGGACCCAGATGAGGAAGAGGAGCCTCTTTTCCTCCCCTGACGGCGGCTATTAATACGGCTCCTATTATGCCGCCGGGTGTCTGAAGTCCTCCTTGGAGCCTAGGGACACAGAATGCCGCGCGTCTCAGAACAAAGGCTGCCTGCTTTGTGCTCCTTTGAAGAGCCCTTCACCCACCAGCGATTACCTTGGGAAACGAGGCTCCACTGGAAGGAGAAGAAGGAGGAGAGGCAGGAGGGAGGATCGCGGTCGGGGAAGCAAGGGGGGGCATGTTATAGATGCTGGCAAATTCAGGGTGAAGGAGAGGGCTATTGGAAGCTACGAGCCACAACGGTTCAGCTCTGCCTTCCATGGTCAGAGCCAGCAAGCCACAGAAGAAGAGAGCACTTAGAATAGGGGCCAGCAAACTTTTTCAGCAGGGGGCCAGTCCACTGTCCCTCAGACCTTGTGGGGGGCCGGACTATATTTTGAAAGGGGGGGAAATGAACGAATTCCTATGCCCCACAAATAACCCAGAGTTGCATTTTAAATAAAAGCACAAGTTCTACTTGTTAGCCAAACAGTGGTACCTCAGGTTACATACGCTTCAGGTTACAGACTCCGCTAACCCAGAAATAGTGCTTCAGGTTAAGAACTTTGCTTCAGGATGTAAACACAAATTGTGCTCCGGTGGCGTGGCAGCAGGAGGAGGCCCCATTAGCTAAAGTGGTGCTTCAGGTTAAGAACAGTTTCAGGTTAAGTACGGACCTCCGAAATGAATTAAATACTTAACCTGAAGTACCATTGTATTATATAGCAAAAATATTTCAATTTATTTCCTGTTCCTCTTTTGTTGCCCTGTAGGGCACATCTGCATAGACCAAGACAGGGGTCAGCAAAGGTTTTCAGCAGGGGGACGGTCCACTGTCCCTCAGACCTTGTGGGGGGCCAGACTATATTTGGAAACAAATAAATAAATGAATGAATTCCTATGCCAGATGTGGACAGAGGAGCGTGACCAGGAGGATGATGGGTGTGGAAACCAAACCTTGGGATGAACGGTTGAGGGAGCTGGGCATGTTTAGCTTGGAGAAGAGGAGACTGAAGGGAGATATGAGAGCCATCTTTAAAATACCCGAAGAGCTGTCACCTGGAAGATGCTAAGGAGAGTAGGAGCTGAACCAATGCAAGAAAGGGTCATGTAGCCAGAAGGACTAAACTGCTACTGGGACAACGGGACACCGTGATGAGTGCCAGAGTGCACGGAAACGCTGTTTACCTTCCTGCCACAGCAGTACCTATTTATCTACTTGCACTGGCATGCTTTCGAACTGTTAGGTTGGCAGGAGCAACCGGAGCTCACCACCACTGCACGGATTCTAATCGCCAACCTTTCGATCGGCAAGCCCAAGAGGCTTAGTGGTTTAGACCAGGTACTGCTGCGGCGGGAAGGTAAACGGCATTTCCGTGTGCTCTGGTTTCCGTCACGGTGTCCCGCTGCGCCAGACGCAGTTTAGTCCTGCTGGCCACATGACCCGGAAAGCTGTCTGTGGACTAACGCGGGTCCCTTAGCCTGAAAGCAAGATGAGCACCACAACCCCATAGTCACCTTTGACTGGACGTAACCGTCCAGGTGATGTCTCTGCTTTTTTTTTAAAAAAAAAGCAGAGACATCACCTTGCCGACAAAGGTCCGTATAGTTCAAGCTCTGGTTTTCCCAGTAGTGATGTATGGAAGTGAGAGCTGGACCACAAAGAAGGCTGATCGCTGAAGAATGGATGCTTTTGAATTCTGGTGCTGTAGGAGACTCTTGAGAGTCCCATGGACTGCAAGAAGATCAAACGTATCCATTCTTAAGGAAATCAGCCCCGAGTGCTCACTGGAAGGACAGATCCTGAAGCTGAGGCTCCAAGACTTTGGCCACCTCACGAGAAGAGAAGACTCCCTGGGAAGGACCCTGATGCTGGGAAAGATGGAGGGCACAAGGAGAAGGGGACGACAGAGGACGAGATGGTGGGACAGTGTTCTCAAAGAAACCAGCATGAGTTTGCGGGAGGCAGTGGAAACCAGGAGTGCCTGGCGTGCTTTGGTCCATTGGGTCACAAAGAGTCAGACATGACTAAACAACTAAACAACAACAACTGTCCAGGGGTCCTTTACCTTTTACCTTATGTGTAAATAAACCATATATCATTAAGACCCCTGTCTCCACTGTGCTTCATTCCCAAAGGTAATACAGATCCCAGGTAAGCATCTGGAACCCTTGGAATTTTGCTTCCCTTGGAGACTGCGGTTTGCATGCAATACTATGAACACTCATTAATTTAAAAGGAATAAATCCCTGGCGACTCACCAATGGCCAGTGGCTTTGTTTCTGAATTTAGCTGAATTTGTTTCCCACAAAGCCATGCCCATGTAAACGTCTATTTATTTAGTGGGTTTATATATCACCTGTCGGGACGCGGATGGCGCTGTGGGTAAAACCACAGCGCCTAGGACTTGCCGATCGCATGGTCAGCGGTTCGAATCCCCGCGGCGGGGTGAGCTCCCGTCTTTCGGTCCCAGCTCCTGCCCACCTAGCAGATCGAAAGCACCCTTAAATGCAAGTAGATAAATAGGTACCGCTTTATAGCGGGAAGGTAAACGGCGTTTCCTTGTGCTGCGCTGGTGCTGGCTCGCCAGAGCAGCTTCGTCACGCTGGCCACGTGACCCGGAAGTGTCTCCGGACAGCGCTGGCCCCCGGCCTCTTAAGTGAGATGGGCGCACTACCCTAGAGTCGGACACGACTGGCCCGTACGGGCAGGGGTACCTTTACCTTTATATCACCTGTCACCAAAAAACGAGGTGGATAGCAAAAATTCGTTGGGAACACAACACAGGAAAGCATAGACACACAAAACCCAGATTAATTAACAGTGACTGATAGCCCATAGTTCAGCATTCTGTTTTCACAGTGGTCGACCAGAAGCCCTAATGGGAAATCTGCAGGCAGCACCAGAACAAAGGAGCCCTTCTCCCCTCCTACGGCCGCTTCTGACAATGGATGCAGTGCATAGCCCATGTGGCTAGCAGCCCTGAATAGCCCTCTCCTCCATGCGTTCACCTAACCTTATTTTAAAGCCACAAAGATTGGTGGACACCACTGTCTCCTGTGTCAGAAAGTTCCGCAGTCTAACTCTCCACTGTGCAAAAATTTTATCTGTTCTAGAGCAAGAGAGAGAACTGAGCGGCACAACCGCTTGGGTCGGGGCAAAAAACAAAGTTGCCCCAACCATAGGAGCCCTCGATAAAATATTTGAGCGGGCCATGAGCCCCCAAAGTTGACGGGCATTGCCATTCAAATGGCGTGCATGTGCCCCGCCATATGATTGATTATGCCGGGCGAAGCTTACCTGCTCCCAAATATCTTATTCAAGTTGGCACCCCTGGCACCGGCTGGCACCTGCCACTCAATGCAGGCTTGTTTACACAGGGATTGATTGACAGCGCCTCACTCCCCCCTCCCTGACTCAGAGCTGGATCCTGTTTTCCCAGCCGCTGGCAAACAACTGCCTTTGCTCACCTGCCCTTTGCTGGGATGCGTGGAATTAGCCCTCAGACAACCTCCTGCCACGCAAAACCTTTGCATTTGCAACACCTCCGACCTGCGCTGGCCTGTCCCTCAAACCGCAGCCTCCGTGCTCAACTGCTCCAGCCACTGCGCCCTTGGCAAGGTCTGGCGACTTCGCCCTGCTCTTCTTTTTTATTATTCTTTTATATTATTATTTATATGCCTGTTGCCTTTACCTTTACGCTGCACACGTTTTCAGGTGTACACAATTTCCTCCCCTATATTCAATAAACATTTCCCAGTCTTTTTTAAAAAACATATGTTCTTCTTGTTCTATATGCTACCGTGTTTTCCGTGTATAAGACGATGCTTTTTGCTTAAAAAAAACTAGGGGAAAATTGGGTGTCGTCTTATAGATGGATAGTGAATGCAGGGGGCGGGGATATGCAATTAATGGCAGCAGCAAGCAGGAGATAGGCAGCAGCGATTGGGCGGGTGATTGGCGGCTGTGGGGCATTCCCACACGGTAGGGCTGCAAGCTGCACATATTCCATCAGTTTAAGTTGCCATTCTTCTTTAGTTGGGACGTTGCTCGTTTTCCATTTTTGGGCTAACAAAATATGGGCCACAGTAGTAGCATACATAAATAGCCTTTTTCGACACCTGGGAATTTCTGTCTGAATTATCTCCAACCCAAAGGATGGTCTTAATTCATTTTATTAATTAATCGTTATTATAATTGCTATATATTTATTTGTGCCTCGCCTTTGCCTCTCCTGACAGGGACTAATTACCAATAAATATGGTAGAAGGTCAAGCCAGTAAAATAAGAGAGCTAGACGATTAAGTATATAAAGAGGTGTGGATTTTTTTTGTGGAGTATCTGGAAAATAACTGTAAAGACGTGAAAACGCTAGCAGCATTTGGGCAAATTCAACAGCATAATATATAACAAAGGAAGAATAAGGGGAGAAAGTGATCTAAATGGATATATAAAAAATATGCAGGAATGGTGGGGAACTCAAAGGAACCAGGAAAGAAGGGAAGTCGTTGAATGTTTTTATTACAAAGAAAGGTATAAACGGTGGAAATGTATATTTGAATGTGAATGTGTTTTTGGAAACGGTAATAATGAAAATTATATTTTATTTTTTAAAAAAAATATACAGATAAATATAAGAACAGTTTAAAAACAGAGGGCAGACCTAGTCTCCAACATTCCTCAGATGAAAATGTTCCTATTGTCATCTGACAAATGTTGGAGAGTATGTAATTGTCACATTTTCTCTAAAGGTAAAGGTAAAGGGACCTCTGACTGTTAGGTCCAGTTGCGGACGACTCTGGAGTTGAAACGCTCATCTCACTTTAATGGCCGAGGGAGCCAGTGTTTGTCCATAGACAGTTTTTCCGGGTCATGTGGCCAGCATGCTTCTGGCGAAAGCAGAGCAGCGCACAGAAACTCCGTTTACCTTCCCGCCGGAGCGGTACCTATTTATCTACTTGCACTTTGAGGTGCTTTTGAACTGCTAGGTGGGCAGAATCAGGGACCGAGCAAAGGGAGCTCATCCCATCACGGGGATTCAAACCACCAACCTTCTGATCGGCAAGTCCTAGGCTCTGTGGTTTAACCCACAGCACCACCTGCGTCCCTTTAAGTGTGAGTGTAAAGATAAAGGGACCCCTGACCATTAGGTCCAGTCGTGGCAGACTCTGGGGTTGCAGTGCTCATCTCGCTTTATTGGCCGAGAGAGTCGGCGTACAGCTTCCGGGTCATGTGGCCAGCAGGACTAAGCCGCTTCTGGCGAACCAGAGCAGCGCACGGAAACGCCGTTTACCTTCCCGCCGGAGTGGTACCTATTTATCTACTTGCACTTTGACGTGCTTTCGAATTGCTAGATTGGCAGGAGCTGGGACTGAGCAATGGGAGCTCACCCCGCTGCAGGGATTTGAACCGCCGACCTTCTGATCGGCAAGTCCTAGGCTCTGTGGTTTAACCCACAGCACCACCCACATTTTCTCTAAAGAGCCCCAAATGCTGCAATCTTTCCTCATTGGGGCGTCACTCCACCCCCTTGATAATTTTGTTTGCCCTTTTCTGAACCGTTTCCAACTCTATGATATCCTTTTCAAGATGAGGTTACCAGAACCGCTGATAGTACAGTGGTACCTCGGGTTAAGAACTTAATTCGTTCTGGAGGTCGGTTCTTAACCTGAAACTGTGCTTAACCTGACGTACCACTTTGGCTAATGGGGCCTCCAGCTGCTGCCGCACCGCCGGAGCATGATTTCTGTTCTCATCCTGAAACAAAGTTCTTAACCCAAGGTACTATTTCTGGGTTAGCGGAGTCTGTAACCTGCAGTACCACGGTATTCCAAATATGGTTGCACCACAGATTTGCAGAATGGTATTATGATTCCCCCAAAATCTGAGGGATTTGAATTGCGGTTGACATAGAGGGAGCTTATTGTGTATAGTTTACTTAATTGAAGTAAAATTGGTTTTACAGGGGTGTTTTAACTTGGAAATTGTATTGTTTATGGATAAATTTTGATGTACTGTTTTTAGATATGGCCCAATGGCCGTAATCAATCAATCAATCAATGGTATTATGATTAGGGCTGGGTGATATATTGATATATTGTCCAAAACCGGTTTGAAATCTATATTATGATAACGGTTTCACAATTTTTGACCTGGCAATATATCGCGAATCGTGATGTGTGCATGTGCTATGCAAAATCACCATGTGTGGAAAACTGTGAAGCCAGCCAACGCCTCTTCAAAGCTCCACCCTTATTTCTGACATTGTGTTATATTGGTACAGTGGTACCTTGGTTCTCAAACTTAATCCGTTCTGGAAGTCCGTTCCAAAACCAAAGCGTTCCAAAACCAAGGTGTGCTTTCCCATAGAAAGTGATGCAAAACGGATTAATCCGTTCCAGACTTTTAAAAACAGCAATTGAACATGAATTTTACTATCTAACAAGACCATTGATCCATAAAATGAAAACAATAAACAATGTACCGCAGTCGCACAATCAATCAATCAATCAGTGGCTGAACTGGGTTCCACACAGTCACAAAAACAAAACAAAAAAGAGCCGCAAAAACGCAAAATAAATAGCAAAATAGCAAAAACAGACAGACTTCGGCGTAACACTCAAATCAGAAGCGTAACACTCAAAATGGAGCACGTTCAACTTCTGAAAAAAGTTCGCAAAACGGAACACTTACTTCTGTGTTTGCAGTGTTTGGGTTCCAAGTTGTTTGAGTACCAAAGCATTTGAGAACCAAGGTACCACTGTATATCGCGATGTTTAGTTGGCGATTTATCACAATGTTGAAAACCAGATATCACCCAGCTTTAATTCTGATACTGGCAGTTTTGTTTTCAACATTTTCCCTAATTATCCCTAGCATGGAGCTCGCCTTTATCACAGACAATGCACACTGGGTCGACAACCTCATTCATCTCATTCCTGTGCAGCCACTGCCAGTTCAGTCCCTACTAGCAAAATGTGGAATTATGGGGTGGGTGTGTTTTGCCTCGATAAGCATCCCTTGTGGGAAGGTTACTGGAGTGCTTTTGTGGCTAGACACAGCCTGTGGATTATCCTCTCTCCAAGTCAGAGGGAATGCACATTATTTATTCACTACAAACCGGAAACCAAAGCTTGGCTGGTTAATACAAATCAATAGGTAGATTTCAGCAGCCTCACCACCTGGCTCCTTGGCCCATGGGGCTTCAAAGCTCCTTTCCCTGCCCACTGTCTTCCTGTCAACATCACTGTCCATTGAGAGGCAGTGTGGTGTAGTGGTTAGAGTGTTGAGCTGGGACCTGGAGACCAAGGTTTGAATCACCACGTAGCGGGGACGCTCTCTGGGTGACCTTGGCCTATTTGCAAGGGCTCAGCCGGAGTGGTTTAGCAATCAATCGCCAAGAAACTCTGGGAATTACAGCTCTGGGAGGGGTATAAGGATGGCCCCTAACAACTCTCAGCTCTTTTAACTGTTGCAGGAATTTATGTATAGGTTGGGGGGGGGGGTTTCCCCTCCAGCAGATATCATGCACATGCAGCCCACTACCAAAATCAGCACAATCACTTTTTGACTTGTCCCCACGAAACACTTCGTCACAATTTCTTCCTATCTATCCCAATGGCCTCTGCTGCAGAATACCAAATGTAAGAATTCACTGATAAATGTATCTCTGTACTGGCTCACTGGGAAAACTTCAGAAATTCATCTAGACATGTGAGCTCAGCTCCTCAGCAGCCCCTCTGCCCGAGTGATAATCCCTGGCATCCTTATACCTGAGTGCCAGACAGGTAGCCATTCCAGAAAGAACAAACCCAGGTGAAGACAAAAGGGTGTGGTTAACTTGGCTGGGAAACAGGGAAATGTAAATATCTTTTTTGTTACACTTGATGGGTGTTTGGTGGAGGGCAAGGGGAACCATAGGGCAGGGTCCAGGATGCTCAGATTACTGCCACCAGACCTCCCCTTTCATGATGTATGAGTGATGTAGTTTGGGGGGGGGTGTAACATGGGGACCCGGGTGGCGCTGTGGGTTAAACCACAGAGCCTAGGACTTGCTGATCAGAAGGTCGGCGGTTCGAATCCCCATGACGGGATGAGCTCCCGTTGCTCGGTCCCTGCTCCTGCCAACCTAGCAGTTCGAAAGCACATCAAAGTGCAAGTAGATAAATAGGTACTGCTCTGGCGGGAAGGTAAACGGCGTTTCTGTGCACTGCTCTGGTTCGCCAGAAGCAGCTTAGTCATACTGGCCACATGACCCAGAAGCTGTGCGCCAGCTCCCTCAGCCAATAAAGCGAGATGAGCGCCGCAACCCCAGAGTTGGCCACGACTGGACCTAATGGTCAGGGGTCCCTTTACCTTTAACATGGGGATTAGCAGCTAATAAAAGTTTAGGTTCTCTTTTGTTCTGGGCTTCCATCTTGTTCCACCTGGTGGCAGGTGGGAGTCCTGTCGCGACAGTCTTCAATAAAGACCAAGCCTACTGGCTGCTGTTTTGCTCTGGTATTCCTGGCTGGTGTCCTTGGTTTTTTTGGCCAAGAGAGCCCTTAGATTTCTCCGTTAACATAACAAACTACAACTTCCAGAATTCTTTGGTGGGGGGAGCCATGACTCCTTATACAGTGGTGCCCCGCAAGATGAATGCCTCACAAGACGAAAAAGTCGCTAGACGAAAGAGTTTTCTGTTTTTTGAGGTGCTTCGCAAGACGAATTTCCCTATGGGCTTGCTTTGCAAGACGAAATGTCGTGCGAGTTCTTGCGAGTTTGTTTCCTTTCTCTTAAAGCCGCTAATCCGCTAATCCGCTAATAGCTGCTAATCCACTAAGCCGCTAATAGCCGTGCTTCGCAAGACGAAAAAACCGCAAGACGAAGAGACTCGCAGAACGGATTAATTTCGTCTTGCGAGGCACCACTGTAGTGGTTTCATGGTGCTTTGAATGTATGAGATTGGGAACCTTGGGATGAGGCGATTATGTTCTCCTGGGTTTCCAAGCTGAGGAAAAACTTGAGTGTAGTCAGACAAGCACTCTGGAAAATATCCAAAAGGGAAACCAGAAGCATTTTTACTGGGCATTATGGGGAGTGATATAAATAGAAAGGAATATAAGCTCTTCTTATATGCAATAACAGCAGCAAGAATATTACTGGCCCAAAAATGGAAGCAAGCAGAGTTACCGTCAATTGAAGAATGGAGGATGAAGTTAATGGACTATGCAGAACTAGATAAACTAACAGGAAGGATACGAAACCGGCAGGACCAGAAATTCACGGAAGACTGGAGTAAATTTATGGAATATTTGAAAAGTATTTGTGAAGATTAGACGATGTTTGTAGGTTTGCAGGAAGTTTTGTGAGGAGTATTATTGGAAGTATTGCAAAAATGGAGAAGGGGAAGGATGATTTTTTAAGAGATGTAAAGGCAATATAAAGTTAAGAAATGCATAAGAAGTAGTGAAGACGGTGGATCATCAGAGGTGCTGATGGAAATCTAAAAAGATTGTATAAGTGATAAGTTTTGTGGTACATTTTATAATTTATATGTTAAAATCAATAAAAATTATTTTATTTTTTAAAAAAGGAAAATATCTAAAAGGAGAAATATTGAAGGCCCAAATGCAGACAATTCCAACAAGCAGGAAAAGTGGGACGCGTCTGTTTGGCTTCAAAAGGAGCTTGCAGATGAGATGAGCTTTAAGAAGAGCATGTATAAGAAATGAAAGAAAGGGGAAATCACAAAGGAGGAGTATACATGAGTAGCAAACATTGCAGGGAGAAGGTCAGGCTGGCTAAAGCTCCGAATGAGCTCAAGCTTGCAAAGGGAGGTTAAATATAATAAAAAGGTTCCTTTGGCTATGTTAGAAGCAAGAGGAAGAACAAGCAAGTGGTAGGTCCTCTGCGTGGGGAAGATGGGAAAATGCTATGGGGTGACAGAAAAAAGACAGAACTGTTCAACACCTACTTTGCCTCCATCTTCACCCAAAAAGAAAGCGATGCCTAACCTGGTGATAAGAGAATAAATGATAGAAGGAGGGAGCTGCAGCCTAAGATAGGAAAAGAGGCAGTAAGGGAACACCTAGCTACAGTACTTTAAATTAATTCAAATCTCCAGGGCCTGATGTGCTGCACCCAAGGGAACTAAAGGAGCTTGCGGATGTAATTTCAGAGCCTCTGGCTATAAGCGTGGAGAATTGTTGGAGAACAAGTAAGGTCCCTGCAGACTGAGGTGGGCCAATGTTGTCCCCATCTTCAAAAAGGAGGATGAAGAAGACCCAGGTAACTACCGACCGGTGAGCTTGACATCGATACCAGGAAAAGTCCTAGAAAAAGATAATTAAATGGTTGGTTTGTAAGCACTCTACAAACACACAATTGTTGCCTTCACACTTGCCATATAGACATACACGTAAGGACATCCAGCATGAAGAATGTTCATGGTTCCTTTCAACCTTTTGTGTTGCACTAGGGCATGGGTAGGGAAAATAAGGCCCGGGGGCTGGATCCAGCCCAATCGCCTTCTCAATCCGGCCCACAGATGGTCTGGGAATCAGCGTGTTTTTACATGAGTAGAATGTGTGCTTTTATTTAAAATGCATCTCTGGGTTCTTTGTGGGGCATAGGAATTGGTTCATTATTTTTTTCAAAATATAGTTCTGCCCACCACATGGTTTGAGGGACGGTGGAATGGCCCACGGCTGAAAAAGTTTGCAGACCCCTGCACTAGGGTCTGTACCCCTTCCCTCTCTGCTCACCAAGCCCCCCATATTAACCCCTTAAAGCAGGGGTCACTTCACCTTCCCAACGCCATTCCTTCATGCAAAGCCAGGATCACGATGCAGCACTAGGAATCCTCCACTAGGGGCTGCGTGACGACAGCCTTACATTTTTATGGCTATAGGCAGAAAGAGCACTCAGCTTTACTGTTTCAGCATCAGACCAGACATGGACCTTGTATGACCATTGGCCATGCTTGTCGCTGAACCTGATGGGAGCTGGAATTCAACAATGTCTTGGAAGGAATCCCCCGGCCCACTAGTGCAAGAGATCTCCTGTCTAGTCTGTCGTACGATTTCCCTGCAATGTGGCGTGTGTGATTTTTAAAGACATTCTGGCTCATTTATTAAGAAGCATCTTTCATATCTGGTTTTAAATGTCAGCCAAGTTGCGGGCCTGAAGTTCAAATTGTGGGAGATAGATACACACACTCTATATGGAGCTTCCTTTCACTTGATCTCGAAGCTGCAGTCAGGGCAGAATGCTGCAGCACGATTGCTGACAGGAGTAAGGCCTCATCAGCATATGACTGTTGGGCTCAGAGATCTAAGGTTGTTGCCGATTTGCTCTTGGGTCAAGATCAAGGTCTATTGATTCATAAAGCCCTTAACTATCTGGGACCAGTTTACGTGTGAGACTGCCTTACCCCATAAACCATAGCTGTCAATTTACAGATTTGAAAATAAGGGACCAGCAGCCAAAATAAGGGATTTTCCGAGGGGCACAGGTATGTTCAACTTCTGAGCCCCTCCGAGCCAAAGGCAGAAAGCCCAGCCAGCAGCCAAATGAAGCCTCAAGCGGTGGTTCCCACAGCGCAGCAACCCGGCAAAGGGGATGCAGCAAGGAAAACCACCGTCACCTCTCCGCTGGGAAGCGCTGAGCAAAGGCGAGTCCCCAGGCAACGCGGCCGATTTGATGGGCACAAGGCATGCAAGCTCCACCCCCCAGTCGTTCTCAGACTCCTTATTGGGTGAGCAACGCAGCCAAGCAACACAGCTGGAGCCTCCCTCCTCCCTGGTCGGCAGGGAGGGAGGGAGAGGAGCTGCTTCCTTTGAAACCCGGGAAATTTAAGGGACATCATCAATCCGGGACAGCAGCGGGACACGGCGCTGGGATAAGGGAGTTTCCCGCCAAATAAGGGACGGTTGACAGCTGTGCCATAAATGCCCAGTCAACCAATACTGGTGAATGCAGCGCTTTTTTTTCTAAAAGAAAAGTTTAGGGGTACTCTCATTTTCCTACACATATTGAAATACTGCCCCTCAATGAGGCCAAACTTAGATTCACAAAATGTTTAGGGGTATGCATACCCCTGCGTCCGTCCCCCCTGAAAAAAGCCCTGGGTGTATGTTTTACTCTGCTTTTAGTTTATTTGCATTTATTCTACTTTTTGAACGTGGCAAATACCGTATTTTTTGCTCTATAAGACTCACTTTTTCCTTGCTAAAAAGTAAGGGGAAATGTGTGTGCGTCTTATGGAGCGAATGCAGGCTGTGCAGCTATCCCAGAAGCCAGAACAGCAAGAGGGATTACTGCTTTCACTGCGCAGCGATCCTTCTTGCTGTTCTGGCTTCTGAGATTCAGGATATTTTTTTTCTTGTTTCCTTCTCCAAAAACTAGGTGCGTCTTGTGGTCTGGTGCGTCTTATAGGGCGAAAAATACGGCAGTTGCTTTCACTGATAATTTTAGGTTTATTCTCTTTGCAAGCAGCATTTTAAAACAACCAAGCGGTGTATACATTTTATGAAAATGAACAGATTAATCGATAGAGATCTGTATCATGGAGGAAGCCGCTTCCAAAAGCACCGGGGCAAGTAGAAGAGACGACAGCGAGCAGATCCTGCAATATAATTTATATCATCGACTGCAACCCCCCCACCCCCGAAGGCTGTACCCAGTACGCAGGTAAAACTGCAACCAACCTGCCCACGCCTTTCTGAAACCACAAATCGGCCATTTTGACCAGAGTAATCATTTCAGTCCTGAGAAGCACAGCCAGCCAGACTTATCAATAATTGCTACAGAGATGCTGAGAGATCCAGCGACGTTAGCAAAGGCCGGACGCATGGATGCTGCATGGGCTGAGCATGGAGGGAAGCGCAGCATCACTGAGCTTCCGCAAATTAAACCACTCTGAGCATCCCACACTCCAAGCTCCTGCCATTTTTTTCAGAGCAGAGGATGGAGGCGGATGTCACTTAAACTCAGTTTCGATTCTCATCTGTCTCTCTGTCTGTCTACCTACCTACCTACCTAGATGTCTGCCAACATGACAGGAAGGCTGGGAACGTCAACCCTGTGGGAATAATAATAATAATAATAATAATAATAATAATAATAATAATTTATTATCTGTACCCCACCCATCTGGCTGGGTTTCCCCAGCCACTCTGGGCAGCTTCCAACAAAGATTAAAAATACATTAAAATGTCACACATTGAAAACTTCCCTGAACAGGGCTGCCTTCAGATGTCTTCTAAATGTCAGGCAGTTGTTTATCTCTTTGACATCTGATGGGAGGGCGTTCCACAAGGCGGGTGCCACTACCGAGAAGGCCCTCTGCCTGGTTCTCTGTAGCTTTGCTTCTCGCAATGAGGGAACCGCCAGAAGGCCCTCGGCACTGGACCTCAGCATCCGGGAAACCCTTGTAGGTGACCACTGTGCCTGGAGACAGACAGACAGACAGGTTGTGCATCCAACAGCTGTGACCAGTCGAGGAATGACCGCAGCAGCACAACCGGACGCCTTCATCTGCCCCGGCTGCAGCAAAACATGTCTCTCCCATATCAGTCTCAGCTGCAACTGTCCCAACAGCTTGACCTCACCCCCAAAGATGCACTCCTCCACTGTCTTCCGAGACAGACAAATGCCACGAGTATGTGGCACTAGTAATGGTGCCAATTCCACCGATCAAAGTGATATCACAGGTAAAATGGTGCCAAATTGTGCAGGGCTTCAAAAAAAATGACTGCAGTATTCACCAATTCAGAACAAGATTAGTGCAGGAGACGAAACAGTTCTATGAGCTATGCTTGAAAGTACCCGCAACGTTCGCAACGGCACAGAGAGAGCAGAGTAGCTGGAGGTCTCCTCGGGAGTAGGGGGGAGGAATTTGATCCCGTTTGCATTCAAGGTGAACCTACCTAATTCACACTTTCTGATCAGGGGAGGAATGACCACTGAATGGCCACTGAGGCCACCTGAATCTCAAAAGACCAAGAAGGACCCCAAACCTGCTGCTTCAGGGAGAGCGTAACCCCACCAAGAACAGGCAACCACCCATCTATCCAGTCTAGGGAACCTTGGTCTGATCTGAATTGAGCTTCGGTTTGTTAGCTCTCATCCAGTCCCCTACTGATCCAAGCTTTCCTGGTGTTCTTATGGAGCCTCCAGCCATAGCTGTCAACTTACAGATTTGAAAATAAGGGACCAGCAGCCTCGAAAATAAGGGATTTTGGCTTAGATTATACAGAAATCCGCCACTGATGGAGCCATGCTGCTTTGGCTGCCACTGGCGGTGTTTTGCAGGAGGTTGGAATAGATGATCCACAGGGTCTACAACTCCCACCAAAGAAGAGGGGCAGACAAAACTGATGAACAACATCGAGATGGCAAAGCTTACAGGCAGAATTTGAAACCAGGAAGAGGACCTCTTTAATAAAGAATGGGGAAAGTTTATAATTTTGTTGAAAAGCTATTGTCAAGAGTTACATACATAGGTAGGACTGACAGAAAACTTGTAGTAAAAATTTGAACTATGGATGGACAAAGGATTTATAAAAATAGAGTTATGAAAGGGATGCAGAGGGGGAAATCACTACATTAAGATGCTGCACTGGTTGGAGGGGAAGCTAAGCAGCACATTGGGGCTGCCATCGTCTTGGAGCAAGGAGAGACTCTCGCCCACACTGCCCGCGAGCCCGGCATGAGGTGGTTGCGGTGCTGTGGCGGCCGCTGAAGCGCTGCCCTTCTGCGTCCCTCCCCATCCCCTCCTCTTCCTCCTCCCTCAGGCCGCCTCCTCAGCCGCCTCCAGCTTCCCCTGGCAGCGCGGTGGAAGCTTCGCAAGAGAGGGGCTGCCTGCCCGTCCGCCGCCACCCGTCTTTCACAACGCGCCCCTGAGGGGGGAAAGGGAGAGACAGAGACGCGGCACCTCATGCACGCTCTCTCTTGCGGCGGAGGACCCCGAGCCGCTGCTTCCCTCCCAAGCCGGGTGAGCGTGAAACCCGGGAAATTTAAGGGACATCATCAATCCGGGGCAGCAGCGGGAAACAGAGCTGGGATAAGGGAGTTTCCTGCCAAGGGACGATTGACACCTATGGCCTCCAGCTCCATGAGCAGTCTATCTCGACCCGTAGCTCCTGTGGGACATTGGGCCGCTGCGAAAACAGGGCGATGGACCAGATGGGCTGTTGGCCTGATCCTGCCCCTTCCTGCTAAGCGGTGAACGAAGCTCCAGCCCGTTCCTTCCGCTCCTTCGTCTGCTAGTGGGAAGTCCTTTATGAGAAAAGGAACGTGCTACATTCCACAGCAGAAACATGATCTGGCGGGGGGGGGGAGGAGATGGAGTGGGGGAGCACCGCTGATTTTTTTGCCGACGGCAGCAGAATAACCCGAGCCAGCTAGCAGCCGAATTGTCCCCCGGGAGCCATGTACCGAGTCTGCAGCGCTAATCAATTTGCTCAGAAGTTGCAGGCGAACGGCGCGCGCCTTTACTCGGAAACAAGTCCCGCTCCGCTCGGTGGGGGCTTAGACCACAGAAAGGTGCCCAGGAGAAGGGGCTAAGGTGCGGCCGCCCCAAGACATTTTGACCCTTCAGGCAAAGCAGACGTAAGAACGCGTGCAGAGGAATGTAGGAATCTGCCTTAAAGTGGGTCAGCCCCTTTGTCTAAAATGTATACCGTATTTTTTGCTCTATAAGACTCACTTTTTCCCTCCTAAAAAGTAAGGGGAAATGTATGTGTGTGTGTTATGGAGCGAATGCAGGCTGCACAGCTATCCCAGAAGTCAGAACAGTAAGAGGGATCGCTGTTCTGGCTTCTGAGATTCAGAATATTTTTGTTCTTGTTTTCCTCCTCCAAAAACTAGGTGCATCTTATGATCTGGTGCATCTTATAGAGTGGCATACAAAGGATGAACAAGTTAAATCTGTGATGATAGACCAGGCAAGAGATGTGGGACAAAACATAATGTTTGAAGATTGGGAGAGGTTATGGAGGAAAGGGGTCCAGTTCACTGCATATACGGTGTTAAAGGGAAATATTATGAAAATGATGTATAGGTGGTACTTAACTCCTGTAAAATTAGCAAAGATATATCAGAATAGTGATAATCTATGCTGGAAATGTAAAGAAAAAGAAGGTACCTTTTATCATATGTGGTGGACCTGCCCCAAGGTGAAAGACTTCTGGGAGAAGATTTATAATGAATTGAAAAAAAATGTTGAAATATACATTTACTAAGAAACCAGAGGCCTTTCTTCTTGGAATAATAGGCCTGGAATTGCCCAAGAAAGATGTTAGATTGTTTTTGTATGCCACAACTGCAGCTAGAATTTTGTTAGCTAAGAATTGGAAAACACAAGAAGTCCCAGTTACAGATAGGTAGCCGTGTTGGTCTGCCATGGTCAAAACAAAATAAAAAAATTCCTTCCAGTAGCACCTTAAAGACCAACTGAGTTAGTTCTAGGTATGAGCTTTCGTGTGCATGCACACTTCTTCAGATACGAAAACAGGGCAAGAAAACAAGAAGTCCCAACAGTGGAGGAATGGCAGATGAAGATGATGGATTTTTCAGGGCTAGCCGACCTGACCGGAAGAGTCCGCGACGAGAAGGAGGAGGAGTACCAGAAGGAATGGATGAAATTCAAAGAATATTTACTTAAATATGCTAAGATAACTTAATTGGAAAAACTTGCAAATACCAGATAGGCTTAGGGATGAAATATGTGATGTTAGCGAATAATATGTTTAAAGTTAAAATGGAAAGCTAGAATGATGTTAAGTGATTAAGTTAATTTTATGAGAAATTTGGTTTTGGAAAACTGTTACAATGATATACACTGAAACTCAGCCGGGGGATTTGAGGAAGTCACTTAACAATGTTACTAAAATTGGATTAAGTATAGTTAAGGTTTATGTTTGTTTGTTCCAAAAATTTGGAAAACCAATAATTTTTTTTGAAAAATAAATAAAATAAAGTGGGTGAGCCCCTTGCTCCATCTAGCTAGTGCTGTCTGCACGGGCTGGCAGGGTTTCAGGAAGGAGTGGCTCCCAAAATGTCAGGGAGCTGTCAAGCAAGGCCAGGTCATCCACAGGGCAGGGACAGAGTGTAAGGAGATTTTTATTAATAGAAAATAACAAAGCAGAGTCCCTTGGTTCATCTCCCCCCCCCTCCAAATTTTTTTTATTCATTTTATAACACAACTAAACAGAAAAGTAGGGACACGGGTGGTGCTGTGGGCTAAACCACAGAGCCTAGTACTTGCTGATCAGAAGGTCAGCGGTTTGAATCCCTGCGACGGGGTGAGCTCCCGTTGCTTGGTCCCTGCTCCTGCCAACCTAGCAGTTCGAAAGCACGTCAAAGTGCAAGTAGATAAATAGGTACCGCTCCGGCGGGAAGGTAAACGGTGTTTCCGTGCACTGCTCTGGTTCGCCAGAAGCGGCTTAGTCATGCTGGCCACATGACCCGGAAGCTGTCTGTGGACAAATGCCGGCTCCCTCGGCCAATAAAGCGAGATGAGCGTCGCAACCCCAGAGTCGGCTACGACTGGACCTAATGGTCAGGGGTCCCTTTACCTTTTTAAACAGAAAAGCAGACAATAAAAACAAATCCTTATCTTATCCTTATTTTTTCTAAACATTGTTAGGTGAGCTTCCCCAAGTCCCCCCCATCTGATTTTCATTTTACTTCATCTTTAGCAGTTTACATATATCATAATTTTTTACATATATCATAACCATTTTTCTATCACACTTACTTTTACCATAAAAATCTTCACATTTTATCACTTGCAAATAATACTATTTTAAAATACACTATCTTCTAACCCTACAGCCTATATCCACTTCCAAAGCTATTCTAAGATTTAAATAGTAACATATTTTTTTCAAATATTCTTTAAACTTCTTCCTAATTTGTCTTAAATAAGCGGATTAAGTTGCTGAAACTGACCACGACTTCCTTCCTTCCCCCTCTCACTCGGGATCACCCCCACAAGCAGATGAGAGGGCGTGAGCTCCTCCTTTGGGCCTGTCTGCCCCAATGCTCAGCAAGGTTCAGGATTCGAACGGGGTGCCCGAGGGGGAGGAGAGCTGGCAGGCCTGGGACTGTCCTGCTGCTGTGTACACAGCACATAACACCGGTCCTGAAAGACCTACCTTGGCTCCCAGTACATTTCTGAGCACAATTCAAATTGTTGGTGCTGACCTTGAAACCCCTAAACGGCCTCGGTCCAGTATATCTGAAGGAGCGTCTCCACCCCCATCGTCCAGCCAGGACACTGAGGTCCAGTGCTGAGGGTCTTCTGGCAGTTCCCTCATTGCGAGAAGCCAAGTTACAGTGGTGTCCCGCAAGACGAATGCCTCGCAAGACGGAAAACCCGCTAGATGAAAGGGTTTTCCGTTTTGGAGGCGCTTCGCAAAACGAATTTCCCTATGGGCTTGCTTCGCAAGACGAAAATGTCTTGCGAGTTCCTGCGGGTTTTTCCCCCCCTCCCCCCCTTTCCTAAGCCGCTAAGCCGCTTAACAGCTGATCGCTAAAAGCCGCTAAACCGCTAATAGCGCTAATCCGCTAAGCTGTCAATGGGCTTGCTTCGCAAGACGAAAAAAACGCTATACGAACGGATTAATTTCGTCTTGCGAGGCACCACTGTACAGGGAACCAGGCAGAGGGCCTTCTCGGTGGTGGTGCCCTACCTGTGGAACACCCTCCCACCAGATGTCAAAGAGAAGAAAAACTACCAGACTTTTAGAAGACAACTGAAGGCAGCCCTGTTTAGGGAAGCTTTTAATGTTTAATAGACTATTGTATTTTAATATTCTGTTGGAAGCTGCCCAGAGTGGCTGAGGAAACCCAGCCAGATGGGCAGGGTATAAATATATTATTATTATTATTATTATTATTATTATTATTATTATTATTAGCATTGCCCATCCAGTCTGGCATCTTGTTCTCACAGTGGCCGACCAGATGCCCATCATGGGGAACCAGAAAGCACGATTTGAGCATAAGAGTCATCTCCCCTTTCTGTTGCTTCCAGCAACGGATGGTCAGCGCACAGCCATCCTGTCTAGTAGCCATCCCTAGCCCTCTCCACCTCCGTGAATTTGCCCAATCCTCTTTCATAGCCATCCACACTGGTGGCCATCTCTGCCTCCTGTGGCAATGAGTTCCACAGTTCCACTCTGTAACATGTGAAGAAGGAACTTCCTTTCATCCGTCTGGAATCTATTCCGAGAGAAGCCAGACTAGCCAGGGCCGTCTTTAGCGAGGGGTGCAAGGGGTGTGGGGCACCCTGGCGCCAAATTCTGGGGGGGCACCCAATGTATTCTGGGGGGCACCAGATGTATACCTATTGTATAACGGTGCTTCTCGATTGGTGGCAGTGAAAAGCGATGGAGCAAAAGTCCCTACCCACCCGTCGCTCTGTTACTCCATAGCGTCAAATATTCCCGACGAGTCAGGAAACAAAAGCAGTTATTTCTGCTGTGTCGTTGTTACAGGTGAGCAATTTCCCCCGATGGTGAATATGCTAAATACAGCTCTGAGACTAGCTCCCTCCTTCAGCATGTGAAAACAGATTTATTCTGACCAGCTTTTGGGAGGCTGATTTTTTTTTTTAAGGGCTTTGAAATTTTGCTGTTTTTCAATAAATTTGTGGTTGGGTTTGGGTGTTTTTTTAAACAATGCCTTAATTCTAGTAGAGTGTATTTACTTCTTAACAATGTCCCTTTCATACGATTTTAGCTATGTGTGTTTTATCTGTATCCATTCTAATTCCCGGGGAACAGATGGCATATAGTTTAAAAATAAAAAAATGGCAGTGATTCAATTGTAGGGGTTGGACTAGATGACCATAGATCATGCCCCCACGCCCCACTGAACTGAAGGCTCTGGAATGATCTGGGCTGCATCAATAGGAGTATAGCATCTAGATCAAGGGAAGTAATAGTGCCGCTGTATTCTGCTCTGGTCAGACCTCACCTGGAGTACTGTGTCCAGTTCTGGGCACCACAGTTCAAGAAGGACACGGACAAACTGGAACGTGTCCAGAGGAGGGCAACCAAAATGGTCAAAGGCCTGGAAACGATGCCTTATGAGGAACGGCTAAGGGAGCTGGGCATGTTTAGCCTGGAGAAGAGGAGGTTAAGGGGTTATATGATAGCCATGTTCAAATATATAAAAGGATGTCACATAGAGGAGGGAGAAAGGTTGTTTTCTGCTGCTCCAGAGAAGCGGACAGGGAGCAATGGTTCCAAACTACAAGAAAGAAGATTCCATCTAAACATTAGGAAGAACTTCCTGACAGTAAGAGCTGTTCGACAGTGGAATTTGCTGCCAAGGAGTGTGGTGGAGTCTCCTTCTTTGGAGGTCTTTAAGCAGAGGCTTGACAACCAGGAGTGCTCTGATGGTGTTTCCTGCTTGGCAGGGGGTTGGACTCGATGGCCCTTGTGGTCTCTTCCAACTCTTCTATGATTCTAGGATTCTCTGATCTGTTGCACCTTCTTGGCAAGGCGAGGGTTCGTTTGCACACTTCTCTGAGCTTTCAGGGATGGAGGGGGGGGGGCTAAAGGAGCTGTCCCCACCCCACCCACCATTATGGCTTCCTTACTACTCTGCCGTGACCTTCACGAGGATTCCTCGAATCTCTCCCTCCAGATGGAGATCGGAGGAGACAGACCACAGAGTGCTGACGCAGGTCTCTGGGGAGCCCAGCGTTGATGCCGCAAAAGGCAGCCTTTCCCTCCCCACAGCCCCGCTGCCTGGCGGTGGGTGGGCTGGCTGGAGCTAGACTCCTGCATGTCGAGAGCGAGGCTTTGTGTACCTGGCCTTCCATCTGGGAACTGGGGCAAGCGGCTTGCTGGATCAGGCCAGTGTACAGTGGTGCCTCGCAAGACGAAAAGAATCCGTTCCGCGAGTCTCTTCGTCTTGCGGTTTTTTCGTCTTGCGAAGCAAGCCCATTGACAGTTTAGCGGATTAGCGCTATTAGCGGTCTAGCGGCTTTTAGCGATCAGCTGAGAAGCGGCTTAGCGGATCAGCTGAGAAGCGGCTTAGCGGCTTAGCGGCTTAGCGGATCAGCTGATAAGCGGCTTAGCGGATCAGCTGTTAAGTGGCTTAGCGGATCAGCTGATAAGCGGCTTAGCGGCTTAGAAAAAGGGGGGGGGAGGGAAAAAAACCCGCAGTAACTCGCAAGACATTTTTGTCTTGCGAAGCAAGCCCATAGGAAATTCGTTTTGCGAAGCACCTCCAAAACGGAAAACCCTTTCGTCTAGCGGGTTTTCCATCTTGCAGCAGCAGCGGGAGGCCCCATTAGCTAAAATGGTGCTTCAGGTTAAGAACAGTTTCAGGTTAAGAACGAACCTCCAGAACAAATTAAGTACTTAACCTGAGGTACCATTGTGCAAGGTTTGTCCACTGGAGATAGAAAGCCACACCTGAAGGTTGCCAGAGTCAACACTATTTCCTCAGACCAAGGTAGAGCAAAAGCTCTAGTCCCATGGAAGACCGGTTGCCAGAGGTTTGAACTGGTCAATCCAGTTGCAGGTAGTTCCAAATGCGGAACTGCTACAACAGGGGTATACTATGTGTATGACAACTGTTTGTTTATGTCTCTTGATGCTGCACTAGCTTCTGAGAGTGTGAGACACGAAGTGTCAGTACTGTTGGGGTATTGTTGGAGGGTTTAGTTTCACTTCTGTGTGTGATGCTGCTCTGTATCACTGCTGAGAGAGCACTGATGGTTTCTTTGTATAAAGTAAAGGGTAAAGGGACCCCTGACCATTAGGTCCAGTGACTGACTCTGGGGTTGCAGCGCTCATCTTGCTTTATTGGCCGAGGGAGCTGGCGTACAGCTTCCGGGTCATGTGGCCAGCAGGACTAAGCCGCTTCTGGCGAACCAGAGCAGCGCACGGAAACACCGTTCACCTTCCCGCAGAAGCGGTACCTATTTATCTACTTGCACTTTGATGTGCTTTTGAACTGCTAGGTTGGCAGGAACAGGGACTCAACAAAGGGAACTCACCCAGTCGCGGGGATCCGAACCGCCGACCTTCTGATCGGCAAGCCCTAGGCTGTGTGGACGCCACCTGCATCCCTTTGTATATAGACTGTAAATAAAGTAGTTTAGAGCTACTGATTACCGTATTTTTTGCTCTATAAGACTCACTTTTTCCCTCCTAAAAAGTAAGGGGAAATGTGTGGGCGTCTTATGGAGCGAATGCAGGCTGCGCAGCTATCCCAGAAGCCAGAACAGCAAGAGGGATTGCTGCTTTCACTGCGCAGCGATCCCTCTTGCTGTTCTGGCTTCTGGGATTCAGAATATTTTTTCCCCTTGTTTTCCTCCTCCAAAAACTAGGTGCGTCTTGTGGTCTGGTGCGTCTTATAGAGCGAAAAATACGGTAACTCTTCTGCTATGAGATGCTTGAAGACGAGTGTGCTCCTCTCTGGAGGGAGGGGTCGCTTATCACCGGTCTCTCGAGACTGAGGAGGATTTACCGCGAGAGAGTGACCATCGGAGAGACTCCCCGGTGTCTTGGGAAGGTGGTGGGCTTCCCGGGCATTTTCCCCCAACACAAACACCCCCAAAAAACTAGCAATCTATAGATGGACCGCCTCTGGACCTGGAGGTTTCTTAACAACATGAAAAGAACCTGGGCCAATTAATTAAATTAGACCTACAAATTGTCCTGCATGCTATGGCAAATGAACTATATTTTATGCTGAGAGTTAGGGTTTGTTTTGGAACACCCTATTCTTTAAAAGAGGGTGCAGTTTTCTGAAATAGCTTTGTTTGTCAAATGCTT